>NW_027203715.1:11740963-13029088 GCF_024711535.1 Dipodomys merriami | reverse complement strand
GTGAGGTTTAGTTTGGGGTTTAATGTTAGGGTTATTGTTAAGATTAGGGTTAGTGTTAGTTTGAGAGTTAGGGTGAGGGTAAGGTTTCAGGTGAGTTTTATTTTGAGGGTGAAGGTTAGGGTTAGCGTTAGGGTTATTGTGAGGGTTAGATTTATATTGAGGTTTAAGGTAAGGGTGATGGTTAGAGTTAGGGTTAGAGTAAGGTTGAGGGTGAGAGTGAGGGTTATGGTTAGCGTTAGCATGCAGGTTAGTGTTAGGGTGAGTTTTAGGGTTAGGGTTTCGTTTAGCGTTAATGTTAGGTTGAGGTTTAGGTTTAGGGTTAGGGTTAGGATAAGGGGTAGGGTGAGGGGTAGGGTTATGGTTAGGGTGAGGTTTAGGTTTAGTGTGAGTGTTAGGGTTAGGGGGAGGGTGAGGGTTAGTGTTAGGATGAACTTTAGGGTTAGGGTGAAACTTAGTGTTAGGGTTAGGGTTAGGGTTAGGGTGAAGATATGGGTTAGGGTGAGGTTTAAGGTGAGCATTAAGTTAGCGTTAGGGTTAGGATGAGGTTTAGTGTGAGGGTTAGGTTTAGTTTTAGGGTTAGGGTCAGAGTGAGGGTGAGGATTAGGTTTATGGTAAGGGTTAGGGTTAAGGTGAGGTTTAGGGATAGTATTAGGGTTAGGGTAAGGGTGAGGGTTAGGATTAGGGTTAGGGTTAGATTTCGGGTGAGAGTGAGGGTTAGGGTTAGGATTAGGGTTAGGGTTAGGGTCAGGCTGGGGGTGAGGGTAAGTGTGATGGTGAGGGTTAGGGTTAGGATGAGGGTTAGGGTTAGGGTTACGGTAAGGGCTAGGGTGAGGGTAGAATTAGGGTTAGGTTTCCCGTGAAGGTTAGGGTGAAGGTGAGGGTTAGGGTTAGTGTTAGGGTGAAAGTGAAGGTTAGTGTAACGGTGTGGTTATGTTGAGAGTGCGGGTTAGGCTTAGGTTTAAGTATAGGGTGAGGATTAGGGTTAGGTTTAGGGTTAGGGTGAGGGTTAGCGTGGGTTTAGGATTAGCGTTAGGGTGAGGGTAAAGTTAGTGAGAGTGTTAGGGTTAGGGTTAGGGGTAGGGTGACTGTAAGGTTTAGGGTTAGGGTTATGATTTGTGTGAGCGATAGGGTGAGGGTTAGGGTGAGGGTGAGGGTTAGGGTTAGGGCTAGCATTATGGTGAGTGATATGGTTAAGGTTAGGGTTAGGGTGAAGGTTAGGGTGAGGATTAGGGTTAGGGTTAGAGTTAGGGTTAGTGTGAGGTTTAAGGTTAGGGTTAGGGTTAGAGTTAGGTTGAGGTTTAGGTTTATGGTGAGTTTTAGGGTGAGCGTGAGGGTTAGGGTTAGTGTTGGGGTTAGGGCGAGGTTTAAGGTGAGGGTGAGAATAAGGGTTAGTTTTACACTGAGGCTTAGGGTTAGTGTTAGGGTTAGGGTGAGGGTTAGGGTTAGGGTTAGATTTAGGTTACGGGTGAGGGTTAGGGTTAGGGTTAAGGATAAGGAGAGGATTATGTTTAAGGTTATGGTTGGGGTGAGGGTTAGGCTGAGGGGTAGGGTTAGGGTTAGGGTAAAGGATAGATTTAGTTTGAGGGTTAGTGTTAGGGTTAGGGTTAATATTAGGGTGAGGGTAAGAGTTAGGGTGAGGGTTACGGTTAGGGTGAGGATAGGGTTACCATTAGTGTTAGGATGATGGTTAGGGTGAGGGTCAGGGTTAGGGTTAGGGTTAGGGTGAGGGTAAGTTTGAGAGTTAGAGTGAAGGTTAGGGTGAGGGTTAGGGCTAGGGTGAGGCTAAGGGTTAGTGTTAGGTTTTGGGTGAGTGTGAGGGTCAGGGGGAGGGTAATTCTGAGTTTGAGGGTTAGGGTTAGGGTTAGTGTTAGGGTTAGGGTAGGCTGAGCTTGACGTTGAGGTTTAGTGTTAGCGTTAGTTTTAGGGTTAGCTGAGAGTGAGTGTTATGGTTAGGATTAGGGTTAAGTTTAGGGTTAGGCTGAGGGTGAGGATTAGGGTTAGGATTAGGTTTAGGGTGAGGTTTAGGGTGATGGTTAGCATAATAGTTAGGGATAGGGTGAGGGTTAGGGTTAGGATTATGGATAAGGTTTGAATTAGTGTTAGAGTTAGGGTTAGGCTGACGGTTAGGGTGCGGAATAGTTTTAGGATTAGGATGAGATTTAGGGTTAGGAATGAGCCTTAGAGTTAGGTTTAGTTTTAGGTTGAGGGTAAGGCTTAGGGTCAGGGTTAGTGTTTGTGTGGGCATTAGGGTTAGGGTTAGTGTTAGAGTGAGGGTCAGTGTTATTGTTATGGTTAGTGTTAGGGTGAGTGTGAGGGTGAGGGTAAGGGTGAGGATTTGTTTTAGTGTTAGGTTTAGGGTGAGGGTGAGGGTGACAGTTAGGGTTAGGTTTAGTTTTAAGCTAAGGGTGAGGGTGGGGGTTAGCGTTAGTGTGATGTTTAGGGTGAGGGTGAGGTTTAGGGTGAGAGTGAGGGTTCGAGTAACGGTGAGGGTTAGCTTGATGGTGAGGGTTAGGGTTAGGGTGAGGGTTAGGGTTATGTTTAGGGTTAGGGTTATGGTGAGAGTAAGGATTAGGGTGAGGGTTAAGGTGAGGGTAAGTGTTAGGGTTGGCATTAGCGTGAGTGTTAGGGTTTGGGTGAGTGTAAGGTTTAGGTTTAGGTTGAGGGTTAGGGTTAGGGTTAGGGTTAGTGTTAGAGTTAGGGTGAGGGTGAGGGTGAGTGCTAGGGTTAGGATTAAGATTAGGTTTATGTTTAGGCTGAGGGTGAGAGTGAGAGTGAGGGTTACAGTTAGATTTAGTGTGAGGTTTAGGGTTAGGGTTAGGGTTAGGGTGAGGGTTATTGTGAGGTTGACGGGTAGTGTTAGTGTTAGGGTTAGCGTTATTGTGAGGATTAGGGTTAGAGTTAGTGTGAGGGTAAGGGTTATGGTGAGTTTAGGGTGAGGGTTAATTAGCGTTAGAGTTAGGGTGAGGGTTAGGTTTAGTGTTAGGTTTAGGGTGAGGGTGAGGGTTAGGGTTAGGGTTAGGGTGAGGGTTAGGTTTAGGATGAGCTTTTGGGATAGGGTTAGGTTGAGGGTGAGGTTGAGGGTGAGGGTTAGGATTAGGGTTAGTGTTAGAGTTAGGGTGAGGGTGAAGGTAAGGGTTAGGGTTAGGGTTAAGATTAGGGTAGGGTTAGGCTGAGGGTGAGGGTAAGGGTGAGGATGAGGGTTAGTGTTAGGATGAGGGTTAAGGTTAGGGTTAGGTTGAGGGTTAGGATTAGGGTTATGATTAGGATGAGAGATAGGCTGAGGGGTTGGGTTAGGGTTAGGATGAGGTTTAGGGTTAGTGTGAGGGTTAGGGTTAGGGCTTGGTTTAGGTTGAGGTTAAGGTTTAGGGTGAGGTTAGACTGAGGGTTAGTGTGAAGGTTAGGTTTAGGGTGAGGATGAGGCTTAGGGTTAGTGTTAGGGTGAGTGCTAGGTTGAGGGTGAGAATTAGGATTAGGGTTATGGTGAGAGTTAGGATGAGGTTGATGGGTAGGTTTAGGATGAGGGTTAGTGTGAGGGGTAGGGTAGGGTAAGGCTTAGGATGAGGGTTAGGTTGAAGTTTACAGTTAGGGTTAGTTTGAAGATTAGGGTTAGTGTTAGGTTTATGGTTAGGGTGAGGGTACAGATTAGAGAGAGGTGTAGGTTGAGGGTGTAGTTTAGGTTTAGCCTTAGGTTTAGGGTGAGGTTTAGGTTTAGAGCTAGGTTTAAGGTAAGGGTTACGGTTAGAGTTAGGATTAGAGTTAGGGTGAAGGTGAGGGTGAGGATTAGCGTGAGGGTGAGGGTTAGGTCTAGGATGAGGGTTAGGGTTAGGGTTTCGGTTAGGTTGAAGTTTAAGGTTAGGGTTATGATTAGCATGAGAGATAGGCTGAGTGTCGGTTTAGTGTTATGGTGAGGGTTAGGGTTAGTCTGAGGGTTAGGGTTAGGTTTAGGGTTAGGTTGAGGTTAAGGGTTAGGGTGAGGTTAGAGTGAGGGTTAGTGTGACGGTGAGGGTTAGGGTTAGGGTGAGGCTTAGGGTTAGTGCTAGGGTGAGATCTAAGGTGAGGGTGAGAATTAGGGTTAGGGTTATGCTGAGGGTTAGGGTGAGGGTGAGGGTTAAATTTAGGTTTAGTGTGAGGGTTAGGTTGAGGTTTACAATTAGGGTTAGTGTGAAGGTTAGGGTTAGGGTTAGGTTTAGTGTTAGGGTGAGGGTACGAGTTACGGTGAGGTGTAGGGTGAGGGTGAAGTTTAGGGTTAGCCTTAGGGTTAGGGTGAGGTTTAGGTTTAGAGTTAGGTTTAAGTTATGGGTTACGGTTAGAGTTAGGGTTAGAGTTTGGGTGAGGGTGAGGGTGAGGGTTAGCGTGAGTGTGAGGGTTAGGTTTAGGGTTAGGGTGAGAGTTAGCCTGATGGTGATGTTTAGGGTGAGCGTATGCGTTCGGGTGAGGGTTTGGGTTAGGGTGTCGGTGAGGCTTACGGTTAGTTTGAGGGTTAGAGTGATGGTGTGGGTTAGGGTGAGGGTTAAACTAAGGGTTACGGTTAGGGTTAGGTTTAGGGTTAGTGTGAGGGTTAGGGTTAGGGTTAGGGTTAGGTTGACAGTAAAGGTTAAGGTGAAGTTTAGGTTGAGGGGGAGGTTTAGGGTTAGCATTAGCATGAGGGTTAGTTTTAGGGTGAGGTTTAGGTTTAGGGTTAGGGTTAGTGTTAGGTTGAGGGTTAGGCTTAGGGTTAGGATGAGGTTTAGGGTAAGGGTTAGGGTTATTCTTAGGGTGAGTGTTAGGGTTAGTATTAGGGTTAGCGTTAGGGTTAGATTTGTGTTGAGGGTAAGGTTTAGGTTGAGGCTTAGGGTGAGGGTGACTATTAGGGTTAGGGTTAGGGTAAGGGTGAGTGTTAGTGTTAGGCTTAGCATTTGGTTTTGGTTTAGGGTTTGTGTTAGGTTAGGGTTAGGTTAGGGTTAGAATTAGGGTGAGGGTGAGGGTGAGGACTACGGTTAGGATTAGTGTTAGGTTTAGTGTTAGGCAGGGGGTGAGGGTGAGGGTGAGTTTTAGGTTTAGGATTAGTGTTAGGGTTAGTGTTATGCTCAGGGTGAGGGTGGGGGTGATTGTTAGGGTGAGGGTTAGGATTAGGGTTAGGGTGAGGGTTAGGGTTAGTGTGATGTTTAGCATGAGAGTGAGGGTTAAGTTTAGGGTGATGTTTAGGGTTAGGGTTAGGGTGAGAGTAAGGGTTAGTGTGAGGGTTAGCGTGAGGGTGAGGGTAGGGTTAGCTTTTGCGTGAGGTTTAGGGTTAGGGTGCAGATTAGGTTTAGTGTTAGGTTTATGGTGAGGGTTAGGGTTAGGTTTAGAGTTAGGGTGAGGGTGAGGGTGAGGGCTAGGGTTAGGATTAAGTGTAGGGTTAGGGTTAGACTGAGATTGATGGTGAGTGTGAGTGTTAGATTTAGGATTAGGGTTAGGTTTAGTGTTAGGCTTAGGGTGAGGGTGAGGGTGAGGGTGAAGGTGAGGGTTAGGGTGCACGTTAGGTTTAGGGTTAGGGTGAGGTTTAGGGTTATTGTGATGTTTAGAGTGAGGGTGAGGGTGTGGATGTCGGTTAGGGTGAGAGTGAGGGTTCAGGTTATGGTGAAGTTTAGGGTGTGTGTGAGATTTATGGTTAGGATGATGGTTAGTTTGATGGTGAGGTTTAGGTTTAGGGCTAGGCTTAGCATTAGGGTTAGGGTTAGGGTAAGGGTGATTGTTAGGGTACAAGTCAGGGTTTTGGGTTAGTGTTAGTGTGAGGATTAGGGTTAGGTTTACGGTTACAGTTAGGGTGAGGGTATGTTTAGGGTGAGGTTTAGGGTGAGGTTAGGGTTAGCTTTAGGTTTAGTGTGTGGGTTAGGGTGAGGGTTAAGGTTAGTGTTAGGGTTAGAGTGAGGGTGACTATTAGGGTGAGGTATACGGTTAGGGTTAGGGTTAGGGTTAGGTTAAGGGTGAGGGTGAGGGTGAGGGTTAGGTTTAGCGTTAGTGTGAGGGTTAGGGTTAGGGTGTGGGTTAGGGATAGGGTTAGGGTTCGGGTTCGGGTTCGGGTTAGGTTGAGGTTTAGTGTTAGCATTATGTTTAGGGTTAGGGTAATGGGAAGGGTGAGTTTTAGGGTTAGTGTTAGTGAAAGGGTGAGGATTACAGTTAGGTTTACGGTTAGGGTGAGTGTTAGGCTGAGGGTTAAGTTTAGGGTTAGAGTGAGGGTTAGCTTAGTTCGAGGGTTAGGGTAAGGGTGAGGGTGAGGGTGAGGGTTAGGGTTTGGGTTAGGATTAGAGTAAAGGTTAGAATGAGGGTTACAGTGAGTGTGAGGTTTAGGGTTAGCGTTTGCGTGAGGTTTAGGTTTAGGGTGAGGGTTAGATTTAGTGTTAGAGTTAGCTTAAGTGTGAGGGGTAGGGTTAGGGTTAGGGTTAGAATTAGGGTGAGGGTGAGGGTGAGGGCTAGGGTTAGGATTAAGTTTAGTGTTAGGCTGAGGGTGTGGGTGAGGGTGAGGGCTAGAGTTAGGATTAAGTTTACCATTAGGTGAGGGTGAGGGTGAGTTTTAGTTTTAGATTTAGCATTAGGGTTAGTGTTAGGGTTAGGCTTAGGGTGATGGTGAGGGTTTAGGTGAGGATTAGGGTGAGGCTGAGGGTTAGTGTGATGTTTAGATTGAGGGTGAGGGTGTGGATGAGGGTTAGGTTAAGAGTGAGGGGTCAGGTGATGGTGAGCGTTAGGGTGTGTCTGAGCGTTTTGGTTAGGGTGATGGTTATGTTGACGGTGAGTGTAAGGGTTAGAGTTAGGGTTATCTTTAGGGTGATGGTTATGGTTAGGGTTAGGGTTAGGGTTAGGGTTAGGGTGAGTTTAAGTGTTAGGGTGAGGTTTAAGGTGAGGGTTAGGTTTGGCGTTAGGGTTAGGGTGTGTGTTAGGGTGAGGGTTAAGGTTAGTGTTAGGGTTAGGGTGAGGGTGACGTTTAGGGAGCGGGTTTCGGCTAGGGTTAGGATTATGGTGAGGGTGAGGTTAGGGTTAGGGTTACTGTGAGGGTTAGGGTTAGGTTGAAGTTTAGGATTAGAGTTAGGCTTAGGGTGAGGATGAGGGTGTGGGTTAGATTTAGGGTTAGGTGAGGGTTAGTGTTAAGGTGAGGGATAGGGTTTGAGTGAGCCTTAGTTTATTGTTGAGAGCCATGAAATTGTATGGAAAGATAAGATTCCTCCAGCCCTAAGCAAACTACATTTGGCTAACCATAAATATGCCTCCAGCCCTAAGCAGACAACATTTGACTAACCATAAACCTTTCTCTTATCTCCAGCCCTCTGCAAATGGCGCCTGGCTAACCATAAATATTTCTTAGAACATCTACCACAACGGCCAAAGGAAAAGCATGACCCATCCCTGACCCCGGGACTTCTCACCCTTGCTTCTGCAAAGGTTTTTCATTCTTTCTCTTCCCCTGTCCCTTCAGGTATATAAAACCTGCCTCACTTTAATAAAGCAGACCTTGACACGACTCAGACTGACTTTGTCTTTCTTTATGCGCTTGGTCTCGTTTCTCTTTCACCCCCATGGTTCTTAGGAGGTGCCTCCTCGAGACAAACAAATAACTGAACCGGCTGGACGGGTCAAGTGGCGCCCAACGTGGGGCTCGAGGCGCGGTGACCTACCCGACGGCGCTGGAGATGGGGATCCCCAATCATTTAAGGGTAGATACGCCCACATCGCATCACTCGTGCACCATGGGAAGTCTTGAGGTAAGTTTGCCTTTCAATCAACCATGGGAAAAGCAGGCTTTATTTATAAAGGAAATGAAGGAAGCTCTTAGGGAGAGAGGAATAAGAGTAAAAAGAAAGGATCTTGTAATTTTTTTTTTGTTTTGTTGGGAAAAATGTCCTTGGCCAATTTTGAGTGGCCACGACATTCATCCCCTTAGCTGGAGTAAAGTATGGAAAAATATTAATGATTTAGCGGCTAAAGGAGAAGAAATTCCCGAGGCCTTTTTTAGTTTTTATGGGATTATCAGGGACATTTTAAAAGAGGTAGAAAAGGGAAGAGATGGTGCCCGCTTATTGATTTTAACGGAGGACACCTGCTGCCTCATGAATGGAATAAGATTGTACAATCGGTCCTGACCAGAGGTCAATATTTAACCTGGAAGGCTGAATTTATAGATAAGGCAGAGGCTCAGGCTATCATAAACAAAAACATGTTCAGATGGCCACTCCCATCTGAAGTTGCTTTTTCTGTTTGCAGTCCTTCGACTGCCTCGCAGCGCCTGTCTGGTTTCCTCTGTTTCTGTTTAGTGTTAATTGTCTCTGTTGTCTTAAAGGGAAGGGGCGGCAACTAACAACCCCCTTAAGTCTGACTTTAGATCACTGGAAAAAAGTTACAGCTCGAGCCCAGATTGTCAGGTTTTAGGAACTTGCTTGTTTGTCACTTATGAAATTGCCACTGACCACATGCGAGTGGCCCCAGTTAGATCTCAGCCTTAGGCCTTGTTTCAGGGGGTCTGAGTGTGGGGGAGAACCTGCCAGTCTGAGGGGATGGCCGCTAGGGATTTTTCTTTTCCCTTGCCATGACTGGGAATTCTCCTCCACCTTCGAAGGCCCCTGGGTCAACGTCTGCAGGAATCTAAGAGAAAACATCCTCCGGAGGTGAATAGGGGTGTTGAGTACCCTGGTAAGTGAATGGTGGTGAGATGTCGCCCCATTGACTGAGACCTGATTTTGTCTTTGTGGCCACTTGTTTGTCCTGTTTAGTGTGTGTGTTCGTTTTATGTTTTCTGAGGTAGGGAAGACTTGGGTGAGTGTGACAAGCTCACTCAGCAGACTCTGGATTAAGCTTGCTGAATGAGAAGAGCACAGAGATTCAAAAGACTAATTAGTGAATTGTCTTACTAGATAAGCTTGGGAAAATGAAGCCCAACAAAGGTACCTGGTTTAAAAGAAATACTGTCTTAAATTTTTGTTTAAAAACTTTAAAAGGTGTACATACAACTGATTTTGATTTTTGCGCGCTTTAAGATCTGTGTGAGTGTTTTGTGTGTGTCTGTAAACGTGTTCAAAGATAAAAATTGTCATCGTGCTGTAACAATTGGGTGAGTTTAAATTTAAAATTCAAAAAGTTATGAGGTTTGGACATTGACAAAAAAATCTTCGCATTGTTTTAAATGGCTTTGTTATGATTCTTTAACTTGCAAATTAGAAAATCTGGTATTTTAAAAGAATAATGTTTTAAAATGCATAAGACTGTTTATACTGTAACCAAGTTATCTGGCTTAACAAAAATGCATTGGCTGTTTGGGATCTAGTTCCTTTGGCTAAAATTTGGGGATAAATATTAAAAATTTAAATGTAAAGCTTAGTTTAACACCGTCAAAGATGTTACTTGTTCTATCTAAAACTGTGTATTTCATTCGAGAACCAAGAGATAAAAAAAGGGAAAACTTAAAAACCAACAGAAGACCTTAAGGGGTATGGGGTGAACAAGCACAAGGGCAGTTCAGCTGGTCATGCATGGGGGGACAGGTCCTGGGAGGAGTCCATGCATGGTGAAAGAGGGCAAGCTGGCACAAACTCAGTTCATCTAACCCTAAAGAGTCGGATTGGGTGTGTGCCCATTCCATAGAAGGGGTTGAGTGGCCCATCTTTGTTCTCTCTTTTCTCTGCAGATAGACACTGAAAACATGGTGGTTAAAATGAGTGATGTGATGATCTGATTAGTATTGCTAAAACTTCCCCTTGGATGTGATAACATTAAAATTAGGAAGGCCTTAAAAAGAGGGTTAAAAAGTCATTTATATAATGTGGCTTACTTTCAATTATGTTCTACAATTAGGATGTTTTTAAAAGTTATAAAGGTGTTAAGTCTAGCTTCGTGGTATAGTGATGGTGACTGTAATTCTTGCATTAAGGAAAAATTGTCATTTGAGTTTAAAAATCTTAATGTGTGTCTGTTTTAAAACAAGCAACCAAGAGGCAATGAGTGACACTTGGCCTCAAGATTTCAAGGGATCTTTTCAAAATGCAAATAAAAACTAAAGTATAAAATAGTAAAGGTGATTAATAAGAGGTTTTAAAAAAATTAGAAATGGATTTTTGGATATAAAGTTTAACTGTAAAATTGTTCTTAACATTTGCCTCAAAGTGCACAAAGAAAGAATTAGGATTACCAAAATAATTTCTATTCTAGTTTGCCCTTATAGGTTTTTTTAAGTTTCCAGCAAGCCCAGAGCAAAGCACAGAGGATTCTTACAAGTTGTCTGATGTCACTTTGACTCTTAATTAGTTTCAGGTAAGAGCATGCTTAAAAGCCACTTCTATGTTGACCACCTTGTTGCTTTTAATTGGAGTAAAATGGCCTTTTGTAAGACTCATTGATCTGCAAACAGGTTCAAAGCCAGCCCGGGCACAAAAAGGTTCCTGTGAGACTGTCACCTCTATTCAGCCAGCAGAGTACTAACCCTGGACTAAAGAGCCAGGGGACAGTACTCAAGCCCCAAGCTTGAGACTCAAAGTGGCAGAGTGCTAGCCTTAAGCTGTAGAGGTGAGGGACAGTGCTCAGGCCCCGAGTTCAAGTCCAGCAACCAGCTAAAAGGAAATGCCAATGAGGCCTTTATCCCAATGTGGAGAAGACACTCCTGGGACAAAAGCAATGGAGGAGCATCCAGAGGCAGTAAAGCCACTGCTTGGATGGCAGAAATGTCAGATCCTAGAGTCATTTTGTGGCCTCTCAAAACTGGTCAGAGCCGGGAGGTCATGGGAAGAGTTTGTAATCATGCCTAATGTCCATGACTATCTACCTTGTAAGGGACAGTAACTTGCCAGTCCTCTGTGATAGTAATAAAAAGCTAATGTTATAAAATGTGGGGGATAGTTTAAATCTCAACCCCTTTATGTGCCAAAAAATGTCTAATTGGCAGCTCTAATTGAGCTGACACTAGTTACATGAATTTTATCTGCTCAGGAAAAAGTTTGTAAACCTGGGAGTGTGTTTCTATTGATATCTTTCTAAAGGCCTGCAAAGGTAACTTAGGCATTATTTGGGATCATTAGAGATCACATTCCTAAGCCATCTAGGAAGATGCTTTTGCAAACCAGAGTGCTAAACAAGCTACACTGCTGTAGCCGGGGAAAAGGTCTGTGCAGTTGTGAAAAGTTAAACGTTGTTCTTAATGGCATCTAACCCTGATAGCCTCTTTGTAAAATAGGCTAAAGTTATAGGTTCCTGGCTAGGTAAGATCAACGCCCCTAAAGTCAGCTTGAAGAAGTTACGGAAGATGGACCTTCGCCCTTCTACCCCCATTTTTAAGATCAAGGGTCCAGAGTCAGAAATTTTGGAGAAATGAGGCAACATAGATGAAAAAAAGGCATAAAGAATAGTGTTAATTGTTGTAGGTGTTCAAGGTGTGGAGACTGCATCTGTCAGAGATGGCTACAAGGCTAAGCCTTTTGAGCCTTCTGTGTCTATTTACAAAAATATCTGGTTAGTAATAAGAGTTGCGATTTTGGTAAATTGTCCTGGGCTATTGTTTAAAGTTCTTAAAAACCAGCAGGATCAAAGCCTGCCAAGCCCATGCAATGTATCCTTAACCAGTCTGTGTAGGAATTTACAGCCCAGCATGAGGTGTGACAGTCCCTTGGAGCCACTGAGAGACCCTGCTGCTGCTGCTGCTGCTGCTGCTGCTGCTGCTGCTGCTGCATACCCTGATGGGTAAAGATCAACGATGGCCTGACAGCCACGAGGAACTCCTGCCTGATTCCATCATCTGAGTCTGCATCCTGGTTGACTGCTGCTAAATCTGAGATCTTATGGGACATTCTTTTAGGTGATATCCAAAAATCCTCTGTATTCCCACAGTGGATACTGGGGAGAAGAATATCACTGGCTTGCTTGCCTTAGGCACTTCAGTGCCGAGTGACTGAAAATCCACTCTATGGTCACAGCCTAGTTTGGCTCTGGTATGGTAATAACCTGAGTGTATTATCAATGAAGGTAATACTGTTAGCCTTAAAATCTAGCAAGCTTCTGCATCACAGTGGTGCCTTAAAGCTGTTCTAAGATAAAGGTTCCACAAGCCAAAGGAAAATTCGGCAGTTTTTAAACTCCAGCCACAAAGATGCTCAAGAAATTGTAAAAAAAAAAAAAAAAGGTAGTAAAGAAAGCCTTGGAAAGGGAATTGGGAAAATTTAAAAAGTAAGGATTGTCTTTAAGACAAACCTCAAAAAGTTTAAGTAAGTAGCAGATGGTATGAGTATGTCTTCAAATTGGAGCTTACAAGTAAAGCTGGTATAAAATTAAGTTAACTACGATACACGAGTCAGGACTGGTGGAAAAAAATGTAAGGGTCTCTGGTACTGTTACTTTTGTTACAATCAGACCTTGTATACTTAACAGAATGGTGTCTTTTGTAAAAGAAAAAGATCAGCGTAGTCCGTCTATTAGTTCTGAGATCCAAATACCAAGCATTGAGAACAACTGACACCCCACAAGATAATATAGAGACACCCCTACGACTGAGATAAGAACCCCTAAATTTTAAGATTAAAATTAGCCCAAAGAAAAAAGAGGGAATAAAAGATTAAAAATTAAAGTTACATTTTACAATTGCTAACTGCTGGTTTTGCTTCTGTAAACTTGCTTGCGCTAGCACTGACCCTTCCCCTCCCTGGAGATATATAAAAATTTTCGGAGTCTAGATGTTGGCCCTGGGACAAGCTCTGTAATCGTAAATAAAGGGCTAACAAGTAAATTCCCCAAATGGCCAAATGGGACCCAAGATAAGGAACAAAGAGTATGTTCCTCCGCATTCCTGTGTAAAAATTCCCGATTTAGGGGGCTCAAGATCAGGGCCATATGATCAGCCCAGCAGACTAGGCCAAGTGTTAATCAATCACAAGCCTGTAACACTGTAGATTCCCTAACCCTTACCTCCCAGAGTGACTACCTCAGTTTGATCATCCGTGCTAATTGTTTTATTGCAAAGAGTGTTATAAACTTCCCCAGGTAGTATGACATTGATGTTGGGATATCCTCCTTTTCCCTGTGCAACAATGTTATTAATGTTTCTGCCTCCCTATTCTTACAACAGAGCCAGGTTTTTGTTTGTGGCAATAATATGGCCTACACTGTACTTCCCCAAAATTGGACAGGGCTCTGTATTCCAGCTATTTTACTCCCAGACATTGATTTCCGGAGATGAGCCAGTACCCATTCCTGACTATGATTATTTTGTTCCCCGACATAAAAGGGTGGTAAAATTTATTCCCCTACTGATAGGACTTGGAGTGGCTGGTGCTTTAGGCACTGGGACTGCAGGATTAGCCACTGCTGTCTCCTCATACTCCAAGCTTTCACAACAATTAGCTGATGCTATTACTAAAGTTTATCAATCTGTTAAAGATCTTCAGGATCAGTTAGATTCATTAGCTGAGGTGGCTTTACAAAATCGCAAAGGTTTAGATCTTTTAACTGTTGACAGAGGTGGCATTTGCTTAACTTTACAGGAAAAGTGCTGTTTTTATGCCAATAAGTCTGGCATTGTAAGAGATCGAGTTTAAAAACATCAGGAGGAGATTGAAAGACGGCGACACGAGTTTTTTGAGCGCCCTATTTGGGCTGCTTGAGGGGGACTTTTAACCTATGTTCTTCCCCTCCTGGGTCCCCTTGTTGGATTACTTTTGCTTGTTTCCTTTGGCTGTTGGGCTTTTCAGCACCTTAAGCGCTTTATAAAAGATCAGATAGATTCTGCTCTTCCAAAAATTTGATCTCGGTGCATTATCATCGCTTAGAGACTTGGGAGGACCCCACGGAGCACACCGCGGCCACCCCTAGAGAAGGACTGCAATTCCATACACTTCTTCCCTAATGATTCCTAAAAAAGCTAGAAAACATCCAATGACAGGAGTATTATGAAGCTTACCCTGGGTAGCACTACATATAGAGGCCGTACAGGCTGGCTCAACAAAGCATGTAGGCAGTGGTATGGTGGCCCTCCATATAGCCTAAGATAGGATGTTTTCTCATAGCCTACCTTTGGAAAATTTGTTGATAAAACAGGTGCATGGCTTGCTATAACCCAGGGGAAACCTTCCCCCCGAGGATGATGACTTTTCTCTTACAGATGCAGCTAGAACTCCAGACTTGGACCTTCCTGACATAATTTATTAAATAACAGATTAATCTCTGGTCTTCTAAGCCCATACAGGTTCATCACCATCACCTCAATATGGCGGACTAAGGCATTGAGATCGAGCATTTACCCTAGGCTTTTAATTAGTGCTTTGCCGTGAACATGCTCCAGTGGGAAACAGCCCCCCTTTACTTTTTCTTATTTAGAAAATCTTTCTTCTTATTCGTAACTTCTGACCATTCAACGGGAAAGACCTATTGCCATAAGGGACAGGTTCTCCCCTCCTCCTATAGGCCCCTCCGCTTGGGGGAGGATGCACCTATGGGAGGAAGAAGAAATGCTATAATCAAGGGTGCAGGTAAGACTGCAGGGGGATGGATCCGCGAGATCCCCAAACCCAAGACCCCTGAGTGTCAAGCTCTGGTGCTTAAAGGTTGGCATGCATAAACAAGAGCCGTCTCCTCAAAAAACATGCCAAGGCCTGTAAAACTCCCCTCCCCGAGTGAGGACGCTCGCTCGGGAGCGGAAAAAAACCCTGGGCCCTTAGAGGAACATAGCCTCTGTCACCCCCTTAAAAAGAGCAGCCAACAATTGATGGTCAATTTTCTAAATAAGAAAGGGGGATTTGTTGGGAGCCAAGAAAGAGTATGGAAAGATAAGATTCCTCCAGCCCTAAGCAAACTACATTTGGCTAACCATAAATATTCCTCCAGCCCTAAGCAGACAACATTTGACTAACCATAAACATTTCTCTTATCTCCAGCACTCAGCAAATGGCGCCTGACTAACCATAAATATTTCTTAGAACGACTAGCACAACGGCCAAAGGAAAAGCATGACCCAGCCCTGACCCCGGGACTTCTCACCCTTGCTTCTGCAAAGTTTTTTCATTCTTTCCCGTCCCCTGTCCCTTCAGGTATATAAAACCTGCCTCACTTTAATAAAGCAGACCTTGACGCGACTCAGACTGACTTTGTCTTTCTTTATGCGCTTGGTCTCGTTTCTCTTTCACCCCCATGGTTCTTAGGAGGTGCCTCCTCGAGTCTAACAAATAACTGAACCTGCTGGACGGATCAGGTTAGGGTGAGGAAAAGGGTTTGGGTGAGGGTCAGGGTAAGGGTTAGGGTTAGGGTGAGGGTGAGAATTACGTTTAGGTTTAGGGTAAGGGTTAGCTTTAGGATTAGGGTGAGGGTTAGGGTTAGGGTACAGGTGAGGGTTAGGGGGATGGTGAGGGTTAGGGTTAGGGTTAGGGTTAGGGTGAGGGTGACAGTGTTAGGGTTACGGTTAGGGTTAGTGTTAGGTGAGGGCTAGTGTTAGGGTTATGGTTAGGGTTAGGGATAGGGTGAAGGTGAGGGTTATGTTAGGGTGAACGTTAGTGTTAGGGTTAGGTTTAGGGTGAGGGTTAGGAAGAGGGTTAGGGTTAGGGTTAGAGTTAGGGTGAGCATGAGGGATAGGTTTAGGATTAGGGTTAGGGTTAGGGTGAGGCTGAGAATGAAGGTGAGGGTGAGGGTGAAGGTTAGTGTTAGGCTGAGGTTTAGTATTAGGGTTAGGGTGAGGTTTAGAGTTAGTGTGAGGTTTAGAGTTAGTGTTAGGGTTAGGGTTAGGTTGAGGGTAAGGGTTAGGTTGAGGGTTAGCGGGAGGATGAGGGAAAGGGTTAGGTTTAGGGTTAGGGTGAGGGTTAGGGTTAGGTTTAGTGTTAGGATGAGGATTAGGTGAGGGGTAGGTTTAGGGTTAGGTTGAGGACTAGGGTGAGGGTGAGGGTGAGGCTAGGGTTAGGGTTACAGTGAGGGTTAGGGTGAGAGTAAGGGTTAGGGTGAGTTTTAGTGTTAGGATTAGGGAGGGATAGGGTGAGAGTTTGGGTTAGATTTAAGGTTAGGGTTAAGGTGAGGGTTAGGGTTAGGGTTAGGGTTAGGGTGAGGGTGAGGGTTAGGGTTAGGTTTAGGGTTACGGTTAGAGTGAGGGTGACACAGAGCATTAGGTCTAGGATTAAGTTTAGGGTTAGTGTTAGGCTTAGGGTCAGGGTAAGGGTGAGGATTAGGGTTAGCATTCGAGTTAGGGTTAGAGTTAGGGTGATGTTTAGGGTGAAGGTGAGGGTTAGGGTGAGGGTGAGGTTTAGGTTTAGGGTGAAGGTGAGGGTTAGGGTGAGGTGAGGGTTAGGGTGTGCGTGAGGGTTAAGGTTAGGGTGAGGGTTTGGGGGAAGTTTAGGGTTACGGTTCCGTTTAGGGTGAGGTTTAGGTTGGGGTTTAATGTTAGGGTTATTGTAAATATTAGGGTTAGGGTTGGGTTTAGGGTTAGGGGGAGGGTAAGATTTAGGGTGAGTTTTAGTTTGAGGGTGAAGGTTAGGGATAGTGTTAGGGTTATTGTGAGGGTTAGATTTAGATTTAGGTTTACGGTAAGGGTTACAGTTAGCATTCGGGTTGGTTAGGGTGAGGGTTAGGGTGAGGGTTATCGTGAGGGTGAGGGTTAGGTTTAGGGTTCAGGTGAGGGTTAAGGTGAGAGTGATGTTTAGGGTGAGGGATTGGGTTCCTTTGAGGGTTAGGGTTAGGGTGTGGGTGAGGCTTACTGGTAGGGTGAGGGTTAGGGTTAGGATGAGTGTTAGGGTGAGGGTGATGGTTAGAGTGAGGGTTAAGGTGAGGTTTAGAATTAGGGTTAGTGTGAGGGTTAAGGCTAGGGTTAGGGTTAGGGTGAGTGTAAGGTTAGGGTGAGGCTTAGGGTGAGGTTGATTGTTAGGGTTAGCTTTAGCATGCAGGTTATTGTTAGGGTGAGGTTTAGGGTTAGGGTTAGCGTTAGGGTTAGGTTGAGGTTTAGGGTTAGGGTTAGGGTTAGAATGAGGGATCGGGTGAAGGGTAGGGTTAGGGATAGGTTGAGGTTTGGTTTAGTGTGAGGGTTAGGGTTAGGGTGAGGGTGAGGGTTAGGGTTAGGATGAACTATAGGGTTAGGGTGAACCTTAGTGTTAGTGTTAGGGTTAGGGTTAGGGTGAAGATATGGGTTAAGTGAGGTTTAGGGTGAGCGTTAGGTTAGCGTTGGGGTTAGGATGAGGTTTAGTGTGAGAGTTAGGTTTAGTGTTAGGGTTAGGGTCAGAGTGAGGGTGAGGGTTAGGGTTAGGGTAAGGGTTAGGGTTAAGGTGAGGTTTAGGGATAGTCTTAGGGTTAGGGTGAGGGAGAGGGATAGGATTCGGGATAGGGTTAGAGTACGGGTGAGAGTGAGGGTTAGGGTTAGGATTAGGGTTAGGGTTAGGGTTAGGCTGGGGTGTGGGTAAGTGTGATGGTGAGGGTTAGGGTTAGGTTTAGGGTTACGGTAAGGGCTAGGGTGAGGGTGACATGGTTAGGTTTAAGGTGAGGTTTAGGGTTAGGGTGAGGGTTAGGGTTAGTGTTAGGGTGAGGGTCAGGGTGATGGTGTGGTTTAGGGTGAGGGTGAAGGTTAGGGTTAGGTTTAGGAACAGGGTGAGGATTAGGGCTGGGTTTAGGGTTAGGGTGAGGGTTAGCGTGGGGTTAGGGTTACGGTTAGGGTGAGGGTTAAAGTTAGTGTGAGGGTTAGGGTTAGGCTTAAGGTTAGGGTGACTGTAAGTGTTAGGGTGGGGGTTATAGTTTGTGTGAGCGATCGGTTTAGGGTTAGGTTTAGGGTGAGGAAATGTGTTAGCAGGAGGGGGAGGTTTAGAATGTGGGTGAGGGTTAGGGTGAGGATTAGGGTAAGGGTGAGGATTAGGGTTAGTGTGAGGGTTAGGGTGAGGGTTAGGTTGAGGGTTAGGGTGAGGGTAAGGGTAAGGGTGAGGTTTACGGTGAGGGTTAGTGTTAGGTTTATTATGAGGGTTACGGTGAGGGGAAGGGTCAGGTTTATGGTGAGCGTTAGGGTTAGGGTGAGGCTTTTGGTGAGGGTTAGGATTAGGGTTAGGGTTAAGATGAACGTTAGGTTTAGGTTTAGTGTGATATTTAGGGTGAGGGTGAGGGTTAGGGTTAGTGTGAGTGTTCAGGTGAGGGTGAGGGTTAGGGTGTGGTTGAGGGTTATGTTTAGGGTGAGGGTTAGGGTGAGGGTTAGGGTGAGGGTGATGTTTACGGTTTGGGTTAGGGTGAGGGTGAGTGTTAGTGTTAGGCTTAAGATGAGGGTTTGATTTAGGGTTAGTGTTAGGTTAGATTTAGGGTTAGGTTTAGAATTAGGGTTAGGGTGAGGGTGAGGACTACGGTTAGGATTAGTGTTAGGGTTAGGGTTAGGCTGAGGGTGAGGGTGAGGGTGAGTGTTAGGTTTAGGATTAGGGTTAGGGTTAGTGTTAGGCTCAGGGTGAGTGTGAGGGTTAGGGTGAGGGTTAGGTTTAAGGTTAGGATGAGGGTTAGGGTTAGTGTGATATTTAGGGTGAAAGTGAGGGTTAGGGTTAGGGTGATGTTTAGGGTTAGTTTTAGGGTGAGAGTAAGGTTGGTGTGAGGCTTAGCGTGAGGTTGAGGGTAGGATTAGCTTTTGCGTGAGGTTTAGGGTTAGGGTGAGGATTAGGTTTAGTGTTAGTTTTATGGTGAATGTTAGGGTTAGGGTTAGGGTTAGAGTTAGGGTGAGGGTGAGGCTGAGGGCTAGGTTTAGGATTAAGTTAAGGGTTAGGGTTAGGCTTAGGGTGAGGGTGAGGGTGAATGTGAGGGTTAGGGTGCAGGTCAGGTTTAGGGTTAGGGTGTAGGTTAAGGTTAGTGTGATGTTTAGAGTGAGGGTGAGTGTGTGGAGTTTGATTAGGGTGAGAGTGAGGGATCAGGTTATGGTGAAGTTTAGGGTGTGTGTGAGGGTTATGGTTAGTGTGATGGTTAAGTGGATGGTGAGGTTTAGGTTTAGGGCTAGGCTTAGCGTTACGGTGATGGTTATGGTTAGGGTTAGGGTTTGGGTGATGGTAAGGGTATGGGTTAGGGTTTTGGGTTAGGGTTAGTGTGAGGATTAGGCTTAGGGTTATGGTTACGGTTAGGGTTAGTGTGATGATTAGGTTGAGAGTGAGGTTTAGGGTGAGTGTGAGGTTTCGGATGAGGGTGAGGGTGTGGGTTAGGGTGAGGGTTAAGGTTAGTGTTAGCGTTAGGGTGAGGGTGAGGATTAGGTTGAAGGATATGGTTAGGGTTAGGGTTATATTTAGGGTTAGGTTAAGGGTGAGGGTGAGTGTGAGGGTTAGGGTTAGGGTTAGTGTGAGGGTTAGGGTTAGGGTGTGGGTTAGGGTTAGGGATAGGGTTAGGGTGAGGGTGAGGGTTAAGGTGAGGGTTAAGGTGAGCATTAGGTTTAGGTTTAGGGTCATGGGAAGGGTGAGTTTTAGGGTTAGGGTTAGTGATAGGGTGAGGATTAGGGTTAGATTTAGTGTTAGGGTGAGTGTTAGGCTGAGGGTTAAGTTTAGGGTTAGGGTGAGGGTTAGCTTAGTGTGAGGGTTAGGGTTAGTGTGAGGGTGAGGGTTCGGGTTTGGGTTAGGGTTAGAGTAAGGGTTAGGGTGAGGGTTACAGTGAGTGTGAGGGGTA
This sequence comes from Dipodomys merriami, assembly GCF_024711535.1. Lineage (NCBI taxonomy): Eukaryota > Metazoa > Chordata > Mammalia > Rodentia > Heteromyidae > Dipodomys > Dipodomys merriami. The sequence goes on along the minus strand of NW_027203715.1, from coordinate 13,009,531 downwards.
GCGTTAGAGTTTGCGTGAGGTTTTGGTTTAGGGTCAGGGTTAGATTTAGGATTAGAGTTAGCTTAAAGGTAAAGGGTAGGGTTAGGGTTAGGGTTAGAATTAGGGTGAGGGTGAGGGTGAGGGCTATGGTTAGGATTAAGGTTAGGGTTAGGCTGAGGATGAGTGTGAGGTTTAGTTTTAGATTTAGGATAAGGGTTAGGTTTAGTGTTAGGCTCAGGGTGAGGGTGAGGGTTTAGGTGACGGTTAAGGTGAGGGTTAGGGTTAGGGTTAGGGTGAGGGTTAGTGTTAGAGTGTGTGTGAGGGTTTTGGTTAGGTTGATGGTTATGTTGACGGTGAAGGTTAGGGTTAGAGTTAGGGTTATCGTTAGGGTGATGGTTAGGGTTAGGGTTAGGGTTAGTTTGATGGTTAGGGTTAGGTTTAGGGTTAGTGTTAGTGTAAGGGTTATGGTGAGGTTTAGTGTGAGGGTTAGGGTTGGTGATAGGGTTAGGGTGTGTGTTAGGGTGAGGGTTAATGTGAGTGTTAGGATTAGGGTGAGGGTGACAGTTAGGGTGGGTTATTGACAAGGGTTAAGATTACGGTGAGGGTGAGGGTTAAGGTTAGGGTTATGGTGAGTGTTCGGGTTAGGTTGAAGGTTAGGATTAGAGTTAGGCTTAGCGTGAAGTTGAGGGTGTGGGTTAGATTTAGGGTTAGGTGTTGGTTAGCGTTAAGGTGAGGGTTAGGGCTTGAATGAACCTCAGGCTTAGGGTGAGGAAATGGGTTTGGGTGAGAGTCAGGGTAAGGGTGAGGTTTAGAGTGAGGGTGAGGGTTAGGTTTAGCTTTAGGTTAAGGGTTAGCTTTAGGATTAGGGTGAGGGTTAGGCTTAGGGTACAGGTGAGGATTAGGGTGATGGTGAGTGTTAGGGTTAGGGTTAGGGTTAGGGTTAGGGTGAGGGTGACGGCTAGTGTAAGGTTTGGGGTTAGGTTTAGTGTTCGGACAGGGGTAGTGTTAGGGTTAGGGTTAGTGTTAGGGTTAGTGTCACGGTGAGGGTTAGTGTGAGGATTAATGTTAGGGTTAGCATTAGGATTACGGTGAGGGTTAGGGTGTGGGTGAGGGTTAGTGTTAGGGTGAAGGTTCGGGTTAGAGTGACGGTTAGGGTTAGGGTTAGTGTGAGGCTGAGCGCTAGAGTGAGTGTGAGGGTTAAGGTTAGGTTAGTGCTAGGGTGAGGATTAGGGTTAGAGTTAGGGTTAGTGTGAGGCTTAGACTGAGGTGTAGACATTGGTGTAGGTCAGGGTGAGGGTTAGGTGTAGGATTAGGGTTACGTTTAGGGTTAGGCATAGGGTGAGGGTGAGGTTAAGGGTTAGGGTGAGGGTAAGGGTTAGGGTTAGGGTGACGGTTGGGGTTAGTGTGATGATTAGGGAGAGAGTGAGGTTTAGGGTGAGCGTGAGGTTTTGGGTGAGGGTGAGGGTTAGTGTGTGGGTGAGGGTTAGGTTTAGATTGAGGGTTAGGTTTTTGGTTTGGGTTAGAATGAGGGTGAGGATTAGGGTTAGGGTTAAGGTTACAGTTAGGTGAAGGTGAGGGTCAGGGCCAGGGTTAGGGTGAGGGTTAGACTGAGTGTGAGGGTGAGTGTGAGGGTGAGGGTGAGTGTTAGGTTTAGAATTAGGGTTAGGGTTAGGGTTAGGATTAGGGGGAGGTTGAGGGTGAGACGGTGAGGTTTAAGGTGAGGGTTAGGGCTAGGGTTAGGGTGAGGTTTAGGGATAGTGTGATGTTTAGTGTGAGGGTGAGGGTTAGGGTGTGGTTTAGGGTGAGGGTTAGTGTTAGGGTTAGGGTTAGGGTGAAGGTTAGGGTGAGGGTTAGGGTAAGGGTTAGGGTGAGGGTTAGGTTTAGGGTTAGGGTGAAGGTTATTTTTAGTGTTAGTGTTAGGGATAGGTTTAGGGTGAGAGTGAGGGTGAGGGTCAGGTTTAGCATGAGGGTTAGGGATAGGGTTAGTGTTATTGTGAGGGTGAGGGTTAGGGTTAGGTTTAGAGTTATGTTGAGGGTGAGGGTGAGGTTTAGAGTTAGCGTTAGGGTTAGAGTTAGGGTGAGGTTGAGCGTGAATTTTAGGGTTAATATGAGAGTTAGGTTTAGAGTTAGACTGAGGGTGAGGGTGATGGTTAGGGTTAGGGTGAGGGTTAGGATTAGGTTTTTATTTCGGGTAAGGTTTAGGGTGAGGATTAGGGTTAGGATTAGGATGATGTTTAGGCTGAGGTGTATTGTTAGGGTTAGGGTGAGGGTTAGGGTTAGTGTGAGGGTTAGGGTTAGGGTTAGGGTGAGGTTTAGAGTTAGGGTTAGGGTTAGGGTTAGCGTTAGTGTTAGCATTAGGGTTATTGTTTGGGTTAGGGTGAGGGTGAGGGTAAGGGTGAGGATTAGGGTTAGGGCTAGGTTTAGGGTGAGGTGAGGGTGAGGGTTATGGTTATGGTTAGGGTGAGGGTTAGGGTTAGTTTTAGGATGAGTGTTAGGCTGAGTGGTAGAGTTAAGGTTAGGGTGAAGGTTAGGGTGAGACTGAGGGTTAGGGTGCAGTTGAGGGTAAGGTTTAGGGTTAGGTGTAGCGATAGAGTGAGGCTTATGGTTAGGGTTAGGGTTAGGCTTAGGGTTATGGTAAGGGTTAGGGTTAAGGTTAGGGAGCGGGTTAGAGTGTGTGTTAGTGTTAGGATTAGGGTTAGGGTGAGGGTGAGGGTGAGGGTGAGGTGTAGGTTTACGGTTAGGGTGAGGTTTAGTTTTAGTGTAAGTGATAGGGTTAGGTTTAGGCTTAGGGTGAGGTTTAGAGTGTGGGAGAGGGTTAAGTTTATGGTTAGGGTGACGGTAAGGGTGAGGGTTAGAGTTAGGGTGAGGGTTAGGTTGATGGTTAAGGTTAGGGTTAGTGTTAGCTTGATGAGGGCTAGGGTTACGGTTAGAGGTAGGGTGAGGGCTAAGGTGTGGGTTTGGGTGAGGGTGAGAGTGAGGGTGAGGGTTTCAGTTAGGTAAGGGTTTACTTAGAGTTAGGGTGAGGATTATGTTGAGTATTAGGGTTAGGTTGCAGATTAGGTTTAGGGTTAGGGTTAGGTTTAGGGTGATATTTAGGGTTAGGGTGAGGGTTAGGGTTAGGTTTAGAGTGAGGTTTAGGGTGATTGTTAGGATTAGGGTGACGGTTAGGGTTAGTGTTGGGTCAGGGTGAGGGTAGGGTGAGGGTTAGGGTTAGGGTTAGGTTTAGGGTGGCGGTTAGGCGTAGGGTGAAGGTTAGGTTTAGGGTTAGGATTAGGGTTAAGGTGATGTTTTGGGTGAGGGTTAGGGTTAGGTTTATTGTGAGGGTACGGCTAAGGGTTAGGGCGAGGTTAAGGGTGAGGGTGAGACTTAGGGTTAGCATTAGGGTTAGGGTGAGGTTTAGGGTTATGGTTAAGTTTAGGTTTAGGATGAGGGTGAGTGTTAGGGTTAGGGTTAGGTTTAGTATGAGGGTGAGTGTTAGGGTTAGGGATAGAGTTAGTGTGAGGGTTAGGGTTAGGGTGAGAGTTAAGATGAGGTTTATGTTTAGGTTTAGGGTGAGGGTTAGGGTTAGGGTTAGGGTTAGGTTTAGGATGAGGGTGAGTGTTAGGGTTAGTGATAGAGTTAGTGTGAGGGTTAGGGTGAGGGTTAGTGTTAGGGTGAGAGTTAGGCTGAGGCTTATATTTAGGGTTAAGGTGAGGGTGAGGGTAAGGGTTAGAGGGTTAGAGTTAGGTTGATGGATAGGGTTAGGGTGTAGCTTAAGTTTAGTATTAGGGTTAGGGTATGGTCTAGGGTGAGGGTGAGGTTTAGGGATAGTGTGAGGGTTAGGGTGATGTTTAGGGTGAGGTTTAGGTTTAGTGTAAATGTTAGGGTTAGGGTTAGGGTGAGGGTGAGGGTTAGGGTGTGGGAGAGGGTAAAGTTTAGGGTTCAGTTGAAGGTTAGGGTGACGGTTAGTTTTATGGTTAGGGTTACTGTGCGGGTGAGGGTGAGGGTTACATTTAGGTTTAGGGTTAGGGTCAGGGTGAGGTGAGGGTTAGGGTTAGGATTAGGGTTAGGGTTAGGGTTAGGCTGAGGTGAGGGGGAGGGGGAGAGGGAGGATGAGGGTTAGAGTTAGGGTTATGTTTAGGGTGAGGGATAGGGTGTGGGTTTGGGTGAGGGTGAGGTTTTCGGTTAGGTAAGTGTTCAGTTAGAGTTAGAGTGAGGATTAGGTTGAGGGTGAGGGTTATGGTGCGGGTTAGGGTTAATGTGAAGTTTAGGGTTAGGGTTAGGCTGAGGGTAAGGTTTAGTGTGAGGATTATGGAGAAAGTGAGGTTTAGGGTTAGTGTGATTGTTAGGGTGAATGTTAAGGTGAGGGTTAGGATTAGGGTTAGGTTTAGGGTGAGGGTGAGGTTTAGGGTTAGGGTTAAATTTTCAGTTAGGGTTAGGGTTAGGGTGAGGTTTAGAGATAGGTTTAGGGTTAGGGTTAGTGTTATTGTTATCATTAGGGTTATTGTTTGGGTTAGGGTGAGGTTGAGGATGCCGGTGAAGATTAGGTTTAGGGCTAGGTTTAGGGTGAGGGTGAGGGTGAGGGTTAGGGTTAGGGTGAGGTTTATTTTTAGTGTAAGTGTTAGGGTTAAGGTTGTGGTTAGTGTCAGGGTTAGGGTGAGTGTAAGGATTAGGGTGAGGGTTAGGGAGGAGTGAGGGTTAGGGTGCCAGTGAGGATAAGGTTTAGGGTTAGGCTTAGCGTTAGCGTGAGGCTTATGGTTAAGGATAGGCTTAGGCTTAGGCTAAAGTTTAGGGTTAGGGTTAGGGAGATGGTTAGAGTGAGTGTTAGGGTTAGAGTTAGTGTGAGGGCTAGGTTGTGGGATTGGGTGAGAGTGAGTGTGAGGGTGTGGGGTAGGGACAGGATTAGGTTGAGGTTTAGGTTTAGTGTAAGTGTTAGGGTCAGGGTTAGTGTTAGTGTGAGGGTTTGGGTGAGGGTGAGGGTTAGTTTGTGGGAGAGGGTTAAGTTTAGGGTTAGGGTGAAGGTTATTTGAGGTTTAGTGTTAGGGTGAGGGTTTGGGTGAGGGTGAGGGTGACGGTTATGATTGTGTTAGGGTTAGGGTGAGTGTGAGGGTGAGGGTTAGGGTTAGGATTAGGGTTAGGGTTAGGGTTAGACTGATGTAAGATTTGGGTTAGGGTTAGGGTTAGGGTTAGGGTGTGGGTTTGGATCAGGGTGTGTATGAGGTTGTGGGATTCAATTAGGTAAGGGTTTAGTTACAGTTAGAGTGAGGATTAGGTTGAGGGTGAAGGTTAGGGTGCGGGTTAGGGTTAGGGTGAAGTTTAGGGTTAGGTTTAGGGTGCTGTTTAGGTGAGGGTGAGAGTTAGGGTGATGGTGAGGGTCTGGGTGAGGTTGAGGGTTAGGTTGTGGGTGAGGGTTAGGTTTAGGGTGAGGTTTAGGGTGACTGTGAGGATTAAGTTGAGGGTTAGGGTTAGGGTTAGGCTGACGGTAGGATGAGAGTTAGGGTTAGGGTGAGGGAGAGGGTTAGATGTAGGGAAATTTAGGTTTACAGTTAGGATTAGGGTTATGGTGAGGATTACTATGAGGATTAGGTTTAGGGTTAGTGTGAGGGTAAGGGTAAGTGCTAAGGGGAGGTTTAGGGTGAGGGTGAGACTTAGGGTTAGCATTAGGGTTAGGGTGATGTTTAGGGTTAGGTTTAGTGTTAGAGTTAGGATGAGGGTGAGTGTTAGGGTTAGGGTTAGTGTTAATGTGAGGTTTAGGGTGAGGGTTTGGTTAGGTTGAGAGTTAGGGTGAGGCATATGGTCAGGTTTAGGTTAGGGTGAGGGTTAGGTTTAAGGTGATGGTTAGTGTTATGGTGAGGGTTAGGGTAAGGTGAGGCTTAGATTTGGATTAGGGTTAGGGTGAGAGTAAGTGTTAGGATTATGGTTAGGGTGAGGTTTAGGGTTAGGCTTTTGGTTAGGGTGAGGGTTAGAGTTAGGGTTAGGGTTAGGGTTAGTGTTAGGATTATTGTTAGGGTTAGGGTTAGCGTTAGGGTGAGGGTGAGGGTGAGGATTATGGTGAGGGTTAGGTTTAAGATGAGGGTTAGTGTTTGTCTCACACAGTTAGGGTGAGGCAAAGTGTTAGGTTGAGATTTAGGGTGAGGATTAGGGTTAGGGTGAGTGTTAGGTTTAGGATTAGGGTTATAGGGTTAGGATTAGGCTTAGGGTGACTTTGAGGGTTAGGGTTAGGTTGAAGGTTATGGTGAGGGTTTTGGTTAGGGTGATGTTAAGTGTGAGCGTGAGGGTTAGGGTGAGGGTGAGGGTTCGGGTGAGTGTGAGGGTTTGCGTGAGGGTTAGGGTTAGGGTTAGGGAGAGGGTTAAGGTGACGGTGAGGGTTAGGGTGAGGGTGAAGGTGAGAGTTAGGGTTAGGGTTAGCAATAGGGTGAGATGTAGGGTTAGGTTAGGTTTAGGGTGAGGGTTAGAGTTAGATTGAGTGTGTGGTTAGAAGTTAGGGTTAGGGTTAGGATTAGGGTTAGAGTGAGGGTTAGGGTGAGGGTGAGGGTTAGGGTTAGGTTTAGGTTTAGGGTGAGGGTTAAGGTTAGGTTTAGGTTTAGGGTTCGGGTTAGGGTTCCGTTTACGGTTAGGTTTAGTGTTAGAGTTAGGGTTGGGGTGAGTATCAGGGTTAGGATTAGGGTTAAGTTGAGGGTGAGGGTAAGGTTGAGGGGTAGGGTTAGTGTCAGGGTGAGGTTTAGGTTTAATGTATGTGTTAGGGTCAGGGTTAGGGTTAGGGTAAGGGTAATGTTTAGGGTGAGGGTTAGTGTGAGAATGAGTGTTAGTGTTAGCGTGAGTGTTAGGGTGAGGGTTAGTGTCAGGGATAGGGTTAGGGTTAGGTGTAGTTTTAGGGTTAGAATGAGGGTGAGGGTTAAGTTTAGGTAATGGTCAGGGTTAGAGTTAGGGTGAGGTTAAGGTTGACTGTGAGGGTAGGTGTGCGGGTTAGGGTTAGGGCGATGTTTAAGGTGAGGGTGAGGGTTAGGGTGAGAGTGAGGGTTCGGGTGAGGGTGGGGGTTTGGGTGTGGGTTAGGGTTAGGTTTACGGTGAGTGTTAGGGTGACTGTGAGTATTAGGCTGAGGCTGAGGTTTAGGTTAAGGTTAGGGTTATGGTGAGGGTTATAGTGAGGGGTATGGTTAGGGTTAAGGTGGGGGTTAGGTTTATTGTGAGGGTTATGGTTAGTGTTAGGGTGAGGGTGTGGGTTAGGTTTAGGGTGACAGTTTGGGTTAGGGTGAGGGTTAGGGTGAGTGCGAGTGTTATGGTTAGGGTTAGTGTTAGGGTGAGGTTAGGGTGAGGGTCACGGTTAGGGTTAGGGTGAGGTTAGGGTGAGGGTCACGGTTAGGGTTATGGTGAGGTTAGGTTGAGGGTTAGGGTTTGTGTGAGGGTTAGGATTAGGGTTAGGTTTAGGGTGAGGGTTAGGGTAAGGGTTAGGGTGATGGTGAGGGTAAGTTTTAGGCTGAGCGTTAGGGTGAGGTTGAGACTTCGGGTTAGCACTAGGGTTAGGGTGAGGGTTGGGGTGAGGGTGAGGGTTAGGGTTAGGGTTAGGGTTAGCGTGAGTGTTAGGGTGAGGGTTAAGGAGAGGTTTAGGATTTGGGTTAGGATTAGGGTGAGGGTGAGTTTAAGGTTAGGGTTAGGGTGAGGGTTAGAGTTAGGGTTGGGTTAGGGTTAGGGTTATGGTGAGGGTGCGGGTGAGGGTGAGGTTTAGTGTTAGGGTTAGGTTTAGTGTTTCGGTTAGGCGTAGGGTTAGGGTGAGGGTTAGATTTAGGGTTAGGCTGAGAGTGAGGTTGAGGGTGAGGGTGAGGCTTAGGGTTTTGTTCAGGGTTAGGGTTAGGTTTTGTGTTAGGGTTAGTGTGAAATTTGTGGTTAGGTTTAGGGTTAGTGTGAGGGTTATTGTTCCCGTTAGGGTTAGGGTGAGGGTGAGGGTGAGGGTTAGGATTAGTATTAGGGTTAGGTTTAGGGTTAGGCTGAGGGTGAGTTTGAGGGGGAGGTTGAGGGTTAGGTTTAATCTTAGGATTAGGGTTAGGGTGAGGGCTGGCTGAGGGTGAAGATTAGGGGGAGGGGGAGGTTTTCAGTTAGGTAAGGTTTAGGGTGAAGGTTAGGGTTAGTGTGATGTTAAGGGTGAGGGTGAGGGTTTGGGTTAATGTTAGGGTTAGAGTTCAGCTGAGGGTGTGGGTGAAGGTTAGGGTGAGGGTGAGGGTTCGGGTTAGGGTGAGGTTTAGGTTTAGGTTTCGGGTTAGGTTAAGTGTGAAGATTAGGGTTAGGTTAAGGATGAGTTTTAGGCTGAGGAGTAGTGTTAGGGTTACGGCGAAGGTTAGGCTTAATATGAGGGTTTGGATTTGCGCTAGGTTGAGGGTAAGGTTTTGGATGAGGTTTAGGGTGAGCGTGAGTGTTAGGGTTAGGGTTATGGTTAAGGTGAGGCTTAGGGAGAGAGTTAGGATTAGGGTTAGGTTTAGGGTGAGGGTGAGAGTTTGGGTTAGGTTTAGGTTTTGGGTGAGGGTTAGGGTTAGATTTTGGGATGAGGTGAGGTTTAGGGTTAGGTTTACATTTAAGGTTAATGTTAGAGTTAGGGTTAGAGTGAGTGTTAGGTTTAGGATTAGGGTTAGAGTGAGGGTGAGGGTGAGGGATAGGGTTAGGGTCAGGGTGAGGTTTAGGTTTATTGTAAGTGTTAGGGTTAGGGTTAGGTTTAGGGTAAGTGTAAGGTTTAGGGTGAAGATTATGGTGAGAGTGAGGGTTAAGGTTAGGTTGAGTGTTAGGGTGAGGGTTAGTGTGAGGGTTAGGGTTAAGAGTAGGTTTAGTGTTAGGGTTAGGATGAGGATGAGTGTTAAAGTCAGGTAAGTGTTTGGGTTAGAGTTAGGGTGAGGACTAGGTTGAGGGTGAGTGTTAGGGCGTGGGTTAGGGTTAGGGTGAGGTTTAGGCTTATGGTTAGGGTTTGGGTGATGTTTAAGTTGGGGGTGAGGATTAGGGTGAGGGTGAGGGTTCGGTTGAGGGGGAGGGTTAGGGTGTGGGTGAGGGTTCGGTTTAGGGTGAGGGTTAGGGTGACTGTGAGTGTTTGTCTGAGGGTGATGGTTAGGTTTAGGTTTAGGTTTAGGGTGAGGGTTAAGGTGAGGGATATGGTTAGGGTTAGGGTGAGGTTTAGCGTTATTGTGAGGGTTAGGGTTAGGGTTAGGGTGAGGGTGAGGTTTAGGGTTAGGGTGAGGGTTAAGATGAAGGCTAGGGTGAGGGTCATGGTTAGGTTTAGGGTGAGGGTTAAGGAGAGGGTGAGGGTTAGGTTTAGGGTGAGAGTTGGGGTTAGGGTGAGGGTTAGGGTGAGTGTGAGGGTTAGGGTTAGAGTTAGGGTTAGGGTGAGGGTAGGGTGAGGATTAGGGTTAGGGTTAGGGTGAGGATGAGGTGTAGAGTGAAGTTTAGTTTTAGGTTTAGGTTTAGGGTTAGGGTTATGATGAGGGTTAGGGTGAGGGTTAGGGTTAGGATTAGGGTGAGGGTTGGGGTGAGGGTGTGGGTTAGGGTAAGGGTGAGTGCTGTGTTTAGATTTAGGGTTAGTTTGAGGGTTAGGGTGAGGGTTATGGTTAGCCTAAGTGTTAGGTGAGGTTTAGGGTTAGGGTTAGGTTGAGGATTAGGTTTAGGGTTTTGGTTAGAGTTAGGGTTAGGGTGAGGGTAGGGTGAGGATTCAGTTTAGGGTTAGGGTGAGGGTGAGGGGTAGAGTGAAGTTTAGTTTTAGGTTTAGGTTTAGGGTTAGGGTTAGGATGAGGGTTAGGGTGAGGGTTAGGGTTAGGGTTAGGGTGAGGGTTGGGTTGAGGGTGTGGGTTAGGGTAAGGTTGAGTGCTGTGTTTAGATTTGGGGTTAGTGTGAGGGTTAGGGTGAGGGTTATGGTTAGCCTAAGTGTTAGAGTGAGGTTTAGGGTTAGGGTTAGGTTGAGGATGAGGGTTAGTGTTTTGGTTAGGGTTAGGGTTAGGGTGAGGGTTAGAGTTAGGGTTAGGGTCAGGGTTGGGTTTAGGCTGAGGTTGAGGTTTAGGGTTACGGGTAGGGTTAGGGTTAGATTGAGAGGGAGGTTGAGGATGAGTGTGAGGATTAGGTTGAGGTTTAGGGTAAGCGTTAAGGTTAGGGTGAGGGTGAGGGTTAAGGTTAGGGTGAGGGTGAGGGTTAGGGTTAGGATTTGGGTAAGTGTTAGTGTGAAGTTTAGGGTTAGGGTGAGGTTGAAGGTTAGTGTTAGCGGTAGGGTTATGGTGAGGATTAGGGTGAGGGTTAGGATTAGAGTTAGGTTTAAGGTAAGGATAAGGGTTAGGGTTAGGTTTAGAATTAGGGTGATGGTGAGGGTGAGGTTTAGCGTGAGGATGAGGGTTAGGTTTCCGGTTCAGGTTCGGGTGAGGGTTAGGGTTAGGGTTAGGTTGAAGTTTAGGGTAAGGGTGAGGGTTAGAGTTAGGGTTAGTTTTAGGGTGAGGCTAAGGGTGAGGGAGAGTTTTAGTTTTAGGATTAAGGTTAGGGTTAGGGTTACATTTAGGGTGAGGGTGAGGGTCAGCGTGATGGTGAGGTTTCTGGTGAGGGTGAGGTTTATTGTATGGTTGAGTTGTAGGGCTAGGGTGAGGGTTTGGGTGACAGTGACGGTTAGGGTGAGAGTGAGGGTTAGGGTTAGCATTAGGGTGAAGTTTAGGGTTAGTTTTAGGGTTAGGGTGAGGGCTAGGGTGAGGGTTACGGTTAGGTTTAGCATTAGGGTTAGGGTTATTTTTAGGCTGAAGTTTAGGTTTAGGGTTAATGCTTTAGGTGAGGGTTAGGGTTACGTTTAGGGTGAGGGTTAGCGTTAGGGTGAGGGTTTAGGGTTAGGGTTAGGGTGATGGTGAGGGTGAGGGTTAGGGTGAGGATGAGGGTGAGGGTTAGGGTTGGGGTTAGAGTTAGGGTGAGGCTGAGTGTGTGAGTTAGTGTTCAAATTACGGTTAGGGTTAAGGTTAGGAAGAGGGTGAGGTGAGGGTTCGGATTAGGGTTATGATGAGAGTGAGGTTTAGGGTGAGGATGAGGGTTAATGTGAGATTTAGGGTTAGGATTAGGGTTAGGGTGAAGGATAGGGTGAAGGTGAAGTTTAGGGTTGGGGTTAGGGTGAGGTTGATGGTTAGGTTTAGTGTGAGGTTTAGGGTTAGTGTTAGGGTGATCATAAGCGTAAGGGTGAGGGTTAGGCTGAGAATCAAGGTTAGGGTTAGCGTGAGTGTTAGGGTCACGATTAGTTTGAGAGTTAGTGATACGGTTAGGTTTAGGGTTAGGGTGAGGGTGAGGGTGAAGGTTAGCTTTAGGGTTAGCGTGAGGTTTAGGGTTAGGTTTAGGGTTAGGGTGAGGGTTAGGGTTTTCTGAAGTTTAGGATGAGGTTGATGATTAGGGTTAGAGTCAGGGTTAGGTTGAGGGTGAGGTTGAGGGTTAGGGTTAGTGTGAGGGTTAGGGTAAGGGTGAGGGTTAGGATTAGGGTTAGGGTGAGAGTGAGGGTGAGGTTTAGGGTTAGGGTTAGCTTTAGGGTGAAGGTGAGGGTTAGGTTTAGGATTAGGGTTAGGGTTAGATTTAGGCTGAGGGTGAGGGTGAGGGGGAGGGCTAGGGTGAGGGTTAGGTTTAGGTTGAGAGTGAGGATGAGGTTGAAGGTGAGGGTTTCGGGTAGGTAAAATTTAGGGTTAGGGTTAGGGTGATGATTAGGATGAGGTTGAGCCTTAGTTTGAGGGTTAGGGTTAGGGTGAGGTTTTGGGTTTGGGTTAAAGTGACTGTTAGGGTTAGGGTGATGTTAATGGTGAGGGTGAGGTTTAGATTGAGGGTGAGGATTCTGGTGAGAGTGAGGGTTAGTGTGTGCGTGAGGGTTAGGGTTAGGTTGAGGGTTAGGGTGCGGGGTAGCTTTGGGTTAGGGTGAGGTTTAAGCTTAGTGTGAGGGTTAGGATTAAGTTTGGGTTTAGTGTGAGCATAAGGGTTAGGGTGAGGGTTAGTGTGAGCATAAGGGTTAGGATGAGGGTTAGGGTGATGGTGAGGGTTAGGGTTAGCGTTAGGGTTAATGTGAGGGATAGGGTGTGTGTTATGGTTATGGTTAGGGTGAGGGTTAGTGTTAGGTTGAGGTTTAGGATTAGTGTTAGGGTTAGGGTGAGGGTGACGGTTAGGGTGAGTTTTACGGTTTGGGTGAGGGTGAGGGAGAGCTTTAGGTTTAGTTTTGGGGTTAGTGTTAGGGTTAGGCTTAGAGTGAGTTTAATGGTTAGGGTTGGCTGAGGGTTATGGTTAGAGTTAGGGTGAGGGTTAAGGTTAGGGTGATGTTTAGGGTGAGGGTAAGTGTTGGGGTAAGGGTGAGGGTTCTGTTGAGAGTTAGGGTTAGGGTGTGGTTGAGTTGTAGGTTTAGGGTGAGGGTTTGGGTGACGGTGACGGTTAGGGTGATGGTGACAGGGTTCGTGTTAGCCTGAGGGTGAAGTATAGGGTTAGGGTTAGGGTTATGGTGAGGGTTAGGGTAAGTTTTACGGGTAGGGTTAGCATTAGGGTTAGGGTTATTTTTAGGTTGAAGTTTAGGTTTAGGGTTAGTGTTAGTTTGAGTGTGAGGCTTAGGATTAGGTTTCCATTGAGGGTTAGTGTTAGGGTGAGGATTAGGGTTAGCGTTAGGGTGAGGGAGAGGGTGAGTGTTAGGGTGAGGTTGAAGGTGAGGGTGAGTTTTAGGGTTCGGTTTAGAGTTAGGGTGAGGTTGGGGGTGAGGGTTAGGGTTAGGGCTATTGTGAGGTTGAGGTTTCCGGTTAGGATGAGAGTTAAGGTTAGGGTGAGAGTTAGGGTTAGGTTTTGGGTTCGGGTGAGGGCTACACTGAAGGTGAGGTTTAGGGTTAGGGTTAGATTTAGGGTGAGGGTGAGGGTTAGGTTTAGTATGAGGGTTAGGGTTAGTGTTAGTGGGAGCGTAAGTGTTAGGGTGAGGGTTAGGGTGAGAGTGAAATTTATGTTTAGCGTGAGTGTAAGGGTGACTTTTAGGGTGAGATTTAGGGTTAGGGTTAGGATTAGGTTGAGTATTAGGGTTAGGGATAGGGTGAGGATTAGGGTTAGGTTTAGGGTTAGGTTTAGGATTAGGCTGAGAGAGGGTGAGGGGTAGGATTTGGGTGAGGTTTAGTTTTAGGGTGAGGGCTAGGGTGAGGGTGAGGGTTAGGGTGAGGGTAAAGGTGAGGGTGAGGGTGAGGATGATGGTTAGGGTGAGGGTTAAGGTTAAGGTTAGTGTGAGGTTTACGGTTACGGTGATGTTTAGTGTGAGGCTGAGGCTTAGGGTGAGTGTGAGGGTTCGGGTGAGGATGAGGGTTAGGGTGTGGGAGAGTGTTATGTTTAGTGTCAGGGTGACGGTTTGGGTTAGGGTGATATTTAGGGTGAGGGTGAGGGTTAGGGTGAGTGTGATGGTTAGGGTGTGGGTGAGGGTTAGGTTTACGATGAGATTTAAAGTGAGGGTGAGTCTGAGGGTTAGCGTTAGTGTTAGTGTGAGGTTTAGGGTAAGTGTTAGGGTTAGGGTTAGGGTTACTGTTAGGGTGAGGGTTAGGGTTAGGGTTAGGGTGAGTTTTAGGTTTAGGGGGAGGTTTAGGGACAGAATTAGGATTAGGGTGAGGGTGAGGGTGAAGGTTAGGATTAGGTTTAGCGTGAGGGTTAGGGTTAGTGTTAATGTTAGGGTTATTATTAGTGTTAGGGTTAGGTTGATGTTTAGGGTGAGGGTGAGGATGTGGGTGAGGGTTAGGGTTAAGGTTAGGGTTAGGGTAAGGGTTAGGCTGAGGGTTCAGGTTAGGGTTAGGTTGAGGGTTAGGGTTAGGGTGAGGGCTAGGTTAAGGTTGAGTTTTAGGTTGAGGGTGAAGGTGAGGGCGATGGTGAGGTTTACGGTGAGAGTTAGGTTTAGGGTAGGGTGAGGGTTAAGTTTAGGGTGATGTTTAGGGTGAGCATGAGGGTTAGTGTGAGTGTGAGTGTGAGGGTGAGGATTAGGTTTAGGGTGAAGGTGAGGGTGAGGGTGAGGCTTAGGGTTAGGGCTCAGGTTAGGTTTAAGGTTAGGGTGAGGGTTAGGTTTAGGTTGATGTTTAGGATGAGGGTGAGTGTTAGGGTGAGGGTGATAGTTCGGGCGAGGGTGAGGGTTAGGTTGTGGGTGAGAGATAGATTTAGGGTGAGGGTTAGGGAGACGGTGAGGGTTAGGGTGAGGGTGAGTGTTAGGGTTAGGGTTAGCGTTAGGGTGAAGTTTAGGTTTACGGTTACGGTTAGGTGAGGGTGAGGGTGAGGGTTACTGTTAGGTTTAGTGTGAGGTTTAGGGTTAGTGTTCGGGTGAGGGTGAGGGTAAGGTTTAGGGTGAGGTTTAGGGTGAGGGTGAGGATGAGGGTTAGTGTTAGGGTTATCTTGAGGGGGAGGTTTAGGGTGAGGGTGATGGTAAGGGTTAGCGTGAGTGTAAGGGTGAATGTTAGGGTGAGATTTAGGGTTAGGGATAGGATAGGGTTAGGTTGATTGTTAGGGTTTGGGTTAGGGTGAGTATTAGGGTTATTGTTAGGGTGAGGTTTAGGGTTAGGCTTAGGGTTAGGATTATATTTTGGGTTAGGGTTAGGGTTAGGGTGAGGGTGAGGGTTAAGTTTAGGGTTAGGTTTAGGATTTGGCTGAGGGAGGGTGAGGGGTAGGTTTAGGGTGAGGTTTAGTTTTAGGGTGAGGGCTAGGGTGAGGGTGAGGTTTAGGGTGAGGGTGAAGGTGAGGTTGAGGATGAGGGTTAGGGTTTGTGTTAAGGTTAGGTTTAGTGTGAGGTTTACGTTTACGGTGATGTTTAGGGTGAGGGTGAGGCTTAGGGTGAGTGTGAGGGTTCGGGTGAGGGTGAGGGTTAGGGTGTGGGAGAGGGTTATGTTTAGGGTTAGGGTGATGTTTAGGGTGAGGGTGAGGGTTAGTGTGAGTGTGAGGGTTAGGGTGTGGGTGAGGGTTAGGGTTACGATGAGATTTAAAGTGAGGGTGAGTGTGAGGGTTAGCGTTAGTGTTAGGGTGAGGTTTAGGGTAAGTGTTAGGGTTAGGGTTAGGGTCACTGTTAGGGTGAGGGTTAGGGTTAGTGTTAGGGTGAGTTTTAGGTTTAGGGGGAGGTTTAGGGACATAGTTAGGATTAGGGTGAGGGTGAGGGTGAAGGTTAGGGTTAGGCTTAGGGTTAGAGTTAGTGTGATGGTGAGGGTGTGGTTTAGCGTGTGGGTGAGAGTTAGCATTACAGTGAGGTTTAGAGTGAGGTTGAGAGTTAGGTTTAGCGTTAAGATTAGGGTGAGGGTAAGGGTGAGGTTTTGCGTCAGGGTTAGAGTTAGGGTTAGGTTGAGTGTTAGGGTTAGGATGAGGGTTCAGGTTAGGATTAGGGTAAGAATGAAGTTTAGGCTGAAGTGTATGGTTAGGGGTAGGCTGAGGGTTAGGGTTAGGTTAAGGGAGAGTGTTAGGGTTAGGGTTAGGGTTAGGATTAGGGTGAGGGTTAGGGTTAGATTTAGGAATAGGGTTAGGGTGAGGGTGAGGGTTAGGTTTAGGGTTAGGGTCAGGATGAGGGTGAGGGTGAGGGTTAGGGTGAGGGTTGGGGTTAGGGTGAGGGTGAGGGTTAGGATGAAGGTTAGGGTTAGGGTTAGAGTGAGGGTTAGGATGAGGGTTAGGGTGAGGGTTAGGGTTAATGTGAGGGTGAGGGTTAGGGTTAGGGTTAGGTTTAGGGAGAGGGTTATTGTTAATGTGAGGGTGAAGGTTAGGGTGAGGGTAATGGTGAGGGTGAGATTTAGGGTTATTTTTAGGGTGAGGGTTAGGGTTAGGTTTAGAGTGAGTGTTAGGTTTATGGTGAGATTTAAGATTAGGGTAAGTGTTAGGGTTAGCGTTATTGTTAGGATGATATTTAGGATGAGTGTTAGGGTTAGGTTTAGGGTTAGTGTGAGGGTGAGGTTTAGGGTTAGGGCGAGGTTTATTGTTAGGTTGAGGTTTAGGGATAGAGGTAGGGTTAGGTTAGGGTGAGGGTGAGCGTTAGGTTTAGGGTTAGGGTGAGAGTTAGTGTGTGGTTGAGGATGAGTTTAAGGGTGTGGGTGAGGGTTAGAGTTAAGGTGAGGTTTAGTGTGAGGGTCAGAGTTAGGGTTAGCGTTATGGTTAGGGTGAGCATTAGGGTTACGGTTAGGGTTAGTGTGAGAGTGAGGGTTAGGGTTACAGTGAGGGTGAGGGTTATGTTTAGGGTTATGTTTAGGGTGAGGGTGAGGGTTAGGGTGAGGGTTAGGGTGACGGTTAAGGAGAGGGTTAGTGTTAGCCTTAGGTTTATAGTTAGTGTTAGGATAAGGGCGAGGGTGAGGTTGAGGTTTAGGATGAGGGTTATAGTGAGGGTGAGGTTTAGAGTTAGGGAGAGAGTTAGGGTTAGTGTGTGGGTTAGGGTTAGGTTTAGGATTAGGGTTAGGGTGAAGTCTAGGGTGAAGGTGAGGTTTTTGGTTTGGGTTAGGGTTAGGGTGAGTGTTAGGGTTAGCTTTAGGGTGAGGGTTCGTTTGAGGGTTAGTGTTAGGTTTAGGTTTAGGGTGAGGGTCAGGGTTAGGGTGAGGGTTAGTGTGAGAGTGAATTTTAGGGTTAGCCTGAGTGTTAGTGTGAGGGTTAGATTTAGGGTTATGTTTAGGGTGAGGGTGAAGGTGAGGGTTAGGGTAAGGGCTAGGGTGAGCGTTAGGGTGAAGGTTAGCGTGAGGGTTAGGTTTAGGCTTAGGCTGATATTGAAGGTTAGTGTTAGGGTGAGGGTTAAGGTTAGGGTGAGGGTTAGGGTTAGGGTGAGGTTTAAGGTTAGGGTGAGTGCTAGGGTGTGGGTGTGGGTTAGGCTGAGGGTGATGGTGAGGGTGAGGGTGAGGACTTGGGTGAGGGTTTGGGTTAGGTTGAGAATGAGGGTTATGGTTAGGGTTCTGTTTAGGAGAGGATGAGGGCTAGGGTGAGTGTGAGGGTTCAGGTGAGGGTGAGGGTTAGGTATAGGGTGAAGGTGAAGGTTAGGGTTTGGGTTATGTTTGTGGTGAGGGTTAGGGTGAGGGTTAGGGGTAATGTGAGGGTTAGGGTTGGGGTGAGGTTTAGGGTTAGTGTTAAGGTTAGGGTGAGGGTTAGGGTTACAGTTAGGTTTAGGGTAAGGGATAGGGTTAGGGTTTGAGTTAGGGCATGGGTGAGGGTGAGGTTTAGGGTGAGGGTGAGGGTTAGGGTTAAGGTTAGGGTGAGGGTTAGGGTTAGTGTTAGGATGAGGGTTAGGCTGAGGGTGAGGCTGAGGGTGAGTGTGAAGATAAGGGTGAGGGTTAGGGTTAGGGTGAGGGTTAGGAATTGTGTGAGGATGAGGATTAGGGTTATGGTTATGGTGAGGGTTAGGCTGAGGGGTAGGGTTAGGTTTAGGGTGAGGGTTAGGATTTCTGTGAGGGTTAGGGTTAATGTTAGGGTGAGGTTAAGGGTTAGGGTTAGTGTTAGGGTGAGGGTGAGAGTTAGGTTTTGTTTTAGGGCGAGGGTTAGCTTTATGGTGAGGTTTAGAGTTAGGTTTACGGTGAGGGTGAGGGTGAGGTTTAGGGTTAGGGTTAGGGTTAATGTTTGGTTTATGGTTATGGTTAGGGTTAGGGTTAGCGTTAGCGTTAGGGTAAGGCTAAGGCTGAGAGTGAGGGTGAGGTTTAGGGTTAGAGTGAGGGTTAGGGGTAGGTTAGGGTTAGGCTGAGGGTGAGGGTGTGGGTTAGGTTTAACGTGAGGGTGAGGTTTAGGGTTAGAGTTTGGTTTAGGGTTAGGGTTTGGTTTAGGGTTAGTTTGAGGGTTAGTGTTCGTGTTAGGATTGGGGTGAGGTTTAGGGTGAGTGTTAGATTTAGTATTAGGGTTAATGTTAGGATTAGGCTGAGGGTGAGGATGAGGTGAGTGTGAGGGTTAGGGAAATGGTTAGGGTTAGGTTTAGGGTTAGTGCTATGGTGAGGATGAGTGTTATGGTGAGGGTGAGGTTGAAGGTGAGTGTTTCGGTTAGGTAAGGTTTAAGGTTAGGGTTAGGGTGTGGTTAGTTTTAGGGTGATGTGGATGGTGAGGCTGAGGTTTAGGGTGAGGGTGAGGTGAGGGTTAGGGTTAAGGTTAGGGTTGGGGATAGGTTTAGGGTGTGAGTGAGGGTTAGGGTTCGGGTTCTGGTTAGTGTAAGGGTTAGGATGAATGTTTAGCTGAGGGGTATGTTTAGGGTTAGGCTGAGGGTTAGGCTTCGGGATAGGGTGAGTGTTAGGTTTAGGGTAAATTTAGGAATAGGGTGAGGGTTAGGTTTAGGTTTAGGGTTAAGGTGAGGGCTAGGGAGAAGGTGAGGGTTAGGGTTAGGGTTAGCATTAAGGTTAGGGTTAGGGTTAGGGTGAGAGTGAAGGTTTGGGTTAGGGTGAGGGTTTTTGGTTAGGGTTAGGTTTAGGGTTACTGTTATGGTTAGGGTTAGAGTGAGGTTTAGTTTCAGGGGCAGGGTTAGGGTTAGGGTGAGGGTTAAGTTTAGTGTGAGGGTTAGGGTTAGGTATAGGGTTAGGGTGAGGGTAAGGGTTGGGGTGAGGGTTAGGGTGAGAGTGAAGTTTAGGATTAGCCTGAGTGTTAGGGTGAGGGTTAGGTTGAGGGTTAGGTTTAGGGTTAGGTTTAGGATGAGTTTGTGTGTGAGGGTTAGGGTTACGGTGAGGTTTAGGGTGAGGTCAGAGTTAGGGTTAGCCTTAGGGTTACGGTGAGCTTTAGGGTTGGGCTTAGGGTTAGTGTGAGAGTGAGGGTTAAAGTTAGGATTAGGTTTAGGGTTGGGTTTAGGGTTAGGTTTAGTGTGAGTGTGAGGGTGAGGGTTAGGGTTAGGGTGAGGGTTAGGTTGACGACTATGATGAGGGTTATTTTTAGATTTAGGGTTAGGGTTATAGGTATTGTTAGGGTTAGGGTTAGGTTTAGGTTTAGGCTGAGGTTGAGTGTTAGGTTTAGGATGAGGGTTATGATGAGGGTGAGGTTTAGACTGAGGGAGAGGGTTAGGGTTAGGGTGTGGGTTAGGGTTAGGAATAGGATTAGGGTTAGGGTGAGTGCTAGGTTGAAGGTGAGGTTTTGGGGTAGCGTTAGGGTGAGGGTTAGGGTTAGGTTTAGGGTGAGGGTTAGTTTGAGGTGTAGTGTTAGGTTTAGGGTGAGTGTTAAGTTTAGTGTGAGGGTTAGGGTTAGGTTAATGGTTAGGGTGAAGGTCAGCGTTAGGTTGAGGGTTAGGGTGAGATTGAAGATTAGGGTTAGCATGAGTGTTAGGGTTAGGGTTAGTGTGAGTGTAAGTCTGAGGTAGAGGGTTAGGGTCAGGGTGAGGTTCAGGGTTAGGGTGAGGTTTAGGGATAGAATTATGGTTAGGGTGAGGGTGAGGGTGAGGGTGAGAGTTAGGGTTAGGATTAGAGTTAGTGTGAGGGTGAGTGTGAGGGTTAGGTTGTGGGTGAGGGTTAGGGTTATGCTGAATTTTAGGGTGAGGGTGAGAGTTAGGGTTAGCGTTAGGGTTAGGGTGAGGGTTAGGTTTAGGGTTAGGTTTATTGTGAGAGTGAGAGTAAGGGTTAGGATTAGGGTGAGTGTTAGAGTTAGGTTGAGGTTTAGGGATAGAGGTAGACTTAGGATGAGATTGAGGGTGATGGTTAGGGTTATTGTAATGATTAAAGTTAGTGTGAGGTTGAGGGTGTGGGTTAGGGTTAGGATTAGGATTAGGGTTAGGATTAGTGTTAGACTGATGGTGAGGGTGAGGGTGAGTTTATGGGTTAGGATTTGGTTAGTGTGAGGTTTAGGGTGAGGGTTAGCTTTAGGGATAGGTTTAGGGTTAGGGAGAGGGTTAGGGTGAGGGTGAGGGTTAGGGTTAGGGTTAGGGTGAGGGTTAGGATTAGGGTTAGGGTGAGGTCTAGGGTGAGGTTGAGTATTAGGTTTGAGGTGAGGGTTAGTGTGAGGGTTAGCGTGACGGGTAGGGTTAGTGTTAGGTTTAGGATTAGGTTTAGTGTGAGGATTAGCGTTAGGGTTACAGTTAGGGTGAGGGTAAGTATTAGGGTGAGGTTTAGGGATAACTTGACTGTTGGGGTGAGTGTTAGGGTGAGGGTTATGGTTATGGTTAGGGTTAAGGTGAGGGTGAGGGTCAGGGTTAGGTTTAGGGTTAGGGTTAGTGTTTGGTTTATGGTTAGGTTTAGGTTTAGTGTTAGGGTTAGTGTTAGTGTTAGGGTTAGGGTTAGGGTTAGGGTTAGGCTATGACTGAGGGTGAGGCTGAGGTTTAGGGTTAGGTTGAGGGTTGGAGGTAGGTTAGGGTTAGGCTGAGACTGAGGGTGAGGTTTAGGGTTAAGGTGAGGATGAGGTTTAGGTTTAGAGTTATTTTTAGTGTTTGGTTTAGGGTCAGGGTTAGGTTTAGGGTTAGGTTCAGGGTTAGTGTTCGGGTTAGGATTGGGGTGAGGATTAGGGTGAGTGTTAGATTTAGTATTAGGGTTAGGGTTAGTATTAAGCTGACGGTGAGGATGAGGTGAGGGTGAGGGTAAGGGAAATTGTTAGGGTTAGATTGAGGGTGAGGTCTAGGGTGAGGGTGAGGGTTATGGTGAGAGTGAGGTTGAAGTTGAGTGTTTCGGTTAGGTAAGGTTTATGGTTAGGGTTAGGGTGTGGTTAGTTTTAGGGTGATGTTTATGGTGAAGCTGAGGGTTAGGGTGAGGATGAAGGTGAGAGTTAGGGTTAGGGTGAGAGTTGGGGATAGGTTTAGTGTGAGGGTGAGGGTTAGGGTTCGGGTTCGGGTTAGAGTAAGGGTTAAGATGAATTTTAGGCTGAGGGTTATGGTTAGGGTTAGGCTGAGGGTTAGGGTTCGGTATAGGGTGAGTGTTACGTTTAGGGTTACGGTTAGGAATAGTGTTAGGGTTAGGGTTAGGTTTAAGCTTAAGGTGAGGGCTAGGGAGAAGGTGAGGGTTAGGGTTAGGTTTAGCGTTAAGGTTAGGCTTAGGGTTAGGGTGAGCATGAAGGTTTGGTTTAGGGTGAGGATTTTTGGTTAGGGTTAGTTTTAGGGTTATTGTTAGGGTTAGGGATAGAGTGAGGTTTAGTTTGAGGGGTAGTGTTAGGGTTAGGGTGAGGATTAAGTTTAGTGTGAGGGTTAGGGTTAGATTTAGGGTTAGGGTGAGGGTAAGGGTTAGGGTGAGGGTTAGGGTGAGAGTGAAGTTTAGGGTTAGAGTGAGTGTTAGGGTGAGGGTTAGGTTGAGGGTTAGGTTTTGGGTTAGGTTTAGGATGAGGGTGAGGGTTAGGGTTAGGGTTAGGGTGAGGTTTATGGTGAGTGTTATGGTGAGGGTTAGGGTTAGACATAGGTTTAGGGTTATAGTTAAGTTTAGGTTGAGGGTGAGGGTGACGGTGAAGGTGAGAGTTAGGTTTAGGGTTAAGCTGAGGGTGAGGGATAGTGTGTGTGTGAATATTAGTGTTAAGGTGAGGTCTAGGGTGAGGGTAAAGGTTAGGCTGAGGGTGAAGGTGAGGATGAGGGTGAGGGCGCGGATTAAGGTGAGGGTTAGTTTTAGGGTTAGTGTGAGGGTTATGGTTAGGGTGAGGTTGAGGGTGAGGGTGAGTGTGAGGCTTGGGGTGAGGGTTAGGGTGAGAGTGTGGGTGAGGTTTAGGGCGAGAGTGAGGGTGAGGGTGAAGGTGAGAGTTAGTGAAAGGGTTTGGGTTAGGTTTAGGGTGAGGGTGAGGGTTTTGTTGAGGGTGAGGTTGAAGGTGAGGGTTTCCTTTAGGTAAGGTTTAGGTTTAGGGTTAGTGTGAGGGTTAGTTTTAGGGTTAGGTTTAGGGTGAAGATGAGGGTTAGGGTGAGGGTGAGGGTGAGTGTGAGGATGAAGGTTAGGGTAAGGGTGAGTGTTGGGGATAGGTTTAGGGTGAGGGTGAGGGTTAGGATGAGGGTTAGGCTGAGGGGTATGGTTAGGGTAAGGCTGAGGGTTAGGTTTAGAGTTAGGGTGAGTGTTAGGTTTAGGGTTAAGATTACGATTAGGGTGAGGGTTAGGGTTAGGTTCAGGGTTAAGGTGAAGGCTAGGGAGAAGGTGAGGGTTAGGTTTAAGCTTAGGCTTAGTGTTAGTGTTAGTGTTAGGGAGAGGGTGGGTGTTCGGTTTAGGGTGAGAGTTTGCGTTAGGGTGTTAGGGTTATTGTTAGGGTTAGGGTTAGGGTGAGGGTTAGTTTGAGGGGTAGGGTTAGGTTTAGGCTGAGGGTTGAGTTTAGTGTGAGGGTTAGGTTTAGGTTTAGGGTTAGGGTGACGGTGAAATTTAGGGTTAGCGTGAGTGTTAGGGTGAGGGTTAGTGTGAGGGATAGGGTTAGTGTTAGGGTGAGGTTTAGGGTTAGGGTAAGTTTTAGGGATAGAATTATGGTTAGGGTGACGGTGAGGGTGAGGGTTAGGGTTAGGGTTAGAGTTAGTGTGAGGGTGAGGGTGAGTGTTAGGGTGAGCATTAGGGTTGATGTTAGGATTATTTTGAGAGTGAGGTTTAGGGATAGGTTTAGGTTGAGTGTTAGAGTTAGAGTGAGTTTTAGGGATAGAGTTAGAATTAGGGTGAGGGTGAGGGTGAGGGTTAGGGTTAGGGTAGGGATTAGAGTTAGTGTGAGGTTGAGGGTGAGGGTTAGGGTTAGGATTAGGATTAGGGTTATTGTTAGACTGATGGTGAGGGTGAAAGTGAGGTTTCGGGTTATGGTGAGGGTTAGGGGTAGGGTTTGGTTTAGGCTGAGGGTGAGGGTGAGTGTGAGGGTTAGGTTTAGGGTGAGGGTGAGACATCGGTTTAGCATTAGTGTTAGGTTGAGGGTTAGAGTGAGGGTTATGGTTAGGGTGAGTGTGAATTTATGGGTTAGGGTTAGGGTTAGTGTGAGGTTTAGGGTGAGGGTTGGGTTTACGGTTAGATTTAGGTTTAGGGTTAGGGTTAGGGTGAGGGTTAGGGTCAGGGTTAGGGTGAGTCGAGGGTGAGAGTGAGTATTAGGTTTAGGGTGGGGGTTAGGGTGACCGGTAGTGTTAGTGTTAGGTTGAGGATTAGGTTTAGTGTGAGGATTAGGGTTAGGGTTAGGGTTAGCGTGAGGGTAAGGATTAGGGTGAGGATTAGGGTGAGAGTGAGGTTTAGGGTTACCGTGAGTGTTGGATTGAGTTTTAGGGTGAGGGTTAGGGTTATGGATAGGGTTAAGGTGAGGGTGAGGTTAGGGTTAGGGTTAGGGTTAGGGTTTCACTTAGGGTTAGGGTTAGAGTTAGGCTGTGGTGAGGGTGAGGGTTAGGGTTATCGTTAGGGTTAGCGTGAAGGTTAGGGTTCTTGTGAGGGTTAGGGTTAGGATTAGGTTGAGGGTAAGGGTTAGGTTTTGGGTAAGGTTGAGGGTTAGGTTGAGGGTGAGTGTTAGGCTTAAGTTTAGGGTAAGGATTAGGCTGATGTTGAGGGTTATGGTTAAGGTGAGGTTGACTGTGATGCTGAGGGTTAGGATTAGGGTTAGGGTTATTGTGAGGGTGAGGGTGAATGTTAGGGTTAGGATTAGGGTTAGCGTTTTGGTTAGGATGAGGGTGAGGGTGAGGTTGAGGGTGAGGGTTACGGTTATGGTGAGGTTGAAGAAAAGGGCTATGGTGAGGGTGAGGTTTAGGGTGATGGTTAGGGTGAGGGTGAGGGTTAGGTTTAAGGTTTGGGTTATCGTGAGGGTGAAGTTTAGGTTTAGGGAGAGAATTAGGGTTTGGGTGAGCGTTGGGCTGAGTGTAAGTGTTAGGGTTTGGGTGAGGGTTAGGGTTAGGGTGAAGCTGAAGGTGAGGGTTTTGTTTAGGTGATGGTTAGGGTTAGAGTTAGTGTTAGGGTTAGGTTTAGGGATATGTTGTAGGTTAGAGTGAGGGGTAGGTTTAGCGTTAGGGTGAGGGTTAGGGTTAGTGGGAGGGTTAGGTTTAGGGATAAGATGAGGGATAGGGTGATGGTAAGGGTTCAGGTGAGTGTTAGGATGAGGGTGAGGTTTACTGTTAGTGTTAGGGTTAGGGTGTTGGTTAGGGTGAGTGTTAGGGTCAGGTTTAGGTTGAGGGTGAGGGTAACGGTTAGGTTTAGGGTGAGGGTGAGGTTTAGGTTTACGGTTAGGGTGAGGGTGAGTGTTAGGTTTAGGATTCGTGTTAGTGTTAAGGTTAGGGTGAGGGTTTCGGTTAGGGTTAAGGTGAGGGTTAGGGTTAGGGTTAGGTTTAGGGTTAGGTTGAGGGTGAGTGAGGGTTAGATTTTGGGTTAGGTGTAGGGTGAGAGTGAAGTTAGGGTTAGGATTAAGGTTTGGGTTAGGGTTAGGCTGAGGGTGAGGGTGAGCGTTAGGGTTAGCTTGAGGGTTAGTTTGAGGGTGAGGTTTAGGTTGAGGGTTATGGTGGAGGTTAGGTTTATGGTTAGGTTGAGTGTTTGGGTGAGGGTAAGGTTTAGGGTGGTGGTTAGGTTAGGGATAGGTTTAGGTTGAGGGTTAGGGTGAGGGGTATGTTTAGGGTTAGTGTGAGCCTTAGTGTTAGTGTGAGGGTTAGGGTTAGGGTTAGGGTTAGGGTTACCGTGAGGGTAAGGGTAAGGGTGAAGTTTAGGATGAGGGTGAGGGTTTGGAATAGGGTTAGGGTGATGGTGAGTGTTAGGGTGAGGATGAGGTTTACGGTTAGGATTAAGGTGGGGCTTAGGGTTAGGGTGAGGCTTAGGTTTAGGTTTAGGTTTAGGGTGAGGGTGAGGGTTATGGTTAGGTTAAGGGTTAGGGTGAGGAGTAGGGTGAGGTTTAGGGTTAAGGTTTTGATTAGGGTTAGGGTGAGGGTGAGGGTTAGGGTTAGGGTGAGTGTGAGGGTGAGGTTAATGATAGGTTTAGAGTTAGGGTGAGGGTGAATGTTAGGTTTAGGATTAGTGTTAGGGTTAGTGTTAGGTTTAGGGTTGGGGTGAGTGTGAGGGTTAGGGTTAGGGTGAGAGTAAGGGTTAGGGTTAGGGAGCGGGTTAGGGTTAGGGTGATTTTTAGTGTGAGGGTGAGGGTTATTGTGAGGGTTAGGGTTCAGTGAGGGTTTGGGTTAGGGTGTGGGTGAGCGTTAGGCTTAGGGTGACTGTTAGTGTGACGGTGAGTTTTAGGGTTAGGTTTATTGTAAGTGTTAGGGTGAGTGTTAGGGTGAGCGTGAGGGTTAGGTTTATGTTTAGGTTTAGTGTTAGGTTTAGGCTTTGGGTGAGTGTTAGGATTAGGGTTTGGGTTAGGGTTAGGGTAGGTTGAGGGTTAGGGTTACTGTTTGGTTTAGGCTGAGGGCTAGGGTGAGGTTGAGGGTAAGGGTGAGTTTGAGGGTGAGGGTTAGAATGTCGGTGAGGTTTACAGTCGGTTGTGAATTAGGGTGTCAGTGAGGATTAGGGTGAGGGTGAGGTTTAGGTTGATGGTTAGGGTTAGGGTGAGGTTAAGGGTGAGGGTGATGGTGAGGTTTAGGGTTAGGATTAGGGTTAGGGTGAGGGTAATTGTTAGGGTGAGGGTTGGGATGAGGGTGAGGTTTAGGGTTAGGGTGAGGGTTAGGGTGATGTTTAAGGTTAAGGTTAGGGGATGGGTTAGGGTCAGGATGAGAGTTACGGTGAGGGTAAGGGTTAGGTTGAGGGTGAGGATTAGGGTGAGGATTAGTGTTAGGTTTAGGGTTAGGTTTAGGGTGTGGACTAGGGTGAGGGTGAATGTTAGGCTGAGGGTGAGGGTGAGCCTTAAGTTTAGGGTATGGGTGAGGGTTAGGGTTAGGGTGAGGGTTACCATGAAGGTGAGGGTTAGGATGAAGGTGAGTGTTAGGGTTAGTGTTAGGGTTAGGGTGAGGATTAGGTTTAGTGTAATGGTTAGGATGAGGGTTAGGTTGAGTGGTGGAGTTAGGGTTAGGGTGAGGGTTAGGGTTAGTGTGAGGGTTAGGTTTAGGTTTAGAGTTAGGTTGAGGGTCAGGGATAGGGTGAGGCTTAGGATGAGGGTGAGTGATAGGGTTAGTGTGTGGGTCAGAGTGATGTTTAAGGTTAGGGTTAGGGTTAGGGTTAGGGTGAAGTTGAAGGTGAGGGTTATGGTTAGGGTGAGAGTGAGGGTTAGGTTTAGGGATAGGGTGAGGGTGAGAGTTAGTTTTAGGATTAGTGTTAGTTTGAGGATTAGGCTTAGGGTGAGGATGAGGGGTAGGGTGAGGGTTTGGGTTAGGGTTAGGGTTAATGTGAGGTGAGGGTTAGGGTGAGGGTTAGGGTTAGGTTTTGGGTGACTGTTAGGTTGCGGGTGAGGTTTAGGCTTAGGGTTATGGTTAGGGAAGGGTGAGAGTTAGGGTTATGGTGAGGTTTAGTTTTAGGCTGAGGGTGAGGTTTAGGGTTAGGTTTAGGATTAGTGTGAGCATTAGGGTTATGGATAGGGTTAGGATGACGGTTAGGGTGAGGGTGAGGGTTAGGGTTAAGTTGAGGGTGAGGGTGAGGGTGAGGTTTAGGGTGAGGGTTATGGTGAGGTTTAGATTTAGCGTTAGGGTTAGGCTGAATGCTAGGATGAGGGTGTGGGTTAGGGTGAGGGTGAGGGTGAGGGTTAGGATGTCGGTGAGGGTTAGGTTAGGGTGAGGGTTAGGGAAACGATGAGGATTAGGGTGAGGGTGAGGGTTAGGGTGACGGTTAGGGTTAGGGTAAGGTTAAGGGTTAGGGTGATGGTGAGGGTTATGGTTAGATTTAGGTTTAGGGTGAGGGTACTTGTTAGGGTGAGGGTTAGGATGAAGGTGAGGGTTAGGGTTAGGGTGAGGAATAGGGTCATGTTTAAGGATAAGGTTAGGGGTTGGGTTAGGGTTAGGGTCAGGGTGTGAATTAGTGTTAGGGTTAGGGTGTGGACTAGGTTGAGCGTGAGGATTAGGGTGAGGGTGAGGGTGAGGCTTAAGTTTAGGGTATGTATGAGGGTTAGGGTTAGGGTGAGCGTTAGGGTAAGGTTTAGGATTAGGGTTAGGTTGAGGAGTACGGTTAAGGTTAGAGTTAGTGTGAGGGTTAGGGTTAGTTTGTGGGTTAGGGTTAGGGTGAGGTTTATTTTGAGGGTTAGAGTTAGCTTTAGGGTTAGGCTGAGGGCTAGGATGAGCGTGTGGGTTAGGGTGAGGGTGAGGGTGAGGATTAGATTGTCGGTGAGGGTTAGGGTAGGTTGAGGGTTAGGGGGACGATGAGGATTAGGGTGAGGGTGAGGGTTAGGTTTATGGTTAGGGTTAGGGTCATGTTGAGGATTAGGGTTACAGTTATGGTTAGGATGAGGGTTAGTGTGAGGGGTAGCTTTAGGGTTAGGTTAAGGGTTAGCATGAGGGTAAAGATTAGGGTGAGGGTGAGGGTTAGGGTTAGGGTTAGGGTGAGGGTAAATTTTAGGGTGAACATTAGGATGAGGGTGAGGGTTAGGGTTAGTGTGATGTTTAAGGTTAAGTTTAGGGTTAGGGTTAGGGTTATGGTGTGGGTGAGGGTTAGGGTGAGGTTGATGGTTAAGGTTAAGGTTAGGGTTAGTGTTAGGGTTAGGGTGAGTGTTAGGGTAGGGCAAGGGTAAGGGTTAGGTTGATGGTGCGGATTAGGGTTACGGTTAGGGTTAGTTTGAGGGGTAGGGTTAGGGTTAGGGTGAGGGTTAGGTTTAGTGTGAGGTTTATGGTTAGGGATAGGGTTAGGGTGAGTGTTGGGCTGTGGTTCAGGGTTAGGGTACAGTTGAGGGTTAGGTTGACGGGGAGTTTTAGAGTGAGGGCGAGGGTTAAGGTTAGGGTTAATGTGATGGTTAGGGTGAGGGGTATAGTTAGGGTTAGGGTGAGGGTTAGGATTAGTGTGAGGGTTAGGGTTAGTGTTAAGGTTAGAGTGAGGGTAAGGGTTCGTGTGAGGTTATGGTGAGGTTTAGGGTTAGTGTGCGAGTTAGGGTTAGATTGATGTTTAGGGTGAGGTTTAGAGTTAGGGTGAGGGTGAGGGTTAGGGCCAGGGTAAGGGTGAGTGTTAGGGTTAGGTTGAGAGTTACAGTTTGGTTTAGGGTGAGGGTGAGGGTTAGGATTAGTGTTAGGGTTAGAATTAGGGTGAGGGTGAGGGTGAGGAATAGGGTTAGGATTAGGTTTAGGGTTAGGCTGAGGGTGAGGGTGAGTGTTAGGGTTAGGCTTAGGGTTAGGATGAGGGTTAAGTTGAGGGATAGGGTTAGAGTTAGAGGGAGGGTTAGGGTTAGGATGAGGGTGAGGGTGAGAGTTAGATTTAGGGTTTCTGTGAGTGTAAGGGTTAGTGTTAGTGTTAGGGTGAGGGTTAGGGTGAGGATGAGGGTAAGATTTAGGTTGAGGGTTAGGGTAAGTGTGAGGGTTAGCGTTAGGGTTAGTGTTAGGTTGAGGGTTAGAGTGATGGTTAGGATTAGGCTGAGGTTGAGCGTGAGGGTGAGGGTGAGGGTTAGTGTTAGGGTTAGGGTGAGTGTTAGGTTTATTGTGAGGGTTAGGGTGAGGATGAGCGTAAGGATTATGTTGAGGGTTAGGATGAGTTGGAGGGTTAGCGTGAGGGTGAGGGATAAATTTAGGGTTCGCTTTAGGGTCGGGTTAGGGTTAATATTAGGGTTAGGTTTAGGGCAAGGGTTAGGTTAGGGTAAGAGTTACGGTTAGGTTTAGGGTGAGTGTTAGGGTTAGGGTGAGGGTTAGGTTAAGGTTTAGGGGTAGGTTGAGGGTGAGGGTGAGGCTTAGGTTTAGGGTTAGGTTTTGGGTTAGGGTGAGAGTGAGGCTGAGGGTGAGGCTTAGGGTTAGGATTAGAGTTTGGATTAGGGTTAGGCTGATGGTGAGTGTGAGGGTTAGGGTTAGCGAGAGGGTTAGGGTTACGGTTAGGTTTTGGTTGAGGGTTAGGGTGAGGGCCAGGTTTAGGGTTAGGGTGAGGGTGAGGCTGAGGGTGAGGGTTAGGGTTAATGATAGTGTTAGGGTGAGTGTTAGGGTGAGGGTTAGTGTTAGGGTGAGGGTTAGGTTTAGGGTTAGGTTTAGGTTGAGGGTTAGGATGAGGGGTAGGTTTAGAGTAAATGTGAGCCTTAGTGTTAGTTTGAGGGTTAGGGTGAGGTTTAGGGTTAGGATTACCGTGAGGGTAAGGGTAATGGTGAGGGTTAGGATGAGGGTGAGGTTTAGGGATAGGGTTAGGGTGAGGGTGAGTGTTAGGGTGAAGATGAGGATTAGTGTTAGGTTTAGGATGAGGGTTAGGGTTAGGGTGAATGTTAGGGGTAGGTTTAGGGTTAGGGTGAGGGTGAGGGTGAGGCTTAGGGTTAGGGTTAGTGTTAGGGTTAGGTTAAGGGTTAGGGTGACGGGTAGGGTTTGGGTTAGGGTTAGGGTTTTGGTTAGGAGTAGGGTGAGGATGAGGGTTGGGGTTAGTTTGAGTGTGAGGGTGAGTTTTAGGGATAGGTTTAGGGTTAGGGTGAGGGTGAGTGTTAGGTTTAGGATTAGTGTTAGGTTAGGGTTAGGCTTAGGGTTAGGATGAGAGTGAGGGTTAAGGTTAGGGTGAGGGTTAGGTTTAGGGTTAGGGTGCGGGTTTGGGTTAGGGTGATGGTTAGTGTGAGGCTGAGTGTTAGGGAGAGGATGAGGTTAGGATGAGGGTTCGGTTTAGGGTGCGGGTGAGGGTTAGGTTTAGTGTGAGTGTTAGGGTGACAGTGAGTGTGAGGGTTAGGTTTAGGGTAAGGGTTAGGGTGACTGTTAGGTTGAGGCTGAGGGTTAGGGTTAGGTTTAGTGTTAGTGTTCGGGTTAGAGTTTGGGTGAGTTTTAGGGTTAGGGTTAGGGTGAGGATGAGTCTAAGGTTTAGGTTGAGGGTTAGCGTGAGGGTGAGGTTTAGGGTTAGGGTTAGGGCTAGGGTGTGGTTTAGGGTTAGGCTGAGGGTGAGCGTGTGGTTGTGGTTGAGGGTTAGTGTTAGGGTTAGGGTGAGGGTTAGGTTTATTGTGAGGGTTAGGGTGAGGGGGAGGATTAGGGTTAAGTTTAGGGTTAGGGTTTGGGTTAGGGTTAGGCTGAGGGTGATGGTGAGGGTTAGTGTTAGCTTGAGGGTTAGAGTAGGGTTAGGTTTAGGTTGAGGTTTAGTGCGAGGGCTAGGTTTAGTGTTAGGGTGATGGTGAGGATGAGGTTGAGGGTGAGGGATAGGGTGAGGGTTAGTGTTAGGGTGAAGGTTAGGGTTAGGGTTAGGTTTTGGTTGAGGGTAATTGTGAGGGGTAGAGTTAGGGTTAGTGTGATCCTTCGTGTTAGTATGAAGGTTAGGGTTAGGGTTAGGCTTAGGGTTACCGTGAGGGTAAGTGTAAGGGTGAGGGTTAGGATTTGGGTGAGGTTTAGGGATAGGGTTAGGGTGAGGGTTAGTATTATGGTGAGGATGAGGGTTAGGGTTAGGGTTAGGATGATGGTAATGGTTGGGTTGAGGGTTAGGGTTAGGTTTAGTGTTAGAGTGAGGGTGAAGGTTAGGGTGAGGTTAAGGGTTAGGGTGAAGGGTAGGTTGAGGTTGAGGTTTAGGGTTTTGGTTAGGGTAGGGTGAGGTTGCAGGTTAGGGTTAGGGTTAGGGTGAGTGTGAGGGTGAGTTTTAGGGATAGGTTTAGGGTTAAGGTGAGGTTGAGGGTGAGGCTTAGGGTTACGATTAGGAATTGGTTAGGGTTAGGCTGAGGGTGAGGTTGAGGGTTTGGTTTAGCCTGAGGGTTAAGTTTAGGGGTAGGGTGCGGGTTAGGGTTAGGGTGATAATTAGTGTTAGGGTGAGGTTTAGGGTGATGATGAGTGTTCGGGTGAGGCTGAGGGTTAGGGTGTGGGTGAGCGTTAGGGTTAGGGTGAGGGTTACGGTGACGGTGAGTTTGAGGGTTAGGTTTCCGGTAAGGGTTACAGTGAGTGTTTGGGTGAGGGTGAGGGTTAGGTTTAGGTTTAGGGTTAGGGTTAGGGTTAGGGTTTGGGTGATGGTTAGTGGTTGGGTTGGGTAAGGGTTAGGGTAGGGTGAGAGTAAGGTTTAGGGTGAGGGTTAGGGTTAGGCTGAGGGTGAGGGTGAGGTTTAGGGTTAGGTTTAGGATTAGAGTGAGGGTTAGGGTGAGGGGTATAGTTAGGGTTAGGGTTAGGGTTAGAATTACAGTGAGGTTGAGGAATACTGTTAGGATTATTGTCAGGGTAAGGGTTAAGATGAGGTTGAGGGTTAAGGTGATCGTTAGGGTTAGGGTGAGGGTTAGGATTAGGGTTAGGGTTAGGGTAAGTGCTAGGTTGAGGGTGAGGGTTAGGGTGAGGGTGAGGGTTAGGTTGTGGGTTAGGGTTAGAGTTAGGTTCAGGGTTACGTTTAGGGTGAAGGTTCGGGATAGGCTTATGGTTAGGGTGAGGTTGAGGCTGAGGCTCAGTTTTAATTTGAGGGTCAGGGTGAATGTGAGGGTGAGGGTTAGGGTTTGGGTTAGGGTTAGGTTGAGGGTGAGGGTGAGGTTTAGTGTTTCGATTAGGATTAGCGTTAGGGTTAGGCTGAGGGTGAGCATGAGGGTGATGGTGAGGGTCAGTGTTAGGGTTAGGTTTAGGGTTAGAGTTATTGTGAGGATTAGGGTGAGGATGAGGGTAAGGGTTAGGTTGAGGGTTAGGGTGAGGGTGAGGGTTAGGATTAGGTTTAGGGTTAGGGTGAGGGTTAGGGTGAGGGTTAGGGTTAAATTTAGGGTAAGTTTTAGGGTGAGAGTTAGGGATAATTTTAGGGTTATGTTTAGGGTAAGCGTTAGGGTGAGGGTGAGGGTTAGGTTTCGGGTGAGGTTGAGGGTTAGGGTGAGGTTTAGGGTTAGGATTAGGGTTAGGGTGAGGGCTAGGGTGAGGGTGAAGGTTAGGATTAGGCTTAGGGTTAGTGTGAGTTTTAGGGTTAGGGTTAGGGTTAGGTTAAGGGTAAGGTTAGGGTTACAGTGGGGGTTAGGTTTAATGTGAGGATTATGGTTAGGGGTAGGATTAGGGTGAGGGTAAGGTTTAGGATGAGGGTAGGGTGAGAGTGAGGCTTAGGATTAGCATGAGTGTTAGGGTGAGGGTTAGGGCGAGTGTTAAGGTTAGGGTTAGGGTGATGGTTAGCGTTCGTATTAGTGTTAGGGTGATGGTTATGGTGAGGGTTATAGTTAGGTTTAGGGTGAGGGTTAGGATTTTTGTGCGGGTTAGGGTTAAGGTTATTGTTAGAGTGAGGGTAAGGGTTAGGGTGAGATTTAGGGTGAGGTTTAGGGTTAGGGTTAGAATTAGGGTTAATTTGAGGTTTAGGGTGAGGTTTAGAGTTAGGGCGAGGGTGAGAGTTAGGGTTAGGGTGAGAGTGATTGTTAGGGTTATGGTGAGGCTTAGTGTTAGGGTGAGGGTGAGTGTGAGGAATAGTGTTGGGATTAGGGTTAGGGTTAGGGTTAGGCTGAGGGTGAGGGTGAGTGTTAGGGTTAGGGTTAGGGTTAGGGTGAGTGTTAGGGTTAGTCTTAGTGTTAGGATGAGGATTAAGGTGAGGGTTGGTGTTATGGTTAGGGTGAGGGTTAGTGTTGGGTTGAAGGTAAGTGTTAGTTTGAGGTTTAGGAAGAGGGTGAGGGTTAGGGTGAGGGTTAGAGTTACGGTGAGAGTTAGGGTTAGGTTTAAGGTGTGGGCTAGGGTCGGAGTGTTGGTTAGTTTGAGGGTGAAGGTGAGGGTTAGGGTGTGGGTTAGTTTTAGGGTTAGGGTCAGGCTAACGGTTAGTGTGATGGTTAGGGTTAGACTTAGGGTGAGGTTGAGGGTCAGGCTGAGTTTTAAGGTGAGGGTGAGGGTGAGTGTGAATGTGACGGTTGGGTTCGGGTTAAGGTAAGGTTGAGGGTGAGTTTGAGAGTTAATGCTTGGATTAGTGTTAGGATTAGGGTTAGGCTGAGTGTGAGGGTGAGGGTGAGGGTTAGGGTTAGGTTTAGGGTTAGGGTGAGTGTACCAGTTAGGGTTAGGGTTAGGATTAAGGCTAGGGTGAGGGGCAGGATTAGGGTTAGGGTGACGGTGAGGGTGAGGGTTAGGGTTAGGGTGAGGGTTAGGCTAAGGGTTAGGGTGAGGGTTAGGGTTAGTGTTAGGTTTAGGATGAGGGTTAGTGTGAGGGTTAGGGTTAGGGTTGGTGTGAGGGGTAGGGTTATTTTTAGGGTTAGGGTTCGGGTTAGGGTTACCGTGAGTGTATGTGTAATGGTGAGGGTTAGGATGAGGGTGAGAGTTAGGGTTAGGGTGAGGGGTAGGGTGAGGGATAGGGTTAGGGTTATGGTTAGGGTAGGGTGAGGGTTAGGGTGAGGTTTAAGGTTAGTGTTAGGTTTAGGCTGAGTGTTAGGGTTAGTGTGAGGGTTAGGGTTAGGTTTAGGTTTAGGATTAGGGTGAAGGTATAGGTTAGGGTGAGGGTTATAGTGAGGGTTAGGGTTAGGGTAAGGTTTAGGTTTAGGATTACGATAACAGTGAGGGTGAGGGTTAGGGTTAGTGTGAGGGTTAGGTTAAGGGATAGGATTAGGGTTAGTGTGAGGGTAAGGGTTAGGGTGAGTTTTAGGATGATGGTGAGGGTTAAGGTTAGCGTTAGGTTTAGGGTGTCGTTTAGGGTGAGGTTTAGGGTTAGGTTTAGCGTTAGTTTTAGGGTGAGGGGTAGGGTAAGGTTTAGGGTGAGGTTGAGGGTGAGGGTTTCGGTTACATAAGGGCTAGGTTTAGTGTTATTGAGAGGATTAGGCTTTGGGGAAGGGTTATTGTGAGGTTAAGTGTTAGGGTTTGGTGAGGGTTAGGGTTAGGGTGAAGCTGAGGGTGAAGGTTTTTTTAGGGATGGGTTAGGGTTAGGGTTATGGTCAGGTTTATGGATAGGTTGAGGGTTAGCGTGAGGGGTAGGGTTAGGGTTACGGTGAGGGTTAGGGTTAGTGTGAGGGTTAGGTTAAGGGATAGGATTAGGGTTAGTGTGAGGGTAAGGGTTAGGGTTAGTTTTAGGATGATGGTGAGGGTTAAGGTTAGCGTTAGGTTTAGGGTGTTGTTTAGGGTGAGGTTTAGGGTTAGGTTTAGGGGGAGGGTGAGTATGATGGTTAGGGATAGGGTTAGGGTGAGCATTAGGTTTAGGGTAAGGGTTAGGGTAAGTGTTAGGTTTAGCATTAGTGTTAGGGTGAGGGTCAGGCTTAGGGTGAGGGTGAGGGGTAGGGTGAGGGTTTGGGTTACGGTTAGGTTTAGGGTGAGTGTGAGGGTTAAGATGAGGGTTAGGGTTAGTGTTATTGTTATGGTTTGGGTGAGTGTTAGGGTGAGGGTGAAGGTTAGTTTTAGGGATAGCTTTAGGGAAGGGTGAGAGTCAATGTTAGGGTGAGGGTTAGTGTTAGACTGAGGGTGAGGGTGAGGGTGAGGTTTAGGATTAGGTTTAGGTTTAGTGTGAGTGTTAGGGTTAGGGTTAGGTTTATGATGAATGTTAGGGTGAGGGGTAGGTTTAGAGTTAGATTGAGGGTGAGGGTGAGTGTGAGATTTAGGGTAAATATGAGGGTTAGGTTTAGCGTTATGGTTAGGGTGAAGGTTAGTTTTAGGTTTAGCATGATGGTTAGGGTGAGGAGTAGGATTAGGTATAGTGTGAATATTAGGGTTAGTGTGATGGATAGGGTTAGGTTTAGGGTTATGGTTACCGTGAGTTTAAGGGTAAGGGTGAGGGTTAGGATGAGGGTCAGGGTTATTGTAAGGGTGATGGTGAGGGCTAGGGTGAGGTTGAGGGTTAGCATTAGGGTTAGGGTTAGAGTTATGGTTAGGGTGATGGTTAGGATTAGGTTTAGGTTTAGGGTGAGGGTGAGGATTACTGTGAGGTTAAGGGTTAGTGTGAGGGTTAGGTTTACTGTTAGGTTGAGGGTAAGGATTAGGGTGAGCGTTATTATGAGAGTGAGATTTAGGGTGAGGGTTAGAATTAGGGTGATGGTTAGGGTTAGTGTTTGGGTTAGGCTGAGGGCTAGGTTGAGGGTGAGGTTGAGGGTGGGTGTGAGCGTGAGGGTTAGGGTTAGAGTTAGGGTTAGGTTTAGGTCAGGGTGAGGATTAGGGTTAGAGTTAGGGTTAGGATGAGGGTTAGGCTGAGGGTAGGGTTAGGGTTTGGGATAGGGTGAGGGTAAGGGTTAGGGTGAGAGTGAGGGTTAGGGTTAGTTTTAGGGTTCGGGTGAGGGTAATTGTTGGGGTGAGGGATAGGATGAGGGTTAGGTTTTTGGTAAGGGTTAGGGTGATGTTTAAGGTTAAGGTTAGGGGTTGGGTTAGGGTTAGGTTCAGGGTGAAGGTTAGGGTGAGTGTAAGTGTTAGGTTGAGGGTGAGGATTAGGGTGAGGTTTAGGGTTAGTGTTAGATTTAGGTTTAGGGTGAGGACTAAGGTGAGGGTGAAGTGTATGGTGAGAGTGAGGGTGAGGCTTAGGTTTAGGTTATGGGTGAGGGTTAGTGTTAGGGTGAGGGTTACCTTGCAGGTGAGGGTTAGGATGAGGGTGAGGGTAAGGGTTAGTGATAGGGTTAGGGTGAGGATTAGGGTTAGGGTAATTGTTAGGATGAGGGTTGGGTTGAGTGGTAGGGTTAGCATTAGGGTGAGGGTTAGGCTTAGTGTGAGGTTTAGGTTAAGGGTTAGATTTAGGGTGAGGGTAAGGGTTAGCGTGAGGTTTAGGATGAGGGTGAGGGTTAGGGTTAGTGTGAGGTTTAGGGTGATGTTTAAGGTTAGGTTAGGGTTAGGGTTACGATGAAGGTGAGGGTGAGGGTTAGGGTTAGGTTTCGGGTTAGGGTGAGGTTTAGGTTTAGTAATAGGGTGAGGGTGAGGGTTAGGTTTAGGATTAGTCTTAGGTTTAGGGTTAGTCTTAGGCTGAGGATGAGGGGTAGGGTGAGGGTTTGTTTTAGGGTTAGTGTTAGGGTGAGAGTGAGGGTTAGGGTGAGAGTTAGGGTTAGTGTTGTGTTTGAGTTTGGGTGAGTGTTATTTTGAGGGTGAGGTTTAGGGTTAGGGTTATGGTTAGGGAAGTGTGAGGGTAAGGGTTAGGGTGATGGTTAGTTTTAGGCTGAGGGTGAGGTTTAGGGTTAGGTTTAGGATTAATATGAGTGTTAGGGTTAGGGTTAGCATGAGGGTTATGGTGAGGGGTAGTGTTAGGTTTAGAATGAGCGTGAGGTGAGGGTGAGGTTTAGGGTTAGGTTGAGGGTTAGGGTTAGGGTTAGGTTGAGGGTGAGGTTTAGGGTGAGGATTAGGATGAGGGTTAGGGTGAGGGGTAGGGTTAGGGTTAGTGTGAGGTTTAGGGTTAGTGTGAGGGTTAGGTTTAGGGTTAGGGTTAGGGTTAGGATGAGGGCTAGGGTGAGGGTTAGGGTTAGGGTGAGGGTGAGGGTGTCAGTGAGGGTTAGGGTAGGGTGAGGCTTCGGGGGACGTTGATGGTTAGGGTGAGGGTGAGGGTTAGGGTTATGGTTAGGGTTAGGGTTAGGGTCAGGTTGAGGATTATGGTTACGGTTAAGGTTAATGTGAGGGTTAGGGTGAGGATTAGGTTTAAGGTTAGGGTTAGGGTTATGATGAGGGTGAGGTTTAGCGTGAGGGTGAGGGTTAGGGTTAGGGTTAGGGTTCGGATGAGGGTAATTGTTAGGGTGAGGGTTAAGGTGAGGGTGAGGGTTAGGGTTAGGTTTGTGTTTAAGGTTAAGGTTAGGGTTAGGGTTAGGTTTATGGTGAGTGTGAAGGTTTGAGTGAAGGTAAGGTTTAGGTTGAGTGTGCGGATTAGGGTTAAGATTAGGGATAGTGTGAGGGTTAGGGTTAGTGTGAGAGTTATGGTTAGGGATAGGGTTAGGTTGAGGGTAAGGTTTAGGATGAGGTTAGGGTGACAATGAGTTTTAGTGTTATCATGAGTGTTAGGGTGAGGTTTAAGTTTAGGTTTAGGAATATGGTGAGGTTTGGGTGAGGGTGAGCGTTGGGTTGTGGGTGAGGATTAGGGTAAAGGTGAGGGTTAGGTTGACTGGTAGGGTTAGAGTGAGGGCAAGAGTTAAGGTTAGGGTTAGGGTGATGGTTAGGGTTCGTATTAGTGTTAGGGTGAGGGTTAGACTGAGGGGTATAGTTAGGGTTAGGGTGAAGGTTAGGATTACTGTGAGGGTTAGGGTTAGGGTTATTGTTAGAGTGAGGGTAAGGGTTAGGGTGAGGTTTTGGGGTTTAGGGTTAGCGTTATAGTTAGGGTTAGGTTGAGGTTTAGGGTCAGGTTTAGAGTTAGGGTGAGGGTGAGGGTTTGGTTTAGGTTAAGGGTGAGTGTTAGGGTTAGGGTGAGAGTTAGAGTTAGGTTTAGCGTGAGGGTGAGGGTTAGGGTTAGTGTTAACATTAGAATTAAGGTGAGGGTGAGGGTGAGGAATAGGGTTAGGATTAGTGTTAGGGTTAGGGGTAGGCTGAGGGTGAAGGTGTGTGTTAGGGTTAGTATAAGGTTTAGGGTGAGTGTTAGGGTTAGACTTAGAGTTAGGATGAGGGTTAAGGTGCGGGTTAGGGTTAGGTTGAGGATAAGCGTTAGGTTGAGGGTTAGGTTGAGGCTGAGGTTTAGTGTGAGGCTTGGTGTTAGGGTGAGGTTTAGGGTTAATTTTATCGTTAGAGTGAGGGTGAGGTTGAGGGTTAGGATTGGGGTTAGGGTTAGGGTGAGTGTGAGGCTTAGGGATAAGATTCGGTTTTGGGTTAGGGTTAGATTGAGATTGAGGGTGAGGGTTAGGTTTAGCGTGAGGGATAGAGTTAGGGTTAGGTTTAGGTTGAGGGTTAGGCTGAGGGTGAGCTTGAGGGTCAGGGTGAGGGTTAGGGTGAGGGTGAGGGTAAGGGTTAGGGTGAGGGTTAGTGTTAGGGTTAGGTTTAGGTTGAGGGTTAGTGTTCGGGTTAGGGTGCCGGGTAGGAGTAGGGTGATGTTTAGTGTGAGAGTGAGTGTTTGGGTGAGGGTGAGGGTGAGGATGAGGGTGAGGGTTAAGGTGTGGGTGAGGGTTAGGGTTAGGGTGTGGGTTAGGGTTAGGGTTAGGGTGAGTGTTAGGGTGACGGTGAGTTTATGGTTAGGTTTAGTGTAAGGGTTAGGGTGATTGTTAGGGTGGGGGTGAGGGTTAGGATTAGGTTTAGGTTTAGGCTTAGGGTTAAATTTTGTGTGAGTGTTAGGGTTAGGGTTAGGGTAGGGTGAGGGTAAGGTTTAGGGTGACGGTTAGCATTAGGCTGAGGGTGAGGGTGAGGGTGAGGTTTAGGGTTAGTTTTAGGGTTAGGGTGAGGGGTATACTTAGGGTTAGGCTTAGGGTTAGAATTAGGGTGAGTGTGAGGGTTAGGAATAGGGTTAGGATTAGTGTTAGGGTTAGGGTTAGGCTGAGGGTCAGGGTGAGTGTTAGGGTTAGGTTTAGGATGAGTGTTAGGGTTAGGCTTAGGTTAAGGATGAGTGTTAAGGTGAGGGTTAGGGTTAGGGTTAGTGTGAGGGTTAGGGTTAGGAAGAGGATAAGGGTTAGGATGAGGTTTAGGATGAGGGTGAGGGTTAGGGTGAGGGTTATTGTAAGGGTGAGTGTTAAGTTTAGAGTTAGGATTAGGGTGAGTGCTAGGGTTAGGGTGAGGGTTAGGTTGAGGGTGAGGGTGAGGGTGAGGGTTAGAATATGTGTTAGGGTTAGGGTTAGGGTTGGGGTAGGGTTATGGTGAGGGTTAGGGATAGGGTTAGGGTGAGGGTGAGGTTGAGGGTGAGGGTTAGGTTTAAGGTTGGGGTTAGGAATAGGGTAATGGTTTGTGTGAGGGTTAAGTTGTTTGTGAGGGTTAGGGTAAAGTTGAGAGTTAGGTTGACAGGGAGGGTAAGAGTGTGGGCGAGGGTTAAATTAGTGTTAGGGTGATGGTTCGGGTTTGTATTAGTGTTAGGTTGAGGGTTATGGTGAGGGGTATAGTTAGGGTTAAGGTGAGGGTTAGGATTAGTGTGAGGGTGAGGGTGAGGCTTTGGGTTAAGATTAGGGTTTGGGTTAGGGTTATGCTGAGGGTGAGGTTGAGGGTTATGGTTAGGGTTAGGTTGAGGTTGAGGGTTAGGGTGAAGGCTATGTTTAGGGTTTGGGGAAGGGTGAGGATGAGGGTGAGCGTTAGGATTAGGGTTAGGTTGAGGTTGAGGGGAAGGGTGAGGGGTAGGGTTAGTGTTAGTGTGAGCCTTAGTGTTAGTTTGAGGGTTAGGGTTAGGTTTAGGGTTAGGGTTAATGTGTGGGTAAGGGTAATGATGAGGGTTAGGATGAGGGTGATGGTTGGGTTTAGGGTGAGTGCTAGGGTGAGTATGATGGTTAGGTTTAGGGTCAGGGTGAGGGTTAGGTTTAGGGTGAGGTTTAGGGTTAGATTATGTTTAGGGTGAGGGTGAGGGTTAGTGTTAGTTTAAGGGTTATTGTGAGGGGTCGGGTGAGGGTGAGTTTTAGGGATAGGTTTAGGGTTAGGGTGAGGTTGAGTGTTAAGTTTAGGATTAGTGTTAGGGTTAGGCTTAGGCTTAGGGTTAGGGTGAGGGTGAGGGTTAGGGTTAGGATGAGGGTTAGGGTTAGGGTTAGGGTGCGGGTTAGGGGTAGGGTGATGTTTAGTGTGAGGGTGAGTTTTAGGGTGAGGGTGAGGTTTCGGGTGAGAGTGAGGGTTAGTGTGTGTGTGACGGTTGGGTTTAGTGTGAGTGTTAGGGTGACGGTGAGTTTGAGGTTTAGGTTTAGGGTCAGGGTTAGGGTGAGTGTTATGGTGAGGTTGAGGGTTAGGGTTAGGTTTAGGGTTAGTGTTAGACTTAGGGATAGGGTTTGGGTTACCGTGAGTGTAAGTGTAGCGGTGTGGGTTAGGATGAAGGTGGGGTTAGGATTAGGGTTAGGTTTAGGGTTAGGGTGAGGGTAGGGTGAGGTTTAGGGTTAGGCTTAAGGTTAGTGTTATGGTGAGGGTTAGGGTTTGTGTAAGGTTAGGTTTTGGTTGTGTGTTAGGGTGAGGGTTTGGGTTAGGGTTAGGGTTAGTGTGAGGGTGAGGGTTAGCTTGAGGGTTAGGGTTAGTGTTATGGTTAGGGTTTGTGTTAGGCTGATGGCTAGGATGAGGGTGAGGGTTAGAGTGATGGTGATGGTGAGGGTGAGGGTTAGGTAGTCGGTGAGGGTTAGGGTCGATTGAGGGTTAAGGTGAGGGTTAGTGTTAGGCAGAGGGTGAGGGTGAGGGTGAGGTTTAACGTTAGGTTAAGGATGAGTGTGAGTGTTAAGATTAGGGTTAGGTTTAGTATGAGGTTCAGGTTGAGGGGTAGGGTTAGGGTTAGGGTTAGGGTTAGGGTGAGGGTGAGGGTTAGGGTTAAGTTTAGGATGAAGGTTACCGTGAAGGTTATGGTTAGGGTTAGTGTGAGGTTTAGGCTTAGTGTGAGGTTTAGGGTTAGGTTTAGGGTTAGGGTGAGGCTTAGGTTTAGGGTTAGTTAAGTTGAGGGCTAGGGTGAGGGTTAGGGTGAGGGTGAGGGTGAGGGTGAGGTTGAGGGTTAGAGTGTCGGTGAGGGTTACTCTAGGGTGAGGGTTACGGGGACTGTGAGGGTTAGTGTGAGGGTTAGGGTTAGGATTAGGGTGAGGATTAGGTTTAGGGATAGGGGGAGGGGGAAGGTTTGATTTAGGATTAGTGTTAGGGTTAGGGCTAGGCTTAAGGTGAGGGTGAGGGGTAGGGTCAGGTTTTGGGATAGTTTTAGGGTTATGGTGAGGGTGAGGGTTAGGGTGAGGGTTAGGGTTAGGGTGAGGTGTAGGGTGAGGGTTAGGGTTAGGGTTATGTATAGGGTAGGGTGAGGGTTAGGGTGAGGTTTAAGGTTAGTGTTAGGGTTAGGGTAGGGCTCAGTGTTAGGGTTAGGTTGATGTTTAGGGTTAGGGTTAGGTTTTGCTTAGGGTGAGGGTAAGGGTTAGGGTGAGGGTTAGAGTGAGGGTGTGGGTTAGAGTTAGTGTGAGGGTTAGGCTGAGGAGTAGGGTTAGGGTTCGGGTGAGGGTGAGGGTTAGGGTTTGGGTGAGGATTACAGTGAGGGTTAGGTTTAGTGTTAGGTTGAGGGTGACGCTTAGGGTGAGAGTTAGAGTTAGGGTTAGGGTGAGGGTGAGGCTTAGTGTTAGGGTTAGGGTGAGGGTAGGGTGAGGATGAGGGTAAGGTTTAGGTTGAGAGTTAGGGTGAGGTTTAGGGTTAGGCTGAGGGTGAACGTGAGGGTGAGGGTTAGTATTAAGGTTTTGGTGAGGGTTAGGTTTATTGTGAGGGTTAGGTTGAGGATGAAGTTAAGGATTAGGTTGAGGGTTAGGGTGAGGGGGAGGTTTAGGGTTAGGGTGAGGGTTAGGGTGAGGGTTAGGTTAAGTTTAGGGTTAGGTTTTGGTTGAGGGTTAGGGTTAATGTTAGGGGTAGGTTTAGGGTAAGGGGTAAGAATAGGGTTAATGTTAGGGTTAGGTTTAGGGTTACGGTTAGGTTTAGGGTTGGGGTTTGGGTTAGGGTGAGGTTTAGGTTTAGGGTTAGGGTGAGGGTGAGGGTGAGGATTAGGGTGAGGGTTAGTGTTAGGGTGAGGGTAACGGTTAGTGTTAAGTTTGGGTTGAGGGTAAGGGTGAGGTGTAGGGTAAGGGTTAGTGTGAGCCTTAGTGTTAGTGTGAGGGTAAGGGTTAGGGATAGGTTTAGGGTTAC
This sequence comes from Dipodomys merriami, assembly GCF_024711535.1. NCBI lineage: Eukaryota > Metazoa > Chordata > Mammalia > Rodentia > Heteromyidae > Dipodomys > Dipodomys merriami. The sequence continues at coordinate 12,968,235 of NW_027203715.1, read as the reverse complement.
CGTGAGGGAAAGTGAAAGGTTGAGGGTTAGAATGAGGGTGAGGGTTAGGGATAGGGTTAGGGTGAGGTTTAGGGTTAGGGTTAGGGTGAGTGTTAGGGTTACGGTTAGGTTTAGGATGAGGGTTATTGTGAGGGGTAGGGTTAGTGTTAGTGTGAGGGTTAGGCTTAGTGTGATGTTTAGAGTTAGGTTTAGGGTTAGGGTGAGGGTTAGATTTAGTTTTGGGGTTAGGCTGAGGACTAAGGTGAGGGTGAGGGTTAGGGTGCAGGTTAAGGTGAGGGTGAGGGTTAGGGTGTCGGTGAGGTTTAGTGTAGAATGAGGGTTAGGGTGACCGTGAAGTTTAGTGTCAGGGTGAGTGTTAGGTTTAGGGTTAGGGTGAGGATTAGGTTTAGGGTTAGGGGGAGGGGGAGGGTTTGGTTTAGGATTAGTGTTAGGGTTAGAGTTAGGCTTAGTGTGAGAGTGAGCGGTAGGGTGAGGATATGGATTAGTTTTAGGGTTAGGCTGAGGGTGAGGGTTATGGTGAGGTTTAGGTTTAGGGTGAGCCGTAGAGTGAGGGTTAGGGTTAGGGTTATGGTTAGGGTAGGGTGAGGGTTAGGGTGAGGTTTAAGGTTAGTGTTAGGGTTAGGGTTAGGCTGAGGGTTAGGGTTTGGTTGAGGTTTAAGGTTAGGGTTAGTGTTAGGTTTAGACTTAGGGTGAGGGTAAGTGTTAGGGTGAGTTTTAGAGTGAGGGTGAGGTTTAGAGTTATTGTGAGTGTTAGGCTGAGGGGTAGAGTTATGGTTCGGGTCAGGGTCAGGGTTAGGGTGGAGTTTAGGGTTAGGGTGAGGGTTAGGATGAGGGTTAGGTTTAGGGTTAGGGTGAGGGTGAGGGGTAGGGTGAGAGTTTGAATTAGGGTTATTGTGAGGGTGAAGCTTAGTGTTAGGGTTAGGGTGAGGGTTAGTGTGAGGATGAGGGTAAGTTTTAGGTTTAGGGATAGGGTGAGGGGGAGGGTTAGGGTTAGGGTTAGGTTTAGGGTGAGGATTAGGTTTAGGCTGAGGGTGAGCGTGAGGGTGAGTGTTAGTGTTAGGGTCATGGTGAGGGTTATGTTTATTGTGAGGGTTATGGTAAGGATGAGGGTAAGTATTAGGTTGAGGGTTAGAGGGAGGGGCAGGTTTAGGTTTAGGGTGAGGGTTAGGGTTAAGTTTAGGGTTAGGTTTAGGTTGAGGGTTAGGGTTAATGTTAGGATTAGTTTTAGGGTCAGGGTTAGGGTTAGGGTTAATGTTAGGGTTAGGTTTAGGGTAAAGGTTAGGTTTAGGGTTAGGTTTAGGGGTAGGGTTAGGTTTAGGATGAGGGTTAGTGTTAGGTTTAGGGTTAGGGTTAGGGTGAGGGTGAGGGTGAGGGTTATGGTGAGGTTTAGGCTGAGGTTTAGGGTTAGGGTAAGGGTTACAGTTAGGGTTAGGTTTACGTTGAGGGTAAGGGTGAGGGGTAGATTTAGGGATAGTGTGAGCCTTAGTGTTTGTGTGAATGTTAGTGTTAGGTTTAGGTTACCGTGAGTTTAAGGGTAAAAGTGTGCGTTAGGATGAGGGTGAGGGTTAGGGATAGAGTTTGGGTGAGAGTGAGTGTTAGCGTGAGGATGAGGGTTAAGTTTAGTGTTAGGGTGAGGGTTAGGTTTAGGGTGAATGTTAGGGTTATGTTTAGGGTAAGGGTGCGGGTGAGGATAAGGGTTAGGTTAAGAGTTGTGGTGAGGGGTACGTTGAAAGTTAGGGCTATGGTTTTGGTTAGGGTAGGGTGAGTGTGAGGGTTAGTGTTAGGGTTAGGGTGAGTGTGAGGGTAGTGTTAGGGATAGGTTTAGGGTTAGGGTGAGGGTGAGTGTAGGTTTAGGATTAGTGTTAGGGTTAGGCTTAGGCTTAGGGATAGGGTGAGGGTGAGGGTTAGGGTTAGCATGAGGGTTAGGGTTAGGTTTATGGTGCAGGTTAGGGTTAAGGTGATGTTTAGAGTGAGGGTGAGGTTTCGGGTGAGAGTGAGGGTTAGTCTGTGTGTGAGAGTTAGTGTTAGGGTGAGTGTTATGGTGACAGTGAGTTTGAGGTTTAGGTTTAGGGTAAGGGTTAGGGTGAGTGTGAGGGTGAGAGTGAGGGTTAGGGTTATGTTTAGGGTTAGTGTTAGAGTTAGGTTGAGGCTTAGGGTTACCGTGAGGGTAAGTGTGATGGTGAGGTTTAGCATGACGGTGAGGGTTACGGTTAGGGTTAGGGTTAGTGTTAGGGTGAGGGGTAGGGTTAGGGTTAGGGTTAGGGTTATGGTTAGGATAGGGTGAGGGTTAGCGTGAGGTTTAAGGTTAGTATTAGGGTTAGAGTTAGGTTGAGTGTAAGGGTTAGTGTGAGGTTTAGGATTAGGGTTAGGTTTAGGGTTAGGGTGAGGATAAGGGTTAGGTTGAGGGTTAGAATGAAGATGACGGTTAAGGTGAGGTTTATGTTTAGGATTAGGGTCAGGCTGAGGGTGAGAGTTAGGGTTAGTGTGAAGGTTAGGCTGAGGGGTAGGGTTAGGGTTCCGGTGACGTTGAGGGTTAGGGTGAGGGTTAGGTTTACATTGAGGCTTAGGGTTAGGGTTAGGATGAGGGTTAGGTTTTGTTTTAGGGTGAGGGTGAGGGTTTGGTTTAGGATTAGTGTTAGGTTTAGGGTTAGGCTTAGGGTGAGGGTAAGGGGTAGGGTGAGGTTTGGGGTTAGGGTTAGGGTGAGGGTAAGTGTTAGGGTTTGGGTGAGGGTTAGGGTTAGGGTGAAGCTGAGGGTGAGGGTTTTGTTTAGATAAGGGTTAGGGTTAGGGTTAGGGTTATGGTTAGGTTTAGAGATAGGTTGAGCGTTAGCGTGAGTGGTAGGATTAGGGTTAGGGTTAGGGTTAGGGTTATAGTGAGGTTTAGGTTTAGGGATGGATTAGGGTTAGGGTGAGGGTAAGGTTTCGGGTGCGGGTTAGGATGAGGGTGAAGTTTAGGGTTAGCGTTATGGTTAGGGTGTCAGTTAGGGTTATGATTAGGGTGATTTTGATGGTGACGGTTAGGGTTAGGGTGAGGGTGACGGTTAGGTTTAGGTTTAGGGTGAGTGTGAGGGTTAGGTTTAGGAGTAGTGTTAGGGTTAGGGTTAGGCTTAGGGTGAGGGTGTGTGGTAGTGTGAATGTTTGTGTTAGGATTAGGTTTAGTGTGAGGGTGAATGTTAGGGTGAGTGCTAGTGTTAATGTTAGGTTTAGGGTTTGGGTGAGTATTAGGGGGAGGGGCAGGTTTAGGGTTAGGTTTGGGTTTAGGGAATGGTGAGGGTAAGGGTTAGGGTGAGGGTTGGTGTTAGGCTGAGGGTGAGGGTGAGGGTGAGGTTTAGGGTTAGGTTTAGGTTTAGTGTGAGTGTTAGGCTTAGGGTTAGGTTTATGATGAGATTTAGGTTGAGAGGTAGGTTTTGGGTTAGGTTGAGGGTTAAGGTGAGGGTTAGGTTTAGGGTTAGGGTGAGGGTGAAGGTTAGGGTTAGGTTTAGGATGAGGGTTAGGGTAAGGGGTAGGGTTAGGGATAGTGTGAGGGTTAGGGTTAGTGTGAAGGTTAGGGTTAAGTTTAGGTTTACCCTGGGGGTAAGGGTAAGGGTGAGGGTTAGGATGTGGGTGAGGGTTAGTGTTATTGTGAGAGTTAGGTTTAGGGTGAGGGTTAGGGTGAGGATGAGGTTTAGGTTTAGGGTGAGGGTTAGGTTTAGGATTAGGGTGAGGCTGAGGGTTAGGGTTAGGGTGAGGGTTAGGTTTAGGATTAGGGTTAGGTTGAGGTCTAAGTTGAGGTTGAGGGTGAGGGTGAGGGTGAGGTTTAGGGTGTCGGTGATTGTTAGGGTACTGTGAGTGTTAGGGTGGCGGTGATGGTTAGGGTTAGGGTTAGGGTTAGGGTTAGAGTCAGGGTAAGGATTAGGGTTACGGTTATGGTTAGGATTAGGGTGAGTTTGAGGGTTAGGTTTAAGGTTAGGGTGAGGATAAGGGTTAGGGTGAGGGTGAGGGTTAGGGTTAGGTTTAGGGTTAGGGTGAGGGTAATTGTTAGGGTGAGGGTTAGGATGAGGTTGAGGGTTAGCGTGATGTTTAAGGTTAAGGTTAGGGGTTGGGTTAGGGTTGGGGTCGGCATGAGGGTTAGGCTGAGGGTAAGGGTTAGATTGAGGGTGAGGATTAGAGTGAGGTTTAGTGTTAGGGTTAGGGCTAGGTTTGGGGTGTGGACTAAGGTGAGGGTGAGGGTTAGGGTGAGGGTGAGGGTATGGCTTAAGTTTTAGGTTAGGGTTAGGGTTAGGGTTAGGGTTAGGGTTAGGGTTAGTGTGAGGGTTAGGGTTAGGGTGTGGGTGAGGGTTAGTTTTAGTGTGAGGTATATGGTTAGGTATAGGGTTAAGGTGAGGGTAAGGGTTAGGATGAGGGTAAGGTGAGAGTGAGGTTTAGGGTTGGCATGAATGTTAAGGTGAGCGTTAGGGTGAGTGTTAGGGTTAGGGTTAGGGTGAAGGTGAGGTTCAGGGTTAGGTTAGGGTTAGGTTTATGGTCTGGGTTAGGGTTAGTGTGAGGGTTAGGGTTAGGGTTAGTGTGAGGGTGAGTTTGCGGGTAATGGTTAGGTTTAGGTTTAGGGTTAGGGATAGGGTGAGTGTTTGTGTGAGGGTGAGGGTTGGGTTGTGGTTGAGGGTTAGGACAAAGTTGAGGGTTAGGTTGACGGGGAGGGTTAGAGTGAGGGCGAGGGTTAAGGTTAGGTTTACGGTGATGGTTAGGGTTTGTATTAGTGTTTGGGTGAGGTTTAGGGTTAGGGGTATTTTTAGGGTTAGTGTGAGGGTTAGGATTAGTGTGAATGTTAGGGTTAGTGTTAGAGTGAGGGTTAGGGTTAGGGTGAGTGTTAGGGTTAGGCTTAGGTTTAGGATGAGGGTTAAGTTGATAGTTAGGGTGAGGTTTAGAGTTACGGTGAAGGTGAGGGTTAGGGATAGTGTTAGGGTCAGAGTTAGGGTTAGGGTGAGAGTTAGAGTTAGGGTTATGGTGAGGGTGAGGGTTAGAATTAGGTTTAGGGTTAGAATTAGGGTGAGGGTGAGGGTGAGTAATAGGGTTAGGATTAGGGATAGGGTTAGGGTTAGGCTGAGGGTGAGGCTGAGTGTTAGGGTTAGGGTGAGTGTTAGGGTTAGGCTTAGGGTTAGGATAAGTTATAAGGTGAGGGGCAGGTTTAGGGTTAGGGTGAGGGTTAGGATTAGTGTGAAGTTTAGGATTAGGGTGAGGGTAAGGGTTAGGGTGAGGGTTAAGATGAGGCTGAGTGCTAGGGTGAGGCTTATAGTTAGAGTGAGGTTTATGGTTAGGGTTAGCGTTAGGGTGAGGGCTAGGGTGAGGTTTAGGGTGTGGGTGATGGTGAAGGTTAGGGTTAGGGTGTGTGTTTGGGTTAGGGTTAGGGTCAGGTTTATGGTTAGTGTAAGGGTTAGGGTTGGGGTTAGGGTGAGGTTGAGGTTGAGGCTGAGGTTTAAGGAAAGGGTGAGGGTGAGTGTGAGGGTGAGCGTTAGGGTTCGGGTTAGGGTTAGCTTGAGAGTGAGGGTGAGGGTTAGTGTTTGGATTAGTGTTAGTCCTATGGTTAGCCTGAGGGTGAGCGTGAGGGTGAGGATGAGCGTTAGGTTTATTGTGAGGGTTAGCCTGAAGATGACGGTAAGTGTTAGGTTGAGTGTTAGGGTGAGGGAGAGGGTTTGGGTTAGGGTTAGGGTGAGGGTTATGGTTAAGTTTAGGTTTACCTTTAGGGTGAGGTTAGGGTTAATGTTAGGGCTATGTTTTTTTTAAGGGTTAGGGTTAGGGTTAGTGTTAGGGTGAGGTTTAGGGTTAGGGTGAGGGTTAGTGTTAGGTTTAGGGTTAGGGTGAGGGTGAGGGTGAGGGTTAGGGTTGGGGTTAGGGTTAGGGTGAGGGTGAGAGTGAGGGTTAGGCTTAGGCTTAGCATTAGGGTTTGGGTTAGGTTTAGGCTGAGAGTGAGGGTGGAGGTTAGAGTGAGTGTTAGAGTTAGGTTAAGGTTTATGGTGAGGAGTAGGGTGAGGGTTAGGTTTAGGGTTTTTTTATGGTTAGGGTGAATGTGCGGGTTAGGGTTAGTGTTAGGCTGAGGGTTAGGGTTAGTGTTAGGGTTATGGTTAGGGTTAGGTTTAGAGTGAGGGTGAGGGTTTGGGTTAGGGTGAGGGTTAGGGTTAGGGTTAGGTTTAGGGTGAGGGTGAGGGTTAGGGTTAGGGTTAGTGTTAGGTTTGGGATGAGGGTTAGGGTGAGGGGTTGGGTTATGGTTAGGGTGAGGTTTACGGTTAGGGTTAGGTTTAGGGTTAGGGTTAGGGTTAGGGTGAGGGAAACGATTAGGGTAAGGCTGAGTGTTCAGGTTAGGTTTAGGGTGCGGGTTAGGGTTTATTTTAGGTTTAGGATGAGGGTTAGGGTGAGGATTAGGGTTAGAATTAGGGATAGGGTGAGGGTGAGGGTGAAGGTAAGGTTAAGGATGAGGTTTAGGGTGAGGGTGAGTGTTAGGTTTAGGGTTAGGGTTAGGGTGAGTGTTAGGGTTAGGATGAGGGTTAAGGTGAGGAGTAGGTTTTGGGTTAGGGTGAGGGTTAGGCTTAGGGTGAGGTTAAGGGTTAAGTTGAGGGTTAGGATGAGGGTGAAGTTTAGGTTGAGGGTTAGAATTAGGGTGAGGGTTAGGGTTAGGGTGAGGTCCAGGGTAAGGGTGGGGGTTAGGGTTAGAGTTAGGGTTAGGTTGAGGGTTAGGGTGAGCTTTAGAGTTAGAGTGAGTGGGAGAGTTATGGTTGGGGTTAGGTTGAGGTTGAGGCTGAGGCTGAAGTTTAAGGTGTGGGTGAGGGTGAGTTTGAGGGTGAGGATTAGGTTTCGGATTAGGGTTAGCTTGAGGGTGAGGGTGAGGTTGGGTTTTCATTATTGTTAGGATTAGTGTTAGGCTGAGGGTGAGCAAGAGAGTGACGGTGAGGGTTAGTGTTACGATTAGGGTGAGGGTTAGGTTTATTGTGAGGGTTAGGGTGAGCATGAGGGTAATGGTTAGGTTGAGGCTTAGAGGTAGGGGTAGGGGTAGGGTTAGGGTTAGGCTTAGGGTGAGGGTTATAGTGAGATTTAGGGTTAACTTTAGGTTTAGGTTTAGGGTCAGGTTTAGGGTTACTGTTAGGGTTAGGTTTAAGGTAAGGGTTAGGGTTAGGTTTAGCGTTAGGTTGAGGGTTAGGGTTAGGTTTAGGTTGAGGGTTAGGGTGAGGGGTAGGTTTAGGGTTAGGGTTAGGGTGAGATTGAAGGTGAGGTTTAGGGTTAGTGTGAGTGTTAGGATTAGGTTTAGGTTTATGTTGAGGGTTAGGTTGACGCATAGCATTAGGGTTAATGTGAGCCTTAGTGTTAGTGTGAGGGTTAGGATTAAGCTTAGGGTTCCGGTTACCGTGAGAGAAAGAGCAAGGGTGAGGATTCGGATGAGGGTGAGGGTTAGGGATAGGTTTAGGGTGAGGGTGAGTGTTAGGGTGATGATGAGGCTTAGGGTTTGTGTTAGGGTGAGGCTTAGGGTTAGGGGGAGATTTAGGGTTAGGTTTAAGGTTAGGGTGAGGGTGAGGATTAGGGTTAGGTTAATGGTTAGGTTGAGGGGTAGGGTGAGGGTTAGGGTTAGTGTTTTGTTTAGGGTTAGGGTGAAAGTGAGGGTTAGGGTTAGGGTTAGCGTGTGGGTTAGCCTGAGAGTTAGGGTTAGGGTGAGGGTTAGGTTTAGGGTTAGGTTTAGGGTGAGGGTGAGCATGAGGGTGAGTGTTAGGGTAAGGATTAGGTTTAGGGATAGGGTTAGACTGAGGGTGAGGGTGAGGGTGAGGTTTGGGTTAGGTTGAGGGTTAGGGTTAAGGTTCGGTTTATGGTGAGGGTGAGGGTTAGGATTAGGGTTAGGGTTAGGATGCGGGTTAGGTGAGGGGTAGTTTTATTGTTAGGGTGAGGGTTAGGGTTAGTGTGTGGGTGAATGTTAGGGGTTAGGGTGAGGGTAAGGGTTAGTTTGAGTGTTAGGCTGAGGGTGATGGTTAGGTTTAGGGTTAAATTGAGGGTTAGGGTGAGGGTTAGGGTTTGGTTTAGGGTTAGGATGAGGGTTAGGGTGTGGGTTAGGGTTAGAATTAGGGTTAGAGTTAGGATGATTGTGAAGGTAAGGGTAAGGATGAGGGTTAGGAGGAGGGTGAGTGTTAGGTTTAGTGTTAGGTTTAGGGTGAGGGTTATTTTAAGGTTAGGTTTAGTGTTAGGGTTAGGGTGAGGGTTAATGTGAGGGTTAGGGTTAGGGTGAGGGTTAGGATGAGGTGTAGGGTTATGTTTAGGGTGAGGTTTAGGGTTAGTGTGAGGGTGAGGGTTGGGGTTCGGTGAGAGTATGAGTTAGGGTGAGGTTTAGGGTTAGTGTTGGGTAAGGGTTAGAGTTAGGGTGAGGGTGAGGGTGAGGGAGAGTATTAGGGTTATTATTAGGGTTAGGGTTTGGGTTAGGATTTGGGTTAGAGTTAAGTTTAGACTGAGGATGAGGTTGAGGGTGAGGGTGAGGTTTTGGGTTAGGGTGAGGGTTAGGTTTAGGGTTAGGGTTAGCCTGAGTGTTAGGATGAGTGTTATGGTGAGGGGCAGGGTTACGTTTAAGATGAGGGTTAGGGTTAGTGTGAGAGTTAGGGTTAGGGTTAGCGTTAGGTTTAGGCTTAGGGTCAGGGTGAGGGTTAGGGTTAGGGTGAGGGTTACGTTTAGGTTTAGGGTTCGGGTTAGGGTGTAGATTAGTGTGAGGGTAAGGGTTAGGTTTAGTGTTAGGGAAAGGGTGAGGGTTAGGGTTACTGTTAGGGTTAGGGTAATGGGTAGGTTTAGGATTAGGGTGGGGGTTAGCTTTAGTGTGAGTGTTAGGGTTAGGGTGAGAGTTACGTTTAGGTTTAGGGTTCGGGTTAGAGTTTGGATTTGGTTGAGGGTTAGGGTGATGCTTATGGTGAGGTTTAGGGTTAGGATGAGGGTCAGGGTGAGGTTTAGGGTTAGGGTGATGGTTAGGGTTATAGTGAGGGGTTTGGTTATGTTTAGGGTTTATATTAGGTTTATTGTTATGTTTAGGGTTAGGGTTAGGGTTAGTGTGAGTGTTAGGGTTAGGGTGAGGTTTAGGGTTAGTGTGAGGGATAGGGTTAGGTTTAGGGTTAGTGTTTGGGTGAGGGTTAGGGTAAGGTTTAGGGTTAGGGTTATGGTTATTGTTGGTGTTATTTTGAGGGTAAGATTTAGGATTAGTTTTTGGTTTAGGGTGAGTGTGAGATTGAGGGTTACGGTTAGGATTAGGATTAGGTTTAGTGTTAGGCTGAGGGTAAAGGTGAGGGTGAGGGGGAGCGTAAGGGTTAGTGATAGGGTTAGGGTGAGGGCTAGGGTGAGCTTGAGAGTTAGGGTTAGGTTTAGGGTTAGGCTGAGGGTTAGGGTTACTGTTAGGGTTAGGGTAAGGGGTAGGTTTAGGATTAGGGTGGGGGTTAGCTTTAGTGTGAGTGTTAGGGTTAGGGTGAATGTTAGGTTTAGGTTTAGGGTTAGGGGGAGGGGGAGGTTATGTGTGAAGGTTAGGTTAGGGTTAGGGTGAGGGTCAGGGTTAGGGTGAGTGTTAGGGTTAGGATTACGGTTAGGGTGAGGGTGATGGTGAGGCTGAGGGTTAGGCTGAGGGTGAGTGTGAAGGTGAGGGTTAGGGTTAGGGGTAGGGGTAGGGTGAGGGTGAGCGTTCGGGTTAGGATTAGGGTTAGGGTTAGGCTGAGGGTGAGGGTGAGGGTGAGGGTGAGGTTTAGTTTGAGTGTTAGGGTTAGGGTAAGGGTTACGGTGAGGTTTAGGGTTAGTGTGAAGATTTGGGTTAGGTTTAGGGTTAGGGTGATGGTTAGTGTTAGTGTGATGGTTAGGGTTAGGGTTGGCCTTAGGGTTAGGGTGAGAGTAACGGTTAGGTTGAGGGTGAGAGTTAGGTTGAGGATGAGGGTTAGGGTTAGGGTGAGTGTTCCAGTGAGGGTGAGATTTAGGGTGACGTTGAGGGTTAGAGTGAGGGTGAGGATTAGTGTTAGGGTTAGGGTTAGGGTGAGGGTGAGGGTTAGGGTTAGAATTAGGTTTGGGTGACTGCTAGGGTGAGGGTGAGAGTTAGGATTAGGTTTAGGGATAGCGTGAGGGTTAGGGTTACTGTTAGGGTTAGGGTGAGGTTTAGGGTTACTGTTAAGGTTAGGGTGAGGAGTAGGTTTAGGATTAGGGTGGGGGTTAGCTTTAGTGTGAGGGTTAGGGTTAGGTTTAGGGTTAGGGTTAGTGTTAGGGTTAGGATTACGGTTAGGGTGAGGGTGATGGTGAGGTGGAGGGTTAGGCTGAGGGTGAGCGTGAAGTTGAGGGTTAAGGTTAGGGTTAGGGTTAGGGTGAAGGTGAGTGTTAAGGTTAGGATTAGGGTTATTGTTAGGCTGAGGCTGAGGGTGAGGGTGAGGGTGAGTTTGAGGTTTAGGTTGAGGGTTATGGTAAGGTTTAGTGTGAGGTGTAGGGTTAGTGTGAAGATTTTCATGAGGGTTAGGGTTGGGTTTAGGGTTAGGGTGATGGATAGGGTTTGTGTGAGGTTTAGGGCTAGGGTTGCGCTTGGGGTTAGGGTGAGGTAACGGTTAGGGTGAGCATAAGAGTTAGGTTGAGAGTGAGGGTTAGGGTTGTGCTTAGGATTGGAGTGAGGATAAGGGTTAGGGTGAGGTGTACGGTGAGGGTGAGGGTGAGGTTGAAGGTGAGGGTTAGGGTGAGGGTTAGGGTTAGGGTTAGGGTAAGGGTTAGGGTTAGTGTGAAGTTTAGGGTGATGGTGAGGCTTAGGGTTAGGGTGAGTGTTTAGGTAAGGGTGAAGTTAAGGGTGTGGAGGAGGGTTAGGTTTAGGTTGAGTGTTAGGGTGACGGTGAGGGTTACTGTGAGAGCGAGGGTTAGGGTTAGGGTTAGGATTATTGTGAGGGTTAGGGTTAGGTTAGGGTTAGGGTTAGTGTAAGGGTTAGGGAGAGGTTTAGGGTGAGGGTGAGGGTGAGAGTTAGCCTTTGGGTTAGGTTAGGGTTAGGGTGAGGGTTAGGGTTTGTGTGAGGGTTAGGGTTAGGGTTGGGGTTAGGCTTAGTGTGAGGGTATGTGTTAGGGGGAGGTTTATGGTTACGGGGAGGGTTAGGGTTAAGGTGAGGGTAAGGGTCAGGTTTAGGGTTAGGGTGAGGTTTAGGGTTAGGATTAGGGTGAGGGTAAGGGTTAGGGTGAGGTTTAGGTTTAGGGTGAGGGTTAGCTTTAGGGTGATGTTTATGGTGAGGTTGTTTTTTAGGGTTAGGTTGAGTGTTCCGTTGAGATTGAGGGTTAGGGTGTGGGTGAAGATTAGGGTTAGGGTTAGTGTTAGGGTGAGTTTTAGGTTTAGGGTTTTGGTGAGGGTTTGGGTGAAGTTGAGATTTAGGGTTTTTGTTAGGATTAGTGTCACGGTTAAGTTTAGGGTTAGGATAAGGTTAGGGTTAGTGTAAGTGTTAGGGCGAGGTTTATTGTCATGACCGCCTCGACCAGCAAGGAAGACGCGACACCGAGCTCTTCTCTCTGCAGTTTATTCTGTACCTTTGAGCAATCTTCTGACCCTAACCCCGGGGAGAATTCCCCACAGCCTTAAGTACCCGGATACGCCACGTGGGAACCACCAATAGGTTCAGGTGCGCAGAAGCAAGCCAGATTCTTTGCTTTAGCCATATAAGGAGTTGTTTACCACAGAGAGCACTCGCCATTGGGAAGGCGGAGGGCGGAAGTCAGCACCATCTTTCAGGTGCGGCTGCACACAGCTCTCTAGAGTTTATGGTGAGGGTGAAGGTTAGAGTTAGCCTCAGGGTTTGGGTGATGTTTAGGGTGAGGGTTAGGGTTAGCTTTAGAGTTTGGATGAATGTGAGGGTTAGGGATAGGTTTAGGGTTAGGTTGAGTGTGAGGGTGGGGCTTGGGGTTCGGTGAGGTTTAGAGTTAGGGTGAGTTTAGGGTTAGGTTTGTGTAAGGGTTAGAGTTAGGGTGAAGGTGAGGGTGAGGGTTAGGGTTAGGATTAGGGTTAGGGTTAGGGTTAGCATTAGGGTTAGGGTTAGGGTTAGGCTTTGATTGACGGTGAGAGTGTGGGTGAGGGTGAGGGATTGTGTTACGGTGAGGGTTAGGGTTAGGTTTAGGGTGAGGGTTAGGTTTAGGTTTAGGTTTAGGATTAGGGTTAGTATGAGTGTTAGTTTAAGGGGTAGGATTACGGTTAGGGTGAGGGTTATATTTAGTGTGAGGGATAGGGTTAGGGTTAGGTTTCGGGTTAGGGTGAGGGTTAGGGTGAGGGTGAGGGTTAGGGTTAGGTTTAGGGTAAGTTTTAGGGTGAGGGTTAGGTTGAGCGTTAGGGTGATGGTTAGGGTTAGGTTGAGGGTGAGGGTGAAGGTAAGGGTACGGGTGAGGGTTAGCGTGAAGTTGAGTGTTAGGTTTAGGGTTAGGATTAGGGTGAGGGTTAGGGTCAGGGTGAGGTTTAGGGTTAGGGTTAGGATGAGGGTGAAGTTTAGGGTGAGGGTTAGGGTTAGTGTTAGCGTTATGGTGAGGGCTAGGTTGAGGGTGAGGGTTAGGTTAGGTTTAGGGATAGGGTGAGAATTAGGGTTAGGTTTAGTGTTAGGGTGACAGTTAGGCTGAGGGGTAGGGTTAGGGTTGGGTTGAGGGCTTGGTTTAGTCTGAGCATTAGGGTAAGGTTTAAGGTTACGCTTAAGGTATGGGTAAGGGTTCTGGTGAGGGTTAGGGTGAGGGTGAGGTTTAGTGTTAGCATTTCGGTTAAGATGAGGGTTAGGGTGAGTGTGAGGGTGAGTGTTAGGTTTAGGGTAAGGGTGAGGGTGAGGGTTAGGGTTAGGGTTAGGGTGAGAATTAGGGTTAGAGTGAGGGTTAGTGTTATGACTAAGGTGAGGGTGAGGGTGAGGATGAGGGTTAGGTTGAGGGTGAGGGTGAGGGTGAAGTTAAGGGTTAGGGTTAGTGTTAGGGTTAGCGTTAGGGTTAGGATTAGGGTTAGGGTTAGGGTTAGGCTGAGGGTGAGGGTGAGGGTGAGGGTAAGTGTTAGAGTGAGGTTTAGGATGAGAGTGAGGGTTAAGGTTAGCCTGAGTGTTAGGGTGATGGTTAGGGTGAGGGTTAGGCTGAGGGGTGGGTTATGGTTATGGTGAAGTGTAGGTTTAGTCTGAGGGTTAGGGTTAGGGTTAACATTAGGGTTAGGGTGAGGGTGAGAATTAGGGTTAGTGTGAAGATTAAGGTTAGGGTTAAGGTGAGGTTTAGGGTTAGGGTGAGGGATAGGTTTAGGGTTAGTGTTAGGGTTAGTTTGAGGTTTAGGATTAGGGTTGGGGTTAGGGTTAGGGTGAGTGTAAGTGTTAGGCTGAGTGTTAGGGTTAGGGTGAGGGTTAGGTTTAAGTTGAGTGTAAGGGTTAGGTTGAGGGTGAGGGTGAGGGTTAGGGTTAGGGTTAGGATGAGATCGAGGGTGCGGGTGAGCATTAAGGTTAGTGTTAGGGTTAGGGTAAGAGTTAGGGTGAGGGTGAGGGTGAGATCTAGTTTTAGTACTAGTGTTAAGTTTAATGTTAGGCTTAGCGTGAGTGTGACGATGAGGTTGAGGTTGAGGTTTAGGGTGAGCGTTAGGGTTAGGGTTAGGGTGGGGGTTAGGGTTAGTGTGATGATTAAGGTGAGGGTGAGGTTTAGTGTTTGGATGAGTGTTCCCATGAGGGTGAGGATTAGGGTGTGGGTGAGCGTGAGGTTTAGGGTGACAGTGAGGGTTAGGGTGATGCTGAGGTTTAAGGTTATGGTTAGGGTTAGGTTGAAGGCTAGGTTGCAATTTAGGGTTAGTGTGAGCGTTAGGTTTAGGATTAGGGTTAGGGTGAGGTTCAGGGTCAGGGTGAGGGATAGGATTAGGGTGAGGGTTAGGGTTAGGGTGAGGGTTAGGTTTAGGTTTAGTGTTGATGTTAGGGTTAATGTTAGTGTTCGGGTGAGGGTTAGGGTAAGGTTTAGGGTTAGGTTTAGGGTTATTGTCAGTGTGAGGGTAAGGGTTAGGGTGAGGGTGAGGTTTAGTGTTAGGGTTAGGTTTGGGGTGAGGTTGAGAGTCAGAATTAGGGTTAGGATTAGGATTAGGTTTAGGGTTACGCTGAGGTGATGTGGGAGGGGGAGGGGTGGTTTAGGCATAGGGTTAGGTTTAGTATTAGGGTTAGGGTGAGGGTTAGGGTTAGGGTTACTGTTATTGTAAAGGTTAGGGTGAGGGTGAGAGTGAGGGGAGGGTTAGGGGGAGGGCGAGGTTTAGGGTTAGGTTTAGGCTTAAAGTGAGGGTGAGAGTGTGGGTTATGTTTAGGATTTGGATTAAGTTTAGGGTTAGGCTGAGGGTGAGGCGAGGGGAGGGTGAGTGTTAGGTTTAGGGTTAGGGTTAGGGTTAGGGTGAGGGGGAGGGGAGGGTGAGTGTTAGGTTTAGGGTTAGGGTTAGGGTTTGGGTGAGGGTTAGGGTTAATATTAGGGTTATTGTTAGGGTTATGATTAGGGTGAGTTGAGGTTGAGGGTGAGGGTCAGGTTTAGTGTGAGGGTGAGAGTGAGGGTTAGGGTTTGGGTTAGGATTAGTGTGAGGGTTAGGGTTAGGGTTAGGGTTAGGGTGAGAGATAGGGTCAGGGTGAGTGTTAGGTTGAGAGCTAGGGTGAGGAAAAGGGTTAGGGTTAGGGATATGGTTATGGTTAGGCTGAGAAGTAGGTTAGGCTTAGGTTTAGGGTGAGGTTGAGAGTGAGGGTTAGGGTATGGATTAGGCTTAATTTTAGGGTTAGGCTGAGGTTGAGGTTGAGGAAGAGGGTTAGGTTTAGGGTTGACGTTAGGGTTAGGGTTAGGGTTAGGGTGAGAGTAAGGTTTAGGGTTAGGGTTAGGGTAATTTTCAGAGTTAGTATGACAGAGTTTGAGGGTGAGGGGGAGATTTAGCGTTAGGTTTAGGTTTCGGTTGACGATGAGAGTGAGGGTTAGGGTTAGGCTTAGGATTAGGGTTAGGTTTAGGCTCAGGGTTAGGGTGAGGGTGAAGGTTAGGGTTAGGCTTAGGGTTAAAGTAATGGTTAGAGTTAGGATGAGAGTTAGAGTGAGGGATAGGTTTAGGGTTAGGGTTAACATTAGGATCAGTTTGAGGATTAGGGTTAGGGTTAAGGTTAGGTTGAGGGTAAGGTTTAGGGTGAAGTTTCGGGTGAGTTTGAGGGTTAGGGTGAGGGTTAGGTTTGGGTTAGGTTTAGGTTTAGGGTGAGGGTGAGGGTGAGGGTTAGGGTGAGGGTTACGATTAGGCTTAGGGTTAGGGTTAGACTGAGGGTGAGGTTGAGGGTTTGGGTTAGGATGAGGGTTAGGTTTAGGGTTAGGTTTAGGGTGAGGTTGAGGCTGAGGGTTAGGGTTAGGGTTTGGGTTAGGATGAGGGTTAGTGTGAGGGGTAGGGTTATGTTTAGTTTGAGGATTAAGGTTATGGTTTGGGTGAGTGTTAGGGTTAGAGTTAGGGTGAGGGTTTGGGTGAGTTTAAGAGTTAGCTTGAGGATTAGGGTGAGGGTTATGGTTATGGTTATGGTATGGATTAGGGTGAGGAGTACACTGAAGGTTAGGGTTAGGGTGATAGTGAGGGTTAAGGTGAGGGATAGGGATAGGGTTAGGGTTATGGTGAGTGTAAGGGTCAGGGTGAGGGTTAGGTTTAGGGTGAAGTTAAGGTTTAGGGGAAGGGTTAGGTTTAGGGTTAGGTTTATGGTGAAGGTGAGGGTTAGGTTTAGTGTTAGCGTTAGGGTGAGTGTTAGGCTGAGGGGTACGGTTAGGCTGAGGGGTAGGGTTAGGGTAAGGGTGAGTGTTAGGGTTAGTGTGAGGGTTAGGGTTAGGGTTATTTTTAAGGTTAGGGTTAGGTTAAAGGTGAGGGTGTGTGTGAATGTGAGGGTGAGTTTTAGTGTTAGGGTTAGGTTCAGGGTGAGGGTGAGAGTGAGGGTTAGGGTTAGGATTAGCATTAGGGTTACGGTTAGGCTTAGGGTGAGAGTGAGGGGGAGGGGGAGGGTTAGGGTTAGTGATGGGGTTAGGGTTAGGGTGAGGTTTAGTGTTAGGGTTAGGGATAGGGTGAGAATTAGGTTTAGGGTTAGTGTTAGGGTGAGGGTTAGGGTTAGGTTGAGGGTTAGGCTGGGGGTAGGTTTAGGGTTAGGGTGAGGGTTAGGTATAGTTTGAGGGTTAGTGTTAAGTTTAGGGTTAGGTTTAGGGTGAGGTTAAGGGTGAGGGTAAGTGTGAGAGTGAGGGTGAGGCTTAGGGTTAGCATTAGGGTGAGGGTTAGGGTTAGAGTGAGGGTTAGGTTTAGGTTTAGTTTGAGGGTGAAGGTGAGGGTTAGGTTAAGGTTTAGGGGGTGGTTTCAGTTTAGGGTGAGGGATCAGGTTAGGGTTAGGGTTCAGGTGAGGGTGAGGATGAAGTTCAGGGTGAGAGTGAGGGTGTGGATTAGGGTTAGTGTTAGGTTTAGGGTGAAGGTGAGATTGAGGGTTAAGGTTAGGATTAGGTTTAGGTTTTGGGTTAGGCTGAGGGTGAGTGTGAGGGTGAGGGTGGGGGTTAGGGTTAGGGTGATTTTTAGAGTAAGTGTGAGGGTTAGGGTGAGGGCGAGATTAAGGGTAAGGTTGAGACTTAGGGTTAGGGTGAGGGTTAGGGTTAGGGTTAGTGTTAGGGGGAGGGATCGGGTTAAAGTTAGGGTTTTGTGTAAGGGTCAGGGTTAAGGTTAATGTTAAGTTTAGGATTAGGGTGAGGGTTAGGGTTAGTGTGAGGGTTAGAGT
Source organism: Dipodomys merriami (assembly GCF_024711535.1). Taxonomy (NCBI): domain Eukaryota; kingdom Metazoa; phylum Chordata; class Mammalia; order Rodentia; family Heteromyidae; genus Dipodomys; species Dipodomys merriami. Next base: position 12,951,532 of record NW_027203715.1, on the reverse strand, counting down.
GAGGGTGAGTGCAAGGTTTAGGTTGGGGGTTAGGGGGAGGGGAGGGTTAGGGTCAGGGTTTGGTTTGGTGTGAGGGTTAGGTTGAGAGTTAGGGTTAAAGTTAGGTTTAGGGTTAGGGTGATGGTTATGGTTAATGTTAGGGTTAGGGTTAGGGTAAGGGTTAGGATGAGGGTGAGCTTTAGTGTTAGGGTGAGGGTTAGGGTTAGGGTGAGGTTTAGGTTTAGGATTAGGGTTAGGGTGAGTGCTAGGGTGAGGGTGAGGTTTAGTGTTAGGCTTAGCCTTAGGGTAAGTTTTAGAGTTACTGTTAATGTTAGGGTGAGGGGTAGGTTTAGGATTAGGGTGAGGGTTAGCTTTAGTGTGAGGGTTAGGTTTGGGATTAGGGTAAGTGTTAGGGTGAGGGTAAGGGTTAGGTTGAGGGTTACTGTGAGAATGAGGGTTAGAGTTAGCATGAGTTTTAGGGTGAGGGTTAGGGTGAGAGTTAGGGTTAGGATTAGGGTTAGGGTTACAGTTAGGTTGAGGGTGAATTTTAGGGTTAGGGTTAGTGTGAGGGTTAGGGTTAGGGTTAGGTTTAGGGTGAGGTTTAGGGTTAGGGTAAGTTTTATTATTAGGGTTAGGTTTAGGCTTAGGCTGAGGGTGACGGTGAGGGTGAGGTTTAGGGTTAGGGTTCGTTTTAGGGTGAGGTTGAGGGTGAGGGTTAAGGTTAGGATTAGGATTAGTTTTAGGGTTAGACTGAGGGTGAGGGTGAGGATGAGGGTTAGGGTTAGTGTTAGGGTGAGGTTTATGGTTAGGGTGAGGGTTAGGGTTAGAGTTAGAGTTAGGGTGAGGGTGTGGGTGAGGGTTCGGGTTCGGGTTAACTTTAGGGTTAGGGTTAGGTTGAGGGTGATGGTTAGGGTTATCATTAGGGTTACGGTGAGGTTTAGGGTTAGGGTGAGGGTTAGGGTTAGGGTTAGAATTAAGGTGAGGGTGTGGGTGAGGGTGAGGTTTAGGGTTAGGTTTAGGGGTAGGGTGTGGATGAGGGTGAGGGGTAGGGTTAGGATTAGGTTTAGGGTTAGGCTTAGGCTGAGGGTGAGGGTTTGGTTTAGGGTTAATGTTGGGGTGACAATAAGGGTGAGGGTGAGGGTTAAGGTTAGGGTGAGGGTTAGGAATAGGTTAGGGTGAGGCTTGGGTTAGGGTGATGTTTAGGGTGAGGGTGATGGTTAGGGTGAGGGTGAGGGTAAGTTGAGGGTGAGGGTTAGGGTTAGAGTTAAGTGAGGGCTAGGGTGAGGGTAAGGGTTAGCGGTAGGTTTAGGGATAGGGTTAGAATTAGGGTTAGGGTTAGGGTGTGTGTTAGGGTTAGGGTTAGGTTTAGGGTAAGTGTTAGGGTGAGGGTGAGGGTTAGGGTTAGTGTGAGGGTTAGAGTGAGGGTGAGGGTAAGGGATAGGTTGAGGCTTAGGGTGAGAGGGACGTTTAGGGTTAGGGTTTCGGTTAAGGTGAGGCTTAGGTTGAGGGTTAGGGTTAAGGTTAGGGATAGGTTTCGGGTGACGGTTAGGGTTAATGTTAAGGTTAGGGTTCGCATAAGGGTTAGGGTGAGGGTTAGGGTTAGGGTTAGGCATAGAGTTAGGGTGAGAGTTAGCGTTAGTTTTACGGTTAGGTGAGTTATAGGTTTAGGTTTAGGGTGAGGGTTAGGTTTAGTGTGAGCGTTAGGGTTCGAGTTTGGGTTAGGGTTAGGGTGATGATAAGCTGTAGGGTGAGGGTTAGTGTGAGAGATAGGGTTAGGGTTAGCGTGAGTGTTTGGGTGAGTGTTAGGGTGAGGGTTAGTGTGATGGTTAGGTTTAGGATTGTGGTGAGGGTGAGCATTAGGGTATGTGTTAGGGTTAGTGTTAGATTTAGGTTTAGGGTTAGGCTTAGTGTTAGGGTTAGGGTTAGGGTTATTTTTAGGGTTAGGGTTAGGCTGAGGGTGAGGGTGACGGTGAGGGTGAGGGTGACGTATCGGGTTAGAGTTATGTTTAGTCTGAGGGAGAGGGTGAAGGTTAGGGTTAGGTTTAGTGTTATGCTTAGGTTTAGGTTGAGGGTTGGGTGTGTGAGGGTTAGGTTTAGGGTTAGGTTTAGTTTGAGGGTAAGGGTTAGGGTGAGTTTTAGGGTGAGGGTGAGGTTTAGGCTTAGGGTTAGGGTTAGGAGTAGTGTGTAGATGTGAGTTAGGGTTAGGGATAGGATGAGGTTTAGGGTTAGTTTGAGGGTTAGGGTTAGGGTTAGGGTGAGGGTAAGGCTTAGGGTGAGGGTGAGGGTTAGGATTAGGATTAGGGTTAGGGTTAGGGTGAGGGTTAGGGATAGGTTTAGGGTTAGTCTAAGGGTTAGGCTGAGGGTGAGGTTGAGGGTGAGGGTTAGGGTTAGGGTGAGGGTTTGGTTTAGGGTTAGGATTAAGGGTAAGGTGAGGGTTTGGGTTAGGGTTAGGTTTAATATGAGTTTTAGGCTGAGGGTTAGGCTTAGGGTTCGTGTGATGGTAAGGGTTAGGTTGAGTGTTAGGGTGAGGGTGAGGGTTAGGCTTAGGCTTAGGTTTAGGGGGAGGGTTAGTGTTATGGTAAGGGTTAGGGTGAGTGTCAGGGTGAGGGTTAGGGTTAGAGTGAGGGTTAGGGTTTGGGTTAGTGTTAGGATTAGGGTTAGGGTTAGGGTGAGGTTTAGGATGAGGGTAAGGTTTAGGGTAAAGTTTAGGGTGACGGTGAGGTTTAGGGTGAAGGAGAGGGTTAGGGTTAGGTTTAGCGTGAGGGTTATGGTTAGAGTGAGGTCTAGTGTGAGCGTGAGGTTTAGGGTGAGTGTGAGGGTTAGGTGTAGGGTTAGGTTTAGGGTTAGGGTTAGGATGGCGTTTTGGTTAGAGTGAGTGTGAGGGCTACTTTTAGCATTAGGGTTAGGGTTAGGTTTAGGGTTAGGCTGAGGGTGGGGGGGGTGGGTGATGGTGAGGTTGAGGGTTAGGGTTAATTTTAGGGTGAGGGCTAGGGTGAGGGTGACGGTTAGGGTGACGGTTATGGTGAGTGTGAGAGTTTCTGTTAGGAAAGGCTTAGGATTAGGATTTGGGTGAGGATTAGGATGAGGGTGAGTTTTAAGGTGAGTGTTAGGTTTAGGGTGAGGATTAGGGTTAGGGTTAGGGTGAGGGTTAGGATTAGGGTGATGTTTAGGGTGAGGGTGAGTTTTAGGGTGAGGGCAAGTGTGAGGGTTAGGGTTTAGGTGAGGGTTAGGTTTAGGGTGAGTGTTAGCGTGACGGTGAAGATTAGGGTTAGGGTCAGGGTTAGGTTTAGGGATAGGGTGAGGGGTTGCATGAGGGGTAGGGTTCGGGTTCGGGTGAGGGTTAGGGTTATTGTGAGGGTTAGGGTTAGGGTTAGGGTTAGGGTGAAGTTTAGGATTAGGGTTAGGGTTAGGGTGAGGGTTAGTGTGAGGGCTAGGGTTCGGGTTGGGGTGAGAGTTAGGGTTAGTGTGAGGGTTACGGTTAGGGATAGGGTTAGGGATAGTGTGAGGATAAGGTTTAGGTTGAGGTTTAGGTTGAGGGTGAGGGTTAGGTTTAGAGTTAGGGTTAGGGTGAGGGTTAGGGTGAGTTTTAGGGTTAAAGTGAGTGTTAGGGTTGGGGTTAGGGTGAGGGTTAGGGTTAGGGTGAGGATTCGTTTTAGGATTGGTGTTAGGGTGAGTTTTAGGGTTAGGTTTAGGGTTAGTGTCAGGGTTAGGTTTAGGAATAGGGTTAGTGTTAGTGTTAAGATTATTGTTAATATTTCCGATAGGGTTAGGGTGAGTGTGACAGTTAGTGTTAGCGTTAGGGTGAGTGTTAGGGTGAGGTTTAGGGTTAGGGTAAGTGTTCGTATTAGTATTAGGGTAAGGTTGAGGGTGGTGTTGAGGGGTAGGTTTAGGAATAGGGTTAGTTTTAGGGTTAGGGGGAAGGGGAGGGAAGGGGGAGGGTGAGGTTTAGAGTTAGGGTTAGGGTGAGGGCTAGCATGAGGGTGAAAGTTAGGGTAAGGGTGAGGGTGGGGGCGAGTGTTTTGGTTAGGAAAGGGTTAGGGTTATTGTTAGGGTGAGGATTAGGTTGAGCTTGTGGGTTAGTGTGAAATTTAGGGTTGGATGAGTGTTAGGGTTAGGGTTTTGGTGAGTGTTAGGATTATTGTGAGGTTTAGGGTGAGGGTGAGGTTTAGGGTGATGGTTAAGTTTCGGGTGAGTTTGAGAGTTAGGGTGTGGGTAAGGATGAAGGTTAGGTTGAAGGTTAGGTTTAGGGTGAGGGTAAGGGTGACTGTGAGGTTTAGGGTTAGAGTTAGGGTTAGAGTTAGGGTGATGGTTAGGGTGAGGGGTAGGGTTAGGTTTAGTGTTAGGGTGAGGGTTAGGGTTATTGTGAGGGTGAGGTTTAGGTTAGGGTTTGTTTGAGGGTAAGGGTTAGAGTGAGTTTTTGGGTGAGGGTAAGCCTTAGAGTTAGCATTAGTGTTAGGGTGCGGGTTAGGTGAGGCTTAGGGTGATGGTTAGGGGTAGGGTTAGGTTTAGGGTTAGGGTGAGGTTTAGGGTGAGAGTGAGGGTGAGGGTTTCAGTTAGGTAAGGTTAGTGTTAGGGTTAGGGAGAGGATTATGTTTAGGGTGAGGTTTACGTGGACGGTTAGGATTAGGGTGAGGGTTAGGGTTAGGGATAGATTGTGGATTATGGTTAGGGTGAGGTTTCGGGTAGGGTTAGGGTTAGGGTTAGGTTAGGGTTAGGGTTAGGGTTAGGGTTAGGGTTAGGATTATTTTTAGGGTTAGGGATAGGTTTAGTGTGAGGGTGAGGGTTATCCTTAGGGTTAGGGTGAGGGTTAGGTTTCGAGTGAGGTTGAGCCTTAGCGTGTGGATGAGGTTGAGGTTGAGGTTGAGGGTTAGGTTGACTGTGAGGCTTAGGGTGACTGTGAGGGTTAGGGATAAGTTTAGGATGAGGGTTAGGGTTAGGGTAAGGGTTAGGGTTAGGGTAACGCTTAGGGTGAAGTGTAGGGTTAGGATTAGGTTGAGGTTCAAGTTTAGTGTTAGTGTTAGGGTTAGGGTTAGGTTGAGGAAAGGGTTAGCGTGAGTGTTAGGGTGAGGGTAAGCGTTAGGTTTAGCGTTAGGGTTAGGGTTAGGGTTAGTGTGAGGGTTACTGTTAGGATTAGGGTTAGGTTTATGGTTAGGGTGAGAGTGAGGGTGAGTGTTAGGGTTAGGGTTAGGGTTTGGCTGAGGCTGAGGGTGAGGGTGAGGGTTAGGGTTTGGGTTAGGCTTACGGTGAAGGTGAGGGTTCTGGTGAGGCTGAGCTTTTGGGTGAGGATGAGGGTTGGGTGTGGGTGAGGGTTATGGTTCGGGTGAGGTTTTGGGTGACGGTGAGGGTAAGGGTGAGGATGAGTGTTAGTGATAGGGTTAGGGTTAGAGTTAGGGTGAGAGTGAGGGTGAGGTTTAGAATTAGGATTAGGGTTTGGGTTAGAGTTAGGGTGAGTGTGAGGGTGAGTGTGAGGTTTAGGTTTAGGATTAGGTTTTCTGTGAGGTTGAGGTTTAGGGTTAGTGTTAGGGTTAGTGTGAGGATCAGAGTTAGGGTGAGGTTTAGAGTGAGGGTGAGGGTGAGGGTTAGAGTGAGCTTGGGGGTTAGGGTTAGGTGAGGGTTTGGGTGAGTGTTAGGTTTAGGGTTAGTGTTAGGTATAGGTTTAGGGTAAGGGTTTGATTTAGGGTGAGGGTGAGGGTTAGGTTTAGAGTTAGGGTGAGAGTGAGGGTGAGGGTAAGGGTTAGTGTTAGGGTTAGGAGGAGGGTGGGGCTGAGGGTTTGGTTTAGCATTAGAGTTAGGGTAAGTGTTAGGCTTAGGTCGAGTCTGAGGGTGAGGGTGAAGTTTAGGGTTAGGGTGAAGATAAGGGTGAGGGTGAGTGTTAGGTTCAGTGTTATATTTAGGGTGAGGGTTAGTGTTGGGGTTAGGGTGAAGGTTATGTTTAGGGTGAGGTTTAGGTTGAGTGTGAGGGTTAATGTGAGGATTCGCGTTCGGGTTAGCGTGAGCATGAAGGTTATGTTGAGGGTTAGGTTTAGGGTTCGGGTGAGTTTTAGGGTAACGGTGAGGGTTAGGATGAGGGTGAGGGTTAGGATTAAAGTTATAATTAGGGTGTGTGTTAGCGTTAGGAGTAGGATTAGGGTGAGGTTTAGGGTGAGGGGTAGGGTTAGGGTTAGGGTGAGGGTTAGGTTTAGTGTGAGAGTTAGGGTTATGTTTAGGGTTATTATGAGTGTGAGGATAAGGGTTAGGGTTAGGGTTAGGATGAGGGTGAGGGTTAGGTTTAGCTTTAAGGTTAGGGTGCTGTTTAGGATGAGGGTTAGTGTTAGGGTTAGGGTGAGGGTTAGGGTGAGGGTTAGGGTTAGGGTGATACTTAGGTTTAGGGTGAGGGTTAGGGAGAAACTGAGGTTTAGGGTTAAAGTTAAGGTTAGGGTTAGGGTTAGGGTTAGGGTGAGTGTGAATGTGAACGTGAGGGTTCTGGTGAGGTTGAATGTTAGGTTGTGGTTGACGGTTAGAGTTAGGGTGAGGATTAGTGTTAGTGGTAGGTTTAGGGTTATTGTTAGGGTAAGGGTTATGGTGAGGGTGAGGGTAAGAGTTAGGGAGAAGGTTAGACTTTTGGTGAGGCTGAGGTTTAGGTTTAGGGATAGGGTTAGGATTGGGGTTAGGTTAAGGTTAGGCTGAGGCTGAGGGTGAGGATGAGTGTTAGGGTTTTGAGTGAGGGATAGGATTAGGGTTAGGTTTAGGATGAGCGTTAGGCTGAGGGTTACGTTTAGGGTTAGTGTGAAGATTAGTGTTAGTGTTAAGGTTAGGGTGAGATTAAGTGTTACGGTGAGGGTTAGGGTGAGTTTCAGGTTTAGGGTTAGGGTGAGCTTTAGGGTTAGTGTTAGGGTTAGGGTTAGGGGGAGGTTTAGGGGTGAGGGTTAGGGTGAGGATTAGGGTTAGTTTTAGGGTGAGGGTTCGGGTGAGGGTAAGGGTTAGAGTGAGGGTTATGCTGAGGGTGAGAGTTAGGGTTATGGTGAGGGTAAGATTTAGGGTGAGGGTGAGGGTGAGGGTTAGTTATAGGGTTAGTGTTAGATTTAGTGTGAGTGTTATGGTGAGGGTTAGGTTGAGGTTGTGGGTTAGGGTTAGCCTTAGGTTTAGGGTGAGGGTTAGTGTTAGGGTTAGGGTTAAGGTGAGGGTTAGGGTGAGGCTTAGGATTAGAGTTACGGTAAGAGTTAGGGTTAGGGTGAGAGTTAGGGTTAAGGTTAGAGTTAGGGTGAGGGTGAGGGTTACGGTTAAGGTTAGGGTTAGGGTGAGATTGAGGGTTAGTGTTAGGGTTAGGGTTAGGGTAAGGGATAGATTTAGGGTGAGGGTTAGGGTTAGGGTTAGGGTGAGGGTGAGGGTTAGGGTTAGGTTTAGGGTTAGTGTTAGTGTGAGGGCTACCGTGATGGTGAGGGTTAGGGTGAGGGTGAGGGTGAGGGTGAGGTTTTCCCTTAGGTAAGGGTTAGCGTTAAGGTTAGGGTGAGTATTAGGTTTAGGTGAGGGTTAGGTTGAGGGTTAGGGTTAGGGTAAGGGTGAGGGTGAGGATGAGGGTGCAGGTGAGGGTGAGGGTTCAGTTGAGGGTGAGGGTGAGGGTGAGGGTGAGGGTTAGGGTGTGGGTTAGGGTTAGGTTTAGGGTGAGGATTAGAGTGATGCTGAGGGTTAGGGTGAGGGTGAGGGTTATGGTTAGGGTAAGGGTTAGGGTTAGGTTTAGAGTTAGGGTGAGGATTAGAGTGAGGGGTAGGGTTAGGGCTAGGGAGAGGGTTAGGGTTAGTGTGAGGGTTAGTGTTAGCTTTAGAGTAAGGTTTAGTCTGAAGTCAATGGTTAGGGTGAGGGTTAAGGTTAGGTTTAGGTTTAACGTTAGGGTTATGGTGAGGTTTAGGGTTAGGGTGATATTTAATGTGAGGGTGAATGTTCGGGTGAGGTTGAGGTTGAGGATGAGGGTTAGGTGTGGGTGAGGGTGAGGTTGACGGTGAGGGTTATGTTTATTTTGAGGGCGAGGGTTAGGTACAGGATTCGGGTTAGGTTTAGGGTTAAGCTGAGGGTGAGGGTGAAGGTGCGGGTTAGGGTTAGGGTTAGGCTGAGGATTAGGGTTCGTTTGAGGGTTAGGGTGAAAGTGAGTTTGAGGGTGAGGGTTAGGGTGAGGGTGATGGTGAGTGTGAAGGTTAGGTTTAGGATTAGGGTTAGGGTAAGGTGAGGGTTAGGGTTAGGGTTCGGGTTAGGGTGAGGGTGAGGTTGAGGGTTAGGGTTAGAGTTAGGTTTAGGGTTAGGGTAAGGGTTAGCGTGAGGATTTGGGTTAGGGTTAGGGTTAGTGTGAAAATGAGGGTTAGGATTAGGGTTAGTTTTAGTGTTAGGGTTAGGGTGAGGGTTAGGCTTAGGGTGATATTTAGGGTGAGGGTGAGGTTTAGGGTTAGGATTAGGGTGAGGGTGAGGGTGAGGGCGAGGGTTAGGTGTATTGTTAGTGTTAGGGTTAGGGTTAGCGTGAGTGTGAGCATGAGGGTGAAGTTGAGGGTGAGGTTGAGTGTTAGGGTGTAGTTGAGGGTTTGGGTTAGGGTGAGGATTAGGGTTAGATTTAGGGTTAAAGTGAGCTTTAGAGTTAGAGTGAGGTTTAGGGTGAGGGTGAGGTTTAGGGTTAGCAATAGGGTTAGGGTGAGGATTAGTGTAAGGGTTAGGTTTAGGGATAGGGTGAGGATGATGGTTAGGTTTAGCATTAGGGTTAGGGTTAGAGTTTGGTGAGGCCAAGGGTGAGGCTTAGGGTTATGATTAGCGTTAGGGTTAGGGTTAGGATGAGGGTTAGGGTTAGGGCGAGAGTTAGGGTTAGGGTGAGTGGTAGTGTGAGGTTTTGGGTTAATGTTAGGGTTAGGGTGAGGGTTAGGGTTACAGTGAGGATTAGGGTTAGGGTGATATTCAGGTTGAGGGTGAGGGTTAGGGTTAGTGTTAGGGTTAGGCTGAGGGTGAGGGTGAGCGTCAGTGTGAGGGTTAGGGTAAGGTTGAGGGTTAGGTTTAGGGTTAGAGTTAGTTAGGGTTAGGGTTAGGATGAGGGTTAGGGCTAGGGCGAGGGTTAGGTTTAGTGTGATGGCAAGGTTTAGGTTGAGGCTTAGGCAGAGTTTGAGAGTTAGGCTTAGGGTGAGTGTTAGGGTGAGTTTTAGGTTTAATGTTAGGGTTGGGGTTAGGGTGAGGGTTAGGGTTAGGGTTAGGGTTAGGTTTAGGGTGCGGGTTAGGGTGAGGGTTATCATTAGTTTTAGGCTTAGGTTTAGGGTGAATGTTAGGGTTAGGGTGAAGTTTAGGGTGATGGTGAGGGTTAGGGTGAGGTTGAGGTTGAGGGTGAGGATTAGGGTGAGGGTGAGGTTGAGGGTTTTGGTAAGGGTTATTGTTAGTGTTAGGGTTAGGGTGAGTGTGACTTTTAGGGTTAGGATTAGGGTATGGTTAAGGGTTACGCTGAGTGTGAGGGTGAGGTTGTGGGTTAGGCTTAGCGTTATGGTGAAGGTTAGGTTTAATGTGAGGGTTAGGGTTAGGGTGAGTTTGAGGGTCAGGATTAGGGTGAAGGTGACCGTGTGTGTGAGGGTTAGGGTTAGGATTGGGTTTAGGGTGAGTTTTAGGGTTAGAGTTAGGTTCAGTGTGAAGGTTAGGATTAGGATTAGGGTTAGGGTTAGGTTTAGGGTTATTGTTAGGGTTAGGGTTAGTGTTAGGGTGAGAATGAGGTTTATGGTTAGGGTTAGGATGAGGTTTAGGTTTAGGGTGAGGGCTACGATGAGGTTGAGGTTTAGGGTGAGTGTGAGTGTGAGGGTGAGGGTAATGGTTAGGATTTGGGTTAGGGTTATGGTTAAGGTGAGGATGACGGTGTGGGTGAGGGTGAATGTTAGGGTTAGGTTTAGGGTTAGGGTTAGTGTGAGTGTTAGGGTTAGTGTTAGGGTTAGGGAAAGGGTTAGGTTGAGGGTTAGGGTGAGGGTGAGGGTTAGGTTTAGCGTTAGGGTTCATGTGAGGGTTATGGCTAGGGTTACGGTTAGGGTGAGGGTGAGGTTTAAAGTGAGGGTTAGTGTTAGGGTTAGGGTGAGGATGAGGGTTAGGCTTAGCATTAGGGTTAGGTTGAGGGTGAGGGTTAGGGTGAGGTTTAGGGTTAGGGTTAGGGATAGGGTGAGGATTAGGGTTAGTGTGAGGGTGAGGGTGAGGGTTAGGTTTAGGGTTAGGGTTACATTTAGGGTGAGGGTGGGGGTTAGAAGTAGGATTAGAGTTAGGATTAGAGTTAGGATGAGGGTGAGGGTGAGGGTGAGGGTTAGGGTTTGGATTAGGGTGAGGATTAGGGTGAGGTTTAGGGTTAGGGTGAGGGTTAGGGCTAGGGTGAGGTTTAAGTTGAGGGTGAGGGTGACGGTGTGGGTTAGGTTGAGCTTTAGGTTTAGGTTTAGGGTGAGGTTTAAGGTGAGGTTTAAGGTTAGTGTGAGGATTAGAGCTAGGGTGATGTTTAGTGTGAGGGTGAGGGTTAGGGTGAGGGATTTGGTAAGGGTTTGGGTTAGGGTTAGGGTGAGGCTTATGGTAAGGATTAGGTTTAGTTTTAGGTTTAGGGTGAGGGTGAAGGTGAGGGTTTGTGTTAGGGTTCGTGTGAGGGTTGTGTTTAGGGCGAAGGCTAGGGTAAGGGGAGGGTTAGGGTGAGGGTGAGCATTTCGGGTAGGAAAGAGTTTCGCTTTGGGTTATGGTGAATATTGGGTTGAGGGTGTGGGTTAGGTTGAGGGTTAGGTTTAGGGTGAGGGTTAGGGTTAGGGTTAGGGTGAGGGTTAATGTTAGAGTGATGTTTAGGGTGAGGGTTCGGGTGAGCGTTCAGGTGAGGGTGAGGGTTAGTGTTAGGTTTAGGGTTTGGCTGAGGGTTAGGATTAGGTTTAGGTTTAGGGTCAGGGTTAGTATGAGGGGTAGGGTTAGTTTTAGGGTGAGGGTTAGGGTTAGTGTGAGGGTTAGGGTTTGGGTTAGGATTAGGGTTAGTGTGAGGATAAGGGTTAGGGTTAGGTTTAGTTTGAGGGTGAGGGTTAGGGTTAGCTTTAGGGTTAGGGTGAGGGTTAGGGTGAGTGTTATGTTATGTTTAGGGTGAGCTTTAGGTGCAGGGTTAGAGTGAGGCTTAGTGTAACGGTGAGGGTTAGGGTTAGGGTTAGGGTTAGGGTGAGTTATAGGGTTAGGTTTAGGATTAGTGTGAGGGTTAGCTTTATGATTAGGTTTAGGGTTAGGGTTACCGTTATTGTTAGGTTGAGGGTTAGGGTTAGGTTGAGGGTGAGGGTGAGGGTTAACATTAGGGTTATGGTTAGTGTAAGTGTGAGTGAGGGTGTGATGGTTAGTTTTAGGGTTAGGGTTAGGTTTAGGGTTAGGCTAAGGCTGAGAGTGAGGCTGAGGGTGATGGTAAGGGTGATTGTGAGGGTTATTTTTAGGATTAGGGTTAGGTTGAGTGTGAGGGTTAGGGTTAGGATTAGGGTTTGGTTAAGGGTTAGGCTGAGTATGATGGTGAGGCTGAGGGTTAGGGTTAGGGTTAGGGTGAGGGCTTGGGTTAGTGTGAGGTTTTGGGTGTGGGTGGATTTGAGGGTCAGGGTTAGGGTGACAGTTACAGTGAGGGTGAGGTTTAGGGTTAGGATTAGGGTTAGGGTGAGTTTTAGGTTTAGGGTTAGGGTTAGTTTGAGGGTTAGGGTTAAGATTAGGGTTAGGGTTGGGGTTATTGTTAGGGTTAGGTTTAGGTTTAGGGTTAGGGTAAGAGTGAGCTTTAGGGTTAGGTTTAATATGAGGTTTAGGTTTAGGCTGAGGGCTATGGTGAGGGTGAGGTTTAGGGTGAGTGTGAGTGTGAGGGTGAGGGTAAGGGTTACGATTTGGGTTAGGGTTAAGGTTAGGGTCAGGGTGAGGTTGAGGGTGAGGGTGACAGTGTGGTGATGGCGAAGGTTAAGGTTAGGGTTAGGGTTAGGGTTAGGCTGAGCGTGATGGTGAGTGTGAGGGTGAAGTTTAAGTTTAGGGTTAGGGTTAGGGTTAAGGTGAGGTCCAGGGTGTGTGTGCAGGTTAGGGTGAGAATGAGGGTTAATGTGAGGGTTTTGGTTAGGTAAGTGTTAGGTTTATTGTTTGGGTGAGGGTTAGGTTGAATGTGAGGTTAGTGTGAGGGTTAGGGTTATGGTAAGGGTTAGGGTTAGGGTTAAGGTTAGGGTGAGGGTGAGGTTGAGGTTGAGGGTGAGGGTGAGGGTGATAGTGAGGGTTAGGTTTAGGGTGAATGTGAGGGTTAAGGTTAGAATAGGGTTAGGTTTTGGGTTAGGCTGAAGTTGAGGGTGAGGGTGAGGGTTACGTTTTGGGTTAGGGTGAGTGTTACAGTTACTTTGAGGGTTAGGGTGAAGGTGAGTTTGAGGGTGAGGATTAGGGTGAGGGTGACAGTGAGGGTGAGGGTTAGGGTTAGGGTTACGGTTAGGGTTAGGGTGATGGTGAGGGTGAGGGTTATGGTTAGGTTTAGGGTAAGGATTAGGTTTAGCGTGAGGGTTAGGTTTAGGGTTAGTTTGAGGTTTAGGGTTAGGGTTAGGTTTAGGGTTAGTTTGAGGTTTAGGGTTAGGGTTAGGTTTAGGGTGAGGGTTAGGGTTAGGGTTAGGGTGAGGGTGAGGGTGAGGGTGAGGGATAGGTTTAGGTTTAGGGTAAGGGTAAGTGTTAGGGTGAGGGTTAGGGTTAAGTTTAGGGTTAGGTTGAGGGTGATGATGAGCGTTAGGGTTAGGGTTAGGATTACGGTGAGGGTTAGCGTTAGGTTTAGTGTTAGTGTGAGGTTTAGGGTGAGGGGAATGGTTAGTGTTAGGGTGAGGATTAGGTTAGTGTGAGTGTTAGGGTCAGGTATAGGGTTAGGGTTAGTGTGAGGATGAGGGTTACGGTGAGGGTGAGGGTTTGGGTTAGCGTTAGGGTTAGGCTGACGTTACGATGAAGGTTAGGGTTAGGGTTAGTGTTAGGGTTAGGGTTAGGGTGAGGGTTAGGGTTAGGGTGATATTTTGGGTGAGGGTGAGGATTAGGTTCTAGGGTTAGGGTTAGTGTGAGGGTGAGGTTGAATTTTAGGGTTAGAGTTAGGGTTAGGTTGAGGGTAAGGGTTAGGTTTAGGGTTAAGGGAAGGGTTAGGTTTAGTGTGAGGTTTAGAGTTAGGGTTAGGGTGAGGGTTAGGTTTAGGGTTAGGGTTAGGGTAAGAGTTAGGGTGCGGGTTAGTGTTAGGGTTAGTGTGAGTGTTATGGTAAGTGTGAGGTTTAGGGTTACAGTTAGGGTGAGGGTGAGGGTTAGGGGGAGGGGGATGGTTAGGGTTAGGGTAAGGGTTGAACGACCCTAGTCCCCTAGGATACTTTCTTCAGTGGGAGGGCGCCCCAGAAAACTCAGACTCCAGGCCGGGAGATGCAATAAGCAAGAGGAGTTTATTCGACGTTTGCGTAAACGGACTCCCTGCCCCGGGTGGTCAGGGAGCCCTGAGCAGCGGTTACAAGCCTTCTTTTAAAGGCAAAAACCACAAGATTATTTCATAACACAAAGCATCCCATGATTGGTCCATTTAAAGGTCATCATATACGCCAACAATCACTTTGCCACGCGGGAAATTTTGTAACACTCTTTGTAAAATGACTGGCCCATGGTTGGTTTAAGGGGGGGGGGTTACATGGTTACAGGCCCATGATTGGTTGACACTTGGCTCAGCTTGTGGTCTTGCCAAGTGGTCGTTATCTCAAGGTCCTGTCTGGGGAATTTCTAAATGGGAACTGAGGAACACGTACTGTCTGTTCTTTATCTATGACCACTGACCTTGTCCTGGGGCCGGCATCTGGTCCCTGAAACTTCTTAACTCATTTCTGGGAAGGGAAGGGTCAATGCTAGCGTAAGCAAGTTTACAGAAGCAGAATCAGCAGTTAGCAAGTTAGTAATGGTAATGGTCAATTTTTAATCTTTCATTTTCCCCACTTCTTCTCTGAACTAATTTTAATCTTAAAATTTGGGTGTCTCTATATTATTTTGTGGGGTGTCAGTTATTCTTAGTGCTTGGTAATGAGACCCAAGAACTAATAGACGGACTGCGCTGATTTTTTTTTTTTTTTTACAAAAGACATCAGTCTGTTGAGTATACAAGGTCCGATTGTAACAAAAGTAACAGTACCAGGGCCCCTTACATTTTTTTTTTACCAGTCCTGCGTCCATGTACCACAGTTAACTTAATTTTATACCAGTTGTACTTATAAGCTCCAATTTTAAGACATACTCATACTATTTGTGACATACTCATACCATTTGCGACATACTCATACCATTTGCTGCATACTTAAACTTTCTGAGGTTTGTCTTCTTTCCCTTTTCCAAACAATTAAAGACAATCCTTACTTTTTAAATCCTTTATCTAAAGGGGATACCAATTTTTCCCCAATTCCCTTCCCAAGGCTTTCTTTACTACCCCCCTCTCCTTTATAATTCCTTTTCCAAGGCTTTCTTTACTACCCCCCTCTCCTTTACAATTTTCATTGATAACACACTCAGGTTATTACCATACCAGAGCCAAACTAGGCTGTGACCACAGAGTGGATTTTCAGTCACTATGCACTGAAGTGCCTAAGACAAGCAAGCCACCGATATCCTTTTCCTCAATATCCACTGTGGGAAGAGAGGGTTTCTGGATATCACCCAAAAGAATGTCCCACAAGAACTTAGATTTAGCAGCAGTCAACTAGGAAGCAGACTCAGGTGATGGAATCAGGCAGGAGTTCCTCCAGGTGGCTGTCAGGCCATCGTTGAACTTTACCCATTAGGGTATGCAGCAGCAGCAGCACCAGCAACAGCAGGGTCTCTCAGTGGCTCCAAGGGACTGTCACACCTCATGCTCGGCTTTCAATTCCTACACAGACTGGTTAAAAATACATTGCATAGGCTTGGCAGGCTTTGATCCTGCTGATTTTTAAGATCTTTAAACAATAGTCCAGGACAATTTACCAAAATCACAACTTTGTACTAACCAGATATTTTTGTAAATAGATACAGAAGGCTCAGAAGGCTTAGTCTTGTAGCCATCTCTGACAGATGCAGTCTTTACACCTTGTACACTGACAACTGTTAACACTATTTTTTATGCCATCTATTTTGTCTCATTTTTTTCAAAACTGACTCTGGACCCTTGATCTTAAAGTGGGGTAGAAGGGCGAAGTTCCATCTTCTTTAACTTCTTCAAGCTGACTTCAGGGGCGTTGATCCTACCTAGCCAGGAACCTATAACCTTAGCCTATTTTACAAAGAGGCCATCAGGGTTAGATGTCATTAAGAACAATATTTAACTGTTGACAACTGCACAGACCTTTTTTCCGGCTACAGCAGTGTACCTTCTTTAGCACTCTGGTTTGCAAAAGCATCTTTCTAGATGGCTTAGGAATGTGATCTCTAATGATCCCAAACAATGCCTAAGTTACCTTTGCAGGCCTTTAGACAGGTATCAAATAGAAACACATTCTAAGGTTTACAAACTTTTTCCTGAGCAGATGAACTTCATGTAACTAGTGTCAGCTCAATTAGAGCTTTTGGCACATAAAGGGGTTGAGATTTAAACTATCCCCCACATTTTATTATATTGGCTTTTCCTGTCACAGAGGACTGGCAATTTCCTGTTCCTTACAAGGTAGATAGTCATGGACATTTGGCATGCTTATAAACTCTTTTTATGACCTCCCGGCTCCGACCAGTTTTGAAGGGCCACGCACAAGTGACTCTAGGATCTGACATTTCTGCCATCCAAGCAGTAGCTTACTGCCTCTGGATGCTCCTCCATTGCTTTTGTCCCAGGAGTGTCTTCTTCACATTGGGAAAAATGCCTCATTGGCATTTCCCTTTAGCTGGTCGCTGGACTTGAACTCGGGGCCTGAGCACTGTCCCTAAGCTCTACAGCTCAAGGCTAGCACTCTGCCACTTTGAGTCCCAGACTGGGGGCTTGAATGCTGTCCCCTAACTCTTCAGTCCAGGGCTAGTACTCTGCCACTGTGAGTCTCGAGCTTGGGGCTTGAGTACTGTCCCCTGACTCTTCCGTCCAGGGCTAGTACTCTGCTGGCTGAATAGAGGTGATGGTCTCACAGGAACCTTTTTGTGCCCGGGCTGGCTTTGAACCAGTTTGCAGATCAGTGAGTCTTATAAAAGGCCATTTTACTCCAATTAAAAGCAACAAGGTGGTCAACATAGAAGTAGCTTTTAAGCATGCTCTTACCTGAAACTTATTAAGAGTCAAAGTTACATCTGACAAACTTTTAAGAATCCTCTGTGCTTTCCTCTGGGCTTGCTGGAAACTTAAAAAAAAAACAACCTATAAGAGCAAACTGGAATAGCAATTATTTTGGTAATCCTAATTTTTTCCTTTGTGTACACTGAGGCCAATGTTAAGAACAATTTTACATTTAAACTTTATATCCAAAAATCCATTCCTAATTTTTTTTAAAACCTCTTATTTGCATTTTGAAAAGATCCCTTGAAATCCTGAGGCCAAGTGTCACTCATTGCCTCTTAGTTGCTTGTTTTAAAACAGACACACATTAAGATTTTTAAACTCAAATGACAATTTTTCCTTAATGAGAATATAACAATCATAATAACTGAACCAAAAAGCCAGACTTAGTGTCTTTATGACCTTTAATCATCCTAATTGTAAAACATTAAAAGCAAGTCACATTATACAAATAACTTTTTAGCCCTCTTTTTAAGGCCTTCCTAATTTTAATGTTAACATATCCAAGGGGAAGTTTTAGCAATACTAATCAGATCATCACATCTCTTATTTTAACCATCATATTTTCAGTGTCTATCTGCGGGGAAAAGAGAGAACAAAGATGGGCCACTCAGCCCCTTCTATGGAATGGGTACACACCCAATCCGAATCTTTAGGGTTAGATGAACTGCGTTTGTGCCAGCTTGCCCTCTTTCACCATGCATGGACTCTTCCCAGGACCTGTCCCATCATGCATGACTAGCTGAACTGCACTTCTGCTTGTTCACCCCTTATCCCTAAAGATAGGTCTTCTGTTGGCTTCTAAGTTTTTCCTCGTCTCTTTTCTTGGTTCTTGAATGAAATACACAGTTTTTAGACAGACAGAACAGGTAACATCTTTGACAGTGTTAAACTAACTTTTACATTTAAATTTTTAATATTTATCCCAAATTTTAGCCCAAGGAACCAGATCCCAAACAGCCAATGCATTTTGTTAAGCCAGATAACTTGATTACAGTATAAACAGTGTTATGCATTTAAAATATTAGTTTTTTAAAATACCAGATTTTCTAATTTGCAAGTTAAAAAAATCTTTAAAAAGCCATTTAAAACAATGTGAAGATTTTTTTAGAATTTTTGGTAATGTCCAAACCTCATAACCTTTTGAATTTTAAATTTAAACTCACCCAATTGTTACAGCATGCTGACAATTCTTATCTTTGAACACGTTCACAGACACACACAAAACACTCACACAGATAGAAAAGAGCACTTTACAAATTGTTACATTGTCAGGACTAGCTGAAAAAGTCCAAACAAGGCACACAGCCTTCTACACCCTCCCTGCTGGCAGCCTCCACAAGGAGAAAATGCAGCCTGAGGCTTGAAGGGAACCAAACTAGCCCAGTAACCTTCCAGCCTCGGGGGGTGGGGGTGGGGGGTGGGCATAGCAGGTCTGTGACTGAGCCCAGCTGGAACTTTTATTTCCCCAGAGATGCTCAAATAAATAACAAAAACACAGATAAACACAAAAACCAAGGATCCACATTTAAAACTGGTACCAATTCTAAAACAGAACTAGACAAGAACTGAAGGCTGAGTTGGGGACTAATGGGCCCCAGTTTATCCCTACCGGAACTCTGTGCTGTTCTCACTCAGCAAGCTGAATCCAGAGTCTGCTGGGTGAGCCTGCCACACTCACCCAGAACTTCCCTATCCCAGAAAACATAAAACAAACACACACACACTAAAGTAAACAAGACAAACAAGTGGCCACAAAGACAAAATCAGGTCTCAGTGAATGGGGCGACATCTCACCACCATTCACTTACCAGGGGACTCAACACCACTACTCACCTCCGGAGGATTTTTCTCTTAGATTCCTGCAGACCTTGACCCAGAGGCCTTCCAAGGTGGAGGAGAATTGCCAGTCATCTTGGGGCAAGGAAAAGAAGTCCCTAGTGGCCATCTCCTCAGACTGACAGGTTCTCCCCCACGTTTAGACCCCCCCCGAGGCAAGGCCCGAGGCTGAGATCTAACTGAGGCCACTCGCAGGTGGTCAGTGGCAGCTTCATAATTGACAAACAAGCAAGTTACAAAAGCAGAACCAGCGGTTTTTGTTTTTAAATGAACTAGGACAAGGTCTCAGGTGTCCTAGGAGTGGATTCGATTGTTGACCCATTTCCTTGAAAGTCACAAAACAAACACCAAAGACAATTAACGTCAGACAGACACAGACAAGACTAGACAAACGCCGTGCGGTCCCCAAGTGAGCACAAATGAGGAGAGAAACTTCAGAAGGGAGAGGCCGGACGTGCCTTAACTCCCCCGAACACAGAGACACTCGGATCTCGTCCCCCCTCCAAACGACCCTGGAGTAGGACTCCATGGCGGGACTAGGGTAGTGGCCACGTCTGCTTTTCCCTCTAGTACACCACAAATTCATGCACCCTGGGGTAGAACCCCAGGGCGGGACCAGGGTAGTGGGCACGTCTGCATTTCCCTCTGGTCCACCACACAGGTTCTGTACAGGCACTTTTGGATCCCCAAAACATAAAACGAACACGACAAACACGAAAGACAAGAGCTTTATCTTACCTCCTGCCGGTCCTGGAATCTGGGGTTTGGGGGCGCCTGGTTCCCGGCCAATGCACCAAATGAAAGACCCTAGTCCCCTAGGATACTTTCGTCAATGTAAGGGCGCCCCAGAAAACTCCGACTCCAGGCCGGAAGATGCAATAAGCAAGAGGAGTTTATTCGACGTTTGTGCAAACGGACTCCCTGCCCCGGGTGGTCAGGGAGCCCTGAGCAGCGGTTACAAGCCTTCTTTTAAAGGCAAAAACCACAAGATTAATGCATAACACAAAGCATCCCATGATTGGTCCATTTAAAAGTCATCATATACGCCAACAATCACTTTGCCAAGCGGGAAATTTTGTAATACTCTTTGTAAAATGACTGGCCCATGGTTGATTTAAGAGGGGGTTTACATGGTTACATTTCAATGATTGGTTGACACTTGGCTCAGCTTGTGGTCTTGCCAAGTGGTCGTTATCTCAAGGTCCTGTCTGGGGAATTTCTAAATGGGAACTGAGGAACACGTACTGTCTATTCTTTATATACGACCACTGACCTTGTCCTGGGGCCGGCATCTGGTCCCTGAAACTTCTTCACTCATTTCTGGGAAGGGAAGGGTCAATGCTAGAGTAAGCAAGTTTACAGAAGGAGAATCAGCAGTTAGCAAGATAGTAATGGTAATGGTCAATTTTTAATCTTTCAGGGTTTGGGTTAGGGTGAGGGTTAGAGTTAGGGTTAGGGTTAGGGTGAAGGTAAGGCTGAGGGTGAGGGTTAGGGTTAGGGTTAGGGTGAGGGTGAGGGTGAGGGTTAAGTTTAGGGTTAGGGTGATGGTGAGGTTGAGGGTTAGGTTTAGGGATAGGGTTAGTATGAGGATAAGGGTTAGGTTGAGGGTTAGGGTTAGTTTTATGGTTAGGGTTAGAGAGAGGGTGAGGGATAGGTTTAGGGTTAGGGTGAGGGTTAGAGTTAGTTTGAGGAATAGGGTGAAGGTGAGGTTGATGGTGAGGGTTAGGGTGAGGGTGACAGTGAGGGTTTGGGTTAGGGTTAGGATTAGGGTTAGGGTGAGTGTGAGAGTTAGGGTTAAGTTAGGGTCAGGGTCAGGATTAGGGTTAGGGTTAGGGTGAGGGTTATGTTGAGGTTTAGGTTTAGGTTTAGGTTTATTGTTAGGGTTAGGTTTAGGTTTATTGTTAGGGTTAGGTTTAGGGTTAGGGTTAGGGATAGGTTTATGGTTAGGTTTAGGATGAGGGTGAGGGTCAGGGTTAGGGTTAGGGTTACTGTGAGGGTTAGGGTGAGAGTGAGGGTGAGGGTTTCAGTTAGGTAAGGGTTAGGGTTAGGGTTAGGGAGAGGATTAGGTTGAGGGTGAGGGTTAGGTGGACTGTTAGCATTAGGGTGAGGGTTAGGGTTAGGAATAGAGTGAGGGTTATGGTTAGGGTTAGGTTTAGGGTTAGGGTTATGGTTTGGGTTAGTGTGAGGATACGGGTTAGGGTGAGGGTTAAGTTGAGTGTGAGGGTTAGTGTTAACATTAGTGTTAGAGTGAGGGTTAGGGTTAGGATTAGGTTTAGGGTGAGTGAAAGGTTTTGGGTGAGTGTGAGGGTTAGTGTTTGGGTGAGGGTTAGCGTTAGGGTTAGGGTCAGGGTTAGGGTTATGCTTAGGGGGAGGGGGATAGTGTAGGTGAGGTTTAGGGATAGTGGGAGGACTAGGGTGAGTGTGATGTTTTTGGTGAGGGTGAAGTTTTGGGTGAGGGTGAGGGTGAGGTTAAGGGTTTCTGTTAGGTAAGGGTTAGGGTGAGTGTTAGGTTTCGGGTGATGTTGAGCGATGGGTTGTGGTGCGGTTTAGGTTAAGGATGAATGTTAGGGTGACGGTGAGTGTTAGGGTGATTGGGAGGGTTAGGGTTAGGGTCAGGTTGAGGGTAAGGGTTAGTGTGAGGGTTAGGGTGAGGGTAAGGGTTAGGGTTAGCGTTAGGGTTATGGTGAGGGTTAGGGGGAGGGTTAGGGTTAGGTTTAGGGTGAGGGTGCGGGTTAGGTTGAGAGTGAGTGTAAGGGTGAGGGTTTCGGTTAGGTAAGGGTTAGGGTTAGGGTTAGGGTTAGGGTGAGGATTAGGGTGAGGGTGAGGTTTAGGTTGAGGGTTAGGTTTAGGGGAAGGGTTAGGGTTAGTGTGAGAGTGAGGGTTAGCGCTAGGGTTAGGGTTAGGGTGAGGGTGAGGGTGAGGTTTAGGGTTGGATTAGGGTTAGGGTTAGCATTAGGCTGAGGGTGACGGTGAGGGTGAGGTTAAAGTTTAGGGTTAGGGTGAGGGTTAGGATGAGGGTGAGGGTTAGGGTTTGTGTAAGGTTTACGTTTAGGCTGAGGCTTAGGGATTGGGTTAGGGTTAGGGTGAGTGTGAAGGTGAGGTTTAGGGTTAGGTTTATGGTGAGGTTTAGGTTTAGGGTGAGGGCTATGGTGAGGTTGAGCTTTAGGGTGAGGATGAGTGTGAGAGTGCGATTTTCGATTAGGTAAGCATTAGGGTTAGGGTTAGGGTGAGGATTAGGTTGAGGAAGAGGGCTAGTTTGAGGGTTAGTGTTAGGGTGATGTTTCAGGTGAGGCTGAGGGTTAGGGTGAGTGTGAGGGTGAGGGTGAGGATGAGGGTTCGGGTGAGGGTGAGTGTTAGGGTGTGGGTTAGGATTAGGATTAGGGTGAGGGTTAGGGTGACGGTCAGGGTTAGGGTGAGGGTGAGGATTGGAGTTAGGGTGAGGGTGAGGTTAGTGTTAGGGTTAGGTTTAGGAAGAGGGTTAGTGTGAGGTTTAGGGAAAAGTTTAGTGTTAATTTGAAGTTTAGGTTTGGTTGATAGTTAGGGTTAGTATGAGGATAAATTTAGGGTGAGGTTTATGTTGAGGGTGAGGGTGAGGGTTCAGGTGAGGATGAGGGTTCGGTTGAGGGTGAGGGTTAGGGTGTGGGTTAGGGTTAGGGTTAGGGTGAGGGTAGGGTTAGGGAGAGGTTGAGGGTTAGGTTTACTGTGAGGGTTTGGGTTAGGGTTAGAGTTAGGGTTAGTGTGCGGTTAAAGGTTTGGGTGAGGGTTAGGGTGAGGGTGAGGGTTAGGGTAAGGGTTAGGGTTTGGATTAGGGTGAGGGTGAGGGGGAATGTTAGGGTTAGGGTTAGGATTAGGCTGAGGGCGAGTGTGAGGTGAAGGTAAGGGTTAGGTTTTGGTTTAGGATTAGGGTGAGGGTAGGTTGAGGGTGAGGGTGAGGGTTTCGGTTAGGTAAGTGTTAGGGTTATTGTTAGCGTGAGGTTTAAGTTGAGGGTGAGGGTTAGTGTGAGTGTTAGGGTTAGAATGAGAGTTAGGGTTAGAGTTAGGGTAGAGGTAGGGTTAGGGTGATGTTTATGGTGAGGATAAGGGTTAGGGTGAGGTTTAGGATTAGGTTGAGAGTGAGCATTAGGGTGTGGGTAAGGGTTAGGTTTAGGGTGAGGTTTAGGGTGACGGTGAGGGTTAGGGTGAGTGTGCGGGTTATGGTTAGGTTTCAGGTGAGGGTTAGGTTTAGGGTAAGGGTGAGGGTGAAGTTTAGGGTGAGGGGTAGGTTTAGGGTTAGGGAGAGGGTTAAGGTGAGTGTGAGGGTTAGGGTTATGGTTATGATTAGGTTTAGTGTGAGCATAAGTGTTAGGATGAGGGTTAGGGTGAGGGTGAGGGTTAGGTTTAGTGTTAGGGTTAGGGTGACAGTTAGGTTGAGGGTTAGGATTAGGGTTAAGGTTAGGGATAGGGTGAGAGTGTGTTAGGGTTAGGGTAAGGTTTTGAGTTAGGGTGAGGGTTAGTGTTAGGGTTAGGGTTAGGGTGAAGTTAGGGTTAGGGTTAGCGATAGGGTTAGGGCGAGGGTTAGGGTAAGGGTTAGGTTTAGCGTGAAGGTCAGAGTTAGGGTTAGGGTTAGGGTAAGGTTTAGGGTTAGGGTGAGTTTTAGGGATGGGGTGAGGATTAGTGTGAGGATGAGGGTTAGGTTGAGGGTTAGGGTTAGGGTTAGGTTTATGGTTAGGGTTAGAGTGAGCGTTAGGGTTAGGGTGATGTTTAGGGTGAGGCTGAGGTTTAGGGTGAGGGTGAGGGTTCGGGTGAGGTTGAGGGTTTGGATGAGGGTGAGGGTTAGTGTGTGGGTTAGGGTTAGGTTTAGGGTGGGTTTAGGGTA
Organism: Dipodomys merriami; assembly: GCF_024711535.1. NCBI lineage: Eukaryota > Metazoa > Chordata > Mammalia > Rodentia > Heteromyidae > Dipodomys > Dipodomys merriami. Next base: position 12,928,646 of record NW_027203715.1, on the reverse strand, counting down.
ACGGTGAGGGTTAGGTTAAAGATGAGGGTAAGGGTTAGTTTTAGGTTGAGTGTTAAACTGAGGGTTAGGTTGAGGGGCAGGGTTCGGGTTTGGGTGAAAGATCGGGTTAGTGTGAGGGTTAGGGTTAGGGTTAGGGTTAGAGTTCGTGTTAGTTTGAGGTTAAAAGTTAGGCTGAGTGTTAGGGTGACGGTGAGGGTTAGAGTTAGGATTAGGGTTATGGTTATGTTTCAGTTGAGGGTGAGGGTGAGCGTGAGCGGGAGGGTTAGGGTTAGGTTTACGGTGAGGGGTAGGGTTAGTGTGAGGTGTAGGGTGAGGGTTAGGGTTAGGGTTAGGCTGAGGGTTAGGGTAAGTTTTAGAGTTAGGGTGAGGGTTAGGTTTAGGTTTAGGGATAGGTTGAGAGTGCGGGTGAGGGTTAGGTTTTGGGTTAGGGTGAGGGTGAGCATGAGGGTTTGGTTTAGGATTAGGGTTAGGGTTAATTTTAGTCTTAGTGTGACGTTGAGGGTGAGGTTGAGCGTTAGGGATATTGTGACGGGTAGGGTGAGGGTGAAGGTTAGGGTGAGGGTTAGGGTTGGGGTAGGGTGAGGGTTAGGGTTAGGGTGATGTTTAGGTTGAGGGTTCGGATTCAGGTGAGTGTGAGGGTTTCGTGAGGATGAGGGTTAGGGTGTGGGTTCTCGTTAGGGTTCGGGTGAGTTTTAGAGTGAGGGTGAGGATTAGGGTGAATTTGAGGTTTAAGGTTAAGTTTATGTATAGGGTTAGTATTAGTGTGAGGATAAGGGTTAGGGTGAAAGTTAAGGTGAGGTGACCTTTAGGCTTAGCATTAGGGTTAGGGTGAGGTTTGCGGTGAGGTTTAGGGTTAGGGTGAGTGTAAGGGCTAGGATTGGGGTTAAGGTTAGGGTTAAGGTTATTTTTAAGGTTAGGTTTAATGTTAGGGTGAGGGTGAGGGTGAGTGTTAGGGTTATGGTTAGGGTTAGTGTGAGGGTTAGGTTTAGGGTTAGTGTTAGGGTTAGTCTGAAGATAATGGTTAGGGTGAGATTTAGGGTTAGGTTTAGGGTTAACGTTAGGGTGAGGATGAGGGTTAGCGGTAGGGTGAGGTTTAGGGTTTTGGTGAATATTAGGGTGAGGGTGAGGTTGAGGATGAGTGTTAGGATGAGGGTGAGGGTGAGGGTGACGTTGAGGGTTATGTTTAGGTTGAGGGTGAAGTTTAGGGTTAGGATTAGGATTAGGTTTAGGGTTAGGCTGAGGGTGAGAGTGAGGGTGGGGTTTATGTTTAGGTTTAGGGTGAGGGTTAGGGTTCGCTTAAGGGTTACGATGAAGGTGAGATTGAGGGTGAGGCTTAGGGTGAGGTTGATGATGAGGGTGAGGGTTAGGTTTGGATTCGGTTTAGGGTAGGGTGAGGGTTAGGGTTAGGGTTAAGGTGAGGGTGAGGTTGAGGGTTAGGTTTAAGGTGAGGGTTAGGGTTAGGTTTAGGGTAAGGGTAAGGGTTAGAATTTGGGTTAGGGTTAGGGTTAGGGTGAGGGTTAGGTTGAGGGTTTGGGTTAGTGTGAGGATGAGGGTTAGGCTTAGGGTGATATTTAGGGTGAGGGTGAGTGTTAGGGTTAAGGTAAAGGTGAGGTGAGGGTGACTGTGAGGGTTAGGTGTAGGGTTAGTGTTAGGGTTAGGGTTAGAGTGAATGTGAGCGTTAGGGTGAGGGTGAGGTTGAGGTTGAGTGTTAGGGTGTGGTTGAGGTTTAGGTTTAGAGTGAGTATTAATGTTAGGGTTAGTTTGAGGGTTATAGTGAGCTTTAGAGTTAGAGTGAGGTTTAGGGTGAGTGTGAGTTTTAAGGTTAGCGATAGTGTTAGGGAGAGGATTAGGATAAGGGTTAGGTTTAGGGATAGGGTGAGGGTGAGGGTTAGGTTTAGGATTAGGGTTAGTGTTAGAGTTTTGGTGAGGCCGAGGGTGAGTGTTAGGGTTAGAATTAGGGTTAGGTTTAGGATTAGGCTGAGGGTGAGGGTGATCGTCAGTGTGAGGCTTAGGGTAAGGGTGAGGGTTAGGTTCAGGTTTAGAGTTAGGGTTAGGTTAGGATGAGGGTTAGGGTTAGAGCGAGGGTTAGGTTTAGGGTGATGGCAAGTGTTATGTTGAGGTTTAGGGTGAATTTCAGGGTTAGGGTTAGGGTGGGTGTTAGGGTGAGTTTTAGGGTTAATGTTAGGGTTAGGGTTCGGTTGAGGGTTAGAGTTAATATTAGGGTTAGGGTTAGTGTGAGGTTCAGGGTTAGGGTGAGGGTTAGGGTAAGGGTGAGGATGAGGTTTAGCGTTAGCTTTAATTTTAGAGTTAGAATGAGGGTTAGGGTGACGTTTAGTGTGAGGGTGAGGGTTAGGGTTAGGGTGAGGGATAGGGTGTGGGTGAGGGTTAGGGTGGCGGTTAGGGTGAAGGTTAGGTTTAGGGTTAGGTTTAGGGTGAGGCTGAAATTGAGGGTTAGGGTTAGGGTGAGGGTTAAGTATAGGGTGAGGGCTAGGGTGAGGATGAGGGTTAGGGTGAAGATGAGGATGAGGGTGAGGGTTTCTGGTAGGTAAGTTTTAGTGTTTGGTTACGGTGAGGATTGTCTTGACAATGAGGATTAGGTTGAGGGTTTGGTTTAGGGTGAGGGTTAGGGTTAGGTTTAGGGTGAGGTTTAGTGTTAAGGTGATGTTTAGGGTGAGGTTTCGGGTGAGGGTGAGGGTTCCGGTGAGGGTGAGGGTTAGGATTAGGGTTAGGGTTATTGTTAAGTTGAGTGTGAGTGTGAGGGTTAGCGTTAGGTTTATGGTTAGGGTTAGGGTGAGGGAGGCGTTGAGGGTTAGGTTTAAGATTAGGGTTAATCTTAGGGTTAGGCTGAGGGTGAGGGTTAGGGTTAGGGTGAGGTTTAGGGTTAGTGTTAGGATGAGGATTCGGGTGAGGGTAGGGTTAGGGTTAGGGTGAGGGATAGGGTGAGGTTTAGGGTGAGGGTTAGGGTTAGGGTTAGGTTTAGGGTTAGGGTGAGGGTTATGGTTAGGTTTGAAGTTTAGGGTGACGGTGAGTGTTAGGGTGAGGGTGAAGTTGAGGGTGAGGTTAGTGTGAGAGTGAGGGTGATGGTGAGGGTTATTGTTAGGGTTAAGGTTAGGGTGAGTGTGACAGTTAGGGTTAGGATTAGGGTTTGGTTACGGGTTAGGCTGAGTGTGAGGTTGAGGGTGCGGGTTAGGCTTAGGATTAGTGTGAGGGTTAGGTTTAGTGTGAGGGTTAGGGTGAGGGTGAGGTTGAGGTTCAGGGTTAGGGTAACGGTGACAGTGAGAGTGAGGGTTATGTTTAGGATTAGGGTTAGGGTGAGTTTTATTGTTAGGGTTAGGGTTAGGGTGAGGGTTACGGTTAGGATTATGGTTAGGGTTAGGGTTATTGTTAGGGTGAGGTTTAGGGTTAGGGTTAGGTTTATGGTCATGTTTAGGTTGTGGGGTAGGATTAGTGTTAGGTAGAGTGTTAGGGTTAGTGTGACGGTTAGCGTTAGGGTTAGAGTTAGGGTTAGTATGAGGAGAAAGCTTACGGTGAGTTTTAGGGTGAGCGTGAGGGTAAGGTTTATCTTTAGGTTTGGGTGAGGGTTAGGTTTACGCTTAGGTTTAGGGGAAGGGTTAGGGTTAGGGTGATGTTTACGGTGAGGGTGAGGGTTAAGGTGATGGTGAAGTTGTGGGTGAGGGGTAGGGTTAGGGTGAGGGTGAGGGTGAGGGTTAGGTTTAGGGTGTGGATGAGGATTAGGTTGAGGATTAGGGTTAGTTTTATGGTTAGGGTTAGAGAGAGGGTGAGGGTTAGTTTTAGGGTTAGGGTAAGGATTAGGGTTAGTTTGAGAATTAGCGTGAAGGTGAGGTTGAAGGTGAGGGCTAGGGTGAGGGTGCCAGTGAGGGTGTGGGTTAGGGTTAGGTTTAGGGTTACTGTGAGTGTGAAAGTTATGGTTTAGTGTTAGGGTTAGCGTTAGTATGAGGATAAAGATTAGGGTGAGGGTTAGGGTTAGGGGTAAGGTCAAGGTTAGGGTTAGTGTGAGGGTTAGGTTTAGGGTGATGTTTAGGCTGAGGGTGAGGGTTAGGGTGAGGGTGAGTTTGAGGGTGAGGGTGAGGGTGAGGATGACGGTGAGGGTTAGGTTTAGGGTGAATATGAGGGTTAGGGTTGTGATTAGGGTTAAGTTTAGGGTTAGGCTGAAGTTGAGTGTGAGGGTGATGGTTAGGGTTAGGGTTAGGGTGAGGGTTAGAGTTAGTTTGAGGGTTAGGGTGAAGGTGAGTTTGAGGGCGAGGATTAGGGTGAGGGTGACGTTGAGGGTGAGGGTTAGGATTAGGTTTAGGGTTAGTGTTAGTGTTAGTGTTAGGGTGAGGGTGAGGGTGAGGGTTAGAGTTAGGGTTATTGTTAGTGTGAGGGTTAGCGTTACGGTTAGGGTAAGGATTAGGGTTAGGGTGAGGGTTAGGGTTAGGGTTAGGTTGAGGTTTAGGGTTAGGGTTACATTTAAGGTGAGTGTTAGGTTAGGGTGAGGGTGAGGGTGAGGGTTAGGGTTAGGTTTAGGGTTAGGTTGAGGGTGAGGCTTAGAGTTAGGTTTAGGTTTATGCTGATGGTTAGGGTAAGGGTTAGGGTTAGGGTGAGTTTTAGGATTAGTTTTAGGTTTAGGCTGACTGTGATGGTGAGTGTTAGGGTTAGGTTTAGGTTTAGGGTGAGGGTGAGAATTTGGGTGAGGGTTAGGGTTAGGGTGACCATGAGGGTTAGGGTGACTGTGAGGGTTAGGGTGAGCGTGAGGGTTAGGGTTAGGTTTAGGGTGAGGGTTAGTGTTATGGTTAGGTTAGGGTTAGGGTGAGGGTTAGGTTGAGGGTTAGGGTTAGAATTACGGTGAGGGTTAGTATTAGTGTGAGGGTTAGGATTATATTTAGACTTAGGGTTAGTGTATGGTTAAAGGTTCGGTTGAGTGGTAGGGTGAGTGTTACGGTTAGGGTTAGATTTAGGTTGAGGGATAGGATGAGGTTTAGGGTTAATCTTAGGTTTAGGGTGAGGGTGAGAGTTAGTGTTAGGGTTAGGGTGAGTGTTTAGTTTAGGGTGAGAGCTAGTGCCGTGGACCGGCTCTGTTGGGACGACTGATGATACTTAGGGGAGGAACCTGGCATGGGGGGGAGATGGCAAACAGACAACTCACACACAAGAGGAGTGGATGCTGAGTGCGATTTAATGCAGAGGATAACAAACTTTTATAGCAGAAAGTCTCCATAAGAATAGGGCAAAAGTTTCCACAATCTTGCTACAGGGTTTCATTCTTGGATGGTCACCAGCTGGTCGCCTGAAAGTGCTAAAGTTTACACAATCTTGCTGCAGGGCTTCATTTTTGGTGGTCACCCCAGCTGGTTGCCTGAAAGGCACTTGTTTCCGGCTTATCTCTAAGAAATATAATGGGTTTTGAAGTTTGTCACCATCTATAGAGGCCTTAATTGTCCCATAAGATTTTTCCTGTTCCTTCTTTAATAGTAAGGTCATGGAGGCCTACATCTAGCAAGTCTCTTAGTAAATGAAAGAGAATAACAGGAAGTTCTTTCTCCCAAGTAGTTATCTCAGCAATTGCCATACATTCTTTCTGTTCTAGCCGCACCTACAGCTTCTTGTAAATCTCTTACAGACAATTCCTTCTGCTGAAGTGACTTGGTGAAACCCCCAATACTTTTATATTTGCTTATGACTTGTCTACTAGCGTCCATAAGAGGGCTTCCAGGGTAGCACTTAACTCTGGTGAGTTAGTCATATTTTTAAGAAATTCATCATATATTGGAGTCGTCAACACTCTTAAGAAAGAGCTTTGACTAAGGGAGCGTTGACAATGAGTAAGTACAAAGAGCAGTAGAACAGTAAAAGATTAATAGGCACTCTTATACAGTGAGGAAAAGAAAGGCAGAAACACATCTTTCCCAGGGGTTTGCCAGCCTTTCCAGGAGTAGGCCTCTTAGAAGCCCTATTCTCCGAGGTAGAATTCGGTGAAATCCCAATACTCAGAGATAGGTCTCTGTAAAACCCCATTCTCTGAGGTAGACTTCAGTGAAGTCCCAATACTCAGAGATGGGTCTATGAAGCCCCATTAGCAGGTCTGAAAGCTGGTTTCCCATCCTAAGAAGACTCCTCTGGAGTAGGCATGGCAGGCTAGGGTGAGAGTGAGGGTTAGGTGGGGGAGAGGGTGAGGGTGAGGGTTAGGTTGAGTGTTAGGGTTAGGGTGAGGTTTAGGGTTAAGGTTAAGGTGAGGGTTAGGTTTAGGGTGATGTTTAGGGTGATGTTTAGGGTTAGGGTGAGGGTTAGGGTTATGGTGAAGGTTAGCATAAGGTTAGAGTTAGGGTCAGGGCTAGTGTGAGGGGTAGGGTTAGGGTTCGGGTGAGGGTTAGGGTTAGTGTGAGGTTTAGGGTTAGGGTTAGGGTTAGTGTGAGGATAAGGGTTAGGGTGAGGGTTAAGTTGAGAGTGAGGGTTAGGGTTAGCGTTAGGGTTAGGGTGAGTGATAGGGTGAGGTTTAGGGTTAGGGTGAGTGTTAGGGTTAGGGTTAGGGTGAGGGTTAGGTTTAGGGTGAGGGTTAGGGTTAGGATTCTTGTTAGGGTGAGTTTTAGCGTTAGGTTTAGGGTTAGGGTGAGTTTTAGGGATAAGATCAGGTTTAAGGTTAGGGTTAGTGTTATTGTTAGGGTTAAGGTTAGGGTTAGGGTTGGGGTGAGGGTGAGTGTTAGGGTTAGGGTTAGGGTGAAGGTTAGGTTTAGGGTGAGGGTTAGGGTTAAGATTGGTGTTAGGGTGAGTTTTAACGTTAGGATTAGGGTTAGGGTGAGGGTAAGGGATAGGATAAGGTTTAAGTTTAGGGTTAGGGTTATTGTTAGGGTTAGGGTTGGGGTGGGGGTGAGGGTGAGGGTTAGCGTTAGGGTTATGGTCAGGGTTAGGGTTAGGGTTAGTGTGAGGGCTAGGGTGAGGGTGAAGTTTTGGGTGTGGGTGAGAATGAGGGTAAGGGTTTCGTTTAGGTAAGGGTTAGGGTTATTTTTAGGGTGAGGATTAGATTAAGGGTGAGGGTTTGTGTGAGGGTTAGTGTTAGGGTGAGGGTTAACGTTACTATTTTGGTGAAGGTTGGGGTTCGAGTGAGGTTTAGAGTATGGGTGAGGATTAGGGTGAGTGTTAGGGTTTGGGTGATGTTGAGCGATCGGGTGTGGGTGAGGTTTAGGGTAAGGATGACGGTTAGGGTGACGGTGAGGGTTAGGGTGACTGTGAGAGTTAGGGTTAGGGTTAGGGTTAGGTTGAGGGTAAGGGTTAGGCTGAGGTTAAGGTTGAGGGTTAGCGTTAGTGTTAGGATGAGGCTAAGGGTTAAGGTTAGGGTTAGAGTTAGGTTGAGGGTTAGGGTGAGGGTTAGGGTTAGGGTTACTGTGAGTGTGAGGGTGAGCGTGAGGGTGAGGGTTAGGGTGAGGGTGAGGGTTAGGGTGAGAATGAGGGTGAGGGTGAGGGTTTCGGTTAGGTAATGGCTATGGTTAGGGTTAGGGTGAGGATTAGGGTGAGGGTGATGTTTAGGTTGAGGCTTAGTGTTAGGGTGAGGGTTTGGGTTAGGGTTGGAGTGAGGGTTAGGTTTAGGGTGATGTTTAGGGTGAGGCTGAGGGTTGGGGTGAGATTGAGGGTTCGGGTGAGGGTGAGGTTTCGGGTGAGGGTGATGGTTAGTTTGTGGATTAGTGTTACGGTTAGGTTGAGGGTTAGGGTGAGAGTGAGGGTAGGGTGAGGGTGAGGGTTAGTGTTAGGTTGAAGAGGAGGGTTAGGGTTAGGGCGAGGGTGAGGGTAAGGGTTAGGGTAAAGGTGAGGGTTAGGGTTAGGGTTAGGGTTAGGATTAGAATTAGGGTTAGTGTGAGGTTAAAATTTAGGGTGGCGGTTAGGGTGAGGGTGATGGTAAGTGTTATGGTTATGGTTAGTGTGAGAGTTAGGGTTAGGATGATGGTTATGGTTAGGGTTATGGTGAGGGTTAGGGTGCGAATACTGCTTAGGGTGAGGGTGAGGGTTAGGGTGAGGATGAGGTTGAGGGTGAGTGTTAAGGTGACTGTGAGGGTGACTGTGACGGTGAGGTTTAGGTTTAGGGTTAGGGTGATATTGAGGGTGAGAGTTAGGTTTAGGATTAGGCTTAAGTGTTTGGTAAGTCTTAGGGTGAGTGTGAGGGTGAGGGTCAGAGTTAAGTTTAGGGTGAGGTTTAGGGTTAGGGTTAGGGTTAGGTTGAGGGTGAGGGTGAGGTTTAGGTTGAGGGTGATGGTGAGGGTGAGGGTGGGGGTTAAGTTTTGGGTAAGTTTTAGGGTTATGTTTATGGTTAGGGTGAGGGTGAGGGTGAGGGGTAGGGTGAGTGTGATGATGAGTTTGATGGTGAGTGTGAGGGTTAGTGTTTGGTTGAGGGATAGTGTTAAGGTTAGGGTTAAGGTTAGGGTGAGGGTTAGGGTTAGGGTTAGGATTAAGATGAGGGTTAGGCTGAGGGTTAGGGTTAGGGTTAGGGTAAGGGTTTGGGTGAGGGTGAGGGTTAGGATTAGGATTAGGGTTAGGGTTTGGGTGAGGGTTAAGGATAGGTTTAGAGTTAGGGTGATGGTTTTTTTAGGGTTAGGTTTAGACTTAGGGTAATGGTGAGGGTGAGGGTTAGGGTTTGGATTAGGGTTAGTGTTTGGGTAAGACTGAGGGTGAGGTTGAGTGTGAGCATGAGGGTTAGGGTTAGGGTGAGGGTTAGGTTTAGGGTTAGGGTTAAGGCTAAGGTGAGGGTTAGGGTTAGGGAAAAGTTTAATATGAGGGTTAGGCTGAGTTCGTGTGAGGGTAAGGGAAAAGGTGAGTGTTAGGGTGAGGGTTATGTTTAGGGTTAGGTTTAGGATTAGGGTGAGGATTAATGTGAGGGTGAGGTTTAAGTTGAGGGTTAGTGTTAGGGTGTAGGTGAGGGTTAGATTTAGGGTGAGAGTTAGGATTAGTGTGATGTTGAGGGGGAGGGGGAGAGTTAGGTTGAGGGCGAGTGTGACGGTTCGGGTATAGGTGAGGGTTAGTGTTAAGGTGAGGGTTAGGGTGACGGGGAGTGTTAAGTCAAGGTGAGGTTTAGGGTTAGGGATACGGTGAGGGTTAGGGTTAGGGTTAGGGTGAAGTGTTGGGTGAGGGGTAAGGTAAGGGTTAGGGTGAAGGTTAGGGTTAATGTGAGTGTTAGGGTTAGGGTTAGGGTTTGTTGAGTATAAGGGATAGGGTGAGTGTAAGGTTGAGAGTGAGGGTTAGGGTTAGCTTTAGGGTTAGGGTGAGGTTTAGGGTGAGGGCTTATGTGAGGGTTACGGTTAGGGTTAGTGTTAGTGTGAGGATAAGTGTTAGGGTGAGGGTAAATTTGAGGGTGAGGGTTAGGGTTAGCATTAGGATTAGCGTGAGGTTTAGGGTGAGCTTTAGGGTTAGTGTGAGTTTTAGGGTTACGGTTAGGGTGAGGATTAGGTTTAGGGTGATGGTTAGGGTTAGGATTGGTGTTAGGGTGAGTTTTAGCGTTAGGTTTAGGTTTAAGGTGAGGGTTAGGGATAGGATTAGGGTTAGGGTTAGGTTTAGGGTTATTGTTAGGGTTAGGGTTAGGGTTAGGGTTGGGGTCAGGTTTAGGGTTAGGCTGAGGTGGAGGGGGAGATTGTGGGTGAGGTTTAGAGTTAGAGTTAGTGTTAGGGTTAGTGTGAGAGCTAGGGTGAGTGTGAAGTTTTGGGTGACGGTGCGGTGAGGGTAATGGTTTCGGTTAGGTAAGTGTTAGGGTTACGGTTTTGGTGAGGATTAGGTTTAGAGTGATGTTTACAGTATGGGTTAGGGTTAGGGTGAGTGTTAGGGTTCGGGGGATGTTGAGGGATCGGGTGTGGGTGAGGTTTAGGGTAAGGATGAGGGTTAGGGTGACGGTGAGGGTTAAGGTGATTGTGAGGTTTAGGATTAGGATTATGGTTAGGTTGTGGGTAAGGGTTAGGGTGAGGGTTAGGGTGAGTGTAAGGGTTAGAATTAGCCTTAGTGTTAGGGTGAGGGTGAGGGTGAGGGTTAGGGTTAGGGTTAGGTTTAGAGTGAGTGTTAGGTTGAGGGTTAGGGATAGAGTTAGGGTTACTGTGAGGGTGAGGGTGAGGGTTAGGGTTAGGGTTAGGGTGAGGTTTAGGGTTAGAGTGAGGGTTAGGGTTAGGGTGATGTTTAGGTTGAGGCTGAGTTTTGGGGTGAGATTGAGGGTTCGGTTTCGGGTGAGGTTTGGGGTGAGTGTGATGGTTAGTTTGTGGGTTAGGGTTTGGCTTAGGGTGAGGGTTAGGGTGACAGTGAGTGTTAGGGTGAGGATGAGGGTTAGGGTTATGTTGAGGTTGAGGGTTAGAGTTAGGGTGAGGGGGAGGGGGAGGCTTAGCGTGAGGGTGAGGGTTAGGGTTAGGGTGAGGGTTAGGTATAGGGTTAGGATTAAGGGTAAGTTGAGGGTTAGGGTTAGGGTTACGTTTAATATGTAGGTTAGGCTGAGTGTTATGTTTAGGGTTCTTGTGAGGGTAAGGGTTAGAGTGAGTGTTAGGGTGAGGGTTAGGGTTAGGGTTAGGTTTCGGTTTAGGGTGAGGGTTAGTGTTAGGGTTAGGTTTCGGTTTAGGGTGAGGGTTAGGGTGAGGGCAAGGGCTAGGACGAGTTTTAGGGTAACGGTGAGTGTTAGGGTGAAGGAGAAGGTTAGGGTTAGCTTTAATGTGAGGGTTAGGGTTAGGGTGATGGCTAGTGTGAGGGAGAAGGTTAGGGTTAGGGTGAGGGTTAGGGTTAGACTGAGGGTTAGGGTTAGTGTGAGGGTGAGGGCTAGTTTTAGCATTAGGGTTCGGGTTAGGGTGAGGGTGAGGTTGAGGGTGAGGTTGAGGGTGAGGGTGAGTTTGATGTTAGGGTTAGGGTTAGGGTTAGGTTGAGGGTGGGGGTGAGGGTGAGTGTGAGTGTGAGGGTTAGGGTTAGTTTTCCGGTGAGGGCCAGGGTGAAGGTGAAGGTTAGGGTGACGGTTATTGTGAGGGTGAGGGTTTCGTTTAGGAAAGGCCTAGGGTTAGGATTAGAGTAAGGATTATGGTGAGGGTGAGGTTTAAGGTGAGGGTTAGGTTTAGGTTGAGAATTAGGGTTGGGCTGAGGGTTAGGGTTAGGGTTAGGGTTACGGTAAGGGTTAGGGTGAGGGTGAGGTTTAGGATTAGTATTAGGTTTAGGGTTAGGGTGAGGTTTAGGGATAAGTTTAGGGTTAGGGTGAGGGTTTTGTTTAGGGTTAGGTTTAGAGTTAGGGTGAGGGTGAGGGTGAGGGTTAGGGTTTGGATTAGGGTTAGTATTAGGGTAAGGCTGAGGGTGATGTTCAGGGTGAGCGTGAGGCTTAGTGTTAGGGTGAGGGTTAGGTTTAAGGTTAGGGTTAAGATTAAGGTGAGTGTTAGTGTTAGGGTTACGTTTAATATGAGGGTTAGGCTGTGTGTTAGGGTTAGGGTTCCTGTGAGGGTAAGGGTTAAGATGAGTGTTAGGGTGAGGGTGAGGGTTAGGGTTAGGCTTAGGGTTAGGATAAGGGTTAGGGTGAGGGTTAGTGTTAGGGTTAGGGTTAGGTTTAGGGTGAGGGTTTGGGTGAGGTTAAGGGTTAGGGCGAGTTTTAGGATGACGGTGAGGGTTAGGGTGAAGGAGAGGTATAGGATTAGGGTGAGGGTGAGGGTGAGGGTTAGGGTGAAGGCTAGTGTGAGGGAGAGGGTTAGGGTTGGGTGAGAGTTAGGGGTAGGGTTAGTATTATGTTGAGGTTTAGGCTGAGGTTTAGGGATAGTGTGAGGGCGAGGGCTAGTTTTAGCATTAGGGTTCGGGTTAAGGTGAGGGTGAGGGTGAGAGTGAGGGTGAGATTGAGGTTAGGGTTAGGGTTAGGGAAAGGCTGAGGGTGGGGGTGACGGTGAGGGTGAGGGAGAGGGTTAGGGTTAGTTTTAGGGTGAGGGCTAGGGTTAGGGTGAGGCTTTGGGTGACTGTTAGGGTGAGGGTGAAGGTTTCGGTTAGGAAAGGCTTAGGGTTAGGATTAGGGTGAGGATTAGGGTGAGGGTGAGGTTTAAGGTGAGGGTTAAGGTTAGGGGGAGGATTAGGGTTAGGGTTAAGGTGAAGGTTAGGATTAGGGTGATGTTTAGGTTGAAGGTGAGAGTTAGGTGAGGGCGAGTGTGAGGGTTAGGTTGTAGGTGAGGGTTAGCTTTAGGGTGAGGGTTAGGGTGACAGGGAAGGTTAGGGTCCAGGTGAGTGTTAGGTTTAGGGGTAGGGTGAAAGTTAGGGCTAGGGTTAGGGTGAGGGTTTGCGTGAGGGGTAGGGTAAGGGTTAGGGTGAGGGTTAGCGTTAATGTGAGGGTTAGGGTTAGGGTTAGAGTTATTGTGAGTATAAGGGTTAGGGTGAGGGTTAGGTTGAGAATGAGGGTTAGGGTTAACGTTACGGTTAGTGTGAGGTTTAGGGTGAGGGATAAGGGGAGGTTTAGGTTTAGTATGAGGTTGAGGGTTATAGTTAGTTTTAGGGTGAGGGTTAGGGTTAGGATGAGATTTAGGGTAGGGTTAGCGTGAGGGTGAGTGTTCGGGTGAGTGTGAGTTTTTGGGTGTGGGTGATGGTTAGGGTTAGGGTGAGGGTTAAGGTTATGGTGAGGATTAAGGAGAGGGTGAGGGTTAGGGTTACTGTCAGCATTAGGGTGAGGGTTAGGATTAGGGTTAGTGTAAGGATTAGGGTTAGGTTTAGGGTTATAGTGAGGGTAAGGTTTAGGTTGAGGTTTAGGGTAGGGTGAGTGTTAAGGTTAACATTAGGTTTAGGATTAGGGTTTGCGTTAGGATTAGGGTGAGCGTTAGCATGAGGGTTAGGTTTAGCTTGAGGGTTAAGTTTAGGGTGAGGGATAGGGAGCGGGTGAGGGTGAGCATGAGGGTGAGAATGAGGGTGAGGCTTTTGTTCAGGTAAGGGTTAGAGTTAGGGTTATGGTGAGGATCATGCTGAGGGTGAGATTTAGGTTGAGGGTTAGGGTTAGGGTGAGGGTTACGGTTAGGTTTAGGGTGAGGGTTATGTTTAGGCTGATGTATAGAGTGAGGGGGAAGGTTAGGGTGAGGGTGAGGGTTTGGGTAAGGGTGAGAGTTAGGTTAAGGTTAGCGTTAGGGTGAAAGTTAGAATTAGGTTTAGCGTATGGGTGAGGGTTAGTGTGAGGGGTATGGTTGGGGATAGGGTGAGGGTTAGGGTTAGTGTGAGGGTTAGGGTTAGGGTTAGGGTTAGGGTTAGGGTTAGTGTGAGGATAAGGGTTAGGGTGAGGGTTAGGTTGAGGGTGAGGTTAGGGTTAGCGTTAGGATTAGGGTGAGTTTTAGAGTTAGGGTTAGGGTTTAGAGGGTTAGGGTTAGAGTTAAGGTTAGGGTTAGGGTGAGGGTGAGGGTGGGAGTGAGGGTGACTGTTAGGTTTAGGGTGAATGTGAGGGTTAAGATAAGGATTAGGGTTTGGTTTAGGGTTAAGCTGAAGTTAAGGGTGACGGTGATGGTGAGGCTTAGTGTTCAGGTGAGGGTTAGGGTTACTTTGAGGGTTAGGGTGAAGGTGAGTTTGAGGGTGAGGGTTAGTGTGAGGGTGACGGTGAGGATGAGGTTGAGGGTTAGAGTTAGGGTGAGGGTGAGGGTTAATATTAGGTTGAGGGCTAGTGTGAGGGTGAGATTTAGAGTGAGGGTGAGGGTTTCGGTTAGGTAAGGGATAGGGTTAGGGTTAGGGTGAGGATTAGGTTGCGGGTGAAGGTTAGGTTGAGGGTTAGGTTTAGGGTGAGAGTTAGGGAAGCGGTTAGGGTGAGGGTTAGGGTTAGGTTGATGTTTAGAGTGAGAGTGAGGGCGAGTGTTAGGGTGTGGTTGAGGGTTAGGTTTCAGCTGTGTGTTAGGGTTACGATGAGTGTTAGAGTGAGTGTGAGGGTTATGGTTATGGTTAGTGTTAGCGAGAGGGTTAGGGCTAGGGGTAGGTGTTAGGGTGAGGAGTAGGGTTAGGGTTAGGATCAGGGTTAGGGTGAGCGTTAGGTTTAGGGTGATATTAAGGGTGAGGGTGAATGTTAGGGTGAGGGTGATGGTTAGGGTTAGGGTAAGGGTTAAGTTTAGGGTGAGGGATAGGTATAGGATTAGGGTTAGGGTTAGGGTTAGGGTAGTGTAAGGGTTCGGTTGAGGATTCGGGTGACCTTGAGTGTTAGGGTTTGGGTGTGTGTTAGCGTTAGGGTTCATATTAGGGTTAGGGTTAGGGTCAAGGTTTTGGTGAGTTTAAGGGTTAGGGTGAGGTTTAGGGTGAGGGTGGGTGATAGGGTTAGGGTTAGGGTTAGGTTGAGGGTTAGGGTGAGGGTTTGGGTTAGGGTTAGGGTAAGGGTGAGGGTGAGGCTTAGGATTAGGCTTATGGTTAGAGTTAGGGTGTGGCTGAGTGTGTGGGTTAGGGTAAGGATTAGGTTTAGGGATAGGGTTAGCCTGAGGCTGAGGGTGAGGGTGAGGGTTAGGCTTAGGGGGCGGTTCAGGTTTAGGGTTATGTTTAGGGTTAGGATGAGGGATAGGCTGAGGGTTAGGTTTAGGGTTAATGTGAGGGTTAAGCTTAGTTTTAGGTTTAGGATTAGGGTGAGGGTAAGGGTTAGGGTGAGGGTGAAGGAGAGTTTGAGGGTTAGGGATAGGGTGAGGTTTAGGGTTAGGTTGAGGTTTAGGGTTAGGGTGAGGGTTAGGGTGAGGGTTAGGGTTAGGATTAGGTTTAGGGTTTGGGTGGTGGTTAGGGTGAGGGTAAGGGTTAGGCTGAGGATTAGGGTTAGATTTAGGGTTAGGGTGAGGATTAGGGTTAGTGTGATCGTTAGGGTTAGGGTTAGGATTAGGGTTAGGATTAGGGTTAGGGTGAGGGTGAGAGTGAGGGTTAGGGTTATGGTTAGAGTTAGGGTGATGGTGCAGGTGAGGGTTAGTGTTAGGATTAGGGTTAAGGTTAGGGTTAGGGTGATTGTGACGATGAATGTTAGGGTTAGGTTCAAGATAAGGGTTACAATTAGTGTGAGGATAAGGGTTAGAGTGAGGGTTAGGGTGACTGTGAGGTTGAGGGTGAGGGTTAGGGTGACGTTGAGGATTAAGTTTAGGTTGAGGGTTAGGGTGGGCGTTAAGGTTAGGGTTAGATATAGGTTCAGGGATAGGATGAGGTTTAGGTTTAAGCTTAGGTTTAGGATGAGGGTGAGAGTTAGTGTTTGGGTTAGGGTGAGGGTTAAGTTTAGGGTAAGGGCTAGGGTGAGAGTGAGGTTTAGGGTGAGGGTGAGGGTGAAGGTGAGGGTTTCGGTTAGGTAAGAGTTAGGGTTAGCATTATGATGAGGGTTAGGGTGAGGGTGAGGGTTAAGGTTAAGGTGAGGGTTAGGGTGAGGTTTAGGGTTAGGGTGAGTGTTAGGGTTAGGATTAGGGTGAGGGTTAGGTTTAGGGTGAGGGTTAGGGTTAGGATTGGTGTTAGGGTGAGTTTTAGCGTTACATTTAGGGTTAGAGTGAGGGTTATGGATAGGATTAGGTTTTGGGTTAGGGTTAGGTTTCGCGTTAGGTTTGGGGTGAGGTTGAGGGTTAGCGTTAGGGTTAGGGTCAGGGTTACGTTTAGGCTGAGGGGGAGGAGGAGAGTGTAGGTGAGGTTTAGGGTTAGGTTGAGGGTAAGGGTTAGGGTGAGGGCTAGGGTGAGGGTGAGGTTGAGTGTGAGGGTGAGGTTGAGGGTAAGGATTTCGGTTAGGTAAGGGTTATGTTTATTGTTAGGGTGAGGATTAGGTTGAAGGTGATGATTTGTGTGTGGGTTAGTGTAAGGGTGAGGGTTAGCGTTATGGTTTTGGTGAGGGTTAGGGTTAGAGTTAGGTTTAGAGTATGGGTAAGGGTTAAGGTGAATGTTAGGGTTCGGGTGATGTTGAGCGATCGGGTGTGGGTGAGGTTTAGGGTAAAGATGAGGGTTAGGGTGACGGTGAGGGTTAGGGTGATTGTGAGAGGGTTAGGGTTAGGTTGAGGGTAAGGGTTAGGGTGAGGGTTAGTGTGAGGGTGAGGTTGAAGGTGAGGTTTAGGGTTAGGTTTAGGTTTACTGTGAGGGTGAGGGTTAGGGTGAGGTTTAGGTTTAGGGTTAGGGTGAGAGTTAGGTTGAGAGTGAGGGTGAGGGTGAGATTTTAAGTTAGGTAAGGGTTATGGTTAGGGTTAGGGTGAGGATTAGAGTGAGGGTGAGGTTTAGGTTAATTGTTAGGTTTAGGATGAGGGTTAGGGTTAGGGTTAGAGTGAGGGTTAGTGTTAGAGTGAAGTTTAGGATAAGGCTGAGGGTTGTGATGAGATTTAGGGTTCTAGTGAGGGTGACTGTTAGTTTGTGGGTTAGTGTTAGGGTTAGGGTGAGGTTTAGGGTGACAGTGAAGGTTAGGGTGAAGGTGAGGGTTAGGGATAGGTTCAGGGTGACGGTTAGGGTTAGGGTGAGGGTGAGGGTTAGGGTTAGGTTGAGTGTGAGGTTCAGGGTTAGGGTTAGGTTTAAGCTGAGGGTTAGGGGAGGGGTAGGGTTAGAGTTAGGTTGAGGGTATGGTTAGTGTGAGGGTTATGGTTAGGGTTAGAGGGTTAGTGTGAGGTTAAAGGTTAGGGTGGTGGTTAGTGTGAGGGTGAGGGTAAGTGTTATGTTTAGGGTAAGGGTGAGGGTTAGGGTGAGGGTGAGGGTTAGGATGAGGGTTATGGTTAGGGTTAGGGTGAGGGTTCGTGTGAGAGTACTGCTTAGGGTGAGGGTGAGTGTTAGGGTGAGGGTGAGGTTGAGGGTGGGTGCTAAGGTGACGGTGACGGTGACGGTGACGGTGAATGTTAAGTTTAGGGTTAGTTTTAGGGTGAGGGTGAGGGTTGGGGTTTGGATTATATTT
Organism: Dipodomys merriami; assembly: GCF_024711535.1. Classification (NCBI taxonomy): domain Eukaryota; kingdom Metazoa; phylum Chordata; class Mammalia; order Rodentia; family Heteromyidae; genus Dipodomys; species Dipodomys merriami. The sequence continues at coordinate 12,911,851 of NW_027203715.1, read as the reverse complement.
ACGCCGAGTTTTAGGGTTAGCGTTAGGGATAGGGTTAAATTTAGGGTGAGGGTGAGGATGAGGGTTAGGGTTAGGGTTAGGGTTAGGATGAGTGTTAGGCTGAGGGTTAGGGTTAGGGTTAGGGTGAGGGTAAGGGTTAGGGGGAGTGTGAGGGTTAGGATTAGGATTAGGGTTAGGGTTAAGGTGAGGGTTAGGGATAGGTTTAGGGTTAGGGTGAGCTTTTTGTTTAGGCATAGGTTTAGAGTTAGGGTGAGGGTGAGGGTGAGGGTGAGGGTTTGTATTAGGGTTAGTGCTAGGGTTAGGTTGAGGGTGAGGTTGAGGGTGAGGGTGAGGATTAGGGTTAGGGTGAGGGTTTGGTTTAGTGTTAAGGTTAAGGGTAAGGTGAAGGTTAGGGTTTCGGTTAGGTTTAATATGAGGTTTAGGTTGAGGGTCAGGGTTAGGGTTCGTGTGAGGGTAAGGGTTAGGGTGAGTGTTAGGGTGAGGGTGAGGTTAAGGGTTAGGCTTAGGGTTAGGGTGAGGTTTAGGGTGAGGTTTAGTGTTATGGTTAGGGTTAGGGTGAGGGTTAGGGTTAGGGTTAGGGTAAGGGTTAGGTTGAGGGTTAGAGAGAGAGTTAGGATTAGGGTTAGGGTGAGGGTAAGGTTTAGGGCGAGGTTTAATGTAACGGTGAGGTTTAGGGTGAAGGAGAGGGTTAGGGTTAGGGTTATGGTTAGGGTGAGGTTTAGGGTTAGAGTGAGGGCTAGTGTGAGGATGAGGGTTAGGGTGAGGGTGAGTGTTAGGGTAGGGTTGGGGTTATGGTTAGGGTTAGGCTGGGGATTTGGTTAGTGTGAGGGTGAGGGCTAGTTTTATCATTAGGGTTAAGGTTAGGGTTAGGGTTAGGGTGAGGATGAGGTTGAGCGTGAGGTTGAGGTTAGGGTTAGGATTAGGGTTAGGCTGAGGGTGGGGGTGAGGGTGAGGGTTAGGTTTAGTTTTAGGGTGAGGGCTAGGGTGAGGGTGACAGTTAGTGTGATGGTTAGGGTGAAGGTGAGGGTTTTGGTTAGGAAAGGCTTAGGGTTAGGGTTAAGGTGAGGATTAGGGTGAGGGTGAGTTTTAAGGTGAGGGTTAGGGTTAGGGTGAGGATTAGGGTTAGGGTTATGGTGAAGGTTAGGCTTAGGCTGGTGTTTAGGGTGAGGGTGAGTGTTAGGGTGACGACAAGTGTGAGGGTTAGGGTGTAGGTGAAGGTTAGGGTTAGGGTGAGGTTTAGCGTGACGGTGAGGGTTAGTGTTAGGGTGAGGGTTAGGTTTAGGGATGGGGTGAGGGGTTGGATGAGGGGTAGGGTAATGGTTGGGGTGATGGTTAGGGTTAATGTGAGGGTTAGGGTTAGTGTTAATGTGAGGATAAAGTTTAGGGTGAGGGTTAGGTTGAGATTGAGGGTTAGGGTCAGTGTTAGTGTTAGGGTGAGGTTTAGGGTGAGGGATAAGGTGACCGTTAGGGTTAGTATGAGAGTTAGGTTTAGAGTTAGTTTTAGGGTGAGGGTTAAGGTTAGGATGAGGTTTAGGGTAGGGTTAGCGTGAAGGTGAGGGTTCAGGTGAGGGTGAGGTTTAGGGTGTGGGTGATTGTTAGGGTTAGGGTGAGGGTTAAGCTTAAGTTGAGGGTTGGGGTGAGGGTGAGGGTTAGGGTTACGGTGAGCGTTAGGGTGAGTGTTAGGGTTAGGGTTATTGTGAGGTTTAGGGTTAGTTTTAGAGTTATGTTGAAGGTAATGGTTAGAGTGAGGTTTAATGTAGGGTGAGGGTTAGGTTTAGAGTTAGGTTTAGGGTGAGGTTGAGGGTGCGTGTTAGGGTTAGGGTGAGGGTTAAGGTTAGGGTGAGGGATAGGGAGAAGGTGAGCGTGATTGTGAGGGTGAGGGTCAGGTTAAGGATTTTGGTAATGTAAGGGTTAAGGTTAGGGTTATGGTGAGGATTAGGGTGAGGGTGTGTGTTAGTTTGAGGGTTAGGGTTAGGGTGAGGGTTAGGGTTAGGTTTAGGGTGAGGGTTAGGGTGAGGGTGATGTTTAGGGTGAGGGGGAGAGTCAGGGTGAGGGTGATGGTTTGTGGGAGGGTGAGGGTAAGGGTTAGTGTTAGGGTTGCGGTGAAGATTAGGATTAGGGTTAGGGTTAGGGTTAGGGTTAGTGTGAGGGGTAGGTTTTGGGTTAGGGTGAGGGTTAGGGTTAGGTTTAGGGTTAGAGATAATATGAGGATGAGGGTTAGGGTGAGGGTTAGGTTGAGGGTGAGGGTTAGGGTTAGCGTTAGGGTTAGGATGAGGGTTAGGGTGAGTTTTAGGGTTACGGTGAGTATTACGGTTAGGGTGAGGATTTGTGTTAGGATTTGTGTTAGGGTGAGATTTAGGGTTAGGTTTAGGGTTAGGGTGAAGATTAGGGTTAGGATTAGGGTTAGGGTTAGTGTTAGGATTATTGTTAGGTTTCTCGATAGGTTTAGGGTGAGGGTGAGTTTCTGGATTAGGGTTAGGGTGAGGGTTAGGGTGAGGTTTAGGGTTAGGGTGACTGTTAGTGTTAGGTTTAGGGTTAGGGTGAGGGTGAGGGTGGGGGTGAGGGTTAGGTTTAGGATTAGGGTTAGTGTTAGGGTTAGGATGAGGGGAGGGGAAGGGAAGCGTGTGGTTTAGAGTTAGGGTTAGGGTGAAGGCTAGCATGAGGGTGAAACTTAGGGTGAGGGTGAGGGTGAGTGTTTCAGTTAGGAAAGGGTTAGGGTTATTGTTAGGTTGAGGATTAGGTTGAGCTTGAGGGTTAGTGTGAGATTTAGGGTTGGGTGAGTGTTAGTGTTAGGGTTTTGGTGAGTGTTAGGATTAGGGTGAGGTTTAGGGTTAGGGTGAGTTTTAGGGTGAGGGTTAGGGTTTGGGTGAGGTTGAGAATTAGGGTGTGGGTGAGGATGAGTTTTAGGTTGAGGGTTAGCGTTAGGGTGAGGGTTAGGGTGACTGTGAGGTTTAGGGATAGGTTTAGGGTGAGTGTTAGGGTTAGAGTTAGGGTTAGGGTTAGGGTGGTGGTTAGGGTGAGGGTTAGGGTTAGGTTTAGTGTTAGGGTGAGGGTTAGGGTTAGTGTGAGGGTGAGGGTTAGGGTTAGGGTTAGGGTTAGTTTGAGGATAAGGGTTAGAGTGAGTGTTAGGGTGAGGGTAAGCCTTAGGGTTCGCGTTAGGGTTAGGGTGAAGGTTAGGGTGAGGCTGATGTTTAGGGTTACGGTTAGGGTGAGGATTAGGGTGAGAGTGAGGGTGAGGGCTTCAGTTATTTAAGGGTTAGGTTTAGGATTAGGGAGAGGATTAGGTTGAGGGTGAGGGTTAGGTGGACGGTTAGGATGAGGTTGAGGGTTAGGGTTAGGGATAGAGTGACGGATATGGTTAGTGTGAGGTTTAGGGTAGGGTTGGCATGAGGGTGAGGGTTTGGGTGAGGGTGAGTGTTAGGGTGTGGGTGAGGGTTAGGGTAAGTGTGAGGGGGAGGGGGAGGTTTTTGGTTAGGTAAGGGTTAGGGTCAGGGTTATGGTGAGGATTACGGTGAGGGTGAGGATTAGGTTGAGGGTTAGGGTTAGGGTGAGGTTTAGCGTTAGGGTAATGTTTAGGGTAATGTTTAGGGTAATGTTTAGGGTAAGGGGGAGGATTAATGTGAGGGTGAGGGTTAGGGTTAAGGTTAAGCTTAGGGTGAAGATTAGGATTAGGTTTAGGTATAGGGTGAGGGTTAGTGTGAGGGGTAGGGTTGCGTTAGGGTGAGGGTTGGGGTTAGTGTGAGGGTTAGGGTTAGGGTTAGGGCAAGAGTTAATTTGAGGATAAGGGTTAGGGTGAGTGAGGGTTAGGTTGAGGGTGAAGGTTAGGGTTAGCGTTAGGGTTAGGGTGAGGTTTATGTTGAGGTTTAGGTTTAGGGTGAGTGTTAGGTTGAGGGTTATGATTGGTGGTAGGGTGAGTTTTATGGTTAGGTTTAGGGTTAGGGTGAGGATTAAGATTAGAGTTAGGATTATTTTTAGGGTTAGCGATAGGGTTAGGGTGAGTTTGAGGGTTATCGTTAGGGTTAGGGGAGGGTTAGGGTTTGAGTGAGGTTGAGCATTAGCATGTAGGTGAGGTTGAGGTTTAGGTTGAGGTTTAGGTTGACGGTGAGGCTTAGGGTGACTGTGAGGGTTAGGGATACGTTTAGGAAGAGCGTTAGTTTTAGGGTAAGGGTTAGTGTGAGGGTTAGGGTTAGGATTAGGGTTAGGGTTAGGGTTATTGTTAGGGTTAGGGTTAGGGTGAGAGTGAGGTTTAGGGTTAGCATTAGGGTGAGGTTTAGGATTAGGGTGAGGGCTACGGTGAGGTTGAGGTTTAGGGTGAGTGAGAGTGTGAGGGTAATTGTTAGGATTTGGCTTAGGGTTATGGTTAAGCTGAGGATGATGGTGTGGGTGAGGGTGAAAGTTAGGGTAAGGGTTAGTGTGAGGGTGAGGGATAGTGTGAGGGTTAGGGTTAGTGTTAGGGTTAGGCTAAGGGTTAGGTTTAGGGTTAGGGTGAGGGTGAGGGTTAGGTTTAGTGTTAGGGTTAATGTGAGGTTTAGGGCTAGGTTTAGGGTGAGGGTGAGGGTAAGTGTTAATGTGAGGGTTAGGTTTAGGGTTAGGGTGAGGACGATGGTTAGGGTTAGCATTAGGGTTAGGTTGAGGGTGAGGGTTAGGGTGAGGTTTAGGCTTAGGTTTAGGGATAGTGTGAGGATTAGGGTTAGTGTGAGGGTTAGGCTAAGGGTTAGGTTGAGGGTTAGGGTGAGGGTGAGGGGTAGGGTTAGTGTTAGGGTTAATGTGAGGTTTAGGGCTAGGTTTAGGGTGAGGGTGAGGGTAAGTGTTAATGTGAGGGTTAGGTTTAGGGTTAGGGTGAGGACGATGGTTAGGGTTAGCATTAGGGTTAGGTTGAGGGTGAGGGTTAGGGTGAGGTTTAGGCTTAGGTTTAGGGATAGTGTAAGGATTAGGGTTAGTGTGAGGGTGAGGGTGAGGGTTAGGTTAAGGGTTAGGTTTAGATTTAGGGTGAGGGTGAGGGTTAGAACTAGGATTAGAGTTAGGGTTAGAGTTGGATGAAGTTGAAGGCGTGGGTTAGGGTTTGGATAAGGGTGAGGGTTAGGGTGAGGTTTAGGGTTAGGGTGAGGATTAGGTCTAGGGTGAGGTTTAAGGTGAGGGTTAGGGTGTGGTTAGGGTGAGCTTTAGGGTCAGGTTTAGGGTGAGGGTTAGGGCGAGGTTTAGTTTTAGGGTGAGGATTAGAGCTAGGGTGATGGTTAGGGTGAGGGTGAGGGTGAGGGTGAAGGATAGGGTAAGGGTTTGGGTTAGGTTTAGGGTGAGAGTTATGTAAGGATTAGGTTTAGGTTTAGGTTTAGGGTGAGGGTGATGGTGAGGGTTTTTGTTAGGGTTAGGGTGAGGGTTAAGTTTAGGGTGAGGGCTAGGGTGAGGGTGAGGATTGGGTTGAGGGTGAGGGTGAGGGTGAGCATTTCGGGTAGGAAAGTGTTACGGTTTGGGTTACAGTGAGGATTGGGTTCAGGGTGAGGCTTCCGTTGAGGGTTAGGTTTAGGGTGAGGGTTCGGGTTAGAGTTAGGGTGAGGGTTAATGTTAGGGTGATGTTTAAGTTGAGGGTTCGGGTGAGGTTTCAGATGAGGGTGAGAGTTAGTGTTAGGGTTTTGGTTAGTGTTAGTGTGAGTGAGGGGGTGAGTGTTAGGTTTAGGGTTAGGGTTAGGTTTAGGGTTAGGATGAGGCTGAGTGTGAGGGTGAGGGTGAGGGTTAGTGTTAGGGTGTGGGTAAGGTTAGGGTTAGAATGAGGGTTAGGTTGAGGGTTAGGTTTAGGATGAGGGTTATTCTTAGGTTTAGGGTGAGGGTTAGGGTGAGGGTTAGGGTGAAGGTTAGGGTTAGGGTGAAATTTAGGTTGACGGTGAGGGTTTGGGTGAGTGTGAGGTTGAGTGTTAGGGTTAGGATGAGGGTGATGGTGCGGGTGATTGTGAGGGTTATTGTTAGGGTTAGGGTTAGGGTGAGTGTGAATGTTAGGGTTAGGACTAGGGTTTGGTTAAGGGTTAGGCTGAGTATGAGGGTGAGTGTGAGTGTTAGCGTTAGGTTTAAGGTGAGCGCTAGTGTTAGTGTGAGGGTTAGGGTGAGGGTGAGGTTGAGGGTCAGTGTTAGGATAACGGTTACAGTGAGTGTGAGGTTTAGGGTTAGGATTAGTTTTAGGGTGAGTTTTAGGGTTAGGGTGAGGGTTAGGGTTAGGATTAGGGTTAGGGTTAGATTTAGGGTTAGGGTAAGAGTGAGGTTTAGGGTTAGGATTAATGTGAGGTTTAGGTTTAGGGTGAAGGCTATGGTTAGGGTTTGGTTTATTGTGGGTGTGAGGGTGAAGGTAAGTATTATGATTTGGGTGAAGGTTATGGTAAGGCTGAGGGTGATGGTGAGGGTGAGGGTGAAGGTTAGGGTTAGGGTTAGTGTTAGGGTGAGGGTGAGGTTGAGGGTTAGGTTTAGGATTAGTGTTAGGGTTAGGGTTAGGCTGAGCGTGACGGTGAGGGTGAGGGTGAAGTTTAGGGTTAGGTTTAGGGTTAGGGTGAAGGTGAGTTCCTGGATGAATGTGTGGGTTAGGGTGAGAATGAGGGTGAAGGTGAGGGTTTTGATTAGGTAAGAGTTAGGGTTATTGTTCGGGTGAGGATTAGGTTGAATGTGAGGGTTAGTGTGATGGTTAGGGTTAGTGTGAGGGTTAGGGTTAGGTTTAGGGTTAGGTTAAGGTTTAGGGTGAGGGTTAGTGTTAGGGTTAGAGTTATTGTGAGGATGAGGATTAGGGTGAGGGTGAGAGTTAGGGTTAGCGTTGGTTGTTAGGTTGAAGGTTACAGTTAGGGTTAGTGTTAGGGTTAGGGTTAGGGTGAGGGTTAGGGTGATATTTACGGTTAGGGTGAGGGTTAGGGTTAGGGTTAGGGTGAGGGTGAGTGTGAGGTTGAGTGTTGGGGTGTGGTTGACGTTTAGGGTTAGGGTGAGTATTAGTGTTAGGGCTAGGGTTAGGGTTATAGTGAGCTTTAGAGTTAGAGTGAGGTTTAGGGTGAGTGTGAGGTTTAGGGTTAGCAATAGTGTTAAGGAGAGGATTAGGGTAAGGATTAGGTTTAGGGATAGGGTGAGGGTTAAGTTTAGGATTAGGGTTAGTGTTAGAGTTTTGGTGAGGCTGAAGGTGAGTGTTAGGGTTAGGATTAGTAGTAGGGTTAGGATTAGGCTGAGGGTGAGAGTGAGCATCAGTGTGACGGTTAGGGTAAGGGAGAGGGTTAGGTTTAGGGTTAGAGTAAGGGCTAGGTTAGGATGAGGGTTAGGGTTAGGGTGAGGGTTATGGTTAGTGTGAGAGTTAGGGTTAGAGTTAGGTTTAGGGTTAGTGTGAGGATAAGGGTTAGGGTTAGTGTTAGGTTGAGGGTGAGGGTTAGGGTTAGCTTTAGGGTTAGGGTGAGGGTTAGGGTGAGTGTTATGTTTAGGGTGAGCGTTAGGGGTAGGGTTAGGGTGAGGGTTAGTGTTAGGGTGAGATTTAGGGTTAGGTTTAGGGTTAGGGTGAGTTATAGGGTTAAGTTTAGGGTTAGTGTGACGGTTAGCGTTATGATTAGGTTTAGGGTTAGGGTTACCGTTATTGTTAGGGTGATGGTTAGGGTTAGGTTGAGGGTGAGGGTGAGGGTTAACATTAGGGTTATGATTAGTGTTAGTGTGAGTGAGGGGGTGAGGGTTAGGTTTAGAGTTAGGGTCAGGTTTAGGGTTAGGATGAGCCTGACAGTGAGGGTGAAGGTGAGGTTTAGGGTTAGGGTGTGGGTTAGGGTTAGGGTTAGAATGAGGGTTAGGTTGAGGGTTAAGGTTAGGATGAGGGTTATTTTTAGGTTTAGGGTGATGGTTAGGGTGAGGGTTAGGGTGAGGGTTAGGTTTAGGGTTAGGTTTAGGGTTAGGGTGGAGGTTATGGTGAGGGTGAGATTGAGGGTTAGGGTTAGGGTGAGGGTTATTTTTAGGGTTAAGGTTAGGGTGAGTGTGAAAGTTAGGGTTAGGATTAGGTTTTGGTTAAATGTTAGGCTGAGTATGAGGGTGAAGTTGAGGGCTAGGGTTAATGTGAGGTTTAGTGTGTGGGTGAGGTTGAGGGTAAGGGTTAGGGTGACGGTTACAGTGAGGCTGAGGTTTAGGGTTAGGATTAGGGTTAGGGTGAGTTTTAGGTTTAGGTTTAGGGTTAGGGTGAGGGTTAGGGTTAGGATGAAGGATAGGGTTAGGGTTATTGTTAGGGTTAGGGTTAGGTTTAGGCTTAGGGTAAGAGTGAGTTTTAGGGTTAGGGTTAATGTGAGGTTTAGGTTTAGGGTGAGGGTGAGTATGATGGTGATGGTGAGCGTAAGGGTTACGATTTGGGTGTGGGTTATGGTAAGGCTGAGGGTGACGGTGAGGGTGAGTGTGAAGGTTAGGTTTATGGTTAGGGTTAGGGTGAGGGTGAGGTTGAGTGTTAGGTTTAGGATTAGGGTTAGGTTAGGGTTAGGCTGAGCGTGACGGTGAGGGTGAGGGTGAAGTTTAGGGTTAGGGTAAGGGTGAGTGTGCGGGATAGGTTAAGAATGAGGGTGAAGTTGAGGATTTTGGTCAGGTAAGAGTTAGGGTTATTGTTAGGGTGAGGATTAGGTTGAATGTGAGGTTTAGTGTGAGGGTTAGGGTTAGGGTGAGGGTTAGGGTTAGGATTAAGGTTAGGGTTAGGGTGAGGGTTAGGGTGAGGGTGAGGTTTAGGGTGATGGTGAGGGTGAGGGTGACGGTGAGTTTTAGGTTTAGTGTGAATGTGAGGGTTAGGGTTAGGATTAGGGTTAGGTTTAGGGTTAGGCTGAAGTGGAGGGTGAGGGTGACAGTTAGGTTTATGGTTAGGGTGAGTGTTAGGGTTAGTTTGAGGGTTAGGGTGAAGGTGAGTTTGAGGGTGACCGTGAGGGTGAGGGTTAGGGTTTGGATTAGGTTTGGGGTTAGGTTTAGGGTTAGGGTGAGGGTGAGGGGTAGGTTTAGGGTTAGGGTAAGGGTAAGGGTTAGGGTGAGGGTGAGGGTTGAGTGTAGGGTTAGGTTGAGGGTGAGGGTGAGGTTTAGGGTTAGGGCTAGAGTGAGGGGTAGAGTGTGGGTGAGGGTTAGATTTAGGGTTAGGTTTAGGGTGACCGTGAGGTTTAGGGTGATGGTGAGTGATAGGGTTAGGGTTAGGATTAGGTTGAGGGTTAGCGTTAGGTTAAGGGTTAGTGGGATGTTTAGGGTGAGGTGTATGGTTAGTGTTAGGTTGAGGGTTAGTTTAGTGTGAGGGTTAGGGTTAAGTATAGGGTTAGGGTTAGTGTGAGGATGAGTGTTACGGTGAGGGTGAGGGTTTCGGATGGCGTTAGGCTTAGGCTGAGGGTTACTATGAAGGTTCGGGTTATGGTTAGTGTTAGGGTTAGGGTTAGGTGAGGTTTAGGGTTAGGGTGATATTTTGGGTGAGGGTGAGGGTTAGGTTCTAGGGTTAGGGTTAGGGTGAGGGTGAGGTTGAGTGTTAGGTTTAAGGTTTGGGTTAGGGTGAGGGTTAGGGATAGTGTGAGGGTTAGTGTTAGATTTAGAGTAAGGGTTAGTTTGACGATAATGATTAGGGTGAGGGTTAGGGTTAGGGTTATGCTTAACGTTAGGTTGAGAGTGAGGGTTAGGGTTAGGGTGATATTTAGGGTGAGGGTGAATGTTAGGGTGAGGGGTGAGGATGAGGTTGAGGATGAGGGTTAGGGTGAGGGTGACGTTGAGGGTGACGGTGAGGGTTATGTTTAGGGTGTGGGTGAGGGTTAGGGTTAGGATTAGGGTTAGGTTTAAGGTTAGGCTGAGGGTGAGGGTGGGAGTTAGGGTTAGGGTTAGGGTGAGGGTTAGGGTTCGTTTGAGGGTTTGGGTGAAGGTGAGTTTGAGGGTGAGGGTTAGGATGAGGGTGAGGGTGAGGGTGAGGGTGGGCATTAGGGTTAGGGTAGGGTGAGGATTAGGGTTAGGTTTAGGGTTAGGGTTAGGGTGAGGGTGAGGTTGAGGGTTAGGGTTAGAGTGAGGTTTATGGTTACGTTTAGGGTTAGGGTAAGAGTTTGGGTGAGTGTTAAGGTTACTGTGAGGATGAGGATTAGGGTGAGGGTGAGATTTAGGGTTAGCGTTAGGGATAGGGTGAGGGTTAAGGTTAGGGTTAGTGTTATGGTTAGGGTTAATGTGAGGGTAAGGGTTAGGGTGATATTTAGGTTGAGGTTGAGTGTTAGGGTTAGGGTTAGGGTTAGGGTGAGGGTGAGGTTGAGGGTTAAGTGTAGGTTTAGTGTTAGAGTTAGGGTTAGAGTGAATGTGAGCATTAGGGTGAGGGAGTGGTTGAGGTTGAGTGTTACGGTGTGATTGAGGTTTAGAGTTAGAGTGAGTATTAGTGTTAGTGTTAGGGTTAGGGTTATAGTGAGCTTTAGAGTTAGAGTGAGGTTTAGGGTGAGTGTGAGGTTTAGGGTTAGCAAAAGGGTTAGGGAGAGGATTAGGGTAAGGGTTAGCTTTAGCGATAGGGTGAGCGTGAGGGTTAAGGTTAGGTTTAGGCTTAGGGTTAGAGTTTTGGTGAGGCTGACAGTGAGTGTTAGGGTTAGGATTAGGCTGAGGTTGAGGGTGAGCGTCAGTCTGAGGGTTAGGGTAAGGGTGAGGGTTAGGTTCAGGGTTAGAGTTAGGGTTAGGTTAGGATGATGGTTAGGCGTAGGGCGAGGCTTAGGTTTAGGGTGATTGCAAGTGTTAGGTTGAGGTTTAGGGTGAGTTTGAGGGTTAGGGTTAGGGTGAGTGTTAGGGTGAGTTTTAGGGTTAATGTTAGCGTTAGGTTTAGGGTTAGGGTGAGGGTTAGGGTGAGGGTGAGGATGAGGGTGAGGGTTAGCGTGAGCTTTATTTTTAGAGTTAGAGTGAGGGTTAGGGTGACGTTTAGGGTGAGGGTGAGGTTAGGGTTAAGGTGAAGGATAGGGTGTGGGTGAGGTTTAAGCTTTGGGTTAGGGTGAGTGTTAGGGTTAGGGTTAGGGTGAGGGTTATAGTGAGGATTAGGTTTAGGGTTAGGTTTAGGGTGTGGGTGAAGTTGAGTGTTAGTGTTAGGGTTAGGGTGAGGGTTAAGTATAGGGTGAGGACTAGGGTGAGGTTGAGGTTTAGGGTGAGGGTGATGTTGAGGGTGAGGTTTTCCTGTAGGTAAGTGTTAGTGTTTGCGTTACGGTGAGGTTTGTGTTGACAGTGAGCATTAGGTTGAGGGTTAGGGTTAGGGTGAGGGTTAGGGTTAGGGTTAGGGTGAGGTTTAGTGTTAAGGTGATGTTTAGGGTGAGGTTTCGGGTGAGGGTGAGCGTTCCGGTGAGGGTGAGTGTTAGTGTAAGGGTTAGCGTTAGGGTGAGGGTTAGGATTAGGGTTAGGGTTAGGGTCAGGGTTGGTGTGAGGCCTAGGATTAGTGTTAGGGTGAGGGTTAGGTTTAGTGTGAGGGTCAGAGTTAGTGTTAGGTTTAGGGTTAGTGTGAGGATAAGGTTTAGGGTTAGGGTTAGGTTGAGGGTGAGGGTTAGGGTTAGGTTTAGGATTATTGTGAGGGTTAGGGTTAGGATTAGGTTTAAGGTTAGGGTAACAGTTATTGATAAGGTTAGGGTTAGGGTTAAGTTGTGTGTGAGGTTGAGGGTTAGCATTAGGGTTATGGTTAGGATTAGGGTGAGGGATGGGTTGAGGGTTAGGTTTAAGATTAGGGTTAGGGTTAGAGTTAGGCTGAGTGTTAAGGTGAGGGTGAGGTTGACGGTTAGGGTTATGGTGAGGGTTAGGGTTAGGTTTAGGATGAGGGTTAGGTTGAGGGGTAGGGTTTGGCTTTGGGTGAGGTTTAGGGTGAGGGTTAGGGTTAGGGTAGGGATTAGGGTTAGGTTGAGCTTAGGGTTAGGTTGAAGTTTAGGGTGACGGTGAGTGTTAGGGTGAGGGTGAGGTTGAGGGTGAGGTTGAGGGTGAGAGTGAAGGTGAGGGTGATGGTGAGGGTTATTGTTAGGGTAAGTGTGAGGGTTAGGGTTAAGATTAGGGTTTGGTTAAGTTTTAGCCTGAGTGTGAGGTTGAGGGTGAGGGTGACAGTGAGGGTGTGGGTTAGGGTTCGGATTAGGGTTAGGGTGAGTGTGAGAGTTAGGGTTAAGTTTAGGGTGAGGGTGAGTTTGAGGCTTAGTGTTAAGGTTAGAGTTAGGGTGAGGGTAAGGCTTTGGTTTAGGGTTAGGGTAAGCGTTAGGTTTAGGGTGAGGGATAGAGTTAGGGTAAGGGTGCGGGTTAGGGTTAGGGTAAGAGTTAGGGTTAGGGTGAGGTTTAGTGTTAGGGTTAGAGTGAGGTTTAGGTTTAGGGTTAGATTTAGAGTTAGGTGCAGGGTTGTGTTTATGGTGAGGGTGAGCGTTAGGGTTAGGATTAGGGTTAGCGTGAGGGTTAGGTTTAGGGTGAACTTTAGGGTGACGGTGAGGGTTAGGGTGAGGGTGAGTTTGAGGGTGAGGGTTCGGGTGAGGGTCAGGTTGTGGGTGATCGTGAGTGTTATTGTTAGGATTAGGGTTAAGGTGAGTGTGAGTGTTAGGGTTAGGATTAGGGTTTGGTTAAGTGTTAGGCTGAGTGTGAGGGTGAGGGTGAGGGTTAGGGTTAAGGTTAGGGTGAGGGCATGGTTAGTGTGAGGTTTAGGGTGAGGGTGAGGTTGTGGGTCAGGGTTAGGGTGACGGTGACAGTGAGGGTGAGGGTTAGGGATAGGATTAGGGTTAGGGTGAGTTTTAGGTATAGGGTTAGGGTTAGGATGAGGGTTAGATTTAGAATTAGGGTTAGGGTTAGGGTTATTTTTAGGGTTAGGGTAAGAGTGAGGTTTAGGGTTAGGGTTAGGGTGAGGTTTAGGTTCAGCGTGAGGGCTATGGTGAGGGTGAGATTTAGGGTGAGTGTGAGAGTGAGGGTGAGGGTAATTGTTACGATTTGGGTTAGGTTTATGGTAAAGCTGAGGGTGATGGTGAGGGTGAGGGTGAAGGTTCGGGTAAGGGTTAGGGTTAGGGTGAGGGTGAGGTTGAGGGTAAGTTTTAGGACTAAGTTTAGGGTTGCAGTTAGGCTGAGGGTTATGGTGAGGGTTAGGGTGAAGATTAGGGTTAGGGTTAGGGTTGGGGTTAAGTTGAGGGCTAGGGTGAGTGTGAGGGTTGGGGTGAGAATGACGGTGAAAATGAGGGTTTTGGTTAGGGAAGAATTAGGTTTAATGTTAGGGTGAGGATTAGGTTGAATGTGAGGGTTAGTGTGAGGGTGAGGGTTAGGGTGAGGGTTAGGGTTAGAGTTAGGGCGAGGGTTAGGGTTAGGGTTAGGGTTAGGGTTAGGGTTAGGGTGAGGGTGAGGGTTAGGGTGAGAGGTAGGGTTAGGTTTAGTGTGAGGGTTAGGGTTAGTGTTAGCTTTAGGGTTGGGGTGAGGATTAAAGTGAGGGTTAGGTTTAGAATTAGGGTTAGGATGAGGGTGAGGGTTAGGGTTAGGTTTAGGGTGAGGGTGAGGTTTATGGTTAGGTTTAGGGTGAGGTTTAGGTTTAGGTTGAGGGGTACGGTGAGGATGTGGGTTAGGGTGAGTGTGAGTGTGATGGTGGTGTTTTCAGTTAGGTAAGGATTAGGTTTAGGGTTAGGGTGAGGATTAGGTTGAGGGTGAGCTTAGTTTTAGGGTTAGGGTAGGGTGATGTTTAGGGTGAGGCTGAGGTTTAGGGTGAGCGTGACGGTTCGGGTGAGGGAGAGGATCAGGGTTATTGTGTGGTTTAGGGTTAGGTTTATGGTGAGGGTTAGGTTGACGGTTAGGGTTAGGTTTAGGGTTAGGGTAAGGTTTAGGTTTAGGGTGAGGGTTAGGGTTAGTATTAGGGCTAGGGTTAGGGTGAGGGTGAGGGTGAGGGTTAGGGTTAGGGTTAGGTTTAGGGTGAGGTTAGGGTTAGATAGGGTGAGTGTTAGGGTGAGGTTTAGGTTTAGGGTTAGGGTTAGTGTAAGTGTTAGGTTTAGGTTGAGGGTTAGGTTTAGGGTGATGCTTAGGGTGATTGTGAGGGTTAGGGTGAGGGTCAGGATGACAGTGAACCTTGGGGTCAGGGTTAGGGTTAAGGTGAGGGTGAGGGTTAGGGTTAGGTGTACAGTTTTGGTTAGGTTAAGGGTTAGGGTTAGGGTGAGGGTAAGGTTAAGGGTTAGGGTTAGGGTGAGAGTGAGGATGAATATCAGGGTTATGCTTAGGTTTAGGGTGAGGGTTACTGTGAGGGTTAGGGTTAGTATAAGGGTTAGGGTTAGGGTGCGGGATAGGTTTCAGTTTAGGGTGAGGGTGAGGTTGAGGGTTAGGCTTCGGGTTAGTGTGAGGATCAGGGTTAGGGTGAGGGTTAGTGTGAGAGTTAGGGTTAATGTGAGAGTAAGTGTTAAGGTTAGAGTGAGGGTTAAGTTTAGGTTTACGGTTAGGTGAGGGTGAGGGTGAGGGTTAGGGTTAGGTTTAGTGTGAGGATAAGGGTTAGGGTGAGGTTTTTGGTGAGGGTCAGTGTTAGGGTTAGCATTAGGGTTAGGGTGAGGGTTAGGTTTAGGGTTAGGGTTAGGTTGAGGGTTAGGTTTAGGGTTAGGGTTAGTGTAAGGGTTAGGGTTAGGTTGAGGGTTAGGGTTAGGGTGATGTTTAGGGTGACGGTGAGGGTTAGGGTGAGGGTGAGGGTGAAGGTGACGTTGACGGTTATTGTTGAGTTTAGGGTTAGGGTTACGGTGAAGGTGAGGTTTAGGGTTAGTGTTACGGTTAGGGTAAAGGATAGGATGAGGGTGAGGGAAAGGGTGAGGGTGAGGGTTAGGGATAGGGTTAGGGTGAGGGTGAGGGTTAGGGTTAGCGTTAGGGTTAGGTTCAGGTAGAGGGTTAGGGTGAGGGTTAGGTTTAGGGTTAGTGTTAGGTTTAGGGTTAGGGTTAGTGTAAGGGTTAGGGTTAGGTTGAGGGTTAGGGTTAGGGTGATGTTTAGGGTGACGGTGAGTGTTAGGGTGAGGGTGAGGGTGAAGGTGACGTTGACGGTTATTGTTGGGTTTAGGGTTAGGGTTACGGTGAAGGTGAGGTTTAGGGTTAGTGTTACAGTTAGGGTAAAGGATAGGATGAGGGTGAGGGAGAGGATGAGGGTGAGGGTTAGGTATAGGGTTAGGGTGAGGGTGAGGGTTAGGGTTAGCGTTAGGGTTAGGGTCAGGTGGAGGGTTAGGGTGAGGGTTAGGGTTACGATTAGGGTTAGGGTTAGGGTGAGGTTTAGGTTGAGGGTTAGGGTTAGGGTTAGGGTGAGGGTGAGGGTTAGGGTTAGGCTTATGTTTAGGTTTAGGTTTAGGGTGAGGGCTATGGTGAGGGTGAAGGTTAGGGTTAGTGTGAGGGTGAGGGTGAGGTTTTCGGTTAGGTAAGGGTTTGAGTTATGGTTAGTGTTTCAGTTAAGTTTAGGTTTAGAGTGAGGGTTAGGTTTAGGGTGATGTTTAGTGTGAGGCTGAAGGTTGGGGTGAGGGTGAGCGTTCAGATGGGGGTGAGAGTTGGGTTTCAGCTTCGGGGTAGGTTGTGGGTTAGGGTTAGTTTTAGGGTGAGGGTTAGCCTGACAGTGAGGGTGAGGGTAGGGTTTGGTTGAGGGTTAGGGTTAGGGTTAGGAGTAGGTGAGGGTGAGGATGATGTTTAGGGTGACGTTGAGGGCTAGGTTGAGGGTTAGGGTTCAGGTTAGCATGAGGTTTAGGGTGTGGGAGTGGGTTAGGGTTAGGGTGATGTTTAGTGTGGGGGATATGGTTAGGGTTAGTGTTACGGTGAGGGTTAGGGTGAAGATGATGCTGAGCGTTATTTTTAGGGTTTGGGTTAGGTTGAGTGTGAGGGTGAGTGTTAGGGTTAGGATTAGGGTTATGTTGAGTTTTAGGTTTAGGGTTAGGGTTAGGAAGAGGGTTAAGGTTAGGATTAGGGTTATGGTTTGGTTTATTGTTAGGGTTAGGGTTAGGGTTAGGGTTAGGGTAAGTGTGAGGTTTAGGGTTAGGTTTAGGGTGAGGTTTAGGTTTAGGGTGAGTGCTATGGTGAGGTTGTGGTTTTGGGTGAGTGTGAGAGTGAGGGTGAAGTTTAGGTTTAGGGTTAGGGTTAGACCGAACGTGACAGTGAGGGTGAGGTTGAAGATTAGGATTAGGTTTAGGGTTAAGGTGAGGGCTAGCGTGAGTGTGAGTGTTAGGGTGAGAATGAGGGTGAACATGAGGTTTTCGATTAGGTAAGAGTTAGGGTTATTGTTAGGGTGAGGATTAGGTTGAATATGAGGATTAGTGTGAGGGTTAGGGTTAGGGTGAGTGTTAGGGTCAGAGTTAGGTTGATGGTTAGGATTAGGGTTAGGTTTAGGGTTCGGGTGATGCTGAGGTTAACGGCTTAGGGTTAGTGTGAGGGTTAGGCTTAGTGTGAGGTTTAGGGTTAGGGTTAGGGTCAGGTTGAGGGGAAGGGTTAGGTTGAGGGTTAGGGTGAGAATGAGGGTTAGGGTAGCTTTAGGGTTATGGTGAGGATTAATGTTAGGGTTAGGTTTAGGGTTAGGGTTAGGGTGAGAGTGAGGGTGAGGTTTAGGGTTAAGTTTAGGTTGAGGTTTAAGTTTGGGGTGAGGGCTACGGTGAGGGTGTGGGTTAGCATGAGTGTGAGGGTGAGGGTGAGGTTTTCAGTTAAGTAAGGATTAGGGTTCGCGTTGGGGTTAGGATTAGGGTGAGGGTAAGGGTTAGAGTTAGGGTTAGGGTTAGGTTTAGGGTGAGGTTTAGGTTTAGGGTTAGGCTGAGGGTGAGGGTACGGGTGAGGGGTATGGTTAGGGTTAGGGTAAGGGTTGGGGTTAGGGTGAGGGTCAGGGCTAGGATTAGGGTGAGGGTGAGGGTGAGGGTTAGGCTTAGAGTTAGGATTAGGGTGAGGGTTAGTGTGAGGGTTAAGTTTAGGGTTAGGGTTAGTGTTAGGATAAGGATTAGTGTGAGGGTTAGGGTGAGGGTAAGGGTTAGGGTTAATATTAGGTTTAGGATGAGGGTTAGTTTTAGGGTTATTGTTAAGGTGAGTGTTAAGGTGAGGGTGAGGGTTTGGGTTAGGGATAGGGTTAGGGTGAGATTTAGTGTTAGGGTTAGGGTTAGCGTAATGTCAGAGTTAGGGTGAGAGTTATGGTAAGGGTTAGCGTTAGGGTTAGGGTGATGGTTAGAGTGAGGGTTAGGGTCAGGTTTAGGGTTCGGGTGAAGGTGAGGGTGAGGATTAGTGTGGCGTTAAGGTTTAGGGTGAGGACTACGGTGATGGTGAGTGTTAGGATGACTTTGAGTATGAGGGAGTGGGTTTCTGTTAGGTAAAGGTTAGGGTTATGATTAGGGTGAGGATTAGGTTGAGTGTGAGGGTTAGTTTGAGTGTTAGGGTTAGGGTGAGGGGTAGGGTTAGGGTGAGTGTGAGGGTTAGGGTTAGGGTTAGGGTCAGGTTGAGGGGAAGGGTTAGGTTGAAGGTTAGTGTGAGGATGTTGGTTAGGGTTAGCTTTAAGGTTAGGGTGAGGATTAATTCGAGGGTGAGGCTTAGGGTTAGGGTGAGGGTGAGGGTGATGGTTAGGGTTAGGGTTTGGGTTAATGTGAGGGTTAATGTGAGGGTTATGGTTATGGTTAGGGTAAGTGTTAGTGTTAAATTGAAGTTTAGGTTTAGGGTTAGGGTGATGGTGAGGGTGAGGGTTAGGGTTAGGTTTAGGGTGCGGTCTAGGGTTAGTGTGAGGGTTAGGGTGAAGGTAAGGTTGGGGGTGAGGGATAGGTTGACGGTGACAGTGAGCGTGAGGGTTAGGGTTAGTATTAGGGTTAGCGTGAGTTTTAGGTATATGGTTAGGGTTAGGATGAGGGTTAGATTTACAATTAGGGTTAGGGTTAGGGTTATTTGTAGGGTTAGGTTTAAGGTAAGAGTGAGGTTTAGGGTTAGGTTTAGGATGAGGTTTAGGTTCAGGGTGAGGGTGAGGTTTAAGGTGAGTGTGAGTGTCAGGGTGAGGGTAAGTTTTACAATTTGGGTTAGGGTTATGGTAAAGCTAAAGGTGATGGTGAGGTTGAGGGTGAAGGTTAGGTTTAGCGTTAGGGGTAGGGTGAGGGTGAGGTTGAGGGTTAGGTTTAGTACTAGGGTTAGGGTTAGAGTTAGGCTGAGGGTGATGGTGAGGGTGAGGGTGAAGATTAGGGTTAGGCTTAGGGTTAGGGTTAAGGTGAGGGCTAGGCTGAGTGTGAGAGTTAGGGTGAGAATGAGGGTGAAGGTGAGGTTTTCGGTTAGGGAAGAGTTAGGTTTAATGTTAGGGTGAGGATTAGGTTGAATGTGAGGGTTAGTGTGAGGGTGAGGATCAGGGAGAGGGTTAGGGTTAGAGTTAGGGTGAGGGTTAGGGTTAGGGTTAGGGTTAGGGTGATGGTGAGAGTTAGGGCTAGCTTTAGGGTTAGGGTGAGTATTAATATGAGGTTTAGGATTATGGTTAGGGTTAGGGTGAGGTTGAGTGTTAGGGTGAGGGTTAGAGTTAGGGTTAGGGTGAGGGTGAGTGTGAGGTTTAGGGTTAGGGTTAGGGTGAGGTTTAGGTTTAGGGTGAGTGTTAGGGTGAGGTTTAGGATTATGGTTAGGTTTAGGATGAGGTTGATGGTTAGGGTGAGGGTTAGACTTAGCGTTAGTGTGAAGGTGAGGGTGTGGTTTAGGGTGAGTGTGAGGGTGATAGTGAGGTTTTCAATTAGGTAAGGATTAGGGTTAGGGTTAGGGTGAGGATTAGGTTGAGGGTGAGGGTTAGTTTTAGGATTAGGGTTAGGGTGAGGGTTAGGGTTAGGGTTAGATTGAGGGTTTGGTTTAGGGTTATGTTAAGGGTGAGGCTGAGGATTAGGTTGAGGGTGAATTTTCGGGTGAGGGTTAGGTTGTGGTTTAGGGGTAGGGTTATAGTGAGGGTTAGGGTGACGGTGAGGGTTAGGGTTCAATTTAGGGTAAGGTTTAGGGTTAGGGTGAGGGTTAGGGTTAGTGTTAGGGCTAGGGTTAGAGTTAGGGTGAGGGTTAGTTTTAGGGTTAGGGTTAGCGTGACGGTGAGGGTAACTGTTAGGGTTAGGGTTACGGTGAGGGTTAGGTTTATGGTTAGGTTTAGTGTAAGTGTTAGGGTTAGGTTGAGGTTTAGTGTTAGGGTGTTGTTTAGGGTGATTGTGAGGGGTAGGGTGAGAGTGAGGGTGACAGTGAATGTTGGGTTGAGGGTTAAGGTTAAGGTGAGGGTGAGAGTTAGGGTTATGGGTAGGGTTTTGGTTAGCGTAAGGGTTAGGGTTAGGGTGAGGGTAAGGTTCAGGTTTAGGGTTAGGGTCAGGGTTAGGGTGAAGGTGAGCGTTAGTGTTAGGTTTAGGGTTAGGGCTCTTCTCAGTGTGAGTGTTAGGGTTAGGGTTTATGTAAGGGTTATTTTAAGGGTTAGTGAAAGGGTTATGTGAGGGTGATGGTTAGGTTTCCGGTTAGGGTTTGGGTGAGGGTAAGGTTGAGTGTTAGGCTTAGGGTTAGTGTGAGGATAAGGGTTAGGTTGAGGGCTAGTGTGAGTTTGAGTGTTAGGGTGAGAATGAGGGTGAATGTGAGGATAATGGTTAGGGTGAGCATTAGTTTGAGGGTTAGGGTTAGGGTTAGAGTAATAGTTAAGGTTACAGTGAGGGGTAAGTTTAGGGTTTGGGTTAGGGTGAGGGTGAGGGTGAGGGTTAGGGATAGGATTAGGGTTAGTTTTAGGGTGAGGTTTAGGTTTAAGGTTAGGCTGAGGGTAAGGGTTAGGGTGAGGAGTAGGGTTAGGGTTAGGGTAAGGGTTTGGGTTAGGATGAGGATTAGGGTTAGTGTGAGTGTGAGGGTGAGGGTTAGGGTTTGGGTTATTGTGAGGATAAGGGTTAGTGTCAGCGTTAGTGTGAGGGTTAGGGTTAGGGTTAGAGTAATTGTTAAGGTTAGAGTGAGGGTTAAGTTTAGGGTTAGGGTTAGGGTGAGTGTGAGGGTGAGGGTTAGGTTTAGGGTTAGTGTGAGGATAAGGTTTAGGGTGAGGTTTAGGGTGAGGAGAGTGTTAGGGTTAGCATTAGGTTAGGGTGAGGGTTAAGGTTAGTGTTAGGGTTAGGGTTAAGTTGAGGGTTAGGGTTAGGGTTAGGGTTAGTGTAAGGGTTAGGGTTAGGTTGAGGGTTAGGGTTAGGTTGATGTTTAGGGTGACGGTGAGTGTTAGGGTGAGGGTGAGGGTGAAGGTGATGGTGACGGAGCATGTTGGGTTTGGGGTTAGGGTTACGGTGAAGGTGAGGGTTAGGGTTATGATTATGGTTAGGGTAAGGGATAGGATGAGGGTGAGGGCGAGGGTGAGGGTGAGGGTGAGGGTTAGGGTTAGGGTTAGTGTAAGGCAGAGTGTTAGGGTTAGCGTTAGTGTTAGGGTGAGGGTGAGGGTTAGGTTTACGGTTAGGGTTAGGGTTAGTGTGAGGTTTAGGGTGAGGGTTAGGGTTAGGGTTAGGGTGAGGTTTAGGGTTAGGGTTATATTGAGGTTTAGGTTTAGGGTTAGGGCTATGGTGAGGGTGAGTGTTAGGGTGAGTGTGAGCGTGAGGGTGTGGTTTTTGGTTAGGTAAGGGTTGGGTTACGGTTAGTGTTCTTGTTATGGTTAGGTTTAGAGTGAGGGTTAGGGTTAGTGAGATGTTTAGTGTGAGGCTGAGGGTTAGGGTGAGGGTGAGGGTTCAGGTGAGGTTGAGGGTTCGGGTTCAGGTTCGGGTTAGGTTGTGGGTTAGATTTAGGTTTAGGGTGAGGGTTAGGTTGACGCTGAGTGTGAGGGTAAGGGTTACGGTTAGGTTTAGAGTTAGGGTTAGGGTTAGGATTACGGTGAGGGTGAGTGTGATGTTTAGGGTGAGGGTGTGTGCTAGATTGAGGGTTAGGGTTCAGTTTAGCATGAGGTTTAGGGTGTGGGAGTGGGTTAGGTTTAGGGTGAAGTTTAGGGTGAGGGGTAGGGTTAGGGTTAATGTTACGGTGAGGGTTTGGGTGAGGATGATGTTGAGCATTAGGGTTAGGTTTAGGGTGAGTGTGAGGGTTAGGGTTAGGGTTAGGGTTAGGGTGAGGGTTACGGTTAGTGTGAGGGTTAGGGTGAGGGTGAGGTTTAGGGTTAGGGTTAGGGTGACAGTGACAATGAGGGTGAGGTTTAGGTTTAGGATTATGTTTACGGTGAGTTTGAGGTTTAAGGTTAGGGTTAGGGTGAGGGTTAGGGTTAGGATTAGGGTTGGGATTAGGGTTATTGTTCGGGTTAGGGTTAGGGTTAGGGTTAGGGCAAGATTCAGGGTAGGTTTAGGGTGAGTGTGAGGGTGACGGTGAGGGTTAGGGTTAGGTTTAGGGTTAGGGTGAGGCTTAGTGTGAAGTTTATGGTTAGGGTTAGCATAAGGGTTAGGGTTAGGGTGAACGTTAGGTTTCAGGTTAGGTTTAGGGTGACGGTGAGGTTGAGTTTTAGGCTTAGGGTTAGTGTGAGGATAAGGGTTAGGGTGAGGGTTAGTATGAGGGTTAGGGTTAGGGTTAGAGTAAGTGTTAAGTTTAAAGTGAGGTTTAAGTTTAGGGTCAGGATTAGGGTGAGGGTGAGGGTGAGGGTTAGCTTTACGGTTAGTGTGAGGATAAGAGTTAGGGTGAGGTTTAGGGTTAGGGTTAGGTTTTGAGTTAGGTTTAGGTTTAGGGTTAGGGTGAGGGTAAGGGTTAATATGAGGGTGAGTGTGAGGGTGAGGGTGGGGGTGATCTTGAGGTTTAGGTTTAGGGTGAGGATGAGGGTTAGGGTGAGGATTAGGGTTAGTTTTAGTGTTAGTGTTAAGGTGACGGTGAGGGTGAGGGTTAGGGTTAGTTTGAGGGTTAGGGTGAAGGTGAGGTTGACGGTGAGTGTTAGGGTGAGGGTGAAGTGAGGGTGTGGGTTAGGGTTAGCTTTTGTGTTAGGGTGAGTGTGAGAGTTAGGGTTAAGTTTAGGGTGAGAATGAGGTTGTGGGTTAGGATTAGGGTTAGGGTTAGGGTGAGGGTAAGGGTTAGGTTTAGGGTTAGGGTAAGCATTAGGTTTAGGGTGAGAGTTAGAGTTTGGGTTCGGTTGAGGGTTAGTGTTAGGGTTAGGGTTAGGGTAAGAGTTAGGATTAGGGTGAGGGTTAGTTTTTGGGTTAGGGTGAGGGTTAGGGTTAGTTTAGATTTAGAGTGAGGTTTAGGGTTAGGGTTAGGGTGAGGGTGAGGGTTAGGGTTAGGTTTAGGATTAGGGTGAAGGTTAGGGTTGGGGTGAAGTTTAGGGTGATGGTGAGGGTTAGAGTGACGGTGAGGGTTATGTTGAGGGTTAGGGTGAGTGTGAGGGCTAGGGTTAGTGTGAGGTTTAATGTGAGGTTGAGGTTTAGGGTCAGGTTTAGGGTGACGGTGACATTGAGGGTGAGGTTTAGGGTTTGGATTAGGGTCATGGTAAGTTTTAGGTATAGGGTTAGGGTTAGGATTTGCTTTAGAATTAGGATTAGGGTTAGGGTTAGGGTTATTGTTAGGGTTAGGTTTAGGGTAAGAATGAGTTTTAGGGTTAGGGTTAGAGTGAAGTTTAGTTTCAGGGTGAGGTCTATGGTGAGGGTGAGGTTTAGGGTGAGTGTGAGGGTGAGTGTGAGGTTAAGGGTTACGATTTGGTTTAGGGTTATGGTAAGGCTGAGGTTGACGGTGAGGGTGAAGGTGAAGATTAGGGTTCGGTTTAGGGTTAGGGTTAAGGTGACAGCTAGCGTGAGTGTGAGTGTTAGGTTGAGAATGAGGGTGAACGTGAGGGTTGAGTTTAGGTAAGAGTTAGGTTTATTGTTAGTGTGAGGATTAGGTTGAATGTGAGCGTTAGTGTGAATGTTAGGGTTAGGGTGAGTTTTAGGGTCAGAGTTAGGCTGAGGGTTAGGGTTAGGGTGAGAGTGAGGGTTAGGGTGAGAGGTAGGGTTAGGGTTAGTGTGAGAGGGTTAGCGTGAGGGTTAGGGTTAGGGTTAGGGTCAGGTTGAGGGTAAGGGTTATGTTGAGGGTTAGGGTGAGGGTTAGGGTTAGGGTTAGCATTAGGTTTAGGGTGAGGATGAATATGAGGGTTAGGTTTAGGGTTAGGTTGAGGGTGAGGGTTAGGGTGAGGGTGAGGGTTACGTTAAGAATTAGGGTTAGGTTGAGGTTTAGGTTTAGTGTGAGGGCTACGGTTTGGGTGTGGGTTAGGTGAATCTGAGGGTGAGGGTGAGGTTTTGAGTTAGGTAAGGATTAGGGTTACGGTTAGGATTAGGGTTAGGGTGAGGGTAAGGTTTAGGGTTAGGGTTAGGTTTAGAGTGAGGTTTAGGTTTAGGGTTTGGCTGAGGGTGAGTGTTAGGGTGAGTTGTAGGGTTAGGTTTAGAGTAAGGGTTTGGTAGAGGGTGAGGGATAGGGTTAGGTTGAGGGTGAGGGTGAGGATGAGGGTGAGGGTTAGGTTTAACGTTAGGGTTAGGGTGCAGGTTATTGTCAGGGTTGGGGTTAGGCTTAGGGTAAGTGTTAGGGTTAGGGTGAGGGTTAGGGTTAGGGTTAGGGTTTGAGTGTTGGTGAGGGTGAGGGAAAGTGTTAGGGTTAGGGTGATGATGAGGGTTAGGGTTAGGGTTTGGGTTAGGGTTAGTGTGAGGATAAGGTTTAGGGTGAGGGTTAGGGTTAGGGTGAGGGTGAGGGTGAGTGTTAGGTTTAAGATTAGGGTTAGGTTGCGGGTTATTGTGAGGGTTAGGGTTAGGCTTAGGGTAAGTGTTAGGGTTAGCGTGAGGTTTAGGGTTAGGGATAGGGTTTGGGTGTTGGTGAGGGTGAGGGAAAGTGTTAGAGTTAGGGTGATGATGAGGGTTAGGGTTAGGGTTTGGGTTAGGGTTAGTGTGAGGATAAGGCTTAGGGTGAGGGTTCGGGTGAGGGTTAGAGTTAGGGTGAGGATTATGGTTATGGTCAGGGTTAGGGTTAGGTTGAGGGTTAGAGTGGGGGTTAGGTTTAGGGTTGGGTTTAGAGTGAAGGTGAGGGTGAGGGTTATCGTGACGTTTAGGTTTAGGGTGAGGGCTACGGTGATGTTGAGAGTTAGGTTGAGTGTGAGGGTTTCCATTAGGTAAGGGTTATGGTTATGGTTAGGTTGAGGATTAGGTTGAGGGTGAGGGTTAGTTTGAGTGTTAGGGTTAGGGTGAGGGTTACAGTTAGGTTTAGGTTGAGGGTTAGGTTTAGGGTTATGTTTAGGGTGAGGCTGAGGGTTACGGTGAGGGTTACGGTTCGGGTGAGGGTGAGGGTGAGGGTTAGGGTGTGGTTTAGGGTTAGGGTTAGGGTGAGGGTTAGGGTGACTTTGAGGGTTAGGGTGAGGGTGAGGTTTAGTGTTAGGGTTAGGGTGAGGGTTAGGGTTAGTGTTAGGTTTACTATGAGGGTTAGATTGAGGGGTAGGTTTAGGGTTAGGGAGAGGTTTAGTGTTAGTTTGACGGTTAGCCATAGGGTTAGAGTTAGGGTTAGTATGAGGATAAAGCTTACGGTGAGTTTTAGAGTGATCATGAGGGTAAGGTTTATCCTTTGGGTTAGGGTGAGGTTTAAGGTTAGGGTTAGGTTTAGGGTGAGGGTTAGGGTTCGGGTTATGTTTTCGGTGAGGGTGAGGGTTAGGATGAGGGTGAAGTTGAGGGTGAGGGTTAGGATGAGGGGGAGGGGGAGGGTGATCTTGAGGATTAGGTCTAGGGTGAGGATGAGGGTTAGGGTGAGGATTAGGGTTAGTTTTAGGGTTAGGATTAGGGTGAGGGTGAGGGTGAGGGTTAAGGTTAGTTTGAGGGTAGGCGTGAAAGTGAGGTTGAGGGTGAGTGTTAGGGTGAGGGTGACAGTGAGGGTGTGGGTTAGGGTTAGGATTAGGGTTAGGGTGAGTGTGACAGATAAGTTTAAGCTTAGTTGAGGGTTAGGGTTAGTTCAGGGTAAGGGTTAGTTTTAGGGATAGTGTCAGCGTTAGTTTTAGGGTGAGGGTTAGAGTTAGGTTTAGGGTGATGGTTAGGGTTAGGTTTAGGGTAAGAGTTAGGGTTAGTGTGAGAGTTAGTGTTAGGGTTAGGTTGAGGGTTAGGGTTAGGGTTAGGTTTAGCGTGAGGTTTAGGGTTAGGGTGAGGGAGAGGGTTAGGTTTAGGTTTAGGGTTAGAGTGAGGGTTATGGTTAAGGTGAAGTTTAGGGTGATGGTGAGGGTTAGGGTGAGGGTGAGGGTAAGGGTTAGGTTTAGGGTTAGTGTGAGAGTTAGGGTTGGGGTGAAGTTTAGTGTGATGGTGAGTGTTAGGGTGAGGGTGAGGTTGAGGGTGAGGGTTAGGGTGAGGGTGAGAGTGAGGGTGATGGTGAGGGTTATTGTTAGGATTAGGGTAATGGTGAGTGTGAGGGTTAGGATTAGGATTAAGGTTTGGTTAAGTGTTAGGCTGAGTGTGAGGGTGAGGCTGAGGGTTAGGGTTAGGTTTAGGGTGAGGGCTAGGGTTAGTGTGAGGGTTAGGGTGAGGGTGAGGTTGAGGTTCATGGTTAGGGTGATGGTGAAAGGGAGAGTGAGGGTTAGGGTTAGGATTAGAGTTAGGGTGAGTTTTAGGTATAGGGTTAGATTTAGGATGAGGGTTAGAGTTAGGATTAGGTTTAGGGTTAGGGTTATTGTTAGGGTTAGGATTAGAGTTAGGGTTAGGGTAAGAGTGAGGTTTAGGGTTAGGGTTAGGGTGAGGTTTAGGTTCAGGGTGAGGGCTATGGTTAGGGTGAGGTTAAGGGTGAGTGTGAGGGTGACGGTGAGGGTGCGGGTGAAGATTAGGTTTAGGGTTAGTGTTAGGTTGTGGGTGAGGTTGAGGTTTAGGTTTAGGTTTAGGGTTAGGGTTAGGGTTAGCCTGAGGGTGACGGTGAGGTTGAGAGTGAAGATTAGGGTTAGGTTTAGGGTTAGGGTTAAGTTGAGGACTAGCGTGAGTGTGAGTGTTAGGGTGAGAATGAGGGTGAACATGAGGGTTTTGGTTAGGTAAGAGTTAGGGTTATTGTTAGGGTGAGGATTAGGTTGAATTTGAGGGGTAGTGTGAGGGTTAAGTTTAGGGTGAGTGTTAGGGTCAGAGTTAGGGTGAGGGTTAGGGTTACGGTTAGGTGTAGGGTTAGGGTGAGGGTGAGGGTTACGGTGAGAGGTAGGGTTAGGGTTAGTGTGAGGGTTAGGGTTAGTATGAGGGTTAGGGTTAGGGTTAGGGTTAGGGTCAGGTTGTGGATAAGGGTTAGGTTGAGGGTTAGTGTGAGGGTGACGGTTATGGTTAGGGTGAGGGTGAGGTTTAGGGTGAGGGTTAGGGTTAGGGTTAGGGTTAGGGTGAGGGTGAGGGTGAGGTTTAGGGTTAGTGTTAGGTTGAGGTTTAGGTTTAGGGTGAGGGCTACGGTGATGGTGTGGTTTAGGGTGAATGTGAGGGTGAGGGTGAGGTTTTCAGTAAGGTAAGGATTAGGGTTAAGGTTAGGATGAGGATTAGGATGAGGGTGAGGGTTCTTTTGAGGGTTAGGGTTAGGGTGAGCTTTAGGGTTAGGGTTAGATTGAGGGTTAGAGTTAGGGTGACGTTTAGGGTGAGGCTGAGGGTTAGGGTGAAGGTGACGTTTCCGGTGAGGTTGATGGTGAGGGTGAATGTTAGTGTGTGGTTTAGTGTTAGGTTTATCCTGAGGGTTAGGGTGACGGTGAGGGTTAGGGTGAGGGTGAGGTTTAGGGTTAGGGTGAGGATTAGGGTTAGGGTTAGGTTTAGGGTGCGGGTTAGGGTTAGGGTTAGCGTTAGGTTTAGGTTTAGGGTTAGGGTGAAAGTTAGGGTTAGGGTTAAGTTTAGGGTGACGGTGTGGGTTAGGGTGAATGTGAGGTTGAGGGTGAGGATTAGGGGGAGTGTGAGAGTGAGGGTGATGGTGAGAATTATTGTTAGGGTTAGGGTTAGCGTGAGTATAAGGGTTAGGTTTAGGATTAGGGTTTGGTTAAGCGTTCGGCTTAGTGTGAGTGTGAGGGTTTGGGTAAGGCATAGGGCTAGTGTGAGGATTAGGTTGAGTGTGAGGGTTAGTATGAGAGTGAGGGTTAGGGTTAGTGTTAGTGTTAGGATAAGGGTTAGGGTCAGGTTTAGGGTGAGGGTGAGTGTTAGGGTTAGCATTAGTTTTAGGGTCAGGGTTAGGGTTAGGGTTTGGGTGAGGGTGAGGGTTCGGATTAGCGTTAGGGTAAGGTTTAGGGTTAGGCTGAGGGTTAGGGTTAGGGTTAGGGTTAGGGTGAGGGTGAGGGTTAGGGTGAGGGTTAGGTTTAGGCTGAGGATTAGGTTTAGGTTTAGTTTTATTGTACGGGTTAGGGTTAGGTTGAGGGTTAGGCTTAGGGTGATGTTTAGGGTGACAGTGAGGGTGAGGGTGAGTGTGAGGTGAGGGTGACTGTGAATGTTGGGGTTAGGGTTAGAGTTAGAGTGAGGGTGAGTGTTAGGGTTGGGGTTATGGTTATGGTAATTGTTAGGATGAGGGTGAGTGTGAGGTTGAGTGTTAGGTTTAGGGTTAGGGTGAGGGTGAGGGTGAGGGTTTGGGTTGGAGTTAGGGTTAGAGTGAGGGTGAGGGTTAGGGTGAGGGTTAGGGTTACGTTTAGGTTTAGGGTTAGGGTGAGGTTTAGGGTGTGGTTTTGGGTAAGGGTTAGGGTGAGGGTTAGGTTTAGGTTTAGGGTGAGGTTTAGGTTTAGGGTGAGGGCTATGGTGAGTGTGAGGGTTACGGTGAGTGTGAGTGTGAGGGTGAGGTTTTCGGTTAGGTAAGGTTTTGAGTTAGGGTTAGTGTTAGGGTTAGTTTTGGGCTTAGAGTGAGGGTTAAGTTTAGGGTAGGGTGATATTTAGGGTGAGGCTGAGGGTTAGGGTGAGGGTGAGGTTTCAGGTGAGGTTGAGGGTTCGGGTGAGTTAGAGGGTTATGTTGTGGGTTAGGGTTAGGTTTAGGATGTGGGTTAGGTTGATGGTGAGGGTGAAGGCGAGGGTTAGGGTTAGGTTGAGGGGTAGGGTTAGGGTTAGGTTGAATGTGAGTGTGATGTTTAGGGTGAGGTTGAGGGCTAGGGTGAGGGTTAGTGTTCAGATTAGGGTGAGGTTTAGGGTGTGGGAGAGGGTTAGGGTTAGGGTGAAGTTTAGGGTGAGGGGAAGGGTTAGGGTTAGTGTTAGGGTTAAGGTGAGGGCTAGGGTGAGTGTGAGGGTTAGGATGAGAATGAGGGTGAAGGTGAGGGTTTCGGTTAGGTAAGACTTAGGTTTATTGATAGGGTGAGGATTAGGTTGAATGTGAACGTTAGTGTGAGGGTTAGGGTTAGGGTGAGTTTTAGGGTTAGCATTAGGGTTCGTGTGAGGGTTAGGTTTAGGGTTAGGTCTAGCATAACAGTTAGGTTTAGGGTGAGGTTTAATGTTAGGTTTAGGGTGAGGGTTAGGGTTAGGTTAGGTTTACAGTGAGGTTTAGGGTTAGGGTTAGGGGGAGGGGAGGCTTAGTTTAAGGGTTAGTGTTAGGGTTAGGGTAAGGGTTTGGGTTAGTGTGAGTGTTAGGTTTAGGGTTAGGGTGAGTGTGAGGGTGAGAGTTAGGATTAGGTTTAGGGTAAGGGTGAGGGTTAGTGTGAGGTTTAGGGTTGGGGATATGGTAAGTGTTAGGGTTAGGGTGAGGTTTAGGGTTAGGGTTAAGGTTAGGGTGAGGGTGAGGGTGAGGGTTAGGGTTAGGGTTAGGGTTAGTGTGAGGATATGGGTTAGGATGAGTGTTATGGTGAGGGTGAGTGTTAGGGTTAGCGTTAGGTTTAGTGTAAGGGTTAGTGTTAGGATTAGGGTTAAGGTGAGGGTTAGGGTGAGGCTTAGGATTAGGGTTAGGGTAAGGATTAGGTTTAGGGTGGGAGTTAGCATTAAAGTTAGGGTTAGGGTGAGGGTGAGGGTTAGGGTATGTTAGGGTTAGTTTGAGATTTAGGGTTAGAGTTAGGGTTAGAGTAACGGTAAGAGTTAGGGTGAGGTTTAGGGTTAGGGTTAGGGTGAGGATGAGGGTGAGGGTTAGTGTGAGGTTACTGTTGAGGGTGAGGGCTATGGTGATGTTGAGGGTTAGGTTGTCTGTGAGTGTGAGTGTGAGTGTTTCCCTTAGGTAAGGGTTAGGTTTATCGTTAGGGTGAGGTTCAGGGTTAAGGTGAGGGTTAGGTTGAGGGTTAGGGTAAGGTAAGGTTTAGTGTGAGCCTCAGGGTTATGGTGAGGGTGAGGGTTCAGGTGAGGGTGAGGGTTCCGGTGAGTGTGAGGGTTAGGGTGTGGGTTAGTGTTAGGTTTAGGGTGAGGGTTAGAGTGACGATGAGGGTTAGGGTGATGGTGAGGGTTAGGGTTAATTTTAGGGTGAGGTTAAGGGTTAGGGTTAGAGTTAGGGTGAGGGTTAGGGTGCGGGGTATTGTTAGGGATACGGAGAGGGTTAGGGTTAGTGTGAGGGTTAGGGTTCGGTTTAGAGTAAGGGTTAGTCTGAAGATAAAAGTTATGGGGAGTGTTAGGGTTAGGGTTAGGATAAAGGTTAGGGTTAGGTTAAGCATTAGGGTTAGGGTGATGTTTAGGGTGAGGTTGAATATTAGGGGGAGGGGGAGGTTGAGGATTAGGGTTAGGGTGAGTGTGAGGGTGAGGGTGACGTTGAGGGTTATGTTTAGGGTGAGGGTGAGGGTTAAGGTTAGGATTAGTGTTAGGTTTAGGGTTAGGCTAAGTGTGAGGGTTTATTTGGGGTTTAGGGTTAGGGTTAGGATGAGTGTTCGGGTTAGTTTGAGGGTTAGGGTGAAGGTGAGTTTGAGGGTGAGGGTGATGGTGAGGGTGACAGTGAGGGTGAGGATTAGGGTTAGGATTAGCTTTAGGGTAAGTTGACGGGTAGGGTTAGTGTTAGCGTTAGGGTTGAGGTTGAATGTGAGGGTTAAGGGTTAGGGTTAGGGTGAGGGTGAGGGTTAGGTTTAGGGTTAGGGTTAGGGTAAGGGTTAGGGTTAGGTTTAGGGTTAGGGGTGGGTTAGGGTGAGGGTTAGGTTTACGGTTAAGTTTAGGGTATGGGTTAGGTTTAAGGTGAGGGTTAGGGTTAGGGTTAGGGTGAGGTTACGGTTAGGGTTAGGTTTAGGGTGAGGGTTAGATTTTGGTATAGGGTGAGGGATAGGAATAGTGTTAGGGTGAGGATTAGGGTTAGGGTTAGGTTTAGGGTTAGTGTTAGGTTTAGGGTTAGGGTTAGGGTGAGGGTGAGGTTTAGCTTGAGGGTTAGGGTTAGGGTTAGGGTAAGGGTTAGGTTTAGGGTGAGTGTTTGGTTCAGGGTTAGGTTTATGTTGAGGGTGAGTGTGAAGGTGAGGGTTAGGGTTAGGGTTACGGTTAGGGTGAGAGTTAGTGTGAGGGTTATGGTTAGGGTTAGTGTAAGGGTTAGGGTTAGGTTAGGGTTAGGTTTAAGGTTAGGGTTAGGGTGAGGGTGAGGTTGAGCTTTAGGGTTAGGTTTAGTGTGAGGATAAGGGTTAGGGTGTGGGTTAGTGTGAGGGTTAGGGTTAGGGTTAGGGTAAGTGTTAAGGTTGGAGTGAGGGTTAAGTTTTGTGTTAGGGTTAGATTGAGGGTGAGGGTGAGGGTTAGTGTTAGGATTAGATTTAGGGTTAGGATGAGGGTTAGGGTTAAGCTGGCGGTTAGGGTTAGTGTGATGTATATTGTGAGGGTGAGGGTTAGGGTGAGAGTGAATGTTAGGGTCAGGATGAGGGTTCGGGTGAGTGTGAGGGTTAGGGTGTGGTTGAGGGTTAGGGTTAGGTTGAGGTTTAGGTTGATGGTGAGTTTTAGGGTGAGGGTGAGGTTTAGATTTAGCGTTAGGATTTTGGTGAAGTTTAGGGTTAGTGTGAGGGTTAGGGTTAGTGTTAGTGTTAGGGTGAGGTTGAAGTTTAGAGTTAGGCCTAGGGTGAGGTTGAGGGTGAGGGTTAGGGTTAATTTTAGGCTTAGGGTGAGGGTGAGAGTGAGGGTGAGGTTGAGTGTTAGGGTTAGGATTAGGGTTAGGGTGAGAGTGGGGTTGAGTGTTAGGGTTAGGATTAGGGTTAGGGTTACGGTAAGGCTGAGGGAGAAGGGGAGGTTGAGGGTT
Organism: Dipodomys merriami; assembly: GCF_024711535.1. Lineage (NCBI taxonomy): Eukaryota > Metazoa > Chordata > Mammalia > Rodentia > Heteromyidae > Dipodomys > Dipodomys merriami. Next base: position 12,880,960 of record NW_027203715.1, on the reverse strand, counting down.
ATGTTAATTGTTATGGTTAGGATTAGGGTTAGGTTATGGTTAGTGTTAGCGTGAGGTTTAGACTGATGGTTATGGTTAGGTTTAGTGTGAGGGTTAGGTTTAGGTTTAGGATTAGGTTTAGGGTGAGGATTAGGGTTAGGTTTAGGGTTATGATAAGGTTTAGGCAGAGGGTTAGTGTTAGGGTTAGTGTGAGGGTAAGGTTTAGGGTTAGGCTAAGTGTTAGGGTGAGGGTAAAGTTTAGGGTGAGAGTTAGGGTGAGGGTGAGGCTAAGGTTTCGTTTGAGGTTTAGGGTGAAGGTTAGGTTTGTGGATAGATTTAGGGTGAGTGTTAGGGTGTGGGTAAGTGTTAGGTTGAGGGTTAGGGTGAGGGTGAGTAATAGGGTTCGGGTGAGGGTAAGGGTAAGGTTGAGGGTTTGGTTGGGAGTGAGGGATAGGGTGAGGGTTTGGGTTAGGTTTAGGGTTAGAGTTAGGCTGAGGGGTAGGGTTAGGTTAAGTATGAGGTTTAGGTTTAGTGTGAGGGTTAGGGTTAGGGTTAGGGTGAACGGTAAGGGTTAGGTTGAGGGTTAGAATGAGTGTGAGGTTTAGTGTTAGAATTAGGTTTAGGGTTAGGGTTAGGATGAGTGTTAGGGTTAGGTTTATGGTTAGGTTTAGGGTGAGGGCGAGGGTTAGGTTTAGGGTTAGGGTGAGGGTTAGTGTTAGGGTGAGTGCTAGGCTGAGGGTGAGGTTTAGGGGGAGGGTATTGGTGAGGGTGAAGTTTTTGGTAAGGTAAGGGTTAGGGCTAGTTTTAGGGTGACTATTAGTGTTAGGGTTTGGGTTAGGGTTATGTTGAGGGTGAGGGTGAGTTTGAGGTTTAGTGGTAGGATGAGGGTTAGGGTGAGGGTGAGGGTGAGGGTGAGGGTTAGGGTTAGGGTTAATATGCTGGTTAGGATTATGGTGAGGGTTAGAATTAGGGTGGTGTGAGGGTGAAGGTTAGGGTTAGGGTAATGTTTAGTGTGAGGGTTAGGGTGAGCGTGAGTGTTCAGGTCAGAGTTAGGCTTAGGGTCACGTTTAGGGATAGGTTTAGGGTGAGGGTTAGGATGAGGGTGAGGGTTAGGGTTAGTGTTAGGTTTAGGGTGATGTTTAGGGTGAGCGTTAGCTTTACGGTTAGTGTTAGTTTGCGGGTTAGGGACAGGGTAAGCGTTAGGGTGAGTTTTAGGGTGAGGATTAGGGTGAGGATTAGGATGAGTGTGAGGGTTAGGGTTAGGTTTATGGTTAGTGTGAGGATAAGGGTTAGGGTGAGGGTTAGTATCAGGGTGAGGTGTAGGATTAGGGTTAGGGATAGGGTGAGCGTTCGGGTGAGGGTTAGGTTTAGGGTTAGGGTTAGGGTTAGGTTTAGGGTGAGGGTTAGATTTATGGTGATGTTTATGGTGAGGGTGAGTGGTAGGGTGAGAGGGAGGGTGATGTAGGATTAGGTATAGGGTTAGGGTTAGCGTTAGGGTTAGGTTGAGGGTGAGTGTGAGGGTGAGGGTTCGTGTGAGGGTGAGGGTTAGGGTGTGGGCAAGGGTTAGGGTTAGGGTTAGGATTAGGGTTAGAATTAGGGTAGGGTTATGGTTAGGGTAAGGGTTAGGGTGAGGTTTAGGGTGAGGGTGAGAGTTAGGGTTAGCATTAGAGTTAGGGTGAGGCTGAGGTTTAGGATGAGGTTTATGGTGAGGGTTAGGGATAGGGTTATGTTTAGGGTGAGGGTGAGGGTGAGGCTGAGGATTAGTATTAGGATTAGGTTTAGGGTTAGGGTGAGTGTTAAGGTTAGACTGAGGGTTAGTGTTAAGGTGAGGGTGAGTGTTAGGGTGAGGGTGAGGGTTAGATTTAGGGTTAGGGCTATGGTGAGGTTTAGTGTTAGCATTAGGGTTATGGTGAGAGTTACGGTGAGGTGTAGCGATAGGGTTAGGGTGAGGGTTAGTGTCAGGGTGAGGGTTAGGGTTAGCGTTGGGGATAGGGTGAGTGTTAGGGTCAGTGTGAGGGTGGGGGTTTCGGTTAGGTAAGGATTAGGGTTAATTTTAGCCTGAGGATTAGGTTGAGGTTTAGGGTTAGTGTGAGTGTTAGGGTTAGGGTGAGGGTTAGGGTTAGTTTTTGGGTGAGGGTTAGGGTTAGGGTGAAGTTTAGGGTGACGTTTAGGGTTAGGGCTAGGGTTAGGGTTCGGGTTCGGGTGAAGGTTAGTGTGTGGGTAAGGGTTAGGGTTAGATTGAGTGTTAGGGTGATGGTGAGGGTTATGGTTACGTTTAGGCTGAGGGTTAGGGTTAGGGTGAGGGTTAGGGTGAGGGTTAGTGTGAAGGGTAGGGTTAGGGTTAGGTTGAGAGTTAGGGTTAGTGTGATGGTTAGGGTTAGGGTTAGGGTGAGGGTAAGGGTTAGAGTGAGTGTTAGGGTGAGGGTGAGGGTTTAGGTTAGTTAAGGGTTAGGGTTAGGGTTACGGTGAGGGGTAGGTTTAGGTTTAGGGTGAGGTTTAGGGGACTGTGAGGGTTAGGTTGAGTGTTAGGGTTAGGGTGAGGGTTAGCGTTAGGGTTAGGGTGAGGATTAGCGTTAGGGTGATGTTTAGTAGGAGGGTGATGGTTAAAGTAAGGGTTAGCCTTAGGGAAAGTGTTAGGGTTACCATTAGGTTAGGGTGAGGTTTAGAATGATGGGTAGTGTTAGAGTTAGGGTTACGGTGAGGGTTAGGATTTGGGTGAGGGTTAGGTTTAGGTTTAGGGTTAGGGTGAGGTTTATTGTTAGGTTGAGGGCTAGGGTGAGGGTGAGGTTCAGTGTGAGGGTGAAGGTGAGGGTGAGGTTTTTGATTAGGTAAGGTTTAGGGTCAGGTTCATGGTGAGATTTTGGGTGAGGGTGTGGGTTAGGGTTAGGGTTAGGGTTAGGGGGAGGTTGAGGGTGAGGGTGAGTGTTAGGATGAGGGTTAGGGTGAGGATGAGGGTGTTGGTGAGGGTGAGGTTTATGGTTAGGATTAGTGTGAGGGTTAGGGTTATGGTGAGGGTTAGGGTTAGTGTGAGAGTTAGGGTAGGGCTTAGGGTCAGGGTTAGGTTTGGGGTGAGGTTTAGGCTGAGGGGTAGGCTGAGGGTTATGGTTAGTGTTATGGTGAGGGAAAGGGTTAGGGTGAGGTTTAGGGTTAAGTGGACAGTTAAGGTTAGCTTTTGGATTAGGATTAGGGTTACGGTTAGGGTGAGGGTTAGGTTTAGTGTGAGTGTTAGGTTTAGGGTTACGCTTAGGGTTAGGGTAAGGGTTAGGGTGAGGGTTAGGGTTAGGGTTAGGTTTAGGTTGAAGGTCAGGGTGAGGGTTAGGGTTAGGTAGTGGGTTAGGGTTTGGCTGACCGGTAGCAATAGTGTGATGTTTATTGTGAGGGTGAGGGTTAGGTTGAGGGGGAGTGTTAGAGTGAGGGTTAGGATGAGGGTGAGGGTTAGGGTTAGGATTAGGGTTAGGATTAGGGTGTGGGTTAGGGTTAGGGTTAAGTTAAAGTTAGCGTTAGGGTGACATGTAGGGTTAGGTTTAGGGTGAGGTTTAGGGTTAATGTGAGGATTAGGGTTAGGGTTAGGGTTAAGGTTAGGGTGAAGATGAGGGATAGGATTAAGGTGAGGGTTGAGGGTTAATGTTAGCATTAGGGTTACGGTGAGGGGTAGGGTTAGGGTGAGGGTTAGGTTTATGGTTAGCTATAGGGTGAGGATTAGGGTTACTGTTATGTTTAGGGTGAAGGTTAGGCAGAGGGGTAGTGTTAGGGTTAGGGTTAGGGTGTGGTTGAGGGTGAGGGTAAGTGTTAGGGTGAACGTTAGGGTGAGGTTTAGGTTTAGGGTGAACATTAGGTTTAGGGTGAGGTTTAGGGTTAGGATTATGGTTAGGGTTGGGGTGAGGGCTAGTGTTAGCATTAGTGTTAGTGTTAGGGTGAGGGTGAGGGTGACGGTTAGGGTTAGGTTTAGGATTAGTTTTAGGGTTAGGGTTAGGCTGAATTTGGGGGTGAGCTTGAGTGTGAAGGTTAGGGTTAGGGTTAGTTTTAGGGTGAGGCCTAGGTTGAGGGTGAGGGTTAGGGTGAGGGTCACGGTGCGGGTCAGGGTTTTGGTTAGGTAAGGCTTAGGGTTAGGTTTAGGTTGAGGATTAGGGTGAGGATGAGGTTTAAGGTGAGGGTTAGGGTTATGTGAGGATTGAGGTTAGGGTTAGGGTGAGGGTTAGGGTTAGGGTGATGGTTAGGGTGAGGGTGAGTGTTAGGGTGAGGGTGAGGGTGAGGGTGTAGATGAGGGTTAGTGTTGGGGTGAGCATTAGGATGACAGTGAGGGTTAGAGTGAAGGTGAGGGTTAGGGTTAGTGTTAGGGTGAGTGTTAGGCTTATGGTGAGGGTACGGGTTAGGATGAGGCTTAGGGTGAGGGTGAGGTTTAGGGGTAGTGTTAGAGTTAGGGTGAGCGTGACGGTGAGGGTTAGGGTTCAGCTTAGGCTTAGGGTGTGGGTGAGGGTTAGAGTTAGTGCTAGGGTTAGTGTTAGGGTATGGGTAAGTTTTAGGGTGAGGGTTAGTTTTAGGGTGAGGGTTAGTTTTAGGGTGAGGTTTAGGGTTAAGTTGAGGGTTAGGGTGAGCGTTAGGGTGAGGGATAGTTTTAGGTTTAGGGTTAGGTTGAGGGTTAGGGTGAGGTTTAATGTTAGTGTTAAGTTAGGGGGAGGGGGAGGTTTAGGGATAGAATTAGGGTTAGGGTTAGGGTTAGGGTTAGGGTGAGGGTGAGGGTGAGAGTGAGGTTTAGGTTTAGGGTGAGGGTTACGTTTAGGGTTAGGATTAGGGTTAGTTTGAGGGTTAGGGTTAGGATTAGGTTGAGGGTTGGGGTTAGGGTTAGGAAAAGGGTTTGGCTGAAGGTTACTGTTAGCGTTAGGGTGAGGGTTAGAATTAGAGTGAGGGTTAGGATTATGGTTAGGTTTAGGATTAGGGTGAGGGAAAGGTTTAGGGTCAGTGTAAGGGTCACTGTGAGGGTTAGGGTTAGGGTGAGGGTTAGGGTGAGCGTTAGGGTCATTGTTAGGGTTAGTTTTAAGGTTAGGTAGAGGGTTAGGATGAGGTTTAGTTTTAGGGTTAGGGTTAGAGTGAGGGTTAGGGTGAGGGTGAGGTTTAGGGATTGCATTAGGGTTTAGGTTAGAGTTAGGGGGAGGATTAAGTTTATGGTTACGGTTAGGGTGAGGGTGAGGGTGAGGGTTATGTTGAGGGTTAGGGTTAGGGTTACGATTAGGGGTAGGGTGTGGGTTAGGTTTAGTGTGAGGGTTAGGGTTAGGGTTAGGGTTAGGTTGAGGGTAAGGGTTAGGGTGAGTGTGAGGGTTAGGGTTAGCCTTATGTTAGGGTGAGGGTTATGGTGAGGGTTAAGTTGAGGTTAAGTGTTATTAGGAGGGTGAGCGTTAGACTTAGGTTTAGGGTGAGGGTTAGGGTTAGGCTGAGGTTTAGTTTAAGTTTAGGGTGAGGGTTCGGGTTCGGGTGAGCGTGAGTTTTAGGGTGTGCGCGACAGTTAGGGTAAGGGTGAGGGTTAAGGTGACAGTGAGGGTTAGGGTGAGAGTGAGGCTTAGGGTTGCGATGAGGATTAGGGTTAGGGTTAGGGTTAGGGTTATGGTGAGGGTAAGGATTAGGATGAGTGTTAGGGTAAGGGTGAGGTTTAGGGATAGCGTTAGAGTTAGGGTGAGGTTGAGAGTGAGGGTTAGGGTTCAGGTTAGGCTTAGGGTGAGGGTGAGGTTTAGAATTAGGGTTAAGTTTAGGGTTAGGAAGAGGGTTTGGCTGAGGGTTTGGGGTAGATTTAGGGTGAGGGATAGGGTTAGTGTGAGGGTTAGGTTTAGAGTTAGGGTTAGGATTAGGGTGAGGGAAAGGTTTAGGGTGAGGGTTATGGTGACGGTGAGTGTTAGGATTAGGGTGAGGGTTAGGGTGAGCGTTAAGGTGAGGGTTAGGGTTAGATTTATTGTTATGGTGAGGGTTAGGGTGAGGTTTAGTTTTAGGGTTAGGGTTAGGGTGAGGGTAATGGTTAGAGTGAGATTTAGGGTGAGGGTGAGGGTTAAGTTTAGCATTAGGTTTAGGGTTAGGGTTAGGGTTAGGGTGAGGGATAGGATGAGGGTGAGGGTGAGTGTTATGTTGAGAGTTACGGTTATGGTTAGGGTTAGGGTGAGGGTTAGGGTGAGGGTTAGGTTAGGGTTAGGGTGAGGGTGATGTTTAGGGTAAGGGTTAGATTGATGGTGAGGGTAAGAGTTAGGGTGACAGATAGGTTTAGGGTTAGGGTTAGAGTGAGGTTTAGATTTAGTGTTATGGTTAGGTTTAGGGTGAGGGTAACGGTTAGAGTGTGGGTTAGGTTGAGGGTGAAGGTTAGGGATAGCATTAGGGTTAGGGTTAAGATTCGGGTGAGGATTAGCGTTACTGTTAGGATTAGGTTGAGGGTGAGGGTTATGTTGAGTTGTAGGGTTAGGGTTATGTTTAGGGTTAGGGTGAGGGTTAGAGTTAGGGTTAGAGTGAGAGTGAGGATGAGGGTTAGGGTTAGGGTTAGGATGAGTGTTAGGGTTAATGTGAGGGTTAGAGTAACGGTGAGAGTAAGGTTAGGGTGAGGGCTAGGGTTAGGTTTAGGGTTAGGGTGAGGTTGAGGGTGAGGGTAAGCATTAGTTTGAGCGTTAGGGTGAGGTTCAGGTTTAGGTTTAGCATTAGGTTTAGGGTGAGGGTGAGGGTGAGGGTCCGATTTAGGATTAGTGTGAGGGTTAGGGTTATGGTAAGTGTTAGTTTGAGGTTGAGGTTGAGAATTAGGGTGAGGGTGATGGTGAGGATGAGGGTGAGGCTGAGAGTTAGGTTTAGGATTAGGGTTATGGTTACTTTTAAGTTTAGGGTTTGGGTTAGTGATAGGGTGAGACTGAGGTCTAGGTTTAAGTTTAGGATTAGGGTGAGGATTAAGGTTAGGGTGGGTGTTAGGGTGAAGGGTAGGGTTAGCGTTACTGTTAGGGTGACGGTTAGTTTAGTTTGAGGGTTAGGGTTAGGGTTAGGGTGAGGGTAATGGTTAGGGTTAGGTATAGGGTGAGGATTAGGGTTAGGGTTAGGTTTAGGGTGAGGGTTAGGCTGAGGGGTAAGGTTAGGTTTAGGGCTAGTGTCAGGGTTATGGTGAGGGTTAGTTTTAGGGTGAGGGTAAGGGTTAGGTTTAGGGTGAGGGTAAGTGTTAGAGTGAGGGTTAGGGTGAGGGTGAGGATTAGAAATAGCATTAGGTTTAGGGTTTGGGATAGGGTGAGGGTTAGGGTTGTTGATAGGCTTAGGGTGAGGGTAAGGGTGAGGGTTAAGTTGAGGGTTAGGTTTAGGGTTAGGAATAGGGTTAGGGTTAGTTTTGGGGTTAGGGTTGAGGGTGAGGGTTAGAGTTAGGTTTAGGGTTAGGTTGAGGGTTAGGGTTAGGGTGAGGATTAGAGTGACAGTGAGGGTAACGGTTAGGGTGAGGGCTAGGGTTAGGTTTAGGGTGAGTGTGAGGGTGAGGGTTAGGGTTACGATGAGGGTTAGGTTATGTTAAGGATTAGCCTTAGGGTGATGGTGAGGATAAGGTTTAGGTGAGTGCTAGGGTTAGGCTTAGGCTTAGGCGGGGTTTTAGGTTTGGGTAAGGGTGAGGGTGAGGGTTAGGTTTAGGATTAGGATTAGGTGTAGGGTTAGGCTTAGTGTGACTGTGAGGGTGAGGGTCAGAGTTAGGTTTAGGGTGAGGGTTAGGGTTATGTTTAGGGTTAGAGTGAGGGTGAGGGTGAGGGTTAGGGTGAGGGTCATTGTGAGGGTGAGTGTGATGGTTAGGTTTAGGGTGAGGGTTAGGGTTCGGGTTCGGGTGAGTGTGAGGGAGAGTGTGAGGGTTAGGATGAGTGTGATGGTGAGGTTGATGGTGAGGGTGAGGTTTAGGGTTTGGTTGAGCGTTAGGGTTAGGGTGAGGGTTAGGGTTAGGGTTAAGGTCAGGGTGAGGGTTAAGGTTAGGATTAGGGTTAGTATGAGGTTTAGGCCAAGGGGTAGGCTTAGGGTTAGGGTGAGGGTAAGGGTTAGGGTGAGGATGAGGGTTAGGTTTAGGATTAGGTTTAGGGTTAGGGTGAGAGTTAGGGATAGATTATGTTTTAGCCTGAGGGTTTGAGTTAGGGTTAGGTTTAGAGTTAGGGTGAGGTTTAGTGTTAGGGTTTGAGTTAGGGATAGGTTTAGGGTTAGGCTGAGGTTGAGCTTGAGGCTGAGGGTGAGGTTTAGGCTTAGGGTGAGGGTTAGGGTTGGGGTGAGGGATAGGTTGTAGATGAAGGTAAGGTTTAGGGCGAAGTTTAGGGTGAGGTTGAGGGTTAATGTTAGCATTAGATTTATTGTGAGGCTGAGGGTTAGGGTGAGGGTGAGCATTAGGTTTAGGTATAGGGTAAGGATTAGTGTTTGGGTTAGGGTTAGGCTGAGGGTTATGCTGGGGGGTAGGATTAAGGTTAGGGTTAGGGTGAGGGTTAGGGGAGGGTTAGCATTACGGTTAGTGTTAGGGTTAGGTTGAGGTTGAGGTTGAGGTTAAGGGTTAGGGTGAGGTTTAGGGTGAGGTTGAGGTTTAGGGTTAGCATTGGGTTTAGGTTTAGGGTGAGGGTTAGCGTTAGGGTTTTGGTTAGGTTGAGGGTGGGGTGAGGTTGACGGTGAGGGTTATGGTGAGGGTTAGGGTGAGGGTGAGGTTTAGGGTTAGGGTGAGTGTAGGGTGACGGTGAGGCTTAGGGTGAAGGTGAGGGTTAGGGTTAGGGTTAGGGTGAGGTTTAGGGTTATGGTTAAGGTGAGGGCTAGGGTGAGGAGTAGGGTTAGGGTTAGGGTGAGGGTTAGGTTTAATGTGAGGGTTAGGGTTAGGGTTAGGGTTAGTGTGAGGATAAGGCTTAGGTGAGTGTTAAATTGAGATTGAGGTTTAGGGTTATCGTTAGGGTTAAGGTGAGGGTTAGGGTAAGGGTTAAGGTTAGGGTTAAGGTTAGTATGAGGGTGAGTGTTAGAGTTAGGTTTAGGGTGAGGGATATGTTTAGGGTGAGGTTTAGGGTAAGGTTATGGTGAGGGTGAGGGTTCCAGTGACGGTGAGTTTTAGGGTGTGGTTGACGGTTAGGTTTAGGGTGAAGGTTAAGGTGACGGTGAGGTTTAGGGTGAAGGTGAGCTTTAGGGTTGTGGTAGTATTAGGGTTAGGGTTAGGGTTAGGGATACGGTGAGGGTAAGGGTTAGAATGAGGTTTAGGGTGAGAGTGAGGTTTAGGGACAGCGTTAGTGTTAGGGTGAGTGTTAGGGTGAGGGTTAGGGTTCAGGTTAGGGTTAGGTTGAGGGTGAGGGTTAGAGTTAGGGTTAGGGTTAGGATTAGGGTTAGGGTAAGATTTAGGGTGAGGGTTAGGGTGAGGGTGAGGGTTAGGGTTAGGTTGAGTGTTAGGTTGGGCATTAAGGAGAGTGTTAAGTTTAGTTTTAGGGTTAGGGTGAGGTTTAGTGTTAGTGTTAGTGTGAGGGTAAGGGTTAGAGTCAGGGTTAGGGTGAGGGTGAGGGTTAGCATTAGGTTTAGGGTTAGGGTTAGGGTTAGGGTGAGGTTTAGTGTTAGGGTTAGGGTGAGGGTTAGGGTTAGGAAGAGGGTTATGGATAGGGTTGGTGTTAGAGTGAAATTCAGCCTTAGGATTAGGGTTAGAGTTAGGTTGAGGGGGAGTGTGAGGCTTAAGGTTAGGATTAGGGTTAAGATTACTTTTAGGCTGAGGGTGAGGGTGTGGGTGAGGGTGAGGTTTAGGTTTAGGGTGAGGGTCAGGTTTAGGGTTAGGGTTAGGCTGAAGTTGAGGTTGAGCATGTAAGTGAGGGTTAGGGTGACGTTGAGGGTTAGGGTTAGGGTTAGGTTGAGGGGTAGGGTGAAGGGTAGTGTTAGGGTTAGGGTGAGGGTTAACGTTAATGTGCGGGTTAGGGTTTGGGTTAGGGTTACTCTGAGGATAAGGGTTAGTGTGAGGATTAGTGTGAGAGTGAGGGTTAGGGTTAGCGTTAGGGTTAGGTTGAGGGATAGGGTGAGCGTTAGGTTGTGGGTTAGGTTTAGCTTTAGGGTTAGGGTGAGGGTTAGGGTGAGGGTAAGATTTAGAGTGAGGGTAAGGGTGAGGGTGAGGGTTAGGGATAGCATTAGGGTTAGGGTAAGGGTTAGGGTGCGGGTTAGGGTAAGGTTTAGGGTGAGGGTTAGAGTTAGGTTGAGGGTTAGGGATAGGGTTGTGGTTTGGGTGAGGGTCAGTGTTAGGATTAGGGTTAGAGTTAGGGTGAGGGTGAGTGTGAGGGTTCGTTTTAGGATTTGGGTTAGGGTTAAGGTTAGGCTGAGGGTGAGGGTGAGGGTGAGGGTGAGGTTTAGGGTTATTGTGAGAATTAGGTTTGGTTTTAGTGTTAGGTTGAGGGTTAGGGTTAGGGTTAGGAAGAGGGTTTGGCTGAGGGTTGGGATAGGGTTAGGGTGAGGCTCCGGGATTGGGTTAGGGTTCGGGGGAGGGTAAGGGTAAGGTTTAGGGTTAGTGTAAGGGTTAGGCTTAAGTTTAGGGTTAGGATTAGGGTGAGGGAAATTTTAGGTTGAGGGTTAGGGTGACAGTGAGTGTTAGGGTTATGGTGAGCGTTAGGGTGAGGTTTAGGTTTAAGTTGAGGGTGAGGGTGAGGGTTATGGTTAGTTTTAGGTTTAGGGTTAGGGTGAGGGCTAGGGTGAGGTTGAGGTCTAGGGTCAAGTTTAGGATTAGGGTGAGGGTTAGGTTTAGTGTGAGGGTTAGGGTTACTGTTAGGGTGAGGGTGAGGGTAAGAGTTAGGGTGAGGGTGATTGTGAGGGTGAGGGGAGGGTGAGAGTGAGGGTAAGGCTTAACCTGAGTGTTAGGGTGAGAGTTACGGTAAGGGTTAGGTTTAGGGTTAGGGTTAGGGTTAAGGTTAGGGTGAGGGTGAGGATTATGTTTAATGTTAGGGTGAGGGTTAGGGTTAAGGTGATATTTAGGTTGAGGGTGACGGTTAGGTTGAGGGTTCAGGTTCCGGTTAGGGTGGGGGTAAGTGTTAGGGTTAGAGTGAGCGTTAGGGTGACGGTGAGGGTTAGGGTGAGTTTGAAGTTTAGGGTTAGTGTTAGGGTTAGGATGAAGGTAAGGGTTAGGTTTAGGTTAAAGTTAGGGTTAGGGTGACATGTAAGATTATGTTTAGGGTAAGGATTAGGGTTAGTGTGAGGATTAGTGTTAGGGTTTCAGTTAAGGTTAGGGTGAGGGTTAGGGTTAGGCTTAGGGTTAGGATGAGGGTGAGGGTGCGGGTTAGGGTTTGGGTTCGGGGGAGGGTAAGGGTAAGGGTGAGGTTCATGTGAGGGTTAAGGTTAGGCTTAGGGTTAGGGTGAGGATTAGGTTGAGGGTTAGTTTTAGGGTTAGTGTGTGGGTTAAGGTTAGGGTTAGGTAAAAGGTAGGGTTAGGGTGACATGTACAGTTAGGTTTAGGGTGAGGTTTAGAGTTAGTGTGAGGATTAGGGATAGGGTTAGGTTTAAACTTAGGGTGAAGTTGAGGGATAGGGTTAAGGTGAGGTAAGGGTTAGGGCAATGTTTAGGGTGAGGTTGAGGGTTAATATTAGCATTACTGTTATGGTGAGGGGGAGGGTTAAGGTGAGGGTTAGGGTTAGGGTTAAGGTGAGGGTTAGGGTTAGGGTAAGCTATAGGGTGAGGATTAGGGTTAGGGTTAGGTTTAATGTGAAGGTTAGGCTGAGGGGTAGTGTTAGGGTTAGGGTTAGGGTGAGGGTTAGGATTGCGGTGATGTTTAGGGTAAGGGTGAGTGTTATGGTGTGGGTGAGGGTGAGGGTGAAGGTGAGGGTGTAGGTGAGGGTTAGGGTTAGGGTGAGCGTTAGGGTGACGCTGAGATTTAGGGTGAAGGTGAGGGTTAGTGTTAGGTTTAGGGTTATGGTGATGGTATGGGTTAGGATGAGGTTTAGGGTGAAGGTGAGGTTTAGGGATAGTGTTAGAGTTAGGGTGAGGTTTAGAGTTCAGGTTAGGCTTAGGGTGAGGGTGAGGGTTTGAGTTAGTGTTAGGTTTAGTGTTAGGGTGTGGATAAGATTTAGGGTTAGGGTTACGTTTAGGGTGAGGTTTAGAGTTAAGTTGAGGGTTAGCGTGAGCGTAAGGGTGAGGGTTAGGTTTAGGTTTAGGGTTAGGGTGAGGTTTAGTGTTAGTGTTAGGGTTAGGGTGAGGGTGAGGGTTAGGCATAGCATTAGGGTTAGGGTTAGGGTTAGGTTGAGGGTGAGGGTTAGGCTTAGGGTAAGGGTGAGGTTTAGTGTTAGGTTGAGGGTTAGGGATAGGGTTGGAGTTAGGGTGGGGGTCAGGGTTAGGGTTAGGGTTAGGGTTATTGTGAGGGTGAGTCTGAGGGTTAGGGTGAAGGTAAGGGTTAGGGTTAGGTATAGGGTGAGGATTAGTTTTAGGGTAAGGTTTAGGGTGAGGGTTAGGCTGAGGGGTAGGTTCAGGGTTAAGGTTAGTGTGAGGGTTAGGGTGAGGGTTAGGTTTAGGGTGAGGGTAAGAGTTAGGGTTAGGGTGAGGGTAAGAGGTAGAGTGAGGGTTAGGGTGAGGGTGAGGGTTAGAAATGGCATTAGGGTTAGGGTTTGGGTTATGGTGAGGGTAAGGGTTAGGATGAGATTTAGGGTGACGGTGAGGTTTAGGGATGGCGTTAAAGTTAGGGTGAGGGTTACTGTGAGTGTTAGGATTCGGGTGAGCCTTAGGGTGAGTTTGAGGGTTACAGTTAGTTTTAGGGTTAGGGTTAGGCTGAGGGTAAAGTTTAGGGTGAGGGTTAGGATAAGGGTGAGGTTGAGGGTTAGGGTGAGGATTAGGTTTAGGGTTAGGTTGAGGTTGAGGATTAGGTTTAGGATTAGGCTTAGGGGTAAGTTTAGGCTTAGGGTTAGGCTGAGGGTGAGGGTTTCGTTTAGGAAAGGTTTATTGTTAGGGTTAGGGTGAGGATTATGGTGAAGGTGAGGTTTAATGTGAGGTTTAGGTTTAGGGTGAGGATTAGGGTTAGGGTTAGGGTGAGGGTTAGGGTGAGGTTTAAGGTAAGTGTTAGGTTTAGTATGAGGATGAGGGTTAGAGTTAGGTTTAGGGTGAGGTTTAGGGTAAGGTTATGGTGAGGATGAGCTTGAGGGTGAGGGTGAATTTTAGGGTGTGGGTGGCGGTTAGGGTTAAGTTGAGTGTTAAGGTGACAGTGAGGGTTAGGGTGAGGGTTAGGGTTGTGGTGAGGATTAGGGTTAGGTTTAGGGTTAGGGTTATGGTGAGGACAAGGGTTAGAATGAGGGTGAGGTTTAAGAGCAGCGTTAGAGTTAGGGTGAGGGTTAGGGTTCAGGTTTCACTTAGGGTGAGGTTGAGGATTAGAGTTAGTGTTAGCATTAGCGTTAGGGTGAGGGTAAGTTTTAGGGAAAGGTTTAGGGTGAGGGTGATGGTTAGGTTTAGGTTTAGTGTTAGTGTTAGGGTTAGGGTTAGGGTGAGGGTTTCGGTGAGGGTAAGGGTTAGAGTGATGGTTAGGGCGAGGGTGAGGGTTAGGGATAGCATTAGGGTTAGGGTTAGGTTTAGGGTTAGTGTGAGGGTAAGGGTTAGAGTGAGTGTTAGGGTGAGGGTGAGGGTTAGGGATAGCTTTAGGGTTAGGGTGAGGGTGAGGGTGAGGGTTAGGGTTAGGATTACGGTTAGTGTTAGAATTAGGCTGAGGGTTAGTGTGAGGGTAACGGTGAGGTTTAGGGTTACGGTGAGGGTTAGGTTTAGGGTTATGCTGATGGTGAGGGTCAGGGTGTTTGTGAGGGTTAGGTTGAAGGTGAGGCTTAGGGTTAGAGTTAGGGTGAGGGTTAGGGTTAGGGTTAGGGTGAAGGTTAGGGTGAGGTGTAGGGTTAGGGTTAGGGTGAGGGTTACCGTTAATGTGCGGTTTAGGGTTAGGGTTAGGGTTAGTGTGAGGATAAGGGTTCGGGTGAGTCTTAGGGTGAGATTGAGGGTTAGGGTTAGCGTTAGGGTTAGGGTGATGGTTAGGGTGACGGTTAAGGTGAGGGTTAGGCTTAGTATGTGGATGAGGGTTAGAGTTAGAATTAGGGTGAGGGTTAGTGTGAGGATGAGGTTTAGCTTAAGTTTAGGGTGAGTGTGAGGGTTCGGCTGAGGGTGAGTTTTAAGGTGTGGGTGATGGTTAGGGTTTGGGTGAGGGTTAAGGTGATGCTGAGGGTTAGGGTTAGTGTGAGGTTTAGGGTTGCACTGAGGATTAGGGTTAAGGTTAGTGTTCGGCTTACGGTGAGGCTAAGGTTTAGGAATAGCTTTAGGGTGAGGGTGAGGTTTAGGGATACCATTACAGTTAGGGTGAGGGTTAGGGTGAGGGTTAGGGTTCAGGTAAGGCTTAGGGTGAGGGTGAGAGTTAGAGTTAGGATTAGGGTTAGGGTTAGGGTGAGGGTAAGATTTAGGGTGAGGGTTAGGGTGAGGGTGAGGGTTAGGGTTAGATTGAGAGTTAGTATGAGGGAGAGGGTTAGGGATAGCATTGGGTTTAGGTTTAGGGTTAGGGTGCGGGTTAGGGTTAGGGTTAGGGTGAGGGTTAAAGTTAGGTTGAGGGTTAGAGACAGGGTAGGGGTTAGGGTGAGTGTCAGAGTTAGGGTTAGGGTTAGAGTTAGTGTGAGGGTGAATGTGAGGGTTAGGTTTAGGATAAGGGTTAGGGTTAGGGTTAAGCTGAGGGTGAAGGTGAGGGTGAGGGTGATGTTTCGGGTTAGGTTGAGGGTTAGCTTTTGGGTTCGGGTTAGGGTAAGGCCGAGGGTGAGGGTGAAGGTGAGGGTTACGGTTAGGGTTATGGTGAGTTTTAGGTTTAGGTTTAGGGTGAGGGGTAGGTTGAGGGGTAGGCTTAGTTTTAGGGTGAGGGTTAGGGTTCATGTGTGGCTTAGGGATAGTGTAAGGGTTAGAGGTAGGATAAGGGTTAGTGTGAGGGTTAGGGTGAGAGTGAGCATTAGGGTTAGTGTTAGGGTTATAGGGTGAGGATTAGGGTGAGGGATTAGGTGAGCGTTAGGGATAGTATGAGGGTGAGGGTTAGAGTTAGGTTTAGTGTGAGGGTTAGGGTTAGGATGAGGTTTAGGGTAAGGTTAGGGTGAGTGTGAGGGTTTAGGTGAGGGTGAGTTTTAGGGTGTGGGTGAAAGTAAGGGTTAGGGTGAGGGTTAAGGTGACGGTGAGGGTTAGGTTGAGGGTGAGGTTTAGGGTTGCAGTGAGGATAAGGATTAGGGTTAGGTTTATGGTTGTGGTGAGGGTATGGGTTAGGATGAGTTTTAGGGTGAGGGTGAGGTTTAGAGATAGCGTTAGAGTTAGGGTGAGGTTTAGAGTTCAGGTTAGGCTCAGGGTGAGGATGAGGGTTAGAGTTAAGGTTAGGGTTAGTGTTGAGGTGAGGGTAAGGTTTAGGGTAAGTGTTAGGGTTAGGGTGAGGGTTAGGATTAAGTTGAGGGTTAGGGTGAGCGTTAGAGATATGGATAGGTTTAGGTTTAGGGTTAGGGTTAGAGTTAGGGTGATGTTGAGTGTTAGTATTAGAGTTAGGGTGAGGGTGAGGTTTAGGAATAGCATTAGGGTTAGGGTTAGGGTTATGGTTAGGGTAAGGGTGAGGGTTAGTGTTAGGTTGAGGGTTTAGGGATAGGTTTGGAGTTAGGGTGAGGGTCAGGGTTAGGGTTAGGGTTAGAGTTAGGTTGAGGGTGAGTGTGAGCGTTAGGGTTAAGATTAGGGTTATGTTTAGGGTTAGGATGAGGGTGAGGGTGAAGGTGAGTTTGAGGTTTAGATTTAGGGTGAGGGTTAGGTTTAGTGTTAGGGTTAGGGTTAGGTTGAGGGTTAGGGTTAGGGTTAGTAAGAGGGTTTGGCTGAGGGTTACGGTTAGGGTTAGGGTGAGGGTTAGGTTTAGTGTGATGGTTATGGTTACAGTTAGGGTTAGGGTGCGGGTAAGGGTTAGGGTGAGAGTTAGGGTTAATGTCAGGTTAAGGGTTAGGGTGAGGGATAGGGTTAGCGTTAGGGTGAGTGTGAGGGTTAGTGTTAGCTTTAAGGTTAGGGTGAGGGTTAGGGTGAGGGTTAAGTTGAGGGTTAGGGTTAGTATGAGGGTATGGGTGAGGGTGAGTTTTAGGGTGTGACTTTTAGGGTAAGGGTGAGGGATAAGGTGACTGTGAGGTTAAGGGTGAAGTTGAGGTTTACGGTTGTGGTGAGGGTTAGGGTTAGGGTTAGGATTATGGTGAGGGTATTTGTTAGGTGAGGTTTAGGGTGAGGGTGATGTTTAGGTATAGCGTTAGAGTTAGGGTGAGGTTGAGGGTGAGGGTTAGGGTTAAGGTTAGGCTTAGGGTGAGGGTGAGGCTTAGTTAGGCTTAGGGTTAGGGTTCGGAAGAGCGTTTGTCTGAGGGTTAAGGGTTAGGGTTGGGGTGAGGAATAGGTTTAGTGTGAGGGTTAGGCTTAGGGTTAGGGTTAGGATTAGGGTGAGGGAAAGGTTTAGGGTTAGGGTTAGGGTGACAGTGAGTGTTAGGGTTAGGGTGAGGATTAGGGTGAGCGTTAGGTTGAGGGTTAGGTTTAGGTTTCGGGTTAGGATGAGGGTTAGGGTGAGGTTTAGTTTTAGGGTTAGGGTTAGAGTTAGGGTGAGGGTAATGGTTAGAGTGAGATTTAGGGTGAGGGTGAGGGTGAAGGATAGCATTAGGGTTAGGGGTAGCGTTAGGTTGAGGGTTAGGGTTAAGGTTAGGGTTAGGATGAGTGTGAGGGTGAGGTTTATGTTGAGAGTTACGGTTAGGTTAAGGTTAGCATGGGGTTAGGTTTAGGTTTAGGGTTAGGGTGAGTGTGAGGGTGAGGTTAGCGTTAGGGTTAGGGTGAGGTTAATGGTTAGGGTGAGGGTTAGAGTGAAGGTGAGGGTAAGAGTTAGGGTGAGGGATAGGGTTAGGGTTAGGTTTAGGGTGAGATTTAGGTTTAGGGTTAGGTTTAGGTTTAGGGTGAGGGTAAGGTTTAGATTGAGGGTTAGGGTGAGGGTGAAGGTTAGGGATAGCATTAGGGTTAGGGTAAGGGTTAGGGTGAGGGGTAGGGTTACCGTTAGGGTTAGGTTGAGTGTGAGGGTTATGTTGAGGTGTAGGGTTAAGGATAGGGTTACGGTTAGGGTGAGGGTTAGGGTTAATATGATGGTTAGAGTGAGGGTGAGGTTAAAGGTTAGGGTGAGGGATACTGTTAGGTTTAGTGTTAGGCTTAGGATGAGCGTGCGGTTGAGTGTCAAAGTTAGGTTTAGGGTGAGGGTTAGAGTTATGCTTAGGGATAGGGTGAGGGTGAGGGTTAGGGTGAGGGTGATGGTTAGGATGAGGGTGAGGGTGAGATTTAGGTTTAGGTTTAGGTTTATGGTTAGTTTTAGGTTTGGGTTAGGGTGAGGGCTAGGGTGAGGCTGAGGTCTAGGGTTAAGGTTAGGATTAGGGTGAGGATTAAGTTAAGGGTTAGTGTTGGGGTGAGGGGTAGATTTAGCGTTATTGTTAGGGTGAGGGTTAGGTTTACTTTGAGGGTTAGGTTTAGGGTTAGGGTTAGGGTGAGGGTAAGGGTTAGGGTTAGGTATAGGGTGAGGATTAGTGTTAGGGTTAGGTTTAGAGTGAGGGTTAGGCTGAGAGGTAGGGTTAGGGTTAGGGTGAGTGTGAGGGTTAGGGGGAGGGTTAGGTTTAGGGTGAGGGTAAGGGTTAAGATTAGGGTGAGGGTAAGGGTTAGAGTGAGGTTTAGGGTGTGTTTGAGTGTTAGAAATAGCATTAGGTTATGGTTAGGGTGGGGGTGAGGGTTAGGTTTGCAGTTAGGGTTAGGGTGAAGGTAAGGGTGAGGGTTATGTTGAGGGTTGGATTTGGGGTTAGGAATAGGGTTCGGGTGAGGTTTAGGGTTAGGGTTAGGGTTAGGGTGAGGGTGAAGGTGAGGGTTAGCTTTAGGGGTAGGTTGAGGGTTAGCGTTATGGTGAGGGTTAGAGTGACGGTGAGGGTAAGTGTTCAGGTGAGGGTTAGGGTTAGGGTTAGGTTTAGGGTAAGGTTTAGGTTTAGTGTGAGTATGAGGTTGAGGGTTAGGTTTAGGTTTAGGCTTAGGTTTGGGTGAGGGTGAAGGTCAGAGTTAGTTTTAGGGTGAGGGTTAGGGTTATGGTTTGGTTTAGGGTGTGGGTGAGTGTGAGGGTTATGGAGAGGTTGATGGTGAGCATGAGGGTGAGGGTGAGAGTTAAGCTTAGTTTTAGTTTTATGGTTAGTGTTAGGTTTAGAGTTAGGGTGAGTGCTAGGGTGAGGCTGAGGGCTAGGGTTAAGGTTAGGATTAGGGTGAGGTTTATTTTTATGGTGAGTGTTAGTGTGAGGGTTAGGGTTAGCTTTATTGTTAGGGTGAGGGTTAGGTTTAGTGTGAGGGTTAGGGTTAGGGTGAGTGTAAGGGTTAGGTTGAGTGTTAGGGTTTGGTTGAGGGTTAATGTTAGCATTTGGGTTACGGTGAGGGTTAGGGTAAGGGTTAGGGTTAGGTTTAGGGATAGGTTGAGGATTAGGGTTAGGGTTAGGTTTAGGTTGAGGGTTAGGCTGAGTGGTAGGATTAGGGTGAGGGTTAGGGTGAGGGTTAGGGTGAGGGTTAGGGTTAAGGTTAGATTTATGGTTAGGGTGAAGTTGAGGGTGAGGGTAAGGGTTAGGGTGAGGGTTAGGTTGAGGTTGAGGTTTAGGGTTAGTATTAGGGTTAGGGTGAGTGTAAGGGTTAGGATTAGGGTTAGGGTGAGGATGAGGGGTAGTTTTAGCATTAGAGTTAGGGTTAGGGTTAAGGTTAGGTGAGGGTGAGGGTGAGGACTAGGGTTAAGGTTAGGATTAGGTTTAGGGTTAGGGTTATGCTGAAGTTGGGGGTGAGGTTGAGGGTGAGGGTTAGGGTTAGGGTTAGTTTAAGGATGAGGTCTAGGGTGAGGGTTAGGGTTAGGGTGAGGTTTAGGATGAGGGTGAGGGTTTAGGTTAGGAAAGACTTAGGGATAAGGTTAGGATGTGGATTAGGGTGAGGGTGAGTTTTATGGTGAGTGTTAGGGTTATGTGAGGATTAAGTTTAGGGTTAGGGTGAGGATTAGGTTGAGGATGAGGGTGAAGGTGTAGTTGAGGGTTAGGGTTGGGGTGAGGGTTAGGGTGACGGTGAGAGTTAGGGTGAAGGAGAGGTTTAGGGTTAGTGTTAGAATGAGGGTTAGGATTATGGTTAGGTTGAGGGGTAGGTTTAGAGTTAGGATGAGGGTTAGGGTTTATGTGAGGGTTAGGGTTAGGGTTATGGTTAGTGTGAGGATAAGGGTTAGGGTGAGGTTTAGGGTGAGACTGAGGGTTAGAGTTAGCCCTAGGGTTAGGTTGAGGGTTAAGGTGAGGGTTAAGGTGAGGGTTAGGGTTAGTATGAGGATGATAGATAGATAGGTTTCGGGTGAGGTTTAGGGTTAGCGTGAGGTTTAGGGTAGGGCCAGGGTGAGGGTGAGGGTTCGGGTGAGGGTGAGTTTTTGGGTGTGGGTGGCCGTTAGGTTTAGAGTGAGGGTTAAGGTGACAGTAAGGGTTAGGGTGAGGGTGAGGGTTAGGTTTATGGTTAGGGTTAGGGTTATGATGATGGTAAGTGTTAGGGTGAGGGTAAGGGTTAGGATGAGTTTTAGGGTGAGGGTGAGTTTTAGGGATAGCGTTAGAGTTAGGGTGAGTTTGAGGGTGAGGTTTAGGTTTCACCTTATGCTTAGGGTGAGGGTGAGGTTTACAGTTAGGTTTAGTGTTATTGTTAGGGTGAGGGTAAGGTTTAGGGTGAGGGTTAGCGTGAGGGTGACGGTTAGGTTTAGGTCGAGGGTTAGAGTGAGTGTTACGGTGTGGGCTAGTTTTAGGTTAAGTTTAGGGTCAGGATTAGGGTGAGGTTTAGTGTTAGGGTTAGGGTTAGGGTGAGGGTGAGGGTTAGGATGAACATAAGGGTTAAAATTAGGGTTAGGGTGAGGGTGAGGGTTAGGGATAGCATTAGGTTTAGGTTTAGGGTTAATGTGAGTGTTAGGGTTAGGTTTAGGGTGAGATTTAGGGTTATGGTTAGGGTGAGGGTGATGGTGAGGTTGAGGGTGAGGGTTAGGGTTTGGGTGAGGGTAAGGGTTAGGGTTAAGGTTAGGGTGAGGTTTAGGGTTAGGGTTAGGGTTAGGATGAGGGTTAGGCTGAGGGTTAGGCTTAGGGATAGGGTGAGGTTAAGGTTAGGTTGAGGCTGAGGGTTAGGTTTAGGATTAGGATTCCGGTTAGGGTGAGGTTTAGGGACAGGGTTTGGATTAGGTGAGAGTTTTGCTTAAGGGTAGGTTTAGAGTTAGGGTGAGGGTGAGGGTGAGGGTTTTAATTAGTGTTAGGGTTAGGGTTATATTGAGGTTGAGGTTGAGGCTGAGGTTGAGGGTTAGGGTTAGGGTTAGGTTTAGCATGAGGGTTAGGCTGATTGTTAGGGTTAGGGTTCAGGGGTGTATGAGGGTTAGTGTGAGGGTTAAGTTGAGGTTGAGGGTTAGGGTTAGGCTTAGGGTTAGGGTGAGTATTAGGGTGATGGTTAGTGTTAGGGTTAAAGTGAGGGTTAGGGTGAGGGTTAGGGTTAGGGTTAGTGTTAAGGTTAAAGTGAGGTTGAGGGTGAGGTTAAGGGTTAGAATGAAGGTTAGGGTGAGGTTGAGGTTTAGGGTTAGCATTAGATTTAGGGTTAGGGTTAGTGTGAGCGTTAGGGTAAGGGTTTGGTTGAGGGTGGGGTGTACTTGAGAGTGAGCGTTAAGGTTAGGGTTAATTTTAGGGTTAGGGCTTGGGTGAGGGTGAGTGTTAGGGTGAAGGTTAGGGTGAAGGTGAGGTTTAAGATGAGGGTTAGCTGTAAGGTGAGTTTAGGATTAGGGTTAGGGTAGGGTTAGTGATATGGTGATGTTTAGGGTGAGGGTGAGGTTTAGGGTGAGGGTGAGGGTGAAAGAGAGGGTGAGGGTATAGATGAGGGTTAGGGTTAGGGTGAGGGTTAGGGTGACAATGAGGGTTAAGGTGAAGTGGAGTGTTAGGGTTAGGGTTAGGGTGAGGGTTAAGGTTAATGTGAGTGTTCAGGTTAGGTTTAGGGATAGTGTGAGGATAAGGATTAGGGTTAGGGTTAGGGTGAGAATGAGGGTTAGGGTTAGCGTTAGAGTTAGGGTGAGAGTTAGGGTGACTGTTAAGTTGAGGGTTAGGGTTAGTATGAGAGTGAGTGTTAGAGTTAGGTTTAGAGTGAGGTTTAGGGTTAGGGTGAGTTTTAGGGTAGTGTTAGGGTGAGGGTGAGGGTTCGGATGAGGGTGAGTTTTAGGGTGTGGATGGCAGTTAGGTTTAGAGTGAGGGTTAAGGTGACAGTAAGTGTTAGGGTGAGTGTGAGGGTTAGGGTTATGGTGAGGATTAGGGTTAGGGTTAGGGTTATGATGAGCGAAAGGGTTAGGATGAGTTTTAGGGTGAGGGTGAGGTTTAGGGATAGCGTTAGAGTTAGGGTGAGGTTGAGGGTTAGGGTTCAGGTTAGGCTTAGGGTGAGGGTGAGGGTTAGAGTTAGGTTTAGGGTTATTGGTAGTGTGAGGGTAAGGTTTAGGGTGAGGGTTAGGGTTAGGGTGAGGTTTAGGGTTAGGTCGAGGGTTAGGGTGAGCGTTAGGCTGAGGGTTAGGTTTAGGGTGAGGGTTAGGGTTATAGTTAGGGTTAGGGTGAGGGTGAGGTTGATGGTTAGGGGGAGCGTGATGGTGAGGTTGAGGGTGAGGGTGAGGGTTAGGGTTTTGGTTAGGGTTAAGTTTAGGGTGAGGTTTAGGGTTAGGTTTAGGGTTAGGATGAGGGTTAGACTGAGGGTAAGGCTTAGGGATTGTGTGAGGGTAAGGTTTAAGTTGAGGGTGAGGGTTAATTTTAGGATTAGGGTAACGGTGAGGTTTAGGGACAGGTTTAGGGTTAGGGTGAATGTTATGGTTAGAGTTAGGTTTAGAGTTAAGTTGAGGCTGAGGGTTAGGGTTTGAATTAGGGTTAGGGTTAGAGTTAGTGTTGAGGTTGAGGTTGAGGCTATGGGTGAGGTTGTTAGGGTGAGGGTTAGGGTGAGGTTGAGGTTTAGGGTTAGGTTGAGGTGGGGTGATGTTTAGGGTGAGGGTTAGGGTTATGGTTAGGTTTAGGGTGAGGGCTAGGTTGAGGGTGAGGGTTAGGGTGGGGATGAGAGTTTCGGTTAGGAAAGGCTTAGGGTTAGGGTTAGGGTGAGGATTAGGGTGAGGGTGAGGTTGAAAGTGAGGGTTAGGGTTAAGGTGAAGTTAGGGTTAGGGTAAGGGTTAGGGTTAGAGTGATGTTTATTGTGAGGGTGAGGGTTAGGGTGAGGGTGAGGGTTTAGGTGAGGTTTAGGGTTAGGGTGAGGGTTATGGTGACAGTGAGGTTTAGGGTGAAGTTGAGGGTTAGGGTTAGGGTTAGGTTGAGAGTTAGGTTAGGGTTATGGTGAGGGGTAGGGTGAGGGGTAGGGTTAGGGTTAGGGTGAGGTTTAGGGTTAATGTGAGTGTTAGGGTTAGGGTTAGGGATAGTGTGAGGATAAGGATTAGGGTTAGGGTTAAGGTGAGAGTGAGGGTGATGGTTAGGGTGAGAGTTAGGATGAGGGTTAAGGTGAGGGTTAAGGTTAGTATAAGGGTGAGGGTTAGAGTTAGGTTTAGGATGAGGTTCAGGGAAAATTAAGGGTGGGGGTGAGGTTTCAGTTGAAGGTGAGTTTTAGTGTGTGGGTGACGGTTAGTGTTAGGGTGAGGGTAATGTGACGGTGAGGTTTAGGGTGATGTTGAGGGTTAGGTTTGCGGTGACAATAGGGTTAGGGTTAGAGTTAGGGCTATGATGAGGGTAAGGGTTAGGATGAGGTTTAGGGTGAGGATGAGATTTAGGGAGAGAGTTAGAATTAGGGTGAGGTTTAGGGTTTGGATTAGGGTTTAGGTTAGGGTTAGGGTGATGGTGAGCGTTAGGGTTAGGGTTAGGGTTAAGGTTAGGGTGAGGATAAGCTTCAGGTTGGGGTTTAGGGTGAGGGTGAGGGTTAAGGTCAGGTTGAAGGTTAGGGTGAGCGTTAGCGTGAGGGTTATGTTTAGGTTTAGGGTTAGGGTGAGGGTTAGGGTGAGGTTTAGTGTTAGTGTTAAGGTTAGGGTTTGGGTGATGGTTAGGGTGAGGGTAAGGGTTAGAGTGAGGGTAAGGGTGAGGGTGAGGTTTAGGTATAGCATTAGGGTTAGAGTTAGGGTGAGGGTGAGGGTTAGGGTTAGGGTTAGCTTGAGGGTTAGGGTTAGGTTGAGGGTTAGGGATAGGGTTGTGGTTAGGGTGAGTGTCAGGATTAGGGTTAGGGTTAGAGTTAGGATGAGGGTGAGTGTGAGGGTTAGGGTTAGGGTTAAGGTTAGGCTGAGGGTGAGGGTGAGGGTGAAGGTGAAGTTTAGGGTTACGGTGAGGTTTAGGGTTATGGTTATCGTTAGGGTTAGGTTGAGTGTTATGGTTAGGGTTAGGAAGACGGTTTGGCTGAGGCTTAGGGTTAGGTTTAGGATTAGGGTGAGGGAAAGGTTTAGGGTTAGGTTGAGGGTTCGGGTTAGGGCAAGTGTCAGGGTTAGGGTTAGGTTTAGGGTGAGGGTTAGGATGAGGTTTAGTTTTAGTGTTAAGGTTAGGGTTTGGGTGATGGTCAGGTTGAGGGTAAGAGTTAGAGTGAGGGTTAGTGTGAGGGTGAGGGTTAGGGATAGCATTAGGGTTAGGGTTAAGGTGAGGGTGAGGGTGAGGGTTAGGGTTACAGTTAGGTTTAGGGTGAGGGTTTAGGTGAGGGTTATGTTGAGGGTTAGGGTTAGGGTTAGGGTTAGGGTTAGGGTGAGTATTAGGATTAGGCTTAGGGTTAAGGTGAGGTTGAGGGTGAGGGTTAAGGTTAGGCTTAGGGTGAGGGTTAGGGTTACAATGAGGTTTAGAGTGATGGTGAGGGTAAGGGTTAGGTTGAGGGCTATTGTTAGGGTTAGGGTTAGATTGAGGTTTAGGTTTAGGGTTAGGGTTAGGGATAGGGTGAGGTTAAGGTTTATTGTGAGTGTTAGGGTGAGGGTGAGGATTTGAGATAGCATTAGGTTTAGGGTTAGGGTTAGGGTGAGTTTTAGGGTTATGGTTAGGTTAAGGGTGAGGGTGAGGTTTATGTTGAGGGTTAGAGTTAGGTTTAGGGTTAGGGTGAGGGTGAGGGTTAAGGTTAGGGTTAAGGTGACGGTCAGGGTGAGGATTAGGGTTAGGGTAGGGTGAGGGTGAGGGTGATGGTGAGAGTGAGGGTGAGGGTTAGAGTTAGGTTTATGTTTAGTTGTATGGTTAGTGTTACGTTTAGGGTTAAGGTCAGGGCTAGGGTGAGGCTGAGGGATAGGGTTAAGGTTAGGATTAGGGTGAGGGTTAGAGTTAGGGTGAGGGATAGGGTTAGCATTAATGTTAGGGTGAGGGTTAGGTTTAGAGTGAGGGTTTGGTTTAGGCTTACGGTTAAGGTGAGTGTAAGGTTTAGGGTGAGTGTTAGGTTGAGAGTGAGGGTTAGGGTTAGCCTGAGTGTTAGGGTGAGGGTTACGGTGAGGGTTAGGTTTAGGGTTAGGGTTAGGGTTAAGGTTAGGGTGAGGTTGAGGTTTATGGTTAGTGTTAGGGTGAGGGTTAGGGTTAGGGTGATGTTTTGTTTGAGGGTGACGGTTAAGGTGAGGTTTCATGTTTGGGTTAGGGTGAGGATTAGTGTGTGGGTGAGGGTTAGGATTAGAGTGAGGGTTAGGGTGAAGGTGAGGGTTAGTGTGAGTTTGAGGTTTAGGGTTAGGATTAGGGTTAGTGTGAGGATTAGGGTTAAGTTTAGGGTTAGTGTGAGTGTAAGGGTTAGGAAGAGAGTTAGGGTAAAGATGAGGGTTAGGGTTTGCATTAGTGTTAGCGTGAGGTTTAGCGTGAGGATTAGGGTTAGGTTTAGGGTTAGCGTTAGGGTGAGGGTTAATGTTAAGGTGAGGGTTAGGGTTAGGGTTAGGGTAAGGTTGAGGGTGAGGGTGAGGGTGAGGGTTAGGGTTAGGTTTAGGTTTAGGGTTAGGGTGAGGGTTAGATTTAGGATTAGGTTTAGGGTTAGGGTTAGGCTAAGGATGAGTGTGAGTGTGAGGGTTAGAGTTAGGGTGAGGATTAGTGTTAAGGTTACGATTAGGGTGAGGATGAGGGTGGGGGTTATTTTGAGGTTGAGGCTGAGGGTGAGAGTGAGGATTAGGGTTAGTTTTAGGGTGAGGGTTAGGGTGAGGGTGAGGGTTAGGGTTAGGGTTAGCATTAGGGTGAGGGTTAAGGTGAGGTTTAAGGTTATATTTAGGTTTAGGTTTAGTGTGAGGATTAGGGTTAGGATCAGGGTTAGTTTTAGGGTTAGGGTTAGGTTGAAGGTGAGGGTGAGGTTTAGTCTTAGGGTTAGGTTAAGAGTTAAGTTTAGGTTGAGGGTTAGGGAGAGGGTTAGGGTGAAGGTAAGGGTAAGGATGAGGGTGAGGGTGAGGGTGAGAGTGAGGGTTAGGCTTTGCATTAGGGTTAGGTTTAGGGTTAGACTTAGGTTTAGGGTAAGTGTAAGGGTTAGGCTGAGGGTTAGGTTGCGAGTGAGGGATAGGGTTAGCGTGAGTGTGAGGGTGAGAGTTAGGGTGAGTTTCAGGGCTAGGGTTAGGGTGAGGGTGAGTGTTATGGTTAGGGTGAGGGTGAGGGTTAGGGTTAAGGTGATGTTTAGGGTAAGGGTAAGGGTTAGAGTAACCGTGAGGGTTCGGGTGAGGGTTAGGGTTATGGTGATGTTTAGGGTAAGGGTAAGGTTTAGAGTAACCTTGAGGGTTCGGATGAGGGTGAGGGTTAGTTTGTGTGTGAGGGATAGAATTAGGGTGAGTGTTAGGGTGACGGTGAGTGTTAGGGTGAGGGTGAGCGTTAGGGTTAGGGGTAGGGTTAGGGTGTGGTTTAGGGTTAGGGTTAGGTTTGGGTTGAGGTTTAGTTTGATGGGTAGGGTCAGGGTTAGGGTGAGGGTTAGGGTTATTGTGAGGGTTAGGGTTAGGTTTAGGGTTAGTGATAGGATAAGGGTTAGGGTGAGTGTTAGGGTTATGGTGAGGGTCAGGGTTAGCGTTAGCGTTAGGGTGAGGGTTGGGGTTAGGATGAGGGTTACCGTTAAAGTTAGGGTGAGGGTTAGGTTTAGGGTGATGTTTAGGGTGTGGATGACTGTTAGGGTGAGTGTTAGGGTGAGGGTTAGGGTTAGGGTTAGGGTGAGCATTAGGTTTAGTGTGAGGGTTAGGGTTAGTGTTATTGGTAGGGTTAGTGTGAGGATAAGGGTTAGGGTGAGGGTGAGGGTGAGGTTGAGGTTTAGGGTTTGCCTTAGTGTTAGGGTGAGGGTTAGGGAGAGGTTTAGGGTTAGATTTAGGATTAGCGTAAGGGTTTTGGAGAGGTTGAGGTTTAGGTTGTGTGTGAGGGTTCGGGTTTTGGTCAGTGTTAGGGTGACGGTGAGGTTTAGGTTGAGGATGAGGGTTAAGGTTATGATTAGGGTTACAGTGAGGGTTAGGGTTAGTGTTGGGTTTAGGGTGAAGCTTAGTTTGAGGGATAGGGTAGGGTTAATTTTAGGGTTAGGGGTAGGGTGAGGATAAGTGTTAATGTGAGGTTTATGGTGAGGGTGAGGATTAGGGTTAGCGTTATGGTTAGGGTGAGGGCTAGGGTGAGGGTTAGGGTTAGGGTGAGTGTTAAGTATAGAGTTAGGGTGAGGGTTACAGTTAGGGTTAAGGTGAGGGTTAGGATCAGGGTGATGTTTAGGGTAAGGTTGAGGGTTAGGGTGTGGTGAGGGTTAGTGTTAGATTTAGGGTTAGGGTTAGGGTGAGGGTGAGTGTGAGGGTTAGGTTTAGGATTAGGGTTAGGTTTAGAGTTAGGGTTAGTTTTAGGGTGAGTTTGAGGGTGAGGGTGAGTGTTAGTTGATGGGTGAGGGTTAGGGTTATGGTGAGGATTAGGTTTAGGGTTAGGGTTTGGGTTATGGTGACGGTAAGGGTTAGGCTGAGGTTTAGGGGGAGGGTGAGATTTAGGGATAGCGTTAGAGTTAGGGTGAAGGTTAGGTTGAGGGTTATGTTTCAGGTTAGGCTTACGGTGAGGTTGAGGTTTAGAGTCAGGATTAGGGTGAGGGTTAGGTGTAGGGTTTGGGTTAGGGTGAGGGTGAAGGTGTGGGTTAGGGTAAGGGTTAGGTTTAGAGTTACGTTGAGGCTGAGGGTGAGCATTAGGGTTAGGATTAGGATTAGGTTTAGGGTTAAGCTTAGGCTGAGGCTGAGGCTGAGGCTGAGGGTGAGGGTGAGGTTAGGGTTAGGGTGAGGGTTAGGGTTAGTGTTAGGTTTAGGGTCAGGGTAAGGGTGAGGTTTAGGTTTAGGGTGAGGGTTAGGCTGCGGGTTAGGCTGAGGGTAATGGTTAGGGTGAGGTTTAGGTTCAGGGTGAGGCTTAGATTTAGCATGAGGGTAAGGGTTAGGGTGAGGGTTAGGGTGAAGGTTAGGGTTTGGTTTAGCATTAGTGTTAGGGTGAGGGTGAGAGTTAGGTTGAGGGATAGGGTTAGGGTTAGGGATAGGTTGAGGGATAGGGTTAGTGTGAGTGTTAGGGTTAGTGTGAGGATAAGGGTTAGCGTGCGGGTTAGGTTGAGGCTGAGGGTTAGGTTATCATTCGGGTTAGGTTGAGGGTTAGGCTGAGTGTTAGGGTTAGTGTGAGGGTTAGGTTTAGGGTTAGAGTGAAAGTTAGGGTTAGGGTGATTTTTAGCGTGTGGGTGAGTGTAAGGGTGTGGGTGATGGTGAGGGTGACGTTTAGGGTGAGGATGAGAGTGAAGGTGAGGGTTACTGTAATTGTGAGGGTTAGGGTGAGGGTTAGGGTTAGGGTTAGAGTGAAGGCTAATGTTAGGGTGATGTTTAGGGTGAGGGTGAGTGTAAGGGTGAAGGTTAGGGTGAGGGTGAGTTTTAGGGTGAGGGCGAGAGTGAGGGTGAGGATTACGGTTAGGGTTAGGGTTAGGGTGAGGTTTAGGGTTAGAGTTAGGGTGAGAGTTAGGGTTAGGGTGATGTTTATGGTGAGGGAGAGTTTTAGGATGAGGTTTAGATTTCGGGTGAGGGTGAGTTTTAGGGTTAGGTTTAGGGTGAGGGTTAAGGTAAGTGTTAGGGTGAGGGGTAGGCTGAGGGGTAGGGTTAGGTTTCGGTTGAGCATTAGGTTTAGTGTGAGGGTTAGGGTTAGGGATAGGGGTAGGTTTAGTGTTATGATAAGTGTTAGGGTGATGGTGAGGGTTAGGGTTAGCCTTAGGGTTAGGGTGAGGATTAGGTTGAGGATTAGGGTTAGGGTTAGGGTGAGGGTGAGGGTTAGGTTTAGGGTTAGGGTTAGGGTGATTGTGAGGGTTAGATTTAGGATTAGGGTTAGGGTTAGGCTTAGGGTGAGGGTGAGGGTGAGTTTGAGGGTTAGGATTAGGGTGAGGGTTAGGGTCAGGGTTAGCATTAGGGTGAGGGTAAGGGTTAGGGTAAGTTATAGGGTGAGGAAAAGGTTTAGGATGAGGCTTAGGGTGAGGTTGAGGGTTAGGGTTAGGGTGAGAGTGAGGGTTAGGTTTAGGGTGAGGGTGAGGTTTAGGTTTAGGTTCAGTGTTAGGGTGCGGGTGAGAGTTAGGTTGAGGGTGATGGTAAGGTTGAGGGTGAGGGTTTCAATAAGGTATGGGTTAGGGTTAGGGTTTGCATGAGGATTAGGTTGAGGGTGGGGCTTAGTTTGAGGGTTAGGGTTCGGGTGAGGGTTAGGATTAGGGTAAAGGTTAGGGTTAAGGTGATGTTTAGGGTGAGGGTCAGGGTTAGGGTGAAGGTGAGTTTTCCGGTGAGGGTGAGGCTTCGGGAGAGGTTGAGGGTTCGGGAGAGGGTGAGGGTTAGGGGGTGGGTGAGGGTTTTGAGTGAGTGTTAGGGTGACTGTGAGGTTTAGGTTGAGGGTGAGGGTTAAGGTTAATGTTAGGGTTACAGTGAGGGTTAGGGTTAGTGTTAGGTTTAGGGTGAGGCTTAGTTTGAGGGGTAGGTTTATGTTTAGGGTTAGGGTTATTGTTAATGTGAAGATAAGTGTTAGGTTGAGGTTTAGGGTGAGGGTGAGGGTTAGGGTTAGCGTTAGGGTTAGGGTGAGGGTTAGGGTGGGGGTGAGGTTTAGGGTGAGGGTGGGAGTGATGGTGAGGTTTACGGTTAGGCTTAGGGTCAGTGTGCGGATTAGGGTTAGAGTTAGGGTGAGTGTTAGGGTTAGGGTGATGTTTATGGTGAGGATGAGGTTTATGGTGAGGTTTAGATTTTGGGTGAGGGTGAGGTTTAGGGTTAGGTTTAGGGTGAGGGTTAGGGTGAGTGTTGGGGAGAGGGGTAGGCTGAGGTTTAGGGTTAAGTTTCGGGTGAGCATTAGGTTTAGAGTGAGGGTTAGGGTTAGGGATAGGGGTAAGGTTAGTGTGATAATAAGTGTTAGGGTGAGGGTTAGTGTGATGGTGAGGGTTAGGGTTAGCATTAAGGGTTAGGGTGAGTGTTAGTGTGAGGGTTAGGGTTAGGTTTAGGGTGAGGGTGAGGGTTAGGGTTTGGGTTAGGGTGATGGTGAGAGTTAGATTTAGGATTAGGGTTAAGGTTAGGCTTAGGGTTACAGTGAGTGTTATCGTTACTGTTAGGTTTAGGGTGAGGCTTAGTTTGAGGGGTAGGGTTAGGGTTATTGGTTAGGGTTAGGGTTAGTGTGAGGATAAGTGTTAGGGTGTGGTTTAGGGTGAGGGTGAGGGTTAGGGTTAGCGTTAGGGTTAGGGTGAGTGCTAGGGTTAGGGTGAGGGTTACGGTTAAGGTTAGGGTGAGGGTTAGGTTTAGGGTGAAGATGAGGGTTAGGGTGAGTGTTAGGGTGAGGTTTATGCTGAGGTATAGGGTTAGGGTTAGAGTGAGCATTAGGATTAGTTTGAGGGTTAGGGTAATGGATAGGGGTAGGGTTAGTGTGATGATAAGTGTTAGGGTGAAGGTTAGCGTGATGGTGAGGTTTCGGGTTAGCATTAGGGTTAGGGTGAGAGTTAGGGTGAGGGTTAGCGTTAGTGTTAGGGTGAGGGTGAGGGTTATTGTTATGGTTAGGGTTAGGGTGATGGTGAGGGTTAGATTTAGGATTAGGGTTAGGGTTAGGATTATGGTGAGTGTGAGGGTGATGGTGAGGGTTCTGATTTGGGTGAGGGTTACGGTTAGGGTTAGCATTAGTTTGAGGGTAAAGGTTAGTTTAAGGTTTAGAGTGAGGGTAAGGTTTAGGGTGAGGCTTAGTGTGAGTGTGAGGGTTAGGGTTAGGTTGAGAGTGAGGGTTAGGTTTAGGGTTAGTGTGAGAGTTAGGTTTAGGTTCAGGGCTAGGGTGAGTGTGAGAGTTAGGCTGAGAGTGATGGTGAGTTTGACGGTGAGGGTTTCATTTAGGTAAGGGTTATGGTTAGGATTAGGATGAGGATTAGGTTGAGGATTAGGCTTAATTTGAGTGTTAGGGTTGGGGTGAGGTTTAGGGTAAGGGTTAGGCATAGGTTTAGGGTGATGTTTACGGTGAGGGTCAGGGTTAGGGTGAAGGAGAGGTATCGGGTGAGGGTGAGGTTTCGGGAGAGGGTGAGGGTTAGGGTGTGTGTGAGGGTTCGGGTTCGGGTGAGTGTTAGGTTGACAGTGAGGGTTAGGGTGAGGTTTAGGGTTAAGGTTAGGGTTAGGGTTACAATGAGGATTAGAGATAGTGTTGGGTTTAGGGTGAGGCTTATTTTGAGGGTTAGGGTTATTTTGAGGATAAGTGTTAGGGTGAGGTTTAGGGTGAGGGTGAGGGTTAGGATTAGCGTTAGGTTTAGGTTGAGGGCTAGGGTGAGGGTTAGGGTTAGGGTGAGGATTATGGTTAGGCTTAGGGTGAGGGTTATGGTTAGGGTGAGGGTTAGGATTAGTGTGATGTTTAGGGTGAGGGTGAGGGTTTTTGTGTTAGTGTGAGGGTTAGGCTGAGGGGTAGGGTTAGAGTTAGGGTGAGCATTAGGTTTAGTGTGAAGGTTAGGGTTAGGGATAGGGGTAGGGTTAGTGTTATGATAAGTGTTAGGGTGAGGGTTAGTGTGATGGTGAGGGTTAGGGTTAGCGTTAGGGTTAGGGTGAGGGTTAGGGTGAGAGTTAGGGTTAGGGTTAGGGTGAGGGTGAGGGTCAGGTTTAGGGTTAGGGTGATGGTGATGGTGAGGGTTAGATTTAGGATTAGGGTGAGGGTTAGGTTTACTGTGAGGGTGAGGGTGAGTTTGAGGGTTAGGATTACGGTGAGGGTTAGGTCTAGGGTTAGCATTAGTGTGAGGGTAAGGGTTAAGGTAAGGGTTAGGGTGAGTGTAAGGGTTACTGTGAGGCTTAGGGTGAGTGTGAGCGTTAGGGTGAAGGTGAAGGTGAGGGTTAGGCTTAGGGTTAGGATGAGGGTTAGGTTTTGGTTCAGGGCTAGTGTGAGGGTGAGAGGCTGAGGGTGATGATGAGGTTGAGAGTGAGGGTTTCAATTAGGTAAGGGTTAAGGTTAGGGTTAGCATGAGGATTAGGTTGAGGGTGATGCTTAGTTTTAGGGTTAGGTTTCAGGTGAGGGGTAGGGTTAGGGTAAGGGTTAGGGTTAGGGTGATGTATAGGGTGAGGGTCAGGGTTAGGGTGAAGATGAGCTTTTGGGTGAGGGTGAGGTTTCGGGAGAGGGTGAGGGTTAGGGTGTGTGTGAGGGTTCGGGTTTGGGTGATTGTTAGAGTGAGGGTTAAGGTTAGGGTGAGGGTTAAGTTTAGGGTGAGGGTTAAGGTTAGGGTTAGGGTTACAGTGAGGGTTAGGGTTGTTGTTAGGTTTAGCGTGAGGCTTAGTTTGAGGGTAGGGGTAGGGTTAGTGTTAGGGTTAGGGTTAGTGTGAGGATAAGTGTTAGGGTGAGGTTTAGGTTGAGGGTGAGGTTTAGGGTTAGCTTTAGGGTTAGGGTGAGAGTTAGGTTTATGGTGAGGGTTATGTTTAGCGTTAGGGTGAGGGTTACAGTTAGGGTTAGGGTGAGGGTTAGGATTAGGGTGATGTTTAGGGTTAGGGTGAGGGTTAGGCTGAGGATGAGGTTTAGGGTTTGGTTTAGGGTTAGGGTTAGGTTGAGGGTGAACATGGGGGTTAGGTTTAGGATTACGGTTAGGTTTAGAGTTAGGGTGAGTGTTAGGGTGAGGGTGAGGGTGAGGGTGAGTGTTAGGGGATGGGTGAGGTTTAGGGATAGGGTGAGGATTAGGTTTAGGGTTTGGGTTATGGTGAGGGTAAGGGTTAGGATGAGGTTTAGGTTGAGGGTGAGGGTTAGGGATAACGATAGAGTTAGGTTGAAGGTTAGGGTGCTGGTTAGGTTTCAGATTAGGCTTACGGTGAGGGTGAGGGTTAGAGTCAGGGTTAGGGTGAGGGTTAAGGTTAGGGTTAGTGTGAGGGTTACGTTTAGGGGTCTGGTGAGGGTTAGGATGTGGGTGAGTGTTAGGCTTAGGATGAGGGTTAGGGTGACGACGAAAGTGAAGGTGAGGGTGAAGTTTAGGGTTAGGGTTAGCGTTAGTGTGAGGGTAAGGGTTAGGATGAGGGTAAGGTGAGGGTGAGGCTTAGGGTTAGTGTTAGGTTTAGGATTAGGGTGAGGGTGAGGGTTAGGGTTAGGTTCAGGTTTAGGGTGAGGGTGAGGGTTAGGGTTAGGGTTAGGGTTAGTGTTAGGGTGAGGTTGAGGGTGAGGATGAGGTTTAGGGTTTGGGTTAGGGTTAGGGTTAGGGTAAGTGTGACGGTGAGGGTTAGGGTTAGGATTAGGTTTAGGTTTAGGGTTAGACTGAGGGTGAGGGTGACGGTGAGGGTGAGTGTTAGGGTTAGGGTTAGTGTTAGTGTGAGAGCTAGGGTGGGGGTGAGAGTGAGTATTTCGGTTAGGTAAATGTTAGTGATAGGGTGAGGATTAGGGTGAAGATTAGGGTGAGGGTTAGGGTTAGGATTAGGGTGAGGCTTAGGGTGAGGGGTATGGTTAGGGTTAGTGTGACGGTTAGGGTTACTCTGATGGTTAGGGTTAGGTTTAGGGTTAGGGTTAGGGTTAGGGTTAGTGTGAGGATAAGGGTTAGGATGAGGGTTAGTGTGAGGGTGAGAGTTATGGTTAGCGTTAGGGTTAGGGTGAGGGTCAGGGTGAGGTTTAGGGTTAGGATTAGGGTGAGGGTTAGGTTTAGTGATAGGGTTAGTGTTAAGTTGATGGTGAGGGGTAGATTTAGGATTAGGGTTAGGGTTAAGGTTATGCTTAGAGTGAGGATGAGGTTTAGGATTATGGTTTGGGTTAGGGATAGGGTTAGCATTAGGGTGAGGGTAAGGGTTAGGGTGAGGTTTAGGGTGAGGGTTCGGGTTTGGGTTAGCATTAATGTTTGGGTGGTGGTGAGTTTTAGGGTGAGTTTTAGGGTTATTCTTAGGGTTAGGGTGAGGGTTGGAGTGAGGGTTAGTCTGAGGATTAGGGTTAGGGTTATAGTTAGTGTGAGGGTGGCGGTGAGTTTTAGTGTTAGGGTGAGGGTTAGTGTGAGAGTTAATTTGAGGGGTAGTGTTAGTGTGAGGGTTAGGGTTAGCGTTATTGTTAGGGTGATGGTGTGGGTTAGGGTTAGCGTTAGAGTTAGGGTGAGGGATAGGGTGAGTGTAAGGGTTTGGGTGAGGGTACGGTGAGGGTCAGTGTCAGGGTTAGGGTTAGGGTGAGGGTGGGGATTAGATTTAGGATTAAGGTTAGGGTTATGCTTAGGCTTAGGGTGAGGGTGAAAGTGAGGGTGAGGTTTAGGATTAGGGTGAGGGTTAGGGTTAGGATTAGCATTAGAGTGAGGATAAGGTTTAGGGTTAGCGTTAGGGTGAGGGTGAGTTTTAGAGTTCAGGGCTAGAGTTAGGATTAGTGATATGGTGAAGATTAGGGTTTGGGTAACGGTTAAGGTGGAGGTTAGTGTGAGGGTTAGGTTGAGGTTTAGGCTGAGGGGTAGTTTTAGTGTTAGTGTGAGTGTTAGTTTTAGCGTCAGTGTTAGGGTTAGGGTACAGGTTAGGGTGAGGGTAAGGGTTTGGGTGAGGGTAAGGTGAGGGTGAGGGTTAGGGTAAGCATTAGGGTTAGGGCTAGTGTTAGGGTGGGATTTAGGCTTAGGGTAAGGGTTAGGGTGAGGGTGAGGGTGAGGGTGAGAATTAGGTTTAGGGTGATGGTGAGGTTGAGGGTGAGGGTTGCAGTTAGGTAAGTGTTACTGTTAGGGTTAGGGTGAGGATTAGGGTGAGGGTGAGTCTTAGTTTGATGGTTAGGGTTAAGGTGAGGTTTAGGATTAGGATGAAGTTTGGGGTGAGGGTGAGGTTTAGGGTGACTGTGTGGTTTCGGGTGAGGGTGAGGTTCTGGAGAGGGTGAGGGTTAGGTTGTGGGTGAGGGTTCCGTTTCGGGTGAGTGTTAGGGTGACGGTGAGTGTTAGGGTGAAGGTGTCAGTTAGGGTTAGGGTTAGGGTTAAGGTGAGGGTTAGGGTTAGGGTTAGGTTTAAGGTGAGGTTTAGGTTGAGGGGTAGGGTTAGGGTTAGGATGAGGGTTAGTGATAGTGTGAGGGTTAGGGTTAGGGTTAGGGTTATTTTGAGGATAAGTGATAGGGTGAGGTTTAGGGTGAGGGTGAGGGTTAGAGTTAGTGTTAGGATTAGGGTGAGGGTTAGGGTGAGGTTTAGGGTTAGGGTGAGGGTTACGGTTAGGGTTAGAGTGAGGGTTAGGGTTAGGGTTAGGTTTAGGGTGAGGGTGAGCGTGAGGGTTAGGCATAGGATTAGGGTTAGGGTTAAGGTTTGGGTGAGTGTTAGGGTGAGGGTGAGGGTGAGGGTGAGTGTGATGGTGTGGGTTAGGGTTAGGCTTAGGGTGAGGATTAGGGTTAGGGTTAGGGTTAGAGTTATGGTGAGGGTGAGTTTTAGGATGAGGTTTAGGGTGAGGTTGAGGTTTAGGGATAGCGTTAGAGTTAGGATGAGGGTTAGGGTGAGGTTTAGAGTTAGGGTGAGTTAGTGTGAGGGTTAGATTTAGGGTGAGTGTTAGGGATAGGGTTAGGGTGAGGGTGAGGGTGAGGTTGTTGGTTAGGGTTAGAGTTAGGGTGAGGCTGAGGGTCAGGGTTAGTGTTAGGATTATGGTTAAGGTTAGGGTTATGCTTAGACTGAGGCTGAGGATTAGGGTGAGGGTGAGGTTAGTGTTAGGGTTAGGGTTAGGGTTAGGGTGAGTGTAAGGTTTAGAGTGAGGTTTAGGTTGAGGGTGAGTTTAAGGGTTAGGATGAGGGTAAGGGTTATGGTTAGGGTGAGGGTTAGGGTTATCATTAGTGTTAGGGTGAGCGTGAGGGTTAGGGTGTAGGATAGAGTTAGGGTTAGGGATAGGGTGAGGGTTAGGGTTTGGTAAGTGTTAAGGTGATTGTTAGGGTGAAGGTTAGTGTTAGGGTTAGGGATAGGGTGAGGATTAGGGTTAGGATTAGGGTTAGGGTGAGGCTGAGGGTTAGAGTTAGGGTTAGAGTGAGGGTTAGATTTAAGTTTGGTGTTAGGGATAGAGTTAGGCTTAGGGTGAGGGTGAGGGTGTTGGTTAGGGTTAGGGTTAGGGTGAGTCTGAGGGCGAGGGTTAGGTTTAGGATTACGGTTAGGGTTAGGGTTAGGCTTAGGCTGATGTTGAGAATGAGGGTGAGTGTGAGGTTAGGGTTCGGGTGAGGGTTAGGATTACGGTTAGGGTTAGGGTGAGGGTAAGGGTGAGGGATAGTGTTAGGCTTAGAGTGCGGGTTAGGGTGAGGGTAAGGTTAGGGTGAGGTTTAGTTTGAGGATGAGGCTTATTTTTAGGATGAGGGTAAGGGTTATGGTGAGGTTTTGGGTGAGGGTGAGGGTTATCATTAGTTTTGGGATGAGGGTGAGGGTTAGGGTGAGGGATAGGGTTAGGTTTAGGAATAGGGTGAGGTTTAGGGTTAGTGTGAGTGTTAGTGTTAGTGTGAGGATAACGGTTACGGTGAGGGTTAGGGTTAGAGTGAGGGTTAGGGTTAGGGTGATGTTTACCGTAAGGGTGAGGGTGAGGTTTAGGTTGAGGGTGAGAGTTACCGTTAGGGTTATGGTTAGGGTGAGGCTTAGGGTTAGAGTAAGGGTGAGTGTTAGGGTTAGCGTGATGTTTAAGATGAGGGTGAGTTTTAGGGTGAGGTTTAGGGTTCGGGTTCGGGTGAAGTTCAGGGTTAGGTTTAGGGTGAGCGTTAGAGTGAGTGTTAGGGTGAGGGTTAGGGTGAGGGGTATTGTTAAGGTTAGGGTGAGCGTTAGGTTTAGTGTGAGGGTTAGGGTTAGGAATAGGGTTAGGTTCAGTGTGATATAAGGGTTAGGGTGACAGTTAGTTTGATGGTGAGGGTTAGGGTTAGCGTTAGGGTTAGTGTGAGGGTTAGGGTGATTTTTTGGGTGAGGGTTAGGGTTAGGGTTAGGGTGAGGGTGAGGGTTAGGGTTAGGGTTAGGGTTAGTGTGACGGAGAGGTTTAGATTTAGGATTGGTGCTAGGGTTAGGGTTAGGGTGATGGTGAGGGTTAGGATTATGGTGAGGGTTAGGGTTGGGATTAGCATCAGGGTGAGGGTAAGGGTTAGGGTGAGGGTTAGTGTGAGGTTGAGGTTTAGTGTTAGGATTAGTGATAGTGTGAGGATTAGAGTTTGGGTAAGTGTTAAGGTGAGAGTTAGGGTGAGGGTTAGGTTTCGGGTTAGGGATAAGGTAAGGATTAGGGTTAGGGTTAGGGTTAGGTTGAAGTTTAGGCTGACTGTTAGGTTTAGTGTGAGTGTTAGGGTTAGGGTAAGGTTTAGGTTGAGGGTAAGGTTTGGGGTGATGGTTAGGGTGACGGTGAGTATTAGGTTTAGCATTAGGTTTAGGGTTAGGTTTAGGGTGTGGGTTAGGGTTAGGCTTTGGTTTAGGGTAAGGGTGAGGGTGAGGGTGAGGGTTAGGGTTAGAGTGATGTTTAGGGTTAGCGTGAAGGCTATGATGAGGGTAAGGGTTAGGTTGAGTTTGAGGGTGAGGGTGAGATATTCACTTAGGTAAGGGTTAGGGTTAGGGAGAGGATTAGGGTGAGGTTGAGGGTTATTTTGAGTGTTAGGGTTAGGATGAGGGTTAGGGTTAGGGTTAGGGTGAGGGTTAGGTTGAGGGTTATG
The DNA here is from genome assembly GCF_024711535.1 of Dipodomys merriami. NCBI lineage: Eukaryota > Metazoa > Chordata > Mammalia > Rodentia > Heteromyidae > Dipodomys > Dipodomys merriami. The sequence goes on along the minus strand of NW_027203715.1, from coordinate 12,844,022 downwards.
TTTAGAGTGAGGGTGAGATTTTGGTTGAGGGTGAGGTTGAGGGTGAGCTTGAGGGTTGGGGAGATTGTGAGGCTTAGGGTGGGGGTGAGGTTTTGTGTTCGGGGGAGTGTTAGAGTGACAGTGAGGGTTAGTGTTAGGGTTAGGCTTAGGGTTAGGGTTGGGGTGAGATTTAGGGTGAGGGCCAGGGTTAGGATTAGGATTAGGGTTAGGGTTAGGGTGAAGCTTAGGTTGAGGGTTAGGTTGTGGTTGAGTGTTAGGCTTAGGATGAGGGTTAGGGATATGGTGAGGGTTAGGGTGAGGGTGAAGTTTAGGGTTAGGGTTAGCGTTAGTGTGAGGGTAAGGGTTAGGATGAGGGTAAGTTGAGGGTGAGGATTAGGGTTAGGGTTAGGTTTAGGATTAGGGTGAGGGTGAAGGTTAGGGTTAGGGTCAGGGTTAGGGTTAGGGTGGGGTTAGGGTTAGGGTTAGTTTTACGTTTAGGGTGAGGGTGAGGGTGATGGTGAGGGTTAGGTTTAGGGTTATACTGAGGGTGAGGGTGAGGGTGAGGGTGAGGGTGAGGGTAGGGTTGGGTTTAGGGTTAGGGTGAAGGCTAGGGTGAGGGTGAGGTAGAGGATTTCTCTTAGGTAAGTGTTAGGGTTAGGGTGAAGATTAGGGTGAGGGTTAGGTTAAGGTTAGGCTGAGGGTTAGGCTGAGGGGTAGGGTTAGGATGAGGGTGAGGGTTAGGATTAGGCTGAGGGTCAGGGTTATGTTTACAATTAGGGCGAGGGTAAGGGTTAGGGTGAGGGTTAGTGTAGGATGAGGATTAGGGTTAGGGTTAGCATTAGGATTAGTGATATGGTGAAGATTAGTGTTTCGGTAAGTGTTGAGGTGAGGGCTAGGGAGAGGGTTTGGGTTAGGGATAAGGTGAGGTTTACAGTTAGGTTTAGGTTGAGGTTTAGACTGAGGGGTGGTTAAGGGTTAGGTTGATGGTTAGGTTTAGTGTGAGTGTTAGGGTTTAGGTTTAGGGTGATGGTTAGGGTGAGTGTGAGGATTAGGGTTAGCATTAGGGTTGGGTTTAGGGTTTGGGTTAACGTTAGGGTTAGGGTAAGGGTTAGGGTGAGGATTAGGGTAAGGGTTAGGATTAGAGTGATGTTTAGGGTTAGCATGAAGGCTATGGTTAGGGTGAGGGTTAAATTGAGGCTGAGGTTGAGGTTGAGGTTTTCAGTTAGGTATGGGTTAGGGTTAGGGTTAGGGTGAGGATAAGGGTGAGGTTGAGGGTTATTTTGAGGGTTAGGGTTAGGGTGATGGTTAGGGTTAGAGTTATGTTTAGAGTGAGGTTGAAGGTTAGGCTGAGGGTGAGGTTTCGGGTGAGGTTGAGAGTTCGGGAGAGGGTGAGGGTTAGGGTGTGGGTGAGGGTTTGTGTTCGGGTGAGTGTTAGGGTAATGGTGAGGGTTAGGGTGAGGGTGAGGGTGAGGGTTAGGGTTAGGGTGAGGTTTAAGTTGAGGGTGACTGTTAGGTTTAGGATTAGGGTTAGGATTAGGGTTAGGCTTAGGGTGAGGGTTAGGGTGTGGGTGAGGATTAGGCTTAGGATGAGGGTTAGGGATAGAGTGAGGGTTAGGGTGAGGGTGAAGGTTAGTGTTAGGGTTAGCGTTAGTGTGAGGGTAAGGGTTAGGATGAGGGTAAGCTGAGGGTGAGATTAGGGTTAGGGTTAGGTTTAGGATTAGGGTGATGGTGAGGGTTACGGTTAAGTTCAGGGTTAGGGTTAGGGTTAGGGTTAGTTTTAGGTTTAGGGTGAGGGTGAGGGTGATGGTGAGGGTTAGGTTTATGGTTAAGTTTACTGTTAGACTGAGGGTGAGGGTGAGGGTGAGGTTGAAGGGTAGGGTTAGGTTTAGGGTTAGGGTGAGGGCTAGGGTGAGGCTGAGGGTGAAGGTTTCAGTTAGGGTTAGGGTGAGGATTAGGGTGACTGTGAGTGTTAAATTTAGTATTACGTTTAGTGTTAAGGTTATGCTTATGGTGAGGGTGAAGGTTAGGTTTAGGCTGAGGGTTAGGATTAGGGTTAGCATTAGGGTGAGGCTAAGTGTTAGGGTGAGGGTTAGGGTGAGGGTGAGGGTTAGGGTTAGGGTTAAGGTTAGGATTAGTGATAGGTTGAGTATTAGGGTTTGGGTAAGTGTTAAGGTGATGTGTAGGGTGAGGATTAGGTTTAGGGTTACGGATAGGGTGAGGTTTAGGATGAGGGGTAGGTTTAGGGTTAGGGTGAGGGTTAGCTTTAGTGTGAGTGTTAGGGTCATGGTAAGGTCTAGGGTGAGGGTGAGGATTAGGGTGATGGTGAGTGTGAGGGTGAGGGTTAGGTGTAACATTACGACTAGGGTTAGGGTTAGGATTAGGGTTAGCGATAGCGTTAGGGTAAGGATGAGGGTTGGGTTAGGGTTAGTGTGAGGGTTAGGGTTTGGGTGAGGGTTAGGGTGACCGTGAGCATTAGGGTGAGTGTTAGGGTTAGGGTTACTGTTATGGTGAGGGTCAGGGTTAGGGTTAGTGTTAGGGTAAGGTTTAGGGTTAGGGTGAGTGTTAGAGTAAGTGTTAGGGATAGGCTGAGTGTGAGGGTGAGGGTTAGGGTTAGGGTTAGGGTGATGGTTAGGGTTAGGATTAGGGTTAGGGTAAGGTTTAGGGTTACGGTGAGGGTTAGGGTTTGGTTTAGCGTGAGTGTTAGGGTTAGGTTTAGGGTTATGGTAAGGGTTAGGGTCAGGTTGAAGGTAAGTGTTAGGGATAGGGTTAGGGTTAGGGTGAGGGTAAGGGTGAGGGTGAGGGTGAGGGTCAATTTTATGGTTAGGGTGTGGGTGAGGGTTAGGGTGAGGGTTAGTGTTAGGGTTAGGTTGAGGTTGTTGGTAAGGATGAGGGTTAGGTTTAGGGTTAGAGTTACGGTTAGTGTGAGGCTGAGGTTGAGAGTTAAGGTTAGGATTAGGTTTAGGGTTAGGGTTAGGCTGAGGGAGAGGGTGATGGTGTGGCTGAGGGTGAGTTTTAAGGTTAGGATTGGGGTTAGGGTGAGGGCTAGTGTATGGGTGAGGATGAGGGTTTTGGTTAGGTAAGTGTTAAGGTTAGGGTGAGGATTAGGGTGAGGGTGAAGCTTAGTGTGAGGATTAGGGTTAGGGTGAGGGTCAGGGTGACTATGAGGGTTAGGGTTAGGGTTAGGGTTTAGGGTGAGGGTAAGGGTTAAGGTGAGGGTTTGGGTGCTGGTGAGGGTTAGGTTTAGCATTAGGGTTACGGTGAGGGTGAGGTTTAGGGTGAGGGATACGGTTAGGCTTAGGGTTAGGGTTGGGGTGAGATTTAGGGAGAGGATCAGGGTTAGGATTAGGATTAGGGTTAGGGTTAGGGTTAGGCTTAGGTTGAGGGTTAGGGTGTGTTTGAGTGTTAGGCTTAGGATGAGGGTTAGGGATTTGGTGAGTGTTAGGTTGAGGGTGAAGTTCAGTGTTAGGGTTAGTGTTAGTGTGAGGGTAAGGGTTAGGATGAGGGTAAGGTGAGGGTGAGGATTAGGGTTAGGTTTAGGTTTAGGATTAGGGTGAGGTTGAAGGTTAAGGTTAGGGTCAGGGTTAGGGTTAAGGTGAGGGTTAGGGTTAGGGTTAGTTTTACGTTTAGGGTGAGGGTGAGGGTGATAGTGAGGGTTAGTTTTAGGGTTAAGTTTAGGGTTAGACTGAGGGTGAGGGTGAGGGTGAGGGTAAGGGGTAGGGTTTGGTTTAGGTTTAGGGTGAAGGCTAGGTTGAGAGTGAGGTTGAGGATATCTGTTAAGTAAGTGTTAGGGTTACGGTGAGGATTAGGGTGAGGGTTATGTTAGGGTTAGGCTGAGGGGTAGGCTGAGGGGTAGGGTTAGGATGAGGGTGAGGGTTAGGATTAGGCTGAGGGTCAGGGTTATGTTTAGCATTAGGGCGAGGGTAAGGGTTAGGGTGAGGTTTAGGGTAGGATGAGGGTTAGGGTTAGGGTTAGCATTAGGATTAGTGATAGGTTGAAGATTCGTGTTTGGGTAAGTGTTGAGGTGAGGGATAGGGTGAGGGTTAGGGTTAGGGATAAGGTGAGGGTTACGGTTAGGGTTAGGGTTAGGTTGAGGTTTAGGCTGAGGGGTGGTTTAGGGTTAGGGTTAATGTTAGGGTTAGGGTACGTTTAGGGTGAGGTTTAGTTTAGGGTGATGGTTAGGGTGTGGGTGAGGATTAGGGTTAGCATTAGGGTTAGGGTTTAGGTTAGCGTTAGGGTAAGGGTTAGGTTGAGGATTAGGGTTAGGGTTAGTATTAGAGTGATGTTTAGGGTTAGCATGAAAGGTATGGTGAGGGTGAGGGTTAAGTTGAGGCTGAGGTTGAGGTTGAGGTTTTCACTTAGGTATGGATTAGGGTTAGGTTTAGGGTGAGGATAAGGGTGAGGTTGAGGGTTATTTTGAGCGTTAGGGTTAGGGTGATGGTTAAGGTTAGAGTTATGTTTAGAGTGAGGGTGAAGGTTAGGCTGAGGGTGAGGTTTCGAGTGAGGTTGAGGGTTCGGGAGAGGGTGAGGTTTAGGGTGTGGGTGAGGTTTTGTGTTCGGGTGAGTGTTAGGGTAATGGTGAGGGTTAGGGTGAGGGTGTGGGTTAGGGTTAGGGATAGGGTGAGGTTTAAGTTGAGGGTCACTGTTAGGTTTAGGATTAAGGTTAGGATTAGGGTTAGGCTTAGGGTGAGGGTTAGGGTGTGGGTGAGGATTAGGCTTAGGATGAGGGTTAGGGATACAGTGAGGGTTAGGGTGAGGGTGAAGGTTAGGGTTAGGGTTAGCGTTAGTGTGAGGGTAAGGGTTAATATGAGGGTAAGGTGAGGGTGAGGATTAGGGTTAGGGTTAGGTTTAGGATTAGGGTGATGTTGAGGGTTAGGGTTAAGTTCAGGGTTAGGGTTAGGGTGAGGGTTAGGGTTAGGGTTAGTGTTAGGTTTAGGGTGAGGGTAAGGGTGATGGTGAGGGTTAGGTTTATGGTTAAGTTTACTGTTAGACTGAGGGTGAGGGTGAGGGTGAGGTTGAAGGGTAGGGTTAGGTTTAGGGTTAGGGTGAGGGCTAGGGTGAGGCTGAGGGTGAGGGTTTCAGTTAGGGTTAGGGTGAGGATTAGTGTGACCGTAAGTGTTAGATTTAGGATTACGTTTAGTGTTAAGGTTATGCTTATGGTGAGGGTGAGGGTTAGGTTTAGGCTGAGGGTTAGGATTAGGGTTAGCATTAGGTTGAGGCTAAGTGTTAGGGTGAGGGTTAGGGTGAGGGTGAGGGTTAGGGTTAGGGTTAAGGTTAGGATTAGTGATAGGTTGAGTATTAGGGTTTGGGTAAGGGTTAAGGTGACATGTAGGGTGAGGATTAGGTTTAGGGTTAAGGTTAGGGTGAGGTTTAGGATGAGTGGTAGGTTTAGGGTTAGGGTGAGGGTTAGCTTTAGTGTGAGTGTTAGGGTCAGGGTAAGGTCTAGGGTGAGGGTGAGGGTCAGGGTGATGTTTAGGCTGAGGGTGATGGTTAGTTGTAACATTAGGACTAGGGTTAGGGTTAGGGTGAATGTTAGGGTTAGTGTTAGTGTTAGGTTGAGGTTGAGGTTGTGGGTTAGGGTTAGGATGAGGGCTAGGTTAATGGTGAAGGTTAGGTTGAAGGTGAGGGTGAGGGTGAGGGTGAGGGTTTCCGTTAGGTAAATCTTAGGGTTAGGGTTAGGTTGAGCATTGGGGTGAGGGTGAGTGTTAGTTTGAGCGTTAGCGTTAGGGTGAGGGTTAGGGTTAGTGTTAGGGTGAGTGTTAATGTTAGGGTGATGTTTAGGGTTCGGGTTCGGGTGAGTGTTCAGGTGAGGGTGAGGGTTTGTGTTAGGGTTAGGGTTAGGGTTAGGGTCAGGGTTAGTGTGAGGGGAAGGGTTACTGTAAGGGTGAGGGTTAGGGTTAGTGTGCTGGATAGGTTTAGGGTTAGGTTTAGAGTTAGTGTGAGGATAAGGCTTAGGGATAGGGTTAGGGTTAGGCTTCGGGAGAGGGTGATGGTGAGGCTGAGGGTGTGTTTTAAAGTTAGGATTGGGGTTAGGTTGAGGGCTAGTGTTTGGGTGAGTGTGAGGGTTTCGGTTAGGTAAGTGTTAAGGTTAGGGTGAGGAATAGGGTGAGGGTGAGAGTTAGGGTTAGACTTAGTGTTAAGGCGAGCCTTAGCGTGAGGGTTAGTGTTAGGGTGAGTGTTAGGGTTATGGTTAGGTTGAGGATTAGGTTTAGTGTGATATTTATGGTGAGGGTGAGTGTTAGTGTGAGGGTTAGGGTTAGGGTTAGCGTTAGGGTTAGGGTTAGGTTTAGGTTTAGGGTGAGAGTGAGTGTGAGGGTGAGGGTTAGTGTAAGCGTTAGGGTGAGGATTAGGGTTAGGGTTAGGGTTATAGTGAGGGTAAGTCTTAGGATGAGGTGTAGGGTGAGGTTGAGGTTTAGGTTTAGCGTTAGGGTAAGCGTGAGGGTTGGTGTGAGTGTTAGTGTTAGGGTTAGGGTTTGGATGAAGGTTAGAATTAGGGTTAGGGTGAGGTTTAGGGTTAGGGTTAGGGTGAGTGTAAGATTTAGGGTGAGGGTTAGGGTGAGGTTGAGGGTTAGGGTTATCATTAGGGTTAGATTGAGGGTGAGAGTTAGGGTGATTGTTAGGGTTAGTGTGTGTTTATTGTGAGGGTAAGTGTTAGGCAGAGGGTGAGGTTGAGGGTTAGGTTTAGGGTTAGGGTTAGGTTTAGGGTTAGGGTGAGAGTGAGGGTGAGGGCGAGGATTAGATTTCGGGAGCGGGTGAGGGTGAGCGTTACTGTTAGCGTTAGGGTGATTCTGAAGTTTAGGGTGAGGGTAAACGTTAGATTGACGGCTCGGGTGATGGTGAGTGTTAGGGTGAGGGTGAGTTTGAGGGTTTTGGTTAGGTAAAAGTTAGGGTTAGGCTTATGGTGAGGATTATCGTGATTCTGAGGTTTAGGTTGTGTGTTAGCGTTATGGTGAGGGTTATGGTTAGGGTTTTGGTTAGGGTTAGGGTGAGGGTTAGTGTGAGGGTTAGGGTTAGGGGTAGGGTTAGGGTGAGGGTGAGGGTTAGTGTTAGGGTTAGGGTGAGAGTTAAGGTTAGGGTTTAGGCTAGGGTGATAGTGAGGGTTATGGTGAGAGTGAAGGTAAGGGTTTTGTTTAGGTAAGGTTTAGGGTTAGGGCTATAGTGAGGATTAGTGTGAGGGTGAGCGTTAGGTTGAGGGTTAGGGTAAGGGTGAGAGTTAGGGTGAGGGTTAGGGTGAGGGTTAGGGTTAGTGTGATGGTTAGGGTGCGGTTGAGGGTTAGGTCGAGGGTGAGGGTTCGGGTTAGGGTGAGGGTTAGGATTAGAGTGTGTTTATGGTGAAGGTGAGTGTTAGAGTGAGGGTGAGGTTGACGGTTAGGTTTAGGGTTAGTGTTATGGTTAGGATTAGGGAGAGAGTGAGGGTGAGGGTGAGGGTTAGGTTTCGGGTGAGGGTGAGGTCGAGCGTTAGGGTTAGGGTGAGGGTGAGTTTCGGTTATGTAAGGGTTAGGGTTAGGGTTATGGTGAGGATTAGGGTGAGAGTGAGGGTTAGCTTGAGGGTTAGGGTTAGGGTGAGGGATAGGATGAGGGTTAGTGTGAGGGATTGGGTTAGGGTTAGGGTGATGGTTAGGGTTAGTGTGAGGGTTAGGGTTAGGGTTAGGTTTAGGGTTAGTGTGAGGATAATGGTTAGGGTGAGTGTTAGGTTGAGGGTGATGGTTAGGTTTAGCGTTAGGTTTAAGGTAAGCATTAGGGTTAGGGTGAGGTTTGGGTTAGGGTGAGGTTTAGGTTGAGGGGGAGGGTTAGGCTTAGGCTTAAGGTTAGGGTGAGGGTTAGTGTGAGGGTTAGGGTTAGGTTATGTTTAGGGTGAGGGTGAGGGTTAGTATTTGTGTTAGGGTGAGGGTCAAGGTTAAGGTGAGTGTGAGGGTGAGTGTTTCTGTTAGGTAAGTTTTAGGGTTATGGTTATGGTGAAGATTAGGGTGAGGGTGAAGGTTAGGTTGAGGATTAGGTTAAGGGTGAGGGTGATGGTTAGGGTTAGGGTGAGGGTTAGTGTTAGAGTGATGTTTAGCATGATGTTGAAGTTTAAGGTTAGGGTGAGGGTTCGGGTTCGGGTTCGGATTAGGTTTAGGGTTAGGGTTAGTTTTAGGTTGAGGGCTAGGATTAGGTTTAGGGTTAGGGTTAGGGTTAGTGTGAGGGGTCGGGTTAGGGTTAGGGTGAGGGTTAGGGTTAGTGTGAGGGTTACGGTTAGGATTAGGGTTAGTGTGAGGACAAGGGTTAGGGTGAGGGTTAGGTTGAGGGTGAATTTTAGGGTTAGCCTTAAGTTTGGGTTTAGCATTAGGGTTAGGGTGAGGGTTAATATGAGTGTTTGGGTTAGGGTGAGGATTAGGTTGAGGGTGAGTATTAGGATTATGTTTAGGTTGATAGGGTTAGGGTTAGGTTTAGTGTGAGGGTTAGGGTGAGCGTTAGAGTGAGGGTTAGTGTTAGGGTGAGAGTTAGGGTTAGGATTAAGGTTAAGGTGTGTTTTAGGCTTAGGGTTAGGGTTATGGTTAGGGTAAGGGTTAGGGTTAGGATTAAGGTTAGATTTAGGGTAGGGTTATTGTTAGGGTTAGGGTTAGGGTTAGGGTGAGGTTTAGGGTCAGGGTTGGCGTTAGGGTTAGGATTAGGTTTAGGGTGATGGTGGGGGTGAAGGGTAGGTTTAGGATTAGGATTATGGTTAGGCTGAGGGGGAGGCAGAGAGGGAGGTAGAGTTTTAGGGTTAGGTAGGTTTAGAGTTATGGTGAGGGCTAGGGTGAGGTTGAGGGTGCGCTTGAGGGTTAGGGTTAGTGTGAGGGTTAGGGTTTGGGTTAGGGTTAGAGTGAGGGTTACGGTTAGGTTGAAGTTTAGGATGAGGCTGAGTGTTAGGGTTCTGGTGATGGTGAGGGTAAGGGTGAGTGCGAGGGTGAGAGTGAGGTTTAGGTTGTGGCTCAGGGTTAGGGCTAGGGTGAGGGTTAAGGTGAGGTTTAGGGTTAGGGTTAGGGTTAGGATTAGGTTGAAGATGAGGGTGAGGGTTAGGGTTAGGGTTACGTTGAGGGTTAGGGTTAGGTTGAGGACTAGGGTGAGGGTGAGTTTTAGGGTGAGGGTTAGGTTTAGAGTTAGGGTTAGGGTGAGGGTTAGGGTGAGGGGTAGTGTTAGGGTTAGGGTGAGGTTTAGGGTTAGTGTGAGGGTTTGGGTTAAAGTTAGGGTTAGTGTGAGGTTAAAGTTTAGGGTGAGGGTTAGGGTGAGTGTGAGGGTTAGGGTTATTGTTAGGGTTAGGGTGAGGCTTAGGGTAAGGGTTAGGTTTAGTGTGAGCGTTAGGTTTAGGGTTAGGGTGAGAGTTAGGGTGAGGGTACTGTTTAGCGTGAGGGTGATGGTTAGGGTGAGGGTTAGGCTTAGGGTGATATTTAGGGTGAGTTCAGGGTTATGGTGAGGATGAGGGTGAGGGTTAGGGTTAGGGTTAGGGTTCCGGTTCAGGTGAGGGTGATGTTGAGGGTTAGGTTTAGGATTAGGTTTAGGGTAAGGTGAGTGTTAGGGTGTGGGTAAGGATTCGGTTGAGGTTGAATTTTAGGTTGTGGGTGAGGGTTAGGTTTAGGGTGAGGACTAGGGTTAGGTTTAGGGTTATGATGAGGGTAAGTATTAGGGTTAGGTTTAGGTTGAGGTTGTGGTTTTGGGTTAGCGTTAGGGTTAGTGTGAGGGTTAGTGTGAGGGTTAGGGTTAGGTTTAGGTATAGGGTGAGGGTGAAGTTTAGAGTTAGGGATAGGGGAGGCTTAGGTTTAGGGTTGGGGTGATGGTAAGGGTTAGGGTGAGTGTTAAGTTTAGGGTGAGAGTTCAGTTTAAGGTGAGGGCTAGGGTGAGGGTGAGGGTTAGGGTGAAGTTGACGGTGTGGGTTAGGTTTAGGGTTAATGTGAGGTTAAAGTTTAGGGTGAGGGTTAGGGTGAGGGTGAGGGTTAGGGTTCTCATTAGGGTTAGGGTGAGGGTTAGGGTGAGGGTTAGGTTTAGGGTGAGGGTTAGGTTTAGGGTTAGGGTGAGAGTTAGGGTTAGGTTACTGTTTAGCGTGAGGGTGAGGGTTAGGGTGAGGGTTAGGGTTGGGTGATGTTTAGGGTGAGATGAGGGTTAGCGTGAGGATGAAGATGAGGGTTAGGGTTAGGGTTAGCATTAGTGTGCGGATGACGGTGATGTTGAGGTTTAGGTTTAGGATTTTGTTTAGAGTAAGGTGAGTGTTAGGGTGAAGGTAAGGATTCGGATGAGGGTGAATTTTAGGTTGTGGGTGAGGGTTATGTTTAAGGTGAGGAATTTGGTTAGGGTTAGGTTTATGGTGAGGGTAAGTATTAGGGTGAAGTTTAGGGTGAGGTTGAGGTTTTTGGTTCGCGTAAGGGTTAGGGTGAGGGTTAGTGTAAGGGTTAGGGTTAGCTTTAGGGTTAGGGTGAGGGTGAGGTTTAGAGTTAGGGTTAGGGGGAGGGTTAGGTTTAGGGTTAGGGTGATGATAAGGGTTAGGGTGAGGGTTATGGTGAGTTTGAGTGTTAGGTTTAGCATTAGGGTTAGGGTGAGAGTGAGGGTTAGGGTGAGGGTTAGGATTTGGGTTTGGTATAGGGTGAGGATTAGGGTTAGTGTGAGGGTTAGGGTTAGATTTAGTGTGAGGATAAGTGTTAGGGGGAGGGTTAATGGGAGGGTGACTGTGAGAGTTTCCGTTATGTAAGGGTTATGGTTAAGGTTATGGTGAGGATTACGGTGAAGGTGGGGGTTAGGTTGAGGATTAGGGTTAGGCTGAGGGTTCGGGTGAGGGTTAGGTATAGGTTTATGGTTAGGGTGATGGTGAGGGTGAGGTGTAGGTTTAGGATTAGGGTAAGGGTTAGGCTGAAGGTGAGGGGGAGGGGGAGGTGGAAGTTTATGTTTAGGGTTAGGTGAGGGCTAGGTTGAGGGTGAGCGTTATGGAGAGGGTGAGGGTGAGGGTCAGAGATTGAGGGTTAGGGATAACTTTAGGGTTAGGGTGAGGGTTAGCGTGAGGTTTAGGTTTAGGTTTTGAGTTAGGGTGAGGGCGAGGGTTAGGGTTCAGTTTAGGGATAGATTTAGGGTTACGGTTAGGGTGAGGTTTATGGTTAGGGTTAAGGTTAGGTTGAATGTGAGAGTAAGGGTTAGGGTGAAGTTGAGTGTTAGGGTTAGCATGAGAGTGAGGGTTAGGGTGAGGGTTAGGGTAAGAGTCATTGATAGGATGAGGATTAGTGTTAGTGTGAGGGTTAGGGTTTGGTTTAGTGTGAGGATAAGTGTTAGGGTGAGGGTTAGGGTAAGGGTGAGGGTTAAGGTTAGCATTAGGGTTAGGGTGAGCATTAAGGTGAGGTTTAGCGTTAGGGTGAGTGTTAGGGTTAGTGTTAGGTTGATGGTTAGGGTTCGGGTTCGGGTTAGCGAGAGGGTGAATGTTAGTAATAGGGTTCGGTTGAGCGTTAATGATAGGTTGAGGATTAAGGTTAGGGTGAGGTCTAGGGTGAGGGTGAGGTTGAGGGTTAGGGTTAGGGATAGGATGAGGATTAGGGTTTTGGGTGAGGTTTAGGGTTAGGTTTAGGGTGAGGGTTAGGGTTAGGGTGATGTTTAGTTTGAGGGTGAGTGTTAGGGTGATCGTGAGGGTGAGGTTTAGGCTTAGGGAGAGGGTGAGTGTGAGGGTTAGATTTAGGATTAGGGTTAATTTAAGAGTTAGAGTTAGGGTGAGGGTTAGTTTTAGTGTGAGGGTTAGGGTTAAGGTTAAGGTGAGGGTAAATATTATGGTAAGGGTTAGAGTGACAGTGTTAGGATTAGAGTGTTAGGATTAGCGTGAGGGTTAGTGTGAGGGTTAGGATGAGAGTTAGGGTGAGAGTGAGGGATAGGGTGAGGGTGAGGTTGAAGGTTAGGTTGAGGGTGAGGGTGAGGGTGATGGTTACGATTAGTGTTTGGGTTTGGGTGAGGGTGAGGGTTACTGTTAGGTTGATTTTTAGGGTTATTGTGAGGGTTAGGGTTAGGGTGAGAGTGCGGGTTAGGTTTAGGGAAAAGATGAGGGTAAGTTTTACCGTGAGGGTTAGGGTGAGAATAAGGTTTAGGGTTAGGCTGAGGGTGTGGGTGTGGGTTAAGGTTAGGGTTCGGGTGACGGTGAGTTTTAGGGTTAGGTTTAGGATTAGGGTTAGGGCTAGGGTTAGGCTGAGCTTAAGGGTTTGGGTGAGGGTGAGGGTTAGGGTTAGGTTTAGGGGTGAGGGTTAGGGTTAGGTTTAGGTTGAGGGCTAGGGGTAGTGTGAGTGTTAGGGTGAGGGTGAGGTTGAGGGTGATGTTTAAGGTGAGGGTGGGGAAGATGGTGAGGGTTAGCGTTAGGATTAGGGTTAGGGTGAGTTTTAGATTTAGGGTTATTGTTAGGATTAGGGTTAGGATGAGGGCTAGGTTGAAGATGAGGTTTAGGGTTAGGGATAGGATGAGGATTAGGGTTTTGGGTGAGGGTTTGGGTTAGGTTTAGGGTAAGGGATAGGGTTAGGGTGATGTTTAGTTTGAGGGTGAGTGTTCGGGTGAGGTTGAGGTTTAGGGTGAGGCTTAGGGTGAGGGTGAGTGTGAGGGTTAGGTTTAGGATTAGTGTTAGAGTTAGGGTGAGGGTTAGGTCTAGTGTGAGGGTTAGGGTTAAGGTTAGGTTAATATTAGGCTGAGTGTTAGAGTGAGAGTGAGTGTTAGGATTAGCGTAAGTGTTAGTGTGAGGGTTAGGATGAGAGTTAGGGTTAGGGTGAGGGTGAGGTTGAGGGTGAGGGTGAGTGTTAGGGTTAGGTTTAGTGTGAAGGTTAGTGTAAGGGTGAGGGTTAGTTTTAGGGTGAGGTTTAGGGTTAGGGTAAGTGTTAGGTTGAGGGTTAGAGTTAGGGGTAGGGTGAGGGTCAGGGTGAGGGTTAGGGTTAGGCTGAAGGTTAGGGTTAGGATGAGGTTTCGGGTTAGTGTTAGGGTGAGACTTAGGGTTAGTGTGATGTTTATTGTGAGGGTGAGGGGGAGGGTGAGGGTGAGTGTTTCGGTGATTGTGAGGGTTTGGGTGATGGTGAAATTTAGGCTGTGGTTGAGGCTTAGGGTTAGAGTGAGTGTTAGGGTGACGGTGAGGGTTAGGGGAAGCTTAGGGTTAGGCTTTGGGTTATGTTTAAGGTGAGGGTTATGGTTAGGTTTAGGATTATGGTGACAGTTATGTTTAGGTGTCGGGATAGGGATAGGTTTAGGGTTAGGGTTAGTGTGAGGATAAGGGTTAGGGTGAGGTTTAGGGTGAGGGTGAGGGTTAGGGTTAGCGCTAGGGTTAGGGTTAGGATTAGGGTGAGGTTTAGGGTTAGGGTTAGGGTGAGGGTTAGGGTTATGGTGATGTTTAAATTGAGGTTGAGTTTTAGTGTGAGGGTGAGTGTGAGGGTGAGGGTTAGGTTGAGGGTGCGTTTGAGGGTGAGGTTGAGGGTGAGGGTTAGGATTAGGGTTAGGGTGAGGGTTAGGGTTAGGGTTAGGATTAGGGTTAGGGTTAGGGTTAGGCTGACGGTGAGGGTGAAAGTGAGGGTTAGGGTTAGGGTTAGGTTTTAGGTGAGGGTTAGGGTTAGTATGAGCGTTAGGGGAAGGTGAGGGTTAGGTTGAGGGGTAGGGTTAGTGTGAGGGTTAGGGTTATGATTAGGGTGAGTGTTAGCGTTAGAGTGATGTTTAGTATGAGGGTGAGGGTTACTGTTAGGGTTAGCGTTAGGGAAAGGGTTAAGGTTAGGATTAGGGTGAGGTTTAGGGTGACGGGTAGGTTTAGGGTTAGGGTGAGGATTAAGGTTAGTGTGAGGGTAAGGGTTAGGGTTAGAGTTACTGTTAGTGTGAGGATAATTGTTAAGGTGAGGATTAGATTGAGGGTGAGTTCTATGGTTAGGATTAGGTTTAGGGTTAGGGTTAGGCTCATTGGGATGGTGAAAATGAGGGTGAGGGTTAGGCTTAGGGTGAGGGTTAGGGTTAGTGTTAGGTTTAGTGTGATGGTGAGGGTCAGGGTGAGGGTGAGGGTTAGAATGAGGGTGAGGTTGAGGGTGATGTTTAGGGTTAGGATGAGGGTTATGTTGAGTTTTAGGGTGAGGTTTAGGGTTAGGGATAGGCTTATTGTTAGGGTTAGTGTTAGGGTGAGGTTGAGGGTGAGGGTTAGGGTTAGCGTTAGAGTGATGGTTAGGGTTAGGGTGAGGGTGGTGTAGAGGGTTAGGTTTAGGATTGGGGTTAGGGTTAGGGTAAGGATGAGGGGGGAGGGGAGGTAGAAGGTGAAGGTGAAGTTTAGGGTTAGGATTAGGGCTAGGGTGACGGTGACGGTGAGGGTTAGGGTGAGGGTGAGGGTTTCGCTTAGGTAAGGGTTAGGGTTGGGTTATTTTTAGGGTGAGGATTAGGATTAGGAATAGGGATAGCTTTAGTGTTATGCTGAGGGTGAGGGTCAGGGTGAGGGTGAAGATTCTAGTTAGGGTTAGGGTAAGGGTAAAAGTTACGGCTAGTGTGAGGGTTATGGTCAGTGTTAGGGTTAGGGTTAGGGTTAGGATAAGGGTTAGGGTGAGGTTGATGGTTAGGATTAAGTTTAGGGTGAAGGTTAGGGTGACGGTGAGGGTTAGGGTGAGGGTGAGGGTAAGGTTTAGGGTTAGGTTTAGGGTGAAGGTTAGGGTTAGCGTTTGGATTAGGATGAGAGTTAGTGTGAGGTGTCGGGATAGGGTTAGGGTGAGGTTTAGGTTAAGGGTGAGGGTTAGTGTTAGGGTTAGGGTTAGTGTGAGGATTAGGGTTATGGTGAAGGTTAGGGTGAGGGTGAGGGTTAGGGTTAGCGTTAGCGTTAGGTTGAGGGTTAGGGTTAGGGTTTTGCTTAGGGTAAGGTTTAGGGTGAGAGTTAGGTTTAGGGTCATACTTAGGGTGTGGTTGAGGGTTAGTGTGAGGATGAGAGTGAGGGTGAGGGTGAGGATGAGGGTTAGGTTGAGGGTGCGGGTGAGGGTGAGGTTGAGGGTGAGGGTTAGGGTTAGGTTGAGGGTTAGGGTTAGTTTTAGGGGGAGGGGGAGGATTAGGATTAGGATTAGGTTTAGGTTTAGGGTTAGGCTGAGGGTGAGGGTGAAAGTGAGAGTAAGGTTTAGGGTTAGGGTTAGGGTGAGGATTAGGGTTAGTGTGAGGGTTAGTGTGATGGTGAGGGTCAGGTGAGGGTGAGATTTAGAACGAGGGTGAGGGTTAGGGTTAGGATTAGGTTTAGGGTGAGTTTTAGGGTTAAGGTTAGGGTTACAGTTTGGGTTATTGTTAGAGTTACGGTTACGGTTACGAAGAGGGTGAGGGCAAGGGTTAGCATTAAGATTAGGGTTAGGGTTAGGGTTAGGGTGAGGGTGTGGTTGAGTGTTAGGGTTAGGATTAGGGTTAGGGTAAGGCTGAGGGGGAAGGGGAGGTTGAGGGTGTGTGTTAGTGTTAGGGTTAGGGTTAGGATTAGTGTGAGGGTGAGGGAGAGGGTTAGGCTTAGGGTAGGGGAAGGGTTAGTGTGAGGTTTAGAGTGAGGGTTACAGTGAGGGTGAGAGGTAGGGTTAGCATTAGAGTTAGGGTGAGGGTGAGGGTTAGAATGAGGGTTAGGGTGAGGGTTAGGGCTAGGGTTAGTGTTAGGGTGAGGGTGAGGTTGAGGGTGAGGGTTAGTGTTAGGATTAGGGTTACGGTTAAGGTGACGGTTAGGGTTAGGCTGCGGGTTAGGGTTAGGGTGATGTATATTGTGAGGGTGAGGGTTAGGGGGAACATGAGTGTTGCGGTGAGGGTGATGGTTCTGGTGAGTGTGAGGGTAAGGGTGTGGTTGAGGGTTACGGTTAGGGTTAGGATGAGGGTTACGGTGAGGGTTAGGGTTAGTCTGAGAATAAGGGTTAGGGTGAGGGTTAGTTTGAGGGTGAGCGTTAGGGTTAGCGTTAGGTTTTGGGTTAGGGTTAGGGTTAGGGTGAGGGTCAGGTTTAGGGTTAGTTTGAGGGTTAGGGTTAGGGTGATGTTTAAGGTGAGTTTGAGGGTTAGTGTGAGCATGAGTTTGAGGGTGAGGGTTAGGTTAAGGGTTTGTGTGAGGGTGAGGTTGAGGGTGAGGGTTAGGGTTAGGTTTAGGGTGAGGGTTAGGGTTAGGGTAAGGATGAGGTTTAGGTTCAGGGTTAAGCTGAGGGTGAGGGTGAAATTGAGGGTGAGTGTTAGGGTTCGTGTGAGGGTTAGGCTTAGTGTGAGGGTTAGGGGAAGGTGAGGGTTAGGTTGACGGGTAAGTTGAGGATGAGGTTTAGGGTTATGATTAGGGAGAGGATTAGCGTTAGAGTGATGTTTAGTGTGAGGTTGGGGTTTACTGTTAGGGTTTGCGTTAGGGAAAGTTTTAGGTTTAGGGTAAGGGTTAGGGTTAGATTTAGGGTTAGTGTGAGGATAAGTGTTAGGCTGAGGATTAGGTTGATGGTGAGGTTTAGGGTTAGGATTAGGGTTAGGGTTAGGGTGAGGATGAAGGTGAGGGTGAAAGTGAAGGTGAGGGTTAGGGTTAGGGTGAGGGTTAGGGTTAGGGTGAGTGTTAGGGTTAGTGTGAGGGTTAGTGTGATGGTGATGGTGATGGTGAGGGTGATGGTTAGAATGAAGGTGAGGGTGAGGGTGATGTTTAGGGTTAGTATTAGGGTTAGGTTCAGTTTTAAGGTTAGGTTTAGTGTTAGGATTAGGCTTATTGTTAGCGTTAGCCTTAGGGTGAGGGTGAGGGTGTGGGTGAAGTTTAGCGTTAGGGTTAGTGTTAAGGTTAGGGTGAGGGTGGGTTAGGGTAACGCTGAGGGGGAAGGGGAGGTTGAGGGTGACGGTTAGTTTTAGGGTTAGGGTGAGGGCTAGGATGAGGTGAGGGTTAGGGTGCGGGTGAGGATGAGTGTTTCGGTTAGGTAAGGGTTAGGGTTAGGGTGCAGATTAGGTTGAGGGTGATTGTTACGCTGAGGTTAGTTTTAGAGTGAGGGTTAGGGTTAGGGTTAGGGTTAGTGTGAGGGTGAGGGTGAGGGTTAGGGTTAGGGTTAGTGTGAGGGTGAGGGTGAGGGTTAGGGTTAGGGTTTGGGTGAGCATCAGGGTGAGGGTTACGGTTAGGTTGAGGGTTAATTTTAGGGTGAGGGTCAGGTTTAGTGTTAGGGTGAGAGTTAGGTTTAGGGTGATGTTTATGGTCAGGGTGAGGGTTAGGGTGAGTGTGAGGGTGAGGGTTAGGGTTAGGGTTAGTTTTTGGGTGAGGGTGAGGGTTAGGATTAGGAGTAGGGTTAGGGTTAAGGTTAGGCTGAGGTTGAGTGTCAGGGTGAGGTTGAAGTTTAGGGTTAGGTTTAGGGTTAGGGTTAGGGTTAGGGTGATGGTTACGGTTAGTGTGAGGGTTATGGTTAGGATTAGGGTTAGGGTGAGGGTAAGTGTTAGGGTGAGGTTTAGGGTGAGTGTGAGGTTCAGGGTTAGGGTTAGGGTTAGGGTGAGGGTTAGGGTTTGGGTGATGTTTAGGGCGAGGGTGAGAGTTATGGTAAGGATGAGGGTTCAGCTGAGAGTGAGGGTTCGGATGAGGTTGAGGTTTAGGGTGTGGGTGAGGATTAGGGTTAGGGTGAGTGTTAGCTTAAGGTTTAGTGTTAGGGTGAGGGTTAGGTAGAGGGGTAGTGTTAGGGTTAGAGTGAGGGTAAGGGTTAGGTTGAAGGTTAGGGTGAGGGGTAGGTTTAGGATTAGGATGAGGGCTAGGGTGAGGGTGAGGGTTAGGTTGAGGGTGAGGGTGAGGGTAAGGTTTTCGGTTAGGTAAGGGTTAGGGTTAGGGTTCGGATGAGCTTTAGGGGAGTGTGGGGGTTAGGTTGAGGGTTAGGGCTTGGGTGAGTGTTAGGGTTAGGGTTAGGGTGAGGGTTAGCGTTAGGGTGATATTTAGTATGAGGGTGAAGGTTACTGTCAGGGTTAGCCTTCGGGAAAGAGTTAGGGTTAGTGTTAGTGTTAGCGTGAGGTTGAAAGTGATGGGTAGGGTTAGCGTTAGTTTTAGGGTGAGGGTTAGGGTAAGAGTGAGGGTTAGGGTTTGGGTTGGGCTGAAGTTTAGTTTTAAGGTGATGTTTAGGGTGAGGTTGAAGGTTAGTAGGAGGGTGAGGGTGAGGGTGAGGGTTAGGGTCATGTGGCGGGTGAGGGTGAGGTTGAGGGTGAGGATTAGGGTTAGGTTTAGGGTGAGGGTGATGGTTAGGGTTAGGGTTAGGCTGAAGTTGAGGGAGAAAGTGAGGGTGAGGGTTAGGTTTAGGGTTAGGTGCGGGTTAGGGTTAGTGTGAGAATAAGTGTGATTGTGAGGTTCAGGATGAGATTGAGGGTTAGAATTAGGGTGAGGGTGAGGGTGAGGGATAGGGTTAGGATTAGGGTTAGGGTGAATTTTAGGGTTAGGGTTAGGGTTAGGGTTATTTTTAGGTTTAGGGTTAGGGTGAGGATGAGGGTGAGGGTTAGTTTAGGGTTAGTGTTAGCGTTAGGATGAGGGTGGGGTTGAGGTTTAGGGTTAGGATTAGGGTTACGGTTAGGGTAAGGCTGAGGGGGAACGGGAGGTTGAGGGTGAGGGTTAGGGTTACGGTTAGGGTGAGGGCTAGGTTCAGGGAGAGGGTGAGGGTGAGGGTGAGGATGAGCGTTTCATTTAGGTAAGGATTAGAGTGAGGTTTAAGCTGAGGTTAGTTTAAGAGTTAGGGTTAGGGTTAGGGTTATGGTTGAGGGTAAGTGTTAAGGTGAGGTTTAGTGTGAGGATGAGGGTTAGGTTTAGTGTGAGAGTTAGTGTGAGGGTTAGGGTTAGGGATAGGCTTAGGGTGAAGTTGAGGTATAGGGTGAGGGTTAGAGTTGGGGTCAGGGTTAGGGATACGTAGGGGTTAGGGTGAAGGTGAGGTATAGGGTGAGGGTTAGAGTTGGGGTCAGGTTTAGGGTGAGGGTGACGGTGAGTGTTAGGGTTTGGTTTAGGGTTAGAGTTAGGGTGAGGGTGAGGGTGAGGTTTAAGATTAGGGTTAGGACTAGGGTTAGGCTGAGGGTAATGTGGGGAGTGAGGGTTAGGGTTCCTGTTAGGATGAGGTTTAGGGTTAGGGTTAGGGTTAGGGTTATTATTAGGGTAAGAATGAGGTTTAGACTGAGGGTTAGGGTTAGGTTTAGTGTGAGGGTTAGGGTTAGGGTTAGGGTTAGGGTTAGGTTTAGGGTGAAGGTTAGGGTTAGGTTTATGGTTATGATAAGGGTTAGGCTGAGGGTTAGAGTTAGGGTTAGTGGGAGGATTAGGGTAAGTGTTAGGGTGAGGGTAAAGGTTAGGGTGAGGGTTATGTTGAGGGTGAGGCTTAGGTTTAAATTGAGGATTAGGGTGAAAATTAGGTTTATGGTTAGCTTTAGGGTGAGTGTTAGGGTGTGGGTAAGTGTTAGGGTGAGGGATAGGTTGAGGGTGAGTGTTAGGGTTCGGGTGAGGGTAAGGGAAAGGGTGAGGGTTAGGGTGAGAGTGATGGATAGGGTGAGGTTTTGGGTTAAGTTTAAGGATAGGGTGAGGATTTGGGTTAGGGTTAGCTTTAGGGTGAGGGTTAGGCTGAGGACTATGGTTAGGTTAAGGGTGAGCATTAGGTTTAGGGTGTTTGTTAGGGTTAGGGTTAGGGTGTTGGTAAGTGTTAGGGTGAGGGTTAGGGTGAGTGTGAGGTTTAGGATTAGAATTAGGTTTAGGGTTAGGTTAAGGATGAGTGTTAGGTTTAGGTTTATGGTTAGGGTTTGGGTGAGGGTGAGGTTTAGGGTTAGGGTTAGGGTGAGGGTTAGTGTTAGGGTGAGTGCTAGGGTGAGGGTGAGGGTTAGGGAGAGGGTAATGGTGAGGGTGAATTTTTTGTTAGGTAAGGGTTAGGGCTAGTTTTAGGGTGAGTATTAGGGTGAGGGTGTGGTTTAGGGTTAGGGTTAGCGTTAGGGTTAGGTTGAGGTTTAGGGTGAGGGTGAGGGTTAGGGTGAGGGTTAGTGTTAGGGTGAGTGCTAGGGTGAGGGTGAGGGTTAGGGAGAGGGTAATGGTGAGGGTGAATTTTTTGTTAGGTAAGGGTTAGGGCTAGTTTTAGGGTGAGTATTAGGGTGAGGGTGTGGTTTAGGGTTAGGGTTAGCGTTAGGGTTAGGTTGAGGTTTAGGGTGAGGGTGAGGGTTAGGGAATGGTTTAGGATTAGGGTAAGGGTTAGCATAAGGGTTAGGGTTAAGGTAATGTTTAGTGTGAGGGTTAGGGTGAGCGTGAGTGTTCAGGTCAGAGTTAGGGTTAGGGTTACGGTTAGGGATAGGGTTACGGTTAGGGTTAGGTTGAGGGTGAGGGTAAGGGTTAGGGTGAGGGTTAGGTTTAGGTTTAGGGTGAGCGTTAGGGTTCGGGTTAGGGTTAGTTTGCAGGTTAGGGTGAGGGTAAGGGTTAGGGTGAGGTTTAGGGTGAGGGTTAGTGTGTGTGAGAGTTAGGGTTCGCATTAGAGTTAGGGTGAGGGAGATGGATAGTGTGAGGGTTAGGGATAGGGTGAGGATTAGGGTTAGTGTGAGGGTTAGGGTGAGGGTGAGGTGTAGGGTTAGCGTTAGGGATAGGTTGAGCGTTAGGGTGAGGGTTAGGTTTAGGGTGAGGGTTAGGATTAGGTTTAGTGTGAGGGATAGGGTTAGGGTGATGTTTATGGTGAGTGTGAGTTTTAGGGTGAGGGTGAGGGTGAGAGTGAATATTAGGTTTAGGGATAGGGTTAGGGTTAGGTTGAGGGTGAGGGTGAGGGTTAGGTTTAGGATTAGAGTTAGGGGTAGTGTTAGTGTGAGTGTTAGAGTGAGGATGAGGGTTCAGGTGATGGTGTGGGATAGGGTGTCGTCGAGGGTTAGGGTGAGGGTGAGGTTATGGTTTAGAATTAGGGTTAGGGTTATGGTGAGATTAAGGTTTCGGGTGAGGGTTAGGGTGAGGGTTAGGGTGAGGGTGAGAGATAGGGTTAGCATTAGAGTTAGGGTGAGGGTGAGGGCTAGGATGAGTGTTAGTGTGAGGGTTAGGGTGAGGGTGAGTGTTAGGGTGAGTGTTGGGGGGACGGATAGGTTTATGGTTAGTGTGAGGGTAAGGGTTACTGTGAGAGTTAGGGTCAGGGTGAGGGTTAGAGTGAGGGTTTGGGTTAAGGTTAAGGATAGGGTGAAGATTAGGGTTAGGGTTAGGTTTTGGGTGAGGGTTAGGCCGAGGGTTAGGGTTAAGGTTAGAGTGAATGTTAGGTTTAGTGTGGAGGTTATGGTTAGGGTTAGGGTGACGGTAAGGCTTAGGTTGAGGGTTAGGGTGAGTGTGAGTTTTAGGGTTATCATTAGGTTTAGGTTTAGTGTTAGGATGAGTGTTAGGGTTAGGATTAGGTTTAAGGTTAGGGTGAGGGTGAGGGGTATGGTTAGGGTTAGGGTGAGGGTTAGTGTTAGTGTGAGGGCTAGGGTGATGGTCAGTTTTAGGGTGAGGGTGAGGTTTTTGGTTAGGTAAGATTTAGGGTCAGGTTCAGGGTGAGAATTAGGGTGAGGGTGTGTTTTAGGGTTAGGGTTAGGGTTAGGGAGAGGGTGAGGTTGAGGGTGAGGATGAGTGTTATGTTGAGGGTATTGTTAGGGTGAGGGTGTTGGTGAGTGTGAGGTTGAGGGTTAAGCTTAGTGTGAGGGTTACGGTTACGGTGATGGTTAGGGTTAGGCTTAGGGTGAGGGTTAGGTTTAGGGTGATGTTTAGAGTGAGAGTGAGAGTTACGGTGAGGGTGAGTGTTCTGGTGAGAGTTAGGGTTAGGGTTAGGGACAGGAATAGGGTTAGTGTGAGGGTACGTGTTAGGGTGAGGTGTAGTGTGAGGGTTAAGGTGAGCATTAGGTTTAGGGTTAGGGTTAGTCTGGGGGTTAGGGTGAGAATAAGGGTTAGGGTGAGATTTTTGGTGAGGGTGAGGGTTAGGGTTAGGATGAATGTAACGTTTAGTGTGAGGGTTAGGGTGAGGGTGAGACTTAGGTTAGGCATTAGACTTAGGTTGAGGGTGAGGGTTAGGGTTAGGGTTAGGGATTCGGTGAGGATTAGGGTTAGTGTGAGGTTTCGGGTTAGGGTTAGTGTTTGGGTTAGTGTGAGGATAAGGGTTAGCATCAGGTTTAGGTTATGGGTGAGGTGTAGCGTTAGCATTAGGGATAGTGTGAGCGTTAGGGTGAGGGTTAAGTTTAGGGTGAGGGTTAGGGTTAGGTTTAGCGTGAGGGTTAGGGTTAGGGTGATGTTTATGGTGAAGGTGAGTGTTAGGCTTAGGGAGAGGGTGAGGTTGAGGGTTAGGTTTAGGATTAGGGTTAGGGTTAGGTTTAGTGTGAGTGTTAGGGTGAGGATGAGCATTCGGGTGATGGTGAGGGTTAGGGTGTGTGCAAGGGTTAGGGTTAGGGTGAGGATTAGGGTTAGGGTTAGGTTGAGAGTTAGGGTGAGGTGTAGGTATAGGGTTAGGGTGAGGGTTAGGGTGAGGGTGAGGGTTAGGGTTAGTGTTAGGTATAGGGTGACTGTTAGGGTGAAGGTTAGGGTTAGGGTTAGGGTGAGGGTTAGGGTGAGGTTAAGGGATAGTGTTAGCGTTAGGGATAGGGTTAGGATTAGGGTTAGGGTGAGAGCTAGGGTGAGGTTGAGGGTTAGGGTGAGAGTGAGGGTGCGTTTTTCGGTTAGGTAAGGGTTAGGGTTATTTTTAGGGTGAGAATTATGTTGAGATTGAGGGTTAGTGTGAGTGTTAGGGTTAGGGGGAGGGTTAGGGTTAGGATTTGGGTGAGGGTTAGCGTTAGAGTTATGTTTATGGTGAGGTATAGGGTTAGGGTGAGGGTTAGTGTTCGGGGGAGGGTGAGGGTTAGGGTGTGGGTGAGGGTTAGGGTTAGGTTGAGTTTTAGGGTGACATTGAGGGTTAGGGTGAGGGTGAGGGTTATGGTTAGGTTTTCGGTGAGGGTTAGGGTTATGCTGAGGGTTAGGGTGAGTAGTAGGCTGAGGGGTAGTTTTAGCGTTAGTGTGAGTGTTTGGGTTAAGTTTAGTTTGAGGGTAAGGTTTAGGGTGAGGGTTAGGTTGAGGGTGAGGGTGAGCGTGAGGGCTTCGTTTAGGTAAGGTTTAGGGTGAGGGTTAGGGTGAGGATTAGGGGAGGGTGAGGGTTAGGTTCAGGTTTAAGGTTAGGGTGAGTTTTAGGGTTAGGGTTAGGGTGAGGGTTTGCGTTAGGGTGATATTTACTATGAGGTTGAGAGTTAGTGTTAGGGTTAGATTTAGGGAAAGGGTTAGGGTTAGTGTAAGGGTTAGGTTGAGGGGTAGGTTGAGGGGTAGGTTTAGTGTTATGGTGAGGGTTAGTGTTAGTGTGAGGGTAAGGGTTAGGGTTAGAGGTAGGGTTAGTGTGAGGATAAAGGTTAGGTGAGGGTTAGGTTGAGGGTGAGTTTTAGGGTTATCGTTAGGGTTATGGAGACGGGTCGGATTAGGGTTAGGGTTAGGGTGAGGGTTCGGGTTAGGGTCATATTTAGTGTGAGGGTGAGGGTTAGGTTGAGGGTGAGGGTGAGGGTTAGGTTGAGTGTTAGGGTTCGGTTTAGGTTTAGGGTTAGGTTTGGGGTTAGGCTGAGGTTGAGAGTTTGGGTGAGGGTGAGGTTTAGGGGTGAGGGTTAGGGATAGGTTTAGGTTGAGGGTTAGGGTTAGTGTGAGGGTTAGGGTGAGGGTGAGGTTGAGGGTGAAGGTTAGGGTGAGGGTGAGGAAGAGTGTGAGGGTTTGCCTTAGGATCAGTGTTAGGGTGAGTTTTAGGATTAGGGTTAGGGTTATTGTTAGGATTATTGTTAGGATGAAGGCTAGGGTGAACGTGAGGGTTAGGGTTAGGTTTAGGGTGAGGTTTTGGGTTAGGGTGATATTTAGGTTGAGGGTGAGTGTTAGGTTGAGGGTGAGGGTGAGGGTGAGGATTAGGCTTAGGGTGAGGGTGAGTGTGAGGCTTAGGTTTAGGATTATGGTAAGGTTTAGAGTTACAGTTAGAGTGAGAGTTAGGGTTAGGGTTAGGGTGCGGTTAAGTGTTGGGTTGAGGGTTAGGGTTAGAGTGAGGGTTAGGATTAGTGTGAGTGTTAGTGTGAGGGTTAGGGTGAAGGTTAGGGTTAGAGGTAGGTTTAGGGTGAGGGTGAGGGTAAGGGTTAGGGTTATAGTGAGGGGTAGGCTTACAGTGAGGGTTAGGGTGAGTTTAAGGATTAGGGTTAGTGTTAGGGTGGGGGTGAGGGAAAGGGTTAGTGATAGAATTAAAGTTAGGGTTCGGGTTAGGGTGAGGGTGAGGGTGAGGGTGAGGGTTAGGGTTAGGGTAAGTGTGAGGGCTAGGTTTATGGTGTGGGTTTGGGTTAGGGTAAGGGTTAGTGTGAGGGGTAGGCGTAGGGTTAGTGTGAGTGTTAGGGTTATGGTGAGGGTTAGCGTTAGCGTTAGGTTGAGGATTAGGGTTAGGGTGATGTTTATTGTTTGGGTGAGTGTTAAGGTTAGGGTGATTGATGAGGGTTAGGATGAGGGTGAGGGTTAGGGTTAGAGTTAGCATTAGGGTGAGTGGTGTGGTGACTGTGAGGGTTAGGATTAGGGTTAGGGTTAGATTTAGGTTTAGGGAGAGGGTAAGGCTTAGGGTGAGGGTGATGGTAAGAGTGACGGTTAGGGTGTCTCTGAAGGTTATGGTTAGAGTATGGGTTAGGTTTAGGGTTACGGTTAGGGTTAGGGTGAGGGTAAGGGTTAGGGTTAGGGTGAGGTTGAGGGTGAGGTTTCTGGTAAAGGTGAGGGTGAGTGTAAGAGTTAGCGTGAGGGTTAGGGTGAGGGTGAGGGTTAGGGTTATTGTTAGGTTTTGGAATAGGGTGAGGGTGAGGGAGAGTGGTAGGGATAGGGTGAGGGTTAGGGTTAGGGTGAGGGTTATGGTTATGGATAGGGTTAGGGTTAGGTTTAGGTTGAGGGTGAGAGTAAGTGTTAGGGTGAGCTTTAGGATGAGGGTGAGGGTTAAGGTTAGTGTTAGGTATAGGATTTGGATAAGGGTTAGGGTTAGTGTTAGGCCTAGGATTAGGGTGAGTGTGAGGATTAGGATTAGGGTTAGGGTAAGGGTGAGGGTAAGATTTAGGGTGAAGGTTTGTTTGATGGTGAGGGTTGCGGTTAGGGTTATGGTTAGGGTTACTTTTAGGCTGAGGGGGAAGGGGAGGGGGAGGTAGAGGGTAAGGTTTAGCGTTATGGTTAGGGTGAGGGCTAGGGTGAGGGGGAGGGTTAGTGAGAGGGTGAGGGTGAGGGTTTCATTTACCTTAGGGTTACGGTTAGGGTGAAGATTAGGTTGAGGGTGAGGGTTAAACTGAGTTTAGGGTTAGGGTGAGGGATAGGGTTAGGCTTAGGGTGATGGTTAGTGTTAGGGTGATGTTTAGGGTGAGGGTGAGCGTTCGTTAAGGGTGAGGTGAGTGTCAGGGGGAGGGTTAGTGTTAGCGTTAGGTTTAGGGTGAGGTTGGTTGTGAGGATTAGGATTAGGAATAGGGTTAGGGTTAGAGTTAGGCTGAGGGTAAGGGTCAGGGTGAGGGTGAAGTTTAGGGTTAAGGTTAGGTTTAGGGTTAGGGTGTGTGTTATGGTTAGTGTGAGGATTATGATTAGTGTTAGGTTTAGGGTTAGGGTGAGGGTAAGAATTATGGTGAGGTTAAGGGTGAGGGTGAGGGTGAGGGCTAGGGATAGGTTTAGGCTGAGAGCTAAGGTGTGGGAGAGGGTTAGTGTGAGAGTAGGGTGAGTGTTTCTTTTAGGTAAGGGTTAGGGTTATGGTGAGGATTCGCGTGAAGTTGAGGGTTAGGTTGAGGTTTACGGTTAGGGAGAGGGTTAGGGTTAGGTTTAGGGTAAGGATTACGGTTTGGGTGATGTTTAGGGTGAGGATGAGGGTTAGGGTGAGGGTTCAGGTGAGGGAGAGGGTTAGGGTGTGGGTGAGGATTAGGGTTAGTGTGAGGGTTAGGGTTAGTGGGGGATGAAGGTTAGGGATAAGTTTAGAATTAGGTTGAGGGTTAGGGTTAGGTTTAGTGTTAGGGTGAGAGTTAGGATGAGGGTGAGGGTTATTGTGTGGGTGAGGGTGAGGGTGAGGGTTTCGCTTAGGTAAGAGTTATTGTTAGGGTTAGGATTAGGGTGAGGGTGATGGTTAAGCTGAGGTTAGGTTTAGGGTGAGGGTTAGGATTACGGTTAGGGTGAGGGTTAGGGTTAGGGTGATGTTTAGGGTGAGGTTGATGGTTAGGGTGAGGGTAAGGTTGAGGGTTAGGGTTAGGGTTAGTTTTAGGGTGAGGGTTAGGATTAGAAACAGGGTTAGCGTTAGGTTTGGGATGAGGGTGAGGGTCAGGGTGAGGGTGAAGATTATGATTAGGGTTAGGGTAAGGGTAAAGGTTATGGTTAGTGTGAGGGTTATGGTCAGTATTAGGTTTAGGGTAGAGTGAGGATAAGGGTTAGGGTGAGGGTGATGGTTAGGATTAGGGTTAGGGTGACGGTGAGGGTTACGGTGAGCATGAGCGTTAGGTTTAGGGTTAGGGTTAGGGTGAGGGTTAGGGTTAGGGTTTGGGTTAGGGTGAGAATTAGGGTGAGGTGTCGGGATAGGGTTAGGGTGAGGTTTAGGTTTAGGGTGAGGGTTAGGGTTAGGGTTAGGGTTAGGGTTAGTGTGAGGATAAGGGTTATGGTGAAGGTTAGGGTGAGGGTGAGGGTGAGGGTTAGGGTTAACGTTAGGGTTAGTGCGAGGGTTAGGGTTAGGGCTTCGGTTAGGGTTTGGTTTAAGGTGAGAGTTAGGTTTAGGGTCATGTTTAGGGTGTCATTGAGGGTTAGTGTGAGGGTGAGGGTGAGGGAGAATGTGAGTGTTATGGTGAGGGTGCGGGTGAGGGTGAGGTTGAGGGTGAGGGTTAGGGTTAGGTTTAGGGTAGTGTTAGGGTTACGTTTAGGGAGAGGGTGAGGGTTAGGGTTAGGATTAGGGTTAGGGTTAGGTTTAAGCTGAGGTGGAGCGTGAAAGTGAGGGTCAGGGTTAGGGTTAAGGTTAGGGTGAGGTTTAGGGTTTGTGTGAGGGTTACTGTGATGGTGAGTGTCAGGTGAGGGTGAGGTTTAGAAAGAGGGTGAGGGTGAGGTTTAGGGTTAGGATTAGGTTTAGGGTGAGTTTTATGGTTAGGGTTATGGTTACAGTTAGGGTTATTGTTAGGGTTAAGGTTAAGGTTACGAAGAGGGTGAGGGCAAGGGTTAGCATTAGGATTAGGGTTAGGGTTAGGGTGAGGGTGGGGTTGAGTGTTAGGGTTAGGATTAGGGTTAGGGTAAGGCTGAGGGGAAAGTTGAGGTTGACTCTGAGGGTTAGTGGTCGGGTTACAGTTAGGATTAGTGTGAGGGTTAGGGTGAGGGTGAGGGTGAGGGTTAGGCTTAGGTTAGGGTTAGGGTTAGGCTGAGGGTGAGGCTCAGGGTGAGGGTGAAGGTTAGGGTTAGTTTTAGGGTGAGGATAAGTGTTAGGGTGAGGGTGAGGGTTAGGGTGATGTTTATGTTGAGATTGAGTGTTAAGGTGAGGGAGAGGGTCAGGGTGAGGTTTAGGTTTAGTTTTAGGGTTAGGGTTAGGTTGAGGGTGAGCGTGAGGGTGAGGGTTAGGCTTAGGGTAGGGTTAGGGTTAGGGTGAGGGTGAGGGTGAAAGTTAGGATTAGGAATAGGGTGAGTGTTACGGTTAGGCTGAGGGTGAGAGTCAGGGTGAGGGTGAAGGTTAGGGTTAGTTTTAGGGTGAGGATAAGTGTTAGGGTTAGGGTGAGGGTTAGGGTGATGTTTATTGTGGGGATGAGGATTAGGGTGAGGGTGAGTGTTCGGGTGAGGGTGAAGATTCGGGTGAGGGTGAAAGTTAGGGTGTGTTTGAGAGTTAGGTTTAGGATGAGTGTTAGGGTGACGGTGAGGGTTAGGGTGAGGGTGAGGGTTAGGTTTAGGTCTCAGGTCAGGGTGAGGGTTAGGGTTAGGGTTAGGGTGAGAGTTAGGTTGAGGTGTCAGGATAGGATTAGGGTGAGGGTTAGGGTTAGTGTGCGGATAAGGGTTAGGGTGAGGGTTAGGGTGAGGGTGAGAGTTAGGCTTAGCGTTAGGTTTAGGGTTAGTGTTAGGGTGATGGTTAAGTTTAGGGTTAGTTTGAGGGTTAGGGTTAGGGTGATGTTTAAGGTGAGGTTGAGTGTTAGTGTGAGGGTGAGTGTGAGGGTGAGGGTTAGATTGAGGGTGCGTGTGAGGGTGAGGTTGAGGGTGAGGGTTAGGGTTAGGGTTAGGGTGAGGGTTAGGGTTAGGGTTAGGATTAGGTTTATTGTAAGGGTTAGGCTGAGGGTGAGGGTGAAATTGAGGGTGAGGGTTAGGGATAGGGTGAGGGTTAGGCTAAGTGTGAGGGTTAGGGAAAGGTGAGGGTTCGGTTGAGGGTTAGGTTTAGGGTGAGGGTTAGGGTTATGTTTAGGGTGAGGATTAGCGTTAGAGTGATGTTTAGTATGAGGGTGGGGGTTACTGTTAGGGTTAGCGTTAGGGAATGGTTTAGGGTTAGGGTTAGGGTTACGGTGACAGGTAGGTTTAGGGTTAGGGTTCGGGTTAAGGTTAGTGTGAGTGTAATGGTTAGGGTTAGAGCTAGGGTTAGTGTGAGGATAAGTGTTAGGCTGAGGATTAGTTTGAGGGTGACGTTTAGGGTTAGGATTAAGGTTAGGGTTAGGGTTAGGCTGAGGCTGAGGGTGAAATTGAAGGTGAGGGTTAGGGTTAGGGTGAGTGTTAGGGTTAGTGTGAGGGTTAGTGTGATGGTGATGTTGAGGGTGAGGGTGAGGGTTAGAATGAGGGTGAGGGTGATGTTTAGGTTTAGGATTAGGGTTAGGTTGAGTTTTAAGTTTAGGTTTAGGGTTAGGTTTAGGCTTATTGTTAGCGTTAGCCTTAGGGTGAGGGTGACGGTGTGGGTTAGAGTTAGCGTTGGGGTTAGGGGTAGGGTGAGGGTGGGGTTGAGAGTTAGGGTTAGGATTGGGGTTAGTGTTAGGGTAAGGCTGAGGTGGAAGGGGAGGTTGAGGGTGACGGTTAGGGTTAGGGTGAGGGCTACGGTGAGGGTGAGATTTACGGTGAAGTTGAGGGTGAGAGTTTGGGTTAGGTAAGGGTTAGGGTTAGGGTGAGGATTAGGTTGAGGTTGATGGTTAAGGTGACGTTAGGTTTAGGGTGAGGGTTAGGATTACTGTTAGGGTGATTGTTATGGTTAGGGTGATGTTTAGGGTAAGGGTGATGGTTAGGGTGAGGGTGAGGGTTAGGGTAAGGGTTATTATTAGTGTGAGGGTGAGGGTGAGGGTTAGGATTAGAAATAGGGTGAGCATTAGTGTTGGGCTGAGGGTGAGGGTCAGGGTGAGGGTGAACGTTATGGTTCGGTTTAGGATTAGGTTAAGCGTTAAGGCTAGTGTGAGGGTCATGGTCAGTTTTAGGGTTAGGGTTATGGTGAGGGTTACTGTGAGGATTAGGATTAGGAATAGTGTTAGATTTAGGCTGAGGGTGAGGGTCAGGGTGAGGGTGAAGGTTAGGTTTAGTGTTAGGGTGAGGATAAGTGTTAGGGTGAGGGTTAGGGGGAGGGTTAGTTTTAGGGTTAGGGTTAGGGTGAGGGTTAAGGTTTGGGTGATGTTTAGGGTGAAGGTTAGGGTGAGGCTGAGGGTTCAGGTGAGGGTTCGGCTTAGGCTGAGGGTGAGGGTTAGGGTGTGGGTGAGGATTAGGTTCAGGATGGGGGTTAACGATAGGTTTAGGGTTAGTGTGAGGTTTAGGTTTAAGGGTAGGCTTAGGGTTAGGGTTAGGTTTAGAGTGAGGGTTAGGGAGAGGGGTAGGGGTAGGATTAGGGTGAGGTTTAGGTTGAGTGTGAGATTTGGGGTTAGGGTGAGTGTGAGGGTTAGGGTTAGGGTTAGGGTGAGTTTGATGGTGAGGGTGAGCATTAGGGTTAGGATTGGGTTACTGTGAGGGTAAGAGTGAGGGTTATGGTTAGGTTGAGGGTTAGTTTTAGGGTGAGGGTTAGGGTTAGTGTTAGGGTGAGTGTTAGGGTTAGGGTTTGGTTTAGGGTGAGATTTAGGGTGAGGTGTCGGAATAAGTTTAGGGTGAGGTTTAGGGTTAGTGTGAGGGCAAGGGTTAGGGTTAGGGTTAGGGTTAGTGTGAGGATAAGGGTTAGGGTGAAGGTAAGGTTGAGGGTGAGAGTTAGGGTTAGCGTTAGGGTTAGGGTGAGGGTTAGTTTTAGGGTGAGGGTTAGGGTTAGGGTTAGGGTGAGGATTAGGTTTACGTTGAAGATTAGGGTGAGGTTGAGGGTTAATGTGAGGTTGAGTGTGAGTGTATGGATTAGGGTGAGGGTGTGGGTGAGGGTGAGGTTGAGTGTGAAGGTTAGGGTTAGGGTTAGGGTGAGGGTAAGTGTTAGTGTGAGGGTTAGTGTGATGGTGAGGGTGAGGGTTAGAATGAGGGTGAGGGTTGGGATTAGGATTAGGTTTAGAGTGACTTTTAGGGTTAGGGTTAGGGTTAGATTTAGGTTTACTGTTAGGGTCACAGTTAGGGTTAGGGTGAGTGTGAGGGCAAGGGTTAGCGTTAGGGTTATGGTTAGGGTTAGGGTGAGGGTGGGGTTGAGTGTTAGGGTTATGATTAGTGTTAGGTTTAGGGTAAGTCTGAGGGGCAAGGGGAGGTAGAGGGTTAGGTTTAGGGTTAGGTTTAGGGTTAGGGTGAAGTTTAGAGTGAGGTTGAGGTTTAGGGTGAGGGTGAGGGTTAGGGTGAGGGTGAGGTGAGGTTGAGCGTGAAGGTTAGATTTAGGATGAGGGTGAGGGTGAGGGTTAGGGTTAGGATGAGGGTGAGGGTGAGGGTTTGGGTTATGTTTTGGGTTAGGGTGAGGGTTATGTTTAGGGTTAGGCTTAGGTTGATGCTTAGGCTGTAGGTAAGGTTTAGGGTGAGGGTTAGGATGAGGGTGAGTTTTAAGGTTAGGATTAGGGTAAGGGTTAGGGTGAGGGTTAGGGTGAGGGTTAGGGTTAGGGTTAGCATGAGGGTTAGTGTGAGGGTGAGGGTTAGGGTGAGTGTTAGTGTTAACTTTAGGGATAGGGTGAGTATTACGGTTAGGGTTAGGTTTATTGTGTGGGTTAGGCTGAGGGGTAAGTTTAGGGTTAGGTTGAGTGTTAGGTTTAGTGTGAGGGTTAAGGATAGGGTTAGGGTGAGGGTAAGGTTTAGAGTGAGGTTAAGGGTGAGGATGAGCTTTAGCTTTAGCATTAGGTTTACGGATAGGGTTAGGATGAGAGTTAGTGTTAGGGTGAGGGTGAAGGTGAGGGTGGGGGTGAGGGTTCGTGTTAGGGTTAGTGTGACGGTTACTGTTAGGGTGAGGGTTAGGGTTAGGGTAAGTGTTTGGGTTAGGGTTAGGTTGAGGGTCAGGGTGAGTGTTAGGTTTAGGTTGAGGGTTAGAGTTAGGGTGAGGGTTCGGGTTAGGGTTAGGGTGAGAATTAGGGTTAGGGTGATGTTTATTGTGAGGGTGAGTGTTCAGGTGAAGGTGAGGGTTAGGGTGAGGGTGAGGGTTAGGGTGTGGTTGAGGGTTAGGGTTAGGTTGAGGGATAGGGTGACGTTGAGTGTAATGGTGAGGGTTAGGGTTAGGTTTAGAGTTAGGGTAAGGGTGAACGTTAGGGTTAGGTTTAGGGTTAGGGTGATTGTTAGGGTGAGGTGTCGGGATAGGGTTAGGGTTAGTGCGAGGGTTGGGGTTAGGTTAGGGTTAGTGTGAGTATAAGGTTTAGGCTGTGGTTTAGGGTGAGGGTAAGGTTTAGGGTTAGCGTTAGGGTTAGAGTAAGGGTTAGTGTGAGGGTTAGTGTTAGTGTGAGTGTTAGGGTTAGGGTTATGGTTAGGGTTAGGTTTAGGCTGAGGGGGAGGGGGAGGGCGAGGTAAAGGGTAAGGGTTAGGTTAAGTGTTAGGGTGAGGGCTAGGGTGAGTGTGAGGGTTAGTGTGAGGGTGGAGGTGAGGTTTTCATTTACCTTAGGGTTAGGGTTATGGTGAAGTTTAGGTTGAGGTTGAGGGTTAAGCTGAGGTTAAGGTTAGTGTGAGGGTTAGGGTTAGGCTTATGGTCAGGGTTAGGGTTAGGGTGATGTTTAGGGTGAGGGTGAGCGTTCAGTGAGGGTGAGGGTGAGGGTGAGTGTGAGGGTGTGGGTGAGGGTTAGTGTTAGGGTTAGGTTTAGGGTGAGGGTTCGTATGAGGGTTAGTATTAGGAATAGGGTTAGTGTTAGTGTTAAGCTGAGGGTATGGGTTAGGGTGAGGTTATGTGTGAGGGAGAGTGTTAGGGTTAGGGATAGGTTTAGCCTGAGGGCTAGGGTGAGGAGAGGGTTAGTGTGAGCGTTAGAGTGAGGGATTCTTTTAGGTAAGGGTTAGGGTTATGGTGAGAATTAGCGTGAGGTTGAGGGTTAGGTTGAGGGTTACGGTTAGGGTGAGGGTTAGGGTTAGGTTTAGGGTAAGGATTAGGGTTTGGGTGATGTTTAGGGTGAGGGTGAGTGTTAGGGTGAGGATGAGTGTTCGGGGAAGTGTGAGTGTTCCGGTGAAGGAGAGGGTTATGGTGTGGGTGAGGATTAGGGTTAGGTTGAGGGTTAGTGTTAGGGTTAGGGTTAGTGTGAGGGTGAGGGTTAGAGATAGTGTTAGAATTAGGTTGAGGGTTAGGGTTAGGGTTATTTTTAGGGTCAGGGTAAGGGTTAGGGTGCAGGTTATTGTCAGGGTGAGGGTGAGGGTTAGGGTTAGGGTTAGGGTAAGTTTGAGGGTGAGGGTTAGGTTTAGAATTAGGGTTAGGTTTAGGGTTAGGTTGAGTGTTATGGTGAGGGTGAGGGTGAGGGTGAGGGTGAGGGTTAGGTTTAGGGGGAGAATTAGGGTTAGGTTTAGGCTTAGGGTTATGGTGAAGGTAACGGTTATGGTGATGTATAGTGTGAGGATGAGGATTCGGGTTAGTGTTAGGGTTAGGGTAAGGGTTAGGGTGAGGCTTAGGCTTACATTTAGTTTTACGGTGAGGTTGAGTTATAGGGTGAGGGTTAGCGCTATGGTGAGTGTTAGGGATAGGGTTAGATTGAGGGTGAGGGTGAGTGTTAGGTTTAGAGTTAGGGTGAGGGTGAGGGTGAGGGTTAGGAATAGGGTAAGCATTAGGGTTAGGATGATGGTGAGGGTGACAGTAAGGGTGTGGGTTAGGGTTATGGTGAGGGTTAGGTTTAGGGTTAGGGTTAGGGGGAGGTTTAGGGTGTGGGTAACTTTTAGGGTAAGGGTTAGGATGAGGGTAAGGGTTAGGGTTAGGGTGAGGGAAAGGGTTAGGGTGACGGTTAGGGTGAGGTGGAGGGTTAGGCTTAGCATTAGGGTTAAGTGAGGGTGAGGTTTGGGGTTAGGGTTAAGATTAGGGATAGGGTGAGGATTAGGGTTAGGGTCAGGTTTAGGGTGAGAGTTAGGATGACGGGTAGGGTTAGGATTAGGGTGAGGGTTAGGTTTAGTGTGAGGTTTAGGATTCGGGTTAGGGAGAGGGATAGGTTTAGTCTGAGGGTTACGTTTATGGTTAGGGTGAGGGTAAGGTTTCGGGTGAGGGTTAGACTGAGGGTGAGATTTAGGGTTAGTATTATGTTTAGGGTTAGGGTTAAGATGAGTGTTAGGGTTAGGGTGAGGGTGAGGAAGAGTGTTAGTTTTAGGTATAGTGTGTGGGTTAGTGCTAGGGTGAGGGTTAGTTTTAGGGTGAGTGTTAGGGTTAGGGTAAGATTTAGGGTGAGGGTTAGGGTTAGGGTTGGGTTAGGTTGAGTTTCAGGGTGAAGGTCAGGGATAGGTTGAGGCTTAGGGTTAGGTTGAGGGTTAGGGTTAGTGTTAGGGTGAGAGTTAGGGTTAGGTTGATGTTTATTGTGAGGATGAGCGTTAGGGTAAGGGTTAGGTTTAGGGGGAGTGTGAGGGTTAGGGATCGGGTTAGAATTAGGTTGAGGGTTAGGGTTAGGGTTAGTGTTAGGGTGAAGGTTAGGGATAGGGTCCGGGTTATTGTCAGGGTGAGGGTAAGGGTTAGGGTTAGGGTTAGAGTAAGTTTGAGGGTGAGGGTTAGGTTTAGGATTAGGGTTAGGTTTAGGGTTAGGTTGAGCGTTACGGTGAGGGTGAGGGTGAGGGTTCAGGTGAGGGTTAGTGTTAGGGCAAGAATTAGGGTTAGGGTTAGGGTTATGGTTATGGTGAAGTTAAGGGTTAGGGTGATGTATAGTGTGAGGATGAGGATTAGGGTTAGTGTTAGGGTTAGGGTGAGGGTTAGGGTGAGGCTTAGGCTTTTATTTAATTTTAGGGTGAGGTTGATGTATAGCGTGACGGTTATCGCTATGGTGAGGGTTAGGGATAGGGTTAGGGTGAGGGTGAGGGTGAGTGTTAGGTTTAGAGTTAGGGTGAGCGTGAGGGTGAGGGTTAGGAATATGGTAAGTATTAGGGTTAGGATGATTGTGAGGGTGACAGTAAGGAAGTGGGTTAGGGTTAAGGTGAGTGTTATGTTTAGGTTAGGGTTAGGGGGAGGTTTAGGTTGTGGGTAACTTTTAGGGTGAGGGTTAGGGTGAGAGTAAGGGTTAGGGTTAGGGTGAGAGAAAGGGTTAGGTTAAGGGTTAGGGTGAGCTGGAGGGTTAGGGTTAGCATTAGGGTTAAGTGAGGGTGAGGGTTGGGGTTAGGGTTAAGATTAGGGATAGGGTGAGGATTAGGGTTAGGGTTAGGTTTAGGGTGAGGGTTAGGATTAGGTGAGGGTTAGGTTTAGTGTGAGGTTTAGTGTTAGGGTTAGGGAGAGGGATAGGTTTAGTCTGAGGGTTAGGTTTATGGTTAGGGTGAGGGTAAGGTTTCGGGTGAGGGTTAGGCTGAGGGTGAGATTTAGGGTTAGCTTTATGTTTAGGGTTAAGGTTAGGATGAGGGTTAGGGTTAGGGTGAGGGTGAGGTAGAGAGTGAGGAAGAGTGTTAGTTTTAGGTATAGTGTCAGGGTTAGTC
Source organism: Dipodomys merriami (assembly GCF_024711535.1). Classification (NCBI taxonomy): domain Eukaryota; kingdom Metazoa; phylum Chordata; class Mammalia; order Rodentia; family Heteromyidae; genus Dipodomys; species Dipodomys merriami. The sequence goes on along the minus strand of NW_027203715.1, from coordinate 12,809,233 downwards.
GTAGGGTGAGGGTTAGTTTTAGGGTGAGTGTTAGGGTTAGAGTAAGGGTTAGGGTGAGGGTTAGGGGTAGGGTTGGGTTAGGGTGATTTTCAGGGTGCAGGTTAGGTTAGGTTGAGGCTTAGGGTTTGGGAGAGGGTTAGGGTTAGTGTTAGGGTGAGAGTTAGGGTTAGGGTGATGTTTATTGTGAGGGTGAGGGTTAGGGTAAGGGTGAGTGTTCGGGTGAGTGTGAGGGGTCGTGTGAGAGTGAGGGATAGGGTGTGGTTGAGGCTTAGGGTTAGGGTGAAGGTTAGGGAGACGGTGAGGGTTAGGGTGAGGGTGAGGGATATGTTTACGGTTCGGGTTAGGGTGAGGGTTAGGGTTAGGGTTAGGGTTATGGTGACAGGGTGATGTGTCGGGATAGGGTTAGGGTAAGGGTTAGGGTTAGTTTGAGGTTTAGGGTTAGGGTTATGGTTATTGTGAGGTTAAGGATTCGGGTGAGGGTTAGGGTGATGGTGAGGGTTAGGGTTAGTGTTAGTGTTAGGGTTAGGGACAGGGTGACGGTGATGTTTAGGGTTAGGGTGTTGTTTAATGTGAGGTTTAGTGCTAGTGTGAAGGTGAGGGTGAGGGTGAGGGTTAGTGTGAGGGTGTGGGTGAGGGTGAGGTTGAGGATGAGAGTTATGGTTAGGGTTAGGATGAGGGTGAGGGTGAAAGTGAAGGTGACGGTTAGGGTTAGGTTGTGGGTTAGGGTTAGGGTTAGGATGATGTTTAGGCTGATTTTTAAGGTTATGGTTAGTGTGAGGGTTAGGGTTAGTTTGCGGGTGAGGGTGAGGTTTAGGTTTAATTTTAGGGTTTGTTTTATTGTTACGGTTAGAGTTATTGTTAGGGTTATTTTTAGGGTTATGGTTAGGGTGAGGGTGAGGGTAAGGGTTTCGTTTAGGTAAGGGTTAGGTATAGGGTGAGAATTAGGGAGAGGGTGAGGGTTAAGCTGAGGTTAGGGTTAGGGTGAGGGTTATGGTTAAGGTTAGGGTGAAGGTTAGGGTTAGGGTGATGTTTAGGGTGAGGGTGAGGGTTAGGGTGAGGGTGTGGGTGAGGTTTAGGGTTAGTGTTAGGTTTAGGTTGAATATGTGGATAAGGGTTAGGATTAGGAATAGGCTTAGGGTTAGGGTTATTCTGAGCTTGAGGGTCAGGGTGAGGGTGAAGTGTAGGGTTAGGGTTAGGGTTAATTTGAGAGTTACAGAGAGGGGTAGGGTTAGGGTTAGGGTGAGGTTTAGGGTGAGTGTGAGGATTAGGGTGAGGGTGAGAGTGAGGGTTAGTGTTAGGGTTAGGGTTAGAGTTATGGTGAGTTTGAAGGTGAGGGTTAGGATTAGGATTAGGGTTAAGGTTAGGGTTAGGGTGAGTGTTAGGGTGAGAGTGAGGGTTCGGGTGAGGGTTAGGGTGTGCATGAGGGTTAGGGTTATGGTGAGGATTAGGGTTAAGATTAGGGTTAGGGTTCTGGTGAGCTTAAGGATTAATGTGAGGTTTAGTGTGAGGATGAGGGTTAGGGTTAGGGTTAGGGATAGGGTGAGGGTTATGGTGAGTACTAAGGTTAGGGTTAGGATGAGGGTTAGGGTTAGTGTGAGGTTTAGGGTGAGGGTGAGGTTGAAGGTGAGGGTTAGGGTGAGGGTGAGTGTGAGGTTGAGGGTTAGCGTTAGGGTTAGTGTCAGGGTTAGGGTGAGGTTGGGGGTTAGGTTTAGGATTAGGGTTAGGGTTTGGGTTAGGCTGAGGCTGAGGGTGAGGGTGAGGTTGAGGGTTAGGATTAGGCTGAGGTTGAGGGTGAGAGTCAGGGTTAAAGTTAGGGTGAGGGTTAAGGTGAGGGCTAGGTTGAGGTTGAGGGTTAGGGTTAGGTTTTGGGTTAGGATAAGGGTTAGGTTGAGGGTTAGGGTTAGGGTTAGTGTGAGGGTTAGGTTTAGGGTTAGGGTAAGTGTTAAGGTGAGGATAAAGTTTAGGGTGAATATTAGGGTGACGGTGAAGTTTAGGGTTAGGGTGAAGGTTAGGTTTATGGTTAGGGTTAAGGTGAGTGTTAGCATGTGGGTAAGTGTTAGGGTGAGGGTTACGTTGAGGGTGAGGATTAGGGTTCAGGTGAGGGTAAGGATAAGGGTGAGGGTTAGGGTGAGGGTGAGGGATAGGGTGAGGTTTTGGGTTAAGGTTAAGGATAGGATGAGGATTTTGTTTAGGGTTAGGTTTAGGGTGAGGGTTAGGCTTAGGGGTAGGGTTAGGGTTAGGGTGAGGCTTAGGTTTAGTTTGAGGGTTAGTGTTAGGGTTATGGTTAGGGTTAGTGTGAGGATAAGGGTTATTGTGAGGGTTAGGGTGAGGATGAGGTGTAGGGTTAGCGTTAGTGATAGGGTGACGTTAGGGTGAGGGTGAGGGTTAGGTTTACGTTTAGGATTAGGTTGAGGGTTAGGATTAGCGTTAGGGTTAGGTTGAGAGTTAGGTTGAGTTGTCAGGATAGGTTTAGGGTTAGGGGTAAGGTTAGTTTGAGGGTTAGGGTTAGGGTTAGGGTTAGTGTGAGGATAATGGTTACGGTGAGGGTTAGGGTGAGGGTGAGGGTTAGGGTTAGCATTAGTGTTAGCGTGAGGGTTAGGGTTAAGGTGAGGGTTAGGGTTAGGGTGATGTTTAGGGTCAGGTTGAGGGTTAGCTTGAGGGTGAGGGTGAGGGTTAGTGTGAGGGTGCGGGTGAGGGTGAGGCTGAGGATGAGGGTTAGGTTTAGGGTTTGGGTCAGGGTGAGGGTTAGTTTTAGGATTAGAGTTAGGGTTACAGTTAGGCTGAGTGTGAGGGTGAAAGTGAGGGTGTGGGTTAGGTTTAGGGTGATGCTTAGGGTTAGTGTGAGGGTTAGTTGATGTTGAGGCTCAGGGTGGGAGTGAGGGTTAGAATGAGGGTGAGGGTGACGGTTAGGGTTAGGATTAGGTTTAGGGTGAGTTTTAGGGTTAGGGTTAGGGTTAGAGTTATGGTTATTGTTAGGGTTAGGGTTAGGGTTAGGGTGAGGGTGAGGATGAGGGTTTCCCTTAGGTAAGGGTAAGGTTTAGGGTGAGGATTAGGGTGAAGGTGTGGGTTAAGCTGAGGTTAGGTTTAGGGTGAGGGTTAGGGTTAGGGTTAGGGTGAGGACTAGGATTAGGGTGATGTTTAGGGTGAGGGTGAGGGTTAGGGTGAGGGTGAGGTTTAAGGTTAGCATTAGGTTTACCATTAGGGTTAGGATGAGGGTTAGGGTTAGGGTAAGGGTGAGGGTGAGGGTGAGGGTTATGGTGAGGGTTAGTGTTAGGGTTAGTGTGACGGTTACTCTTATTGTAAGGGTTAGGTTTAGGGTGAGGGTTAGGGTTAGGGTAAGGGTTTGGTTTAGGGTTAGGGTGAGGGTGAGTGTCAGGATGAGGGTTAGGATTAGTTTGAGGTTTAGGATTAGGGTGATGGTTAAGGATAGGGTTAGGTTGAGTGTAAGTGTTAGGATTAGGGTTAGGGTGAGAGTGAGGGTGATGGTTAGGTTTAGGGTGAGGGTTAGGGTTAGGTTTAGGGTGAGGGTTAGGGTTAGGTTTAGGGTTAGGGTGAGTGTGAGTGTTAGAGTCAGGTTTGGGGTTAGGATAAGGGTTAGGCTGAGGATTAGGGTTAAGGTTAGTGTGAGTGTTAGGTTTAGGGTTAGGGTTTTGGTTAAATTGAAGGTTAGTGTGAGTGTTAGGATTAGGTTTAGGGTGAGTTTTAGGGTTAGGGTTAGGGTTAGAGTTATGGTTATTGTTAGGGTGAGGTTTAGGGTGAGTTTGAGGGTTTGGGTTAGGGTGAGTGTTAGGGTCAGGGTTAGGTTTAGGGTTATGTTTAGGGTTAGGTTGAGGGTTTGGGTGAGGGTTAGGTTTAGGGTTAGGGTTAGGATGAGGTTTAGGATGTGGGTAACTTTTAGGGTGAGGGTTAGGGTGAGGGTGAGGTTTAGTGTTAGGTTGAGGGAAAGGGTTAGTGTGAGGGTTAGGATGAGGTGGAGGGTTATGGTTAGCATTAGGGTGAGGGTGAGGTTGAAAGTGAAGCTGAGGGTTAGGGTTAGGGTGAGTGTTAGGGTTAGGTTAGAATTACGATGAGGTTTAGACTGAGTGTTAAGGTTAGGATTAGTGTGAGGGTTAGTTTGAGGGTGTGGGTGAGGGTGAGGTTTAGGGTTAGTTTTAGGGTGAGTTTTAGGGTTAGGTTTAGGGTTAGAGTTAGGGTTAGTGTTAGGGTGAGGGTGAGGATGAGGGTTTCCTTTAGGTAATGGTTAGGGTTAGGGTGAGGATAAAGGTGAGGGTGAGGGTTAAGCTGAGGTTAGCTTTAGGGTGAGGGTTAGGGTTAGGTTTAGTTTTAGGTTGCATGTGACGGTAAGTGTTAGGAATAGGAATAGGGTTAGGTTCAGGTTAGGCTGAGGTTGATGGTCAGGGTAAGCGTGAAGGTTAGGGATAGGGTTAGTGTTAGGTTGAGAGTTATGGAGAAGGGTAGGGTTAGGGTTAGGGTGAGGTTTAGGATGAGTGTGAGGATTAAGGTGAGGGTGAGAATGAGGGTTAGGGTTAGGGTTAGAGTTAGGGTGAGATTGAAGGTGAGGGTTAGGTTTAGGATTAGGGTTAAGGTTAGGGTTAGGGTGAGTGTTAGGTGAGCGTTCAGATTCGATTTCGGGTGAGGGTTATGGTGTGCATGAGTTTTAGGTTTATGGTGAGGATTAGAGTTAGGATTAGGGTTAGGGTTCTGGTGAATTTAAGGATTAGGGTGAGGTTTAGTGTGAGAATGAGGGTGAGGGTTCGTGTTAGAAATAGGGTGAGGGTTACAGTGAGGGTTAGGTTTAGGGTTAGGGTTAGGGTGAGGGTGAGGTATAGGTTGAGGCTTAGGGTTAGGGTGAGGGTTAGGGATACATTTAGGGTTAGGGTGAGGGTGATGTTGAGTGTTAGGGTTAGGTTTAGTGTTAGATTTAGGGTGAGGGTGAGGGTGAGTGTTAGGATTAGGGTTAGGATTAGGGTTAGGCTTAGGGTGATGTGGAGGGTTAGGGTAAGGGTTAGGGTTAGGATGATTGTTATTGTTAGGGTTAGGGTTAGGGTTAGGCTTAGGGTGAGGGTTAGATATGGTTTATGTTTAGGATAAGGTTTAGGCTGAGGGTTAGTGTTAGGGTTAGTGTGAGGTTTAGTTTTAGCGTTAGGGTAATTGATAGGTTGAGAATAAATTTTAGGGTGAATTTTAGGGTGATGGTGAAGTTTAAGGTTATGGTGAGGGTTAGGTTGAAGGTTAAGTTTATGGTTCGGGTTAGGGTGAGTGTTAGGGTGTGGGTAAGAGTTAGGGTGAGGGATAGGCTGAGCGGTAGGGTTAGGGTTAGGGTGAGGCTTAGGTTTAGTGTGAGGGTTAGGGTTAGGGTTAGGGTGACAGTAAGGGTTACAGTGAGGGTTAGGGTGAGTGTGAGGTTTAGGGATAGAATTAGGTTTAGGGTTTGGGTTAGGATGAATGTTAGGGTTAAGTTTAGGGTTAGGATTAGGATGAGGGTGAGGTTTAGGGTTAGGGTTAGTTTGAGGTTTAGTGTTAGGTGTGGGCTAGGGTGAGGGTTAGGGTTAGAGTGAGGGTTAGGTTTAGGGTTAGGGTTAAGGTGAGGGTGAGGGTCAGGGTTAGGGTTAGGGTTTGGGTTAGGGTGTGGTTTAGGGTTAGTTTTAGGTTTAGGCTGAGGGTTAGGGTTAGCGTCAGTGTGAGTGTTAGGTTTAGGGTTAGGGTTTGGGTTAGGTTGAGGGTAAAGTTTAGGGTGAGTGTTAGGGTGAGGGTGAGGGTTAGGGTTATGTTTAGGGTTAGGGTGAGTGTTAGGGTGAGGGTTAGATTTAGGGTTAGGCTTAGGGTGAGGGGTAGGGTGTAGGTAAGGTTTAGGGTGAGGGTTAGGAGGAGGGTGAGGTTTAGGTTTAGTGTGAGGGTTAGGGTTAGGGTCATGGTGAGTTTTAGGTTTAGTGTGAGGGTTAGGGTGAGGTTGAGGGTTATTGTTAGGGTGAGGTTGAGGGTAAGGTTTATGCTGAGGCTTAGGGTGAGGATGAGGTTTATGTTTAGCATTAGGTTTACAGTTAGGGTTAGGATGAGGGTTAGGTTTAGGGTGAGGGTGAGGGTATGGGTTAGGGTCACTGTGAGGGTTAGTGTTAGGGTGAGGGTTAGTTTTAGGGTGAAGGTTAGGTTTAGAGTAAGTGTTAGGGTTAGGGTTAGGGTTAGGGTTAGGGTTAAGGTGAGGGTCAGGGTGAGAGTTAGTGTTAGGTTGAGGGTTAGGGTTAGGGTAAGGCTTATGGCTAGGGTTAGGGTTAGAGTTAGGGTTAGGGTGAAGTTTAGTATAAGGTTGAGGGTTAGGGTGAGGGTGAGTGTTCGTGTGTGGGTTAGGGTTCAGGTGACGGTTAGGGTTTTTGTGTGGCTGAGGGTTAGTTTTAGGGTGAGTGTTAGGGTGTCGGTGAGTGTTAGGGTGAGGGTGAGGGTTAAGTCTAGATTTAGGGTTAGGTTGAGGTTTAGGGTAAGGGTTATGGTTAAGGTTAGAGTTAGGGTAAGGTTTCGGGATAGGGTTAGGGTGAGGGTTAGGGTTAGTGTGGGGGTTAGGCTTAGGGTTAAGGTTAGTGTGAGGATAAGGTTTAGGGTGAGGTTTAAGGTGAGGATGAGGGTTAGGTTTAGCGTTAGGGTTACAGTGAGGATTAGGGTGAGGGTTATCATTAGGGTGAGGGTTAGGGTTAGGTTTAGGGTGAGGGTTAGGGTTAGGGTGATGTTTAGGGTGAGGGTGATGGTTAATGTAAGGGTGAGGTTGATGTTTAGGGTGAGGGTGAAGCTGAGAATTAGAATTAGGATTACTGTTAGGGTTAGGGTTAGGCTGAGTGTGAGTGTCACCGTGAGGGTGAAGGTTAGGGTTAGGGTTAGGATTAGGGTTAGAGTGAGGGTTACAGTTAGTCTGAGTGTTATGGTTAGGGTTACGATTAGGGATAGGGTTAGGGTAAGGGTTAGGTTGAGGGTTAGGGTGAGGGTTAGAGTTAGGGTTAGGATTAGGGTGAGGGTTAGGGTTAAGGTGATGTTTAGGTTGAGGGGTAGGGAGAGGATGATGGTTCGGGTGAGGGTGAGGGTGTGGGTGAGGATTAGGGTTAGGATGAGGGTTAGGGTTAGGTTTAGGTTTCTTGTGAGGGTGAGGGTTAAGGGTCTGGTTTGGGTTAGGTTGAGGGTTAGGGTTCGGGAGAGGGGTAGGGATAGGTTTAGGGTGAGTTTTAGGGTGAGTGTGAGGGTTAGGGTTACGGTGAGGGTGAGTGTTAGGGTTAGGATTAGTGTTAGGGTTAGGTTGAGTTTGAGGGTGAGGGTTAGGTTTAGGATTAGGTTTAGGCATAGCGTTAGAAAGAGTGTTAGGGTGAGGGTGATGGTTCGTGTGAGGTTAAGAGTTAGGGTGTGGGAGAGGGTTAGGTTTAGGGAAACGATTAGGGTTAGGATTAGGGTTAGGGTTATGGTGAGAGTAAAGTTTATGGTGAGGTTTAGTGTGAGGATGAGTGTAAGGTTAGTGTAAGGGTTACGGTGAGGGTTAGGGTGAGGGTCAGGGTTTGGTTTAGGGTTAGGTTGAGGGTGAGTTATAGGGTGAGGGTTAGGATAAAGGTAAGGAATAGGTATAGGGATAGGGTTAAGGTTAGGGTGAGGGTAAGGATGAAAGTTTGGATTGTTAGTATTAGGATTAGGCTGAGGGTGATAGGGAGGGTGAGGGTGTGGGTTAAGGTTAGGATTATGGTTAGGATGAGGGTAAGGTTGAGGGTTAGGGTTAGGGTTAGTGTGAGGGTTAGGGTTAGGATTAGGGTTTGGGTTAGGTAGTGGGTAAAGTTTAGAGTGAGGGTTAGGGTGAGGGTGAGGTTTAGGTTTATAGTTAGGGTTAGGGTCAGGGTTAGTCTTAGGGATGTAGGGTTAGGGTGAGGTTTAGGGTGAGAGTTAGTTTTAGGGTTAGGGTGAGGGTTACGGTGTGGGTAAGTGTAAGGGTGAAGGTAGGGTGAGGGTGAGGGTTAGGGTTAGGGTGACGGAAAGGTTTAGGGTGATGGTTAGTTTTAGTGTGACGTTTAGGGTTAGGGTGAGGGTAAGGTTTAGGGTTATCCTTAGGTTTAGGGTTAGGGTTAGGATGAGGGTTAGGGTTAAGGTAAGGGTTAGGATGAGGGTGAGGGTGAGGGTTAGAGTTAGGGTTTAGGTTAGGGTTTGGGTGATGTTTTGTGTGAGGGTTCGGTTTAGGGTGAGGATGAGGGTTCGGTTGAGGTTCCTTTTTCGGGTGAGGGTGAGGGTTAGGGTGTGGGTGAGGATTAGGGTTAAGTTTAGGGTTAGCGTTAGGTTTAGGGTTAGTCTGTGGGTGAGGATTTGGGGTAGGGTTAGAGTTAGTTTGAGTGTTAGGTTTAGGGTGAGGGTTATGGAGTGGGGTAGGCGTAGGGTTCGGTTGAGTTTGTGGTGAGTGTGAGGGTTAGGGTGAGGGTGAGGGTGAGAGTTAGTGTTAGGATTACGGTTAGGGTGAGTGTTAGGTTTAGGGTTAGGGTTTGGTTTAGGTTGAGCGTAAAGGTTAGGATATGTGTTAATATGAGGTGAGGGTTAGGGTGAGGGTAAGGTTTAGGGCTATGGTTAGGGTTAGGGTGAGTGTGAGGGTGAGGGTTAGGTTTAGGGGTAGGGTGTGGGTAAGTGTTAGGGTGAGTGTTAGTGTGAGGGTGAGTGTTCATGTGAGATTTAGGGTTAGGGTGAGGGTGAAGGTTTGGGTGTGGTTATGGGTTAGGTTTACGCTGAGGTTTAGGGTAACCATGAATGTAAGGGTGAGGGTGAGGGTTATGGTTTAGAGTTAGGGATAGTGTTAGGCTTAGGGTTAGCATTAGGTTTATCGTAAGGGTTAGGATTAGGTTTAGGGTTATGGTGAAAGTTAGTGTGAAGTGTCGGGATAGGATTAGGGTGAGGGTTAGGGTTAGAGTGAAGGTTAGGCTTAGGGTTAGGGTTACTGTGAGAATAAGGATTACATTGAGTGTTAGGGTGAGTGTTAGGGTTAGCGATAGGGTTAGGGTGAGATTTAAGGTGAGGGTTAGCGTTAGGGTGAGGTTTAGGGTTATGGTTAGCGTGAGAGTTAGGTTTAGGGTGATGTTTAGGGTGAGGTTGAGGGTTAGTGTGAGGGTGAGGGTGAGGGTTAGGGTGAGGGTGAGGTTTAAGATTAGGGTTAGGCTGAGGGTGATAGGGATCATGAGGGTGAGGGTTAGGATTACGGTGAGGATTAGGCTTAGGGTTAGGGTTAGGGTGAGGGTAAGTTTTATGTTTAGGGTTAGGATGGGGGTTAGGCTGAGGTTTAGGTTTAGGGTTAGTGTGCGGGTTAGGGTTAGGGTTAGGTTTAGGGTGATGTTTAAGGTTAGGGTTAGGCTGAGGGTTAGGGTGTGGGTAAGTGTTAGGGTGAGGATTAGTTTCAGGGTGAGGGTTAGGATTAGGGTGAGGGTAAGGGTTAAGGTGAAGGTTAGGGTGAGTGTGAGGGTTAGGGTTAACATAAGCGTTAGGGTGAGGATGAGGGTTATGGTGAGGGGTTGGGTTAAGATTAAGGATAGGGTGAGGATTAGGGTTGGGTTTGGTTTAGGGTGAGGTTTAGGCTGAGGGGTAGAATTAGTCTTAGTCTGATGGTTAGGTTTAGTGTTAGGGTTAGGGTTAGGGTTAGGGTGACGGTAAGGTTTAGGGTGAGGGTTAGGTTGAGTGAGTTTTAGGGTTAGCATTAGGTTTAGCATTAGTGTTAGGATGAGGGTTAGGGTTAGGGTTATGGTTAGGTAGAGGTTGAGGGTGAGTTTTAGGGTTAGGGTTAGGGTGAGGGTTAGTGTTAGGTTGAGGGATTGGGTGAGGGTGAAGGTTAGGGTGAGGGTGAGTTTGAGGGTGAGTTTTTCGGTTAGGAAAGGGTTAGGGTTAGGGTAAGGGTGAGTATTAGGGTGACCGTGTGGGTTAGGGTTAGGCTTAGGGTTAGGTTGAGGGTGAGGATGAGGCTGAGAGTTAGTGTTAGGATGAGGGTTAGGGTTAGGATTAGGGTGAAGGTGAGGGTGAGGGTGAGGGTTAGGGTTAGGGTTAGTGGGAGTGTTAGGGTAACGGTGAGGGTTAGGGTTAACGTGAAGGTGAGGGTTAGAGTTAGGGTGAGGGCTAGTGTGAGGGTGAAGTTTAGGGGAAGGGTGAGGGTGAGGGTGAGGTTTTCTGTTAGGTAAAGTTTAGGGTTAGGGTTAGGGTGAGGTTTAGGGTGAGGGTGAGGGTGAGGGTTATTGTTAGGATGAGGGTTAAGGTTTGGGGTAGGGTATGGGTGAGGATGAGGGTGAGGTTTAGGGTTAGGGTTAGTGTGAGGGTTAGGGTTAGGTTGAGGGTTAGGGTTAGTTTGAGGGTTATGGTTAGGGTGATTTTTGGTGTTAGTGTGAGTGTTAGGGTGAGGCTGAGTGTTCATGTGAGAGTTAGGGTTAGGTTTAGGTTTAGGGATATGTTTATGTTGAGGGTAAGGGTTAGGGTGAGGGTTATGGTGAGGGTGAGGGTGAGGGTTAGGGTTAGTGTGAGGATTAGGGTTAGTGTTAGGGTTAGGGTGAGGGTGAGTTTTAGGGTTAGTATTAGGGTTGGGATGAGGTTTAGGCTGAGGGTTAGGGTTAGGGTTAGTGTGAGAGTTAGGGTTAGGGTTAGGGTTACGGTTATGTTGAGCTTTAGGGGAAGGGTTAGGATAAGGGTTAGGCTAAGTGTTATGGTAAGGTTTAGTGTGAGTGTTAGGTTTAGGGTTAGTGTTTGGGTTAGGTTATGGGTAAAGTTTAGGGTGAGGGTGAAGTTTAGGGTTAGGGTGAGGTTAGGGTCAGGTTTAGGCTTAGGGTTGTGGTTAGGGTTAGGGTGAGGTGTAGGGTGAGTATTAGTTTTAGAATTAAGGTGAGGGTTAAGGTGTGGGTAAGTGTTAGGGTGAGGTTTATGGTGAGGGTGAGGGTTAGGGTTAGGTTGACGGAAAGGTTTAGGGTGAGGTTTAGGTTTAGTGTGAGGGTTAGGGTTAGGGTGTGGGTGTGGTTGAGGTTTAGGGATAGCATTAAGTTTAGGGTTAGGGTTAGGATGAGGGTTAGGGTTAGAGTGAAGGTGAGGTTGAGGGTGAGGTTGAGTTTTAGGGTTAGGTTTAGTGTAAGGGTTAGTGTTGGGTGAGGGTTAGGTTTAGGGTGAGGGTTAGGGTGTGGTTGAAATTTAGGTTTAGGGTGAGTGTTAGGGTGATGGTGAGGGTTAAGGTGAGGGTGAGGGTTAGGCTTAGGTGTAGGGTTATTGTGAGGGTTAGGGTTAGTTTTAGGGTTAGGGTGAGAGTTAGGGTGAGTTCTCGGGATAGGGTTAGGGTGTGGGTTAGGGTTAGTGCAAGGGTTAGGATTAGGTTTAAGTTTAGTCTGAGGATAAAGGTTAGGGTGAGGGTTAGGGTGAGGGTGAGGGTTAGGGTTAGCGTTAGGGTTATGGTGAGGTTTAGGGTTAGGGTGAGGCTTAGGATTTGTGTTAGGTTGAGGGTTACTGTTAGGGAGATGTTTAGGGTGAGGTTGAGTGTTATTGTGAGGGTGACGGTGAGGGTGAGATTGAGGTTGAGGGTGAGTGTTAGGGTTAGGATTAGGGATAGCAATAGGTTCAGGCTGAGGGTGAGGGTGAGGGTTAAGGTGAAGGTAAGGTGAGGTTGAGGGTTAGGATTAAGTTGAGGATTTGGGTTAGTGTTAGGGTGAGAGTTAGGGTTAGGGTGATGGTTATTGTGAGGGTGAAGTTTAGGGTGAGGGTGAATGTTCGTGTGAGGGTCTAATTTTGGTGAGGCTGAGGGTTAGCGTGTGGTTGAAATTTAGGGTTAGGGTGAGGGTTAGGGTGATGTTGAGGGTTACACTGAGGGTGAGGGTTAGGCTTAGGGTTAGGTTTAGTGTGAGGGTTAGGGTTAGTTTTAGGCTTAGGTGAGAGTTAGGGTGAGTTGTCGGATAGGGTTAGGGTGTGGGTTAGGGTTAGTGTGAGGGTTAGGATTAGGTTTAAGTTTAGTGTGAGGATAAAGATTAGGGTGAAGTTTAGGGTGAGGGTTAGGATTAGGGTTAGGTTGAGGGTTAGTGTTAGGGAGATGTTTAGGGTGAGGTTGAGAGTTAGTGTGAGGGTGAGGGTGAGGTTGAGGTTGAGTGTTAGGGTTAGGGTTAGGATGAGGGTGAGTGTTAGGGTTAGGATTAGGGTTAGGGATAGGTTTAGGCTGAGGGTGAGGGTGAGGGTTAGGGTGAGGGTTAGGGTTAGTGTGATGGTGAGGGTGAGGGTGAGGGTTAGCGTTAAGTTTAGTGTTAGGGTGAGTTTTATGGTTAGGGTTAGGGTTAGGGCTAGGGTTATGGTAATTTTTAGGGTTAGGGTTAGGGTGAGGGTGAGGATGAGGATTAGCGTTAGGGTTAGGGTTATTGTTAGGGTGAGGGTGGGGTTGAGGGTTAGGGTTAGGATTAAGGTTAGGTTTAGAGTAAGGCTGAGGGGGAAGGGTAGGTGGAGGGTGAGGATTAGGTTGAGGGTTAGGTTTAGGGAGATGGCTAGGGTGAGGGTGAGTGTTAATATCAGGGTGAGTGTTTCAGTTAGTTAAGGGTTAGGGTGAGAATTAGGGGGAGGGGGAGGGTTAGGGTGAGGGTGAGGTTTAGGGTTAGGATTAGGGTTGGGATGATGGTTAAGCTGAGGGTTAGGGTTAGGGTTAGTGTGAGGGTTAGGGATAGGGTTAGGGTTACTGTTATGGTTATGGTTAGGGTTGGGGTTAGGATCAGGGTTAGCCTGAGGTTTACGGTAAGGGTTAGTGTGAGTGTTAGGCTTAGGGTTAGGGTTTGGGTTAGGTTGAGGGTAATGTTTAGGGTGAGGGTTAGGGTGAGGTTGAGGTTTAAGTTTAGAGTTAGGATTAGGGTCAGTGTTAGGCTTAGGAATGTAGTAAGGTTTAGGGTGACGTTAATGGTGAGAGTTAGTTTTAGTGTTACGTGAGGTTTACGGTGTGGGTAAGTGTTAGGGTGAGGTTTATGGTGAGGGTGAGAGTTAGGGTTAGGGTGAGGGAAAGGTTTAGGTTGAGGGTTAGGTTTAGTGTGAGGATTAGGGTTAGGGTGAGGGTGAGGTTTAGGGTTAGCATTAGGTTTAGGGTTAGGTTTAGGATGAGGGTTAGGGTTAGGGTGAGGGTGAGGTTGAGGGTGAGGGCGAGTGTTAGGGTTAGGTTTAGTGTTAGGGTTAGTGTTAGGGTGAGTGTTAGGTTTAGGGTGAGGGTTAGGGTTAGGTTGAGGGTTAGGATTAAGTTGAGGGTTTGGGTTAGTGTTAGGGTGAGAGTTAGGGTTAGGGTGATGGTTATTGTGAGGATGAGGTTTAGGGTGAGGGTGAGTGTTCGGGTGAGGGTCTAATTTTGGTGAGGGTGAGGGTTAGGGTGTGGTTGAAATTTAGGGTTAGGTTGAGGGTTAGGGTGATGGTGAGGGTTATGATGAGGGTGAGGGTTAGGCTTAGGTTTAAGGTTAGTGTGAGGGTTAGGTTTAGTTTTAGTGATAGGGTCAGAGTTAGTTTGAGTTGTCGGGATAGGGTTAGGGTGTGGGTTAGGGTTAGTGTGAAGGTTAGGGTTAGGTTAAAGTGTAGTGTTAGGATAAAGGTTAGGGTGAGGGTTAAGGTGAGGGTGAGGGTTAGGGTTAGCGTTAGGGTTATGGTGAGGGTTAGGGTTAGGGTGAGGCTTAGGATTAGGGTTAGGTTGAGGGTTAGTTTTAGGGAGATGTTTAGGGTGAGGTTGAGAGTTTGTGTGAGGGTGAGGGTGAGGGTGAGGTTCAGGTTGAGGGTGAGTGTTAGGGTTAGGTTTAGGATGAGGGTGAGTGTTACTGTTAGGATTAGGGTTAGGGATAGGTTTAGGCTGAGGGTGAGTGTGTGGGTTATGGTGAGGGTTAGAGTTAGTGTGATGGTGAGGGTCAGGTTAGGGTTAGGGTTAGGATGAGGGTGAGAGTGTGGGTGAGGGTTAGCGTTAGGTTTAGTGTTAGGGTGAGTTTTATGGTTAGGGTTAGGGTTAGGGGTAGGGTTATGTAATTTTTAGGGTTAGGTTTAGGGTTAGGGAGAGGGTGAGGGTGAGGTTTAGCGTTATGGTTAGCGTTAGGGTTAGGGTGAGGGTGGGGTTGAGGGTTAGGGTTAGGATTAAGGTTAGGTTTAGGGTAAGGCTGATGGGGAAGGGGAGGTGGAGGGTGAGGATTAGGGTTAGGGTTAGGTTTAGGGTGAGGGCTAGGGTAAAGGTGAGGGTGAGGGTGAGGGTGAGGGTTTCGGTTAGGTAAGGTTTAGGGTTAGGGTGAGAATTAGGGGAGGGGGAGGGTTAAGGGGAGGGTGAGGTTTAGGGTTAGGATAAGGGTTGGGATGAGGGTTAGGCTGAGGGTTAGTGTTAGTGTTAGTGTGAGGGGTAGGGTTATGGTTAGGGTTACGGTTATGGTTAGGGTTAGGGTTAGGGTTAGGATAAGGGTTAGGCTGAGGGTTAGAGTAAGGGTTCGTGTGAGTGTTAGGTTTAGGGTTAGGGTTTGGGTTAGGTTGAGGGTAAAGTTTAGGGTGAGGGTTAGGGTGAGGGTGAGGTTTAGGTTTAGAGTTAGGGTTAGGGTCAGGGTTAGGCTTAGGGATGTGGATAGGTTTAGGGTGAGAGTTAGTTTTAGGGTTAGGGTGAGGGTTACGGTGTGGGTAAGTGTTAGGGTGAGGGTAGGGTGAGGGTGAGGGTTAGGGTTAGGGTGAAGGAAAGGATTAGGGTGATGGTTAGATTTAGTGTGACGGTTAGGGTTAGGGTGAGGGTGAGGTTTAGGGTTAACATTAGGTTTAGGGTTAGGGTTAGAATGAGGTTTAGGGTGAGGGTGAGGATGAATTTGAGGGTGAGGGAGAGTGTTAGGGTTAGGTATAGTGTGAGGTTTAGTGTTAGGGTGATGGTTAGAGTTAGGGTGATGGCTAGTGTCAGGGTGAGATTTAGGGTGAGGGTGATGGTGAGGTTTTCTGTTAGGTAAGGTTTACGGTTAGGGTTAGGGTGAGGTTTAGGGTGAGGGGGAGGGTGAGGGGGAGGGTGAGGGGGAGGGTTAGTGTTAGGATGAGGGTTAGGGTTTGGGTTAGGGTGTGGGTGAGGATGAGGGTGAGGTTTAGGGTTAGGGTTAGTGTGAGGGTTAAGGTTAGTTTGAGAGTTAGGGTTAGTTTGAGGGTTAGGGTTAGGGTGATTCTTGGTGTTAGGGTGAGGGTTAGGGTGAGGCTGAGTGTTCGTGTGAGAGGTAGGGTTAGGTTTAGGTTTATGGATAGGTTTATGTTGAGGGTAAGGGTTAGGGTGAGGGTTAGGGTGAGGGTGAGGGTGAGGGTTAGGGTTAGTGTGAGGATTAGGGTTAGTGTTAGGGTTAGGGTGAGGCTGAGGTTTAGGGTTAGAATTACGGTTGGGATGAGGGTTAGGCTGAGGGTTAGGGTTAGGGTTAGGGTTAGTGTGAGGGTTAGGGTTATGGTTACGGTGAGGGTTAGGGTAAGGGTTAGGATAAGGGTTAGGCTGAGGGTTACGATAAGGGTTAGTGTGAGTGTTAGGTTTAAGGTTAGGGTTTGGGTTAAGTTGAGGGTAAAGTTTAGGGTGAGGGTTAGGGTGAGGTTGAGGTTTAGGGTTAGGGTGAGTGTTAGGATCAGGGTTAGGCTTAGTGTTGTGGTTAGGGTTAGGGTGAGGTGTAGGGTGAGTATTAGGGTGAGGGTTAGGGTGTGGGTAAGTGTGAGGGTGAGGTTTATGGTGAGGGTGAGGGTTAGGGTTAGGGTGATGGAAAGGTTTATGGTGAGGGTTAGGTTTAGTGTGCGGGTTAGGGTTAGGGTGAGGGTGAGGTTTAGGGTTAGCATTAGGTTTAAGGTTAGTGTTAGGATGAGGGTTAGGGTGAGGGTGAGGTTGAGGATGAGGGTGAGTGTTAGGGTTAGGTTTAGTGTAAGGGTTAGTGTTAGGGTGAGGGTTAGTTTTAGGGTGAGGATTAGGGTTAGCTTGAGGGTTAGGATTAAGTTGTGTGTTTGGGTTAGTGTACGGGTGAGATTTATGGTTAGGGTGATGTTTATTGTGAGGGTGAGTTTTAGGGTGAGGGTGAGTGTTCAGGTGAGGGTCTAGTTCTGGTGAGGGTGAGGGTTAGGGTGTGGTTGAAATTTAGGGTTAAGGTGAGGATTAGGCTGATGGTGAGGGTTACGGTGAGGGTGAGGGTTAGGCTTAGGTTTAGGGTTAGTGTGAGGTTTAGGGTTAGTTTTAGAGTTAGTTTGAGAGTTAGGGTGAGTTGTCAGGATAGGGTTAGGTTGTGGGTTAGGTTTAGTGTGAGGGTTAGGGTTAGGTTTAAGTTTAGTGTGAGGATAAAGGTTAGGGTGAGGGTTAGGGTGAGGGCGAGGGTTAGGGTTAGCGTTAGTGTTATGGTGAGGGTTAGGGTTAGGGTGAGGCTTAGGATTAGGTTTAGGTTGAGGGTTATTGTTAGGGAGATGTTTAGGGTGAGGTTGAGAGTTAGTGTGAGGGTGAGGGTGAGGTTGAGGTTGAGTGTTAGGGTTAGGGTTAGGATGAGGGTGAGTGTTAGGGTTAGGATTAGGGTTAGGGATAGGTTTAGGCTGAGGGTGAGGGTGAGGGTTAGGGTGAGGGTTAGGGTTAGTGTGATGGTGAGGGTGAGGGTGAGGGTGAGGGTTAGGATGATGGTGAGAGTGTGGTTGAGGGTTAGCGTTAGGTTTAGTGTTAGGGTGAGTTTTATGATTAGGATTAGGGTTAGGGCCAGGCTTATGGTAATTTTTAGGGTTAGGGTTAGGGTGAGGGTGAGGATGAGGATTAGCGTTAGGGTTAGGGTTATTGTTAGGGTGAGGGTGGGGTTGAGGGTTAGGGTTAGGATTAAGGTTAGGTTTAGAGTAAGGCTGAGGGGGAAGGGTAGGTGGAGGGTGAGGATTAGGTTGAGGGTTAGGTTTAGGGTGATGGCTAGGGTGAGGGTGAGTGTTAATATCAGGGTGAGTATTTCAGTTAGTTAAGGGTTAGGGTGAGAATTAGGGGGAGGGGGAGGGTTAGGGTGAGGGTGAGGTTTAGGGTTAGGATTAGGGTTGGGATGATGGTTAGGCTGAGGGTTAGGGTTAGGGTTAGTGAGAGGGTTAGGGTTAGGGTTAGGATTACGGTTATGGTTATGGTTAGGGTTGGGGTTAGGATCAGGGTTAGCCTGAGGTTTACGGTAAGGTTTAGTGTGAGTGTTAGGTTTAGGGTTAGGGTTTGGGTTAGGTTGAGGGTAATGTTTAGGGTGAGGGTTAGGGTGAGGTTGAGGTTTAGGTTTAGAGTTAGGATTAGGGTCAGGGTTAGGTTTAGGAATGTAGTAAGGGTTAGGGTGAGGTTAAGGGTGAGAGTTAGTTTTAGTGTTACGGTGAGGTTTACGGTGTGGGTAAGTGTTAGGGTGAGGTTTATGGTGAGGGTTAGAGTTAGGGTTAGGGTTAGGTTTAGAGTTAGGTTGAGGGTGATGGTGATGGTGAGGGTTAGCGTTCGGGTTAGGGTTAGGGTGGGGTTGAGTTTTGGGGTTAGGATTAAGGTTAGGTTTAGGGTAAGGCTGATGGGGAAGGGGAGGTGGAGGGTGAGGATTAGGGTGAGTGTTAGGTTTAGGGTGAGGGCTAGGGAGAGGGTGAGGGTTAGATGTGAGGGTGAAGGTTTCTGTTAGGTAAGGGTTAGGATTAGGGTGAGAATAAGGGGGAGGGGGAGGTTTAGGGTGTGTGTGAGGTTTAGGGTTAGGATTACGGTTGGGATGAGGGTTAAGCTGAGGGTTAGGTTTAGGGTTATTGTGAGGGTTATGGTTAGGGTTAGGGTTACGGTTATGTTTAGGGTTAGGGTTAGCGTTAGGATAAGGGTTAGGCTGATGGTTAGGGTAAGGGTTAGTGTGAGTGTTAGTTTTAGGGTTAGGTTGAGGGTAAAGTTTAGGGTGAGGGTTAGGGTGAGGGTGAGGTTTAGGTTTAGAGTTAGGGTTAGGGTTAGGGTTAGGCTTAGGGATGTGGATAGGTTTAGGGTGAGGTTTAGGGTGAGAGTTAGTTTTAGGGTTAGGTTGAGGGTTACCGTGTATGTAAGTGTTAGGGTGAGGGTAGGGTGAGGGTGAGGGTTAGGGTTAGGGTCACGGAAAGGTTTAGGGTGATGGTTTGGTTTAGTGTGACGGTTAGGGTTAGGGTGAGGGTGAGGTTTAGGGTTAGCATTAGGTTTAGGGTTAGGGTTAGGATGAGGGTTAGGGTGAGGGTGACGGTGAGTTTGAGGGTGAGGGTGAGTGTAAGGGTTAGGTTTAGTGTGAGGGTTAAAGGTAGGTTGAGGGTTAAGATTAGGTTAAGAATAGTGTTAGGGTGAGAGTTAGACTTAGGGTGATAGTTATTTTGAGGGTCAGGTTTAAGGTGATGGTGAGTGTTCATGTGAGGGTCGGGTTCTGGTGAGGGTGAGGGTTAGGGTGTGGTTGAAATTTAGGGTTAGTGTGAGGGTTAGGGTTATGGTGAGGGTTACGGTGAGGGTGAGAGTTGGCTTAGCATTAGGGTTAGTGTGAGGGTTAGGGTTAGGCTTAGGTTAAGCGTGAGGATAATGGTTAGGGTGAGGGTTAGGGTTAGGGTGAGGGTGAGTTTTAGGGTTAGGTTGAGGGTTAGTGTTAGGGAGATGTTTAGGGTGAGGTTGAGAGTGTGAGGGTGAGGGTGAGGGTGAGGTTGAGGTTGAGAGTGAGAGTTAGGGTTTTGTTTAGGATGAGGGTGAGTGTTAGAGTTAGGATTAGGGTTAGGTTTAGGGTTAGGCTGAGGGTGAGGGTGTGGGTTAGGGTGAGGTTTAGGGTTAATGTGATGGTGAGGGTCAGGGTGAGGGTCAGGGTTAGGATGAGGGTGAGAGCTAGGGTGAGAGGTAGGGTTATGTTTAGGGTTAGGGTGAGTTTTATGGTTAGGGTTAGGGTTAGGGCTAGGGTTATGATAATTTTTAGGTTTAGGGTTAGATTTAGTGTGATGATGAGGGTGATGGTTAGCTTTAGGTTTAGGGTTAGGGTTAGGGTGAGGGTGGGGTTGAGGGTTAGGATTAGGATTAAGGTTAGGTTTACTGTAAGGCTGAGGGGGAAGGGGAGGTGGAGGGTGAGGATTAGGGTTAAGGTTAGGTTTAGGGTGAGGGCTAGTGTGAGGGTGAGGGTTAGTGTGAGGATGAGGGTTTCGGTTAGGTAAGGGTTAGGGTTAGGGTGAGCGTGACGTTTAAGCTAAGGTTAGGTTTAGGGTGAGGGTTAGGGTTATGGTTAATGTGAATGTTATGGTTACGGTGATATTTAGGTTGAGGATGAGGTTTAGGGTGAGGGTGGGTGTTAGGGTGAGAGTGAGGGTGAGGGTGAGTGTGAGTTAGGTTAGGAATAAGAATAGGGTTAGGGTTAGGTTTAGGCTGAGCATGACAGTCAGGGTGAGGGTGAAGATTAGGCTTAGGTTTAGGGTTAGGTGAGGGGTACGGTTAGTGTGAGGGTTATGGTTAGATTTATGGTTAGGGTTAGGGTGAGGGCTAGGGTGAGGGTGAGGGTGAGGGTTAGAGTTAGGGTTCGGGTAAGGGGTTGGGTTAGGGTTTATGTGATATTTTGTGTGAGGGTTCGGGTTAGGGTAAGGATGAGGGTTCGAGTGAGGTTGCTTTTTCGGGTAAGGGTGAGGGTTAGGGTTTGGGTGAGGATTAGGGTTAAGTTGAGGGTTAGCCTTAGGTTTAGGTTTAGTCGGTGGGTGAGGGTTAGGGGTAGGGTTAGGGTTAGGTTGAGTGTTAGGGTTAGGGTGAGGGTTATGGAGTGGGGTAGGCGTAGGGTTAGGTTGAGGCTGTGGTGAGTGTGAGGGTTAGGGTGAGGGTGAGGGTGAGAGTTAGTGTTAGGATTAGGGTTAGGGTTAGGTTTAGGGTGAGTGTTTGGTTTATGGTTATGGTTTGGTTTAGGTTGAGCGTAAAGTTTAGGATGAGGGTTAGTGTGAGGATGAGAGTTAGGGTGAAGGTAAGGGTTAGCGTTAGGGTTAGGGTTAGGGTGAGGGTGAGGGTTAGGTTTAGGGTTAGGGTTAGCGTGATGTTTAGGATATTGGTAAGGGTCAGGGTGAGGGTTAGGGTGAGGGTGAGGTTTAGGGGTAGGATGTGGGTAAGGGTTAGTGTGAGTGTAAAGGTGAGGGTGAGTGTTCGTGTGAAGGTTAGTGTTCGGGTTCGGATGAGGGTTCGGGTGTGGTTCTGGGTTAGGTTTACGTTGAGGTTTAGGGTCACTGTGAGTGTTAGGGTGAGGGTGAGGCTTAGGTTTAGAGTGAGGGTTAGTGTTAGGCTTAGGGTGAGCGTTAGGTTTAGAGTGAAGGTTAGGGTTAGGGTTAGGGTTATGGTGAAGTGTCGGGATAGGATTAGGGTGAGGGTTAGGGTTAGAGTGAAGGTTAGGCTTAGGGTTAGGTTTAGTGTGAGAATAAGGGTTAAAGTGAATGTTAGGTGAGGGTGAGGGTTAGGGATAACGTTAGGGTTAGGGTGAGATTTAGGGTAAGGGTTAGCGTTAGGGTGAGGTTTAGGGCTACGTTTAGCGTGAGAATTAGGTTTAGGGTGATGTTTAGGGTGAGGTTGAGGGTCAGTGTGAGCGTGAGGGTGAAGGTTAGGGTGAGGGTGAGTTTGAGGGTTAGGATTATGGTTAGGGTGAGGGTGATGGGGAGCTTGAAGGTGAGGGTTATGATTACAGTGAGGATTAGCGTTAGGGTTAGGGTTAGGGTGAGGTTTAGGTTTAGGTTTAGGGTTAGGATGGGGGTTAGGCTGAGGGTTTGGTTTAGGGTTAGTGTGCGGGTTAGGGTTAGGGTTAGGTTTAGGATGAGGGTTAAGGTAAAGGTTAGGGTGAGGGTTTGGGTGTGGGTAAGTGTTAGGGTGAGGATTAGTTTGAGGGTGAGTTTTAGGATAAGGGTGAGGGTAAGGGTTAGGGTGAGGGTTAGGGTGAGTGTGAGGGTTAGGGTTAGAATTATAGTTACGGTGAGGGTGAAGGTTAGGGTGAGGTTTAGGGTTAGGTTTAGGGATAGGGTGAGGTTTAGGGTTAGTGTGAGAGTTAGGGAGAGGATTAGAGTTAGGGTTAGGGTTAGGTTGAGGGTGTGGTTGAGGTTGAGGTTAAGTGTTAGGGTGAGAGTTAGGGTGAGGGTGAGACTTAGGGTTAGCATTAGGGTTAGTGTAAGGGTTAAGTTGACTGTTAGGGATATGGTTGGGGTTAGGGTGAGGGTGAGGTTTAGGGTTAGCATTAGGGTTAGGGTTAGGGTTAGGGTTAGGGTTAGGTTGAGGGTGAGTGTCAGGCATAGGGTTAGGATTAGGGTTAGCTTTAAGGTTAGGCTGAGGGAGAGGGTGAGGTTGTGGGTTTTGGTTAGGAAAGGATTATGGTTAGGGTTAGGGTGAGGATTAGGGTGCCGGTGAGGTTTAAAGTGAGGGTTTGGGTGAGGGTTAGGGTTAGGGTTAGGCTTAGTGTGAAGGTTCGGGTGAGGGTGAGGGTTAGGCTTAGTGTGAGGGTTAGGGTTAGGGTTAGGTTTAGGGTTAGTGTGAGGATAAGTGTTAGAGTGAAGGTTAGGGTGAGAGTGAGGATTAGGGTTAGCGTGAGGGTTATGGTGAAGGTTATGGTGGGGGTTAGAGTGAGGGTTAGGTTTAGCGTTAAGTTTGGGGTTAGGCTGAGGGTTAGGGTGAGCATACGGTTTAGGGTGAGGGGTAGGGTGAGGGTGAGAGATAGGGTTATGGTCATGGTAAGGCTTAGGGCTGGGGTTACGGTGAGGTTGAGTGTTAGGTTTAGCATTATAGTTAGGGTGAGGGTGAAGGTTTGGGTGAGGGTTAGTGTTAGGTTTAGGGATAGGGTGAGGATTAGGGTTAGGTTTAGTCTTAGGGTGAGGGTTAGGCTGAGGTGTAGGGGTTAGGGTTAGGGTTAGTGTGAGAGTTAGGGTGAGGATTAGAGTTAGGGTTAGGGTTAGGATGAGGGTGTGGTTGAGGGTTTGGTTAAGTGTTTGGGTGAGGGTTAGGGTGAGGGTGAGAGTTAGGTTTAGCATTAGTGTTAGGGTTAGGGTTAGGTTGAGTGTTAGGGTTATGGTTGGGGTTAGGGTGAGGGTGAGGTTTAGGGTTAGCATTAGGGTTAGGGTTAGTGTTAGGGTGAGGGTTAGGGTTAGGGTTAGGTTGAGGGTAAGGGTCAGGGATAGGGTTAGGATTAGGGTTAGAGTTAAGGTTAGGCTGAGCCTGAGGGTAAGGGTGAGGGTGAGGATGAGGGTTAGGTTTAGGATTAGGTTTAGAGTGAGAGCTAGGGTCAATGTGAGGGGTAGGGTGAGGGTTAGGGTGAGGGTGAGGGTTTAAGTTAGGAAAGGTTATGATTAGGGTTAGGGTGAGTATTAGGGTGAGGGTGAGGTTTTAGGTGAGGGTTTGGGTGAGGGTTAGGGTTAGGATTAGGCTTAGGGTGGAGGTTCGGGTGAGGGTGAGGGTTAGGGTTAGTGTGAGATGTAGGGTTACGGATAGGTTTAGGGTTAGTGTGAGGATAAGGGTTAGGGTGAGGGTTAGGGTGAGAGTGAGGGTTAGGGTTAGCATGAGGGTTAGGGTGAAGGTTATGGTGGGTTAGGGTTAGCGTTAAGGTTTGGTTTAGGCTGAGGTTTAGGGTGAGCATACGGTTTAAGGTGAGGGTTAGGGTGAGGGTGAGAGATAGGGTTATTTTCAGGGTAAAGCTTAGGGCGAGGGTTAGGGTGAGGTTGAGGGTTAGGGTTAGCATTACAGTTAGGGTGAAGGTGAAGGTTAGTGTGAGGGTTAGGGTAAGGGTTAGGGACAGGGTTAGGATTAGGATTAGGGTTAGGGTTAGGGTGAGGGTTAGGCTGAGGTGTAGGGGTAGGGTTTGTGTTAGTGTGAGAGTTAGGGTGAGGATTAGAGTTAGGGTTAGGGATAGGATGAGGGTCTGGTTGAAGGTGAGTTCAAGTGTTAGGGTGAGTGTTAGGGTGAGGGTGAGAGTTAGGGTTAGCATTAGGGTTAGTGTTAGGGTTAGGTTGAGTGTTAGGTTTATGGTTGGGGTTAGGGTGAGTGTGAGGTTTAGGGTTAGCATTAGGGTTAGAGTTAGGGTTAGGTTGAGGGCTAGGGTTAGGTTTAGGTTGAAGGTGAGGGTCAGGGATAGGGTTATTATTAGGGTTAGCGTTAAGGTTAGGCTGAGTGTGAGGTTGAGGGTGAGGATGAGGGTTAGGGTAAGGGTTAGGTGGAGAGTGAGTGCTAGGGTCATTGTGAGGGGTAGTGTGAGGGTTAGGGTGAGGGTGAGGGTTTTGCTTAGGAAAGGATTATGGTTAGGGTTAGGGTGAGGTTAGGGTGAGGGTGAGGTTTCAGGTTAGGGTTTGGGTGAGGTTTAGGGTTTGGGTTAGGCTTAGGGTGAAGGTTGAGGTGAGGGTGAGGGTTAGGTTAGGGTGAGGGTTAGGGTGATGGTGAGGTTCATGGTGAGGGGCAGGGTTAGGGTTAGGGTGAGATTTAGGGTTAGTGTGAGGTTTAGCGTTAGAGTTAGGGTTAGTGTAAGGTTAAGGTATAGGTTGAGAGTCAGGGTGAGAGTGAGGTTTTGGGTTAGCGTTAGGTTTAGGGTGAGGCTTATGGTGAGGGTTAGGGTTAGGGTTAGGGTTAGGTTGAGGGTGAGGGTAAGAGTTAAAATTAGGGTGAGGTTTAGGGTTGGGTGAGGGTTAGGGTTAGGGATAGGGTGAGGATTAGCGTGAGTGTGAGCTTTAGGGGAGGATTAGGTTTAGTGTGAGGATTAGGGTTAGGGTTAGGGTGAGGGTTAGGGTTAGATTGATGTTTAGGGTGAGGGTGAGTGTTAGGGTGCAGGTGAGGGTGAGGGTGAGTGTGAGGGTGTAGGTGAGGATTAGGGTTAGGGTGAGGGTTATGGTGACTGTGAGGTTTAGTGTGAGGGTGAGGGTTAGGGTTAGGGTTATGGTGAGGGTTTGGATTAGGTTAAGGTGAGTGGTAGAGTAATGGGTAGGGTCAGGGTTAAGGTGAGGATTAGGCTTAATATGAGGTTTAGGATTAGGGTTAGTGTTAGTGTGAGGACAGTTTTAAGGTATGGTTTAGGGTGAGAGTGCGGGTTAGGTTTAGCATTAGTGTTACCGTGGGGGTGAGGGTAAGGGTGAGGTTTAGGGTGAGGTTGAGGGTTAGGGTTAGGTTTAGGGTTAGGGTGAGGGAGAGGGTGTGGGTTAAGGTGACGGTAAGGGTTAGGGTGAGGATGAAGATTAGGGTGAGCATTAGTGTGAGGGTTAGGGTTAGGTTTAGTGTGAGGATTAGGGTTAGGTAAAGGGTTAGGGATATGGTGAAGGTAAGGGTTAGGGTGAGGATTAGGGTGAGGGTGAGGGTTAGGGTTATCTTTAGGTTTTGGGTGAGGGTGAGGGTTAGGGTTAGGTTTACGGTGTGGGTTAGGTTTAGGATGAGGGTTAGCGATATTGTTAGGTTTAGTGTGAGATTTATGTTTAGGATTAGAGTTAGGGTGAGGGAAAGGCTTAGGGTGAGGTATATGGTGAGGTTGAAGGTTAGGGTGAGGGTAAGGTTAAGGGATAGGGTTTGGATTAGGGTTAGGGTTAGGCTTAGGCTGAGAGTGAGTTTGAATGTGAGGGTGAGGGGTAGGGTTGGGGTGAGTGTTAGGATTGGGGTTAGCGTTAAGGTTAAGGTGATGATTAGGGTTACGGTTAGGGTTAGGATGAGGGTTAGGCTGAGGGTTAGGGTTAGGTTTAGGGTGAGGGTAAGGGTTAAGGTGAGGTTTAGGGTGAGGGTGAGGGTTAGGATTAGGTTTAGGTTTTGGGTGAGGGTTAGGGTTAGGGTTAGGATAGGGTGAGGATTAGTGTTAGGGTTAGGATAGGGTGGGGGTTAGGCTGAGGGATAGGGTTAGTGTTAAGTTTAGGTTAAGGGTTAGTGTGAGGGTTAGGGTTAGGATTAGGGTGAGGGTGAGGGTGAAGGTAAAGGTTAGGGTGAGTTTTAGGCTGAGGTTGAGGTTTAGGGTTAGGATTCGGATTAGTGTTAGGGTGAGGGTTAGGGTTAGGGTGTGGCTTAGAGTGAGGGTGAGGGTTAGTGTTACCATTAGGGTTAGGATTAGGTATAGTGTAAGGGTTAGGGTTAGGGTTAGGATTAGGGTTAGGGTTAGGGTTAGGCTCAGGGTAGGAGTGAGGGTGAGGGTGACGTTTAGGGTGAGGTTTAGGTTTATGGTGAGGGCTAGGGTGAGGATGGGGGTTAGAAAGAGGGTATGGGTGAGGGTGAGTGTTTCGGTTAGGAAAGGCTTATGGTTATGCTTAGGGTGAGGATTAGAGTGAGGGTGAGTTTTAAGGTGAGGATTAGGGTTAGGGTGAGCATTATGGTTAGGGTTAGGTTTAGGGTTATTGTTAGATTGATGTTTAGGGTGAGGGTTAGGGTTAGGGTGAAGGTGAAGGTTAGGGTGAGGGTGAGGGTGTAGGTGAGTGTTAGGGTTAGGGTGAGGTTTAGGGTGACTGTGAGGGTTAGGGTGAAAGTGAGTGTTAGGGTTAGGGTTAGGGTATGGGTTACTCTTAGGTTTAGGGTGAGGGGTAGGGTGAGGGCTATGGTTAGGTTTAGGGTGAGGGTGAGAGTTAATGTGAGATTTAAGTTTAGGGTTAGGGTTAGTGTGAGGATAAAGTTTAGGGTGTGAGTTATTGTGAGAGTGAGGGTTAGGTTTAGTGTTAGGGTTATGGTGGGGGTTAGGGTTAGGGTGAGGGTGAGGGTGAGGGTGGGGCTTAGGGTTAGGTTTAGGTTTAGGGTGAGAGTTAGGTTTAGCTTTAGGGTGAGGTTAAGCGAGAGGGGTAGGGTTAAGTTTTGTGTGAGGGTTCGGGTGAGCGTGAGGGTTAGGGTGTGGGTGACCGTTAGTGTTAGGGTGAGGGTTAAGGTGACTGAGGGTTAAGGTGACGGTAATGGTTTGGGTGAGGGTGAGGATTAGGTTTAGGGTGATCATTAGGGTGAGTGTTAGGGCTAGATTTAGTGTGAGGATTAGGTTTAGAGTTAGGGTTATTGTTAGGATTATGGTGAGGATGAGGGCTAGGGTGAAAGTGAGGGTTAGGGTTAAGGTTAAGATGAGGGTTAGGGTTAGCTGAGGGTTAGGGTTAGGTTTAGGGTGAGGGTTAGATTTAGTGTGATCATTAGGTAGAGGGTGAGGTTTAGCGGGAGGGTGAGGGTTTGCCTTAGGCTTAGGGTGAGTGTGAATGTGAGGGTTAGGTTTAGGATTAGGGTTAGGTTTAGGGTTAGATTTGGTGTGAGGGTTAGGTTTAGTGTGAGGGTTATTGTTAGGGTTAGGGTGAGGGTAAGTATTAGGGGGAGGGTTAGGGTGAGAGTGAGGGTTAAGATTAGCGTGCATGTTAGTGTGAGGGTTAGGTTTAGAGTTAGGGTTAGTGTGAGCGTAAGTGTTATGGTGAGGTTTAGGGTTAGGGTGAGGGTTAGGGTTAGCTTTAGGGTTTGGGTGAGGGTTAGGGTTAGGGTTAGGGATAGGGTGAGGATTAGTGTTAGGGTTAGGGTTAGGGTGAGGGTTAGGCTGAGGGGTAGGGTTAGGGTTAGGGTTAGGGTTAGGTGAGGGTTAGGTTTAGAGTTAGGGTTAGTGTGAGCGTAAGTGTTATGGTGAGGTTTAGGGTTAGGGTGAGGGTTAGGGTTAGCTTTAGGGTTTGGGTGAGGGTTAGGGTTAGGGTTAGGGATAGGGTGAGGATTAGTGTTAGGGTTAGGGTTAGGGTGAGGGTTAGGCTGAGGGGTAGGGTTAGGGTTAGGGTTAGGGTGAGTGTTAGTGTGAGGGTTAGGGTTAGGGTTTGGATTAGGGTGAGGGTGAGGGTGAGGGTAAGGGTTAGGGTGAGTTTCAGACTGAGGTTGAGGTTTAGGGTTAGCATTCGGATTAGGGTTAGGGTGAGGGTTAGGGTTAGGGTGTGGCTTAGAGTGAGAGTGAGGGTTAGTGTTTGCATTAGGGTTAGGATTAGATATAGTTTAAGGGTTAGGGTTAGGGTTAGGATTAGGGTTATGTTTAGGGTTAGGCTGAGGTTGGGGGTGAGTTTGAGGGTGAGGGTTAGGGTTAGGTTTATGGTGAGGGCTAGGGTGATGGTGGGAGTTAGGATGTGGGTATGGGTGAGGGTGAGGGTTTAGGTTAGGAATGGCTTACAGTTAGGGTTATGGTGAGGATTAGAGTGAGGGTGAGCTTTAAGTGAGGATTAGGGTTAGGGTGAGCATTAGGTTTAGGGTTATTCTTAGATTGATGTTTAGGGTGAGGGTTAGGGTTAGGGTGAAGGTGAGGGTGAGGGTGAGGTTGAGGTTGTATGTGAGGGTTAGGGTTAGGGTGAGGGTTAGGGTGACTGGAAGGGTTAGGGTGAAGGTGAGGGTTAGGGTTAACGTGAGGGTTAGGGTTAGGTTTAGGGTGAGGGGTCCGGTGATGGCTAGGGTTAGGGTTGGGGTGAGGGTAAGGGTTAATGTGAGGGTTAGGGTTAGGGTTAGGTTTAGGGTGTGGATAAGGATAAGGGTGTGAGTTATTGTGAGAGTGCGCGTTAGGGTTAGGCTGGGGTTTAGGGTGAGGGTGAGGGTTCGGATTCGGGTGAGGGTTAGGGTTAGGTTTAGGTTTAGGGGGAGGGTTAGGGTGATGTTTAGGGTGAGGGTAAGCGTGAGGGGCAGGGTTTTTGTGTGAGGTTTCGGGTTCGGGTTCGGTTTAGTGCGTGGGTGACTGTTAGGGGTAGGTTGAAGGTTAAGGTTACGGTAAGGGTTATGGTAAGGGTGAGAATTTGGGTTAGAGTGGGCATTAGGGTGTGTGTTAGGGTTAGTGTTAGTGTGAGGATTAGGTTTAGGGTTAGGGTTAGGGATATGGTGAGGTTAAGGGTTAGGGTGAGGTTTAGGGTGAGGGTGAGGGTTAGGGTTAGCGTTAGGGTTTGGGTGAGAGTTAGGGTGAGGGTTAGGGTTAGGGTGAGGGTGAGGGTTAGGTTTAGCATGAGGGTTTGGGATAGGGTTAGGGTTAGGTTGACAGTTAGGGTTAGGGTCAGTATTAGTGTTCGGGTGAGTTTAAGGCTTAGGGTGAGGGATAGAGTGATGTTTAGAGTTAGGTTTAGGGTGAGGGTGAGGGTGTTAAGGTGAGGGCTAGAGTTAGGGTTAGGTTTTGGGTGAGTGTTAAGGTTATGGTGAGGGTGATGGTGAGGGTTAAGTTTAGGATTAGGCTTGTGGTTAGCATGAGGGTTATAGATAGGTTTAGGGTTAGGGTTAGGGTTAGGTTTAGAGTTAGGGTGTGGGTGAGGGTGAGGGTTAGGTTTTGGATTAGGGTTAAGGTAAGGGTTAGGCTGAGGGGTAGGCTGAGGGGTAGGTGTAGGGTTAGGGTGAGGGTGAGGGTAAAGTTGAGAGTGAAGGTTAGGATTTGCTTGAGGGTTAGGTTTAGCATTAGGGTTAGTGTTAGTGTTAGTGTGAGTGTTAGGATTAGGGTTAGGGTTAGGGTTAGGTGTAGGGTTAGCATTAGGGTTAAGGTTAGGTTTAGGTTGAGGGTTAGGTTTAGGGTAGGGTTACGGTAAGTGTGAGGGTGAGGGTTAGGGTGTGGTTTTGGGTGAAGGTTAGTTTTAGAGTGAGGTTGCGGGTAAGGGTTAGGGTGAGGGGTAGGGTTAGGATTTGGTTTAGGGTGAGTGTCAGGGTTATGGTGAGGTTAAGGGTTAGGTTTAGGATTAGGGTTAGGGTTAGTGTGAGGTTTAGGGTTAGGGTTGGGGTCAGGGTGAGGGTTAGGTTTATGGTTAGGGTTAGAATTAGGGTAAGGGTGAGGGTAAGCGTTAGGATTTGGATTAGGGTTTGGGTTAGGTTTAGGCTGAGGTTGAGGTTGAGGGTGAGGGTGTGGGTTAGGGTTAGCGTGTGTGTTAGGGTTGGGGTTAGGGTTAATGTAAGGGTGAGGGTTAGGGTTAGGGTTAGGATGAGGGTTAGGCTGAGGGTTAGGGTTAGGGTTAGGGTGAGGGTAAGTGTTAGGGTGAGGGTTAAGATTAAGCTTAGTGTTAGGATGCGGTTTAGGGTGAGGATGAGCTTGAGGTTTATATTTAGCATTAGGGCTAGCGTTAGGGTTAGGGTGATGGTTAGGCATAGGGTTAGGGTTAGGGTGAGGGTGAGGGTTAGGGTTAGAATTAGGGTTAGGGTTAGGGTGAGGGTTAGTTTTAGGGTTAGGGTTAGGTTTATGGTGAGGGCTATGGTGAGGGTGAGGTTCAGGGTGAATGTTAGGGTGAGGGTATCGGTGACAGTGTATGTTAGGGTGAGGCTTAGGCTGAACGTGAGGGATAGTGTTAGCATTAGTTTTAGAGTTAGGGTTAGGTTTAGCGTGAGAGTTAGAGTTAGGGTTAGCGTGAGAGTTAGGGTTAGTGCTAGGCTTAGAGCTAGAGTGAGGATGAGGGTGAGTGCTAGGGTTTTGATAAGGGTTAGTGTTAGGGTTAGGGTGAGGGGTAGGCTGAGGGGTAGGGTTAGGTTTGGGGAGAAGTTGAGGGTGAGGTTCAAGTTTAGGGTGAGGGTTAGGGTGAGGGTGAGGGTTAGGGATAGCATAACTTTTAGGCTTAGGGTTAGGGTGAGTGTTAGGCTTATGGTGAGGTTGAGGGTAAGGGTTAGGTTTAGGCTTAGGATTAGGGGGAGGGGGAGGGTTATGGATAGTGTTAGGGTTAGGGTGAGGGTTAGGGTTAGGGTTAGGGTTAGAATTAGGGTGAGTGTGAGAGTGAGGTTTAGGGTTTGGATTAGGGTTAGGGTTAGGTTTAGGCTGAGGTTGAGGTTGAGGGTGAAGGTCAGGGTTAAGATTAGTGTGAGTGTTAGGGTTGGGGTTAGGATTAAGTTTAGGGTGATTGTTAGTGTTATTGGTAGGTTTAGGATGTGGGTTAGGCTGAGGTTTAGGGTTAGGGTTAGGGTGAGGTTAATGGTTAGGGTGAGGGTTAGTGTGAGGTTGAGCGTTAGGATTAAGCTTAGTGTTAGGGTGATATTTAGGGTGAGGGTTAGTGTTAGGATGAGGGTTAGGGTTAGGTTTGGGGAGAGGATAAGGGTTAGGGTGAGTTTTAGGGTGAGTGTGAGGGTTAGGATTAGGCAAAGGTTTAGGGTGAGGGTTAGGGTGACGTTTAGGGTTAGGGATAGGGTTAGGATGAGAGTTAGGCTGAGGATTAGGTTTAGGGATAGGGTGAGTGGAAGGGTTAGGGTGAGGGTTAGGGTTACGCTAAGGGTTAGGTTTAGGGTTAGCGTTAGGGTGAGGGTTAATGTGAGGGTTAGGGTTAGGGTTAGGGTGAGAGTGAGGGGAAGGTTTAGGGTGAGGGTTAGGGTGAGGTTGAGGTTTTGCTTTAGCATTAAGGTTAGGGTTACAGTTAGGGTGAGGGTTAGGGTTAGGGTTAGAATGAGGGTGAGGGTTAGTGTTAGCATTAGGGTGAGGGTTAGGGTTAGGGTTAGCAATAGGGTTAAGGTTAGTTTTAGGCTGAGGGTGGGGGTGAGGGTTAGGGTGAGGGTGACGGTGAGGTTTAGTGTTAGCATTATGGTTAGGGTTAGGTTTAGGGTTAGGGTGAGGATTAGGGTTAGGGTTAGGGTTAGAGTTAGAGTGAGGGTGACAGTGAGTGTAAGGGTTAGGGTGAGGGTTAGGTTGAGTTTGAGGTTTAGGTTTAGCATTAGGGTTAGGGTTAGGGTTAGGGTGAGATTTAGGGATAGGGTTAGGGTTAGGGTGAGGGTCAGGTTTAGAGTTAGGTCTAGGATTAGTGTTAGGGTGAGGGTTAGCGTTAGGGTTAGGTTTAGGATGAGGTCTACGTTGAGGGTGAGGTTTAGGTTGAGGGTTAGGATGAGGGCTAGGGTGACAGTTAGGGTTAGGGTGAGGCTTAGGATGAGGGTGAGGGTTAGTGTTAGCATTAGGGTTAGGGATAGGGTTACGGTTAGGGTAAGTGTTAGGGTTAGGGTTAGGGTTAGAGTTAGAGTGAAGGTGAGGTTAAGGGTTAGGGATATGATTAGGGTTAGTGTTAGGTTTAGGTTGAGGGTTAGGCTGAGGGGTAGGGTTAGGGTTAAGGTGAGATTGAGGGTGAGTGTTCAGGTTAGGGTGAGGTTTAGGGTGAGGTTGAGGGTTAGGGATAGCATTAGGTTTAGGGTTAGGGTTAGGGTGAGGGTAGGGTTAGGTTTACGGTGATGGTGAAATTTAGGGTTAGCAGTAGGGTAACGGTTAGGGTTAGGTTGATGGTTAGTTTCAGGATAGGGTTAGGGTGGGTGTGAGGGTGAGGTGTAGGGTTAGGGTTAGGGTGAGGGTTAGGGTTTGGGTGAGGTTTAGGGTTAGTGGAAGTTGAGGGTGAGGGTTACGTTGATGGCTAGGGTTAATGTTAGGGTTAGGTTGAGTGTTAGTGTTAGGGTTAGGTTTAGGGTTAGAGTTACAGTTGTGTTGAGTGTGAGGGTGAGGGTAAGGGTTAGGGTGAGGGTGACGGTTAGAGTTAGTGTTAGGGTTAGAGAGAGTGTGAGGGATAGTGTTAGCATTAGGGTTAGTGTTAGGCTTAGTGTGAGGGTTAGGTTTAGGGTTAGGGTGAGGGTGAGGATGAGGGTTAGGGTTAGACTTAGGTTTAGGGTGAGGGCTAGGATGAGGGTGAGGTTTTGGCTGAGTGTTAGGGTGAGGATGAGGTTTTCATTTAGGAAAGGCTTGCGGTTAGGTTTAGGGTGAGGTTTAGTTTGAGGGTGAGGTTTAAGGTGAGGATTAGGGTTAGGGTGATGATTAGGGTTAGGGTTCGGGTGAGTGTTTGGGTTAGGGTGATTTTTAGGGTGAGTGTGAGGGTTAGGGTAAGGGTGAGGATGTGGGTGAGGTTGAGGTTGTAGCTTGGGGTTAGGTTTAGGATGAGGGTTAGGGTGAAGCTGAGTGTTAGGGTTAGGGTGAAGGTTAGCGTTAGGTTTAGGGTGAGGTTTAGGGTTAATGTGGGTGTTAAGTTTAGCGTTATGGTTAGGGTGAGATTTAAGGTTAGGGTGAGGGTTAGGGTGAGGGTGAGGGTTACGGTTAGCGTGAGGGTTAGGGTTAGAGGCTTTGCGTTAGGGTTCGGGTTAGTGTGAGGATAAGGGTTAGTGTCAAGTTTAGGGTGTGAGTGAGTATTTAGGGTTTGCGTTAGGTTTAGGGTGACGTTTATGGTGAGGGTTAGGGTTAGGGTTAGGGTGACAGTGAGGGTTAGATTTAGGGTTAAGATGAGGGTTAGGGTTAGAGTGACAGTGAGGGTTAGATTTAGGGTTAAGATGAGGGTTAGGGTTAGAGTTAGTTTTAGGGTGTTGGTGAAGGTGAGGGTTAAGATTAGAAATAGGGTTAGCGTTAGTGTTGGGCTGAGGGTGAGGGTGAACGTTATGGTTAGGGTTACGATTAGGGAAAGGGTTACGGCTAGTGTGAGGGTTAAGGTCAGTGTTAGGGTGAGGGTGAGGGTGAAGATTTGGATTAGTGTGAGGGTAAGAGTGAAGTTTAGGATTAGTGTGAGGGTAAGGGTTAGGATTAGGGTTAGGGTTAGTTTCAGGATAAGAGTTAGGGTGAAGGTTAGGGTGAGGGTGAGAGTTAGGGTTAGCGTTAGTGTTAGGGTGAGGGTTAGTGTTAGGGTGAGGGTTAGGGTTAGGGTGAGGGTGAGGGTTAGGTTTACGGTGATGTTTAGGGTTAGGTTGAGGGTTAGTATGAGGGTGAGTGTGAGTGTATGGGTGAAGGTGAGATTGAGCGTGAGGGTTAAAGTTAGATTTAGGGTGAAGGTAAGTGTTAGTGTGAGCATTAGTGTTATGGTGAGGGTCAGGTGAGGGCGAGGGTTAGAATGAGGGTTAGGGTTAGGGTTAGGATTAGGGTTATTGTTAGGGTTACAGTTACGGTTAGGGTGAGGGGGAGGGCGTGGGTTAGAGTTAGGATTATGGTTAGTGTTAGGGTGAGGGTGGGGTTGAGTGTTAGGGTTATGTTTAGAGTTAGGGGGAGGGTTATGGTGAGGGTTAGGTTTAGGGTTAGGCTTAGGGTGAGGGTTAGGGTGTAGGTAAGAGTTAGGGTGAGGGTTAGGATGAGGGTGAGCTTTGGGGTAAGGGTTGGGGTAAGGGTTAGGGTGAGGGTTAGGGTTAGGGTGAGGGTTAGGGTTAGCATGAGGGTTAGTGTGAGGGTGAGGGTTAGGGTGAGTGTTAGGGTTAAATTTAAGGATAGGGTGAGTATTAGGGTTAGGGTTAGGTTTAGGGTTTGGGATAGGCTGAGGGGTAGGTTTAGTGTTAGGTTGAGTGTTAGGTTTAGTATGAGGGTCAAGGTTAGGGTTAGGGTCAGGATAAGGGTTAGAGTGAGGTTTAGGTTGAGGATGAGCTTTAGGTTAAGCATTAGGTTTACCGTTAGGGTTAGGATGAGGGTTAGTGTTAGGGTGAGGTTGAAGGTGAGGGTGAGGGTGAGGATTAGTGTTAGGGTTAGTGTGATGGTTATTGTTAGGGTGAGGGTTAGGGTTAGGGTAAGGGTTAGGGTAAGGGTTTGTGTTAGGGTTAGGGTGAGGGTCAGGGTGAGGCTTAGGTTTATGTTGAGGGTTAGGGTTAGGGTGAGGGTTAGGGTTAGGTTTAGGGTGAGATTTAGGGTTAGGGTGATGTTTATTGTGAGGGTGAGTGTTAGGGTGAGGGTGAGTGTTCGGGTGAGGGTGAGGGTTAGGTTTAGATTTAGGGTAAGTTTGAACTTTAGGGTTAGGTTTAACGTTAGGGTGAGGTGTCGGGATAGGGTAAGGGTGACGGTTAGGGTTAGTGCGAGGATTAGGGTTAGGTTAGGCTTAGTATGAGGACAAGGTTTAGGGTTAGGGTTAGGGTGAGGGTGAGGTTTAGGGTTAGCGTTAGGGTTAGGGTAAGGGTGAGTGTTAGGGTTAGTGTTAGGGTGAGGGTTAGGGTTAGTGTGCGGTTTAGGGTGAGGTTGAGTGTTAGTGTGAGGGTGAGGGTGAGGGTGAGGGTTAAGGTGAAGTTGAGCATCAGGGTGAGGGTGAGGGTTAGAGTTAGGGTTAGGGTTAGGGTGAAGGTGTGGGTGTGGGTTAGGTTAGGATGAGGGTTAGGGTTAGGGTTAGGGTTAGGCTGAAGGTGAGGTAGAAAATGAAGGGTGAGCGTTAGGGTTAAATTTAGGGTGAGGGTTAGGGTTAGTGTGAGGGTTAGTTTGATGATGAGGGTCAGGGTGAGGGGGAGGGTTAGAATGAGGCTGAGGGTGACGATGAGGGTTAGGGTTAGGATTAGGGTTAGGGTGAGTTTCAGGGTTAGGTTTAGGGTTAGGCTGAGGGTTATTTCTAGGTTTAGGTTTAGGGTTAGGTTGAGGGTGAAGCTTAGCATTATGGTTAGGGTGAGAGTTGGAGTGAGGGTGGGGTTGAGGGTTAGGTTTAGGATTAGGTTTAGTTTTAGGGTAAGACGGAGGGGGAACGGAAGTTTGAGGGTGAGATTTAGGGTTAGGGTTAGGTTTAGGGTGAGGGCGAGGGTGAGGGTGAGGGTTAGGGTGAGGGTTTCAGTTAGGTAAGGGTTAGGGTTACGGTGATGGTGATTGTTAGGTTTAGGTTGAGGGTTTGGGTTATGGTTAGGGTGAGGGTTAGGGTTGGGGTGATATTTAGGGTGAGTGTGAGGGTGAGGGTGAGGGTGAGCGTTAGGTTTAGGGTGAGGGTGATGGTGAGGGTTAGGATTAGGAATAGTGTTAGGGCTAGGGTTAGGCTGAAGGTGAGGGTCAGGGTGAGGGTGAATGTTAGGGTTTGGGTTAGGATTAGGTTTAGGGAGAGTGTTAAGGTGAGGTTGAGTGTTCAGGTTCGGGTTAGGGTTATGTTGTCGTTGAGGTTGATGGTTAGGGTGAGGATTAGGGTTAGGTTTAGGGTTATGGTGAGGGTAAGGGTTAGGTTGAGGTTTATTCTGAGGATGAGGGTTACGGTTAGTGTTAATTTTAGGGTGAGGGTTAGGGTTAGGCTTAGTGTTAGGGTGAGGGAGAGTTTTAGGGTTAGGTTTAGGGTTAGAGTTAGGGTTAGGCTGAGTGTGATGGGGAGGGTGAGGGTGAGGGTTAGGTTTAAGGTGAGGGTTAGGGTTAGGGTTAGGGTGAGGGTTAGGATTAGGATGAGGGTTAGGCTGACAGGGTTAGGATTAGTTTGAGTGTTAGGGTTAGGGTTAGGGAGAGGGTTAGGGTTTGATTTAGGGTTAGGATAAGGGTTAGGCTGAGGGTTAGGGTTAGGGTTAGTATGAGGGTTAGATTTAGGGTTAGGTGAGGGTAAATGTTAGGGTGAGGGTTAGTGTGAGGGTGAGGGTTAGGGTTGGGGTGAGGATTAGGGTGAAGTTTAGGTTTAGGTTTACGGTTAGTGTGAAGGTGAAGGTTTGGATAAGTGTTAGGGTGAGGGATAGGTTGAGGGTGAGGGTTAGGGTTAGGGTGAGGGTAAGGGTTATTTTGAGGGTTAGGGTGAGGTTGAGTTAGGGTTAGCATTAGGGTTAGGGTGAGGGTGAGGGTTAGGGAGAGTGTATGGGTTAAGGTTAAGGACAGGGTGAGGATTAGGATAAGGTTTAGGTTTAGTGTGAGGGTTAGGCTGAGGGGTAGGATTAGTGTTAGTATTTGGGTTAGGTTTAGTGTGAGGGTTAGGGTTAGCGTGAGGGTGACGGTAAGGTTAGGGTGAGGTTTAGGGTGAGTGTAAGGTTTTGGGTTAGAATTAGGGTTAGGGTTAGTGTTAGGATGATGGTTAGGGTTACGTTTAGGGGTTAGGGTGATGGTGACGGTGAGGGTTAGGTTAAGTGTTAGGGTGAGGGTTAGTGTTAGGGTGAGGGCTAGGGTGAGGGTGAGGGATAGGGTGAGGGTGAGGGTGAGGGTGAGGTTTTTGGTTAGGTATGGGTTATGGTTAGGGTTAGGGTGAGGATTAGGGTGAGGGTGTGGATTAGTGTTAGGGTTAGTGTGAGGGTTAGGGTTACGGTGAGGTTAGGGTTAGGGTGAGGGTTAGGGTTAGTGTTAGGTTGAGGGTTAGGTTTAGGGTGATGTTTAGTGTGAGGGTGAGTGTTAGGGTGAGGATGAGTGTTCGGGTGAGAGTTAGATTTAGGTTTACTGTTAGGGATATTGTGAGGTTGAGGGTAAGTTTTAGTATGAATGTTAGGCTGAGGGTGAGGGTTAGGGTTAGGGTGAGGGTTAGGGTGAGGGTTATGGTTAGGGTGAGGTTAAGGGTTAGGTTTAGGGTGAGTGTGAGGTTTAGGGATAGGGTTAGAGTTAGGGCGAGAGTTAGGCTGACAGTTAGTTTAAGGGTAAGGGTGAGGGTTAGGGTTAGGTTTAGGATGAGGGTGAGGGTTAGGGTTAGCGTTAAGGTTGGGGTGACGGTTAGTTTTAGGGTGAGGTTGAGGGTTAGAGTTAGGGTGATGTTTAGGGTGAGGTTGAGGGTTAGTATGAGGGTGAGGGTGAGGATGAGGGTTAGGGTGAGGTTGAGGGTGAGGGTGAGGTTTAGGATGACGGTTAGGTTTAGGTTTAGGTTTAGGATAAGGGTTAGGCTTGGGGTTAGCGTTAGGGTTAGTGTGAGTGTTAGGTTTAGGGTTAGGGTTTGGTTTAGGTTGAGGGTGAAGACTTGGTTGAAGGTTAGGCTGAGGGTGAGGGTTAGGGTTAGCATTAGGGTTAGGGTGAGGTTTAGGTTTAGGGTGAGTGTGAGGGTTAGAGTTAGGGTGATGTTTAGGGTGAGGTTGAAGGTTAGTATGAGGGTGAGGCTGCGGATGAGGGTTAGGGTGAGCGTGCGGGTGAGGATGAGGTTGAGGATGAGGGTTAGGGTTAGGATTAGTTTTAGGGATAGGGTTAGGGTGAGGGTTAAGGTTTGGGCGATGTTTAGGGTGAAGGTTAGGGTGAGGCTGAGGGTTCGGGTGAGGGTTCGGGTTCAGCTGAAGGTGTGGGTGAGGATTAGGTTTAGGTTGAGGGTTATCCTTAGGTTTAGGATTATTGTGTGGTTTAGGTGTAGGGGTAGGGTTAGGGTTAGAGTTAGGGTTAGGTTGAGGGTTAGGGAGAGGGGTAGATATAGGATTAGGGTGAGGTTTAGGGTGAGTGTGAGATTTGGGGTGAGGGTGAGGGTGAGGATTAGGGTTAGGGTTAGTGTGTGTTTGATGGTGAGGGTGAGCGTTAGGGTTAGGATTAGGTGTAGGGAGAGTTTTAGAGATAGGTTTAGGGTTAGAGTTATTGTTATTGTTAGGGTTATTGTTAGGGTTAGGGTGAGGGTGAGGTTGAGGGTTTCGGTTAGGTAAGGGTTAGGTTTATGGTGAGGATTAGGGTGAGGTTGAGATTTAAGGTGAGGATAGGTTTAGGGTGAGGGTTAGGGATTGGGTTATGGTGAGGTTTAGGGTTAGGGTGATGTTTAGGGTGAGAGTGAGGGTCACGGTGAGGGTGCGGGTTAGGGTTAGCGTTAGGTTGAGGGTTAGGGTTAGGGTGATGTTTATTTTGAGGGTGAGGGTTAGGGTTTGGGTGATTGTTCGAGTGAGGGTGAGGGTTAGGATGAGTGTGAGGGTCAGGGTAAGAGTTAGGGTTAGGGTGAGGGGTATGGTGAGCATTTGGTTTAGGAATAGGGTTAGGGTTAGGTTTAGGATTAGGGTTAGGGTTCAGGTTATGTTTAGGGTGAGGGTAAGGATTAGGGTGAGGGTGAGGTTGAGAGTGATGGTTAAGTTGTGGGTGAAGTTTACGGTTAGTGTGATGGTTAGGATGAAGGTTTGGTTGATGGTGAGGGTTAGGTTTAGGGTTAAGGTTTGGGTTAGGTTTAGGCTGAGGGGGAGGGGGAGAGAGAGGTTGAGGGTAAGGTTGAGGTTTAGGGTTAGGGTGAGGGCTAGGGTGAGTGTGAGGGGAAGTGTGAGGGTGGAAGTGAGGATTTCATTTACCTTATCATTATGGTTAGGGTGAAGTTTAGGTTGAGGGTGAGGGTTAAGGTGAGGTTAGGGTTAGGGTGAGGGTTACTGTTAGGCTTAGTGTGAGGTTTAGGGTTAGGGTGATGTTTAGGGTGAATGTGAGCGTTCGGTGAGGGGGAGGGGGAGGGGGAGGGGGAGGGTTAGTGTTAGGGTTAGGTTTAGGGTGAGGGTACATATGAGGGTTAGGATTAGGAATAGTGTTAGCGTTACTGTTAGGTTGAGGGTATGGGTTAGGGTGAGGTTAAGGGTGAGGGAGAGGGTTAGGGTTAGGGATAGGTTTAGCCTGAGGGCTAGGGTGAGGAGAGGGTTAGTGTGAGGGTTAGGGTGAGGGATTCGTTTAGGTAAGGGTTAGGGTTATGGTGAGGATTAGCGTGAGGTTGAGGGTTAGGTTGTGGGTTATGGTTAGGGTGAGGGTTAGAATTAGGTTTAGGGTAAGGGTTAGGTTTTGGGTGATGTTTAGGGTTCGGGTTCGGGTTAGGGTGAGGATGAGTGTTCGGGGAAGGGTGAGGGTTCGGGTGAGGGAGAGGGATAGGGTGTGGGTGAGGATTAGGGTTAGGGTTAGGGTTAGTGGGAGGGTGAGGGTTAGGGATAGCTTTAGAATTAGGTTGAGGGTTAGGGTTAGTGTTAGGGTGAGGGTTAATGTTAGGGAGCGGGTTATTGTGAGGGTGAGGGTGAGCATTAGGGTTAGGGTTAGGGTAAGTTTGAGGGTGAGGGTTAGGTTTAGAATTAGAGTTAGGTTTAGGGTTAGGTTGAGTGTTACGGTGAGGGTGAGGGTGAGGGTAAGGGTGAGGGTTAGGGTTAGGGTGAAAATTAGGGTAAGGGTTAGGCTTAGGGTTATGGTGAAGGTAAGGGTTAGGGTGAGGTATATTGTGAGGATGAGGGTTAGGGTTAGTGTTAGAGTTAGGGTGAGGGTTAGGGTGAGGCTTAGGCTTACATTTAGTATTAGGGTGAGGTTGAGGTATAGGGTGAGTTTTAGCGCTATGGTGATGGTTAGGTATAGGGTTAGGGTGAGGGTGAGGTTGAGTGTTAGGTTTAGCGTTAGGGTGAGGGTGACGGTGAGGGTTATGAATAGGGTAAGTATTTGGTTTAGGATGAGGGTGAGGGTGACAGTAAGGGTGTGGGTTAGGGTTAGGGTGAGGGTTAGGTTTAGGGTTAGGGTTAGGAGGAGGTTTAGGGTGTGGGTAACTTTTAGGGTGAGGTTTAGGGTGAGGGTAAGGGTTAGGGTTAGGGTGAGGGTAAGGGTTGGGTTTAGGGTTAATATTAGGGATAGGGTGAGGATTAGGGTTAGGTTTAGGATGAGGGTTATGATGAGGGGTAGGTTTAGGATTAGAGTGAGGGTTAGTTTTAGTGTGAGGTTTAGGGTTAGGGTTAGGGTGAGGGATAGGTTTAGTCTGAGGGTTAGGGTTAGGGTTAGGGTGAGGGTAAGGTGTAGGGTGAGGGTTAGGCTGAGAGTGAGATTTAAGGTTAGCATTATATTTAGGGTTTTGGTTAGGATGAGGATTAGGGTTAGGGTGAGGGTGAGATAGAGGGTGAGGAAGAGTGTTAGATTTAGGTAAAGTGTGAGGGTTAGTGGTATATTGAGGGTTAGTTTTAGGGTTATTGTTAGGGTTAGGGTAAGGGTTAGGGTGAGGTTAAGTGTTATGGTTGGTTTGGTGTGAGTTTCAGGGTGAAGGTTAGCGTTAGGTTGAGGCTTAGGGTTAGGGTGAGGGTTAGGGTTAGTTTTAGGGTGAAAGTTATGGTTAGTGTGATGTTTATTGTGAGGGTAAGGGTGAGGATAAGGGTGAGTGTTCGGGTGAGGGTGTGGGGTCGAGTGAGGGTGAGGGTTAGGGTGTGGTTGAGGCTTAGGGTTAGGGTGAAGGTTAGGGTGACGGTGAGGGTTAGCCTGAGGTTTAGGGTTAGGGTAAGTGTTAGGGTGACAGTTAGGTTGAGGTGTCAGGATAGGGTTAGGGAGAGGGTTAGGGTTAGTTTGACGGTTAGGGTTAGGGTTAGGGTTGGTGTGAGGTTAAGGATTCGGGTGAGGTTTAGGGTGATGGTGAGGGTTAGGGTTAGTGTTAGGTTTAGGGTTAGGGTTAGGGTTAGGGTGTCGGTGAGGTTTAGGGTTAAGGTGATGTTTAATGTGATGTTTAGTGTTAGTGTGAGGGTGAGGGTGAGGGTGAGGGTTAGTGTGAGGGTGTGGGTGAGGTTGTGGTTGAGGATGAGGTTTAGGGTTAGGTTTTGGGTGAGGTGAGGGTGAAAATGAAGGTGAGGGTTAGGATTAGGGTGAGGGTTAGGGTTAGAGTTAGGGTTAGGATGAGGTTTAGGCTGAGTGTTAAGGGTATGGTTAGTGTGAGGGTTAGGGCTAGGGTGTGGGTGAGGGTGAGGTTTAGGTTTAGTTTTAGGGTGAGTTTTAGGGTTAGGGTTAGATTTAGAGTTAGGCTTATTTTTAGGGTTAGGGTTTAGGTAAGGGTTAGGGTTAGGGTGAGGATTAGGGTGAGGGTAAGGTTTAGGGTGAGAGTGAGGGTGAGTGTTGCGGTGAGGGTGAGTGTGAGGGTTAGATTTTCGGATAGGGTTAGGGTTAGCGTGAGGTATAGGTTGAAGATTAGGGTTAATGTGAGGGTTAGTGTTAGTGTGAGGATTAGTGTGAGGATAAGGGTTAGGTTGAGGGTTAGGATGAGGGTGAGGAGTAGGTTTAGCGTTAGCGATAGGGTGAGCGTTAGGGTGAGGGTTAGGTTTAGGCTGAGGGTGAGATTTAGGTTTAGGTTTAGGGTTAGGGTTAGGCTTAGGGTGAGGGTGAGGGTGAGGGTTAAGTTTATGATAAGGGTAAGGTTTAGGGTTAGGGTTAGGGTGAGGGTCAGGGTGAGGGTTATGTTTAGGTAGAGGGTTAGGGTTAGGCTCAGGGGTAGGGTTAGGGTGATGTTTATTGTGAGGGTGAAGGTTAGGGTGAGAGTGAGTGTTAGGGTGAGTGTGAGGGTTCATGTGAGGGTTAGGGTTAGGGTGATGTTTAGGGTGAGGTTTATAGTTAGGGTAAGTTTTAGGCTTCGGATGAGTGTGAGGGTTAGTGTGTGGGTGAGGATTTGGTTTAGGTTGAGTGTTAGGGTGACGTTGAGGTTTGGGGTGCGGGTGAGGGTTAGGGTTAGGTTTAGGGTGAGGGGTAGGGTTAGGATTAGAGTGAGGGCTAGGGTGAGGCTGAGGGTTAGGTTGAGCGTGAGGGTGAGGGTGAGGGCTTCGTTTAGGTAAGGGTTATGTTTAGAGTTAGAGTTAGGATTGGAAGAGGGGGAGGATTATATTGAGGGATAGGGTTAGGGTGAGGGTTAGCGTTAGGGTTAGGGTGAGGGTTAGGGTTAGTTTGATGTTTAGTATGAGGGTGAGGGTTACTATTAGGTTTAGCGTTAGGGAAAGGGTTAGATTAGCTTTAGTGTTAGGGTGAGGGTTAGGGTTAGTGTGAGAGTAAGTGTTAGGGTTATAGTTAGTGTTAGTGGGAGGATAAGTGTTAGGGTGAGGTTTAGGTTGCATGTGAGTGTTAGGTTTATTGTTGGGGTTAGGGTGAGGGTTAGGGTGAGGGTTAGGGTTAGGGTTACGATTTGGGTTAAGGTGAGGGTTAGGGTTTGGGTGATGTTTAGGGTGAGGGTGAGGATTAGGGTGAGGGTGAGGTTGAGGGTGAGGGTTACATTTAGGGTTAGGGTTTGGGTGAGGGTGAGGGTTAGGGTTCGGTTGAGGTTTATGGTTAGGCTGAGTTGAAGGTGAGGGTGAGGGTGAGGGTTAAGTTTAGGGTTAGGTTGAGGGTGAGTGTTAGGGTTAGGTTTAGGATTAGGGTTAGGGTTAGGGTTATTCTGAGGTTTAGGTTTTGGGTGAGGGTGAGGTTTAGGGTTAGGTTTAGGGGTGAGGGTTAGTGTTAGGTTTAGGTTGAGGGTTAGGGTTAGTGTGAGGGTTACGGTGAGGGGTAGGTTGAGGGTGAAGCTTAGGGTGAGGGTGAGGAAGAGTGTGAGGGTTAGCATTTTGATTAGGGTTAGGGTGAGTTTTATGGTTAGGGTTAGGGATATTGTTAGGATTATGGTTAGGATGAGGGCTAGGGTGAAGATGATGGTTACGGTTGGGGCTAGGATGAGGGTTAGGTTTTTGGGTGAGGGTTAGGGTTAGGTTTAGTGTGAGGGTTAGGGTTAGGGTTAGGGTTTGGGTTAGGTTGAGGGTAAAGTTTAGGGTAAGCGTTAGGGTGAGGGTGAGGGTTAGGGTGAGGATGAGGGTTAGGATGAGGGTTAGGTATAGGGCGAGGGTTAGGGTGAGGGTTAGGTTTAGGGTTAGGGTTAGGGTGAGGTTTAGGGTGTGGGTAAGTGTTAGGGTGAGCGTTAGGGTGAGGATGAGGGTTAGGGTTAGGGTGAGGGTAAGGGTTAGGGTGAGGTTTAGGGTGAGTGTGAGGGTTAGGGTTAGCATTAGGGTTAGAGTGTGGGTGAGGGTTAGGGTTAGGGTTAAGTTTATGGATAGGGTGAGGATTAGGGTTAGGGTTAGTGTGAGGGTTAGGCTGAGTGGTATTATTAGGATTAGGGTGAGTGTTAGGTTTACTGTGAGGTTTAGGGTTAGGGTTAGGTTGAGGGTTAGGTTTACTATGAGGGTTAGGGTTAGGTTTAGCGTGAGGGTAAGGGTTGGGGTGAGTGTTAGGCTGAGGGTGAGTTTTAGGATTAGCCTTAGGTTTACAGTTAGGGTTAGGATGAGGGTTAGGGTTAGGGTGAGGGTGAGGTAGAGGGTGAGGATGAGTGTTAGGTTTAGGTTTAGTGTGAGGGTTAGTGTTAGGGTGAGGTTTAGTTTTAGGATGAGTGTTAGGGTTTGGGTAAGGTTTAGAGTGAGGGTTAAGGTTAGGGTTAGTTTAGGGTGAGGTTCACGGTGAGGGTTAGGGTTAGGTTGAAGCTTAGGTTTAGGGTGAGGGTTAGGGTTTGTGTTAGGGTGAGAGTTAGGGTTAGGGCCATGTTTATTGTGAGGGTGAGGGTTAGGGAAAGGGTGAGTGTTCGGGTGAGGGTGAGGATTCGTGTGAGGGTGAGGGTTAAGTTGTGGTTGAGGCTTAGGGGTAGGGTGAAGGTTAGGGTGATGGGGAGGTTTAGGCTGAGGGTGAAGTTTAGGTTTACGATTAGGGTTTGTTTGAGGGTTAGGATTAAGGTTAGGGTTAGTCTGAGTATAAGGTTTATGGTGAGGTTTAGGGTGAGGGTGAGGGTCAGGATTAGCGTTAGGGTTAGGGTGAGGGTTAAGGTTAGGGTGAGGGTTAGGGTGAGGGTTAGGGTTAGGGTGATGTTTAGGGTGAGGTTGAGGGTTAGTGTGAGGGGGAGGGGGAGGGTTAGGGTGAGGGTGCAGGTGAGGGTGAGGCTGAGGATGAGGGTTAGGTTTAGTGTTTGGGTCATGGTGAGGGTTAGGGTTAGGATTAGAGTTAGGGTTAGGGTTAGGTTTATGCTGAGGGTGAGGGTGAAAGTGAGGGTGAGGGTTAGGGTTAGGGTGATGGTTCGGGTTAGTGTGAGGGTTAGTGTGATGTTGAGGGTCAGCGTGAGTGTGTGGGTTAAAATGAGGGTGAGGGTGAGGGTGAGGGTTAGGGTTAGGATTAGTTTTAGGGTGAGTTTTAGGGTTGGGGTTAGGGTTAGAGTCATGGTTATTTTTAGGGTTAGGGTTAGGGTGAGGGTGAGGATGAGGGTTTCCGTTAGGTAAGGGTTAGGTTTAGGGTGAGGATTAAGGTGACCGTGAGAGTTAAGCTGAGGTTAGGTTTAGTTTGAGGGTGAGGGTTAGGGTTAGGGTGAGAATTAGGGTTAGGGTGATGTTTAGGGTGAGGGTGAAGTTTAGGGTGAGGGTGTAGGTTAGGGTGAGGGTGAGGTTTATGGTTAACATTACGTTTACCATTAGGGTTTGGATGAGGGTTAGAGTTAGGTTGAGGGTGAGGGTGAGGGTGGTGGTGAGGGTTATTGTTAGGGTTAGTGTGATTGTTATAGTTATGGTGAGGGTTAGGTTTAGTGTGAGGGTTAGGGTTACGGTGAGTGTTAGGGTGAGGGTTAGCTTTAGGGTTATGGTTAGGGTTCCGGTGAGGTTTCGGTTGAGGGTTAGGTTTAGGTTGAAATTTAGGATTAGGGTGAGGGTTAGGTTTAGGTTGAGGTTGAGGGTAAGTGTTAGGATGAGGGTTAGCGTGAGGGTGATAGGGTTAGGGTGAGGGTTAGGGTTAGGGTTAGAGTTAGGGTGAGTGTGAGGGTTAGGGTCAGGTTTGGGGTTAGGATAAGGGTTAGGCTGAGGGTTAGGGTTAAGTTGAGTGTGTGTGTTAGGTTCAGGTTTAGGGTTTGGGTTAGATTGAAGGTAAAGTTTAGGGTGAGGTTTAGGGTGAGTGTGAGGTTTAGGGTTAGGGTGAGTGTTAGGGTGATCGTTAGGTTTAGGGTTATGGTTAGTGTTATGGTGAGGGTGAGGGTGAGGGTTAGGTTTAGGGTTAGGTTTAGGGTGAGGTTTAGGATGTTGGTAACTTTTAGGGTGAGGGTGAGGGTGAGGGTTAGGGTTAGGGTTAGGGTGAGGGAAAGGGTTAGGTTGAGGGTCAGGGTGAGGTAGAGGGTTAGGGTTAGCATTGGGATTAGGGTGATGGTGAGGTTGAAAGTGAAGGTGAGGGTTAGGGTTAGGGTGAGTGTTAGTGTTAGGTTAGGGTTAGGATGAGGTTCAGGCTGAATGTTAAGTTTAAGATTAGCGTGAGGGTTAGGGTGAGCGTTCGGGTGAGGGTGTGGTTTAGGGTTAGTTTTAGGGTGAGTTTTAGGGTTAGGGTAAGGGTTGAAGCTAGGGTTATTGTTAGGGTTAGTGTTAGGGTGAGGGTGAGGATG
The DNA here is from genome assembly GCF_024711535.1 of Dipodomys merriami. Classification (NCBI taxonomy): domain Eukaryota; kingdom Metazoa; phylum Chordata; class Mammalia; order Rodentia; family Heteromyidae; genus Dipodomys; species Dipodomys merriami. The sequence continues at coordinate 12,764,779 of NW_027203715.1, read as the reverse complement.
AGGGTTTCGTTTAGATAAGGGTTAGGGTTAGGGTGAGGATTAGGGTGAGGGTGAGGGTTAACCTGAGGTTAGGTTTAGGGTGAGGGTTAGGGTTAGGGTTTGGGTGATGGTTAGGGTTAGGGTGATGTTTAGTGTGAGGGTGAGGGTTAGGGTGAAGGTTAGGGTTACGGTGAGGGTGAGGGTGTGGGTGAGTGTTAGAGTTAGGGTTAGTTTTAGGTTGCATGTGAGGGTAAGTGTTAGGAATAGGAATAGGGTTAGGGTTAGGGTTAGGCTGAGGTTGAGGGTCAGGGTGAGGGTGAAGGTTAGGGTTAGGGTTACTGTTAGGTTGAGAGTTATGGAGAAGGGTAGGATTAGGGTTAGGGTGAGGTTTAGGGTGAGTGTGAGGCTTAAGGTGAGGGTGAGAGTGAGGGTTAGGGTTTGGGTTAGGGTTAGAGTTAGGGTGAGTTTTAAGTTGGGGGTTAGGTTTAGGATTAGGCTTAAGGTTAGGGTTAGAGTGAGTGTTAGTGTGAGGTTGAGGGTTCGGGTGAGAGTGAGGGTTAGGGTGTGCATGAGGTTTAGGGTTTCGGTGAGGATTAGGGTTAGGATTAGGGTTAGGGTTCTGGTGAATTTAAGGATTAGGGTGAGGTTAGTGTGAGGGTGAGGGTGAGGGTTAGTGTTAGGGATAGGGTGAGAGTTACGGTGAGTGTTAGGGTTAGGGTTAGGGTTAGGGTTAGGGTGATGGTGAGGTATAGGGTGAGGCTTAGGGTTAGGGTGAGGTTTAGGGTTACGGTTAGGGTTAGTGTGAGGGTGATGGTGAGTGTTAAGGTTAGGTTGAGGGTTAGATTTTGGGTGAGGGTGAGGGTGAGTGTTAGGATTAGTGTTAGGATTAGGCTTAGTCTGAGGGTGAGGTGGAGGGTGAGGGTAAGGGTTAGGGTTAGGATGAGGGTTAGTGTTAGGGTTAGGGTTAGGGTTAGGTTTAGGGTGAGGTTTAGAGTTAGGTTTAAAGTTAGGCTGAGGGTTAGGGTTAGGGTTAGTTTTAGGGTTAGGTTTAGCATTAGGGTAAGTGCTATGGTGAGGGTAAATTTTAGGGTGAATTTTAGGGTTATGGTGAAGTTTAGGGTTAGTTTTAGGGTTAGGTTGAAGATTAGGTTTATGGTTAGTGATAGGGTGAGTGTTAGGGTGAAGGTAAGTGTTAGGGTGAGGGTTAGGTTGAGGGTGAGGGTTAGGGTGAGGGCGAGGTTAGGGTGAGGATTTGTGTTAAGGTTAAGGATAGGATGAGGATTTTGGTTAGGCTTAGGTTTAGGGTGAGGGTTAGGCTGAGGGTTAGGGTTAGGGTTAGGGTGAGGCTTAGGTTTAGTGTGAGGGTTAGGGTTAGGGTTAGGGTGACAGTAAGGGTTACATTGAGGGTTAGGGTGATTGTGAGTTTTAGGGTTAGCATTAGGTTTAGGGTTAGGCTTAGGATGAGTGCTAATGTTAGGTTTAGGTTTAGGATTAGGATGAGGGTGAGTTTTAGGGTTAGGGTTAGGTTGAGGCTTAGTGTTAGGTGTGGGCTAGGGTGAGGGTCAGGGTTAGGGTGAGGGTGAGGGTGAGGGTCAGGTCTTTGGTTATGTAAGGTTTAGGATTAGGGTTAGGTTGAGGATTAATGTGAGGGTGTGGGTTAGGGTTAGTGTTAGGTTTAGGGTGAGGGTGTGGTTGAGGGTGAGGGTGAGTGTTAGAATGAGGGTTAGGATTAGGTTTAGGGTGAGGGTGAGGGTGAGGGTGAGGGTTAGGGTTAGCGTTAGGATGAAGCTTAGGGTTAGGGTGACGGTTAAATTTAGGGTGAGGGTTAGGGTTAGGGTGACGGTGAGGGTAAGGGTTAGGGTTAGGGTTAGGGTTAGGGTTAAGGTGAGGGTGAGGGTCAGAGTTAGCATTAGGGTTCGGCTTAGGGTTCGGGTGAGTGAAAGTATAGGTTGAGGGTTAGGGTGAGGGTTAGGATTAGGGTTATTTTTCGGGTGAGGGTTAGTGTGAGGGTTAGTTTTAGTGTTAGGGTTAAGGTTAGGTTGTGAGTTAGGCTGAGGGTAACTTTTCGGGTGAGGGTTTTGGGGAGGGTGAGGGATATGGTTAAGGTGAGGGAAAGGTTAGGGCGAGGTTTAGGGTATGGTTGAGGGTTAATTTTAGCAATAGGTTCATAGTGAGGTTGATGGTTAGGGTGCCGTTGAGGGTTTAGGGTTAGCATTAGGATTAGTGTTAGGGTTAGGGTGAGGGTTCGGTTTACGGTTAGGTTTAGAGTTAGGGTGAGTTTGAGAGTGAGGTTTAGGGTTTGTATTAGGGTTAGGTTGAGGGTTAGTCTGAGGGTGAGTTTGAGGGTGAGGGTGAGGGTTAGTGTTAGGTGAGGGTTAGGGTTTGTGTTAGGACTAAGGTCAGGATGAGGATTAGGGTTAGGGGGTTAGGGTTAGGTTTAGGATGAGGGTTAGGCTGAGGGGTAGGGTTACTGTTTGTTTGAGGATAAGGGTTAGGGTGAGTGTTAGGGTGAGGGTTAGGTTTAGGTTTAGGCTTAGGTTTCCGATGAGGGTTAGGGTGAGATTTAGTGTTAGTGTTAAGGTTACGTTCAGCGTGAGGGTTAGGGTGAGTCTAAGGGTTAGGGTGATGGTTAGGGTGAGGGTGAGGGTAGGGTTAAAGTGAATGTAAGGGTTAGGGCGAAGTTTAGGGTGAGGTTGACTGTTAATGTTAGCATTAGGGTTAAGGTGAGGGTGAGGGTTAGGGTGAGGGTTAGGTTTAGGGTTAGGGATAGGGTGAGAATTAGTGTTAGGGTTAGGTTTAGGTTGAGGATTAGGCTGAGCGCTATGGTTAGGGTTAGGGTTAGGGTGAGGGTTAGGGTGAGGGTTATGGTTAGGGTTAGGGTTAGGGTGAGGTTGAGGGTGAGGGTAAAGTTTAGGGTGAGGTTTAAGGTGAGTTTGAGGTTTAGGGTTAGCATTAGGATTAGTGTTAGGGTTAGGGTGAGGGTTAGGTTTAGGGTTAGGTTTAGAGTTAGGGTGAGTTTGAGGGTGAGGTTTAGGGTTTGGATTAGGGTTAGGTTTAGGGTTATGCTGAGGGTGAGGTTGAGGGTGAGGGTGAGGGTTAGTGTTAGGTGAGGGTTAGGGTTTGTGTTAGGACTAAGGTCAGGATGAGGATTAGGGTTAGGGGGTTAGGGTTAGGTTTAGGATGAGGGTTAGGCTGAGGGTTAGGGTTACTGTTTGTTTGAGGGTAAGAGTTAGGGTGAGTGTTAGGGTGAGGGTTAGGTTTAAGTTTAGGCTTAGGTTTGGGATGAGGGTTAGGGTGAGGTTTAGTGTTAGTGTTAGGGTTAGGTTTAGCGTGAGGGTTAGGGTGAGTGTAAGGGTTAGGGTGAGGGTGAGGATGAGGGTGAGGGATAGGGTTAAATTGAATGTAAGGGTTACGCGAAGTTTAGGGTGAGGTTGGGTGTTAATGTTAGCATTAGTGTTAAGATGAGGGTGAGGGTTAGAGTGAGGGTTAGGGTTAGGTTTAGGGATAGGGTGAGGATTAGGATTAGGGTTAGGTTTAGGTTGAGGATTAGACTGAGCAGTATGGTTAGGGTTAGGGTTAGGGTGAGGGTTAGGGTGTGGGTTATGGTTAGGGTTAGGGTTAGGGTGAGGTTCAGGTTGAGGGTAAAGTTTAGGGTAAGGTTTAGGGTGAGTTTGAGGTTTAGGGTTAGCATTAGGGTTAGGGGTAGGTTTAGGTGAGGGTTGGGTTTAGGGTTAGGGTTAGGGTTAGGGTGAGGGGTAGGGTGAGGAGTTAGGGTGAGAGTTAGGGTTAATGTGAGGGTTAGGGTTAGTGTTAGATTTAGTGGGACGATAAGGGTTAGTGTGTGGGTTAGGCTGAGAGTGAGGGTTAGGGTTAGCGTTAGGGTTAGGGTGAGGTTTAGGGTGAAAGTTAGAATTTGGGTGAGGTTTAGGGTAGGGTTAGGGTTCGGGTGAGGGTTTGGGTGAGGGTGACATTTAGGTGTATGTTTAGGGTTAGGTTGAGGGTTAAGGTGATGGTGAGGGTTAGGGTGAGGGTGAGGGTAAGGATTACGGTGAGTATTAGGGTTAGGGTTAGGGTTAGGTTTATGGTGAGGGAAAGGCTTAGTATTGAGGTTTAGGGTGAGGGTGAGGTTTAGGGGTAGCGTTAGAGTTAGGGTGAGGGTTAGGGTGAGGGTTAAGGTTCGGGTTAGGCTTAGGGTGAGTGTGAGGGTTAGAGTTAGGGTTAGGGATAGGGTTAGGTTGAGGGTTAGCGTGAGCGTTAGGGTGAGGGTTAGGTTTAGGTGTAGGGTTAGGGTGAGGGTTAGGTTGAGGTTTCGTGTTAGTGTTTGGGTTAGGGTGAGTGTTAGGCTGAGGGTAAGGGTTAGAGTGAGGGTTAGGGTGAGGGTGAGGGTTAGGGATAACATTAGGGTTAGAGTTAGGGTTTCGTTGAATGTTAGCATTAGGGTTAGGGTGATGGTGAGGTTTAGTGTGAGTTTTAGGGTTAATGTTAGGGTGAGGGTGAGGGTTAGGGTTAGGTTTAGGGTGAGGGTGAGGGTTAGGGTTAGGGTGTGGTTTAGGGTTAAGCTGATGGTGAGGTTAAGGGTTAGGGTGAGGGTTAGGGTTAGGGTGAGGATTAGGTTTAGGGAGAGGGTGAGTGTTAGATTTAGGATTGGGCTTAGGTGTAGGGTTAGGCTTAGGGTTAGGGTGAGGTTGAGGGTCATATTTAGGTTTAGGGTGAGGGTTAGGGTTATGTTTAGGTTTAGGTTGAGGGTGAGTTAGAGGGTTAGGGTGAGGGTGATGATGAGTTTTATGTTGAGGGTAAGGATTACGGTTTGGGTGAGGGTTAGTTTTAGTGTTAGTGTTAGGATGTGGGTTAGGCTGAGGGTTAGGGTTAGGGTGAGGGTGAGCGTTAGGGTTCGTGTTGGGGTTAAAGTTAGTGTGAGGGTTAGGTTTAGGTTTAGGATTGGGCTGAGGGTTAGGGTCTGGGTTCGAATGAGGGTAATGGTTAGGTGAGGGTTAGGGTGAGGGTGAGGGTGAGGGTTAGGCTTAGGGTTAGTGTGAGGGTAAGGGTTAGGGTGAGGGTTAGGGTGAAGGTGAGGATAGGGTTAAGGTGAGGGTAAGGGTAAGGGCAAGGATTAGGGTGAGGTTGAGGGTTATTGTTAGCATTAGGGTTACTGTGAGGGTGAGGTTAGGGTGAGGGTTAGAGTTAGGGTTAGGAAGAGGGTGAGGATTAGTGTTGTGTTTAGGTGTAGTGTGAGGGTTAGGCTGAGGGATAGGGTTAGGGTTATTGTTAGTGTGAGGGTTAGGTTGAGGGTTAAGGTTAGGTTTAGGGATAGGGTTAGGTTAGGGTGAGGGTTTGGGTTAGGGTTAGGGTTTGGGTGAGGGTGAGGTCTAGTGTTAGCATTAGGGTAAGGGTTAGGGTTAGGGTTAGGGTGAGGGTTAGTGTGAGGATTACAGTTAGGGTTAGGATTAAGTTTAGGTTTAGGGTTAGACTGAGGGTGAAGGTGAGGTTGAGGGTGACTGTTAGGGTTAGGGTTAGTTTTAGGGTGAGGGCTAGGGTGAGGGTGAGGGTTAGGATGAGTGTTAGGGTCAGGGTGAGTTTTAGAGTTCGGTTTAGGGTGAGTTTTAGTGTTAGGGTGAGGTTTAGGGTAGGGTTCGGTTTCGGGTGAGGGTTCGGGTGAGGGTGAGTTTTAGGGAGTCGTGATGGTTAAGGTTAGGCTGAGGATTAAGGTGATGGTGAGGGTTAGGGTGAGGGTGAGGGTTAGGATTACGGTGAAAATTAGGGTTAGGGTTAGGGTTAGGCTTATGCTGAGGGTAAGGGTTAGGATGAGGTTTAGGCTGAGGGTGAGTTTTAGCGATATTGTTAGAGTTAAGGTGAGGGTTTGGGTGAGGGTTAGGGTTCAGGTTTGGCTTAGGGTTAGGGTGAGGGTAAGAGTTAGTGTTAGGGTTAGGGTTAGGTTGAGGATAAGGTTTAGTGTGAGGGTTAGGGTGAGGGTGAGGTTTAGGCTTAGGTTCAGGATTAGGGTGAGCATTAGGGTGAGGTTTAGGTTTAGGTTTAGTGTTAGGGTGAGTGTTGGGTTGAGGTTTAGTGCTATTGTTAGTGTTAGCGTTAGGGTGATGGTTACGGTGAGGGTAAGAGTTAGAGTGAGGGTTAGGTTGAGGGTGAGTGTTAGGGATAGCATTAGTGTTAGGGTTTGGTTTAGGGTGAGTGTTAGGGTTAAGATTAGGGTGAGGTTGAGGGTGAGGTTTAGGGTTAGCATTAGGTTAGGGTTAGGGTGAAGGTGAGGGTTATGATTAGGGTTAGGTTTAGGGTGAGAGTGAGGGTGAGGGTTAGGGTTAGGGTTAGGGTGTGGGTTAGGGTTAGGGTGAGGGTGAGGGTTAGGGTGACGGTGAGGGTAAGGGTTAGGTTGAGGGCTAGGGTTAGGATTAGGGTTAGGGTGAGTTTTAGGATTAGGGTGAGGGTGAGTGTTAGGTTTAGTATTAGGCTTAGTTGTAGGGTTAGGCTAATGGTGAAGTTGAGGTTGAGGGTCAGAGTTAGCATTAGGGTTAGGGTTTGGGTGAGGGTGAGTGTTAGGATTAAGGTTAGAGTTAGGGTGAGAGTGAGGGTGAGGGTAAGAGTTAGGGTTAGGGTTAGGGTTAGGATGAGGGTTAAGATGAGGGTTAGGTTTAGGCTTAGTTTTCGGGTGAGCGTTAGTGTTAGGGTTAGTTTTAAGGTTAGGTTGTGGGTTAGGCTGAGGGTAACTTTTAGGGTGAGGGTTTTGGTGAGGGTGAGGGATATGGTTAAGCTGAGGGAAGGGTTAGGGCGAGGTTTAGGGTATGGTTGAGGGTTAATATTAGCATTAGGTTTACGTTAGGGTGAGGGTTAGGGTTAGGTTGAGGGTAAGGTTTAGGGTGAGGACTAGGGTTAGGGTGATGTTTGGGTGAGGGTTCGTGTTAGTGTTAGTGCTAGGGTTAGGGTGAGGTTTTGGGTTAGGATATGTGTGAGGATTACGCCTAGGGTTAGGGTTATGGTGAGGGTAGGGGTTAGGGTGAGGTTTATGGTGAGGGTGAGGGTTAGGGTTAGCATGAGGGTTAGACTTGTGGTTAGGGTGAGGGTTAGGGTTAGGGTGAGGGTGAGGTTGAGGGTTAGGTTTAGGGTGAGGTTTAGAGTTAGGGTGAGAGTTAGGGATAGGTTTACGTTTAGGTTGGGGTTCAGGGTTAGGGTTAGGGTTAGAGTTAGGGTGAGGTTGAGGGTGAGGGTTGGGTTTAGGATTAGGGTTAGGGTTAGGGTTCGGCTGAGGGTGAGGGTGAGGGTGAGGTTGAGGGTTAGGGTTAGGGTGAGGTTTAGAATTAGGTTCAGGTTGAGGGTTGGGGTTTGTGTTAGGGTGAGGATTAGGCTGAGGATTAGGGTTAGGGTTAGTGTGAGGTTTAGGTTTAGTGTGAGGGTTAGTGTTAGGATTAGGGCTTAAGTTAGGGTGAGGGTAAGTGTAATGGTGAGGGTTAGTGTGAGGGTGAGGATTAGGGTTAGGGTTAGGTTGAGAGTGAGCGTTAGTTTGAAGTTTAGGGTTAGATTTAGAGTTAGGTTTATGGTTAGGTTGAGGGTTAGTGTTAGTGTTAGGGTAATGGTTAATGTGATGGTTAGGTTTATGGTTAGAGTTAGGGTGAGGTTGAGGGTGAGGGTTAGGTTTAGGGTTTGGTTCAGGGTGAATGCTAGGGTGAGGTTGAGGGTAAGGGGGAGGGTTAGGGGGAGGGGGAAGGTTTCAGTTATGATAGGCATAGGGTTAGGGTTAGGGTGAGGGTGAGGTTTAATGTGAGGATGAGGGTGAGGGTTAGGGTGAGGTTTTCAGTTAGGAAAGTCTTAGGGTTAGGGTTAGGGTGAGGATTAGGGTGAGGGTAAGGTTTAAGGTGAGGGTTAGGGTTAGGGTTAGGGTGAGGGTGAGGGTTTTTTTACGGATAGGGTTAGGATGAGGTTTAGGCTGAGGGTTTGTGTTAGGGTTCGGGTGAGGGTAAGGGTTAGGGTGAGGGTTAGGTTTAGGGTGAGGGTAAGGTTATGTTTAGTGTTAGGGTGAGAGTGAGGCTGAGGGTTAGGGTGAGGGTGATGGTGATGTTGAGGGTGAGGGTGAGCTTTAGGGTTTGGATGTGGGTTAGGTTTAGGGTTAGGATGAGAGTTAGGCTGAGGGTTAGAGTTAAGGTTAGGGTGAGGTTAAGTGTTATGGTAAGGGTGAAGGTTAAGTTTTGGATTAGTGCTAGGGTTAGGGTTAGGGTGAGGGTTTTGCTTATGGTAAGGTTTAGAGTTAGGGTGAGGGTGAGGTTGAGGTTTAGGATTTGGATTATGGTTAGGGTTAGGGTTAGGCTGAGGGTGAGTTTGAGGTTGAGGGTGAGGGTTAGGGATTGTGTTAGGGCTAAGGTCAGGGTTAGGGTTAGGGTTAGGGTTACGTTTAGGATGAGAGTTAGTCTGAGAATTAGGGTTAGTGTTGGTGTGAGGGTTAGGGTTAGGGTCAGGGATAGGGTGAGGATTGGTGTTAGGGTTAGGCTTAGGTTGAGGATTATACTGAGGGGTAGGGTTAGGGTTAGGGTTAGGGTGAGGGTTAGGGTGAGTGTTATGGTTATGGTTAGGGTTAGGGTTAGGTTGAGGGTGACAGTAATGTTTAGGGTGAGGATGAGGTTTAGGGGTAGCATTAGGGTTAGGGTTAGGGTTAGGGATAGGGTTAGGCTTAGGGTTAGGATTAGGTTCAGTGTTAGGTTTAAGGTTAGGGTGAGGGGTTGGGTGAGGGGGTAGGGTGAGGATTTGGGTTAATGTGAGTGTTAGGTTTAGGGTTAGCATTAGTGTGAGGATAAGTTTTAGGTTTGGGGTTAGGCTGAGAGTGAGGGTTAGGTTTAGCGTTAGCGTTAGCTTGAGATATAGGGTGAAGTTTAAGATGAGGGTTAGGGGTTAGTATGAGGGTGAGGATTAGAGTTAGGTTTAGGGTGAGGGTTAGAGTTACGGTGAGTTTTAGGGTAGGGTTACGGTGAGGGTGAGGGTGAGGGTGAGGGTGAGTTTTAGGGTGTAGGTGATGGTTAGGATTAGGGTGAGGGTTAAGGTGATGTTGCGGCTTAGGTTGAGAGTGATGGTAAGGATTCCGGTGAGTATTAGAGTTAGGGTTAAGGTTAGAGTTATGGTGAGTGTAAGGGTTAGGGTGACGTTTAGTGTGAGGGTGAGGTTTAGGGGTAGGGTTAGAGTTAGGGTGAAGGTTATTTCGAGGGTTAGGGTGAGGGTTAGGCTTAGGGTGAGGGTGAGGTTTAGTGTTAGGGTTAGGTATAGGGTGAGGGTGAGGGTAAGATTTAGGGTGAGGGTTAGGATGAGGGTGAGGGTTAGGGCTAGGTTGAAGTTTAGGGTGAGCATTAGGGTGAGGGTTAGGTTTAGGTTTAGGGTTAGGGTGAGGGTTAGGCTGAGGTTTAGTGTTAGTGTTAGGGTTAGGGTTAGGGTGAGTGTTAGGCTGAGGGTAAGGTTTAGAGTGAGGGTTAAGTTGAAGTTGAGGGTTAGGGATAGCATTAAGGTTAGGGTTTGGGTGAGGGTTTGGGTCAGGTTTAGGTTTACGGTGATTGTGAGTGTTAGGTTTAGCTTTAGGGTTAGGTGAGGGTGAGGGTGAGGGTTAGGGTTAGGGTGATGGTGAGGGTTAGGGTGAGGGTTAGGGTTAGGGTGACGTTTAGGTTAAAGGTTAGGTGAGGGCTAGTGTTAGAGTTAGTGTTAGGGTGAGCTTTAGGTTTAGGGTGAGGGTGAGGGTTAGGTTTAGTGTTAGTCTTAGGTGAAGGATTAGGCTTAGGGTGAGTGTGAGGGTAAGGGTCATAGTTAGGTTTAGGGTGAGGGTTAGAGTTATGGTTAGGATTAGGGTGAGGGTGAGGGTGAATGTTAGTGTGAGGGTGATGTTTAGGGTATGGGTGAGGGTTAGGTTTAAGGTGAGGTTTAGGGTTAGGTTTAGTTTTAGTGTGAGGGTGATTGTGAGGGTTAGGGTGAGGGTGATGGTGAGGTTGATGGTGAGGGTGAGGGTTAGGGTTTGTGTGAGGGTTAGTTTTAGGGTTAGGGTTAGGATGAGGGTTAGGCTGAGGCTTAGGGTCAGGGTTAGGGTGAGAGAAAGGGTTAGAGTAAGGTTTAGTGTTAGGGTGAGGGTGAGGGTTAGGGTTAGTGTTGGGTTTACAGTTAGGGTGAGGGTTAGGGTTAGGATTAGGACTAGGCTGAGGGTTAGGGTCTGGGTTCGAGTGAGGATAAGGGTTAGGGTGAGGGTTAGGGTGAAGGTGAGGGTTAGCATTAGGGTTAGGGTTAGGGTGAGGTTTTGGGTGAGGGTAAGTGTTAGGGTTAGGGTTTGGGTGAGGGTGAGGTTCGGGTTAAGGTGAGGGTAAGGGTAAGGGCGAGGTTTAGGTTGAGGTTGAGGTTTATTGTTAGCATTAGGGTTACGGTGAGGGTGAGGGTTAGGATGAGGATTAGGTTTAGGGTTAGGGATATGGTGAGGATTTGGGTTGTAGTTAGATGTAGGGTGAGGGTTAGGCTGAGGGGTAGGGTTAGGGTTAGGGTTAAGGTGAGGGTTTGGTTGAGGGTTAGGTTTAGGGTTAGGGTTAGGTTAGGGTGAGGGTTTGGGTTTGGGTTAGGGTTTGGGTGAGGGTGAGAGCTAGTGTTAGCATTAGGGTAATGTTTAGTGTTAGGTTTAGGGTGAGGGTGAGGGTGAGGATTAGGGTTAATGTTAGGATTATGGTTAGGGTTAGGGTTAGACTGAGGGGGAGGGTGAGGTTGAGGGTGATGGTTAGGGTTAGGGTTAGTTTTAGGGTGAGGGCTAGGGTGAGGGTGTTGGTTAGCGTGAAGGTTTAGGTTAGAAAAGGCTTAAGTTTAGGGTTAGGGTGAGGTAAGAGTGAGGGTGATGTTTAAGGTGAGGGTTAGGGTTATGGTTAAGGTGAGGATAAGGGTTAGGGTTAGTATGAGGGTGAGGGTTAGAGTTAGGTTTAGGGTGAGGGTTATGGTTATGGTGAGGTTTAGGGTAGGGATAGAGTTCGGGTGAGGGTTCGTGTGAGGGTGAGTTTTAGGGAGTGGGTGATGGTTAGGGTTAGGGTGAGGATTAAGGTGACAGTCACGGTTAAGGTGAGTGTGAGGGTTAGGATTATGGTGAGGATTAGGGTTAGGGATATGGTTAGGTTTATGTTGAGGGTAAGGGTTAGGATGAGGTTTAGGGTGAGGGTGAGTTTTAGGGATATTGTTAGAGTTAGGGTGAGGGTTTTGGTGAGGTTTAGGGTTCGGGATTCGCTTAGGGTGAGGCTGAGGATAAGAGTTATGGTTAGGGTTAGGGTGAGAGTAAGGTTTAGTGTGAGGGTTATGGTGAGCGTTAGGGAGAGGTTTAGGTTTACGTTTAGGGTAAGGGTGAGGGTTAGGTAGAGGTTTAGGTTTAGGTTTAGGGTTAGGCTGAGGATTAGGGTGAGGTTAGTGTTAGGGTTACGGTTAAGGTTAGGGAGAGTGTTAGGGTGAGGGTAAGGATTGGAGTGAGAGTTAAGGTGAGGGTTAGGTTTAGACAGTTAGGGTTAGTGTTAGGTTGAGGGTGAGTGTGAGGGTTAGGGTGAAGGTGATGGTGAGGTTGATGTTGAGTGTGAGTGTTACGGTTTGGGTGAAGGTTAGCTTTAGGGTTAGGGTTAGGATGAGTGTTAGGTTGAGGGTTAGGGTTAGGGTTACAGTGAGGGTAAGGTTTAGGGTGAGGGTTAGGGATAGGGTAAGGGTAAGGATCAGGTTGGGGTGAGGGTTAGGATTAGGATTAGGATTAGGGTTAGGGAGAGGTTTAGGGATAGGGTTAGGGTTAAGGTGAGGGTTTTGATTAGAGTTAGGATTAGAGTTAGGGTGAGGGTGAGGGTAATGTTTAGGGATTGGATTAGGGTTAGGGTAAGGCTTAGGCTTTGGCTGAGGTTGAGGGTGAGGTTGAGGGTTAGGGTTAGGGTGAGGGTGAGCATTAGGGTGAGGGTTAGGGTAAGGTTTAGGATTAGGCTGAGGGTTAGTCTGAGGGTTAGGGTCTGGGTTCGAATGAGGGTAAGTGTTAGGGTGAGGGTTAGGGTTAGGGTGAGGGTGAGGGTAGGGTTAAGGTGAGGGTAGGGGTAAGGGCGAGGTTTAGGGTGAGGTTGAGGGTTATTGTTAGCATTAGGGTTACTGTGAGGGTGAGCTTAGGGTGAGGTTTAGAGTTAGGGTTAGGAATAGGGTGAGGATTAGTGTTGGGTTTAGTTGTAGGGTGAGGTTTAGGCTGAGGGATAGGGTTAAGGTTAGTGTTAGTGTGAGGGTTAGGGTTAGGGTTCGGGTTAGGGTTAGGGTTAGGTTAGGGTGAGTGTTTGTGTTAGGGTTAGATTTTGGGTGAGGGTGAGGGCAAGTGTTATCATTAGGGTAAGGGTTAGGGTTAGGGTGAGGGTGAGGGTGAGCGTGAGGATTACAATTAGGGTTAGGTTTAAGTTTAGGGTATGGGTTAGACTGAGGGTGAGGGTGAGTTGAGAGTGAGTGTTAGTGTTAGGGTTAGTTTAAGGGTGAGGCCTATGGTGAGGGTGAGGGTTAGGGTGAGGGTTAGGGTCAGGGTGAGGTTTAGAGTTCGGTTTAGGGTGAGTTTTAGGGTTAGGGTGAGGTTTAGGGTAGGATTAGTGTTCTGGTGAGGGTTCGGGTGAGGGTGAGTTTTAGGGAGTGGGTGATGGTTAAGTTTAGGGTGAGGATTAAGGTGATGGTGGGGGTTAGGGTGAGGGTTTGGGTGAGGTTTAGGTTTCAGATTAGGCTTAGGGTGAGGGTGAGGGTAAGAGTTAGGGTTAGGGTTAGGGTTAGGTTGAGGATAAGGTTTAGTGTGAGGGTTACTGTGAGGGTGAGGTTTAGGGTTAGGATGAGGCTGAGTGTTAGGTTTAGGATTAGGCTTATGTGTAGGGTTAGGCTAAGGTTGATGGTGAGGGTGAGCAGCAGAGTTAGCATTAGGGTTAGGGTTAGGGTGAGGGTGAGTGTTAGGATTAGGTTTAGAGTTAGGGTGAGAATGAGTGTGAGGGTAAGGGTTAGGGTTAGGGTTAGGGTTAGGATGAGGGTTAGGCTGAGAGTTAGGGTTAGGGTTCGGGTGAGTGAAAGGTTAGGTTGAGGGTTGGGGTGAGGGTTAAGTTTAGGCTTAGTTTTCGGGTGAGGGTTAGTGTGAGGGTTAGTGTTAGGATTAGGGTTAAGTTTAGGTTGTGGGTTAGGCTGAGGGTAACTTTTAGGGTGAGGGTTTTGGTGAGGGTGAGGGATATGGTTAAGGTGAGGGAAGGGTTAGGGCGAGGTTTAGGGTATGGTTGAGGGTTAATATTAGCATTAGGTTTACGTTAGGGTGAGGGTTAAGGTTAGGTTGAGGGTAAGGTTTAGGGTGAGGACTAGGGTTAGGGTGATGTTTGGGTGAGGGTTCGTGTTAGTGTTAGTGCTAGGGTTAGGGTGAGGTTTTGGGTTAGGATATGTGTGAGGATTACGCCTAGGGTTAGGGTTATGGTGAGGGTAGGGGTTAGGGTGAGGTTTATGGTGAGGGTGAGGGTTAGGGTTAGCATTAGGGTTAGAGTTGTGGTTAGGGTGAGGGTTAGGGTTAGGGTGAGGGTGAGGTTGAGGGTTAGGTTTAGGGTGAGGTTTATAGTTAGGGTGAGAGTTAGGGATAGGTTTACGTTTAGGTTGGGGTTCAGGGTTAGGGTTAGGGTTAGAGTTAGGGTGAGGTTGAGGGTGAGGGTTGGGTTTAGGATTAGGGTTAGGGTTAGGGTTCGGCTGAGGGTGAGGGTGAGGGTGAGGTTGAGGGTTAGGGTTAGGGTGAGGTTTAGAATTAGGTTCAGGTTGAGGGTTGGGGTTTGTGTTAGGGTGAGGTTTAGGCTGAGGATTAGGGTTAGGGTTAGTGTGAGGTTTAGGTTTAGTGTGAGGGTTAGTGTTAGGATTAGGGCTTAGGTTAGGGTGAGGGTAAGTGTTATGTTGAGGGTTAGTGTGAGGGTGAGGATTAGGGTTAAGGTTAGGTTGAGAGTGAGCGTTAGTTTGAAGTTTAGGGTTAGGTTTAGGGTTAGGGTGATGGTTAGGGTGATGGTTAGTGTTAGTGTTAGGGTTAAGGTAAATGTGAGGGTTAGGTTTATGGTTAGAGTTAGGGTGAGGTTGAGGGTGAGGGTTAGGTTTAGTGTTTAGTTCAGGGTGAGGGTTAGGGTGAGGTTGAGGGTAAGGGGGAGGGTTAGCGGGAGGGGGAGGGTTTCAGTTAGGGTAGGCGTAGGGTTAGGGTTAGGGTGAGGGTGAGGTTTAATGTGAGGGTGAGGGTGAGGGTTAGGGTGAGATTTTCAGTTAGGAAAATCTTAGGGTTAGGGTTAGGGTGAGGATTAGGGTGAGGGTGAGGTTTAAGGTGAGGGTTAGGTTTAGGGTGAGGGTGAGGGTGAGGGTTTTTTTACGGATAGGGTTAGGATGAGGTTTAGGCTGAGGGTTTGTGTTAGGGTTCGGGTGAGGGTAAGAGTTAGGGTTAGGGTTAGCGTCAGGGTGAGGATAAAGTTTAGTGTGAGGGTTAGTGTGAGGGTGAGGTTTAGGGTTAGGTTGAGGGTTAGGGTGAGCATTAGTGTGAGGTTTAGGTTTAGGGTTAGCATTAGGGTTAGGGTGAGGTTTAGTGTTAGGGTTAGGGTTAGGGTTAGGGTGAGGTTTATAGTGAGGGTAAGGTTTAGCGTGAGGTTTTGGGTGAGGGTGAGTGTTAGGGACAGCATTAGTGTTAGGGTTAGGTTTAAGGTGAGTGTTAGGGTTAGGATTAGGGTTAGGGTGAGGTTGTGGGTTAGGGTGAGGGTTAGGGTTAGGGTTAGGAAGAAGCTTAGTGTTAGGGTGACAGTTAAGTTTAGGGTGAGGGTTAGGGTTAGGGTGATGGTGAGGGTAAGGGTTAGGGTGAGGGCTAGGTTTAGGTTTAAGGTGAGGGTGAGGGTCAGAGTTAGCATTAGGGTTAGGGTTAGGGTGAGGGTGAGGATTAGGTTTAGGGTTAGAGTTAGGGTGACAGTGAAGGTGAGGGTAAGAGTTATGGTTATGGTTAGTGTTAGAATGAGGATTAAGCTGAGGGTTAGGGTTAGGGTTCGGTTAAGTGAAAGTTTAGGTTGAGGGTTTGGGTGCGGGTTAGGTTTAGGCTTAGTTTTCGGGTGAGGGTTAGTGTGAGCGTTAGTGTTAGGGTTAGGGTTAAGTTTAGGTTGTGGGTTAGGTTGAGGGTAACTTTTAGGGTGAGGGTTTTGGTGAGGGTGAAGGATATGGTTAAGGTGATGGAAAGGTTAGGTCGAGGTTTATGGTATGGTTGAGGGTTAATGTTAGCAATAGGTTCATGGTGAAGTTGAGGGTTAGGGTGAGGTTGAGGGTAAGATTTAGGGTGAGGACTAGGGTTAGGGTGATGTTTAGGGTGAGGGTTCATGTTAGGGTTAGTGTTAGGGTTAGGGTGAGGTTTAGGGTTAGGATATGTGTGAGGATTAGGGTTAGGGTAAGGGTTATGGTGATGGTAAGGATTAGGTTGAGGTTTATGGTGAGGGTGAGGGTTAGTGTTAGCATTAGGTTTAGAGTGATGGTTAGGGTGAGGGTTAGGGCTAGTGTGAGGGTGAGGTTTAGGGTTAGGTTTAGGGTGAGGTTTAGTTTTAGGGTGAGGGTTAGAGATAGGTTTACGTTTAGGGTGAGGTTCAGGGTTAGGGTTAGGGTTAGAGTTAGGGTGAGGCTGAGGGTTAGGGTTAGG
Source organism: Dipodomys merriami (assembly GCF_024711535.1). Taxonomy (NCBI): domain Eukaryota; kingdom Metazoa; phylum Chordata; class Mammalia; order Rodentia; family Heteromyidae; genus Dipodomys; species Dipodomys merriami. The sequence continues at coordinate 12,749,151 of NW_027203715.1, read as the reverse complement.
GTTAGGGTTAGGGTGATGGTTAGGGTGAAGGTAGTGTTAGTGTTAGGGTTAGGGTTAGGGTGAGGTTTAGGTTTAGGGTTAGAGTTAGGGTGAGATTGAGGGTGAAGATTAGGTTTAAGGTTTGGCTTAGGGTGCGGGCTAGGGTGACGGTGAGGGTAAGGGTGAGGGTTAGGGGGAGAGGGTGGGTTCCAGTTAGGATATGCGTAGGGTTAGGGTTAGGGTGAGGGTGAGGTTTAATGTGAGGATTAGGGTGAGGGTTAGGGTGAGGCTGAGGGTTTCAGTTAGGAAAGGCTTAGGGTTAGGGTTAAGATGAGGATTAGGGAGAGGGTGAGGTTTAAGGTGAGAGTTAGGGTTAGGCTTATGTTGAGGGTGAGGGTTATGTTTAGGGATAGGTTTAGGATGAGGATTAGGCTGAGGTTTCGGGTTAGGGTTCGGGTGAGGGTAATGTTTAGGGTGAGGGTTAGGGTGAGGGTGAGGGTTGGGGTTAGGCTTAGGGTTAGGGTTAGGGTTAGCGTTAGCGTTAGTGTTAGGTTTAGGGTTATGGGGACGATTATGGTTAGGGTAAGGTTTAGGGTGTGGATTAGGCTGAGGAGATGGTTTAGGGTTAGGGTTAGATTGAGAATTAGGGTAAGGTTTAGGGTGAGGTTTAGGTTGAGGTTGAGGGTGAGGGTAAGTGTTAGTGTGCGGGTTAGGTTGAGGTTGAGATTTAGGGTTAGCATTAGGGCTAGAGTTAGGTTAGGGTGAGTGTTAGGGTTAAGGTTAGGGTGAGGGTGAGGGCTAGTGTGAGCATTAGGGTTAGATTAGGATTAGAGTTAGGGTTAGGTTGAGGGTGAGGTTTAGGGTTAGGTTTAGGATTAGGGTTAGGGTTAGGTTTAGGCTGAGGTTGAGGGTGACAGTGACGGTGAGGGTTGGTGTTTGGGTTAGTTTTCGGGTGAAGGCTAGGGGGAGGGGGCGGGTTAAAGTGATTATTAGGGTGATGGTGAGGGTTTCAGTTAGGAAAGACTTAGGTTAGGGTTAGGGTTAGGGTGAGGGTTAAGGTTAGGGTTATGTTTAGGGTGATGTTGAGAGTGAGGGTGAGGGTGAGGGTGAGGGTGAGGGTGTAGGTGAGGGTTAGGTTTAGGGTTAGGGTGAGGGTTAGGGTTTGGGTGATATTTAGGTTGAGTGTGAGGGTTAGGCTTAGCGATAGGTTTAGGTTGAGGGTTAGGGTTAGGGTGAGGGTGAGCATCAGGGTTATGGTGAGGGTTGGGGTTAGGGTGAGGGTCAGGGTAGTGTTAGGGTTAGAGTTAGGGTGAGGGTGAGTGTTAGGGTAAGGATTAGTGTTAGGGTGAGTGTTAGGGTGAGGGTTAGGTTTAGGTTTAGGTTTAGGATGAGGGTTAGGGTGAGGCTTAGTGTTAGTGTTAGGGTTAGGGTTAGCGTGAGAGTTAGGGTGAGGGTTAGGCTTAGAGGGAGGGTTAGGGTGAGGGTGAAGTTTAGGGTTAGCATTATGGTTAGGGTGAGGGTGAATTTAGGGTTAGCATTATGGTTAGGTTTAGGGTTAGGGTGACGGTTTGGCTTAAGGTAACGGTTAGGGTGAGGGTGATGTTTGCTATTAGCATTAGGGTTAGGGTTAGGGTTAGCTTGAGGGTTAGGTTAGGGTTAAGGTTAGGGTGAGGGTGAGCGTAAGGGTTAGGGTTATGGTTAGCGTGAGGGTTTGAGTTAGGGTGAGGGTTAGGGTTTGGTTGAGGGTGAGGGTTAGGTTTAAGTTTAGGCTTAGGTGTAGGGTTAGGCTTACGGTGAGGGTAAGGTTGAGGGTCACTGTTAGGTTAAGGGTGAGGGTTAGGGTTATGGTTAGGGTTAGGGTGAGGGTGAGGATGAGGGTTAGAGTAAGTGTGATGGTGAGCATGAGGGTGAGAGTTAGGTTTAGGGTGAGGGTTAGGGTTATGGTTAGGTTTAGGGTGACGGTGATGTTGAGGGTTAGGGTGAGGGTAATGGGGAGGTTGAGGGTGAGGGTGAGGGTTAGCGTTTGGGTGTGGGTTAGGTTTAGGTTTAGGGTTAGTAGGAGAGTTAGGCTGACGGTTAGTGTTAGGGTTAGGATGATGGTTAGGGTTAGGGTAAGGGTAAGGTTTAGGTTTTGGATTAGTGTTAGGGTTAAGGTGAGGGTTAGGCATAGGGTTAGTGTTAGGGTGAGGGTTTTACTTAGGGTTAGTGTTAGAGTTAGGGTGAGGGTGAGGGTGAGGTTTAGGGTTAGTATTAAAGTTAGGGTTAGGCTTAGGCTGAGGGTGAGTTTGAGTGTGAGGTTGAGGGTTAGTATTCTGTTGAGGGTTAGGGTTTGTGTTAGCGCTAAGGTCAGTGCGAGGGTCATGGTTAGGTTTAGGTTTAGGATGAGGGTTAGGCAGAGGGTTAGGGTTACTGTTCGTGTGAGGGTAATGGTTAGGGTGAGTGTTAGGTTGAGGGTTAGGTTTAAGTTTTGGCTTAGGTTTCGGGTGAGGGTTAGGTTTAAGGGTATTGTTAGGGTTAGGGCTAGGGTTAGCGTGAGGGTTAGGGTGAGTGTAAGGGTTAGGGTGAGGGTTAGGTTGAGGGTGAGGGATAGGGTTAAGGTTCAGGTAAGGGTTAGGGCGAAGTTTATGGTGAGGTTGAGGGTTAACGTTAGCATTAGCGTTAAGGTAAGGATGAGGGTTAGGATGAGGGTTAGGGTAAGGGTTAGGGATAGGGTGAGGATTGGTGTAAGGGTTAGGTTTAGGTCGAGGATTAGGCTGAGGGGTAGGGTTTGGGTTAGGGTGAGGGTGAGGGTTAGGGTGAGGGTAAAGGTTAGGGTGAGGTTTAGGGTGAGGTTGAGGTTTAGTGTTAACCTTAGGATTAGGTTTAGTGTTAGGGTGAGGGTTAGGTTTAGGTTTATGGTTAGGGTGAGGGTTAGGTTTAGGGTTAGGGTGAGGGTTAGGGTGAGGGTTTAGGTTGAGGGCTAGGGTTAATGTCAGGGTTAGGGATAGGATTAGCGTTAGTGTGAGGATAAGGGTTAGGGTGTGGGTTAGGCTAAGAGTGAAGGTTAGGGTTAGCGTTAGGGTTAGTTTGAGGTTTAGGGTGAAGTTTAAGGTGAGGGTTAAGGTTAGTATGAGGGTCAGGGTTAGAGTTAGGTTTAGGGTGAGGGTTAGAGTTAGGTTGAGTTTTAGGGTAGCGTTAGGGTGAGGGTGAGGGTTAGGTTAAGGGTGAATTTTAGGGTGTGGGTGATGGTTAGGCTTAGGGTGAGTGTTAAGGTTATGGTGAGGGTTAGGTTGAGGGTGAGGGTAAGGATTACGGTGAGTATTAGGGTTATGGTTAGGGTTAGGGTTATGGTGAGGGTAAGGGTTAGATTGAGGTTTAGGGTGAGGGTGAGGATTAGGGGTAGCGTTAGCGTTCGGGTGAGGGTTAGGGTGAGCGTTAGGGTTCAAGTTAGGCTTAGGGTGAGGATGAGGGTTAGAATTAGAATTAGGTACAGGGTTGGGTGAGGGTAAGGTTTAGGTTGAGGGTTAGGATGAGGGTGAGGTTTAGGGTTAGGTTGAGGGTTAGGGTGACCGTTAGTGTGAGGGTTAGGTTTATGTTTAGGGTCAGGGTGAGGATTAGGGTGAGGTTTAGTGTTAGTGTTATGGTTGGGGTTAGGGTGAGTGTTAGGGTGAGGGTAAGGGTTAGAGTGAGGTTTAGGTTGAGGGTGAGAGTTAGGGATAGGTTTAAGGTTAGGGTTAGGGTTTGGGTGAGCGTTAGGGTTAGGGTTAGGGTGATGGTGAGTGTTAGGGTTAGATTTAGGGTTAGGGTTAGGGTGAGGGTGAGGGTTAGGGTTAGGGTGAGGGTGAGGGTTAGGGTGACGGTGAGGGTTAGGTTTAGGGTGACAGTGACGGTAAGGGTTAGTGTGAGGGCTAGAGTTAGAGTAAGGATTAGGTTTAGGTTTAGGGTTGGGGGAAGGTGGGGTGAGGTTGAGGTTTAGGGTTAGGGTTAGGGTGAGGATTAGGGTGAGGGCTAGGGTAAGGGTAAGTGTTAGGGTGAGGGTGAGGGTATGGGTTAGGAAAGGTTTAGGGTTAGGTTTAGGGTGAGTGTGAGGTTTTAGGTTAGGGTTAGTGTTATGTGTGGAGTAAGTTTAGGGTTAGAGTGAGGGTTATGATTAGGGTGATGTTTAGGGTGAGGGTGAGGATTACGGTGAGGGAGAGGGTGAGGGTGATTGTGTGGGTGATGTTTAGGGTTGGGGTGATATGTTGGGTTACGGTGAGGGTCACGGTGAAAGTGAGGGTTAGGGTTAGGGTTAGGGTGAGGGTTAGGTTTTGGTTTAGGGTGAGTGTTAGGGTTAGGGTTAATGTGAGGGTTAGGGTTAGGGTTAGGGTTAGTGTGAGGATAAGGGTTTTGGTGAGGGTTAGGGTGATAGTGAGGTTTAGGTTTAGGTTGAGTGTTAGGTTGAGGTTTAGGATTAGGGTGAGGGTTAGGGTGAGGTTTAGTGTTATGGTTAGGTTTAGGGTTAGGGTGAGTGTTAGGGTGAGGGTAAGGGTTAGAGTGAGTGTTAGGGTTAGGGTGAGGGTTAAGGTTAGTATTAGGGTTAGGGTTAGGATTAGGGTGAGGGTTACAGTTAGGGTTTGTTTTACGGTGACGGTGAGGGTGCGGGTTAGGGTTAGCATTAGGGTTTGGGTTAGGGTTAGGGTGAGGGTTAGGTTTAGGGTTAGGCTTAGGGTGAGGTTGAGGGTTAGGGATAGGGGTAGGGTTAAGGAGGGGGTTATGTTTAGTTTGAGGAATAGCCTTAGGGTGAAGGTGAGGGTAAGGGTTAGGTGAGGGCTAGTGTTAGGCTAGGGTTAGGCTGAGTTTTAGGTTTGGGTGAGGGTGAGGTTGTGGTTTAGGTTTAGGTTTAGGCTTAGCGGTAGGTTTAGGCTTAGGGTGAGGGTGAGGGTGATGGTCTGAGTTAGGTTTAGGGTGAGGTTTAGGTTTATGGTTAGGTTTATGGTGAGGGTGAGGGTGAGATTTAGGGTGAGGGTCATGGTGAGGGTGAGGGTGATGGTTAGGTTTAGGGTGAGAATTATGGTTACGTTAAGGTTTAGGGTGAGGTTGAGTGTGAGGTTGAGGTTGAGGGTGAGGGTTTGGGTTTGGGTGACGTTTAGGGTTAGGCTTAGGGTTAAGGTTAGGGTGAGGGTTAAGGTTAGTGTTGAGCTCAGCGTGAGGGTTTTGGTTAGGGGGAGGTTGAGGTTAAGGCTGAGGGTGAGAGTTAGGTTTAGGGTGAGGGTTAGGGTTAGGTTTAAGGTTAGGGTGAGGGTTAGGTTTAAGGTTAGGTTTAGGATGAGGGTTAGGCTGATGGTTAGGATTAGTGTTCGGGGAAGGTTAAGGGTTAGGGTGTGGGTTAGGGTGAGGTTGAGGGTTAGGGTGGGGGTAAGGGTTAAGGTGAGGGTTAGGGGAGGGTAAGGGATAGGGTTAAGGTGAGGGTAAAATTTAGGGCGAGGTTAAGGGTGAGGTTGAGTGTTAAAGTTAGCATTAGATTTATGTTGAGGGTGAGGGTTAGAGTTAAGTTTAGGTATAGGGAGAGGATTAGATTTAGGGTTAGGTTTAGGGTGAGGGTTAAGCTGAGGGGTAGGTTTAGGGTTACAGTTAGCGTGAGGGTTAGGGGAGGTTTAGGATTAGGGTTAGTGTTAGGGTTAGGTTTACGTTGAGGTTGAGGGGGGGATAGGTTGGGGTTAGGGTGAGGTTGAGGTTTAGGGTTAGCATTAGGGTTAGGGTTAGGGTGAGGGTTAGGGTTAGTGTTAGGGTTATGTTGAGGGTGGTCGTGAAGTTGAGGATGAACCTTAGGGTTAGGGATAGTTTTAGGGTGAGGGCTAAGTTGAGGGTGAGGTTACGGTGAGGGTTAGGTTAGGTTGAGGGTGAGGGTTTCGGTTAGGAAAGGCTTAGGTTTAGGTTTAGGGTGAGGATTAGGTTGAGGGAGAGATTTAAGCTGAGGTTTAGGGTTAGGTTGAGGATTAGGGTTAGGTTAGGGTGAGGGTTTGGGTTAGGTTGATTGTTAGGGTGAGGGTGAGTGTTAGGGGAAGGGTGAGGGTGATGGTGAGCATGAGGGTATAGGTGAGGGTTAATGTTAGATTGAGGGTAGGGTGACGGTGAGGGTTAGGGTAAAGTTGAGTGTTAGGGTTAGGGTTAGATTGAGGGTTATGGTTATGGTTAGGGTGTGGGCTAGAGTGAGGGTTAGAGTTAGGGTTAATGTGAGGGATAGGGTTAGGGTTAGGGTTAGTGTGAGTATAAATGTTAGGGTGAGGCTTAGGGTGAGGGTTAGGGTGAGGGTTAAGGTGAGGGTAAGGTTTACTATTAGGGTGAGAGTTAGAGTTAGGTTTAGGGTGAAGTTTAGGTTTTGGCTGAGGTTTAGGGTAAGGTTAGGGTAAGGTGAGGGGGAGGGGGAGGGGGAGTTTTAGGGTATGGATGACGGTTAGGGTTAGGGTGAGTGTTAAGGTGATGATGAGCGTTAGGGTAAGTGTGAGGGCTAGGGTTGCGGTGAGGATTAGGGTTAGGGTTAGTGTTAGGTTTATGGTGAGGGTAAGGTTTAGAATGAGGTTTAGGCTGAGGGTGTGGTTTAGGGACACCGTTAGAGTTAGGGTGAGGGTTAGGGTGAGGGTTAGGGTGCAGGTTATGCTTAGGATGAGCGTGGCGTTTAGAGTAAGGGTTAGGGTTAGGGGTAGGGTAAGGGTAAGTTTTAGGGTGAAGGTTAGGGTGAGGGTGAGGGTTAGGGTTAGGTTGAGGGTTAGGGTGGCCATTAAGGTGAGTGTTCGGTTTAGGATTAGGATTATTGTGAGGGTTAGGGTAAGGTTTAGTGTTAGTGTTAGGGTTAGGGTTAGGGTGAGGGATAGGATGAGGTTAAGGTTTAAAGTGAGGGTTAGAGTGAGGGTGAGGGTTAGGGATAGCATTAGGGTTAGGGTTAGGGTTAGGATGAGGGTTAGGCATAGGGTTAGGTTGAGGGTGGGGTGACGTTGAGGGTGAGGGTGAGGGTTAGGGTAATGGTTAGGGTTAGGGTGGGGGTGAGGTTGAGGGTGAGGGTGAGGATTAGGGTTTTCGTGTGGATTAGGGTTAGGGTTAAGGTTAGGGTGAGTGTTAGGGTTAGGATGAGGTTTAGGCTGAGCGTGAGACTTAGGGTTTGGGTGAGCGTAAGGGTTATGATGAGGGTGAGGTTTAGATTTAGGATTAGGGTTAGGGTTAGAGTTAGGCTTAGGGATAGTGTTAGGTTTAGGGTTATGGTGAGAGTTTTTCTTAGGGTTAGAATTACAATTAGGGTGAGGGTGAGGGTTAAGGTTTGAATTAGTGTTAGGGTTAGGGTTACACTGAGGTTGAGGTTGAGGCTGAGGGTGAGGTTTAGGGTGAAGGTGAGGCATAGGGTTAAGGTGAGAGTAAGATTTAGGGCGAGGTTAACGGTGACATTGAGGGTTAATGTTCGCATTAGGGATACAGTGAGGGTGAAGGTTAGGGTTATGGTTAGGGATAGGGTAAGGATTTGGGTTAGGGTTAGGCTTAGGGTGAGGGTTAGGCTGAGGGGTGGGGCTAGGTTTAGGTTTAGTGTGAGGGTTAGAGTGAGGTTTAGCGTTAGGTTTAGGCTAAGGTTTCGGGTGAGGTTGAGGGTGAGGGTAAGAGTTAGGGTGAGGTTTAGGTTGAGGTTGAGGTTTAGGATGAGCATTAGGGTTGTGGTTAGGGTGAGGTTTAGGGTTCGGTTTAGTGTAAGAGTGAGGTTGAGGGCTAGTGTTAGCATTAGGGTTAGTGTTAGCGTTAGGGTTAGCATTAGGGTGAGGGTGAGGGGAGGTTTAGGTTTAGGATTAGGGTTAGGGTTCTGGTTAGGCTGAGGGTGAGGGTGAGATTGAGGATGAGGGTTATGGTTAGGGTTAGTTTTTTAGAGTGAGGACTAGGGTGAGGGTGAGGTTTAGGGTGAGGGTTAGGGTGAGGGTGAGAGTTTCGGTTAGGTATGTCTTAGGGTTTGGGTTAGGGTGAGGGTGAAGTTTAAGGTGAAGATTAGGGTTAGGGTGAGGATTAGGGTTAGGATTAGGGTGATGGATAGGGTTAGTGTGACGTTTAGGTCCAGAGTTTGTGTTAGGGTGAGGGTGAGGGTGATGGTGAAGGTGAGGTTGTAGGTGAGGTTTAGGGTTAGGGTGAGGGTTAGGGTGACAGTGAGGGTTAGGGTCAAGATGAGGGTTAGGGCTAGGGTTAGGGTTAGGGTTAGGGTTAGGGTTAGGGTGAGGTGTAGGGTGAAGGGTAGGTTTAGTGTTAGGGTGGGGGTTAGGGTTAATTTAAGGGTTAGGGTTAGGGTTTGGGTTAGTGTGAGGATAAGGATTAGGGTGATGATTAGGGTGATAGTGAGGGTTAGGTTTAGCATTAGGTTTAGGGTGAGGGTTGGGTGAGGGTTAAGGTGAGAGTTAATGTTAGCATGAGGATGAGGGTTAGAGTTAGGATTAGGGTGAGGGTTAGGATTAGGGTGAAATTTAGGTAGGGTTAGGGTGAGGGTTCGGGTGAGGATGACTTTTAGGGTGAATGTAATGGTTAGGGTTAGGGTGAGGGTTAAGGTGACGGTGTGGGTTAGGGTGAGTGTGAGGGTTAGGATTATGGTGAGGATTAGGCTTAGGGTTAGTGTTAGGGTTATGGTGAGGGTAAGGGTTAGGATGAGGTTTAGGTAGAAAGTGAGGTTTAGGTATAGCGTTAGCGTTAGGGTGAGGGTTAGTATGAGGGTTAGAATTCGGGTTAGGCTTAGGGTGAAGGTGAGGGTTACAGTTAGGGTTAGGGTTAGGGTTACGGTGAGGGTAAGGTTTAGGGTTAGGGTTAGGGTTTGGGTGAGGGTTAGGGATAGGGTGAGCATTAGGGTGAGGATTAGGTTTAGGGTGAGGTTGAGTGTGAGGGTTAGGTTTAGGATTAGGCTTAGGTGTAGGGTTAAGCTTAGGGTGAGGGTGAGGGTGAGGGTTAGGGTTAATGTTAGGGTTACAGTTAGGTTGAGGGTTAGGGTTAGGGTTAGGGTTAGGATGAGGGTTAAGCTGAGAGTTAGGTTTAGGGTTTGGGTGAGGGTAAGGTTTATGGTGAGTGTTAGGGTGAGGGTGAGGGGAGGGTTAGGCTTAGGGTTATGGTGAGCTTTAGGGTGAGGGTTACGGTTAGGGTGAGGTTGAGGGGTAGGTTTAGGTTTAGGGTGAGGGTTCGGCTGAAGGGTAGGGTTAGTATTAGGGTTAGGGTTACGGTGATATTGATGGTGAGGGTAAGGTTTAGGGTGAGGGTTAGCGTGAGATTTAGTTTTAGGGTTAGCATTAGGGTTAGGGTGAGGTTTTGGGTTAAGGTTAGGGTTAGGGTGAGGGTGAGGGCTAGTGTTAGCATTATGGTAAGGTTTAGGGTTATGGTTATAGTGAGGGTGAGGGTTAGGATTACAGATAGGCTTAGGATTAGCGTTAGGATTAGGGGTAGGCTGAGGGTGGGGGAGAGGTTGAGCGTGAGGTTTAGGATTAAGGTTAGTTTTAGGGTGAGGGCTAGGGTGAGCGTGAGGGTTAGGCTGAGGTTTAGGGTGAGGGTGAGGATTTTCGGTTAGGAAAGGCTTAAGGTTCGGTTTAGGGTGAGTATTAGGTTGAGGGTGTGGTTTAAGTTGAGGTTTATGTTTAGAATTAGGATTAGGGTTAGGGTTAGGTTGAGGGTTAGGTTTAGGGTGATGTTTAGGGTGAGGGTGAGGTTGAGGTTGAGGGTAAAGTTGTAGGTGAGGTTTAGGGTTAGGGTGAGGGTTAGAGTGAATGTGAGGGTTTGGGTTAGGGTTAGGGTGAGGGTTCAGGTTAGGGTTAGGGGGAAGGGTAGGGTGAGGGTTAGGAGGAGGGGTAGAGTGAGGGGTAGCTTTAGGGTTAGGTTGGGGTTTAGGGTTAATGTAAGGGTTAGGGTTAGTGTTAGGGTTAGTTTGAGGATAAGGGTTAGCGTGAGGGTTAGGTTGAGAATGAGGGTTAGGGTTAGCCTTACGGTTAGAGTGAGGATTAGGCTGAGCATTAAGGTGAGGGTTAGGGTTAGGGTTAGTATGAGGGTGAGGTTTAGAGTTAGGTTTAGGGTGAGTGTTAGGTTTACGGTGAGGTTTAGGGGAGGTTTAGGGTCAGGATGAGGGTGAATTTTAGGGAGAGGGTGATGGTTAGGTTTAGGGTGAGGGTTAAGGTGATGGTGAGGGTTAGGGTGAGGGTGAGAGTTTGCATTACGGTAAGGATTAGGGTTAGGGTTAGGGTTTATGCTTATGTTGAGGGTAAGGGTTAGGATGAGCTGTAGGTTGAGCGTGAGTTTTTGGGATAACGTTAGAATTAGGGTGAGGGTTTGGGTGAGGATTAGGGTTCGGGTAAGGCTTAGGGTGAGGGTGAGGGTTAGAGTTAGGTTTAGGGTTAGGGTTAGGGTGAGGATAAGGTTTAGGGTGAACGTTAGGCTGAGGGTGAGGATTATGGTTAGGTTGAGGGTTAGGGTGAGCATTAGGGTGAGGATTAGGTTTAGGTTTAGGGTTAGAGTGAGGGTTAGGGTGAGGTTTAGTGTTAGGGTTAGTGTTAGGGTTAGGGTTAGGGTTAGGGTTAGGCTTAGGGTTAGGGTGAGAGTGAGGTTTAGTGTTAGCATTAGGGTTAGGGTGAAGGACAGTGTTAGGTATAGGGTTAGGTTTAGGGTGAGGGTGAGGGTTAGGGTTAGGAATAGGGCGATGGTTAGGTTTAGGTTGAGGGTTAGGGTTAGGGTTGCGGTGAGGTTAAGCGTTACGGTGAGGGCTAGCGTTAGGCTTAGTGTTAGGATGAGGTTTAGGGTGAGTGTAAGTTTAAGAGTTAGGCTTAAGGTGAAGGTTAGGGTTATGGTTAGGGTTAGGGTGAGGGTGAGGGTGAGGGTTAGTGTGAGGGTGATGGTGAGGGTGAGGTTGAGGGGTAGGTTTAGTGTGAGGGTTAGTGTTATGGTTAGGGTTAGGTTGAGGGTGAGGGTGAGGGTTAGGGTGAGGGTGATGGTGAGGTTGAGCGTGAGAGTGAGGTTTAGGGTTTCGGTGAGGGTTAGGGTTAGGGTTAGGGTGAGAGTTAGTGTTAGGGTTAGGGTTAGTATGAGGGTGAGGTTTAGAGTTAGGTTTAGGGTGAGTGTTAGGGTTAAGGTGAGGTTTAGGGTAGAGTTAGGGTCAGGGTGAGTGTTCGGGTGAGTGTGAGTTTTACGGAATGGATGATGGTTAGGTTTAGGATGAGGGTTATGTTGACTGTGAGAGTTAGGGTGAGGTTGACGGTTCAGATTACGGTGAGGATTAGGGTTAGGGTTAGGTTTGGGCTTATGTTGAGAGTGAGGGTTAGGATGAGGTTTAGGGTGGGGGTGAGTTTTAGGGGTATCATTATAGTTAGGGTGAGGGTTTGGGTGAGGGTTAAGGTTCGGGTTAGGCTTAGGGTGAGATTGAGGGTTAGAGTTAGGGTTAGGTTTAGGGTTAGGGTGAAGGTAAGATATAGGGTGAGGGTTAGGGTGAGGGTGAGGATTATGGTTAGGCTGAGGGTTTCAGTGAGCATTAGGGTGAGGGTTAGGTTTAGGTTTAGGGTTTGGATGAGGGTTTGGATGAGGTTTAGTGTTAGGGTTAGGGTTAGGGTTAGCGTGAGTGTTAGGTTGAGGGTAAGGGTCAGAGTGAGTGTTAGGGAGAGGGTGAGGTTTAAGGATAGCATTAGGGCTAGGGTTAGGGTTAGGGTGAGGGTTAGAGTTAGGGTGAGGGTTATGGTGAGGTTAAGGATGGGGGTTAGGGTTAGCATTACGGTTAGGTTTAGGTTTAATGTGAGGGTTAGGGTTAGGGTTAGGGTGAGGGTGTGGGTTAGAGTTAGGGTTAGGTTGAATGTTAGGTTTAGGTTGACGATTAGTGTTAGGGTGATGGTGAGTGTAAGTGTTAGGGTGAGGGCTAGGTTTAGGCTTAGAATTAGGCTGATTTTTAGGTTTGGGTGAAGGGGAGGGGGAGGGTTAGTTTTAGGATTTGGCTTAGGTGTTGGGTTCGGCTTAGGTGAGGGTGAGGGTGAAGGTCAGAGTTTGGTTTAGGGTGAGGGTTAGGGTTATAGTTAGGGTTAGGGTGAGGGTGAGGGTGAGGGTTAGGGTGAGGATAATGATGAGGGTGAGGGTGATGGTTTGGTTTAGGGTGAGGTTTAGGGTTATGGTTAGGGTTAGTGTGAGGGTGTGTGTGAGGTTTAGGGTAAGGGTGATGATGAGGTTGCGGGTGAGGGTGAGGATTAGGGTTAGGGTTAGGGTTAACATTGCAGTGAATGTTAGGATTAGGTTTAGGGTTAGTATGAGGGTTAGGCTGAGGTTTAGTCTTAGGGTTAGGGTGAGGGTAAGGTTTAGGGTGAGGGTGAGGGATAGGTTTTGGATTAGGTTTAGGGTTAGGGTGATGGTGAATGTTAGGGTTAGGGTGAGGGTTAGGGTGAGCGTTAGAGTGAGGGTTAGTATTAGGTTTAGGGTGAGGATTAGGGTTAGGGTTACATTTAGGGTGAGGTTTAGGCTGAGGGTTAGGGTTATGGTTAGGGTTAAGGTTAGTGTGAGGGTTAGGGTGAGGGTTAGGGTTAGGGTTAGTGTTAGGGTTAGGGTTAGTATGAGGTTATGGCTGAGGATCAGGGTTAGGGTTAGGGTGATGGATAGAGTTAGTGTGAGGGTTAGGGTTAAGGTTAGGGTTAGGATTACGGTGAGGGAAAGGTTTAGGTTGAGGGTTAGGGTTTTGGTGAGTGTTAGGGTTAGAGTGAGGGTTAGGGTGAGCATTAGGGTGAGGGTTACGGTTAGGTTTAGGGTGAAGATTAGGGTTAGGGTTACGTTCAGGGTGAGTGTTAGGCTGAGGGTTAGGGTTAGGGTTAGGGTTAGTGTGAGGGTTAGGGTGAGGGTTAGGGTTAGGTTTAGTGTTAAGGTTAGGGTGAGGTTGAGGGTGAGGTAAGGGTTAGGTTGAGGTTTAGGGTGAGGTGGAGATTTCGGACTAGCATTAGGGTTAGGTTTAGGGTTAGGGTGAGAGTTAGGGTTAGGGTTAGTTTGAGGGTGGGGGTGAGGTTGAGGGTTAGGGTTAGGGTTAGGGTAAGCTTTAGGGTGAGCCCTAGGGTGAGGGTGAGGGTTAGGGAAAGAGTTATGGTGAGGGTGAGTGTTTCGTTTAGGAAAGGCTTACGGTTAGGGTTAGGGTGAGGATTAGGGTGAGGTGGAGGTTTAGGACTAGCATTAGGAATAGGTTTAGGGTTACTGTGAGAGTTAGGGTTAGGGTTAGTTTGAGGGTGGGGGTGAGGTTGAGGGTGATGGTTAGGGTTAGGGTAAGCTTTAGGGTGAGGCCTAGGGTGAGGGTGAGGTTTAGGGAAAGAGTTATGGTGAGGGTGATTGTAACGTTTAGGAAAGGCTTAGGGTTAGGGTTAGGGTGAGGATTAGGGTCATGGTGAGGTTTAAGTTGAAGGTTATTGTTAGGGTGAGGATTAGGGTTAGGGTTAGGTTGAGGGTAAGTTTTAGGGTTATGTTTAGGGTGAGGGTGACGGTTAGGGTGAGGGTGTGAGTGATGTTGAGGTTGAGGGTGTAGGTGAGGGTTCGGGTTAGCGTGTGGGTTAGGGTGACTTGAGGGTTAGGGTTTAGGTAAGGTTTAGGGTTAGACTGAGGCTTAGGGTTAGGTTTGGGGTGAGGGGTAGGATGAGGGGTTGGGTAAGGTTTAGGGTTAATGTGAGGGTTAGGGTTAGGGTTAGGGTTAGTGTGAAGATAAGGTTTAGGGTGAGGGTTAGAGTGAGAGTGAGGTTTAGGGTTAGCGTCTTGATTAGTGTGAGGGATAGGGTGAGGGTTAAGGTGAGGGTTAGTGTTAGTATGAGGGTGAGGGTTAGAGTTAGGTTTAGGGTGAGTGATAGGGTTAGTGTGAGGGTTAGGGTGAGGGTTAGGGTTTAGGTTAGGCTTAGGGTGAGGGTGAGGTTTAGATTTGGGTTTAGGGTTAGGGTTAGGGTGAGGGTAAGGTTTAGGGTGAGGGTTAGGATGAGGGTGAGGGTTAGGGTTAGGTTGAGGGTTAGGGTGAGCTTTAGGCTGAGTTAAGTTTATGTTTAGGGTTAGGTTGAGGGTTTAGTGTTAGTGTTAGGGTTAGGGTTAGGGTGATGGTAAGGGTTGGAGTGAGGGTTATGGTGAGGGTGAGGGTTAGGGATAGCATTAGCATTAGTGTTAGGTTAGGGTGAGTGTTAGGTTTAGTGTTAGGGTGAGGGTTAGGGTTAGCTTGAGGGTTAGGAATAGGGTTGGGGTTAGGGTGAATGTCAGGGTGAGGGTTAGGGTTAGAATTAGGTTGAGGGTGAGTGTGAGGGTTAGGGTTAGCATTAGGGTTAGGGTTAGGGTTAGGTTGAGGTTGAGGTTTAGTGATAAGGTTGGAGTTAGGGTGATGGTGAGGGTTAGGGTTAGGGTGAGGGTTAGGTTGAACCTTAGGATGAAGGTTAGGTTTAGGTTTAGGGTAAGGTTGAGTGCAAGGGTGAGGTTTAGTTTTAGGGTTAGTGTTAGGGTTAGGGTGAGGGCTACGGTTAGGGATAGGGTGAGGTTTAGGTTTAGGTTGAGGGTTAGGGTGAGGGGGATGGTGAGGGTGAGGGTGAATGTGAGATTTATGTTTAGGTTTAGTTTTTTGGTTAGTGTTAGGTTTAATTTTAGGGTGAGGGCTAGGGTGATGCTGAGGGCAAGGCTTATGGTTAGGTTTAGGGTGAGGGTTAGGGTTAGGGTGAGTGTTAGTGGGAGGAGTAGGGTTAGCGTTATTGTTAGGGTGAGGTTTAGGTTTATTGTGAGGGTTAGGGTTAGGGTTCGGTTTAGGGTGAGGGTAAGGTTTAGGGTGAGGGTTAATGTTAGCATTAGGGTTACGGTGAGGTTGAGCGTTAGGGTGAGGGTTAGGGTTAGTGGTAGGTTTAGGGTGAGAGTGAGGGTTTGGGTTAGCCTGAGTGTTAGGGTGAGGGTTACCGTGAAAGTTAGGTTTAGAGATAGGGTTTGTGTTAAGGATAGGTTGAGGTTGAGGATTATGGTTAGTGTTACGTTGAGGGTTAGGGTTAAGGTGATGTTTAGGTTGAGGGTGACGGTTAGGGTGAGTGTTCCGGTTTGGGTTATGGTGAGGATTAGGGTTTGAGTGAGGGTTAGTGTGAGTTTGAGGTTTAGGCTTATGGTTAGGGTTAGGGTTAGTGTGAAGTTTAAGGTTAGGGTTAGGTTAAAGTTAGGGTTAAGGTAACGTGTACGGTTAGGTTTAGGTTTAATGTGTGGATTAGTGTTAGGGTTAAGGTTAGGGTGAGGGTTATGATTAGGGTTAGGTTTAGGATGAGGGTTAGGCTGAGGGTTAGGTTTAGGGTTCGGGGGAGGGTAAGGGTTAGCGTGAGGGTAATGTGAGGGTTAGGGTTAGGCTTAGGTTAGGGTGAGTATTAGGGTGAGGGTTAGTGTTAGATTTAGGGTTAGGTTTAGGGAGAGGGTTAGGGTGAGCCTAACGGTTAGGGTTAGGGTTAGGGTGAAGGTGAGGGGTAGGGTTAAGGTGAGGGTAAGTGTTATTTCGAGGTTTAGGGTGAACTTGAGGGTTAATGTTAGCATTAGGTTTACGGGGAGGGTGATGGTTAGGGTGAGGGTTAGGGTTAGGTATAGGGTGAGGATTAGGTTTAGGGTTAGGTTTAGGGTGAAGGTTAGGCTGAGGGGTAGGGTTAGGGTTTAGGGGAGGGTAAGGGTTAGGGTGAGGGTAATGTGAGGGTTAGGGTTAGGCTTAGGTTTAGGGTATGGATTAGTGTTAGATTTAGGGTTAGGGTGAGGGTGAGGGTTAGGGTGAGCCTAACGGATAGGTTGAACGTTAGGGTGAAGGTGAGGGATAGGGTTAAGGTGAAGGTATGGGATAGGGTAAGGTTTAGGGTGAATTTGAGGTTTAATGTTATCATTAGGGTTACGGTGAGGGTGACAGTTAGGGTGAGGGTTAGGGTTAGGGTTAGGGATAGGGTGAGGATTTGGGTTAGGGTTAGGTTTAGGGTGAGGGTAAGGCTGAGGGGTAGGATTAGGGTTGGTGTTAGGGTGTGGGTTAGGCTGAGGGTTATTTTAGGGTTAGGTTTATGTTTAGGGTGAGGTTGAGGGTGAGGGTAACGGTTAGGGTGAGATTTAGGGTGAGGTTTATGTTTAGGGTTAGCATTAGGTCAAGGGTGAGGGTTAGGGTTAGGATTAGGGTTAGGGTAAGGGTGAGGGCTAGTGTTAGCATTAGGGTTAGGGTTAGGGTTAGGGTGAGGGTGAGGGTGAGGGTTAGGGTGAGGTTTAGTATTAGGTTTAGGGTAAGGGCTAGGGTGAAGGTGAAGGTTATGGTGAGGTTTATGGTGAAGGTGAGGGTTTTGGTTAGGAAAGGCTTAGGGTTAGGTTTAGGGTGAGGATTAGGATGAGGGTGAGGTTTAAGATGAGGGTTTCGATGGTGTGAGGATTAAGGTTAGGATTAAGGTGAGGGATAGGGTTAGGGTGATGTTTAGGGTGAGGGTGAGTCTTAGGGTGAGGGTGAGGGTGAGAGTGAGGGTGAGGGAGAGGGTGTAGGTGAGGGTTAGGGTTGGGGTGAGCGTTAGGGTGACAGTGAGTGTTAGGGTGAAGGTGAGGGTTAGGATTAGGGTTAAGGATAAGGTTAAGTTGAGGGTTAAGGTTACGGTTAGGATGAGGGTTAGGCTGAGGGTTATGCTTAGGGTTAGGGTGTGGATAAAGGTGAGGGTGAGGGTTAGGGTTAGGTTTAGGATTAGGGTTAGGGTTAGGGTGAAGGTTAGGGATAGGGTTAGGGTTAGGGTGAGGGTGAGGGTTTTGGTTAGGGTTAGGTTTAGAGTTAGTGTGAGGGTGAGAGTTAGTGTTTGAATTATGGTTAGGTTTAGGTTGAGGTAGAGGTTGAATGTGAGGGTTAGGTTTAGGATGAGGGTTAAGGTTAGGGTTAGTGTTAAGGTTTGGGTGAGGGTTAGTGTTAGGATTAGGTTTAGGATGAGGGTTAGGGTTATGGTGAGGATAAAGTTTAGGGTGAGGGTTAGGGGGAGGGTGAGGGATAGGGTTAAGGTGAGGGTAAGGTTTAGGGCGAGGTTAGGGTGATGTTGAGGGTTAATGTTAGCATTAGTTTTATGGTGAGGGTGAGGGTTAAGGTGAGGTTTAGGGTTAGGATTAGGTATAGGGTGAGGATTTTGGTTAGGGTTCTTGTTAGGGTGAGGGTTAGGTTTAGTGTGAGGGTTAGGGTTAGGGTTAGCGTTAGGGTGAGTGTAAGTTTTAGGGTGAGGGTTAGGTTGAGTTTGAGGGTTAATGTTAGCATTAGGGTTACGGTGAGGTTGAGAGTTAGGGTGAGGGTTAGGGTTAGGATTAGGGATAGGGTGAGGATTAGGTTTAGGGATAGGTTTAGGGTGAGGGTTAGGCTGAGTTGTATGGTTAGGGTTCGGTTTAGGGTGAGGGTTAGCGTGAAGATTATGGTTAGGGTTAGAGTTAGGGTTAGGATGAGTTTGAGGGTGAAGGGTTAGGTTTAGGGTTAGGGTTAGGGTTAGGGTTAGGGTTAGGGTTAGGGTTAGGGTTAGGGTTAGGATTAGGGTTAGTGTGAGGGTGAGGGCTAGTGTTAACATTAGAGTTATGGATATGGTTAGGGTTAGGGTGAGGGTGAGGGTGAGGGTTAGGGTTAGGTTTACTTTTTGGATGAGGACTATGGTGAGGTTGAGGGTTAGAGTGAGTTTTAGGGTGAGGGTGAAGGTTTCGGTTAGGAAAGGCTTAGGTTTAGGGTTAGGGTGACGATTAGGTTGAGGGTGAGGTTTAAGGTGAGGGTTAGGTTTATGTGAGGATTAAGGTTAGGTTTAGGGTGAGTGTTAGGGTCAGAGTCAGGGTGAGGGTGAAGGTGTAGGTAAGGGATAAGGTTGGGGTGAGGGTTGGGGTGATGGTGAGGGTTACCGTGAAGGTGAGAGTTAAGGTTAGGGTTAGGGCTAGTGTTAGGATTAGGGTTAGGTTGAGGGTTGGCGTGAGCGTTAGGGTGAGGGTAAAGTTTAGGTTCAGGGTTAGAGTGAGGGTTAGGGTGAGGTTTAGTGTTAGTGTTAGGGTTAGAGTTAGGTTCAGGGTTAGGGTGAGCGTTAGAGTGAGGTTTAAGTTTAGGTTTAGGGTTAGGGTGAGTTTTAGGGTGATGGTAAGTGTTGGAGTGATGGTTCGGGTGAGGGTGAGGGTTAGGGATAGCATAAGCGTTGGGGTTAGTGTTAGGGTGAGATTTAGGGTTAGGGTTAGGGTGAGGGTTAGGGTTAGGGTGAGGGTTAGGGTTAGGGTGAGGGTTAGGGATAGGGTTGGGATTAGGGTGATGGTCAGTGTTAGGGTTAGGGTTAGATTTAGATTGAGGGTGAGTGTGAGGGTTAGGGTTAGCATTAGGGTTAGGGTTAGGGTTAGGCTGAAGGTGAGGGTGAGTGTGAGGTTTAGGTTTTGGGTTTGATTTAGGTTTAGGTTTAGGCTTAGGGTGAGGATTAGGGTTTGGCTGAGGGTTAGTTTAAGGGTTAGGGTTAGAGAAAGGTTTAGGGTGAGGGTTAGGGTGACAGTGAGGGTTAGGGTGAATGTGAGCGTTAGGGTGAGTGTTACGATGAGGGTTAGGGTTTGGTTTAGGGTGAGGGTGACGGTTAGGGTGAGGTTTAGGTTTAGGGTTAGGGTTAGGGTTAGGGTGAGGGTAGGGTTAGAGTGAGGATTAGGCTGAGGTTGAGGGTTAGAAATAGCATTAGATTTAGGATTTAGTTTAGGGTGAGGGTTAGGGTTGAGGTTAGGGTTAGCGTGAGGGAAAGGGTGAGGGTTATGTTGAGGGTTAGGGTTAGGCTTATGGTTAGTGTGAGGTTTAGGGTTAGGGTTAGGGTTAGGTTGAGGATGAGGGTCAGGGTTAGGGTTAGTGTTAGGGTGAGGGTTATGGTTAGGGTGAGGGTTAGAGTGATGGTGAGGGTAAGGGTTAGGGTGAGGGCTAAGGTTAGGGTTAGTTTTAGGGTGAGATTTAGGTTTAGGGTGAGGATGAGTGTGAGGGTTAAGTTTAGCATTAGGCTTACGTTTAGGGTTATGCTTAGGGTGATTGAGAGGGTGAGGGTCAGAGTTAGTTTTAGGATGAGTGTTAGGGTTAGGGTTAGGTTAGGGTGGGGTGAGGGTGAGGTTTATGGTGAGGTTGATGGTGAGGGTGAGGGTAAGTGTGAGGATTAGGGTTAGGGTTAGGTTTAGGGTGAGGGTTAGGCTGAGGGGTAGGGTTAGGGTTAGGGTGAGGGTTAGCGTGAGGTTTAGGGTAAGGGTTAGAGTTAGGGTTAGGGTGAGGTTGAGGGTGAGGGTAAGGTTTAGTGTGAGGTTTAGGGTGAGCTTGAGGTTTAGGGTTTTATTAGGGTTAGGGTGAATTTTACGATTAGGATTAGGATTAGGGTGAGTGTGAGGGCTAGTGATAGCCTTAGAGTTAAGGTTAGGGTTAGGGTGAGGGTGAGGGTAAGGGTTAGATTTGGGGCTAGTATTAGGTTTAGGGTTAGGGTTAGGCTGAAGTTTGGCATGAGGTTGAGGGTGAGGGTTAGGGTTAAGGTAAGTTTTAGGGTGAAGGCTAGGGTGAGGGTGAGGGTTAGGGTGATGATTAGGGTGAGGGTGAGGGTTTCTGTTAGGAAAGGCTTAGGGATAGGGTTAGGGTGAGGATTAGGATAAGGGTGAACTTTATTGTGAGGGTTAGGGTTATGTGAGGATTAAGGTAAGGGTTAGGGTGAGGGTTAGGGTGAGGGTTAGGGTGAGGGTTAGGGTGAGGGTGAGGGTTTAGGTGAGGGTTAGGATTAGGGTGAGGGTGAGGGTTAGAGTTAGGTTTAGGGTTCTTGTTAGGGTGAGGGTAAGATTTAGGGTGAGAGATAGTGTGAGGGTAAGGTATAGGTTTAGGTTGAGGGTTAGGGTGAGCATTAGGGTGAGGGTTAGGTTTAGGTTTAGGTTTAGGGCCAGGGTTAGCATGAGGTTTAGTGTTAGTGTTAGTGTTAGGGTTAGGGTGAGGGTTAGGGTGGAGGTAAGGGTTAGAATGAGGGTTAGGGTGAGGGTGAGGGTTAGGGATAGAATTTTTTGTTAGGTTTAGGGTTAGGGTGAGGGTTAGGGTTAGGGTTAGGTTTATGGTGAGTGTGTGGGTTAGGGTTAGCATTAGGGTTAGGGTTAGGTTTAGGGTGAGGGTAAGGGTTAGGGTTAGGGTGAGGGTGAGGGTGACTGTAAGGGTTAGGTTTAGGGTTAGGGTTAGGGTGACGGTTAGGGTTAAGGTGAGGGTGAGGGTAAGTATTAGTGTGAGGGTTAGTGTTAGTGTTAGGGTTAGGGTGAGGTTTAGGTTTAGGGTGAAAATGAAGGTGAGTGTTCGGTTTAGGATTAGGCTTAGGTGTAGGGTTAGGCTTAGGGTGAGGGTGAGGTTGAAGGTCAGAGTTAGGTTTATGGTTAGGTTTAGGGCGAAGGTGAGGGTTAGGGATAGGTTGAGATTGATGGTCAGGGTGAGGCTGAGGGTTAGGTTTAGCGTGAGGTTTAGGGTTAGGGTTAGGGTTATGGTGATGGTGAGGGTTAGGGTGAGGGTGATGGCGAGGTTGAGGGTGTAGGTGAGGGTTAGGGTTTGAGTGAGGGTTAGGGTTAATATTAAGTTTAAGGTTTGGGTGAGGGTCAGGGTTAGGGTTAGAGTTAGGATGATTATTAGGCTGAAGGTTAGGCTTAGTGTTATGGTGAGGGTAAGGGTTAAGGTGAGGGTGAGGGTTAGGTTTAGGATTAGGTTTAAGGTTAAGGTGAGGTTTAGGGATAGGTTTAAGGTTAGCGTGAGGGTCTTGGTTAGGGTTAGGTTTAGAGTTATGGTGAGGGTGAGGGTTAGGGTTTGAATTAAGGTTAGGGTTAGGGTTATACATAGGTTGAGGTTGAGGCTGAGTGTGAGTGTTAGGGTTAGGGTGAGGGTTAGTATTAGGGTTAAGGTTAAGGTTAGGGTGCGTGTTAGAGTTAGGGTTAGGTTTAGGATGAGGGTTAGGCTAAAGGTTAGGTTTAGGGTTTGGGGGAGGACAAGGGTTAGGATGAGGGTGAAGGTGAGTGTGAGGGTTAGGGTTAGGCTTAGGGTTAGGGTGAGTGTTAGGGTGAGGGTTACTGTTAGGTTTAGAGTTAGAGTGAGGGTTAGGGTGAAGGTGAGGGATAGGTTTAAGATGATTGTTCCTGTTAGGGCGAGGTTTAGGGTGAGATTGAGATTTAATGTTAGCATTAGGTTTATGGTGAGTGTGAGGGTTAGGGTGAGGTTTAGGGTTAGGGTTAGGTATAGGGTGAAGATTAGGGTTAGGGTTAAGTTTAGGGTGAGGATTATGCTGAAGGTTAGGGTTAGGGTTAGTGTGAGTGTTAGGGTGAGTGTTAGGGTTAGTGTTAAGTTTAGGGTGAGGTTGAGGGTGAGGGTAAGGGTGAGGGTGAGGGTTAGGGTGAGGTTGAGGTTTAGGGTTAGCATTAGGGTTAGGGTTAGTGTTAGGGTGAGTGTTAGGTTTAGTGTTAGGTTGAGGGTGGGATGAGCTTGGGGGTGAGGGTTAGGGTTAGTGTCAGTTTTAGGGTGGGGTCTAGGGTGAGCGAGAGGGTTAGGGTGAGGGTTAGGGTGAGGGTGAGGGTTGCGGTTAAGAAAGGCTTAGGGTTAAGTCTAGGGTGAGGATTAGGGTTAGGGTGATGTTTAAGGTGAGGGTTAGGGTTAAGGTGAGGATTAGGGTTAGGGTTCGGGTGAGGGTTATGTTTAGGGTGATGTTTAGGGTGAAGGAAATTGGTAGGTTGAGGGGTAGGGTGAGGAGTATGGTTAAGGTTATGGTGAGGGTTAGGCTCAATGTAAGTGTTAGGGTTAGGATTAGGGATAGTGTGAGGATAAGGATTAGGGTTAGGGTTAAGGTGAGAGTGAGGGTTAGGTTTAGCTTTAGAGTTAGGGTGAGAGTTATTGTGAGTGTTAAGGTGAGGGATAGGGTTAGTATGAGGGTGGGGGTTAGATTTAGATTTAGGGTGAGGGTTAGGGTTAGGGTGAGGTTTAGGGAAAGACAAGAGTGGGGGTGAGGGTTCGGGTGAAGGTGAGTTTTAGGGTGTAGGTGACGATTAGGGTTAGGGTGAGGGTTAATGTGAAGGTGAGGGTTAGGGTGAGGGTGAGGGTGAGGGTTAGGGTTTAGGGTTAGGTGAGGATTAGGTTTATGGTTATGATTAGGGTTATGATGAGGGTAAGGTTTAGGATGAAATTTAGGGTGAGGATGAGGTTTAGGGATAGCGTTAGAATTAGGGTGCGGTTTAGGGTGAGGGTTATGTATGAGGTAAGGCTTCGGGTGATGGTGAGGGTTCGAGTTAGCGTTAGGATTAGTGTTTGGGTTAGGCTGAGGGTGAGGGTGAGGTTTAGGGTTAGGGTGAGGGTTAGGTTTATGGTTAGGGTTAGAGATAGATTGAGGGTTATGTTTATGGTTAGGGAGACTGTTTGGCTGAGGTTTAGGGTTAAGGCTAGGATTAGGGTGAGGGAAAGGTTTAGGGTTAGGGTGAGCGTCAGGGTTAGGGTGAGCGTTAGGGTGAGTGTTAGTGTGAGGGTTAGGGTTAGGTTTAGGTTTAGGGTGAGGGTTAGGGTGCGGTTTAGTTTTAGGGTTAGGGTTAGGTTGAGGGAAAGAGTTAGAGTGAGGGTTAGGTTGAGGGTGAGGCTTAGGGATAGCATTAGGGTTAGGGTTAAGGTTAGGGTGAGGATTAGGGTTACAGTTGGGTTTAGGGTGAGGGTGAGGGAGAGGGTTATATTGAGGGTTAGGGTTAGGGCTAGGGTTAGGGTTAGGGTTACGGTGAGGTTTAGAGTGACAGTGAGGGGAATGGTTAGGGTGAGGGCTAGGGTTAGGGTTAGAGTGAGGTTTAGGTTTAGAATTAGGGTTAGGGTTAGGGTGAGTTTAAGGGTTAGATTGAGTGTTAGGGTTAGGGTGAGGTTTTGCAATAGCATTAGGTTTAGGGTTAGGCTTATGGTGAGGGTTAGGGTTATGGTTAGGTTTAGGGTGAGGGTGAGGGTTAAATTTAGGGTTAGAGTTCGAGGTAGGGTTAGTGTTAGTGTGAGGGTTAGGGTTAAGGTTAGGGTGAGTGTTAGGGATAGGGTTAGGGTGAGGGTGAGGGTTAGGGTTAGGGTTAAGGTTAGGGTGAGGGTGACGGTTAGGGTGAGTATAAGGGTGTGGGTGACATTTAGGTTTAGAGTGAGGGTTAGGGTGACAGTAAGGGCTAGGGTGAGTTTGAGGTTTAGGGTTAGGATTAGGGTTAGTGTGAGGATTAGGTTTAGGTTTAGGGTTAGTGTGAGTGTAAGGGTTAGGGAGAGGGTTAGGGTAGGGGTGAGGGTTAGGATTAGCATTAGTGTTAGGGTGAGGGTTAGGGTTAGGGTTAGAGTTAGGGTTAGAGTGAGGGTTAGGGTTAGGGTTAGGGTAAGGTTGAGGGTGAGGGTGAGGGTGAGGTTTAGGTTTAGGTTTAGGTTTAGGTTTAGGGTGAGGGTTAGGGTGTCGATGAGTGTTAGAGTTAGGTTTAGATTGAGGGTTAGGTTGAGGGTGAGGATTAGGGGAAGGGTGTGGGTTAGAGATAGGGTTAGCATTAGGGTGAGGGTTAGTGTTCAGGTTAGAATTAGGGTAAGTGTTAAGGTGAGGGTTAGGGTTATGGTTAGGTTTAGGGTTAGTGTGAGAATTAGGGTTAGTGTGAGGGTTAGGTTTAGGGTTAGGGTTAGGGTGAAGGTGATGGTGAGGTTTAGGTTTAGGGTAAGGTTGACGGTTAAGCCTAGGGTGAGGTTTAGGGTGAGTGTGTGCGTGAGAGTAAGGTTTTAGAATGAGGGTTTGGGTGAGGGTGAGGTTTAGGCTTTACATTTGGGTTAGGGTTAGGGTGAGCATTAGGTTTAGGGTTAGGTTTTTGGTGAGGGTGAGCTTGAGGTTTAGGTTTAAGGTTAAGGTTAGGGTTTGGATTAAGTTTAGGGTGAGGGCTACGGTGAGGGTGAGGTCTAGGGTTAGGGTTAGGGTGAGGGTTAGGTTTAGGGAGAGTTTTATGGTTAGGGGTAGGTTTAGTGTTAGGGTTAGGTTGAGGGTTATGGTTAGTGTGAGGTTTAGGGTTAGGGTTAGAGTTAGGTTTAGGTTAAGTGTAAGTGTTAGGCTGAGGGTTAGACTGACAGTGAGGGATAAGGTTAGCGTCAGTGTGAGGGTGAGGGTTAGGGTGAGTTTCAGGGTTAGGGTTCTGGTGAGGGTGAGGATTATGGCTAGGGTGAGGATGAGGGTTAGGGTTAGGGTGATGTTTAGGGTAAGGGTAGGGTTAGAGTGACGGTGAAGGTTCGGGTGAGGGTGAGGGTTAGGTTGTCCGTGAGGGTTAGACTTAGAGTGAGGGTAAGGTTGACGGTGACTGTTAGGGTGAGGATGAGGATTAGAGTTAGGGTTAGGGTTAGGGTTTGGTTTAGGGTTAGGTTTAGGATGAGGTTTAAGATGAGGGGTAGTGTCCGGGTTAGGGTGAGGGTTAGGGTTACTGTGAGGGTTAAGGTTAGGTTTAGGGTTAGTTTTAGGATAAGGGTTAGGGTGAGGGTTAGGGTGAGGGTGAGTGTCAGGGTTAGCCTTAGGGTTACTGTGAGGGTTAGGGTGAGGTTGAGGGTTAGGGTTAGGTTTAGGGTGAGTGTGAGGTTAATTGTTAGGGTTAGGGTGAGTGTTAGGGTTAGGGTGTGGGTTAGGGTTAGGGTTAGGGTAAGGGTGAGGATGAAGGTGAGATTTAGGTTTAGGTTTAGGGTGAGGGTGAGGTTGAGGGTTAGGTTTAGGATTAGGGTTCAGGTTAGGGTTAGGCTTAGGGTGAGGGTGAGGTTGAGGCTGAAGGTTAGGGTTAGGGTGAGGATTAGGGTTAGGGTTAGGGTTAGGGTGAGGGTGAGGTTTAGGTTAAGCGTGAGGGTGAGGTTGATGGTGAGGTTTAGTATGTGGGTAAGGAATAGGGTTATGTTGAGGATCAGGGTGACAGTGAGGGTTAGGGTGAGGGTGTGGGTTAGGGTTCGGGTTAGTGTTAGTGTGAGGGTTAGGGTTAGGATTTGAATTAGGGCGAGGGTTAATGTGAGGGTTAGTGTTAGGTTTAGGGTTAGGGTTAGTATGAGTATTAGGGTTATGTTTAGGTTTAGGGTTAGGTTGAGGTTTAGCGTGAGGTTGAGGGTTAGGGTTAGCGTTAGGGTTAGTGGGAGGCTTAGGGGTAGGGGTAGGGTTAGGATGAGGGTTAAGGTTATGGTGAGGGTTAGGCTTAGGGTGAGGGTGAGGGTGAGGGTGAGGATTAGTGTGAGCGTGAGAGTGAGAGTTAGGTTAAGGTTAAGGTTAGGGTTAGTGTGAGAATTATGGTTAGGGTGATGTTGAGGTTAAGGTTTAGCGTGTGGTTTAGGGTGAGGGTTAGGGTGAGGTTTAGGGTGAGGGTAAGGGTGAGTGTGAGGGTGAGGGTTAGGTTGTGGGTGAGGGTTAGGTTTATTTTGAAAGTTAGAGTGAAGGTGAGGGTTAGGGTCAGGGTGATGGTTAGGGTTAGGGTTAGCTTTAGGGTGAGTATTAGGGTTAGGTTTACTATTAGGTTGAGGGTGAGGGTGCAGCTTAGGTTTAGGGTTAAGGTTAGGGTTTTTGTGAGGATTAGGGTTAGGGTTAAAGTTAGGGTGAAGGTAAGGTTTAGGGTGAGATTTAGGGTGAGCGTTATGGTTAGCGTTAGGGTTAGGGTGTGGGTTAGGGTGAGGGTTAAGGATAGGATTACGGTTAAGTTTAGGGTGAGGGTGAGGGTTAGGGTTAGGTTTAGGGTTAGATTTTGGCTGAGGGTGTGGGTGATGGTTAGGGTTAGGATGAGGGTTTGGGTTAGGCTGAGGGTGAGTGTGAGCGTGAGGGTGAGGGATAGAGTTCGGGTGAGGGTTAGGGTTAAGGTTAGGGTTAGGCTGAGGAGTAGGTTTAGGTATAGGATGAGGGTTAGACTTAGTATGAGGGTTAGGGTTAGGGTTAGGGTTAGGGTGAGGGTAAAGGTTAGGATGAGTGTTAGGGTGAGGGTATGGTTTAGGGTTAGGGTTAGGGTTATTGTGAAGGGTACGGTGAGGGTTAGGCTGAGGGGTAGGTTTAGGGTTAGGTTTAGGGTGAGGATGACTGCTAGTGTTAGCATTAGAGTTAGGGTTAGGTTTAGGGTTAGGGTGAGGGTGAGAGTTAGGGTTAGGGTTAGAATTTGGTTTAGGATTAGGGTTAGGCTGAAGTTGGGGGTGAGGTTGAGGGTGTAGGTGAGGGTTAGGGTTGGGGTGAGCATTAGAGTGACTGTGAGGGTTAGGGTGAAGGTGAGGGTTAGGGTTAGGTTTTGGTGAGGGTTAGGGTTAGGGGTAGGGTTATGGTGAGGGGTAATATGAGGGGTAGGTTTAAGGTTAGGTTTTATGTGGGGGTTTGGGTTAGGGTTAGTGTGAGGATAAGGGTTGGGGTGAAGTTTAGGGTTAGGGTTTAGTTTAGTGAGGGTTAGGGTTAGCGTTAGGGTTAGGGTGAGGTTTAAGGTGAGAGTAGGTTTAGTAGGAGGGTGATGGTTAGAGTTAGGTTTAGGGTGAGGGTTAGGGTTAGGGTGAGGTTTAGGGTAGGGCTAGGGTGAGGATGACGGTTCGTGTTCGGGTGAGTTTTAGGGTGTGGGTGGTGGTTTGGTTTAGAGTGAGGGTTAAGGTGACTGTGAGGGTAGGGTGAGGGTGAGTGTTAGGGTTATAGTAAGGATTAGGTTTAGGTTAAGGTTAAGGGTTATGGTGACGGTAAGGGTAAGGATGAGGTTTAGGGTGAGGGTGAGGATTAGGGATAGCGTTAGAGTTAGGGTGAGGGTAAGGGTGAGGGTTAGGGTTCAGGTTAGTCTTAAGGCGAGGGTGAGGGTTAAATTTATATTTAGGGTTATTGTTAGTGTGAGGGTAAGGTTTAGGGTGAGGGTTAAGGTGAGGGTGAGGGTTAGGTTTAGGTTGAGGGTTAGGGTGAGCATTAGGGTGACTGTTAAGTTTGGGTTTAGGTTTAGGTTCAGGGTAAGGGTGAGGTTTAGTGTTAGTATTAGGGTTAGGGTTAGGGTGAGGGTTAGAGTGAAGGTAAGGGTTAGAATGAGGGTTAGGGTGAGGGTGAGGGTTAGGGATAGCATTAGGGTTAGGTTTAGGGTTAGGGTGAGGGTTAGGGTTAGGTTGAGGTTTAGGCTCAGCATTAGGGTTAGGGTTAGGGTTAGGGTTCGGGTTAGTTTGAGGGTGGGGTGAGGTTGAGGGTGAGGGTTAGGGTTAGGGTCAGTTTTAGGGTGAGGGCTAGGCTGAGGGTGAGGCTTAGGGTTGCGTTGAGGATTAGGGTTAGGGTTAGGGTTAGGGTTATGATGAGGGTAAGGGTTAGGACGAGGTTTAGGGTGAGGGTGAGGTTTAGGGATAGCGTTAGATTTAGGGTGAGGTTTAGGGTTCAGGTTAGGCTTAGGGTGATGGTGAGGGTTAGAGTTAGGGTTAGGGTTACAGTTAGGTAGAGGGTAAGTTTTAGGGTGAGGTTTAGGGTGAGGGTGAGGGTTAGGGTTAGGTTGAGGTTTAGGGTGAGCGTTAGGGTGAGGGTTAGTTTTAGGTTTAGGGTTAAAGTTAGGGTTAGGGTGAGGTTGAAGTTTAGAGATAGCATTAGGGTTAGGATTAGGGTTAGGGTGAGGGTTAGTGTTAGTGTTAGGGTTAGGGTTAGAGTTAGGTTGAGGGTTAGGTATAGGGTTGGGGTTAGGGTTAGGGTAAAGTTTAAGGTTAGGGTTAGATTTAGTGTGAGGGTGAGTGTGAGGCTTAGGTTTAGGTTTAGGGTTAGGTTTTGGGTTAGGCTGAGTGTGAGGGTGTGAGTGAGGGTGAGGTTTAGGGTTAGGGTGAGGGTTTCATTTAGGGTTAGCGTTAGGGTTAGGTTGAGGTTTATGGTTAGGTTTAGGGAGACGGTTTGGCTGAGGCTTAGGGTTAGGGTTAGGATTACGGTGAGGGAATGGTTTAGGGTTAGGGTGAGCGTTAGGGTTAGGGTGAGGTTTAGGGTGCGCATTAGGGTGAGGGTTAGGGTTAGGCTTACGTTTCGGATGTGGGTTAGGGTGAGGTATAGTTTTAGGGTTAGGGTTAGGTTGAGGGTAAGATTTAGAGTGAGGATTACGGTGAGGGTGTGGGTTAGGGAGAGCATTAGGGTTAGGGTTACGGTTAGGGTGAGGGTTAGGGTTATGTTTAGATTTAGGGTGAGGGTGAGGGTTAGGGTTATGTTGAGGTTTACGGTTAGGGTTAGGGTTAGTGTTAGGGTGAGAGTTAAGGTTAGGATTAGGGTTAGTGTGAGGGTGAGGGTGAGGGTTAGGGTTAGGGTTAGGGTGAGGTTTAGGGATACAGTGAGGTTTATAGTGACAGTGAGGGTAAGGGTTAGGGTGAGGGCTAGGGTTAGGTTGAAGTTTAGGTTTAGTATTAGGATTAGGGTTAGGGTGAGTGTAAGGGTTAGAGTGAGGGTCAGGGTGTGGGTGAGTTTTTTGGATACCATTAGCGTTAAGGTTATGGTTAGGGTGAGGGTTAGGGTTACAGTGAGGGTGAGGGTTATGTTCAGGGTTAGAGTTACGGTTGGGGTTAGGGTGAGCATAAGGGTTAGGGTGAGGGCGAGGTGAGGGTGAGGGTTAGGGTTAGGGTGACGGTTAGGGTTAGGGTGAGGGTTAGAATGACAGTGAGGGTAAGGGTTAGGGCCAGGGTTAGGGTTCGGCTTAGGGTTAGGGTGAAGTTTAGGTTTGGGTTAGGGTGAAGGTGAGGGTTAGGTTTAGGATTAGGCTTAGGTTTAGGGTTAGGCTTAGGGTGAGTGTGAGGGTGAGGGTCAGAGTTAGGTTTAGGGTGAGGTTAAGGGTTATGGTTAGGATTAGGGTGAGGTTGAGGGTGAGAGAAAGGGTGAGGGTGATGGTGAGGGTGAGGGTGAGGGTGAGAGTTAGGTTTAGGGTTAGTTGTATGGTTAGTGTTAGGTTTAGGGGTAGATTGAGGGCTAGGGTGAGGCTGAGGGCTAGGATTATGGTTAGGATAAGGGGGAGGGTTAGGGTTATGGTGAGTGTTAGGGTGAGGGGTAGGGTTAGCGTTATTGTTAGGGTGAGGTTTCGGTTTACTGTGAGGATTTGCGTAAGGCTTAAGTTTAGGATGAGAGTAAGGTTTACGGTGAGTGTTAGGGTGAGAGTTAGGGTTCGGTTTAGCTTGAGTGTTAGGGTGAGTGTTAAGGTGAAGGTTAGGATTAGGGTTAGGGTTGGCGTTAAGGTTAGGGTGAGGGTGAGGGTTATGTTTAGTGTTAGGGTGAGGGTTAGGGTTAGGGTGATGTTTAGGTTGAGGGTGGCGGTTAGGGTGAGTGTTAGGGTGTATGTGAGGGTTAGGTTTAGAGTGAGGGTTAGGGTGACTGTGAGTGTAAGGGTGAGTTTGAAGTACAGGGTTAGAATTAGGGTTAGTGTGAGGATTAGGGTTAGGTTTAGGGTTAGTGTGAGTGTAAGGGTTAGGGAGAGTGTTAGGGTAAGGGTAAGGGTTAGGATTAGCATTAGTGTTAGGGTGAGGGTTAGGGTTAGTGTTAGGGTTAGGGTGAGGGTTAGGGTTAGGCTGAGGGTTTGAGTTAGGGTTATGGTAAGGTTGAGGGTGAGGGTGAGTGTGAGGTTTAGGGTTAGGTTTAGGTTTAGGGTGAGGGTGATGGTTAGGTTTAGGATTAGGCTTAGGCTTAGGGCTAGCCTAAGGATGAGGGTGAGGTTGAGGGTGAGGGTGGGGGTTAGGGTGAGGATTAGTGTTAGGGTTAGTATTAGGGTAAGGGTGAGGGTTAGGGTGAGGGTTTGGGTTCGGGTTCGGGTTAGGGTGTGGGTGAGGGTTAGGGTTAGGTTTAGGGTGAGGGTTAGGGTGAGGTTTAGGATTAGGGTTAGAATTAGTGTGAGGGTGAGGTTTAGGGTGAGGTTGAGGCTGAGAGTTAGGGTGAGCATTAGGGTGAGTGTAGTGGTTAGCGTTGGGTTTAGGGTGAGGGTTAGGGTGTGGGTGAGTGTTAGGGTTATGATGAGGGTGAGGTTTAGGGCTATGGTTAGGGTGAGAGTTTTAGGGTGAGGGTTAGGGATAGGTTTACGGTTATGTTTAGGGTGAGGGTGAGGGTGAGGGTTAGGGTTAGGTTTAGGGTTAGAGTAAGGATGAGGGTGTGGGTGATGGTTATGGTTAGGATGAGGGTTAGAATTAGGGTTAGGCTGAGGGTGAGTGTGAGTGTGAGGGTGAGAAATAGGGTTCGGGTGAGGGTTAGGGTTAGTGTGAGGGTTAGGTTTAGGTTTAGCGTTCGGATGAGGGTTAGGCTGAGGAGTAGGATTAGGTTTAGAGTGAGGGTTAGAGTTAGTGCAAGTGTTAAGGTTAGGGTTAGTGTTAGGGTAAGGGTAATGTTGAGGGTGAGTGTTAGGGTGTTGGTTTGGTTAGGGTCAGGGTTGGGGTTAGAGTTAGGGATAGGGTGAAGATTAGGGTTATGGTTAGGGTTAGGGTTCTTTTCAGGGTTAGTGTGAAGGTTGGGGTTAGGTTTAGGACTAGGGTTAAGGTGAGGGTAAGGGTTAGGTGAGGTTAGGGTGAGGGTGAGGGTTAGGATTAGCATTAGCGTTAGGGTTAGGGTGAGGGGTAGGGTTAGGTTTAGGGTTAGGGTGAGAGGGTGAGGTTCAGGATAAGGGTGAGGGTTAGGTTTAGGGTGAGGGTTAGGGTTAGGGTTAGAGTTAGGATGAGGGTAAGGGTTAGGGTGAGGGTGAGGGTGAGAGTGAGGGTTAGGGTTAGCATGAGTTTTAGTTTGAGGGTCAGGTTGAGTGTTAGGGTTATGTTTAGGGTTAGGGTGATGGCTAGGGTGAGTGTGAGGGTTATGGTTAGGGTTAGGGATAGGTTGAGGATTAGGTTGATGGTTAGGTTTAGTGTGAGGGTTAGGATTAGGGTTAGGGTGAGGGTGAGGGTAAGGGTTAGGGTGAGGGTAAGGGTGAGGGTGAGGTTTAGGTTGAGGGTGAGGTGAGTGTTAGGGTTGGGTGAGGGTGAGAGTGAGGGTTAGGGTGAGTGTTAGGGTTCAGGTTAGGGTTAGGTTGAGTGTTATGGATAGGGTTAGGGTGACGGTGAGGGTGAGTGTGCGGGTTAGTGTGAGGGTCAGGTTGAGGTTGAGGGTGAGGGTCAGGTTTAGGGTTAGGTTTAGGGTAGGATGAGAGTGAGGGTTAGGTATAGGATTAGGGTTAGGGTTAGAATTAAACTGAGGGTGAGTGTGAGGGTGGGGGTTAGGGTTAGGGTTAGGGTGTTGGTTAGGGTTAGTGTGAGGGTTAGGGTGAGAGTGAGTGTAAGGGTTAGGGTGAGACTTACTGTGACTGTAAGGTTTAGGGTTCGGGTGAGGGTGAGGATGATGGTGAGGGTGAGAGTTAAGGTGAGGGTGAATGTTAGGTTTAGGATGAGGATAAGGGTTAGGATTACAGTTAGGGTGAGGACTAAGGTGAGGGTGAAGCTTAGGGTTAGGTTGAGGGTAAGGTTTAATGTGAGGGTTAGGGTTAGGGTGAGGATAATGTTTAGAGTGAGGGCTTGGGTGTGGGTAAGGGTTAGGGTGAAGGTGAGGGTGAGGAAGATGTTTAGGGTGACGGTGAGGGTTATTGTGACGGTTAGGGTTAGGGTTATGCTGAGGTTGAGGGTGATGGTGAGTGTTAGAGTTAGTGTTAGTGTTAGCGTGAGGGCTAGGGTGAGGTTGTGTGTTAGCATTTTCGTGAGGGTGAGCGTGAGGATTTCGGTTAGGTAAGTGATAGGGTTAGGGTTAGGGTGAGGATTAGGTTGAGGGTGAGGGTTAGCGTGAGGGTGAGGGTTAGTGTTAGGGTTACATGTTAGGGTTAGGGTGAGGTGTAGTGTGAGGTGTATTGTTAGCGTTAGGGTGAGGGTTACGGTTAGAGTTAGGGTGAGGGTTAGGTTCAGGTTGATATTTAGGGTGAGGGTGAGGGTTAGGGTTAGGGTTAGGATTAGGGTGAGTGTTTAGGTTAGGGTTAGGGTTAGGGTTAGGGTGAGTGTTTGGGTAAAGGTTAGGTTAGGGTTAGGGTGAGGGTTAGGGTTATTGTTAGGGTTAGGGTTAGGGTAAGTGTTAGGGAGAGTGTTAGGGTTAGGGTGAGGGTTAGGTATAGGGTGTGGGTTAGGTTTAGAATGAGGGTTAGGTTTAGGGTGAGGTTTAGGGTTAGGATTATTGTTAGGGTGAGGGCTAGGGAGAGGGTGAGTGTTAGGGTTAGGGTGAGGGTTAGGTTTAGGTATAGGGTTAGGGTTAGAGTGAGGGGTAGTTTTAGTGTTAGAGTGAGGGTTAAGTTTAGTGTGAGGTTTAAGGATTGTGTTAGATTTAGTGTGAGTGTTAGATTGAGTATTAGGGTGAGGGTTATTGTTAGGATTAGTGTTATTGTTAGGATTAGGGTTAGGGTTAGGGTTAGGGTTAGGGTGAGGTTTAGGGTTAGGGTTAGGTTTACGGTGAGGTTGAGGGTGAGGGATATTGTTAGAATTAGGATTAGGGTTAGGTTTAGGATTAGGATGAGGTTGGGGGTGAGGGTTAGTGTTAGGTTTACAGTGAGGGTCAGCGTGAGAGTTGGGTTTGCTTTTGTTTTAGGGATAGGGTGAGGATTAGAATTAGGGTTAGGTTTAGTGTGAGGGTTAGACTGAGGGGTAGGGTTACGTTTAGGGTGATTGTAAGGTTTAATGTGAGGGTTAGGGTTAGGGTTAGTGTTAGGATGAGGATTAGGGTTAGGGTTAGGGTTAGAGTTGGGCTCATTGTTAGGGTTAGGGTGAGGGTGAGGGTGATGGTGATGGCGAGGTTTAGGGATAGGATTAGGATTAGTGTGAGGGTGGGAGTGAGGGTTAGGGTTAGGATTAGGATTATGTTTAGGGTTAGGCTGAGGATGAGTGGGAAGGGGAGTGGAAGGGTTAAGGTAAGGGGTAGGTTTAGGGTTAGGGTTACATTGAGAGTTAGGTTAAAGTTATTGTTAGGATTTGGGTGACGGTGATGGTGAGGGTGAGGGTTCGGGTGAAAGTTAGGGTTAGGGATAGAGTTAGGGTGAGGGCTAGGGTGAGTGTGAGGGTTAGGGTTATGGTGAGGGATAGGGAAAGAATTAGGGTTAGGGTTAGGGTTAGGGTGAGGGTTAGGTTTAGTCTGAGGGTTACGGTTAGGATTTGGGTTAGGTTAGGCTTAGGGTGAAGGTAAGGGTTAGGGTGAGGCTGAGGTTTAGGGTTAGGTTTAGGTTGAGGGTTGGGTGAGGGATACGGTTAGGGTTAGGTTTAGGGTGAGGGTGAGGGTGAGGCTGATGGTCTGGGTGAGGGTGAGGGTGAGGGTG
This sequence comes from Dipodomys merriami, assembly GCF_024711535.1. Classification (NCBI taxonomy): domain Eukaryota; kingdom Metazoa; phylum Chordata; class Mammalia; order Rodentia; family Heteromyidae; genus Dipodomys; species Dipodomys merriami. The sequence continues at coordinate 12,716,034 of NW_027203715.1, read as the reverse complement.
AGTTTGAGGGTTAGGGTTAAGGTGAGGGTAAGGGTGAGAATTATGGTAAGGATTTGGTTTAAGATTAGGGTTAGGCTGAGGCTGAGCTTGAGGGTGAAGGTTAGGTTTAGGGGTAGGTTTAGGGTGAGTGTTAGGGTTAGGGTTAGGGTTAGATTGAGGTTGAGGGTGAGGATTAGGGTTGCTTGAGGTTTAGAGTTAGAATGAAGGTTATGGTTGGATTACGGTTATATTTAGAGTGAGGGTGAGGGTGAGGGATAGGGTTAGGATTAGGGTTAGGGTTAGGGTTAGACTGAGGGGGAGGGGGAGGTTGAGGGTGATGGTTTTTTTTTCAGGTGAGGGTTAGGGTTAGGGTGAGGGTGAGGGTAAGTGAAAGGGTTAGGGGTAGGTGTAGGAGGAGGGTTAGATTGAGGGGTAGGGTTATGGTTATTGTGAGGGTTAGGGTTGCTGTGAGGGTTAGGGTTAGCGTTAAGGTTAGGGTTAGGGAGAGGGTAAGGCTTAGGTTAGTGTGAGGGTTAGGGTTAGGGTTAGGTTTAGGTGATTGTAAGGATTAGGGTGAGGTTTAGGGTGAGGGTGGAAGTTAAGCTTAGGGTTAGTGTTAGGATTAGTGTGTGGGTGAGGGTGAGGGTGAGAGTTAGTGTGAGGTTTAGGGTTAGGGTTAGGGTTATTTTTAGGGTGAGGGTTTGAGTGAGGGTGAGGGTTAGGGTTAGGGTGAGGGTGAGGGTGAGGGTTGTGATTAGGTTAGGGTTAGGGTTAGGCTGAGGGTGAGGGTGAGTTCGTTGGTTCGGGTTAGGTTTGGGTTAAGGTTAGGGTGAGGGCTATTGTGAGGGGGAGGTTTAGGGTGAGGGTGAGGGTGAGGGTGAGAGTTTCGTTTAGGTAAGTGTTATGGTTAGGGTGAGGCTGATGATTTGGTTGACAGAGAGGTTTAGGGTGAGTGTTAGGGTTAGGGTGAGGGTTAGCTTTAGGGTTAGGGTTAGGGTGATGTTAAGGATGATGGTGAGGGTTAGGGTTCGGGTTCGGGTTCGGATGTGGGTTAGGTATATGGTTAGCGTTAGGCTGAGGGATACGGTGAGGATGAGGGTTACGGTTAGGGTTAGGGATAGGTTGAGAATTAAGGTTAGGGTCAGGTATAGGGTGAGGGTTAGGCGGAGGGGAATGTTTAGGGTTTGGGTGAGGGTTAGGTTTAGTCTGAGGTTTAGGGTTTGGGTTAGGGTTAGGGTTAGTGTGATGTTAAGGGTTAGGGTGAGGGTTAGGGTGAGGGTGAGGACTAGGGTTAGGGTTAGGGTTAGGGTGAGGGTGAGGGTGAGGTTTAGGTTTCGGGTGAGGGTTAACTTTAGGGTGAGGGTTAAGGTGAGGGTTAGGGTTAGGGTGAGGTTTAGGTTTAGGTTTAGGGTGAGGTTTAGGTTTAGGATTAGGGTTAGGCTTAGTCTGTGAGTGAGGGTGAGGCAGAAGGGAAGGGTTAGGTTTAGGGTGAGGCTTAGGGTTAGGGTTGGGGTGAGGGTGATGTTTAGGGTGAGGGTGAGGATCAGCTTGAGAGTGAGTTTTAGGGTGTGGTTAGGGTTAGGTTTAGGGTGTGTTAAGGTGACGGTGACGTTTAGGGTGAGGGTGAGGATTATGTTTAGGTTTAGGGTGAGGGTTAGGGTTAATTTTATGGTTAGGGTGAGGGTCAGTTTGACGGTTAGTGTTAGGGTTAGCATTAGCATTATTGTGATGGTTAGGGTTAGGTTTAGGGTGAGGGTAAGTGCTAGGGTGAGGGTTAGGGTTAGGGTGAGAGTTAGGGTTAAGGTTAGGCTAAGATTGAGGTTGAGGGTGAGGGTTAGGGTTGGGTTAGGGTTAGAATTACAGTGAGGTTTAGGGTTGGATTAGGGTTAGACTGATGGCGAGGGTATGGGTGAGGGTGACGGTTTTTTTTTAAGGTGACTGTTAGGGTTAGGTGAGGGTGAGGGTAATCGTGAGGGTTAGGGTTAGGGGTAGGATGAGGTTTAGATTGAGGGGTAGGGTTATTGTTAGGATGATTGTTAGGTTTACTGTGAGGGTGAGTGTTAGGGTTACAGATAGGGTGAGAATTAGGGTTAGGGTCAGGGTTAGGTTTTGGGTGAGGGTTACTTTAGGGTTAGGGTTAGGGTGAGGGTGAGAGTGAGGCTGAGGGTTAGGGTTAGGGTGAGGGTGAGGGTGAGTTTGAGGGTTAGGGTTAAGTTGAGGGTAAGAGTGAGGATTATGGTAAGGATTTGGTTTAGGTTTAGGCTGAGGGTGAGCTTGAGGGTGAGGGTGAGGTTTCGGGGTAGGATTAGGGTGAGGTTTAGCGTTATGTTTAGGGTAAGTTTTAGGGTGAGGGTGAGGGTTAGGGTTAGGGTTATTGTTAGGATTAGGGTAAAGATGTGGGGGAGGGGGAGGGGAGGTTTAGGGTTAGGGTTTGGTTTAGGGTGAGGGTGAGAGGGAGGGTTAGGTTTAGGATTAGGATTACGGTTAGCATTAGGATGAGGGTGAGGGTGAGGGTGAGGGAGAAGGTTAATGTTAGGCTTACGCTTAGGGTGAGGGTGAGGATGAGAGTTAGGTTAGTGTGAGGGTTAGGGTTAGGGTTAGGGTTAGGGTGAGGGTGAGGGTGAGGGTTAGGATAACGGTTAGAGTTAGGTTTAGGCTGAGGGTGAGGGTGAGTTTGAGGGTTATAGTTAGGGTTGGGTTAAGGTTAGGGTGAGGGCTATTGTGATTGTGAGGGTTAGGATGAGGGTGAGGGTGAGTGTGAGGGTTTCGGTGAGGTAAGTGTAAGGGTTAGGGTTAGGGTTAGGGTGAGGGTGAGGTTTATGGATAGTGTGAGGGTGATGGTTAGGGTTAGGGATAGGTTTAGGGTAAGAGTTAGGGTGAGGATTAGTATGACGGTGAGGGTTAGGGTCAGGGTGAGAGTTAGGGTTAGGGTTAGGGTTAGGGTGAGGTTTAGAGTGAGGCTGAAGTTTAGGCACAGGGTGAAGGTGAGGGTGAGGGTTAGGGTTAGCATAAGTTTTAAGTTTAGGGTTAGGGTGAGGATAAGCGTGACTTGAGGATTAGGGTGAAGGTAAGTGTTAGGGTGAGATTTAGGGTTGGGCGAGGGTTATCGTTAGACTGAGGGTTATGGTTGGATTAGGGTTACAGTTAGGGTGAGGGTGAGGTTGAGGGTTAGGATTAGGATTAGGGTTAGGGTTAGGGTTAGACTGAGGGTGAAGGTGAGGGTGAGGGAGACAGTTTTTTTTTTAAGTTGAGGGTTAGGGTTAGGGTGAGGGTTAGGGTAAGCGAAAGTGTTAGGGTTAGTGGTAGGATGAGGGTTAGATTGAGGGGTAGGGTTATGGTTAGGGTGATTGTTAGGATTACTGTGAGGGTTAGGGTTAGGTTTAAGTTTAGGGTTAGGGAGAGTGTAAGGCTTAGGTTACTGTGAGGGTTAGGGTTAGGTTTAGGGTGAGGGTAAGGGATAGGGTGAGGTTTAGGGTGAGGGTGAGACTTAAGTTTGGGGTTAGTGTTAGGATTAATGTGTGGGTGAGTGTGAGGGTGAGACTTAGTGTGAGGTTTAGGGTTAGGTTTAGGGTTAGGGTTAGGGTGAGGGTTTGAGTGAGGGTGAGGTTTAGGGTTAGGGTTAGGGTTAGGGTGAGGGTGAGTGTTAGGGTTAGGATTAGGGTTAGGGTTAGGGTTAGGCTGAGGGTAAGGGAAAGTTGGAGGGGTAGGGTGAAGTTGGGTTAAGGTTTGTGTGAGGGCTATTTTGAGTGTGAGGGTTAGTGTGAGGGTGAGGGTTTCGGTTAGGTAAGTGTTAGGGTTAGGGTTAGGTTTAGGATTTGGTTGAGGGAGAGGGTTAGGGTGAGGGTTAGAGTTAGGTTGAGGGTTAGGGTTAGGGTTAGGGTGAGGGATAGGGTTAGGGTGATGTTAAGGATGAGGGTGAGGGTTAGGGTTCGGGTTCGGGTTTGGGTGAGTTTTAGGGTAATGTTTAGAGTTAGGTTGAGGGCTAGGGTGAGGGTGAGGGTTAATATTAGGGTTAGGGATATGGTGAGAATTAGGGTTAGGGTCAGGGTTAGGGTGAGGGTTAGGCTGAGGGGAATGGTTACGTTTAGGGTGAGGGTTAGGTTTAGTCTGACGGTTAGGGTCAGGGTTAGGGTTAGTGTGAGGTTAAGGGTTAGGGTGAGGGTTAGGGTGAGGGTGAGGGTTAGGGTTAGGGTTAGGGTTAGGGTGAGGGTGAGGGTTACGGTTAGGTTTAGGGTGAGTTTTAGGTTTAGGGTGAGGGTTAGGGTGAGGTTTAGTATTAGGGTGTGGGTTAGGTTTAGGTTTAGGGTAAAGGTGAGGGTAAGGGTTAGGGTTACTCTTAGGCTGTGAGTGAGGGTGAGGGTGAGGGTGAGGCTTAGGGTTAGGGTTAGGGTTAGGGTGAGGGTCATGATTAGGGTGATGTTTAGGGTGAGGGTGAGGGACAGGGTGAGAGTGAGGGTTAGGGTGTCGGTGTGGTTTTTGGTGATGGTGAGGGTTAGGGTGAGGGTGAGGATTAGGGTTAGGGTTAGGATGAGGGTTAGCCTTAGTTTTAGGGGTAGGGTGAAGGTTAGTTTGAAGGTTAGGGTTAGGGTTATTATTAGTATTAGTGTGCGGGTTAGTTTTAGGTTAGGGTTAGGGTGAGGGTAAGGCTTAGGGTGAGGGTTAGGGTTAGTGTGAGAGTTAGGTTTAAGTTTAGGTTTAGATTGAGGTTGAGGGTTAGGGTTAGGTTTGGGTGAGGGTTAGAATTAGAGTGAGGGTTATGGTTGGATTAGGGTTAGAGTTAGGGTGAAGGTGAGGGTGAGGGTTAGGATTAGGGTTAGGGTTAGGGTTAGGGTGAGGGTTAGGGAGAGTGAGGGTTAGGGTTAGGGTTAGGGTTACGGTGAGGCGTAAGGTGAGGGTTAGGGTTACGGTTAGGGTTAGGATGAGGGTTAGGGTGAGGGTTAGGGTTAGGCGTATGATGAGGGAGGTTGAGGGTTAAGCTTTTGGTTAGGGTGAGGGTTAGTAATACTATGAGGTTTAGGGTTAGGGTTAAGTTTAGGATTAAGGAGAGTGTAAGGGTTAGCTTGAGGGTTAGGTTGAGGGTGAGGGTTAGGGTTAGGGTTAGGGTGAGGGTTACTGTGAGGTTTAAGGTTAGTGTTAGGGTGAGGATTATGGTGATGGTAAGGGTTAGGGTGAGGGTTACGGAGAGTGAGGGTTAGGGTTAGGATTGGGGTTAGGTTGAGGCGTAAGGTGAGGTTTAGGGTTACAGTTAAGGTTAGGATGAGCATTAGGGTGAGGTTTAGGGTTAGGTTTAGGGTGAAAGTGAGGGTTAGGGTTAGAGTGAGGCTTAGGTTTAGGGTGAGGTTTTGTTTCTTGGTGAGGGTGAGGATTAGGGTGAGGGTAAAGGTTAGGGTGAGAGTTAGCATTAAGGATAGGGTTAGATTGAGGTTGAGGGTGAGTGTTAGGGTTGGGTGAGGCTTAGATTTAGAGTGAGGTATACGGTTGGATTAGGGTTAGAGTTAGGGTGAGGGTGAGGGTGAGGGTTAGGGTTATGATTAGGCTTAGGGTTAGCTTTAGACTGATGGTGAGGGTGAGGGTGAGGTTTAGGGTTAGAGTTAGGTTTAGTGTGAGGGTGAGAGTGAGGTTTAGGGTTAGGATTAGGATTAGGTTTAGGCTTAGGCTCAGGTTGAGGGTGAGAGTAAGAGGGAGGGTTCGGGTTAGGGTTAGGGTTCGGGTTAGGGTTAGGGTTCGGGTGAGGTTTAGGGTTAGGGTGAGGTTTAGGGTTAGGGTGAGGGTTAGGGTTGGTTTAGGGTTAGGGTAAGGGTGTGGGTGAGGGTGACAGTGAGGGTTAGGATGAGGGTTACGGTTAGGGTTAGGGTGAAGGTGAGGTTTAGGATTTAGGATTAGGGTAAGAGTTAGGGTTAGACTGAGGGTGAGGGTGAGGTTGAGGGTTTGGTATTAGTGTGAAGGTTAGGGTGAGGGCTAGGTTGAGGGTCAGGGTTAGGTTGAGGTTGATGGTGCGGGTGAGGGTTTTGTATAGGTAAGGGTTAGTTTTAGGGTTAGGTTGAGTATTAGGGTGAGGGTGAGGATTAGGGTGAGGGTTAGGGTCAGGGTGAGGGTTGGGTTTAGGGTTAGGGAGAGGGTTAGGGTTAGGTTTAGGGTGATGTTTAGGATGAGGGTGAGGATTAGGGTGAGGGTGATTGTTCGGGTGAGGGATAGGGATAGTGTTAGAATTAGGGTGAGAGCTAGGGTGAGACTGAGGGTTAGGGTTAGGTTAGGGATAAGGTGAGAATTAGGGTTAGGGTTAGGGTTAGGGTGAGGCTTAGGCTGAGGGGTAGGGTTAGGGTTAGGGTGAGGGTTACGTTCAATCTGAGGGTTACGGTTAGGGTTAGGGTTAGGGTGAGCTTTAGGGTGAGGATGAGGGTTAGTTTTAGCATTAGGGTTAGGGTGAGGGATAAGGTTAGGGTTATGTTTAATGTGAGGGTTAGGTTTAGGGTGAGGTTGAGGGTTAGGGTGAGGGTTAGGATTAGGGTTAGCTTTAGGTTGAGGGTTAAGCTGTGACTGAGGGTTAGGGTGAGGGTGAGCATGAGGGTGAGGGTGAGGTTTAGGGTTAGGGTTAGGGTGAGGGTAAGTGTGAGGGTTAGGGTTAGGTTTAGGTTTAGGGTTAGGTTTAGGCTGAGGGTGAGCATCAGGGTGAGGTTGAGGGTTAGTGTTAGGGTTAGGGTGAAGGTTAGGTTTAATGCTAGGTTTAGGGTGAGGGTAAGGGTTAGGGTGAGGGTTAGGGTTAGGGTGAAGGTTGGGGTTAGGGTGAGGCTTAGGGTTTGGATTAGTTTAAGGTGAGGGGTAGGGTGAGGGTGAGGGTTAGGGTTAGGCTTATGGTGAGGGCAAGGTTTAGGTTTAGGCTTAGGTTTAGGGTAAGGGTGAGGGGTAGGTTTAGTGTTAGTGTGAGGTTTAGGATTAGTGCGAGTGGTAGGTTTAGTGTTAGGAAGAGGGTAAGGATTAGGGTGAGGGTTAGTGTTAGGGTTATGTTTAGGGTGAGTGTTAGGGTGAGTGTTAAGTTTAGGATTAGTGTTAGAATTGGGGTTTGGCCTAGGGTGAGGTTGAGGGTGAGGGTGAGGGTGAGGGTTAGGTTGTGGGTGAGGGTTAGGGTTAGGGTGAGGGTTAGGGTGAGTGTGAGGCTTAGGTTTAGGATTAGGGTTAGGCTGAGGTTAGGTTAGGGTTAGGGTTAGGGTGAGGTTTAGTGTTAGGGTTAGTTTTAGGATTAGTTTGAGGGTTAGGGGGAGGGTAAGTTTTTGGGTCCTGGTTAGGGATCGGTTTAGGGTTATGGTTAGGTTTGGGGTGCAGGTTAGAGTCAGGGTTAGGTTGAGGATTAGGCTGAGGCCTAGGGTAAGGGCTAGGGTGAGGGTTGGATTTAGTGTAAGGGTTAGGGTTAGGGTTAGTGTTAGGGTAAAGATTAGTGTGAGGGTTAGGTTGAGGGTGAGGGTTAGGCTGAGGGGTAGGGTAAGGTTTGGGGAAGGGTTAGTGTTAGGGTTAGGGTCAGGGTTATTGTTAGGGTGAGGGTGAGGGTGAAGGTGAGGGTGAGGGTGAGGTTTAGGTTTCGGGTTAGGGTTAGGGTGAGGGTTAGGGTGAGGTTTAGGGCTAGGGTTAGGGTTACGCTTAGGATTAGTGTGAGGGTTAGGGTGAGGGTTAGGCTGAGGGGTAGGTTAAGGGTTAGGGTGAGGTTTAGATTTATTGTGAGGTTTAGGGTTATGGTTAGGGTTACTGTTAAGGTGAAAATTAGGGTTAGGGTGAGGATGAGGGTTAGGCTGAGGGTTAGGAAAAGTTTGGGGGTGAGGGTTTGGGTTAGGGTTCAGGTTATTTTTAGGGTTAGGGTGAGGGTGAGGGTGAATTTGAGGGTGTGGGTGAGGTTTAGAGATAGGGTTAGATTTAGGGTGAGGGTGAGATTGAGGGTTAGGTTTAGGATTAGGATTAGGTTTAGGGTTAGGCTGAGGATGAGGGTGAGGGGTAGGGGGAGGTTTAGGGTTTCGGTTAGGGTTAGGGTAAGGGTTAGGGTGAGGTTTAGGGTTAGGGTTAGGGTTAGGTTTATTTTTCGGGTTACAGTAAATGTGCGGGTGAGGGGGAGGGGGAGGTTTAGGTTTAGGGTTTGGTTTAGGGTGAGGGTGAGAGTGAGGGTTAGGGTTAGGATTAGGATTATGGTTAGCATTAGGATGAGGTTGAGGGTGAGGGTGAAGGAGAAGTTAAGTGTTAGGGTTAGGGTTAGGGTGAGGGTGAGGGTGAGAGTTAGGTTAGTGTGAGGGATAGTGTTAGGTTTAGGGTCAGGAATAGGGTACGGTGATGTTTAGGATGAGGGTGAGGGTTAGGCTGAGGGTTAGGGTTCGGGTGCAGTTTAGAGTGAGGGTTACGGTTAGGGTTAGGGATAGGGTGAGAATTCGGTTTAGGGTTAGGGTTTGGCTGAGGGTTAGGCTGAGGGGAATGGTTAGGGTTAGGGTAAGGTTTAATTTTTTCTCAGGGTTAGGGTTAGGGTTAGGTTTAGTGTGAGCTTATGGATTAGGGTAAGGGTTAGGGTGAGGGTGAGGGTTAGGGTTAGGCTTATGGTTAGGGTGAGGGTGAGGGTTAGGGTTAGGTTTAGGGTGAGGGTTAGGTTTATGGTTAAGCATAGGGGTGGAATGAGGGAATGATGAGGGTTAGCCTTAGGTTTAGGGTGAGGGTTAGGGTTAATATGAGGGATAGGGTGAGGGTGAGGATAAGGGTTAGTTTGAGGGGTAGGGTGAGTGGGAGGTTTAGGGTGTGGGTTATGTTGAGTTTTAGGGTTAAGGTTAGGTTAGGGTTAGGGTGAGAGTTAGGGTTAATATAAGGCTTAGGGTTAGGGTAACTGTTAGGGTGAGGATTAGGGTTAGGGTGAGGGTTAGGTTTAGGGTGACGGTTAGGGTTAGAATGAGGTTTAGTGTTAGGGTGAGGTTTAGGGTTAGGATTATGGTTAGAGTTAGGGCTAGATTGAGGGTGAAGGTTAGGGTTAGGCTTAGGGTTAGGGTGAGGGTTATGGTTAGGTTTAGGAATAGAGTTAGCTTGAGGGGTAGTTTTAGGGTTAGGGTGAGTGTTAAGTTTAGTGTGAGGGTGAGGGTTAGGGTTAGGGTGAGGGTGAGGGTAAGGTTTAGGCTGAGAGTGAGTATTAGGGTGAATTTGAGGGTTAGGGTTATCGTGAGTGTTAGGGTGCAGGTTAGAGTGAGGGTTAGTGTTAGTGTTAGGTTGAGGGTGAGGGTTAGGGTTAGGGTTAGGGTGAAGGTTAGGGTTAGGGTGAAGTTTAGGGTTAGGTTTAGGTTTAGCATGAGGGTGAAGGTGAGGGTGAGGGATAGGGTTAGAATTAGGATTATGGTTAGGCTTAAGATGAGGGTGAGTTTGAGGGTGAGCGTTAGGGTTAGCTTTACAGTGAGGGTCAGGGAGAGATTTAGGGTTAGGGATTGGGTAGGGATATGGTGAGGAGTAGCATTAGGGTTAGGTTTAGTGTGAGGGTTAGTTTGAGCTGTAGGGTTACGATTAGGGTGAGGGTAAGGTTTAATGTGAGGGTTAGGGTTAGGGTTAGTGTTAGGGTGAGGGTTAGGGTTAGGGTTAGGGTTAAAGTTGGGTTATTGTTAGGGTTAGTGTGAGGGTGAGGGTGTGAGTGAGGTTTACTTTAGGTTTAGGTTTAGATTTAGGGTTGGAGTGAGGGTTAGGTTTAGGATTAGGATTAATGTTCGGGTTAGGCTGAGGGTGAGTGGGAAATTGTGGGGGAGGTTTCGGGTTAGGGGTAGGTTTAGGGTTAGCATTACGGTGAGAATTAGGGTTAAAGTTATTTTTAGAATTATAGTGAGGGTTCGGGTGAGTGTTCAGGTGAGGGTTAGGGTTACGGATAGAGTTTGGGTGAGGGCTAGGGTGAGTGTGAGGGTTAGGGTTATGGTTAGGGATAGGGTGAGAATTAGGTTTAGGATTAGGGTTAGGGTGAGGGTTAGGCTCAGGGTTAGGTTTAGGGTGAGGGTGAGGGTTAGGTTTAGTCGGAGAGTTACAGTTAGGGTTAGTGTTAGGGTTACGGTTAAGGTGAGTGTAAGTGTTAGGGTGAGGGTTAGGGTGAGGGTATTGTTTAGGTTTGGTTTACAGTGAGGGTTGGGTGAGGGTTAGGTTTAGGTTAGGGTGAGGGACAGATTTAGGGTTAGGTTTAAGGTGAGGGTTAGGTTTAGGGTTATGATGAGTGTGAGGGTGGGGATGAGGGTTAGGGTGAGGGTGAGGGTGATTTTGAGGGTTAGGTTTAGGGTGAGGGTGAGTGTGAGGGTTAGGGTAAGGATTTCGGTTAGGATTAGGGTTAGGCTTAGGGTGAACTTGATGGTGAGGTTGAGGGTGATAGGGTAAGGATTAGGGTTAGGATTAGGGTTAGGCTGAGGATGAGTTTGAGGGTTAGGGTTAGGGTTAGGGTGAGGGCTAGGGTCAGTGTGAGGGTTAGGGTGAGGGTAAGGGAAAGGTTTAGATTGAAGTTAAGGGTGATAGGGAGCTATAGGGTTAGTGTTAGGGTTAGAATGAGGGTTCAGTTCAAGGTTAGGGTTAGGCTTAGGGTGAGGGTTAGGGTTTATGTTAGGCTTAGGCTTAGGGTATGGGTTAGGGTTAGTGTGAGGGTTAGGGTTAGGGTGAGGGTTAGGGTTCGAATTAGGTTTAGGGTGAGGGGTAGGGTGAGGGTGAGGATTAGGTTTAGTCTTAGGGTTAGGGTGATGTTTAGGGTTAGATTGAGGGTTAGTGTTAGGGTGAGGGATAGGTTTAGGGTTAGGCTGAGGGTTAGGTTTAGCGTGAGGATTAGGGTGAGGGTAAGGGTTAGGGTGAGGGTTAGCTTGAGAATGAGGGTTAGGGATAGAGTAAGTGTTAGAGTGAGGTTTAGATGGGGGTAACGGTTAGGGTTAGGGTGAGGGTGAGGGTTAGGATTAGGGTTAGGGTGAGGATAAGGGTTAGGTGTAGGGTGAGGGTTAGGGTTAGGGTTAGGGTTAGTGTTAGGGTGACGGTGAGTATGAGGGTTAAGTTTAGGATTAGTGTTCGAGTTAGGGTTAGTTAGTTATGTTTAGGGTTAGGTTTAGGGTTAGAGTGAGGGTGAGAGTGAGGGATAGGGTTAGGATTAGAATTAGGTTTAGGGTTAGGCTGAGGGTGAGGGTGAAGGAGAGGGTTAGGATTAGGGTTAGTGTTACTGTTAGGGTTAGTGTGAAGTTTAGGTTTAGTGTGAGTGTTAGGGTTAGGTTTAGGGTGAGGTGTAGGGTTAGGGTTAGGATGAGTTTTAGAGTTAGTGTGAGGGTTAGGTTAGGGTTAGGATGAGGGTAACGGTTAGGATGAGGATTAGGATGAGAGTGAGGGTAAGGGTTAGGGTGAGGTTTGTTAGGTTGAGGGTTAGGGTGCGGGTTAGGGTTAGGCTTAGGGTTAGGTAGAGGGATAGGGTGAGGGTGAGAGTTAGGGTTAGGGTTAGGGTTAGGATTAGCCTTATGGTGAGGGTGAGGGTGAGAGTTAGGTTTAGGATTAGAGTCAGGTTTAGGGTTAGGCTTAGGGTGAGGGTGAGGGTGAGGGTGAGGGTTAGTGTGAGGGTTAGCGTTAGGTTTAGGGTGAGGGTTAGGGTGAGTGTTAGGTTTATGGTGAGTGTTAGGGTTGGGGTTAGGGTTAGGATGAGGGTTACGGTTAGGGTGAGGGTTAGGGTTAGTGTTAGGTTGATGGTGAGTGTGAGGGTTAAGTTTAGGATTAGTGTTAGGGTTAGTCTTAGGTTTAGGGTTAGATTGAGGTTGAGTCTTAAGTTTAGGATGAGGTGTAGGATGTGGGTGAGGGTTAGGGTTAGGGTGAGGTTTATGGTAACGTTGAGGGTTAGGGTGAGGGTGAGTGTTAAGACGTAGTGTTAGGGTGAGTTTTAGGGTTAATGTGAGGGTTAGGGTGAGGGTGAGGATAAGGGTTAGGTTGAAGGTTAGGATGAGTGGGAGGTTTAGTTATAGGGTTAGTGTTAGGGTGATGGTTAGGGTTAATATTAGGTTAAGGTTAGGGTGAGGGTTAGGGTTAATGTTAGGGTTAGGGTTAGGGTAAGTTTTAGGGTGATGTTTAGTGTTAGGATTATGGTTAGGGTGAGGGTTAGAGTCAGGGTGAGGGTTAGGGTTAGGCTTAGGGTTAGAGTTAGGATTATGGTTAGGGTGAGGGCTAGAGTGAGGATGAGGTTTAGGGTTAGCCTTAGGGGTAGGGTGATGGTTAGGTTTAGTGTGAGGTTTAGGGTGACAGTTAGGGTTAGATTGAGGATAAGGTTTAGGATGAGGTTGAGGGTTAGGGTGAGAGTGAAGGTTACGGATAGCGTGAGTGTTAGGGTGAGGGTTAGGGTGAGGGTTCGTGTTAGGGTTAAGGTTAGGTTTAAGGTTAGGGTGAGGGTGAGGGTTAGGTTTAGAGTTAGGGTGAAGTTTAGGGTTAGGGTTAGTGTTAGGGTGAGGTTTATGGTTAGGGTTATTTTTAGGGTGAGGGTGAGGGTGAGGGATAGTGTTAGATTTAGGATTAGGTTTCGGGTTAGGATTAAGGTGAGGTTGAGGGTTAGGGTTAGGTTTATGGTGACATTGAGGGTCAAGGTGAAGGTTCGGGTTCGGGTTAGGCATAGGGTGAGGATTAGCATTAGGGTTTGGTTTAGTGTGAGGGTTACGCTGAGGGGTAGGGTTATGTTTAGGGTGAGGGTAAGGTTTAATGTGAGGGTTAGGGTGAGGTTTAATATTAGGGTGATGGTAAGGGTTAGAGTTGGAGTAATTGTTAGGTTTAGGGTGAGCGTGATGGTGACGGTGAGAGTGAGGTTTAGTTATAGGGTTAGGTTTAGAGTGAGGTGTCAGTGAGGGTTAGGGTTAGGATTAGTATTAGTGTTAGGTTTAGGCTGAGGGTGAGTGGGAACAGGAGGGGTGGGTTAGGGTTAGGGGTAGGTTTAGGGTTAGGCTTACGGAGAGAGTTAGGGTTAAAATTATTGTTAGGATTATGGTGAGGGTGAGGGTGAGAGTTCAGGTGAGGGTTAGGGTTAGGGTGAGGGTTAAGTTTAGTCTGAGTGTTACCGTTAGGGTTAGCGTTAGGGTTACGGTTAGGGTGAGGGTTAGGGTTAGTGTGAGGGTTAGGGGGAGGGTGAGGTTTAGGTTTAGGTTTACGGTGAGGTTTGGGTGAGGGTTAGGGTTAGGGTTAGTGTTAGGGGGAGTGGGAGGGTTAGGGTTAGTATGAGTGTGAGGGTTATGGTTATTGTTAGGTTTAGTGTGATTGTGAGGTTGAGGAGTAGGTTTAGGTGTAGGGTTAGGTTTAGGGTGAGGGTGAGAGTGAGGGTTAGGGTTAGTATTAGGATTAGGGATAGATTTAGTCTGAGGGTGAGGGGGAGGGTGAGAAGGAGGTTTAAGGTGAGGGTTAGGTTTAGCGCTAGGGTTTGGGTGAGGGTTACGTTTAGGATTAGGGTTAGGGTAAGGGTAAGGGTTAGGGTCAGCGTTAGCGTTAGGGTTAGGGTGAGGGTTAGGGTTGGTTGAGGGTTAGAGTGAGGTTGAAGATTAGGGTTTTGTTATGGTTAGAATTAGGTTGAGGTTACCATGAGGGTTAGGTTAAGATTATGGTTAGGATTAGGGTTAGACTTGGGGTGAGGTTGAGGGTGAGTGTGAGGGTTTGGGTTAGGGTGAGGTTTAGGTTTAGGGTTAGGTTGAGGGCTAGGGTTAGAGTTAGGGTTAGGGTGAATATGAGGGTGAGGGTTAGGTTTGGGTGAGGGTTAGAGTTAGGGTGAAGGTTAGCGTTGGGTAAGGGTTAGAGTTATTGTGAAGATGAGGGTGAGGGTTAGGTTTAGGATGAGGGTTAGGGTTAGGGTTAAATTGAGGGTGAGGGTGAGGGTGAGAGTATGGGTTAGGTTTAGGCTTAGGCTTAGGGTGAGGGTAAGGGTTAGGGTTAGGATTAGAATTAGGGTGAGGGTGAGTGTCAGGGTTAGGGTTAGGATTAGTGTTTGGTTTAGGGTTAGGCTGAGGTTGAGGGTGAAGGTGAGGTTTATGGTGAGGGAGAGATTTAGGGTTAACGTTAGGGTTAGGGTGAGTGTTAGGGTGAGTGCTAGGTTTAGGGTGTGGTTGAGGGTTAGGCTGAGGGGTTGGCTTAGCGTTAGGGTGAGGGTTAGGGTGAGCGTTAGCGTTATGGTTAGGGTTAGGTTTAGGGTGAGGGTGAGGGTGAGAGTTAGATTTGTTGAGGGTTAGAGTGAGGGTGAGGATTAGGGTTGAGCTATGGTTAGAGTTAGGGTGAGGTGAGGGTGAGGGTTAAGGTTAAGATTAGGGTAGGGTTAGTCTTAGGGTCAGGGTGAGGGTGAGCATCAGGGTTTGGGGTAGGGTGACTGTTAGGGTTATGGTTGGGGTGAGGGTAAGGGTTAGAGTTAGGGTTAGGGTGGATGTGAGGGTGAGGGTTAGGTTTGGGTGAGGGTTAGAGTTAAGGTGAGGGTTAGGGTTGGGAAAGGGTTATGTTTATGGTGAGGGTGAGGGTGAGAGTTAGGGTTAGGATTAGGGTTAGGGTTAGTGTTAGACTCTGGGTGAGGTTGAGGGTGAGGGTGAGGATTTGGTTTAGTGTTAGGGTTAGGTTTAGGGTGAGGTGAGGGTTAGGATTAGGGATAGAATTAGGGTGAGGGTGAGGATCTGGGTTAGGGTTAGAATTAGGGTTAGGGTTAGGGTTAGGCTGAGAGTGTGGGTGAGGGTGAGATTTAGTGTTAGGGTTCGGGTGAGAGTTCGGTTGAGGGTTAGATTTAGGGTTAGGGTGAGGGTTATGGTGAGGGTTATGTTTATGTTTAGGGTTAGGGTGAGGGTCAGGGTGAGGGTAAGTGTTAACGTGAGGTTTAGTGTGAAGTTGAGGGTTATGGTTAGGCTGAGGGTGAGGAGGATGATGAGGGTTAGGGTTAAGGTGAGGGTGAGTGTTAAGTTGAGGTTGAGGGTTAGGGTTTGGGTTAGGGTGAGGGTTAGGTTGAGTGTGACGTTTAAGGTTAGTGTTAGGGTGAGGGTTAGGTTTAGGGTGAGCGTTAGCTTTAGGGTTAGGATTAGGTTTAGGGTGAGGGTGAGGATGAGCGTTATGGTTGGTTGAGGGTTAGAGTGAGGGTGACGATTAGGGTTGGGTTATGGTTAGAGTTAGGGTGAAGTGAGGGTGAGGGTTAGGATAAGGATTAGTGTTAGGTTTAGGGTTAGGCTGAGGTTGAGTGTGAAGGTGAGGTTTCGGGTAGGGTTCGGGTGAGGGTTCGGGTGAGGGTTAGATTTAGGGTTAGGGTGAGGGTTAGGGTGAGAGTTATGGTTATGGTTAGGGTTAGGCTGATGGTCAGGGTTAGGGTAAGTGTTAACCTGAGGTTTTGGGTGAAGTTGGGGGTTACGGTGAGGAGTATGGTGAGGTTAGGGTTAAGGTGAGGGTGAGCGTTAAGTTGAGGTTGAAAGTTAGGGTTAGGGTCAGGGTGAGGGTTAGGGTTAAGGTGAGGGTTAGGGATAGAGGAGGGTTAGGTTTAGGTTTAGGTTTAGCGTGAGGGCTAGGGTGACGTTGAGGTTTAGGGTTAAGGTTACGGTTAGGGATAGGGTGAGGTTTAGGGTTAGGGTTAGGGTTAGGCTGAGGTGTTGACTTATGGTTAGGGTGAGGGTTAGGTTTAGTGTGAGAGTTAGGGTTAGGGTAGGGTTACTGTTAGGTTGTGGGTTAAGGTTAGGGTTCGGGATATTGTTAGGGTTAGTGTAAGGGTTAGGGTTAAGGTTAGAGTTAGGGATAGGGTTAGGGTGAGGGTTAGGGTGAGGGTGTGAGTTAGAGTTAGGGTTATGGTGAGGGTGAGGGTTAGGGTTAGTTTTAGACTTAGAATTAGGGTGAGGGTGAAGGTGAGGAATAGGGTTAGGATTAGGGTTAGGATTAGGGTTAGGGTTAGGGTTAGGCGGAGGGTGAGGTTGAGTGTTAGGGTTAGGGTTAGGTTTAGGGTGACATTGAGGTTGAGGGGTAGGATTAGGGTTAGGGAGAGGTTTAGGGTTTGTGTGACCGTTAGCGTTAGGGTTAGAGTTAGGGTTAGTATGAGGATAAAAGTTTAGGGTGAGTTTTATGGGGAACGTTAAGGTAATTTTTATAGTTAGGTTTAAGTTGAGGGTTAGGGTGAGGGTTAGGCTTAGTGTTAGGGTTAGGGTTAGTTTTAGGGTGAGGGTTATGATTAGGGTTAGTTTTAGGTTGAGGGTTAGGGTTTGGTATAGGGTGAGGGATAGGGTTAGTGTTAGGGTGAGGATTAGGGTTATGGTTAGGTTTAGGTTTAGGGTTAGGGTTAGGGAGAGGGTGAGGTTTAGGGTGAGTGGTAGGGTGAGGGTTAGGGTAAGGTTTAGGGTCAGGGTGAGGGTTTGGTTCAGGGTTAGGTTTAGGTTGAGGGTGAGGGTGAAGGTGAGGGTTAGCATTAGGGTTACGGTTAGGGTGAGAGTTAGTGTGAGGGTTAGGTTTAAGATTAATTAGGGTGAGGGTTAGGTTTAAGGTTAGGGTTAGGGTGAGGTTGAGCTTGAGCATTAGGTTTAGGGTTAGTGTGAAGATAAGGGTTAGTGTGCAGGTTAGGGTTATGGTTAGGGTAAGTGTTAAGGCTAGATTGAGGTTAAGTTTAGTGTTACAGTTAGAGTGAGAGTGAGGGTGACGCTTAGGGTTAGGGTTAGTGTGAGGATAAGGGTTAGGGTGAGGTTTAGGGTGAGGGTGAGGGTTAGGGTTTGCATTAGAGTTAGGGTGAGGGATAGGGTTAGGGTTAGGGTGAGGGTTAGGCTGAGGGTTCGGATTAGGGTTAGGGTAAGGGTTAGGGTTAGGCTGAGGGTTAGGGTTAGGGTTAAGGTTAGGGTGAGGGTTAGGTTTAGGTTTTGGGTGAGGGTCATGGTTAGTGTTAGGTTTAGGGTGACAGTGAGTTTGAGGGGTAGGATTAGGCTTAGGGAGAGGGTTAGGGATAGTGTGACAGTTAGTTTTATGGTTAGAGTTATGGTTAGTATGAAGATAAAAGCTTAGTGTGAGTTTTATGGTGAACGTGAGGGTAAGGTTTATCGTTAGGTTTACGGTGAGGGTAAGGGTGAGGGTTAGGGTTAGGGTGAGGGTTAGGGTGAGGGTGAGAGTTAGGGTTAGGGTAATATTTACGGTGAGGGTGAGGGTTAGGGTTAGGGTGAGGGTGAGGGTGAGGTTGAGGGTGAGGGTGAGAGTGATGGTGAGGGTTCGGTTCAGGGTGAAAGTGAGGGTTAGCGTGGGGATTAGGGTTAGGTTTAGGGTTAGGGTGAGGGTGTGGGTGAGGGTTAGGGTTAGGGTGAGGGTGAGGGTTAGGGTTAGTTTGAGGGTTATGGTGAAGGTGAGGTTGACGGTGAGGGTTAGGGTGAGGGTCACAGTGAGAGTGTGGGTTAGGTTTAGGATTAGGGTCAGGGTGAGTGTGAGAGTTATGTTTAAGTTTAAGGTGAGGGTGAAGTTGAGGGTTAGGGTTAGGGTTAGGGTTAAGGTTAGGGTAAGGGTTAGCTTTAGGGTGAGGTTTAGGGTTAGGGTTAGGGTGAGGGTTAGTGTTAGGGTTAGGATAAGTGTTAGGTTTAGGGTGAGGGTTAGTGTTAGGGTTAGTGTGAAGGATTGGGTTAGGGTTAGGGTTAGAGTGAGGTTTAGGGTGAGGGTTAGCTTTAGGGTTAGGCTTAGGGTGAGGGTTAGTGTTAGGGTTAGGATAAGTGTTAGGTTTAGGGTGAGGGTTAGTGTTAGGGTTAGTGTGAAGGATTGGGTTAGGGTTAGGGTTAGAGTGAGGTTTAGGGTGAGGGTTAGCTTTAGGGTTAGGCTTAGGGTAAGGATTAGTGTTAGGGTTCGGGTTAGGGTTAGGGTTAGGTTTTTGGTGAGGTTTGGTATAGGGTGAGGGAGAGGGTTAGTGTTAGGGTGAGGATTAGGGTTAGGGTTAGGTTTAGGGTTAGGGTTATGGTTAGGGTGAGGGTGAGGTTTAGGTTGAGGGGTAGGGTTAGGGTTAGGGTAAGGTTTGGGGTTAGGGTGAGGGTTTGGTTCAGGGTAAGGTTTAGGTTGAGAGTGAGGTTGAAGGTGTGTGTTAGGGTTAGGGTTACGGTTATGGGTGAGAGTTAGTGTGAGAGGTATGGTTAGGGTTAGTGTAAGGGTTAGGGTTAGGGTGAGGGTAAGGTTTAAAGTTAGGGTTAGAGTGAGGTTGAGGTTGAGAGTTAGGGTTAGGGTTAGTGTGAGGATAAGTGTTATGGTGTGGGTTAGTGTGAGGGTTAGGGTTAGGGTTAGGCTAAGTGTTACGTTTAGATTGAGGATTAAGTTTAGTGTTAGGGTTAGAGTGGGGGTGAGGGTTAGGGTTAGGGTTAGGGTGAGGGTGAGGGTTAGGTTTAGGGTTAGGGTTAGGGTTAGGGTGAGGGTTAGGGTGAGGGTCAGGATTAGGGTTAGGTTTAGGGTGACAGTGAGGTTGAGGGGTAGGATTAGTGTTAGGGAGAGGGTTAGGGATAGTGTGACGGTTAGCATTAGGGTTAGAGTTAGGGATATTATGAGGATAAAACTTAGGGTGAGTTTTATGGTGAATGTGAGGGTAAGGTTTATCATTAGGTTTAGGGTGAGGGTTAGGGTTAGGGTTAGGGTGAGGGTGAGGGCTAGGGTTAGGGTAATGTTTACAGTGACGGTGAGGATTAGG
This sequence comes from Dipodomys merriami, assembly GCF_024711535.1. NCBI lineage: Eukaryota > Metazoa > Chordata > Mammalia > Rodentia > Heteromyidae > Dipodomys > Dipodomys merriami. The sequence goes on along the minus strand of NW_027203715.1, from coordinate 12,697,451 downwards.
GTGAGGGTGAGTTTGAGGTTGAGGGTGAGGGTGAGGTTGAGAGTGATGTTGAGGGTTCGGTTCAGGGTGAGGGTGAGGGTTATGCTGAGGATTAGGGTTAGGTTTAGGTTTAGGGTGAGGGTGAGGGTTAGGGTTAGTTTGAGGGTTATGGTGAAGGTGAGGTTGACGGTGAGGGTTAGGGTGAGGGTGACAGCGAGGGTGTGGATTAGGGTTCGGCTTAGGATCAGGGTGAGTGTGAGAGTTATGGTTAATTTTAGGGTGAGGGTGAGGTTGATTGTTAGTGTTAGAGTTAGGGTTAAGGTTAGGGTAAGGGTTAACTTTAGGGTGAGGGTTAGGGTTAGGATTAGGGTGAGGGTTAGGGTTAGGGTTAGGATAAGAGTTAGGATTAATGTGAGGACTAGTGTGAGGTTTAGGGTTAGGGTTAGGTTAAGAGTGAGGTTTAGGGTTAGGGTAAGGACAATGGGGAGGCTTAGGGTAAGGGGTATGGTTAGGGTGAGGTAAGGGTTTGGGTTAGTGTGAGGGTTAGGCTTAGGGTTAGGGTGAGGGTGAGGGTGATGTTTAAGATTAGGTTTAGGTTTAGGGTGAGGGTTAGGGTTAGGGTTAGGTTAAGTATTAAGGTTAGGGTGAGGATTAGGTTTAGGGTTATGCTTAGGGTGATGGTGAGGATGAAGGTTAGGTTTAGGGTTAGGGTTAGTGTGAGGATAAGGGTTAGGGTGAGGGTTAGGGTGAGGATGAGGGTTATGGTTAGCATTAGGTTTAGGGTGAGGTTTAGTGTTAGGGTTAGGGTTAAGGTGAGGGTTAGGGTGAGGCTTAGGATTATGGTTAGGTTAAGGGTTAGGGTTACGGTGAGAGTTATTGTTAAGGTTAGTGTTAGGGTGAGGTTGAGGGTTAGGGTAAGGGTTAGGGTTAGGTTGAGATTTAAGTTTAGGGTTAGGGTTACGGTAAGGGTAAGAGTTAGGGTGAGGGTTAGGGTTAGGGTTAGGTTTAGGGTGAGGGTGAGGGTGAGTATAAGTGTGAGGTTTAGGTTGAGTGTGACATCTATTGTGATGGTGAGGGTTAGGGTGAGTGTGAGGGAGAGGGTGTTTCCCTTAGGTAAGGGTTAGGTTTATGGTTACGGTGAGGATTAGGGTTAAGGTGAGGGTTAGGTTGATGGTTAGGGTTAGGGTGATTGTTAGGGTGAGGAGGAGGGTTAGGGTGAGGGTGAGGGTTCAGGTGAGGGTGAGGGTTCCGGTGAGGTTGAGGGTTAGAGTGTGAGTTAGGGTTAAGTTTAGGGTGAGGGTTAGAGTGACGATGAGGATTAGGGTGAGGGTGAGGGTTCAGGTGAAGGTGAGGGTGAGGGTGAGGTAGAGGGTTATGTTTTGGGTTATGGTTTGGTTTAGGGTGTGGGTTAGGCTGATGGTGAGGGTGAGGGTGAAGGTTAGGGTTAGGTTTAGGTTTAGGGTTAGGGTGCGGTTAAGGGTGAGGTTTAGGGTTAGGGTGAGGGTTAGGGTAAGGTTTAGGGATAGCGTTAGGGAGAGGGTTATGGTTAGTTTGAGAGTTAGGGTTAGGTTTAGAGTAAGGGTTAGTCTGAAGATAACGGTTAGGGTGAGGTTTAGGGTTAGGGTTATTGAAAAGGTTAGGGTTAGGTTGAGGGTTAGGTTTCGGGTGACTTTTAGGGTGAGGTTGAATATTAGGGTGAGGGTGAGGTTGAGGGTGTGGGTTAGGGTGAGTGTGAGGGTGATGTGAGGTTGAGGGTTATGTTTAGGGTGAGGATGAGGGTTAGGTTTAGGATTAGGGTTAGGTTTAGAGTTAGGCTGAGGGTGAGGGTGAGGGTGGGGGTCAGGGTTGGGGTTAGGGTGAGGGTTCGGGTTAGTTTGAGGGTTAGGGTGAAGGTGAGTTTGAGGGTGAGGGTGACGGTGAGGGTGAGGGTGAGGGTATGGGTGAGGGTTAGGATTAGCGTTAGGGTAGGGTGAGGGTTATGGTTAGGGTTAGGGTGAGGGTGAGGGTGAGGGTTAGGGTTAGGGTTAGGGTTAGGTTTAGGGTAAGGTTTAGTGTTAGGGTGTGGGTTAGGGTTAAGGTTAGGGTGAGGGTTACGGTTAGGGTTAGGGTTAGGGTGAGGGTTAGGGTTTGGTATAGTGTGAGATATAGGGTTAGTGTTAGGGTGAGGATTAGGGTTAGGGTTAGGTTTAGGGTTAGGTTTAGGTTTAGGGTGAGTGTGAGGTTTAGGGTGAAGGGTAGGGTTAGGATAAGGGTAAGGTTTAGGATTAGGTTGAGGTTTTGGTTCAGGATTAGGTTTAGGTTGAAGGTAAGGGTGAAGGTGAGGGTTAACGTTAGTGTAACGGTTAGGGTGAGAGTTAGTGTGAGGTTTATGGTTAGGGTTGGTGTAAGGGTTAGGGTTAGGGTGAGGGTTAGGTTTAAGGTTAAGGTTAGAGTGAGGTTGAGGTTGAGCGTTAGAGTTAGGGTTAGTGTGAGGATAAGTTTAGGGTGCGGGTTAGTGTGAGGGTTTGGGTTAGGGTTAGGGTAAGTGTTAAGGTTAGAGTGAGGGTTAAGTTTAGTGTTAGGGTTAGAGTGAGAGTGAGGGTCAGGATTAGGTTTGGGGTTAGGGTTAGGTTTAGGGTTAGGATTAGTGTAAGGGTTAGGTTACTGTTGAGGGTTAGATTTAGGGTGATGTTTGGGGTGACAGTGAGGGTTAGGGTGAGGGTGAGTTTGAGTGTGAGGTTTAGGGTGAGGGTGAGTGTGATGGTGAGAGTGACGGTGTATGGTGGGGTTAGGTTTAGGTTTATGGTGAGGGTGGGGGTTAGGGTTGGGTTTATGGTTAGGGTAAGGGTTAGGATGAGGTTGAGTTTGAGGGTGAGGTTGAGGGTTAAGGTTAGCGTTAGGGTGAGGGTGAGAGTTTGTGTTAGGGTTAGGGTTAGGTTGAGGGTGAAGGTTAGGTTGAGGGTTAGGGTTACGGTTAGGGTTAGAGCTAGGGTGAGTTTGAGGTTTAGGGTTAGGGTGAGTGTTAGGGTTAGGGTTAGGGTGAGTTTTAGGTTTAGGGTGAGGGCTACGGTGATGGTGAGGGTTAGGTTGAATGTGAGGGTGAGGGTGAGGTTTTCGGTTAGTTAAGGGTTTGGGTTAGGTTTAGTTTTAGGGTTAGGGTTAGGGTTAGAGTGAGGGTTAGGTTTAGGATTAGGGTGATGTTTAGTGTGAGCCTGAGGGTTAGGGTGAGAGTGAGGGTTCAGGTGAGCGTGAGGGTTCGGGTGAGGTAGAGGGTTATATTTTGGGTTAGGGTTATGTTTAGGGTGTGGGTTAGGCTGATGGTGAGGGTGAGGGTGAGGGTTAGGGTTAGGTTGAGGTTTAGGGAGAGGGTGAGGCTGATGTTTAGGGTGAGAGTGAGGGCTAGGGTGAGGGTTATGTTTCAGATTAGGGTGATGTTCAAGGTGTGGGTGAAGGTTAGGTTTAGGGTGAAGTTTATGGTGAGGGGTAGGGTTAGGGCTAGGTTTAGGTTTAGGGTGAGGGTGAGGGTGATGGTGAGGGTTATTGTTAGGGTTAAGGCGACGGTGAGGGTGAGGGTTAGGTTTAGGATTAGGGTTTGGTTAAGGGTTGGGCTGAGTGTGAGTGTGAGGGTGAGGGTTTGTGTTAGGGTGAGGCTTAGGTCTAGTGTGAGAGTTAGGGTGAGGGTGACGTTGAGGGTCAGAGTTAGGGTAACGGTGACAGAGACTGTGAGGGTTAGAGTTATGATTAGGGTTAGGATGAGTTTTAGGTTTAGGGTTAGGCTAAGTGTAAGGATTAGGGTTAGGATTAGGGTTAGGTTTATGGTTATTTTTAGGGTTAGGGTTAGGGTAAGAGTGAGGTTTAGGATTATTGTTAGGGTGAGGTTTAGGTTTAGGGTAAGGGCTATGGTGAGGGTGAGGTTTAGGGTGAGTGTGAGGGTGAGGGTGAGATTAAGAGTTAAGATTTCGGTTAGGGTTATTATAAGCCTGAGTGTGACGGTCAGGGTGAGGGTGAAGGTTAGGGTTAGGATTAGAGTGAAGGTGAGGTTTAGGGGAAGGTTTAGGATTAGGGTTAGGGTTAGGCTGAAGGTGATGGTGAAGATGAGGGTGAAGATTAGGGTTAGGGTTAGGGTTAAGGTTAAGTGAGGGCTAGGGTGAGTGTGAGGGTTAGGGTGAGAATGAGGGTGAAGGTGAGGGTTTCGGTTAGGTAAGATGTAGGGTGATTGTTAGGGTGAGGATTAGGTTGAATGTGAAGATTAGTGTGTGGGATAGGGTTAGGGTGAGGGTTAGGGTTAGAGTTAGGGTGAGGGTTAGGGTTAGGGTTAGGGTTAGGATGAGGTTGAGGGTTAAGGTGAGAGGTAGGGTTAAGTTTAGTGTGAGGTTTAGGGTTAATGTCAGGGTTAGGGTTAGGGTTAGGTTTAGGGTCATGTTGAGGGTAAGGTTTAGGTTGAGGCTTATGGTGAGGGTGAGGGTTAGGGATAGCGTTAGGGTTAGGGTGAGGATGAATGTGAGGGTTATGTTTAGGGTTAGGGTTAGGGTGAGGGTGAGGTTGAGTGTGAGGGTTAGTGTGAGGACAAGGTTAAAGGTGAGGGTTAGGGTGAGGGTGAGTGTTCACCTGAGGGTTAGGGTTAGGTATGGGTGATGGTTAGGGTTAGTGTTAGGGTGAGGGTTTGGGCTAGAGAATTAGGGTTAGGATTGTTGGTAGGGTGAATTTTAGGGTTAGGTTTAATGTTAGTGTGAGTGTTAGGGTTAGGGTTAGGTTTAGGGTGAGGGTGAGAGTGAGGGTGAGGTTATGTTTCGGATTATGCTGAGGGATAGGGTTAGTGTGAGGGTTAGGGTTACCGTTAGCTTTACGGTGAGAGTTAGGGTGAGGGTTAGGTTTAGGGTGAGGGTTAGGGTTAGGGTGAGGGTTAGGGTGAGGGTTAGGTTTATGGTTAGTGTTAGGGTGAGGATGAAGGTGAGAGTTAGGCTGAGGGTGAGGGTGAGGGTGAGGGTGAGGATTAGGGTTAGAGTTAGGTTTAGGGTTATGGTGAGGGTAAGGGTGAGGTTGAGGTTTAATGTGAGGGTTAGGGTGAGGGTGAGAGCTAGGGTTAGAATTAGAGTTAGTGTGAGGGTGAGGGTAAATATGAGGGTTAGGTTGAGGGCTAGGGATAGGGTTAGGGTGAGGGTGAGGGTGAGGGTGAGTGTTAGGGTTAGTGTTAAGATTAGGTTTAGGGTTAGGGTGAGGGTTACGATTAGGCTGAATGTTTGGGTTAGGATGATGTATATTGTAAGGCTGAGGGTTAGGGTGAGGGTGAGTGTTAGGGTGAGGGTGAGGGTGAGGGTGAGGGTGAGTGTTAGGGTGTGGTTGAGGTTTAGGTTTCGGGTAAGGTTTAGGGTTACGGTGAGTGTTAGGGTGAGGGTGAGGTTTAGATTTAGCGTTAGGTTTATGGTGAGGTTTTGGGTTCGGGTTAGGGTTAGTGTGAGGGTGAGGGTGAGGGTTAGGTTTAGGGTTAGTGTTAGGGTGAGGATGAAGGTGAGAGTTAGGCTGAGGGTGAGGGTGAGGGTGAGAGTTAGGGTTAGGTTTAGGCTTTGGGTGAGGGTGAGAGTGAGGGTGAGTGTGAGTGTTAGGGTTAGGATTAGGGTTAGGTTTAGGCTGAGGGTGAGGGTGAGGGCTAGGGTTAGCTTTAGAATTAGGTTTAAGGTTAGGGTGAGTGTGGGGTTGAGTGTTAGGGTTAGGAATAGGGTTATGGTTAGCGTTAGGGTTAGGGTTAGAGTGAGGTTTAGACTGATGGTTGTGGTTAGGTTTAGTGTGAGGGCTAGCGTTAGGGGTAGGATTAGGTTTAGGATGAGTGTTAGGGTTAGGTTTAGGGTTATGATAAGGGTTAGGCAGAGGGTTAGAGTTAGGATTAGTGTGAGTGTTAGGTTTAGGGTTAGGGTAAGTGTTAGGGTGAGGGTAAAGTTTAGGTTGAGGATTAGGGTGAGGGTGACGCTAAGGTTTATATTGAGGGTTAGTGTGAAGGTTAGGTTTATGGTTAGATTTAGGATGAGTGTTAGGGTGTGGTTAAGTACTAGTGTGAGGGTTAGGGTGAGAGTGTGTGTTAGGGTTCGGGTTCGGGTAAGGGTAAGGGTGAGGGTTAGGTTGAGGGTGAGGGATAGGGAGAGGGTTTGGTTTAAGGTTAAGGATAGGGTGAGTATTTGGGTTAGGTTTAGGTTTAGGGTGAGAGTCAGGCTGAGGGGTAGGGTTTGGTTAAGGGTGAGGTTTAGGTTTAGTGTGAGGGTTTGGGTTAGGGTTAGGTTGATGGTAAGGGTTAGGGTGAGGGTTAGGGTGAGTGTGACGTTTAGGGTTAGAATTAGGTTTAGAGTTAGGGTTAGGATGAGTGTTAGGGTTAGGTTTGTGGTTAGGGTTAGGGTGAGGGCGAGGGTTAGGGTTAGGGTGAGGGTTAGTGTTAGGGTGAGTGCTAGGGTGAGGGTGAGGTTTAGGGTGAGGGTAATGGTGAGGGTGAAGTTTTTGGTTAGGTAAGGGTGAGGGCTAGGTTTAGGGTGGCTATTAGGGTTAGGGTTAGGGTTATGTTGAGTGTGAGGGTGAGGGTGACGGTTAGTTAGAATGAGGGTGAGGGTGAGGGTGAGGGTGAGTGTGAGGGTTAGGGTTAGGGTTAATGTGGGGGTTAGGATTAAGGTGAGGGTTAGGGTTATTGTGAGGGTTAGAATTAGGGTAAGTTCTAGGGTGAGTGCTAGGGTGAGGGTGACGTTTAGGGTGAGGGTAATGGTGAGTGTGAAGTTTTTGGTTAGGTAAGGGTTAGGGCTAGGTTTAGGGTGAATATTAGGGTTAGGGATGGGGTTAGGGTTATGTTGAGAGGGTGAAGGTTAGTGTTAGTATGAGGGTTAGGGTGAGGGTGAGGGTGTGGGTGAGGGTTAGGGTTAGGGTTAATATGGGGGTTAGGGTTAGGGTGAGGGTGAGGGTTAGAATTAGGGTGAGGGTTAGGTTTGGGGTGTTGTTTAGTGTGAGGGTTAGGGTGAGCGTGAGTGTTCAAGTCAGAGTTATGGTTAGGGTTAGTGTTACAGAGAGTGTTAGGGTGAGTGTTACGGTGACGGTGAGGGTTAGGGTTAGGGTTAGGTTTAGGGTGATGGGTAGTGTGAGCCTTAGGGTTAGGGTTAGTGTTTGTTTGCGAGTTAGGGTGAGGTTAAGGGTTAGGGTGAGGTTTAGGGTGAGGGTTAGGGTGAGGGTGAGAGGTAGTGTTAGCATTAGAGTTAGGGTGAGGGTGTGGGTTAGGGTGAGGGTTAGGGATAGGGTGAGGATTAGGGTTAGTGTGAGGGTTAGGGTTATGGTTAGGGTTAGTGTGAGGATAAGGGTTAGGGTGAGGGTTATGTGTGTTTGCGGTGTAGGGTTAGCTTTAGGGATAGGGTGAGCGATAGGGTGAGGGTTAGGTTTAGGGTTAGGGTTAGTTTTAGTGTGAGGTTTAGGGTTAGGGTGATGTTTTTGGTGAGGTTGAGTGTTAGGGTGAGAGTGATGGTGAGGGTGAGGGTTAGGATTAGGGTTAGGGTTAGGTTGAGGGTGAGGGTGAGGGTGAGGTTTAGGTATAGGATTAGGGTTAGGGTTAGGGTTAGTGTGAGTGTTAGGGTGAGGATGAGGGTTCGGGTGTTGCTAAGGGTTAGGGTGTGGGCAAGGGTTAAGGTTAGGGTGAGGATTAGTGTTAGAGTTAGGGTTAGGATTATGATGAGGGTAAGGGATAGGGTGAGGTTTGGGGTGAGGGTTAGGTTGAGGGTGAGAGGTAGTGTTAGCATTAGAGTTAGGGTGAGGGTGAGAGTTAGGATGAGGGTTAGGGTGAGGGTTAGGGTTAGGGTTAGGTATAGGGTGAGGGTGAGGGTGAGGGTGAGGGTTAGTGTTAGGATAAGGGTTAGGGTTAGGGTGAGGGTTAGAGTTAGGCTGAGGGTTAGGGTTAGGGTGATGTATATTGTGAGGGTGAGGGTTAGGGTGAGGGTGAGAGTTAGGGTGAGGGTGATGGTTAGATTTAGGGTTATGGTTATGGTGAGGTTTAGGGTTAGGGTTAGGGATAGGGTGAGAGTTACGGTGAGGTGTAGGGATAAGATTAGGGTGAGGGTTAGAGTGAAGGTTAGTGTTAGCGTTGGGGATAGCGTGAGTGTTAGGGTGAGGGTGAGGGTTAGGGTGAGTGTGAGAGTGAGGGTTTTGGTTGGGAAAGGGTTAGGGTTATTTTTAGGGTGAGGATTAGTTTGAGGTTGAGGGTTAGTGTGAGTGTTAGGGTTAGGGTGAGGGTCAGAGTTAGGATTTGGGTGAGGGTTAGGGTTAGGGTGATGTTTAGGGTGAGGTTTAGGGTTAGGGTGGGGGTTTGGGTTCGCGTGAGGGTGAGGGTTATTGTGTGGGTGAGGGTTAGGTTTGGTTGAGTGTTAGTGTAACTGTGAGGTTTAGGGTGAGCGGGAGGGTTATGTTTACGTTTAGGGTGAGGGTTAGGTTTATGGTGTGGGTTAGGGTGAGGGTTAGTGTGAGGGTTAGGGTTAGGGTTAGGGTGAGGTTTTGGGTTAATTTGAGGGTTAGGGTTAGGGTTAGGTTGAGTGTAAGGATTAGGTTGAGGGTTAGGGTGAGGGGTAGGGTTAGAGTTAGCGTGAGGGCTAGGGTGAGGGTGAGGGTTAGGTTGAGGGTGAGGGTGAGAGTGAGGGTTTCGGTTAGGTAAGGGTTAGGGTTAGGGTTACTGTGAGGGGTATCGTTAGGGTTAGGGTGAGGTTTAGGGGAGTGTGAGGGTTTGGTTGAGGGTTAGGGTTAGGGTGAGGGTTAGGGTTAGGTTTAGGGTGAGGGTTAGCGTTAGGGTGATGTTTAGTATGAGGGTGAGGGTTACTGTTAAGGTTAGCCTTAGGGAAAGGGTTAGGGTTAGCTTAAGGGTTAGGGTGAGGGTTAGAGTGATGGGTAGGGTTAGCATGAGGGTTAGAGTGAGGGTTAGGGTTAGGGTGAGTGTTAGGTTTAGGGTTAGGGTTAGGGTGAGGTTTAGTGTTAGGGTGAGGGATAGGGTGAAGGTGAGGTTTAGGTCGACGTTGAGGGTGAGGGTGAGGTTTTTGTTTAGGTAAGGTTTAGGGTCAGGTTCAGGGTGTGAATTAGGGTGAGGGTGTGGGTTAGGGTTAGGGTTAGGGTTAGGGTGAGGGTGAGGGTGAGGGTGAGTGTTAGGATGAGGGTTAGGGTGAGGGTGAGGGTGTTGGTGAGGGTGAGGATTTTGGATAGGATTAGTGTGAGGTTAAGGGTTACATGAAGGGTTCGGGTTAGGATGATTGTTAGGGTTAGGCTTAGGCTCAGGGTTAGTTTTGGGGTGAGCGTTAGGCTGAGGGGTAGTTTTAGGGTTAGGGTTAGGGTTATGGTGAGGGTAAGGTTTAGGGTCAAGTTTAGGGTTAAGCTGAGGGTTAAGGTTAGTGTTAGATTTAGGATTAGGTTTAGGGTTAGGGTGAGGGTGAGGGTTAGGGTTAGGGCTAGTGTGAGGGTTAGGGTTATTGTGAGAATTAGGTTTAGGGTGATGCTTAGGGTTAGGTTGAGGGTTAGGGTGAGGGTTAGGGTTAGGGTTAGGGTTAGGGTGAAGTTCAGGGTGAAGCTCGCGGTGAGTGTTAGGTTTAGAGAGAGGGTTAGGCTGAAGGGTAGGGTTAGGGTTATGTTTTTTGTGAGGGTGAGGGTTAGGTTGAGGAGGAGTCTTAGGGTGAGGTTGAATGTGCGGGTGAGTGTGAGGGTTAGGGTGTGCTTTAGGGTTACGGTTATGTTGAGGGTTAGGGTGATGGTTAGTGTTAGTTTGAGGGTGAGGGTTAGGTTTGGGCTTAGGTTTAGGGTGAGGGTTAGGTTTTGGGTTAGAGTGAGAGTTAAGGTGAGGTGTAGGGATAGTGTTAGGGTGAGGGTCAGGTGAGAGTGAGGGTTAGGGTTAGCGTTAGGGATAGGGTGACTGTTAGTGTGAGTGTTAGGGTTAGGGTGATGGTGAAGTTTAGGGTGATGATAAGGGATATGATTAGCGTTAGGGATTGGGTTAGGGTTAGGTTTAGGTTGAGGGCTAGGGTGAGGGTGATGGTTAGGTTGAGTTTGAGGGTGAGAGTTTCGTTTAGGTAAGGGTTAGGGTAATTTTTAGGTTGAGAATTATGTTGAGATTGATGGTTACTGTGAGTGTTAGGGTTAGGGTGAGGATTTGGTGAGGGTTATGGTTAGGGTGATGTTTAGCGTGAGGTTTAGTGTTAGGGTGAGGGTTAGTGTTCAGATGAGGGTTAGGGTTAGGGTGTGGGTGGGGTTTAGGTTTATGTTGAGTGTTAGGGTGACGGTGAGTGTTAGGGTGAGGGTGAGGGTTAGGGTTAGGTTTAGCGTGAGGGTTTCGTTTAGGGTGAGTGTTAGGGTGAGGGGTAGTTTGAGGGGTAGGTTAGGGTGAGGGTTAGGGTTAGGGTGAGTGTTAGGGTTAGGTTTAGTTTGAGGGTAAGGGTTAGGGTAAGGGTTAGGTTGAGGGTCATGGTAGGGGTGAGGGTTTCGTTTATGTAAGTGTTAGGGTTAGGTTTAGGGTGAGGATTAGGGGAGGGTGACGGTTAGGTTGAGGGTTAGGTTAGGTTTACAGTTAGGGTGAGGGTTAGCGTTAGGGTGATGTTTAGTATGAGGGTGAGGGTAACTGTTAGGGTTAGCTTTAGTGAAAGGGTTAGGGTTAGGGTAAGAGTTAGGGTGAGGTTTAGGGTAAGGGTTAGGGTTAGTGTGAGAGTAAGGTTTAGGGTTAGAGGTAGGGTTAGTGTGAGGATAAGGGTTAGGGTGAGGGTTAGGTTGAGGGTGAGGTTTAGGGTTATCGTTAGGTTTAGGGTGTGGGTTAGGGTGAGTATTAGGGTTATGGTTAGTTTTAGGGTTAGGGTGAGAGGGAGGGGGAGTTTGAGGAGGAGGGTGCAGCTTAGATTGAGGGTGAGTGTTGCTTTTAGGGTTTGGGTTAGGGTTAGGGTGAGGGTTAGGGTTAGGGTTAGGGTTAGTGTGAGGGTAAGTTTAGCGTTAGAGGTAGGGTTAGTGTGAGGATAAGCGTTAGGGTGAGGGTTAGGTTGAGGGTGAGGTTTAGGGTTATCGTTAGGTTTACAGTGTGGGTGAGGGTGAGGCTTAGGGTTATGGTTAGGTTTAGGGTTAGGGTGAGGGGGAGGGTTAGGTTGAGGGTGATGGTGAGGATTAGATTGAGGGTTAGGGTTACTGTTAGGGTTAGGGTTAGGGTGAGGGTGAGGGTTAGGGTTAGGGTTAGGGTTAGTGTGAGGGTAAGTTTAGCGTTAGAGGTAGGGTTAGTGTGAGGATAAGAGTTAGGGTGAGGGTTAGGTTGAGGGTGAGGTTTAGGGTTATCGTTAGGTTTACAGTGTGGGTGAGGGTGAGGCTTAGGGTTATGGTTAGGTTTAGGGTTAGGGTGAGGGGGAGGGTTAGGTTGAGGGTGATGGTGAGGATTAGATTGAGGGTTAGGGTTACTGTTAGGGTTAGGGTTAGGGTGAGGGGGAGGGTTAGGTTTAGGGTTAGGATGAGTGTAAGGTTTAGGGTGATGATTAGGGTGAGGGTGAGTTTTAGGATTAGGCTTAGGTTTAGGGTGAGGTTGATGGTGAGTGTGAGGGATAAGGTTAGGGTTAGGATGAGGGTGAGTGTTTTAGTTAGGTTTACGGTTAGGGTTAGGGTAAGGATTAGGCTGAGTTTGAGGGTTTGGATGAGGGTGAAGGTTAGGGTTAGGCTTAGGGGTGAGGGTTAGAGTTAGGTGTAGGGTAGGTGTAGGGTTGGTGTGAGGGGTAAGGTGAGGGTGAGTTTGAGGGTGAAAGTTAGGGTGAGGGTGAGGACGAGGGTGAGGGTTAGCGTTAGGATTAGTGTTAGGGTGAGTTTTAGGGTTAGGGTTACTGTTATTGTTGGGATTAGGCTTAGGATGAGGGCTAGGATGAAGGTAAGGTTTAGCTTTAGGTTTAGGATGAGAGTTAGGGTTTGGGGTGAGGGTTAGTGTTAGGTTTAGGGTGAGGATTAGGGTTAGGGTGATCTTTAGGTTGAGGGTGAGAAGTAGGGTGAGGGTGAGTGTGAGGTTTATGTTTAGGATTAGGGTTAGGTTTAGAGTTATAGTTAGGGGGAGGGTTCAGTTTAGTGTGAGGATTAGGGTTACAGTTAGGGTCAGGGTAAATGTTAGGTTGAGGGTTAGGGTGAGAGTGAGGGTTAGGATTAGTGTGAGTGTTAGTGTGAGGGTTAGGGTGAGGTTTAGGGTTAGAGGTAGGTTTAGAGTGAGGGTGAGGGTAAGGGTTAGGGTTAGTGTGAGGGTTAGTGTTATGGTGAGCGTTAGGGTGAGGGTTAGGTTTAGGATTAGGCTTAGGGTGAGGGTGAGGGTGAGGGTTAGTGATAGGATTAGGGTTAGGTTTAGGGTGAGGTTGAGGGTGAGGGTGAGGGTTAGGGTTAGGGTAAGTGTGAGTGCTAGGTTTAGGGTTAGGGTTAGGGTTAGGGTAAGGGTTAGGGTGAGGGTTATGGTTAGGATTAGGGTTAGGGTGTGGGTCAGGGTGAAAGTAGGGTTAGGTTGAGTGTTAAGGTTAGGGTGATGGTTATTGTTAGCGTAAGGTGGAGGGTTAGGTTTAGGGTGATGTTTTCTCTGGTGGTAAGGTTTAGGGTTAGGGTGATTGTTCAGGTGTGGGTGAGGGTTAGGATGAGGGTGAGGGTTATGGTTAGAGTTAGGGTTAGGGTGAGGGGTATTGGGAGCGTTAGGGTTAGGATTAGGGTTAGGTTTAGGGTGAGGAAAAGTTTTAGGGTGATGGTGATGGCGAGAGTGACGGTTAGGGTGTGGGTGAATGTTAGGGTTAGTGTGAGGGTTAGGTTTAGGTTTAGGGTTAGGGTTAGTGTGTGGGTAAAGGTTAGGGTTACGGTGATGTTGAGGGTGAGGGTTAAGGTTAAGGGTGAGGGTGAGTGCAAGAGTTAGGGTGAGGGTTAGGGTGAGTGTGAGGGTTAGGGTTATTGTTAGGTTTTGGATTAGGGAGAGAGTGAGGGAGAGGGTTAGGGTGAGGATGAGGGTTAGGGTTAGGGTTAGGATGAGGTTTATGGTTATGGTTTTGGTTAGGATTAGGTTTAGGTTGAGGATGAGGGTAAGGGTTAGGGTGAGGGTTAGGCTGAGTGTGAGGGTTAGGGTTAGTGTTAGGATTAGGATTAGGGTGAGGGTTAGTGTTAGTGTTAAGGTTAGTATGAGGGTGAGGGTGAGGGTGAGGGTTTGGGTGAGGGTAAGCGTGAGGGTAAGTGTTAGGGTGAAGGTTTGGGTGATGATGAGGTTTAGGGTTAGTGTTGTGGTTAGAGTTAGGTTTAGTCTGAGGGGGATGGGGAAGGGGAGTTTGAGGGTAAGGTTTAGGGTTAGGGTAAGGATGAGGGCTAGGGTGAGGGTGAGGGTTAGTGTGAGGGTGTGGGTGAGTTTTCATTTACCTTAGTGTTAGGGTTAGGGTGAAGATTAGGTTGAGGGTGAGGGTTATGGTGAGGTTAGGGTTAGGGTGAGTGTTAGGTTTAGGCTTAGGGTGAGGGTTAAGGTTAGAGTGATGTTTAGGGTGAGGGTGAGCGTTCGGTGAGGGTGAGGGTGAGGGTAAGGGTTAGGGTTAGGTTAGGGTGAGGGTGCGTGTGAGGGTTAGGATGAGGAATAGGGTTAGGGTTAGGGTTAGGCTGGGGTTAAGGGTCAGGGTGAGGGTGAAGTTTAGGGTTACGATGAGGGTTAGGGTGTGGGTGAGGTTTAGGGTCATTGTTAGCGTTTGGATAAGGGTGAGGGTGAGGGAGAGGGTTAGGGTAAGTTGAGGGTTAGGTTTAGGGTGAGAGTGAGGGTTAAGTTTAGTGTTAGGATTAGGATTATGGTGAGGGTTAGGGTCAGTGTTAGGGTTAGTATTAGGGTGAGGGTGAGGGTTAGGGTTAGGGTTAGCGTAAATGTGAGGGTAAGGGTTAGGGTGAAGGTTTGTGTGATGGTGAGGGTTAGGCTTAGGTTTATTTTTAGAGTGAGATTTAGTCTGAGGTGGTGGGGGAGGGTGAGGTTGAGGGTAAGGGTTAGGGTTAGGGTAAGTGTGAGGGCTAGGATGAGGGTGAGGTTTACTGTGAGGGTGTGAGTGAGGGTTTCATTTACCTTAGGGTTAGGGTTAGTGTGAAGATTATGTTGAGGGTGAGGGTTAAGCTGAGGTTAGGGTTAGGGTGAGGTTTAGGGTTAGGCTTAGGGTGAGGGTGAGCATTCGGTGAGGGTGAGGGTGAGGGTGAGTGTTAGTGTTAGGGTTAGGTTGAGGTTGAGTGTGCGTGTGAGGGTTAGGATTAGGAATAGGGTTAGGGTTAGGGTTAGGCTGAGGGAAAGGGTCAGGGTGACCCTGAAGTTTAGGGTTAGGTTTAGGTTTAGGGTTAGGGTGAGGGTTATGGTTAGTGTGAGTATTATGATTAGTGTTAGGTTTAGGGTTAGCGTGAGGGTAAGGATTAGGGTGAGTTCAAGGGTGAGGGTAAGGATTGGGGTTAGGGATAGGTTTAGGCTGAGGGCTAGGGTGAGGGTGAAGATTAGTGTGAGGGTTAGGGTGAGGCAATCTTTTAGCTTAAGGGTTAGGGTTATGGTGAGGATTAGCGTGAAGTTGAGAGTTAGGTTGAGGATTATGGTTAGGGTGATGGTTAGGTTTAGGTTTAGGGTAATTGTTAGTGTTTGGGTGATGTTTAGGTTGAGGGTGAGAGTTAGGGTGAGGATGAGTGTTCGCGGAAGGGTGGGGGTTCGGGTGAGGGAGAGGGTTGGGGTCTGGGTGAGGATTAGGTTTAGGGTGAGGGTTAGTATTATGATTAGTTTTAGTGGGAGGGTGAGGGTTAGGGGTAGGGTGAGCATTAGGTTGAGGGTTAGGGTTAGGGTTATGGTGCGGGTAAGGTTTAGGGTTAGGGTTAGGGTGAGGGTGAGGGTTAGGCTGAGAGTTAGGGTTAGGGATAGTGTGAGGGTTAGCGTTAAGGTTAGGGTTTGTATTAGTTTGAAGGTTAGGGTTAGGTTTAGGGTTAGGATAAGGGTTACGATGAGGATTAGGGTTAGGGTTAGTGTGAGTGTGAGGTTTAGGGTTAAGGTTTGGGTTAGGTTGAGGGTAAAAGTTAGGGTTAGGGTTAGGGTTAGGATGAGGGTTAGGGTGAGGGTTAGGGTTAGGTTTATGTTTAGGGTTAGGGTGAGGTTTAGGGTTAGGCTTAGGGTGAGGCTTAAGTTGTAGGTAAAGGTTAGGGTGAGTGTTAGGGTGAGGGTGAGGTTTAGGGTTAGGGTGAGGATAAGGGTTATGGTGAGGTTTATTGTGAGGGTGAGGGTTAGGGTTAGCATGAGGGTTAGGTTGAGGGTGAGGGGTTGGGTGTGGGTTAGTGTTATGGTTAGGGATAGGGTGAGGATTAGGGTTAGGGTTAGGGTTATGTTTAGGGTTAGGCTGAGGGGTAATGTTAGGGTTAGGGTGAAGGTTAGGTTTAGTGTGAGCGTTAGGGTTAGGTTTAGGGTGAGTTTTAGGTTTAGTGTGAGGGTTAGGGTCTGGGTCAGGTTGAGGGTAAGGTTTAGGGTGAGGGTTAGGATGAGGATGAGGTTTAGGTTTAGCATTAGGTTGACCCTTAGGGTTAGGATGAGGGATATGGTTAGGGTGAGAGTGAGGGTGAGGGTTAGGATTAGGGTTAGTGTAAGGGTTAGGGTGAGGTTAGGATTAGTGTGAGGGTTAGGGTGAGGGTCAGGGTGAGGGTTAGTATTAGTTTGATGGTTAGGTTTAGGGTAAGGGTTAGGGTTAGGTTTAGGGTGAGAGTTAGGGTTAGGGTTATATTTATTGTGAGGTTGAGGGTTAGGGTGAGGGTGAGTGTTCATATGAGGGTTAGTTTCGGGTGAGGGTGAGGGTTTGGGTTTGGTTGAGGGTTAGGTTTATGGTGCGGGTTAGGGTGACGGTGCGGTTTAGGTTGAGGGTATGTGTTAAGTTTAGAGTTAGGATTAGGGTGAGTGTGAGGGTTAGGGTTAGGGTTATGGTGAGAATTAGGGTGAGGTGTCGGTATAGGGTTGGGTTTAGTGTCATGGTTAGTGTGAGGGTTAGGCTTAGGTATAGGGTTAGTGTGAGTATAAGGTTTAGGGTGAGGGTTAGCGTTCTGGTGAGGGTTAGGGTTAAGCTTAGGGTGAGAGTTAGGGTTAGGGTGATGTTTAGGGTGAGATTGATGGTTAGTGTGAGGGTGAGGGTTAGGGTGAGGGTAGTGGTGAGGGTGTGGGTTAGGATTAGGTTTAGGGTGAGGATGAGGGTGAGAGTTAGAATTAGTTATAGTGTTAGGGTTAGGGTTAGGCTGAGGGTGGGGGTGAGGGTGAGGGTGAAGGTTAGGGTTAGGGTTAGGATTAGACTTAGAGTGAGGGTTAAGGTTAGTGTGAGGGTTTTTGTTAGGGTTAGGATTAGGGATAGTGTGAGGGTAAGGGTTAGGGTGAGTGTTAGGGTGAGGGTGAGGGTTTCGGTGATGTTTAGGTTAAGATTGAGGGTTAGGGTGAGGATGAGGGTTCGGGTTCGGGTGACGGTTCACTTGAGGTTGAGGGTTAGGGTGTGGGTGAGGGTTAGGGTTAGGGTGAGGGTTAGCATTAGGTTTAGGTTTAGTGTGAGGGAGAGGGTTAGGGGTTGGGTTAGGGTTAGACTGAGGGTTAAAGTTAGGGTTTGGGAGAGGTGTAGGTTTAAGTTTAGGGTGAGTTTTAGGGTGAGTGTGAGGGTTAGGGTGAGGGTCAGGGTCAGGGTTAGGGTTAGGGTTAGGGTTAGGGTGAGATTGAGGGTGAGGGTTAGGTTTAGGATTAGGGTTAGGGTTAGGGTTAGGGAGCATGTTAGGGTGAGTGTGAGGGTGAGGGTGAGGTTGAGAGTTCGGGTGTGGGTGAGGGTTAGGGTTAGGCTTAGGGTTATGGTGAGAGTAAGGTTAGGGTGAGCTTTGGGGTGAGGATGAGGGTTAGGGTTAGTGTTAGGGTTAGGGTGAGTGTTAGGGTGAGTGTTAGGGTTTAGTTTAGGGTTAGGGTGAGGGTGAGGTATAGGGTGAGGTTTAGGGTTAGGGTGAGGGATAGGTATAGGTTTAAGATTAGGGTGAGGGTGTGGGCGAGTGTTAGGATTAGGTTTAGCATTAGAGTTAGGGTGAGGGTGAGGGTCAGGGTTAGGTTTAGGGTTAGGATTAGGGTAAGGATGAGGGTGATGGGGAGGGTGAGAGTGTGGTTTACTGTTAGGGTTAGGGTTAGGGATAGGGCATGGTGATGGTGTGGGTTAGGGTTAGGATTAGGGTTATGATGAGGGTTCGGTTGAGTGTTAGGGTTAGGGTCAGAGTTAGTGTGAGGGTTAGTTTTAGGGTTAGGATAAGGGTTACGGTGAGGGTAAAGTTCAGGGTGAGAGTTAGGATGAGTGTCAGGTTTAGGATTAGGGTTAAAGTTAGGGTGAGTGTTAGCATTAGGGTTAGGGTGAGGGTTAGGTTGAGGGTGAGGGTTAGGGTTAGGGTGAGGGTAAGTGTTAGGTTGAGGGTTAGTGTGAGGGTGAGGTTTAGGGTTAGCATTAGGTTACGGTTAGTGTTAGGATGAGGGTTAGGTTTAGGATTAGGGTTAGGGTGACGGTGAGGGTTACTGTGAGGGTTAGGTTTAGGGTGAGGGTTATGGTTAGGGTTAAGGTGAGGGTGACGGTTAGGTTTAGGGTGATTTTTGGTGTGAGGGTGAGGGTTAGGGTGAACTTGAGTTTTCGGGTGAGAGTTAGGTTTAGGTTTAGAGTTAGGGATAGAGTTAGGTTGAGTGTAAGTGTTAGGGTGAGGGTTAGGGTGAATGTGAGTGTTAGGTTTAGGGTGAGGGTGAGGGTTAGTGTTAGGTTTAGGATGGATTAGAGTAAGGATTATGGTTAGGCCTATGGTTAGTATTAGGGTGAGGGTGCGGTTGAGGGTGAGGTTGAGTGTTAGGGTTAACTTTAGTGTGAGGGATAGTGTTAGGGTGAGGGTTATGTTTAGGGTGAGGGTTAGTTTTAGGGTAAGGGTTAGGGTGGGGGTTAGGTATAGGGTTAGGGGGAGAGTTAGGGTGAGGTGCCGGGATAGGGTTAGGGTGAGGCTTAGGGTTAGTGTGAGGATAAGGTTTAGGGTGAGGGGTAGGGTGAGGGTGAGGCTTTGGGTTAGCTTTATGGTTAGGGTGAGGGTTAGGGTGAGGGTTATTTTTACGGTGAGGGTTAGGGTCAGGGTTAGGGTGAGGCTTAGGGTTAGGGTGATGTTTAGGGTGATGTTGATGGTTAGTGTGAGGGTGAGGGTGATTGTTAGGTTGAGGGTCAGGGTGAGGCTGAGGTTTAGGGTTAGGTTTAGGGTGAGGTTGCGGGTGAGATTTAGAATTAGGAATAGTGTTAGGGTTAGGGTTAGGCTGAGGGTGAGTGTCAGGGTGACGGTGAAGGGTAGGGTTAGGGTTTGGATTAGGTTTAGAATGAGGGTTATGGTTAGTGTGATTATTATGTTTAGGGTTATGATTAGGGATAGGGTGAGGGTAAGGGTTATGGTGAGAGTTAGGGTGAGGGTTAGGGTTAGGGTTAGGATTAGGGTGAGGGTTAGGGTTTGGGTGATGTTTAGGGTGAGGTTGAGGGTTTGGGAGAGGATGAGGGTTCGGGTGATGGTGAGGGTGAGGGTGAGGCTGAGGGATAGGGTGTGGGTGTGGATTAGGGTTAGGGTGAGGGTTATCGTTAGGTTTAGGTTCATTGTGAGGGTGAGGGTTAGGTGTAGGGTTAGGG
Source organism: Dipodomys merriami (assembly GCF_024711535.1). Taxonomy (NCBI): domain Eukaryota; kingdom Metazoa; phylum Chordata; class Mammalia; order Rodentia; family Heteromyidae; genus Dipodomys; species Dipodomys merriami. Next base: position 12,678,846 of record NW_027203715.1, on the reverse strand, counting down.
ATAGGTTGAGGGTTAGGGTTAGGGTTAGGGAGAGGGGTAGGGTTAGGGTTAGGGTGAATTTAAGGGTGAGTGTGACAGTTCGGGTGTGGGTGAAGGTGAGGATTAGTGTTAGGGTTAGGTTTAGGGTGAGTTTGAGTGTCAGGGTTAGGTTTAGGATTAGGGTTAGGGTTAGGATTAGGGATCGGGAGAATGTTAGGGTGAGTGTGAGGGTGAGGGTGAGGTTGAGAGTTAGAGTATGGTTGAGGGTTAGGGTTAAGGTGAGGATTACGGTTGGGGTTAGGGTTATAGTGAGAGTAAGGGTTAGGGTGTGGTTTAGTGTGAGGATGAGGGTTAGGGTTAGTGTTAGGGTTAGGGTGAGGTTTAGGGTGAGGGTTAGGGCTTGGTTTACGGTTAGTGTGAGGGTGAAGTGTAGGGTGAGGGTTAGGGTTAGGGTGAGGTTTAGGAATAGGTTAGGGATAGGGTGAGGGTTTGGGATAGTTTTAAGGTTAGGTTTAGCATTAGAGTTAGGGTGAGTGTGAGGGTGAGGTTTAGCGTTAGGGTTAGGATTAGGATTAGGCTGAGGTTGATGGAGAGGTTGAGGGTGTGTCTTAGGGTTAGGGTCAGGGTTAGGGTTAGGGCAGGGTGAGGGTGAGGGTTAGGGTTAGGATTAGGTTGAGGATGAGGTTTAGGTTTTGGGTTAGTTTGAAGGTTAGGGTAATGGTTAGGGTTAGGTTTAGGTTGAGGGTAAAGTTCAGGGTGAGGGTTAGGGTGAGGGTGAGGTTTAGGGTTAGGGTTAAGGTTAGGGTGAGGATTAGCGTTAGGGTTATGGTCAGGGTTAGGTTTTGGGTAATTGTTAGGTTGAGGGTTAGTTTGAGGTTGAGGGTTAGGGTCAGGGTGAGGGTAAGGGTTAGGGTGAGGTTTAGGGTGAGGTTGAAGGTTAGGGTTAGCATTAGGTTTAGGGTGAGGGTGAGGGTGAGGGTGAGTGTTTGGGTTATGGGTAGGATAGGGGAAGGATTAGGGTTAGGGTTAGGTTGAGGGTGAGGGTTAGGCTGAGGGGTAGCGTAAGAGTTAGTTTGAGGTTAGGTTTATTGTGAGGGTTAGGGCTAGGGTTAGGGTGACGGTAAGGGTTAGGTTGAGTGTTTGGGTGAGTGTGAGTTTTAGGGTTAGCATTAGGTTTAGGTTTAGAGTTAGGATGAGGTTTAGGGTTAGGATTACGGTTAGGTTGAGGGTGATGTTGAGGCTTAGGGTTAGGGTTAGGTTGAGGGCTATTGTGAGGGTGAGGGTTAGGGTGAGAGTGAGGTTGAGCGTGAGGTTTTCGGTTAGGTAAGGTTTAGGGTTAGGTTTAGGGTGAGGATTAGGCTGAGGGTGTGGGTTAGGGTTAGGGTTAGGATGAGGGTGAGGGTGAGGGTTAGTTTTAGGATGAGGGTTAGGGTTAGGTATAGGTTGAGAGTGAGTGTGAGGGCGAGGGTTAGTGTAAGGTTTATTGTGAGGTTTAGGGTTACGGTGAGGGTACGGTTAGGATGAGGGTTCAGGTTAGGGTTAGGGTGAGGGTTAGTGTTAGGGTAATTTTTGGTGATATGGTGTGGGTTAGGGTGAGGGTGAGTGTTCAGGTGAGAGTTAGGGTTAGGTTTAGGGTAAGTTTTAGGGTGAGGGTTAGGGTGAGGATGAGGGTTAGGGTTAGGTTCAGGGTTTGGAATAGTGTTAGGGCTAGGGTGATGGTGAGGGTTAGGGTTAGGATTATGGTTAGGATGAGGGTTAGGCTGAGGGTTAGTGTTAGGGCTAGTGTGAGTGTTAGGGTTAGGGTTAGGTTTATGGTTATGGTGTGGGTTAGGGTTAGGTTTAGAATTAGGCTTAGGATAAGGGTTAGGCTGAGGGTTAGGGTTAGGGTTAGTGTGAGAGTTATGTTTAGGGTTAGAGTTTGGGTTAGGTTGAGGGTAAAGATTAGGTTGAGTGTTAAGGTGAGGGTGAGGGTTAGGGTTAGGGTGAGGGTTAGGGTGAGTGTTAGGGTAAGGGTTAGGCTGAGGTTTAGTGTTAGGGTTAGGGTGAGGTTTAGGGTGAGGCTTAGGTTTAGGGTTAAGGTGAGAGTTAGAGTGTGGGTAAGTGGTAGGGTGCGGCTTAGTCTGAGGGTAGGTTTAGGGTTAGGTTGAAGGTTAGGTTTGGCATTAGGGCTAGGGTGTGGATGTGTGTTATGGTGAAGGTTATGGTTAAGGTTTGGGATAGGGTGTGGATTAAGCTTAGGTTTAGGTTTAGGGTGAGGTTTAGGCTGAGGGGTTTGGATAGGGTTAGGCTGAGAGTAAAGTATAGTGTGAGGTTTAGGGTTAGGATTAGGGTGAGTGTTAGGTTTAGTGTGAGGGTTAGGGTTAGGGTTAGGGTGAGGGTAAGTGTTAGGGTGAGGGTTAGTGTGAGGGTGAGGTTTAGGGTTAGCATTAGGTTTAGGGTTAGGGTGAGGCTGAGTGTTAGGTTTAGTTTTAGTGTGAGGGTAAGTGTTAGGGTGAGGGTTAGGTTTAGGGTGAGGGTTAGGGTTAGGTTAGGGTTAGGTTGAGGGTTAGGGTTAGGGTGAGGGTTAGTGTTAGTGTTAGGGTGAGAGATAGGGTTAGGGTTATGTTTATTGTGAGGGTTATTGTTAGGGTGAGGGTGAGTGTTCGGGTGAGGGTTAGGGTTCAGGTAAATGTGAGGGTTAGGCTGTGCTTGCGGGTTAGGTTTAGGGTGAGGGTTAGGGTGACATTGAGTGTTAGTGAGAGGGTGAAGTTTAGGTTTAGGGTTAGGCTTAGGGTGAGGGTTAGGGTTAGGGTTATGGTTAGGGGGAGTGTTAGGGTGAGGTGTCGGGATAGGGTTATGGTGAGGGTTAGGTTTAGGGTTTGGGTGAGGGTGAGGGATAGGGTGAGGGTAAGGGTTAGGGTTCGCGTTAGGGTGAGGGTTAGGGTTAGGTTTCGGTGAGGGTGAGGGTAAGGTTGAGGGTGATCGTTAGGGGTAGGTTGATGGTTTAGTGTGAGGTTAAGGGTTAGTGTGAGGGGGAGGGTGATCTTGAGGGTTACATTGAGGGTGCAGGTGAGGGTGAGGTTGAGGGTGAGGGTTACCGTTATGGTTAGGGTGAGGGTGAAGGTTAGGGTTAGGATTAAGTTTAGGGTTAGTGTTAGTCTGAGGGTGAGGGGGAAAGTAAGTGTGAGGGTTAGGGTTAGGGTTAGCGGGAGGGTTAGGCTTAGTGTGTGGGTTAGTGTGAGGATGAGAGTGAGGTTGAGGGTTTGGGTTAAGATTAGGGTTAGGGTTAGGGTTAGCGGGAGGGTTAGGCTTAGTGTGTGGGTTAGTGTGATGATGAGAGTGAGGTTGAGGGTTTGGGTTAAGATTAGGGTTAGGGTGAATTTTAGGGTTACGGTTAGGGTTATTGTTAGGATTATGGTTAGGGTGAGGTGATTGTGAGGGTTAGCATTAGTGTTAGGGTTAGGGTTAGGGTGAGGGTGGGGTTGAAGTTTAGGGTTCGGATTATAGTTAGATTTAGGTGGGGAAGTGGAGGTTGAGGGTGAGGGTTAGGGTTAGGGTTAGGGTGAGGGCTAGGGTGAAGGTGAGTGTTAGGGTGAGGGTGAGGGTTTCGGTTAGGTAAGTTTCAGGGTTAGGGTGAGGGTTAGGTTTTGGGTGATGTTTAGTGTGAGGATGAGGGTTAGGGTTAGGGTGAGGGTGAGGGTTCGGGTTCGGGTTAGTGTTAGATTTTTGGTGAAGGTGAGGGTGAGGGTTAGGATTAGGAACAGGGTTAGGGATTGGCTTGGGCTGAGGGTGAAGTTCAGTGTGAGGGTGAAGCTTAGGGTTAGGGTTAATGTTAGGGTTAGGGTAAGGGTTAAGGTTAGTGTGAAGGTTGTGGTTAGGTGTAGGGTTAGTGTTAGGATGAGGACATGGGTTAAGGTGAGGTTAGGATGAGGATGATGTTTAGGGTTAGTGTGAAGGTTAGGGTGAAGTGTTAGGGTTTAGGTGATGTTCAGGGTGAGGGTGCGGGTTAGGTTGAAGATGAGGTTTCGGGTTCGGGTGAAGGTTCGGGATAGGGTTAGGTTTAGGGGTGGGTTAGGATTAGGGTTAGTGTTAGGGTTAGGGGAAGGGTTAGGGAGAGGTGTAGGGGTTTGAGTAGGGTTAGGTTTAGGGTGTGTGAGGGTGAGGGTTAGGGTGATGTTGAGGGTTAGGGTTAGGGTGACGGTAAGGTTTAGGTTGAGGGTTAGGGTGAGGGTTAGGGTGAGTGTTTGGGTTAAGCTTAAGGATAGGGTGAAGATTAGGGTTAAGTTTAGGTTTAGGCTGAGGGTTAGGCTGAAGGTTAGCGTTAGGGTTAGTGTGAGGGTTAGGGTTAGGGTTAGGTTTAGCATGATGGTAACGGTTATGGTGAGGGTTAGGGTGTGAGATTTAGGGTTAGCATTAGGTTTAGGGATAGGGTTAGGATGAGTGGTAGGGTTAGGGTGAGGGTGAGGGTTAGGGTTAGGGTTAGGGTGAGGGTTCATGTTAAGGTGAGGGCTAGGGTGAGGGTGAGGGTTAGGGTGAGGGTGAGGTTGAGGGTGAAGATTTCGGTTAGGTAAGGTTTAGGGTTAGGGTTTGGGTGAGGATTAGGGTGAGGGTGTGGGTTAAGGTTAGGGTTTGGGTTAGGATTAGGGTGATCGTGAGGGTGAGGGTTAGGGTGAGTGTGAGGGTGAGGATTAGGTTTAGGGTTAGTGTGAGGGTTAGGGTTACAATTAGGGTTAGGGTTAAGGTGAGGGTTAGGGTTAGGTTTAGGGCGAGTGTTAGGGTTACAGTGATGTTTACTGTGAGTATGAGGGTTAGGGTGAGGGTGAGTGTTCTGGTGAGAGATAGGTTTAGGGTTAGTGTAAGGGATAAGGTTAGTGTGACGGTCAGGGTAAGGGTGAGGGTTAGGGTGAGGGTGAGGGTTAGGTTTAAGGTGAGGTTTAGGGTTAGGGTTAGGGTTAATGTTAGCGTTAGGATTAGGTTTAGTTTGGGGTTAGGGTGATGGTAAGGGTTAGGGTGAGGTTGAGGCTGAGGGTGAGGGTTAGCGTTAGGGTGAGTGTAAGTGTTTGGGTGAGGGTTAGGGTGAGGGTGAGAGTTAGGGTTAGCATTAGAGTTAGGGTGAGGTTGAGGGTTAGGGTGAGCGATAGGGTTGGGCTGAGGGATAGGGTGAGCTTTAGGGTTAGTGTGAGGCTAAGGGTTAGGGTGAGGTTTTAGGGTGAGGGTGAGGTGTAGCGTTAGCGTTAGGGATAGGGTGAGTGTTAGGGTGAGAGTTATGTTAAGGTTCAGGGTTAGGGTTAGGTTTAGGATGAGGTCTAGGGTTACGGTGATATTTATGGTAAGGGTGAGTGTTAGGGTGAGGGTGAGGGTGAGGGTTAGGTTTAGGGTTAGTTTGAGGTTGAAGGTGAAGGTTACGTTTAGGATTAGCGTTATGGTTATGGTTATTGTGAGTGTAAGGTTGAGGATGCGGTTTCGGGTGATGGTGAGGTTTGGGTGTAGATGATGGTTAGGGATAGGGTGAGGATTATGGTAAGGGTTAGGGTTACGGTTATGGTGAGGGGAAGATTTAGGGTGAAGTTTAGGGTGAAGATGAGGGTTAGGGTTAGCGTTAGGGTTAGGATGAGGGTAAGGGTGAGTATTAGGGTTAGGGTTAGGGTTAGGGTTAGGGTGAAGGTGAGGGTTAGTGTTAAGATTAGGGTTAGGGTAAGGATTAGGGTGAGCATGAGGGTGAAGGTTAGGGTGAGCATTAGGGTTAGGATTAGGTTTTGTTTTCAGGTTAGGGTTATGGTTAGTGTTAGGGTTAGGGATAGGTTTAGTGTGAGGGTAAGGATAATCGTGAGGGTTAGGGTGAGGGTGAGGGGTAGGGTGAGTGTAAGGGATAGGGTAAGGGTTAGGGTCAGGGTGAGAGTTAGGGTTAGCATTAGAGTTAGGGTGAGGGTGAGGGTTAGGGTGAGCGTTAGGGTTAGGGTTACTTATAGAGTGAGCATTAGGGTTAGTGTGAGGATAAGGGTTAGGGTGAGAGTTAGGGTGAGGGTGAGGTGTAGGGTGAGGTTTAGGGTTAGGTTTAGGGTGACGGTTAGGGTTAGGGTGATGTTTATGGTAAGGGTGAGTGTTAGGTTGAGGGTGAGGGTGATGGTTAGGTTTATGGTTGGGTTAGTGTGAGGGTGAGGTTGAAGGTTAGGTTTAGGCTTAGCTTTATGGTTATGGTTAGTGTGAGTGTTAGGGTGAGGATGAGAGTTCGTGCGATGGTGAGGGTTAGGGTGTAGGCGAGGTTTAGGGTTAGGGTGAGGATTAGGGTAAGTTTTAGGGTTAGGTTTATGGTGAGGGAAAGGGTTAGGGTGAGGTTTAGGATGAAGATGAGGGTTAGGGTTAGCGTTAGGGTTAGGAGGAGGGTTAGTGTGAGTGTTAGTTTTAGGATTAGGTTTAGGGCGAGGGTGATGGTTATTGTTAAGATTATGGTTAGGTTTAGGGTGAGGGTTAGGGTGAGGGTGAGGGTTAGGGTTAGTGTTAGTGTGAGTGTTAGGGATAGGGTGAGTGTTAGGTTTAGGGTGAGGTTTAGGTTTAGGGTAAGGGTTATGGTGAGGGTTAGGGTTAGGTTTAGGGTGAGGGTCAGGGTGAGGGTTAGGGTTAGGTTGAGGGTGAGGGTGAGGGTGTCAGGGTTAGTGTGAGGGTTCGGGTGAGGTGAAGGTTAGGGTGTGCTTGAGGGTTACGTTAAGGTTTAAGGTTAGGCTGAGGGTTAGGGTTAGGGATAGTGTTATGGTGAGAGTTATTGTGAGGTGTAGGGATAGGTTTAGGTTGAGGGTTAGGGTGAGGATGAGGGTTAGGGTTAGCGTTAGGGATAGGGGGAGGGTTAGGTTGAGGCTTAGGTTTAAGGTGAGGGTGAGGGATAGGGTGAAGGTGAGGGTGAGTGTTTCTTTTAGGTAAGGGTTAGCGTTATTTTTAGGGTGAGGATTAGGTTGGGGTTTAGGGTTAGTGTGAGTGTTAGGGTTAGGGTGTGGGTTAAGGTTAGGATTTGGTTGAGTGTTAGGGTGACGGTGAGGGTTAGTGTAAGGGTGAGGTTTAGGGTTGGGTTTAGGGTGAGTGTCAGGGTTAGGGTGAGGGTTAGGGTGAGGGGTATTGTTAGGGTTAGCAGGAGGGTTAGGGTTAGTGTGAGGGTTAGTGTGAGGGTTAGGTTTAGGGTTAGTGTGAGGATAAGGGTTAGGGTGAGGTTAAGGTTGAGGGTGAGGGTTAGAATTATCGTTAGGGTTAGGGTAAGTTTAGGGTGAAGATTAGGGTTAGGGTGATGTTTACGGTGAGGGTGAGGGTTAGGGTGAGGATGAGGGTGAAGGTTAGGTTGAGGTTGAAGGTGAGGGTGAGGGTTAAAGTTAGGGTCAGGTTTAGGGTTAGGGTGAGGGTTAGGGTTAGGCTGAGGGTTAGGTTTACTGTGAGGGTTAGGGTTATTGTTAGGGTTAGGGTTAGGGTGAGGGTGAAGGTTAGGGTTACGGTTAGGATGAGGGTAAGTGTTAGGGTGAGGGTGAGGCTTAGGATAAGGCTTAGGGTGAGGGTGAGTGTGAGGGTAAGGGTTAAGGTTAAGGTTTGGGTGAGTGTGAGTGTTAGTGTTACGGTTAGCGTGACCTTTAGGGTTAGGTTTATGTTTATTGTTAGGATTAAGGTTAGGATGAGAGCTAGGGTGAAGGTGAGGGTTAGGGTTAGGGTTAGGATGAGGGTTAGGTTTAGGTTAGGGTTAGAATTAGGTTCAGGGTGAGGGTTAGGGTTAGTGTGATGTTTAGGTTGAGGGTGAGAGTTAGGGTCAAGGTGACGGTTCGGGTTAGGCTTAGGGTGAGGGTTACATTTAGGATTAGGGTTAGGTTTATGGTTAGAGTTGGGGTGAGGGTTAGGTTTACTGTGAGGGTTAGTTTTAGGGTTAGGGTGAGGGTAAGTATTAGGGTGAGGGTTAGGGTGAGAGTGAGGGTTAAGATTATCGTAAGTGTTAGTGTGAGGGTTAGGGTGATGGTTAGGTTAGAGTTAGGGTTAGGGTGAGCATGAGGGTTATGGTTAGGGTTAGGGTTAGGGATAGGGTAAGGGTGAATGTGAGGGTGAGGGTTAGGATTATTGTTAGTGTTAGGGTTACGGTTAGTGTTAGTGTGAGAGTGAGAGTGAGGTTTAGGTTTAGGATTAGGGTTAGGACTAGGGTTAGGCTTAGCGTGAGGCTGAGGGTGATGGTGAGGGTTAGGGTTAGTGTGAGGGTTTGGATTATTTTTAGGATAAGGGTGAGTGTGAGGTTTAGGGTGAGGGTGAGGGTTCGTGTGAGGATGATGGTAAGGGTGAGAGGGTGTCTGTGAGGGTTAGGGTAAGGGTGTGGGTTTGGGTTACGGGTAGCATTAGCTTCAGGATTAAGGATAGGGTTCAGATTAGGGTGAGGTTTAGGGTGAAGGATGGGGATAGGGTTAGGGTTAGGGTTAGGGTGAACTTTAGAGTAAGGGTTAAGGTGAGGTTAGGGTGAGTGGTAGGGTTAGGTTTAGGGTGAGTGTTAGGCTTAGTGTGAGGTTTGGGTTAGGGTTAGGATTAGCGTTAGTGTGAGTATAAGGGTTAGGGTGAGGGTTAGGGTGAGAGTGAGGGTTAGGGTTAGTGTAAGGGTTAGGGTAAAAGTTAGGGTGAGGTTTAGGGTGAGTGTAAGGTTTAGCATGAGGGTTAGGGTAAGGGTGAGGTATAGGGTTATGGTTAGGGTAAGGGTTAGGGCGAAGATTAGGGTAAGGTTGAGGGTTAGGGTTAGCATTATTGTTAGGGTGAGTGTGAAGGTTAGGGTGAGGTTTAGGGTTAGGTTTAAGGATAAGGTGAGGATTATGTTTAGGGTTACGTTTAGGGTGAGGTTTAGGCTGAGGGGTAGGTTTAGGGTTAGGGTTAGTGTGAGAGTTAGGGTGAGGGTTAGGGTTAGGGTTAGGGTTAGGGTTAGGATGAGGGTGAGGGTGAGGTTGAGGTTAAGTGTTAGAGTGAGGGTTAGTGTGAGGGTTTGCTTTAGGGTTAGCATTAGGGTTAGGGTTAGGGTTAGGTTGAGGGTTAGCATTATGGTTGGGGTTAGGGTGAGTGTGAGGTTTAGGGTTAGCATTCGGGTTAGGTTTAGGATTAGGGTGAGGTTTAGGGTTAGGGTTATGTTTAGGGTGAGGGTGTGGGTTAGGATTAGGTTTAGCGTTAGTGTTAAGCTGAGAGTGAGTGAGGGTTCGAATGAGGGTTAGTCTAAGGGTTAGGTTTAGAGTGAGGGCGAGGGTCAGTGTGAGGGTTAGGGTTTTGTGAGTGTTAGGGTTAGGGTTAGGGTTAGTTTGAGGATTCGGTTGAGGGTTCGGGTGAAGTTGAGGGTTAGGGTGTGGGTGACGGTTAGGGTTAGGGTGAGGGTTAAGATAACACTAAGTGTTAGGGTGAGGGTGAGGACTATGGTTAGGGAGAGTGTTAGCGTGAGGGTCAGGGTTAGGATTAGTGTGAGGATTACGGTTAGGGTTTGGGTTAGGGATATGTTGAGGGTAAGGGTTAGGGTGAGGTTCAGGGTGAGGGTGAGGGTTAGGGTTAGCGTTAGGGTGAGTGTGAGAGTTAGGGTTACGGTTAGTGTGAGGGTTAGGGTTAGGAAGAGTGTTAGGGATAGGTTTTGGGTTAAGGTGAGAGTTAGAGTAAGGGTTAGATTAGAGTTAGGGTGAGGGTATGGCTTAGGGTGCAGTTTAGGGTGAGGTTGAGGATTAGGGTTAGGAAGAGGTTGAGGGTAAGTGTTAGGGTGAGGGCTAGGTTTAGGGTTAGGTTTTGGGTGAGTGTAGGGGTTATGGTGAGGGTGAGGGTGAAGATTAGGTTTAGGATTAGGGTTAGCGTTAGGGTGAGGGTTATGGATAGGGTTAGGGTTAGGGTGAGGGTTATGGATAGGGTTAGGGTTAGGGTGAGGTTTAGGGTTAGGTTTAGCTTTAGTTTTAGGGTGAGGGTGAGGGGGACGTTAGGGTTTGTATTAGGTTTAGGGTTATGGTTCGGATGAGGGTTAGGCTGAGGGGTAGGGTTAGTGTGAGGGGGAGGGGGAGGGGGAGGGTTAGGGTGAGGGTGATGGTGATGGTGAGGGTGAGGGTGAAAGTTAGGTTTAGGGTTAGTGTTATGATAAGTTTTAGGTTTAAAGTTAGGGTGAGGGCTAGGGTGAGGGTGAGGTCTAGTGTTAAGTTTTGGATTAGGGTGAGGTTTAGGGTTAGGGTGAGTTTTAGGGTGAGGTTTACGTTTAGTGTGAGGGTTACAGTTACGGTTAGGGTTAGGGTGAGGGTAAGAGTTAGGGTGAGGGTGAGGGTGAGAGTGAAGGTTAGGGTGACGGTGAGGTTGAGGTTGAGTTTGAGGTTTAGGGTTAGGGTTAGGTTTAGGGTGAGAGTTAGTGTTAGGGTTAGGTTAAAGTTAGGGTTAGGGTGACATGTACGGTTAAGTTTAGGGTGAGGGTTAGGGTTAGTGTGAGGATTAGGGTTAGGGTTAGGGTTAAGTTTAGGGTGAGGGTTAGGGTTAGGGTTAGGTTTAGGATGAGTGTAAGGCTGAGGTTAGGGTTAGGGTTTGGGGGAGGATAAGTGTTAGGGTGAGGGTGAGGGTAAGGTGAGGGTAAGGGTTAGATGAGGATGAGGGTTAGGATTAGGATTAGGATTAGGGTTAGGGTTAGGGTGAAGGTTAGGGTTAGGGATAGGTTTAGGGTGAGGGTTTTGGTTAGATTTAGGTTTAGAGTTAGGGTGAGGGTGAGGGTGAGGTTTTGGTTTTGGGTTAGGGTAAGGGTTTGTGTTCGGCTGAAGCTAAGGTTGAGTTTGAGGGTGAGCGTTAGGGTTAGGTTTAGGGTTAGGATAAGGTTGAGGGCTAGTGTTAGCATTAGGGTTAGGGTTAGGGTGAGCATGAGGGTGAGGATTAGGTTTAGGACTAGGATTAGGGTTAGGGTTAGTGTTAGGCTGAGCGTGGGGGTGAGGTTGTGTGTGAGGGTTATAGTTAGGGTTAGTTTTAGGGTGAGGGTTAGGGTGAGCGTGAGGATTAGCTTCAAGGTTAGGGTGAGGGTGAGGGTTTCAGTTAGGAAAGGTTTAGGATTAGGTGTAGTGTGAGGATTAGGGTAATGCTGAGGTCTAAGATGAGGGTTATGTTTAGGGTGAGGGTTAGGGTTAGGATTAGGATGAGGTTTATGGTTAGGGTGTGTTTAGGTTGTGGGTGAGTGTGAGGGTTAGGGTGAGGGTTAGGGTGTAGGTGAGGGTTAGGTTTAGATTGAGGGTTAGGGTGACCGTGAGGGTTAGGATGAAGCTGAAGGTTAGGGTTACTTTTAGGGTGAGTGTTAGGGTGAGGGTTAGTGTGAGGATAAGGGTTAGGTTTAGGGTTATGTAGAGGGTAAAGGGTAGGGTGAGGTTTAGGGTGAGTTTGAGGGTTAGGGTTAGTGTTAGAGTAAGGGTGAGTTTTAAGGTGAGTGTTAGGGTTAGGGTGAGGGAGAGGTTTAGGGTTAGGGTGAGGGTTGCGGTTAGGGTGAGTGTCAGGGTTAGTGTTAGTTTTAGAGTTAGGGTGATTCTGAGGGTTAGGGTTAAGATTAGGGTTAGTGTTAATGTTAGGCTGAGGGTTAGGGTGAGGCTTAGGTTTAGGTTTAGGGTTAGGGTTATTTGAGTCTTTGGGTTAGGTTTAGGAAGAGGGTTTGGCTGAGGGTTGAGGTTATGTTTAGGGTTCTGTTGAGTGTAAGGCTTAGAGTGAGGGTTAGGGTGAGGGTGAGGTTGAGGATTAGGGTTAGGTTGAGTGTTAGGGTGAGCATTAGGGTGAGGGTTAGGTTTAGGTTGAGGGTTAGGGTGAGGGTTAGAGTGAGGATTAGTGTTAGTTTTAGGGTTAGGGTTAGAGTGAGTTTTAGGGTGAGGGTAATGGATAGAGTGATGGTTAGGTTGAGGGTGAGGGTGAGGGTGAGGGTGATGGTGAGGGTTAGGGTCAAGGTGAGGGTTAGGTTAGGGTTTGGGTGAGGGTTAGGGTTAGGGTGAGGGTGAGGGGTAGGTTTAGGTTTAGGGTAAGTGTTAGGGTTAATGTGAGGGTAAGGTTAGGGTTAGAGTTAGTGTGAGCAAAAGGGGTAGGGTGAGGTTTAGGGTGAGGGTTAAGGTGAGGTTTACTTTTAGTATGAGAGTGAGGGTTAGAGTTAGGTTTAGGGTGAGGGTTAGGGTTAGGGTGAGGTTTAGGATAGGGTTAGGGTGAGGGTGAGGGTTCTAGTGAGGGTGAGTTTTAGGGTGGGCATGATGGTCATGGCTAGGGTGAGGGTTAAGGTGACCATGAGGGTTAGGGTGAGGGTGAGGGTTAGGATTACTGTGAGGATTAGGGTTAAGATTATGGTGAGGATTAGTTTTAAGTTTAGGGTTAGGGTTATGGTGAGGGTAAGGGTTAGGATGAGGTTTTGGGTAATGGTGAGGTTTAGGGATAGCTTTAGATTTAGGGAGAGGGTTAGTGTGAGGGTTAGGATTCGGGTTAGGCTTAGGGTGACTGTGAGGGTTACAGTTAGGATTAGGTGTAGGATTAGGCTGAGGCTAAGGTTTAGGGTGAGGGTTAGGGTGAGGGTGAGGGTTATGGTTAGGTTTAGGGTTAGGGTGAGGATTAGGTTTAGGGTGAGGTTGAGGGTGAGGTTTAGGTTTAGGATTAGGCTTAGGTGTAGGGTTAGGCTTAGGGTGAGGGTGAGGGTGAGGGTGAAGGTTAGGGTGAGGGTTAGGGTTAGGGTGAGGGTTAGGGTTAGGATGATGTTTAGGGTGAGGGTGGGTGTTAGGGTGACGGTGATGGTGATGGTGAGGGTGAGGGTGTAGGTGAGGGGTCGTGTTAGCGTGAGGGTAGGGTGAAGGTGATGGTTAGGGTGAAGGTGAGGGTTAGGGATAGGGTTAGGGTGAAGGTTAGGGTTAGGGTTAGGCTGACGGGTAGTGTGAAGGGTAATGTTAGGGTTAGGGTGAGGGTTAGGGTTAATGTGAGGTTAGGGTGAGGGTTAGGGTTAGGGTGAGGGTTAGGGTAATGCGATGGTAAGGGTTAGGGTGAAGTTGAGGGTTAGGATTAGGATTAGGGTTATGGTTAGGGTGAGGGTTAGGGAGAGGGTTAGGGTTAGGCTGAGGGTTTGGTTAGAATTAGGTTTAGATTTAGGGTGAGGGTGAGGGTGAGGGTGAGGTTTAGGGTTTGGATTAGGATTAGGGTTAGAGTTCGGCTGAGGCTGAGGTTGAGTGTGAGGGTGAGGGTTAGGGTTAGGTTTAGGGTTAGGTTGAGGTTGAGGGCTAGTGTTAGCATTAGGAATAGTGTTAGGGTTAGTGTTAGTGTGAGGGTTAGGGTGACGGTGAGGGTTAGGGTGAAGTTGAGGGTTAGGTTTACTTTCAGGGTGAGTGTTAGGGTAAGGCTTAGTGTGAGGATTAGGGTTAGATTTAGGGTTACGGAGAGGGTAAGGGTTAGGGAGAGGTTTAGGGTGAGGGTGAGGGTTAGGGTTACCGTTAGAGTAAGAGTTAAGTTTAAGGTGAGTGTTCGGTTTAGGTTGAGGATGAGGGTTAGGGTTAGGGTGAGTGTTGGTGTTAGGGTGAGGGTCAGGTTTAGTTTTAGAGTTAGAGTTAGGGTGATGGTGAGGGTTAGGGTTAAGATTAGGGTTAGGGTTAATGTGAGGCTGAAGGTTAGGGTGAGGGTTAGGTTCAGGGTGAGGGTTAGGTTTTGGGTTAGGGCAAGGTTTAGTTTGAGTGTTAGGGTTAGGGTTAGGAAGAGAGTTTGGCTGAGGGTTGGGGTTATGGTTAGGGTTATGGTGAGGTTAAGGTTTAGGGTGAGGGTGAAGGTGAGTATTAGGGTTAGTTGAAGGTTAGGGTGGGCATTAGGGTGAGGAATAGGTTTTGGTTGAGGGTTAGAGTCAGGTTTAGTGTTAGTGTTAGGGTTAGGGTTAGGGTGAGGTTTAGGGTGAGGGTAAGGGTTACAGTGATGGTTAGGTTGAGGGTGAGGGTGAGGTTGATGGTGAGGGTTAGGATCAAGGTGAAGGTTAGGGTTAGGGTTACGCTGAGGGTTAGGGTTAGAGTTAGGTTGAGGATAAGGGTTAAGTTGAGGTTTAGGGTGAGAGTGATGGATAGGGTTAGCGTTAGGTTTAGGGTGAGGGTTAGGGTAAGGATTAAGGTGAGGTTTAGTTTTAGGATGAGGGGGGGTTAGAGTTAGGTTTAGGGTGAGGTTCAGATTAGCGTGAGGTTTAGGGTAGGGTTAGGGTGAGGGTGAGGGTTCGGGTTTGGGTGAATTTTAGGGTGGGCGTGATGGATAGGGTTGGGTGATGTTTGGAGTGAAGGTGAGGGTTATGTTGAGGGTGAGGGTTAGGATTACTGTTAGGATTAGGCTTAGGGTTATGGTGAGTGTAAGTGTTAGGATGAGGTTTAGGGAGAGGGTGAGGTTTAGTGATAGCCTTAGAGTTAGCGTGAGAGTTAGTGTGAGGGTTAGGGTTCAGGTTAGGCTTAGGGCGACTGTGAGGGTTACAGTTAGCTTTAGGGTTAGGGTTAGGCTGAGGGTAATGTTTAGGGTGAGGGTTAGGGTGAGGGTGAGTGTTAGGGTTAGGTTGAGGGTTAAGGTGAAAATTAGGTTTAGGGTTAGTTTGAGGTTGAGGGTTAGGTTTAGGATTAGGCTGAGGTGAAGGTTTAGGCTTAGGGTGAAGCTGAGGGTGAGGGTTATGGTTAGGGTTGGGGTGAGGGTGAGGGTTTCGTTTAGGAAAGGCTTAGGGTTACGGTTAGGGTGAGGATTATGGTGAGGGTGAGGTTTAAGGTGAGGGTTAGGGTTAGGGTGAGGATTAGGGTTAGGGTTAGGTTGAGGGTTAGGGTTAGGGTGACTTTTAGGGGGAGGGTGAGTGTTAGGGTGTGGGTGATGTTGAGCGTGAGGCTATAGGTGAGATTTAGGTTTAGGGTGAGGCTAGGGTGACGTTGTGGGTTAGGGTGAAGGTGAGGGTTAGGGTTATGGTTAGGGTTAGGGTTAGGGGTAGGGTAAAGTATAGAGTTAGGGTGAGGGGTATGGTGAAGTGTAGGGTGAGGGTTAGGGTGAGGGTTAGGTTTAATGTGAGGGTTAGGGTTAGGTTTAGTGTGATGATAAGTGTTAGGGTAAGTGTTAGGGTGAGATTGAGGGTTAGGATTAGCGTTAGGGTTAGGGTGATGTTTAGGGTGAGGGTTAAGGTAAGGGTTAGGGTTAGTATGAGGATGAGGGTTAGAGTTAGGTTTAGGGTGAGGGTTAGTTGTTGGGTGAGATTTAGGGTAAGGTTATGGTGAAGGTGAGCTTGAGTGTGAGGCTGAGTTTTACTGTGTGGGTGACGGTTAGGGTTAGAGTGAGGTTTAAGCTGACAGTGAGGGTTACGGTGAGGGTGAGGGTTAGATTTAGGATTAGGGTTAGGGTTAGGGTGAGGGTAAGTTTTAGGGTGAGGGTTAGGGTGAGGGTGGTAGTTAGGGTTAGGTAGAGGGTTAGGTTGAGCGTTAAGGTGAGGGTTAGTTTTAGGTTTAGGTTTAGGGTGAGGGTTAGGGTGGGGTACGGGTTAGAGTGAGGGTTAGTGTGAGGGAGAAGGTTAAGGATAGCATTAGGGATAGGTTTAGGGTTAGGGTGAGGGTTATGGTTAGGGGTAGGGTGAGGTTTACTGTTAAGTTGAGTGTTAGGGATGTGGTAGGGGTTAGGGTGAGGGTCAGAGTTAGGGTTAGGTTTAGAGTAAGGGTGAGGGTGAGTGTGAGGGTTAGGGTTAGGATTAGGGTTAGGGTTAGGGTTAGGCTGAGGGTGAGGGTGAGCGTTAGGTGAGGGTTAGGTTTAGTTTTAGGGTTACGTTTAGGCTGAGGGTGAGGGTGAGGGTGTAGGTGAGGGTTAGGGTGAAGGTGAGGGTTAGGGTTAGGGTTAGGGTGAGGTTTAGGGTTAGGGTTAGGGTGAGGTGTAGGGTGAGGGGTAGGGTTAGGGTTAGGGGCGGGTTAGGGTTAATGTGACGGTTAGGGTTAGGGTTAGGGTTAGAATTAGGATAAGGGTTAGGGTGAGGGTTAGGGTGAGGGTTTAGGTGAGCGTTAGGTTTAGTATGAGGGTGAAGGTTAGATTTAGGTTTAGGGTGAGGGACAGGGTTAGGGTGAACTTTAGGTTAAGGTTAGGTTGAGTGTGGGGGTTCAGGTGAGGGTGAGTTTAGGGTGTGGGAAACGGTTAGGGTTAGGGTGAGGGTTAAGGTGTCGGTGAGGGTTAGGGTGAGGGTGAGGGTAAGGGTTGCGTTGAGGATTAGTGTTAGGGTTAGGGTTATGGTTATTGTGAGGTTATGGGTTAGGATGAGGTTCAGGGTGAGGGTGATGTTTAAGGAAAGCGTTAGAGTTAGGGGGAGTGTTAGAGTTCAGGTTAGGCTTAGGGTTAAGGTGAGTGTTAGAGTTAGTGTTAGGGTTAGTGTTAAGGTGAGGGTAAGGTTTAGGGTGAGGGTGAGGTTTAGGCTGAGGGTTAGGTTTAAGTTGAGGGTTAGGGTGTGCGTTAGTGTGAGGCTTAGGTTTAGGTTTAGGTTTAGGGTGAGGGTTAGGGTGAGGTTTAGTGTTAGTGTTAGGTTTAGGGTGAGGGTGAGGGTTAGGGATAGCATTAGGGTTAGGTTTAGGGTTACAGTGAGGGTTAGGGTTAGGCTAAGGTTGATGGTTAGTGTTAGGTTGAGGGTTAGGAATAGGGTTGGAGTTAGGGTGATGGTCAGGGTTAGGGTTAGGGTTAGAGTTAGGGTGAGGGTGAGTGTGCGGGTTAGAGTAAGGACTAGGGTTAGGGTTAGGGTTAGGCTGGGGGTGAGGGTGAGGGTGAGGGTGAGGTTTAGGTTTAGGGTGAGGGTTAGGTTTAGGGTTAGGTTGAGGGTTAGGGTTAGGGTTAGTAACAGGGTTTGGCTGAGGGTTAAGTTTAGGGTTAGGGTGAGGGTTAGGTTTAGTGTGAGGGTTATGGTTACGGTTAGGGTAAGGTGAGGGTAAGGATTAGGGTGAGGGTTAGGGTGAGTGTGAGGGTTAGGTTTAACGTTAATGTTAGGGTGAGGGTTAGGGTGAGGGTTAAGTTGATGGTTAGGGTTAGTATGAGGGTGAGCGTTAGGCTTAGGTTTAGGGTGAGGGTTAGGGTTAGGGTGAGGTTTAGGGTAAGTTTAAGGTGAGGGTGAGGGTTTTGGTGAGGGTGAGTTTCAGGTTGTCGGTGACGGTTAGGGTAAGGGTGAGGGTTAAGGTGACGGTGAGGGTAAGGGTGAGGGTGATGGTTAGGGTTGTGGTTAGGGTAAGAGTTAGGATAAGGTTAGGGTGAGGGTAATGTTTAGGGATAGTGTTTGATTTAGGGTGAGGGTGAGGGTGAGAGTTAGGGTTCAGATTACACTTAGGGTGAGGGTGAGGGTTAGAGTTAGTGTTAGGGTTAGGGTTAGGAAGGGGGTTTGGCTGAGGGTTGGGGTTAGGGTTAGGGTGAGGGATAAGGTTAGTGTGGATTAGAGTGAGGGAAAGGTTTAGGGTGAGGGTTAGGGTGACTGTGAGTGTTAGGTTTAGGGTGAGGGTTAGGGTGAGCCTTAGGGTGAGTTTTAGGGTTAGGTTTAGGGTTAGTGTGAGGGTTAGGGTGAGGTTTAGTTTTAGGGTTAGGGTTAGGGTTAGGGTGAGGTAAGGGTTAGAGTGAGATTTAGGGCGAGGGTGAGGGCGAAGGATAGCATTAGGGTTAGGGTTAGGGTTAGGGTGAGGGTTAGGTTTATGGTTAGGTTTAGGGTGAGGGTGAGAGTGAGGGTTATGTTGAGAGTTACGGTTAGGTTTAGGATTAGGGTGAGGGTTAGGGTTAGGGTTAGGGTTAGGGTGAGTGTGAGGGTGAGGGTTAGGGTTAGGGTTGGAGTGAGGGTGATGTTTAGGGTTAGGGATTGAGTGACAGTGAGGGTAAGAGTTAGGGTGAGGGATAGGGTTAGGGTTAGCTTTAGGATATGGTTTAGGTTTAGGGTTAGGGTTATGCTTAGGGTGAGAGTAAGGGTTAGAGTGAGGGTTAGGGTGAGGGTGAAGGTTAGGGATAGCATTAGGGTTAAGGTTAGGTTAGGGTGAGTGTTAGGGTTACAGTTAGGGTTAGCTTGAGTGTGAGGGTTATGAAGAGGTGTAGGGTTAAGTTTAGGGTTAGGGTGAGGGTTAGGGTTAGGGTTAGGGTGAGAGTGAGGGTGAGGGTTAGGGTGAGTGTTAGGGTTAATGTGAGGGTTAGAGTGACGGTGAGGGTAAGGGTTAGGTTGAGTTCTAGGATTAGGGTTAGGTTTAGGGTGAGGCTTAGTTTTAGGGTGAGGGTGAGGGTGAGGGTTAGGTTTAGGATTAGGCTTAGGCTTAGGGTTAGGCTTAGGATGAGCGTGAGGGTGAGGGTTAGAGTTAGGTTTTGGGTGAGGGTTAGGGTTATGGTTAGGGATAGGGTGAGGGTGAGGGTTAGGGTGAGGGTGATGGTGATGATGAGGGTAAGGGTGAGAGTTAGGTTTAGGTTTAGGTTTATGGTTAGATTTAGGTTTAGGGTTAGGGTGAGGGCTAGGGTGAACCTGAGGTCTAGGCTTATGGTTAGGATTAGGGTGAGGATTAACGTTAGGTTGAGTGTTAGGGTCAGGTGTAGAGTTAGCTTTATTTTTCGGGTGAGGGTTAGGTTTAGTGTGAGGGTTAGGATTAGGGTTACTGTTAGGGTAAGGATAAGGGTTAGGGTTAGATATAGGGTGAGGATTCGTGTTAGGGTTAGGTTTAGGGTGAAGGTTAGGCTGAAGGGTAGGGTTAGTGTATGGGTTAGTGTGAGGGTTAGTGTGAGGGTTAGGTTTAGGGTGAGGGTTATGGTTAGGTTCAGGGTGAGGGTAAGGGTTAGAGTGAGGGTGAGTGTTAGAAATAGCATTAGGGTTAGGGTTAGTGTTAGGGTGAGGGTTAGGGTGAGGTTTAGGGTTAGGTTCAGGGTTAGGGTGAGGGTGAGTTTGAGGGTTAGGGTTAGGGTTAGGGTGAGGGTTAAGGTTAGGGTGAGGGTTAGAGTGACGGTGAAGCTAAGGGTTAGGGTGAGGGCTAGGGTTAGGGTTAGGGTTAGGGTGAGGTTTAGGTTTAGTGTGAGGGTTAACTTGACGTTTAGGTTTAGGTTTAGGCTTAGGTTTAGGGTTAATCATAGGGTGAGAGTGAGGGTTAGGGTCAGAGTTAGTTTTAGGGTGAGGTTTAGGGTTATGGTTAGGGTGAGTGTGAGGGTGAGGGATATGGTGAGGTTGATGGTGAGGATGAGGGTGAGGGTGAGAGTTATGTTTAGGGTTAGTTTTATGGTTAGTGTTAGGTTTAGAGTTAGGGTGAGGGTGAGGGTTAGGGTTTGAATTAGTGTTAGGGTTAGGGTTAATGTTGAGGTTGATGTTGAGGCTAAGGGTGAGGATGAGTGTTAGGGTGAGGTTTAGGGTGAGGTTGAGGTTTACAGTTTGCATTAGGGTTAGTGTTAGTGTTAGGGTGAGGGTTAGGGTTGGGGTTAGGTTGAGGGTAGAGTCTTGTTGAGGGTGAGGGTTAAGGTTAGGATTAGTTTTAGGGTGAGGGCTAGGGTGAGGGTTAGGGTTAGGGTGAGGGTGAGGGTTTTGGTTAGGAAAGGCTTAGGGTTAGGGTTAGGGTGAGGATTAGGGTGAGGGTGAGTTTTATTGTGAGTGTTAGGGTTAAGGTGAGGTTAGGGTTAGGGTTAGGGTAAAGGTTACTGTTAGGGTGATGTTTATTGTGAGGGTGAGGGTTAGGGTGAGGGTTAGGCTGATGGTGAGGGTGAGGATGTAGATGAGGTTAAGGATTAGGGTGAGGGTTAGGGTGACAGTGAGGGTTAGGGTGAAGTTGAGGGTTAGGGTTAGGGTTAGTGTGAGGGTTAAGTTTAGGGTTATGGTGAGTGGTAGGGTGAGGGGTAGGGTTAGGGTTAGGGTGAGGGTTAGGGTTAATGTGTTGGGGTTAGTGTTAGGGATAGTTGGAGGATAAGGTTTAGGGTTACGGTTAGGGTGAGAGTGAGGGTTAGAGTTAGCGTTAGAGTTATGGTGAGAGTTAGGGTGTGGCTTAAGGTGAGGGTTAGGGTTAGTATGACGGTGAGGGTTAGAGTTAGGTTTAGGGTGAGGGTTAGTGTTAAGCTGAGGTTTAGGGAAAGGTAAGGGTGGGGGTGAGGTTTCAGGTGAGGGTGAGTTTTAGGGTGTAGGTGACGGTTAGTGTTAGGCTGAGGGTTAATGTGATGGTGAGGGTTAGGGTGAGGGTGAGGGTTAGGTTTGCCGTGTGTATTACAGTTAGGGTTAGGGTTAGGGTTATGATGAGGGTAAGGATTAGGATGAGGTTTAGGGTGAGTATGAGGTTTAGGGATAGCGTTAGAATTAGGGTGAGGGTTAGGATTCAGGTTAGGCTTAGGGTGATGGTGAGGATTAGAGTTAGGGTTAAGGTAAGGGTGAGGATAAGTTTTAGGGTGAGGGTGAGGGTTAGGGTTAGGTTGTGGGTTAGGATGAGCGTTAGGCTGAAAGTTAGGTTTAGGTTTAGTGTTAGGGTGAGGGTTAAGGTGAGGTTTAGTGTTAGTGTTGGGGTTACAGTTAGGGTGATGGTTAGGGTGAAGGTAAAGTTTAGAGTGAGGGTTAGGGTGAGGGGGAGGTTTAGGGATAGCATTAGGGTTAGGGTTAGGGTGAGGGTGAGGGTTGGGGTTAGGGTTAGGGTGAGGGTTAGGGTTAGATTGAGGGTTAGGGATAGGGTTGGAGTTATGGTGATGGTCAGGGTTAGGGTTAGGGTTAGAGTTAGGGTGAGGGTGAGTGTATGGGTTAGGGTTGGAATAGGGTTAGGGTTAGGGTTAGGGTTAGGCTGAGGGTGAGTGTGAGGGTGAGGGTGAGGTTAAGGGTTACGGTGAGGGTTAGGTTTAGGGTTAGGGTTAGGATTAGGTTGAGGGTTATGGTTAGGGTTAGGAAGACGGTTTGACTGAGGCTTAGGGTTAGGTTAAGGATTAGTGTGAGGGAAAGTTTTAGGGTTAGGGTGAGGGATAGCGTTAGGGTGAGGGTTAGCGTGAGCATTAGGGTGAGGGTTAGGGTTAGGTTTAGCTTTAAGGTGAGGGTTACGATGAGGTTTAGTTTTAGGGTTAGGTTTAGGGTGAGGGTAAGATTTAGAGTGAGGGTTAGGGTGAGGTGAGGGTTAAGGATAGCATTAGAGTTAGGGTTAGTGTTAGGGTGTGTGTTAGCATTACAGTTAGGTTCAGGGTGAGGTTGAGGGTGAGGGTTATGGTGAGGGTTAGGTTTAGGGTTAGGGATACCGTGAGTGTTAGGATTAGGCTTAGGGTTTGGGTGAGGGTGACAGTGAGGGTTTATGTTAGGCTTAGGGTGAGGGTTAGGGTTACAATGAGGGTTTAGGGTTAGGGTCAGGGTTAGGGTGAGGTTAACGGTTAGAATGAGGGTTAGGGTGAGGGTGAGGATTGGGTATAGCATTAGGGTTAGGGTTAGGATTAGGGTGAGGGTTAGGGTTACTGTTAGGTTTAGGGTGAGGGTGAGGTTTATGTTGAGGGTTAGAGTTAGGGTTAGGGTTAGGGTTATGGTGAGGGTTAGGGTTAGGGTTAGGGTGAGGGTGAGGGTCAGGGTTAGGGTTATTTTTAGGGTGAGGGTGAGGGTTAGGGTGAGGGTGCTGGTGAGGGTGCTGGTGAGGGTTAGAGTTAGGTTTACAGTTAGTTGTATGGTTAGTGTTAGGCTTAGGGTTAAGGTGAGGGCTAGATTGAGGCTGAGGGCTAGGGTTAAGGTTAGGATTAGGGTGAGGGTTAGGGTTAGTGTGAGGGGTAGGGTTAGTGTTATTTTTAGGGTGAGAGTTAGGTTTAGTGTGAAGTTTTGGGTTAGGCTGAAGGTTAGGGTGAGAGTAAGGTTTAGGGTGAGTGTTAGGGTGAGAGTGAGGGTTAAGTTTAGCCTGAGTGTTAGGGTGAGGGTTACAGTGAGGGTTAGGTTTAGGGTTACGGTGAGGGTTAAGGTTAGAGTGAGGGTGAGGTTTATGGTTAGTATTAGGTTGAGGTTTAGGGTTAGGGTGATGTTTAGGTTGAAGGTGACTGTTAGGGTGAGGTTTCGTGTTCAGGGTAGGATGAGGGTTAGGGTGTGGGTGAGGGTTAGGTTTAGAGTGAGGGTTACGGTGACGGTGAGTGTTAGGGTGAGTTTGAGGTTTTGGGTTAGGATTAGAGTTAGTGTGAGGATTAGGGTTAGGTTTAGGGTTAGTGTGAGTGTAAGGGTTAGGATAGAGGGTTAGGGTAAGGGTGAGGGTTAGGGTTAGCAATAGTGTTAGGGTGAGGATTAGGGTGAGGATTAGGGTTAGGTTTAGGGTTAGTGTTAGGGTGAGGGTTAGGCTTAGTGTGAGGGTTAGGGTTAGGGTTAGGGTAAGGTTGAGGGTGAGGGTGAGGGTTAGGGTTAGGTTTAGATTTAGGTTGAGGTTGAGGTGTAGGTTTAGGATTAGGGTTAGGGTTAGGGTTAGGATAAGGATGAGGGTGAGGGTGAGGGTGAGGGTTAGCGTTAGGGTGATGGTTAGTGTTAGGGTTAGGATTAGGGTGAGGGTTAAGTTGAGGGTTAGGGTTATGTTTAGGTTTAGGGTTACTGTGAGGATTAGGGTTAGGGTTAGGGTTAGCTTTAGGGTTAGGGTTAGGGTGAACGTGAGTGTGAAGTTTAGGCTTAGGGTTAGGTTGAGAGTTAAGTTTAGGGTGTGGGTTAGGGTGAGGGTGAGGGTGAGGATAAGGGTTAGGATGAGGGTTAGGGTGAGGGTGTGGGTTAGGCTTTGCATTAGAGTTAGGGTTATTGTTAGACTTAGGTTTAGGGTAAGTGTAAGGTTTAGGCTGAGGGTTAGGCTGAGAATGAGGGATAGGGTTAGCGTGAGAGTGAAGGTGGGGGTTAGGGTAAGTTTCAGGGTTAGGGTTAGGGTGAGGGTTAGGGTTATAGTTAGGATGAGGGTGAGGTTTAGGGTTATGGTGATGTTTAGTGTAAGGGTGAGGGTTAGAGTGACGATGACGGTTCAGGTGAGGGTGAGGGTTAGGTTGTGCGTGAGGGTTAGATTTAGGTGATGGTGAGGGTGAGGGTGTGTGTTAGGGTGAGGGTCAGTGTTAGGGTTAGGATTAGGGTGAGGGTTAAGATGAGGGTTAGGGTTATGTTTAGGTTTAGGGTTAGTGTGAGGATTAGGGTTAGGTTTAGGGTTAGCTTTAGGGTTAGGGTTAGGATGAAGGTGAGTGTGAGGTTTAGGCTTAGGGTTAGGTTGAGAGTTAAGTTTAGGGTGTGTGTTAGGGTGAGGGTGACGGTGAGGGTAAGGGTTAGGATGAGGGTTAGGGTGAGGGTGTGGGTTAGGCTTTGCATTAGGGTTAGGGTTATTGTTATACTTAGGTTTAGGGTAACTGTAAGGTTTAGGCTGAGGGTTAGGCTGAGAATGAGGGATAGGGTTGGCATGAGACTGAGGGTGGGGGTTAGGGTGTGTTTCAGGGTTAGGGTTAGGGTGAGGGTGAGGGTTATAGTTAGGATGAGGGTGAGGTTTAGGGTTATATTGATGTTTAGGGCATGGGTGAGGGTTAGAGTGACGGTGACGGTTCAGGTGAGGGTGAGGGTTAGGTTGTGCGTGAGGGTTAGATTTAGGTGATGGTGAGGGTGACGGTGTGTGTTAGGGTGAGGGTGAGTGTTAGGGTTAGGGTTAGGGTTAGGGTGTGGTTTAGGGTTAGGGTTAGGTTTAGGGTGTGCTTTAGGGTGATGGGTAGGGTCAGGGATAGGGTGAGGGTGAGGGTTACTGTGATAGTTAGGTTTAGGGTTAGTGTTAGGATAAGGGTTAGGGTGAGGGTTAGGGTGACGATGAGGGTCACGGTTAGCCTTAAGGTTAAGGTGATGGTTAGGGTGACGGTGAGGGTTAGGCTTAGGGTGAGTGTGAGGTTAAGGGTTAGGGTTAGGTTGAGTGTGAGGGTTAGGCTGAGGGTTACGGTTAGGTTTAGGGTAAGGTTGAGGGTGACGTTGAGGTTTAGGGTTTGGTTTAGGGTGAGGGTGAGGTTGAGGGTTAGGTTTAGGATTAGTGTTAGGTTTAGTGTTAGGCTTAGGTTGGGGGTGAGGTTGAGGGTGAAGGTTAGGGTTAGGATGAGGTTTAGGGTAAGTTTAGGGTTAGGATGGGGGTGAGTTTTAGGGTGAGGGTGAGGGTGATGGTGAGGTTTAGTGTGTGGGTGAGGGTTAAGGTAAGGTTTAGGGTGAGGGGAAGGGTTAGGGTGAGCCTTAGGGTGATTGTGAGGGTTAGGGTCAGGGTGAGAGTGAGGGTTAGGTTTATGGTTAGTGTGAGGGTTAGGTTTAGGGTCAGGGCTAGGGTGAGGGTGAGAGTTACGCTGAGATTGATGGTGAGGTTGAGGGTGAGGGTTTCAATTAATTAAGGGTTATGGTTAGGGTTAGGATGAGGATTAGGTTTAGGGTGAAGCTTAGATTGAGGGTGAGGCTTATGGTTAGGGTAAGGGTTAGGGTTAGGGTGAGGTTTAGGGTGAAGTTCTGAGTTAGGGTGAAGGTGAGGTTTCAGGTCAGGGTGAGGGTTCAGGAGAGGGTGAGGGTTAGGGTGTGTGTGAGGGTTCGGGTTCGGATGAGTGTTAGGATGACCGTGAGGTTTAGGGAGAGGGTGAGCGTTAAGGCTAGGGTGAGGGTTACAGTAAGGGTTAGGGTTAGTGTTCGGTTTAGGGTGAGGCTTAGATTGAGGGGTAGGGTTAGGGTTATGGTTAAGGTTAGGGTTAGTGTGAGGATAAGTGTTAGGGTGAGGTTTAGGGTGAGGGTGAGTGTTGGGGTTAGCGTTAGGGTTATGTTGAGGGCTAGGGTGAGGGTTAGGGTTAGGGTGAGGGTTACGGATAGGGTTAGGGTGAGGGTTAAGGTTAGGGTTAGGGTGAGGGTTAGGATTAGGGTGATGTTTAGGGTGAGGTTGAGGGTTAGTGTGAGCGTGAGGGTTAGGGTTTGATTTAGGGTTAGGGTTGGGTGAGGGTGAGTGTGAGGGTTAGGTTTAGGATTAGGTTTAGGGTTAGTGTTAGGGTGAGTGTTAGGGTGAGGGTGAGGGTGAGTGTTAGGGCATGGATGAGGGTTAGGGTTAGGGTGAGGATTAGATTTATGATTAGGGTTTGTGTTATGGTGAGGGTAAGTGTTAGGATAAGGTTTAGGGTGAGGGTGAGGGTTAGGGATAGCGTTAGAGTTAGGGTGAAGTTTAGGGTGATCGTTAGGTTTCAGGTTAGGCTTACGGTTAGGTTGAGGGTTAGAGTCAGGGTTAGGGTGAGGGTTAGGTGTTGGGTTAGGGTTAGGGTGAGGGTGAAGTTGTGGGTTAGGTAAGGCTTAGTGTTAGAGTTACGTTGAGGCTAAGGGTGAGGGTTAGGGTTAGGATTAGTATTAGGATTAGGGTCAAGCTTAGGCTGAGGCTGGGGCTGAGGGCGAGGGTGAGGTTAGTGTTAGGGTGAGGGTTAGTGTTAGTGTTAGGTTTAGGGTGATGGTAAGGGTGAGGTTTAGGGTTAGGGTGAGGGTTAGGCTGCGGGGTAGCCTGAGGGTAAGGGTTAGGGTGAGGTTTAGGTTGAAGGTGAGCCTTAGGGTTAGGATGAGGGTAAGGGTTAGGGTGAGGGTTAGGGTTAGGGTTAGCATTAGTGTTAGGGTGAGGGTGAGGTTTATGTTGAGGGATAGGGTTAGGGTTAGGGATACGTTGAGGGATAGCTTTAGTGTGAGTGTTAGTATTAGTGTGAGGATAAGGGTTACTGTGAGGGTTAGGTTGAGGGTGATGGTTAGGTTATCTTTTGGGCTAGGTTGAGGGTTAGGCTGAGGGTTAGGGTTAGGGTGAGTGTTATGTTTAGGGTTAGAGTGAGGGTTAGGATTAGCGTGATGTTTAGGGTCTAGGTGAGTGTAAGGTTGAGGGTGATGGTGAGGGTGAGTTTTAGGGTGAGGGTAAGTGTGAGGGTGAGGGTTACGGTTATGATTAGGGTTATGGTGAGGGTTAGGGGTAGGGTTAGAGTGAGGGTTATAGTTAGGATGATGTTTAGGGTGAGGGTGAGTGTAAGGGTGAGGGTTAGGGTGAGGGTGAGGTTTAGGTTGAGGTTGAGAGTAAGGGTGAGGGTTACGGTTAGGGTTAGGGTTAGGGTGAGGTTTAGGGTAAAAGTGAGTGTGAGTGTTAGGGTTAGGTTGATGTTTATGGTGAGGGTGAGGTTTAGGGTGAGGTTCAGTTTTCGGGTGACGGTGTGGTTTAGTGTAAGTTTTAGGTGAGGATTAGGGTGAGTGTTCGGGTGAGGGTTAGTCTGAGGGGCAGGGTTAGGTTTAGGGTGAGCTTTAGGTTTAGTGTGAGGGTTAGGGTTAGGGATAGTGGTAGGGTTAGTGTGATGATAATGTTAGGGTGAGGGTTAGTGTGATGGTGAGGATTAGGGTTAGCGTTAGGGTTAGGGTTAGGGTTAGGGTTAGGGTTAGGGTGAGGATGAGGGTGAGGGTAAGGGTTAGGGTTAGGTTTAGGGTGATGGTGAGGGTTAGATTTAGGATTGGGGTTAGGGTTAGGCTTAGGTTGAGGTTGAGGGTGAGGGTGAGGGTTAGGATAAGGGTGAGGGTTAGGGTTAGGGTTAGCATTAGTGTGAGGGTAAGGGTTAGGGTAAGAGTTAGGTTGAGGGAAAAGGTTAGGATGAGGCTTAGGGTGAGGGTGAGGCTTAGAGTTAGTTTGAGAGTGAGAGTTACGGTGAGGGTTAGGGTGAGGGTTAGGTTTAGGGTCAGGGCTAGGGTGATGGTGATAGTTAGGCTGAGGGTGATGGTGAAGTTAAGGGTGAGGGTTTCAATAAGGTAAGGATTAGGTTTAGGTTTAGGTTGAGGATTATGTTCAGGGTGAGGCTTAGTTTGAGGGTTAGGGTTCGGGTGAGGGTTAGGGTTAGGGTAAGGGTTAGGGTTAAGTTTAGGGTGATGATTAGGGTGAGGGTCAGAGTTAGGGTGAAGGTGAGGTTTCGGGTGAGGGTGAGGGTTAGGGAGAGGGTGAGGGTTAGGGTGTGGGTGAGGGTTCGGGTTCGGGTGAGTGTTAGGTTGACGGTGGTGGTTAGGGTGACGGTAAGGGTTAAGGTTAGGGTTAGGGTTACAGTGAGGGTTAGGGTTAGTGTTAGGTTTAAGGTGAGGGTTAGGTTTAGGGTTAGGGTTAGGCTGATGGTGAGGGTTCGATTTAGGATTAGGGTTAGGGTTAGGCTTAGGGTGAGGTTGAGGGTGAGTGTGAGGGTTTGGATTAGGGTGAGGTTTAGGGTTAGGGTTAGCATTAGTGTGAGGGTAAGGGTTAGGGTAAGTTTTAGTGAGTGGGAAAGGTTTAGGTTGAGGCTTAGAGTGAGGGTGAGGGTTAGGGTTAGTTTGAGAGTGAGGGTTAGGATTAGGGTGAGGGTTAGGTTTAGGGTCAGGGCTAGGGTGAGGGTGATATATTAGGCTGAGGGTGATCGTGAGGTTGAGGGTGAGGGATTCAATAAAGTAAGGTTTAGGGTTAGGGTTAGGATGAGGATTAGGTTCAGGGTGAGGCTTAGTTTGAGGGTCAGGGTTCGGGTGAGTGTTAAGGTTAGGGGAAGGGTTAGGGTTAGGGTGATGTTTAGGGTGAGGATCAGGGTTAGGGTGAAGATGAGGTTTCGGGTGAAGGTGAGGGTTAGGGAGAGGGTGAGGGTTAGGGTGTGGGTGAGGGTTCGGTTTCGAGTGAGTGTTAGGGTGACAGTGATGGTTAGGGTGAGGGTGAATGTTAAGGTTAGGGTTATGGTTACATTGAGGGTTAGGTTTAATGTTAAGTTTAGGAGGAAGCTTAGTTTTAGGGGTACGGTTAGGGTTAGGGTTAGGGTTAGGGTTAGGGTGAGGGTGAGGGTTAGGTTTAGGGTTAGGGTTAAGGTGATGGTGAGGGTTAGATTAGGATTAGGCTTAGGCTTAGGGTGAGGGTGAGGGATAGGATTAGGTTGAGGGTTAGGGTTAGGGTTAGCATTAGTGTCAGAGTATGGGTTAGGGTAAGGGTTAGGGTGTGGGTTAGGGTTAGATTGAGGCTTAGGGTGAGGGTGAGGGTTAGGGTTAGGGTGAGAGTGAGGGATAGGGTTAGGTTTAGGGTGAGGGTTAGGTTTAGGGTCAGGGCTAGGGTGAGTGTGAGAGTTAGGCTGAGGGTGATGGTGAGGTTAAAGGTGAGGGTTTCAATAAGGTAAGGGTTGGGGTTAGGGTTAGGATGAGGATTATGTTCAGGGTGAGGTTTAGTTTGAGGGTTAGGGTTCGAGTGAGGGTTAGGGTTAGGGTACGGGTTAGGGTTAGGGTGATGTTTAGGGTGAGGGTCAGGGTTAGGGTGAAGGTGAGGTTTCGGGTGAGGGTGAGGGTTCGGAGAGCTTGAGGGTTAGGGTGTGGTTGAGGGTTTGGGTTCGGGTGAGTGTTATGGTGACGGTGAGTGTTAGGGTGAGGTTAAGGGTTAAGATTAGGGTTAAGGTTACAGTGAGGGTTAGGATTAGTGTTAGGTTTAGGGTGAGGCTTAGTTTGAGGGTTAGAGTTAGGCTTAGGTTTAGGGTTAGGGTAAGTGTGAAGATAAGTGTTAGGGTGAGGTTTAGGGTGAGGGTGAGGGTTAGGGTTAGCGTTAGGGTTTGGGTGAGGGTTAGGGTGTGGGTGAGGTTTAGGTTGAGGGTGAGAGTGAGGGAGAAGGTTACGGTTAGGTTTAGTGTTAGGGTGAGGTTTAGGGGTAGAATGAGGTTTAGTGTTAGGGTGAGGTTGAGTTTTATGGTGAGGGCGAGGTTTAGGGTGAGGTTTAGGTTTCGGGTGAGGCTGAGGTTTAGGTTCAGGTTTAGGGTGAGGATTAGGGTGAGTGTTAGAATGAGGGTTAGGCTAAGGGGTAGTGTTAGGGTTAGGATGAGCATTAGGTTTAGTGTGAGGGTTAGGGTTAGGAATGGGATAGGGTTAATGTGATGATAAGTGATCGGGTGAGGGTTAGTGTGATGGTGAGGTTTAGGGTTAGCACTAGGGTTAGGTTGAGGGTGAGGGTTAGGGTTATGGTTAGGGTTAGGGTTAGTGTTAGCTTTAGGTTGAGTGCAAGTGTGAGGTTTAGGGTTAGTGTGAGGGTTAGGCTGCGGGTTAGGCTGAGGGTAAGGGTTAAGGTGAGGTTTAGTTTGAGGGTTAGGCTTAGTATTAGGATGAAGGTAAGGTTTAGGGTATGGGTTAGTGTGAGGGTTAGGGTTAGGATTAGCATTAGTGTTTGGGTGAGGGTGAGGGTTATGGTGAGGGATAGGGTAAGGGTTAGGGATAAGGTGAGGGATAGGGTTAGTGTGAGTGTTAGGGTTAGTGTGAGGATAAGGGTTAGGGTAAGGGTTAGTTTGATGGTGATGGATAGGTTTAGGGTTAGAGTGAGAGTTAAGGTTAGGGTGTTGGTGAGTGTAAGGGTGAGGGTGATGTTGAGGGTGAGTTTTAGGGTGCGGGTGATAGTGAGGGTGAGGGTTACGGTTAGGGTTAGGGTTATGGTGAGGTTTAGGGGTAGGGTTAGAGTGATGGTTAGGGTTAGGGTGATGTTTAGGGTGAGGGTGAGTACAAGAGTGAGGGTGAGGGTGAGGGTGAGGTTTAGGTTGTGGGTGAGTGTGAAGGTGAGGGTTATGGTTATGGTTAGGGTTAGGGTTAGGGTGAGGTTTAGGGTTAGAGTTAGGGTGAGTGTTAAGGTTAGGTTGATGTTTATGGTGAGGGCGAGGTTTAGGGTGAGGTTTAGGTTTTGGGTGAGGGTGAGGTTTAGTGTTAGGTTTAAGGTGAGGGTTAGGGTGAGTGTTAGGGTGACGTTTAGGCTGAGGGTTAGGATTAGGTTTAGGGTGAGCATTAGGTTTAGTGTGAAGGTTAGGGTTAGGGATAGAGGTAGGGTTAGTGTGATGATAAGTGTTAGTGTGACGGTTAGTGTGATGGTGAGGGTTAGGGTTAGCGTTAGTTTTAGGGTGAGAGTTAGGTTGAGAGTTAGGTTTAGGGTTAGGGTGAGGGTTAGGGTCAGAGTTACGGTTAGGATGATGGTGAGGGTTAGATTTAGGATTAGTGGTAGGGTTATGCTTAGGGTGATGGTGAGGGTGAGGGTGAGGGTTAGGATTAGGGTGAGGGTTAGGGTTAGGGTTTGCATTAGTGTGAGGATAAGGGTTAAGGTAAGGGTTAGGGTGAGGGTAAGGGTTAGTGTGAGGCTTAGGGTGAGGGTGAGGGTTAGGGTTATTTTGAGGGTGAGGGTTAGGGTTAGGGTTAGGGTGAGGGTTAAGTTTAGGGTCAGGGCTAGGGTGAGTGTGAGAGTTAGGCTGAGGGTGATGGTGAAGTTGAGTGTGAGGGATTCAACTAATTAAGGGTTAGGGTTAGGGTTAGGATGAGGATTAGGTTGAGGGTGAGGCTGAGTTTGAGGGTTAGGGTTCGGGTGAGGGTTAGTGTTAGGGTAAGGGTTAGGGTTAGGGTGATGTTTAGGGTGAGTGTCAGGGTTAGGTTGAAGGTGAGGTTTCAGGTGAGGGTGGGGGTTCGGGAGAGGGTGAGGGATAGGGTGTGTGTGAGGGTTCGGGATCGGATGATTGTTAGGGTGACCATTAGGTTGAGGGTGAGGTTGAGGGTTAAGGTTAGGGTTAGGGTGAGGGTTAGAATTAGGGTGATGTTTAGGGTGAGGGTGAGGGTTACGGTGAGGGTGAGGGTTAGGGTTAGGTTTAGGGTTAGGGTTAGGTTGAGGTTGAGCGTGAGGTTAGGTTTAGGATTAGGGTTAGGGTTAGAGTTAGGGTGAGGGTGAGGGTGAGGGGATGGGTGAGATTTAGGGTTAAGGTGAGGGTTAGTTTTAGGGTTTGGGTTA
This sequence comes from Dipodomys merriami, assembly GCF_024711535.1. Classification (NCBI taxonomy): domain Eukaryota; kingdom Metazoa; phylum Chordata; class Mammalia; order Rodentia; family Heteromyidae; genus Dipodomys; species Dipodomys merriami. The sequence continues at coordinate 12,648,256 of NW_027203715.1, read as the reverse complement.
TGGTGAAGGTAAGGGTTAGGATGAGGTTTAGGGTGAGGTTGAGGGTTAGGGATAGCATTAGAGTTAGGGTGATTTTTAGTGTGATGGTTAGGTTTCGGGTGAGGCTTATGGTTAGGGTGAGGTTTAGAGTCAGGTTTAGGGTGAGGGTTTGTGACAGGGTTAGGATTAGGGTGAGGGTGAAGGTGTGGGTTAGGGTTAGGGTTAGAGTTAGAGTTAGGTTGAGGCTGAGGGTCAGGGTTAGGTTTAGGATTAGGATTAGGGTTAGGGTTAAGCTTAGGCTGAGGCTGAGGCTGATGGTGAGTGTGAGGATAGGGTTAGGGTGAGGGTTAGGGTTAGCGTTAGGTTTAGGGTGAGTGTAAGTCTGAGGGTTTAGATTAGGGTGAGGGTTAGGCTGCGGGGTAAGGCTGAGGGTAAGGGTTAGGGTGAGGTTTAGGTTGAGGGTTTGGCTTTGGGTTAGGATGAAAGTAAGTGTTAGGGTGTGGGTTAGTGTGAGGGTTAGGGTTAGGGTTAGCATTAGTGTTAGGGTTAGGGTGAGGGTTAGGGTGAGGGATAGGGTTAGGGTTAGGGATAGGGTGAGGGAGAGGGTTAGTGTGAGTGTTAGGGTTAGTGTGAGGATAAGGGTTAGGGTGAGGGTTAGATTGATGGTGAGAGTTAGGTAATAGTTCGGAATAGGTTGAGGGTTAGGCTGAGGTTTAGGCTTAGGTTGAGGGTAAGGTTTAGGGTTAGAGTGAGGGTTAGGGTTAGGGTGATGTTTAGGGTGTGGGTGAGTGAAAGGGTGAGGGTGATGGTGAGGGTAAGTTTTAGGGTGAGGGTGAGAGTGACGGTGAGGATTACAGTTAGGGTTAGGTTTATGGTGAGGGTTAGGGGTAGGGTTAGATTGAGGATTAGGTTTAGGATGATGTTGAGGGTGAGGGTGAGGGTGAGGTTTAGGGTGAGGGTGAGAATGAGGGTGAGGGTTATGGTTAGCGTTAGGTTTAGGGTGAGGTTTAGGGTTAGAGTTAGGGTGATTGTTAGGGTTAGGTTGATGTTTATGGTGAGGGTGAGGTTTAGGGTGAAGTTTAGGTTTCCCTTGAGGCTGAGGTTTAGGTTTAGGTTTAGGGTGAGGGTTAGGCTGAGTGTTAGAATGAGGGTTAGGCTGAGGGGTAGTGTTAGGGGTAGGGTGAGCATTAGGTTTAGTGTGAGGGTTAGGGTTAGGGATAGGGGTAGGGTTAGTGTGATGATAAGTGTTAGGGTGAGGGTTAGTGTGATGGTGAGGTTCAGGATTAGCATTAGTGTTAGAGTGAGGGTTAGGGTGAGGGTTAGTGTTAGGGTTAGGGTTAGGGTGAGGGTGAGGGTGAGGTTAGGTTTAGGGTGAGGGTTAGGATTAGGGTTAGGTTTAGATTGAGTGTAAGTGTGAGGGTTAGGGTTCGGGTGAGGGTTAGGCTGCGGTTAGGCTGAGGGTAAGCGTTAGGGTGAGGTTTAGGTTGAATGTTAGGCTTCGGTTAGGATGAAGGTAAGGGTTAGGGTGTGGGTTAGGGTTAGGTTTAGCTTTAGTGTTAGGGTGAGCGTGAGTGTTTGGGTGAGGGTTAGGTTAGCGTTCGGGATAGGTTGAGGGTTAGGCTGAGTGTTAGGGTGAGGGTGAGGGTTAGGTTTAGGGTTAGAGTGAGGGTTAGGTTTAGGGTGATGTTTAGGGTGTGGGTGAGTGTAAGGGTGAAGGTGATGGTGAGGGTGAGTTTTAGGGTGAGGGTGAAAGTGAGGGTGAGGGTTACCTTTAGGTTTAGGGTTATGGTGAGGTTTAGGGTTAGGGTTAGAGTGAGGGTTAGGGTTAGGGTGATGTTTAGGGTGAGGGTGAGTGTAAGATTGAGGATGAGGGTGAGGGTGAGGTTTAGGATGTGGGTGAGAGTGAGGGTGAGTGTTATGGTTATGGTTAGAGTTAGGGTTAGGGTGAGGTTTATGGTTAGAGTTAGGGTGGGTGTTAGGTTTAGGTTGATGATTATGGTGAGGGTGAGGTTTAGGGTGAGGTTTAGGTTTCGGGTGAGGGTGAGGTTTAGGTTTTGTTTTAGGGTGAGGGTTAGGGTGAGTGTTAGAATGAGGGTTAGGCTGAGGGATAGTTTTAGGTTTAGTGTGAGCATTAGGTTTAGTGTGAAGTTACGGTTAGGGAGAGGGTTAGGTTTATTGTGAGGATAAGGGTTAGGGTAATTGTTAGTGTGATGGTGAGGGTTAGGGTTAGCCTTAGGGTTGGGGTGAAGGTTAGGGTGAGCGTTAGGTTTAGGTTTAGGGTGAGGGTGAGGGTTAGGGTTAGTGTTAGTGTTAGGGTGATGGTGAGGGTTAGATTTAGAATTAGGGTTAGGATTAGTCTTAGGGTGAGGGTGAGGTTTAGGATCATGGTTAGAGTGAGGGTTAGGTGTAACATTAGGGTTAGGGTTAGGGATAGGGTGAGTGTAAGGATTAGGGTTAGTGTTAAAGTGAGGGTGAGTGTGAGGATTAGTGTTAGGGTTAGGGCTAAGGTAATGGTGAGGGTAAGATTGAAGGTGAGGGTGAGGGAGAAGGTGAGGGTTTCTGTTAGGTAAGGTTTAGGGTTTGTGTTAGGTTGAGGTTGAGGGTTAGTTTGAGTGTTAGGGTTACGGTTAAGGTTAGCGTTAGGGTTAGGGTGAGGGTGAGGTTTAGGGTTATGTTTAGGTTGAGGGTTAGGGTTAGGGTGAGGGTGAGGTTTTGGGTGAGGATAAGCGTTCATGTTTGGGTGAGGGTTAGGGTGTGGATGAGCGTTCAGGTTCGGTTGAGTGTTAGTGTGATGGTGAGGGTGAAGGTGAGGGTGAGGGTTAGGGTTAGGGTTAGGGTGAGGGTTAGGGTTAGGTTTAGGGTTAGTGTGTGGGTTAGGTTTCGGGGTAGGATTAGGGTTAGGTTGTGCATTAAGTTTAGTGTGAGGGTTAGGGTTAGTGTTAGGGTTAGTGTGAGGATAAGGTTTAGGGAGAAGTTTAGGGTGAGGGTTAGGGTTAGCATTAGGGTTAGGGTGAGGTTTAGGGTAAGGGTTAGGTTTAGGTTGAGGTTTAGGGTAAGGGTTAGTGTGAGGGTTAGGGTGAGGGTTAGGGTTAGGTTTAGGATTAGTGATTGGTTGAGGATCAGGTTTTGGTTAAGTGATAAGTTGAGGGTTAGGTTTAGGGTTAGGGATAGGGGAAGTATTAGGGTTAGGATTAGGATTAGGGTGAGGTTTAGGTTGAGGTGTAGGTTTAGGGTTAGGGTGAGGGTTAGGTTTAGTTTGAGTGTTAGGGTTAAGGTAAGGGTTAGGGTGAGGGTAAGGTTTAGGGTGAGGTTAAGGGTTAAGGTGTTGGTTAGTCTGAGGGTGAGGGTTAGGTGTAGCAGTAGGTTTAGGGTATGGTTAGGGTGAGGGTTAGGGTTAGGATTAGGGTTAGGGTGAGGGTGAGGGTGAGTGTTAGGGTTAGGATTAGGGTGAGGGTTAGGGTTAGGGTGAGGGCTAGTTTGAGGGTGAGGTTTAGGTTGAGGTTCAGGGTGAGGGTGAGGGTTTTAGCTAGGCAATTGTTACAGATAGGGTTAGGGTTAGGATTAGGGTGAGGTTGAGTGTTATTTTGATGTTTTGTTTTAGGGTGTGGGTTAGGGTTAGGGTTAGGGTTAGGTTGAGGGGTAAGGTTAGGGTTAGGGTGAGGGTTAAGGTTAGTGTGAGTTTTAGGGTTAGTGTGAAGATAAGGTGGGGTTTAGGGTGAGGCTGAGGGTTAGGGTTAGCCTTAGGGTTAGGGTGAGGGTGAGGGTTAGGGTTAGGGTGATGTTTACAGTGAGGGTGAGTGTTAGGGTGAGGGTGAGGGTTAGGGTTAGGATTATGTTTAGGGTTAGGGTTAGGGTGAGGGTTAAGCTTAGTTTGAGGGATAGGGTTAGCGTTAGGTTTAGGATGAATTTTAGGGTTAGAGTTCGGGAGATGGTAAGTTTATTGTGAGGTTTACGGTGAGGGTGAGGCTTAGGGTTAGGCTTAGGGTTAGGGTGAGGGTTAGGGTGAGGGGTAGGGTGAGGGTGATGAATAGGGTTATGGTGAGGGTTAGGGTTAGGTTTAGGGTGAGGTTTAGGTTTAGTGTGAGGTTTAGGGTTAGGGTTAGGGTTAAGGTTAGGGTGAAGTTGAGAGAAAGGTTAGGGTGAGGGTTAGGGTGATGTTTAGAGTTAGGGTTATGATGAGGTTTAGGTTTAATGTGAGGTTTAGGGTTAGGGTTAGTGTGAGGATAAAGTTTAGGGTGAGGTTAAGGGTGAGTGTGAGGATTAGGGTTAGCGTTAGGGTGATGGTGAGTGTTACGGTGATTTTTAATGTGAAGGGTAAGGTTAGTCTGAGGGTGAGGATTAGAGTTAGCCTTAGGGTGAGGGTTAGGTTTAGTGTGAGGTTTAGGGTAGGGTTAAGGTGAGGTTTCGGGTTCGGGTTCGGGGGAGTTTTAGGGTGTGGGTGAAGGTTAGGGTTAGGGTGAGTGTTAAGGTGACAGTGAGGGTTAGGGTTTGGGTGAGGGTTGGGGTTCCGGTGAGTGTTAGGGTGAGGGTTAGTGTTAGGGTTAGTGTGAGGATTATGGTTAGGGTTAGGGTTATGTTGAGGGTAAGGTTTAGGGTGAGGTTTATTATGAGTGTGAGGGATAGGGTTAGCGTTGGGGATAGGGTGAGGATTAGGGTTAGTGTGAGGGTGAGGGTTAGGTTTAGGATTAGGGTTAGGGTTAGGGTTAGGGTAATGGTGAGGGTGAGGGTTAAGTTGAGGTTTTGGTATAGGGTTGGGGTTAGGGTGACGGTCAGGGTTAGGCTTAGGGTTAGAGTTAGGGTGAGAGTGAGGGTGAGGATTAGGGTTAGGGTTAGGGTTAGGATTAGGGTTAGGGTTAGCGTTAGCCTGAGGGTGAGTATGACGGTGAGGGTTAGGGTTATTGTTAGGATGAGGATTTGGGTTAGGGTTAGGGTTAGGTTGAGGGTTAGAGTTAGGATTACGAAGAGATTGTGGCTGAGGGTTAGGGTGAGGGTTAGGGTGAGGGGTAGGCTTAGTGTGAGGGTTAGTATTAGGGTTAGGGTTAGGGTTAGGATGAGGTTAAGGTTTAGGGTGAGGGTTAGGGTGAGGGTGAGGGTTAGGGTTAGGGCGAGGGTTAGGGTGAGTGTTAGGGTGAGGGTTAGGATTAGCTTTAATGTTAGGGTGAGGGTTAGGGTGAGGTTTAGTGTTAGGGGTAGGTTTAGGGTTAGGGTGAGTGTAAGTGTTAGAGTGAGGGTTAGGGTGAGTGTGAGGGTTAGGGTGAGGTTAAGGGTTAGGGTGAGGGTTAGTGTGAGCCTGAAGGGTAGGTTTAGTGTTAGTGTTATGATTAGGATTATGGTGAGGGTGAGAGTTAGGTTTAGGGTGAGGTTTAGGGTTAGGGTGAGGGTTAGGGTTAGGTTTAGGGTTAGGGTAAGTGTGAGCATGAGGGTTAGGGTTAGGGTTTGGGTTAGGTTTAGGATGAGGGTGAGGGTGAGGGTGAGTGTTAGGGATAGGTTTAGGGTTATAGTTAGGGTGTGGGTGTGGGTGAGGTTTAGGATTCGGTTTATTGTTAGGGTTAGGGTTAGGGTTTGGGTGAGGGTGAGCATGAGGGTTGCGTTAGGTTTAGGGTTATGGTTAGGGTGATGGTGGGGGTGAAGTGTAGGTTAAGGATTAGGGTTAGGGTTGGGGTTAGGGTGATGCTGGGGGTGAAGGGTAGGTTTAGGATTATGGTTAACGTGAGTGTGAGGGTTAGTGTGAGGGTTAGAGTTTGGGTGAGGGTTCAGGTTAGGGTTTTTCATGATGGTTAGGGTTAAGGTGAGGTTTAGGGTGAGGGAGAGGCTTAGGGTGAGGATTAGGGTGAGGTTGAGGTTGAGCGTTAGGTTGTGGGTGAGGGTAAGTTTTAGGGTGAGGATTAGGGTGACGGTGAGGGTTAGGGTCACTGTGAGGATTAGGCTTAGCTTTAGTGTTAGGTTGAGGGTTAGGTTGAGGGGTTGGATTAGGGTTAGGGTGAGTGTTAGGGTTAGTGTGAGTGTTAGGGTTAAGTATAGGGTTAGGGTTAGTTAGAGGGTAAGGGTTAGGGTGAAGGTTAGAGGGAGGGTAAGGTTTAGGGTTAGCATTAGGGTTAGGGTGAGTGTTAGCATGTGGGTTTGGGTTAGGGTTAGGCATAGGGTTAGGGTGAGAGTTAGGTTTAAGGCTAGGGTGAGGGTAAGGGTGAGAGTGAAGGTGAGGTTGAGGGTTTCGTTTTTGTAAGGGTTAGGCTTAGGGTGAGGATTAGGGTGAAGGTGAGGGTTAGTTTGAGGGTTAGTGTTAGGGTTAGCTTTAGGGTGAGGATTAGAATTAGGGTTAGGGTTATGGTGAGGGTCAGTATTAGGGTGAGGTTTAGGGTGAAGTTGAGGTTTAGGGTTAGGGTTAGAGTGAGGGTTAAGGTTAGAGTGAGGTTTAGGGTGAGGGTGAGTTTTAGGGTTTGTCTTAGGGTTACGGTTAGGGTGAGGGTTAGGGTGACAGTGAGGGTTAGGGTGAGGGTGAGTGTTAGGGTTAGGGTTAGTGTGAGGTTAAAGTTTTGGGTGAGGGTGAGGTTTTGGATTAGGGTTAGGGTTAGGGTGAGGTCTAGGGTGAGGTTTGTGTGTTAGTGTGAGAGTGAGGGTGAAGGTGAGTGTTTTGGTTAGGTAAAGGTTATGGTTATTGTTAGGGTGAGGATTAAGTTGAGGGTGAGGGTTAGTGTGAGGGTTATGTTTAGGGTGAGGGTTAGGGATCGGAAGAGGGTGAGGGTTAGTGTGTGTGTGAGGGTTAGGCTGAGTGTGAGGGTTAGGGTTAGGTTTCGGGTGAGGGTTTGGGTTAGGGTTAGAATGAGGGTTAGGCTTAGGGTGAGGGGTAGGGTTAGTGTTAGTGTGAGGGTTAGAGTTAGTGTGGGGGTTAGGGTTGGGGTTAGGGTTAGGGTTAGTGTGAGGATAAGGGTTAGGGTGAGTGTTAGGGTGGGGGTTAGGGTAAGCGTTAGGGTTAGGGTTAGGGTTATGGTGAGTGGTATTGTTAGGGGTAGTTTTAGGGTGAGGGTAAGTGTTAGCGTTAGTGTTAGGGTAAGGTTTAGGGTTAGGGTGAGATTTAGGGTAAGGGTTAGGGATTTGGTGAGTATGAGGGTGAGGGTTATGGTTAGGCTTAGGGTGAGGTTTAGGGTTAGGGTTAGTGTTAGGGTTATGTTTAGGGTAAGGATGAGGGTTAGTGTGAGGGTTAGGGTTTGGTTTAGGGTGAGTGTTAAGGTTAGGGTTAAGGTGAGGGTGTGGGTAAGGATGTGGGTTAGGGTTAGAGTTATGGTTACGGTTAGTGTGAGGGTGAGGTTGAGGGTTAGGGTTTGGATTACATTTAGTTTTAGGGTAAGGCTGAGGGAGAGGTTTAGGATTAGGGTTAGGTTTAGGGTGAGTGTGAGGATTAGGGTTAGGATTAGGTTGAGGGTTAGGGTTAGGGTTTTTGTTAGGGTGAGGGTGAGGGTGAGGTGAGGGTTTCGGTTAGGTAAGTGTTATGGTTAGGTTAGACTGAGTAATAGGATGACGGGGAGGGTTAAATTGAGGGTTAGCGTTAGGGTGAGGGTTAGGGTTAGGCTTAAGGTGAGAGTTAGGTTTAGCGTGATGTTTAAGGTGAAAGTAAGGGTTAACGTGAGTGTGAGGGTTAGGGTTAGAGTTAGGGTTAGGGTTAGTGTTAGGGTGAGGGTGAGGTAAGGGTTAGGTTGAGGTTTAGGGTTAGGGTTAGGGTGAATGTTAGGGTGAGGGTAAGGTTTTGGGTGAGGGTGAATTTAAGGTATGGGTGAGGGTTAGGTTGAGGGAGACGATTAGGGTTAGGATTAAGGTTTTGTTGAGGGAAAGGTTTAGGGTTAGAATTAGGGATACGGTGAGGATTAGTGTTAGTGTGAGTGCTAGGTTTAGGGTTAGGTTGAGGATTAGGTTTAGTGTGATGTTTATGGTGAGAGTGAGTGCTAGGGTGAGGGTGAGGATGAGGGTTAGGGTTAGGGTTAGGTTTAGGTTTAGGATGAGAGTGAGGGTGAGGTGGGGGTTAGTGTTCGGGTGAGAGTGAGGTTCAAGGTGAGGGTTAGGGCGAGGGTCAGGCTTAGGGTTAGGGTAAGGGTGAGGGCTACATTTAGAGTGAGGGTTAGGGTTAGGGTTAGTTTTAGAGTTAGGGTGATGGTAAGTGTTAGGGTTATGCTGATTGTTAGGGTTAGGGTTAGGGTTTGGGTTAGGGTGAGGGTGAGGCTTAATATTAGGGTTAGTGTATGGGTTAAGGTTAGGGGGAGGTCTAAGGTGAGGGTGAGGGTTAGGGTGAGGGTGAGGGTTTCATTTAGGTAAAGGATAGGTTTATGGTTAGGGTGAGGATTAGGGTGAGGGTGAGGGTTAGGTTGAGGGTTAGGGTTAGGGTTAGCTTTAGGGTTAGTGTTTGTGTGAGCATAAGGGTTAGGTTGAAGAAGGTTAGGGTTAGCGTTAGGGTTAGGGTTAGCGTTAGGGTGAAGGTTAGGTTTAGGGTGAGGTTTAGGGTCATGGCTAGGGTGAGGGTTAGGGTTAGGGTGTGTTTATGGTAAGGGTGAGTGTTAGGGTGAGGGTTTGGTTGAGAATTTGGTTTATGGTTAGGGATAGGGTTATGGTGAGAGTTAGTGTGAGGGTGAGGGTTGGGGTTCGGGTGTGGGTGAGGGTAAGGGTGAGGTTTAGGGTGAGCGTCAGAGTTAGGTTTAGGATTACGGTGAGGTTGAGGGTTAAGGTTAGGGATCGGGCTCCGATGAGGGTGAGGGTTAGGGTGAGGGTGAGGGTGAGGGTTTGGGTTAGGTAAGGGTTAGGGTAGGGTTATGGTGAGGATTAGTGTGAGGCTGAGGATTAGGTTGAGTGTTAGGGTAAGGGTGAGGTTTAGGGTTAAGCTTAGGTTGAGGGTTAGGGTTAGGGTGATGTTTCCGGTGAGGTTGAGGGTTATGTTGAAGGTGAGGTTGAGGATTAGGTTTAGCGGTAGGTATAGGATGAGGTTTAGGGTTAGAGTGTATTTATGGTGAGGGTGAGTGTTAGGGTGAGGATGAATTTGAGGGTTAGGTTTAGGGTTAGGGTGAGAGTGAGGGTGAACATGAGGATTAGGTTTAGGGTGAGGGTGAGGGTGATGGTTAGGGTGAGGGTCAGGGTTAGTGTTACGTTTAGGGTGAGGTTGAGGTTTAATGTTAGGATGAGGGTGAGGGTGAGTGTGAGGTTTAGGGTGATGGTGAGGTTTAGGGTGAATGTGAGGGTTAGGGTTAGGTTTAGGGTGAGCATTAGGGTTAGGGTAGTTGTGAGGGTTAGTGTGAGGGTTAGGAGTAGGGTTAGGGTAAGGTTTAGATTTAGTGTGAGGGTTAGGGTTAGGGTTAGGTTGATGGTAAGGGTTTGGGTGAGTGTTAGGGTGATGGTGAGGGTTAGGGTGAGGGTGAGTGTTAGAGTTATGGTTAGGCTTAGGGTGAGGTTTAGGTTTAGGATGAGGGTGAGGGTGAATGTTAGATTTAAGATTAGGCTTAGGTGTAGGGTTAGGCTTAGGGTGAGGTTGAGGGTGAGGGTCAGAATTAGGTTTCGGGTGTGGGTTAGGGTTAGGGTTAGGATTAGCGTGAGGGTGAGGGTGAGCTTTAGGTTGAGGTTGATGGTGACGGTGAGGGTGACGGTTAGGGTTAGATTTAGCGTGAGGTTTAGGGTTATGGTTAGGGTTAGGGTGAGTGTAAGGGTGAGGGTTAGGTTAAGGGTGATGGTGAGATTGAGGCTGAGGGTCAGGGTTAGTGTTTGGGTGAGGGTTAGGGATAGGGTTAGGGTTAAGGTTAGGGTGAGGGTTAGGGTTAGGGTTAGGGTTAGGATGAGGGTTAGGCTGAGGGTTTGGGTTAGGGTTAGGGTGAGTGTAAGGATGAGGGTGAGTGTAAGTGTGAGGGTGAGGGTGAGGGTTAGGTTTAGGATTAGGGTTAGGGTTAGAGTGAGGGTTAGGGATAGCGTTAGGTTTAGGGTGAGGGTTTTGTTTAATGGTAGGTTTAGAGTTAGGCTGAGGGTGAGGGTGAGGGTTAGGCTTAGGTTGAGTGTTAGGATTAGGGATTTGGTGAGGGTTAGGGTTAGGTTGAGTTTTAGGGTGAGGGTGAGGTTTAGGGTGAGGGTTAGGGTGAGGGTGATGTTGAGCGTTAGGCTGTGGGTGAGGGTTAGGTTTAGGGTGAGGTTTAGGGTGACGGTGAGTTTTAGTGTGACTGTGAGGTTTAGGATTAGTTTTAGGGTGAGTGTTAGGGTTAGGGTTATGGTGAAGGTTAGTGTGTGGGTTAGGATTAGGGTTAGGGTGAGGTTTAGGGTTAGTGTGAGTGTGAGGGTTAGGGTTAGGGTTAGGTTGAGGGTAAGGGTTAGGGTGAGTGTTAGGGTGATTGTGAGGGTTAGGGTGAAGGTGAGGGTTAGATATACGGTTAGGCCTAGGGTGAGGTTTAGGTTTAGGGTGAGGGTGAGTGTGAGGGTTAGATTTAGGATTAGGCTTAGGTAGGGTTAGGCTTAAGGTGAGGGTGAGGGTGAGGGTCAGAGTTAGGTTTCGGTTGAGGGTTAGGGTTACGGTTAGGATTAGGGTGAGGGTGAGGGTGAGGATTAGGTTGAGAGTGATCATGAGGATGAGGGTGAGGTTTAGATTTAGGGTGAGGGTGAGAGTTAGTGTTTGGGTGAGGGTTAGGATTAGGGTTAAGGTTAGGGTGAGGGTTACTGTTAGGGTTAGGGTTAGGATGAGGGTTAGGCTGAGGGTTTGTGTTAGGGTTAGGGTGAGGGTAAGAGTTAGAGTGTGGGTGAGGGTGAGGGTTAAGTTTAGGATTAGGTTTAGGGTTAGGGTGAGGATTAGGGATAGGGTTAGGTTTAGGGTGAGAGTTTTGTTTAATGTTAGGTTTAGAGTTAGGTTGAGTGTGAGGGTGAGGGTTAGGTTTTAGATTAGGCTTAGGGTTAGAGTTAGGCTGAGGGTGAAGGTGAGGTTGAGGGTGAGGGTTAGGGTTAGGTTGAGTGTTAGGTTTAGGGTTTTATTGAGGGTTAGGGTTAGGTTGAGGTTTAGGTTGAGGGTGAGTTTTAGGGTAAGGGTTAGGGTGAGGGTGAGGTTGACCGTTAGGCTGTGGGTGAGGGTTAGGGTTTGGGTGAGGTTTTGGGTGACTGTGAGAGTTAGGGTTAGGTTTAGGTTGTGTGTTAGGGTTAGGGTGATGGTGAGGGTTAGTGTGAGGGTTAGGATTAGGGTTAGGGTGAGTTTTAGGTTTAGTGTGAGGGTTAGGGTTAGGGTTAGGGTTAGGTTGAGGGTGAGGGTTAGGGTGAGTGTTAGGGGGATGATGAGGTTTATGGTGAGGATGTGGTTTAGGGTTATTGTTAGGCTTAGGATGAGGTTTAGGTTTAGTGTGAGGGTGAGGGTGTGGGTTAGATTTAGGATTAGGCTTAGGTGTAGTGTTAGGCTTAGGGTGAGGGTGAGGGTGAAGGTCAGAGTTGGGTTTCGAGTGAGGGTTAGGGTTAGGGTTAGGATTAGGGTGAGGGTGAGGGTGAGAGTTAGGTTGAGGGTGATGGTGAGGTTGAGGGTGAGGGTGAGGTTTAGGTTAAGGTAAGGTTTAGGATATGGTTACGGTTAGGGTGAGTGTGAGGCTGAGGGTTAGGGTGAGTGTGATGGTGTGTTTGAGGGTGAGGGTAGGGTTTAGTGTGTGGGTGAGGGTTAGGGTTAGGGTTAGGGTTAAGGTTAGGGTGAGGGTTAGGGTTAGGATTAGGTTTAGGATGAGTGTTAGACTGAGGGTTTGGGTTAGGGTTAGGGTGAAGGTGAAGGTTATGGTCAGGGTGAGGGTGAGGTTTTCGGTTAGGTAAGGTTTAGCGTTAGGTTTATGGTGAGGATTAGGGTGAGGGTGAGGGTTAGGTTGTGGTTTAGGGTAAGAGTGATGGTTAGTGTTAGGGTTAGGGTGAGTGTTAGGGTTAGGGTGATGTTTAGGGGAGTTTGAGGGTTAGGTTGAGGGTGAGGGTTCGGGTTAGGTTGAGGGTTAGGGTTAGGGTGTGTTTATGGTGAGAGTGAGTTTTATGATGAGGGTGAAGTTGAGGGTTAGGTTTAGGGTTAGCTTTAGGGTTAGGCTTAGGGAGAGAGTGAGGGTGAGGGTGAGGGTTTGGTTTCAGTGTGGGTTAGGGTGAGGGTTTCAGTAATGTAAGGGTTAGGGTTAGGGTTATGGTGAGGATTAGGGTAAGAGTAAGGGTTAGCTTGAGGGTTAGGGTTAGGGTGAGGTTTAAGGTGAGGGTTAGTGTGAGGGGGAGGGTTAGGGTTAGGGAGAGGGTTAGGTTTAGTGTGAGGGTTAGGGTTAGGGTTAGGTTTAGGGTTAGTGTGAGGATAAATGTTAGGGTGAGTGTTAAGTTTAGGGTGATGGTTAGGGTTAGCGTTGGGTTTACAGTTAGCAATATGTTTAGGGTGAGGTTTAGTGTTAGGGTGAGGGTTAGGTTGAGGGTGAGGGTTAGGGTTAGGTTTAGGTTGAGGGTTAGGTTTAGGGTTAGGGTTAGGGTGAGGGTTAGGGTTAGGGTTAGGGTTAGGGTTAGGGTGAGGGTTAGTGTGAGGGTTAGGTTTAGGGTTAGGGTTAGGATGAGGGTGAGGGTAAGTGTTAGGTTTAGGGTGAGGTTTACGTTTCAGGTGAGGGCCAGGGTGAGCGTGAGGATTAGGGTGAGGATGAGGGTGAGTGTTTCACTTAGGTAATGTTTAGGGTTAGGGTTATGGTGAGGATTAGTGTGAGGGTGAGTGTTAGGTTGAGGGTTAAGTTAAGGGTGAGGGTGAGGGTTAGGGTTAGGGTGAGGGTTAGTGTTAGGATGATGTTTAGGGTGAGGTTGAGGGTTAAGGTGAGGGTGAGGGTTCGTGTGAGTGTGAGGATTAGGTTTAGGGTTGGGGTTAGGGTTAGTGTGAGGGGTAGGTTTAGGGTTAGGGTTAGGGTTAGGTTTAGTGTGAGGGTTAGGGTTAGATTTAGGATTAGGGGTAGTGTGAAGATAGGGTTAGGGTGAGGCTTAGGTTGAGGGTGAAGTTTAGGGTTAGCGTTAATGTTGGGTTTAGCGTTAGGATTATGGTATGGGTTAGGCTGAGTGTTAGGTTTAGGGTGAGGTTTAGGTTGAGTTTGAGCGTTAGGGTTAGGTTTAGGTTGATGGTTAGGGTTACAATTAGGTTTAGGGTGAGGGTTAGGGTGAGTGTTAGAGTGAGGGTTAGTGTTAGGGTGAGGGTTAGGGTTAGGATTAGGGTTATGGTGAGTTTTAGGGTTGGCGTTAAGGTTAGGGTAAGGGTTAGGGTTAGGATTAAGGTTAGATTTAGGGTTAGCGTTATTGTTAGGTTTAGGTTTAGGGTTAGGGTGAAGGTGAGGTTGAGGGTTGGTGTTAGGGCTAGGGTTAGGTTTAGGGTGATGGTGGGGGTGAGGGGTAGGTTTAGGATTTGGGTTATGGTTAGGCTGAGGGGGAGGCAGAGGGGGAGGGTGAGGTTTAGGGTTTTGGTTAGGTTTAGAGTTATGGTGAGGGCTAGGGTGAGGGTGAGATTTAGGTTGAGAGTTACGGTTAGTTTGAGGGTTAGTGTTAAGGTTAGAGTGAGAGATAGGGTTAGGTTTGATATTTAGGGTGAGGCTGAGTTTTAGGTTTCGGGTGAGGGTTCGGGTGAGGGTGAGTGGGAGGGTGAGGGTGAGGTTCAGGTGTGGCTGAGGTTTAGGGTTAGGGTGAGGTTTAGATTGAGGTTTAGGGCTAGGGTTAGGGTTAGGTTGAAGGTGAGGGTGAGGGTTAAGGTTAGGGTTAGGTTGAGGGTTAGAGTTAGGTTGAGGGTTAGGGTGAGGGTGAGTGTTAGGGTGAGGTATAGGTTTTGAGTTAGGGTTAGGGTGATAGTTAGGGTGAGGGGTTGAGTTAGGGTTAGTGTGAGGTTTAGGGTTAGTGTGAGGGTTTGGGTTGAAGTTAGGGTTAGTGTGAGGTTAAAGTTTAGGGTTAGGGTTAGGGTGAGGGTGAGGGTTAGGGTTATCATTAGGGTTAGTTTGAGGGTTAGGTTTAGGTTGAGGGTTAGATTTAGGGTTAGGGTGAGAGTTAGGGTTAGGGTACTGTTTAGCGTGAGGGTGAGGATTCGGGTGAGGGTTAGGGTTAGGGTATTGTTTAGGGTGAGGTGAGGGTTAGGGTGAGGATGAGGGTGAGGGTTAGGATTAGGGTTAGGTTTAGGGTGCGGATGAGTGTTATCTTGTGGGTTAGGTTTAGGATTAGGTTTAGAGTAAGGTGAGTGTTAGGGTGATGGTAAGGATTCGGGTGAGGGTGAATTTTAGGGTGTGGGTGAGGGTTAGGTTTAGGGTGAGGATTAGGGTTAGGGTTATGGTGAGGGTAAGTATTAGGGTGAGGTTTAGGGTGAGGTTGAGGTTTTTGGTTAGCGTTTTGGGTTAGGGTGAGGGTAAGTGTGAGGTTTAGGTTTAGGTTTAGTGTTAGGGGGAGGGTGAGGTTTAGAGTTAGGTTGATGGTAATGGTTAGGTTTAGGGGTAGGGTGATGGTAAGGATTACGGTGAGGGTTAGGGTGAGTTTGAGTGTTAGGGTTAGCATTAGGGTTAGGGTGAGAGTGACTGTTAGGGTGAGGGTTAGGGTTAGATTATGGGATAGGGTGAGGATTAGGGTTAGTGTGAGGGTTAGGGTTAGGTATAGTGTGAGAATAAGTGTTAGGTGGAAGGTTAGAGTGAGGGTGAGGTTTAGTGTTAGCATTTGGGTTAGAGTTAGCGTTAGGGGGCAAATTAGCTTTAGGGTGAGTGTTAGGGATAGGATTAAAGTGAGGGTTAGGGCTAGGGTTAGGGTGAGGGAGAGGGTGAGGGTTAGTGAGAGGGTTAGGGTGAGGGTTAAGGTTGGGGTGAGGATTAAGGTTAGTGTGAGGGCTAGAGTGAGGGTGAGGGTTAGGAAGAGGGAGAATGTGAGGGTTTCAGTTAGGTAAGGGTTAGGGTTAAGGTTATGGTGAGGATTATGGTGAGGGTGAGGGTTAGTGTTAGGGTTAGTGTGAGGGTTAATTTTAGGGTGAGAGTTAAGGTTAAGGTGAGGGCTAGGGTGAGGGTGAGGGTTAGGGTTAGGGTGAGGGTTAGTGTTATGTGATGTTTAGCGTGAGGTTGAAGGTAAAGGTGAGGATGTGGTTTCGGGTTCGGGTGAAGATTAGGTTTAGGTTTAGGGTTAGGGTTAGGGTGAGGATTATGATAAGGTTTAGGGTTAGGATTAGTTTCAGGGGTAGGATTAGGGTTAGGGTGAGGGTTAGGGTTAGTGTGAGGGTTAGGGTTAGGTTTAGGGTTAGGGTGAGAGTTAGGGTTAGGGTGATGTTTAGGGTGAGGTGAGGGTTAGGGTTAAGGTGTGGGTTAGGGTTAGGTTTAGGTTTAGGTTGTGGGTGAGTGTTAGTGTTAGGGTTATGGTGGGGGTTAAGGTTAGGGTGAGGTCTAGGGTGAGGGTGAGGTTTAGGGTGAGGGTTAGTGTGAGGGGTAGCGTTACGAATAGGGTGAGGGTTAGGGTTATGGTTATTGTGAGGATAAGTGTTAGGGTGAGGGTTAGGGTTAGGGTTACGGTTAGGGTTAGTGTGAGGGTTAGGTTTAGTATTAGGGTTAGGCTTATGGTTAGGTTTATAGTTAGGGTTAGGGTTTGGGTGAGGGTGAGTGTGAGGGTTGGCGTTAGGGTTAGGTTTCGGGTTAGGGTGAGGGTGGGTGTGAGGGTTAGGTTTAGGATTAGGGTTAGGTTTAGGCTGAGGGTGAGGGGGAGGGTGAGTGTGAGGTTTTGGGTTAGGGTTTGGGTTAGGGTTAGGGTGAGGGCTAGGTTGAGGGTGAGTGTGAGGGTGAGCATGAAGGTGAGGGAGAGGGTTAGGTTTAGGGTGAGGTTTAGGATTAGGGTTAGAGTTAGGGTTCGGATGTGGGTGAGGGTTGGGTTAGGATTAGTGTGAGGGTTAGGGTTAAATTGAGTGTTAGGGTGACGGTGAGGGTTAGGGTGAGTGTTAGTGTTAGGCTTAGGTTTCGGGTGAGGGTTAGGATTAGGATTAAAATGAGGTTGAGGCTTAGGGTGAGGGGTAGGGTTAGTGTTAGGGTGAGGGTTAGAGTTAGTGTGAGGGTTAGGGATGGGGTTAGGGTTAGGATTAGTGTGAGGATAATTGTTAGGTTGAGGGTTAGGTTAAGCGTTAGGGTTTGGGTGAGGGTTAGGGTGAGTGTTAGGTTTAGGGTTAGTGTTACGGTGAGGGTAAGGTTTCAGGTTAGTGTTAGGGTAAATTTTAGGGTTAGGGTAAGGGTTAGGGTAAGGTTTAGGGATAGGATGAGTGTGAGGATGAGGGTTAGGGTTAGGATTAGGGTGATGGTTAGGGTTAAGGTGAGGGGTATGGTAAGGGTTAGGGTTAGGGTGAGAGTTAGGATTTGGTTTAGGGCGAGTGTTAGGGTTAGGTTTAGGGTTAGGGTTAGGGTGAGGTTTAGGGTTAGAGTTAGGGTGAGGGTGAGAGTAAGGTTGAGGGTGAGGGTTAATTTTAGGGTTAGGGTGTGGGTGAGGGTTAGGGTGAGGGTTAGTGTTAGCGTTAAGGTGAGGGTGTGGGTAAGGATGAGGGTTAGGATTAGGGTGATGGTTAGGGTTATATTTAGGTTGAGTATTAGGTTTAGTGTGATGTTTATGGTGAGGGTGAGTGTTAGTGTGAGGGTGAGGATGATGGTTAGGTTTAGGGTTATTGTTAGGGTTAGGTTTAGGGTGAGAGTGAGGGTGAGGGTGAGGGTTAGGGTTAGTGTTAGGGTGAGGATTAGGGTTAGCATTAGGGTTATGTTGAGGGAAAGTCTTAGGGTGAGGTTGAGGTTTAGGGTTAGCGTTAGGGTAAGGATGACGGTTGGTTTGAGGGTAAGACTTAGGCTTAGGGTGAGGCTTATTGTTAGGATTAGGGTGGGGGTTAAGGTTAGGGTGAGGTCTAGGGTGAGGGTGAGGTTAGGGTTAGGGTTAGTGTGAGGGGTAGGGTTAGGGTTAGGGTGAGGTTTAGGGTTAGTATTAGGGTTAGGGTTAGGTTTAGGATTAGGATTAGTGTGAGGATAAGGGTTAGGGTGAGGGTTAGGTTGAGGTTGAAGTTTAGGATTAATGTTAGGGTTGGGGTTAGCGTTAGTGTTAGGGTGAGGGTTAGGGTGAGTGTTAGGTTTAGGGTGAGGTTTAGGGTGAGGGTTAGATTGGGGGTTAATGTTAGGGTGAGGGTTAGGGTTAGCATTTGGGTTACGGTGAGTTTTAAGGTTAGGGTTATGGTTAGGGTAAGGGTTGGGTTTAGGATTAAGGTTAGATTTAGGGTTAGGGTTATTGTTAGGGTTAGAGCTAGGGTAGGGTGAGGGTTGGCGTTTGGGTTAGGGTTAGGGTTAGGTTTAGGGTTATGGTGGGGGTGAGGGGTAGGTTTACGATTAGGGTTATGGTTAGGCTGAGAGGAAGGTAGAGGGTGAGGGTGAGATTTAGGGTTAGGGTTAGGTTTGGAGTTACGGTGAGGGCTAGGGTGAGGGTGAGGATTAGGTTGATGGTTAGGTTTAGGGTGAGGGTTAGGGTAAGGGTTACAGTGAGGTTTAGGGTTAGGTTGATGTTTAGGGTGAGGCTGAGTGTTAGGGTTCGGGTGTGTGTTCGGGTGGGGTTGAGTGTGAGGCTGAGGGTGAGGTTTAGGTTGTGGCTTAGGTTTCGGGTTAGGGTGAGGGTTACTGTGAGGTTTAGGGTTAGGGTTAGGGTTAGGTTGAAGGTGAGGGTGAGGGTTAGGGTTAGGGTTAGGTTGAGGGTTAGGGTTAGGTTGAGGTCTAGGATGAAGTGTAGAGTTAGGGTTAGGGTGATGGTTAGGGTTTGTGTGAGGGTTTGGGTTAGAGTTAGGGTTAGGGTGAGGGTTAGGGTGAGGTTTAGGTTTCGGGTTAGATTGAGAGTTAGGTTTAGGGTACTGTTTAGCATGAGGGTGAGGGTTACCATGAGGGTTATTGTTATGGTGTTGTTTAGGGTGAGGTGAGGGTTAGGGTTAAGCTGTGGGTTAGGGTTAAAGTTAGGTTTAGGGTGAGGGTGAGGGTTAGTGTTAGGGGTAGGATGGGCGTTAAAGTTAGGTTTAGGTCTAGCGTGAGGGTGAGGGTTAGGTTGAGGGTTAGTGTGAGGGGTAGCGTTAGGATTAGGATGAGGGTTAGGGTGAGGGTGGGGGTGAGGGTTAGGTTTAGGATTAGGGTTAGGTTTAGATTGAGGGGGAGGGGGAGGTTTTGGGTTAGGTTGAGGTTTTGGGTTAGGGTTAGGTTTAGGGTTACCCTGAGGGCTAGGTTGAGGGTGAGGGTTAGGGTGAGGGAGAGGTTGAGGGTGAGGGTGAGGGTGAGGGTTAGGTTTAGGGTGAGGGTTAGCATTAGGGTTAGGGTTAGGTTTAGGGTGAGGGTGAGGTTTGGGTTAGGGTTAGTGTGATGGTTACTCTTAGGGTGAGGGTTAGAGTGACGGTGAGGTTAGGGTGAGTGTGAGGGTTAGGGTTAGGTTTCGGGTGAGGCATCAGTTTAGGGTTAGAGTGAGGGTGAGGCTTAGGTTGAGGGGTAGGGTTACTGTTAGGGTGAGGGTTAGAGTTAGTGTGAGGGTTAGGGATGGGGTTAGGGTTAGGGTGAGTGTGAGGATAATGATTAGGGTGAGAGTTAGGGTAAGCGTTAGGTTTAGGGTGAGGGTTAGGGTGAGTGTTAGGGTTAGGGTTAGTGTTAGGGTGAGGGTAAGGTTTAGGGTTAGTGTTAGGGTAAGGTTTAGGGTTAGGGTGAGCGTTAGGGTAAGGGTTAGGGATAGGATGAGTGTGAGGATGAGGGTTAGGGTTAGGGTTAGTGTGATGGTTAGGGTTAGGGTGAGGTTTAGGGTAAGTGTTAGTGTTAGGGTGAGGGTTAGTGTTTGGTTTAGGGTGAGTGTTAAGGTTAGGTTTAGGTTTAGGTTAAGGGTTAGGGTTAGGGTGAGTGTTATGGTTAGGGTTGGGGGAGGGGGAGGGTAAGGGCGAGGGTGAGGGTTAATTTTAGGTTTAGGGTGTGGGTGAGGGTTAGGGTGAGGGTTAGTGTTAGGGTTAGGGTGAGGGTGTGGGTAAGGATGAGGGTTAGGCTTAGCTTTAGGGTTATGGTTAGTGTGAGGGTGAGGTTGAGGGTTAGGGTTAGGATTAGGTTTAGGTTTAGGGTTAGACTGAGGGAGAGGGTGAGGGTGAGGCTGAGGGTGAGGTTTACGTTTATGTTTTGGGTTAGGGTGAGGGCTAGTGTATGGGTGAGGGTGAGGGTTTCTGTTAGGTAAGTGTTAGAGTTAGGGTGAGGATTAGGGTGAGGGTGACATTTAGTGTGAGAGTTAGGGTTAGGGTGAGGGTTAGGGTGACTGTGAGGGTTAGGGTTAGGGTTAGGTTTAGGGTGAGGGTAAGGGTTAGGGTGAGGGTTAGGGTGCTGGTAAGGTTTAGGGTTAGCATTAGGGTTACGGTGAGTTTGATGTTTAGGGTGAGGTTTAGGGTTAGGGATAGGGTTAGGATTAGGGTTAGAGTTAGAGTTAGGGTGAGGGTTAGGCTGAGGGGTACGGTAAGGATTCGGGTTTGGTTTAGTGTGAGGATTAGGGTTAGGTTTAGAGTTAGGGTGAGGGTAAGGATTAGGTTGTGGTTTTGTGTGAGGGTGAAGGTTAGGTTTTGCATTAGGGTTAGGGATAGGATGAGGGTTAGGATTAGGGTTAGGGTTAGGGTGAGGGCGAGGGTGAGGATTAGGGTTACTGTTACATTGAGGGTTTGGTTTAGGGTTTGGATTATGGTGAGGGTGACGTTGAGGTGAAGTTTTCGGTTAGGTAAGGGTTATGTTTAGGTTAGGGTGCGGATTAGGTTGAGTGTGAGGGTTAGATTGAGGGTTTGGGTTAGGGTGAGTGTTAGGGTTAGGCATAATGTGAGAGTTAGGTTTAGCGTGATGTTTAGGGTGAGGGTGAGGGTTAAGGTGAGGGAAAGTATTAGGGTTAGAATTAGGGATAGGGTGAGGGTAAGTGTTAATGTGAGGGTTAGGATTAGGGTTAGAGTTAATGTGAGGTTTAGGGTTAGGTTGAGGATTAGGGTGAGGATGAGTGTTAGGGTTAGCGTTAGGTTTAGGATTAGGGATAGGGTGAGGAATAGGGTTAGTGTGAGGGTTAGGGTTAAGGTTAGGGTTACTGTGAGGATAAGGGTTAGGGTGAGGTTTATGGTGAGGGTGGGGGTTAGGGTTAACCTTATGGTTATGGTGAGCGTTAGGGTGAGGGTTAGGGTGAGGGTTAGGGTTAGGGTTATTTTTAGGTTGAGTATTAGGTTTAGTGTGATGTTTATGGTGAGGGTGAGTGTTAGTGTGAGGGTGAGGATGAGGGTTAGGGTTAGGGTTAGGGTTAGGTTTAGGTTTAGGTTGAGAGTGAGGGTGAGGGTTAGGGTTAGTGTTAGGTTGAGGATTAGGGTTAGGGTTAGGGTTATGGTGAGGGTAAGTCTTAGGGTGAGATTTAGGGTGAAGTTGAGGTTTAGGGTTACCATTAGGGTAAGGGTGAGGGTTGGTGTGAGGGTTAGAGTTATGGTTAGTGTGAGGGTTTGGGTTAGGGTTAGGGTGAGTGTAAGAATTAGGGTGTGGGTTAGGGTTATCATTAGGGTTAGGGTGAGGTGAGGGTTAGGGTGTGTTTATTGTGAGGGTGAGTGTTAGGCTGAGGGTGAGGTTGAGGGTTAGGTTTAGGGTTAGGGTTAGGTTTAGGGTTACGGTGAGAGTGAAGGTGAGGGAGAGGGTTAGGGTTAGGATGCGGGTGAGGGTGAGTGTTAATGTTAGGGTTAGGGTGAGGGTTAAGTTTAGGGGGAGGGTTAAGGTTAGGTTGAGGGCTCGGGTGAGGGTGAGGGTTCAGGTGACGGTGAGTGTGAGTGTTTTGGTTAGGTAAGGGTTAGGGTTAGGTTTATGGTGAGGATTAGCGTGATGGTTAGGTTTATGTTGAGGATTAGGGTGATGTTTAGGGTTAGGGTGAGGGTTAGGGTTAGGGTTATGGTTAGGGTTAGGGTGAGGGTTATTGTGAGGGTTAGTTTTAGGTTTAGGTTTAGGGTGAGGGTGAGGGTTAGTGTTAGGTTTAGGGTGAAGGTTAAGGTTAGGGTGTGAGCTAGGGTGATGTTGAGGGTGAGGGTCAGGGTTTCGGTAGGAAGTTTTCAGGTTAGGGTTATGGTCAGGATTAGGGTGAGGGTGAGGGTTAGGTTGAGGGTTAGGGTAAGGGTGAGTGTTAGGGTTATGGTGAGGGTTAGTGTTAGGGTGATGTTTAGGGTGCGGTTGAGTGTTAGGTTTAGGGTGAGGGTTTCGGGTTAGGGTGAGGGTTAGGGTTAGGTTGTATTTATGGTGAGGATGATTGTTAGGGTTAGGGTGAGGTTGAGGGTTAGGTTTAGGGTTAGAGTTAGGGAGCGAGTGAGAATGAGGGTGAGGGTTAGTTTTCGGGTGAGGGTGAGGTTGAGTGTGAGGGTTAGGGTGAGGGTGAGGGTTTCGGTTAGGTAAGGGTTAGGGTTAGGGTTATGGTGAGGATTAGGGTGGGAGTGAGGTTTAGCCTGAGGGTTAGGGTTAGTGTGAGGGTTAGGGTGAGCGTTACTGTGAGAGGTAGGGTTAGGGTTAGGGTGAGGGTTAGGTTTATTGTGAGTGTTAGGCTTAGGTTTAGGTTTACGGTTAGAGTGAGGATAAGGGTTAGGGTGAGGGTTAGTTTGGGGGTGATGGTTAGGGTTAGCGTTAGGTTAATGGTTAGTATTAGGGTTATGGTGAGGGTTAGGTTTAGGATGAGGGTTAGGTGGAAGGTGAGGGTCAGGGTTAGGTTTACGTTCAGGGTTAGGGTTAGAGTTAGGGTTTGGGTGAGGTTTAGGGCCAGGGGTAGGTTTAGAGTTAGCGTGAGGGATAGTGTTAGGGTTAGGGTGAGGGTTAAGGTTAAGGTGAGGACTAGGGTGACTGTGAGGATTAGGGTGAGGGTAATTGTGAGTGTTTCCTTTAGGTGAGGTTTAGGGTTTGAGTTATGGTGAGAATTAGGGTAAGGGTGAGGGTTTGGTTGGGGGTTAGGTTAAGGGTGAGGGTGAGGGTTAGGGTTAGGGTGAGCGTTAGGATTAAGTTCAGGGTTAGGGTTAGGGTTAGTGTGAGGGGTAGGTTTAGGGTTAGGGTGAGGGTTAGGGTTAGTGTGAGGGTTAGGGATAAGTTTAAGATTAGGGATAGTGTGAGGATAAGGGTTAGGGTGAGGGTTAAGTTTAGGGTGAAGGTTAGGGTTAGGGTTATGGTTGGGGTTAGCTTTAGGGTTAGGGTGAGGTTTAGGGTGAATGTTAGGGTTAGGGTGAAGGTTAGCTTGAGGGTGAGCGTTATGGTTAGGTTTAGGTTGATGGTTAGGTTTAGGGCTAGGTTTAGTGTGAGGGTTAGTGTGAGGGTTACAGTGAGGGTTAGTGTTAGTGTGAGGGGTAGGGTTAGGATTAGGGTTACGGTGAGTTTTAGGGTTAGGGTTAGGGTTAGGGTAAGGGTTAGGGTTAGGATTAAGGTTAGATTTAGGGTTATGGTTATTGTTAGGGTTAGGGTTAGGGTGAGGGTGAAGGTGAGGGTGAGGGTGGGCATTATGGTTAGGGTTAGATTTAGGATGATGGTGGGGGTGAGGGGTAGATATAGGATTAGGGTTATGGGTAGGCTGAGGGGGAGGTAGAGGGTGAGGGTTAGGTTTATGGTTAGGGTTAGGTTTAGAGTTACAGTGAGGGCTAAGGTGAGGG
Source organism: Dipodomys merriami (assembly GCF_024711535.1). Lineage (NCBI taxonomy): Eukaryota > Metazoa > Chordata > Mammalia > Rodentia > Heteromyidae > Dipodomys > Dipodomys merriami. Next base: position 12,625,659 of record NW_027203715.1, on the reverse strand, counting down.
TGAGGGTTCGGTTGAGGGTTAGGGTTAGGGTGAGGGTTAGGGTTAGGGTTAGAGTGAGGGTTATTGTTAGGTTGATGTTTAGGGTGAGGCTGAGTGTTAGGGTTCGGGTGAGGGTGAGGGTGAGGGTGAGGGTGAGGATGAGGGTGAGGTTTAGGGTGTGGCTTAGGGTTAGGTTTTGGATGAGGGTTAGGGTGAGGTTTAGGATTAGGGTTAGGGTTAAGTTGAAGTTAAGGGTGAGGGTTAGGCTATGCTTAGGTTGAGGGTTAGTATTATGTTGAGGGCTAGGGTAAGGGTGAGGTTTAGGGTGAGGGTTAGTGTTAGGGTTAGGTTGAGGGTTAGAGTTAGTGTGAGGGTTTGGGTTAGAGTTAGGGTTAGTGTGAGGTTAAAGTTTAGGGTTAGGGTGAGGGTGAGGGTGAGGGTTAGGGTTATCGTTAGGGTTAGGTGAGGGTTAGGGTGAGGATTTGGGTTACGGTGATGTTTAGGGTGAGGTGAGGGTTAGGGTGAGGATGAGGGTGAGGGTTAGGGTTATGGTTAGCATTAGGGTGCGGGTGAGGGTGATGTTGAGTGTTAGGTTTAGGATTTTGTTTATAGTTAGGTGAGTGTTAGGGTGAGTGTAAGGATTCGGGTGTGGGTGAATTTTAGGGTGTGGTTGAGGGTTAGGTTTAAGGTGAGAATTAGGATTAGGGTTCGGATTATCGTTAGAGTAAGTATTAGGGTGTGGTTTAGGGTGAGGTTGAGGTTTTGGATTAACGTTTGTTTTAGGGTGAGGGTTAGTGTGAGGATTAGGGTTAGGTTTAGGTTTAGGGTGATGGTGAGGTTTAGAGTTAGTGTTAGCTGGAGGGTTAGGTTTAGTGTTAGGGTGATGGTAAGGGTTAGGTTGAGGGTAAGTGTGAGTTTGAGTGTTAGGGTTAGCATTAGAGTTAGGTTGAGGGTTAGGGTTAGGGTGAGGGTTAGTGTTAGGGTTAGAGTGAGGGTTATTTTTAGGTTGATGTTTATGGTGAGGCTGAGTGTTAGGGTTCAGGTGAGTGTTCAGGTGAGGGTGAGTGTGAGGGTGAGTGTGAGGTTTATGTTGTGGCTTAGGGTTAGGTTTTGGGTGAGGGTTAGGGTGAGGTTTATGGTTAGGGTTAGGGTTAGGTTGAAGTTGAGGCTGAGGTTTAGGGTTACGGTTAGGTTGAGGATTAGGATTATGTTGAGGGCTAGGGTGAGAGTGAGGGTTAGGGTGAGGGTTAGTGTTAGTGTTAGGTTATGGGTTAGAGTTAGTGTGAGGGTTTGGGTTAGAGTTAGGGTTAGTGTGAGGTTAAAGTTTAGGGTGAGGGTTAGGGTGAGGGTGAGGGTTAGGGTTATCGTTAGGGTTAGGTGAGGGTTAGGGTGAGAATTAGGGTTAGGGTGATGTTTAGGGTGAGGTGAATGTTAGGGTGAGGATGAGGGTGAGGGTTAGGGTTATGGTTAGCGTTAGGGTGCGGGTGAGGGTGATGTTGAGTGTTAGGTTTAAGATTTTGTTTATAGTTAGGTGAGTGTTAGGGTGAGGGTAAGGATTCGGGTGTGGGTGAATTTTAGGGTGTGGTTGAGGGTTAGGTTTAAGGTGAGAATTAGGGTTAGGGTTAGGGTTATGGTGAGGGTAAGTATTAGGGTGTGGTTTAGGGTGAGGTTGAGGTTTTGGGTTAACGTTTGTTTTAGGGTTAGGGTTAGTGTGAGGGTTAGGGTCAGGTTTAGGTTTAGGGTGATGGTCAGGTTTACAGTTAGTGTTAGGTGGAGGGTTAGGTTTAGGGTTAGGGTGATGGTAAGGGTTAGGGTGAGGGTTCGGGTGTGTTTGATTGTTTGGGTTAGCATTAGGGTTAGGGTGAGTGTGAGGGTTAGGGTTAGGTTTTGGGATAGGGTGAGGATTAGGGTTAGTGTGAGGGTTAGGGTTAGGTTTTGTGTGAGGATAAGTGTTAGGGGGAGGGTTAGGGGGAGGGTGAGTGTGAGGGTTTCAGTTACGTAAGGGTTAGGGTTAAGGTTATGGTGAGGATTAGGGTGAGGTTGCTGGTTAGGTTGAGCATTAGGGTTAGGGTTCGGGTTCGGGTGAGGGTTAGGGATAGGGTTAGGGTTAGGGTGATGGTGGGGGTGAGGTGTAGGTTTAGGATTAGGGTTAGGGTTAGGCTGAGGGTGAGGCGGAGGGGGAGGGGAGGTTTTGGGTTAGGGTTAGGGTTATTTGAAGGCTAGGTTGAGGGTGAGTGTTAGTGAGAGTGTGAGGGTGAGGGTTAGGGATAACTTTAGGGTTAAGGTGAGGGTTAGCACTAGGGTTAGGTTTAGGTTTTGAGTTAGAGTGAGAGTGAGGGTTAGGGTTCAGTTTAGGATTAGGGTTAGGGTTATGGTTAGGGTGAGGTTTAGTTTTAGAGTTAGTGTTAGGTTGAAGGTGAGAGTAAGCGTTATGGTGAAGTTGAGTGTTAGGGTTAGCATTAGGGTTAGGGTGAGAGTGAGTGTTAGGGTGAGGGTTAGGTTTAGAGTTAGGGATAGGTTGAGGGTGAGGTTTAGTTATAGGGGTCGAGTGAGTGTTAATATTAGGTTGAGGATTAAGGTTAGGGTGAGGGATAGGATGAGGGTGAGGGTTAGCGTGAGGGTGAGTGTGAGGGTTTCGTTTAGGTAAGGGTTAGATTTAAGGTTATGGTGAGGATTAGGGTGAGGGTGAGGGTTAGGTTGAGGATTATGGATAGGGTGAGGGTTAGAGTGAGGGTTAGGGTTAGGGTTAGGGTTATGGTGAGGGTTAGGGTGAGGTTTAGGGTTAGGGTTAGGGTTAGGTTTAGGGTGAGGGTGAGGGTTAGTGTTAGGGTTAGGGTGGGATTAAGGTTAGCGTGAGGTCTAGGGTGAGGGTGAGGGTTAGGATCAGGGTTAGTGTGAGGGGTAGTTTTAGGGTTAGGTTGAGGGTGAGGGTTAGGGTGAGGGTGAGGGTGAGGGTGAGGTTTAACATAACGTTAGTGTTAGGGTGACGTTTAGCGTGAGGGTTAGCTTTACGTTTAGAGTTAGGGTGGGTGTGAGGATTAGGTTTCCGGTTAGGGATAGGGTTATCGTTAGGGTTAGGGTGAGGTTTAGGGTTAGGGTTAGGTTTAGGTTGAAGGTGAGGCTGAGGGTTAGGGTTAGGGTTATGTTGAAGGTGAGGCTGAGGGTTAGGGGTAGGGTTATTTTGAAGGCTAGGGTGAGGGTGGGGTTTAAGGTGAGGGTGAGGGTGAGGGTTTTGATAAGGTAAGAGTTAGGGTTAGAGTTAGGTTGAGAATTAAGTTGAGGGTGAGGGTTAGGTTGAGGGTTAGTTTTAGGGTGATTGTTAGGTTTGGGGTTAGGGTGAGGGTTAGGGTTAGGGTGATGTTTAGTGTGAGGATGAGCGTTAGGGTGAAGGTGAGGGTTCGGGTGAGTGTGAGTGTTCAGGAGATGGTGAAGGTTAAGGTGTGGGTGAGGATTAGGTTACGGAGTAGTGTTAGGGTGACAGTGAGTGTTAGGGTGAGGATGAGGGTTAGGGTTAGGGTTAGGGTGAGTGTTAGGGTTAGGGTTAGGGTTAGGGTCAGTGTTAGGGTTAGGGTTAGGGTGAGGTTGAGGGTTCGGGTGAGTGTGAGTGTTCAGGTGAGGATGAGTGTTAGAGTTTTGGTGAGGGTTAGGTTTCGGCTCAGTGTTAAGGGGATGATGAGTGTTAGGGTTAGGGTTAACGTTAGTTTTAGGGTGAGGGTTACGTTGAGGGTTAGGGTTAGGGTGAGAGTTATGGTTAGGTTGATATTTCAGTTGAGGTTGAGTTTTAGGTTTTGGGTGAGCATTAGGATTAGGGTGAGGATTAGAGTTATGGTTAGGGTTAGGGTATTGGTGAGCTTAAGGGATAGGGTGAGGTTTAGTGTGAGGTTGAGGGTTATGGTGAGTGTTATGGTAAGGGTGAGGGTTAGGGTTAGGGTGCGGGTTAGGGTGAGAGTTAGGATTAGAGTGAGGGTGAGGGGGAAATTTAGGGTTGGGGTTAGAGTTAGAGTTAGGGTGAGGGTGAGAGTAGGGTTAGAATTTGGATTAGGGTTATGGATAGAGTTAAGGTTAGGGTTAGATTTAGGGTGAGGGTGAGGGTTAGGGTTAGGATAAGAGTTAGGGTGAGAGTGAGGGTGAAGTTCAGTGTTAGGATTAGGGATAGGGTTAGGTTTAGGGTGAGTGTTAGGTTTAGGTTTAGGGATAGGGTTAGGGTTAGGGTTAGGGTGGGTGTTATGGTTAGGTTTAGCGTGAGGTTGAGGGTTCGGGTGAGTGTGAGTCTTCGGTTGAGGGTGAGGGTTACAGTGTGGGTGAGGGTTAGGTTTCGGCTGAGTGTTAGGGTGATGGTGAGGTTTAGGGATAGATTTAGCGTTACGGTTAGGTTGAGGGTTATGGTGAGGGTTAGTGTTAGGGTGAGTGTTAGGGTTAGGGTGAGGCTTAGGGTTAGGGTGATATTTTGGGTGATGGTGAGGGTTAGTGTGAGGGTGAGGATTATGTTTAGTATTAGGGTTAGGGTTAGGGTTAGGGTGACTGTAAGGGTGAGGGTGAGGTTTCGGGTGAGGTTTAGTTTTGGGTTTTGGTTGAGAGTTAGGGTTAGGGCGAGGATTAGGGTTAGGTTTAGGGTTAGGGTTAGGGTGAGTTTAAGGGATAGGGTGAGGTTTAGGGTGAGGGTGAGGGTTACAGTTAGCATTAGGGTTGGGTTGAGTTTTAGGGTTAGGTGTGGGTTAGGGTGAGGTTTAGGGTTAGGGTGAGAGTGAGGGTGATGGTTAGGGTTAGGGTTAGGTTTAGAGTTAGGGTGTGGGTGAGACTGAGGGTTAGAATTTGGATTAGGGTTAGGGTTAGAATTAGGGTGAGGGTGAGGGTTAGGATTAGATTTAGGGTGAGAGTGAGGGTGAGGCTCAGTGTTAGGATTAGGGTTAGGGATAGTGTTAGGTTGAGGATATGGGTAAATGTTAGGGTTAGGATTAGGGTTAGGGTTACTGTGAGTATAAGGGTAAGGGTGAGGGTTAGGGAGAGGTTGAGGGTTAGGGTTAGGGTGAGGGTTAGGTTTAGGGTTAAGGTGAGGTTTAGTGTTAGGATGAGATTTAGGGTGAGGGTTAGGGTCAGAGTGAGGGTTAGGGTGAGGGTTAGAGTTAGGTTTAAGATTAGGGTGAGGGTGAGCGTTAGTGTTAGGGTTAGGGTAAGGGTTAAGTTTAGGATGAAGGATAGGGTGAGGGTGTTTGTTAGGGTGAGGGTGAGTGTGAGGGTGAGTGCTTCGGTTAGGTAAGGTTTATGGTTAGGGTTCTGATGAGGATTAGGTTGAGGGTGAGGTTTAGGTTGAGGGTTAGTTTGAGGTTGAGGGTTAGGGTTAGTTTAAGGGTGAGGGTTGGGGTTAGGGTGGTGTTTAGTGTGAAAATATGGTTTATTGTGAATTTTAGTATTAGGGTTAGGTTTATTGTATGGTTTAGGGTTAGGGTTAGGGTGAGGGAGAAGGTAGGGATAGCGTTAGGGTTAGTGTGATGGTGGGGGTGAGGGGTAGGTTTAGGATTAGGGTTAGGGTTAGGCTGAGGGCTAGGGTGAGGTTGAGGTTGAGGGTGAGGGTGAGGGTTTCTGTTAGGTAAGTGTTATGGTTATTGTCAGGGTGAGGATTAGATTGAGGGTGAGGATTAGGGTTAGGGTGAGTGTTAGGGTTATCGTTTTGGTGAGGGTTAGGGTTAGTGTGAGTTTTAGGGTGAGGGTGAGTGTTAGGGTGAGCGGTAGGGTTCGGGTGAGGTTGAGCGTTAGGGTGTGGGTGAGGGATAGGGTGAGGTTTAGGGTGTAGGTGAGGGTTAGGTTGACTGTGAGGGGTTAGGGTTAGATTTAGGGTGAGAATTAGGGTTAGGGTTAAGGTTAGGGTGAGGTTTAGGGTGAGGGGTAGGGTTAGGGTTAGGGTGAGGGTTAAGATTAGGTTGAGGGTTAGGGTAAGGTTTAGGGTTAGGTTGAGTGTAAGGGTCAGCGTGAGGGTTAGGGTGAGGGTAAGGGTTAGGGTGAGAGTTAGGGTGAGGGTAAGGGTTAGGGTTAGCGTTGGGTTTAGGGTGAGGGTTACATTGAGGGTTAGGGTTTGTGTTAGTTTTAGGGTTATTGTGAAGGTTAGGATGAGGGTTAGTGTTAGGTTTAGGCTGAGGGTGAGGGTGAGGGTTAGGGTTAGAGTTAGTGTGGGGGTGAGGTGAGGGTTAGTGTTAGGATTAGGGTTAGTGTTAGGGTTTGGGTGAGGGTGTGGGTGAATGTTTGGGTTAGGGTTATTGTGAGGATAAGGGTTAAGTTGAGGGTTAGGGTGAGGGTGAGAGTTAGGGTGACGGGTAGGGTGAGGTTGAGGGTTAGGGTTAGGTTTAGGGTTAGGGTGAGTGTTAGGGTTACGGTTAGTGAGAGGCTTAGGGTTAGGGTGAGGTTTAGGGTTAGGGTGAGTGTTAGGGTGAGGGTTAGGTTTAGGGTTTGGGTTAGGGTGAGACTGAGGGTTAGTGTTAGGGTGATGGTGAGGGTTAAGTTTAGGGTGAGGGCTTGGGTGTCGGTGAGGTTTAGTGTGTTGGTGAAGGGTGAGGGTTTCTGTTAGATAAGGGTTAGGGTTAGTGTTATGGTGAGGATTAGGACGAGGTTTAAGTTTAGTTTGAGGGTTTAGTTTAGGGTGAGGGTGATGGTGAGTTTTAGGGTTAGAGTCAGCGCGAGGGTTGGGGTGAGGTGTAAGGTTAGTGGTAGGGAGAGGTTTAGGGTTAGGTTTAGGTTTAGAGTTAGATTTAGTATGAGGATAAAGGTTAGGATGAGGGTTAGGGTTAAGGTTAGGGTTAGGGTGAGGGTTAGTGTTAGGGTTAGGGTTAGCGTTAGGGTGAGTGTTGGGGTTAGGGTTAGGGTAAGTACTAGGGTTAGGGTGAGGTTTAGGGTTAGGGTTAGGTTGAGGTTTAGGGTTAGGGTTAGGTTTAGGTTGAGGGTTAGGTTTAGGATTAGGGTGAGGGTGAGGGGTAGGGTGAGGGGTAGGTTTAGGTTTAGGGTAAGGGTTAGGGTTAGGGTGAGGGTTAGTGTTAAATTTAGGGGTAGTTTGAGGGGGAGGGGAGGGGGACGGTTAGGGTTAGGTTTAAGGTGAGGGTTAAAGTGTGGGTGAGGATTAGGGTTACGTTGAGGGTTAGGGAGACCAAGAGGGTTAGGGTGAGGGTGAGGATTAGGGTTAGGGTTAGGGTGAGGGTTAGTGTTAGGGTTAGGTTCAGGCTTAGGGTGAGGGTTAGGGTGAGGGGTACGGTTAGACTTAGGGTGAGGGATAGTGTTAGAGTGAGGGTTAGGGTTAGGGTTCGACTTAGGGTTAGTGTGTGGTTAAAAGTTAGAGTGAGGGTTAGGGTGAATGTGAGTGTTAGGGTTACTTTTAGGGTTAGGTTAACGGTTAGGGTGAGGGTTAGGTTTAGGGTGAGGGTTAGGGTGAGAGTACTGTTTAGCGTGAGGGTGAGGGTTAGGGTGAGGGAGAGGGTTAGGGTTAGGTTTAGGGTTACGGTGAGGGTTAGGGTTAGGGTGAGGGTCAGGTTGAGGGTTAGAGTTAGGGTTAATTAAGGTTTAGGCTTAGGGTTAGGGTGAGGATTAGGTTGAGTGTGAGGGTTAGGTAGAGGTTTAGGGTTAGGGTGAGGGTTAGGGTAGGGGTTAGGGTGAAGGTTAGGGTTAGGTTGATGTTTGGGGTGAGAGTGAGGGTTCGGGTGAGGGTGAGGGTTAGGGTGTGGGTGAGGGTTAGATTTCGGGTGAGTGTTAGGGTGACGATGAAGGTTAGGGTGAGATTGAGCGTTAGGGTTATGGTTGTGAGTTACAGTTAGGGTTAGGGTTAGGGTTAAGGTCAGGTTTAGGGTTAGTGGGAGTGTTAGGGTTAGGGTTATGATTAGGGTTAGTGTTAGGATAAGGGTGAGGTTGAGGGTTAGGTTGAGGGTGAGCTTGAGTGTTAGGGTTAGTGTTAGGGTAAGGGTGACTTTTACGGTGAGTTTTAGGGTTAGGGTGAGTGATAGGGTCAGGGTTAGGGTGAGGGTTAGGTTTAGGGTGTTATTTATGGTGAGGGTGAATGTTAGGGTGAGGGTGATGGTTAGGGTTAGGGTTAGGGTTAAGGTTAGGGTGAGGGATAGGTATAGGATTACGGTTACGGTTAGGATTAGGGTGATTGTAAGGGTTCGGTTGATGTTTCGGGTGACCTTGAGTGTTAGGGTTTGGGTGAGGGTTAGCGTTAGAGTGCATATTTGGGTTAGGGCTAGGGTCAGGGTTTTAATGAGTTTAAGGGTTAGGGTGAGGTTTATGGTGAGGGTTAGGGTTAGGATTAGCGTGAGGGTTAGGGGGAGGGTTTGGGTTAGGGTTAGGGTGAGAGTTAGGGTTAGGATGAGGGTTATATTTAGGGTTAGGGTGAGATTATTGCTTAGGGTGAGGGTGAGGGTCAGGGTGAGGGTAAGGTTGAGGGTGAGTGTTAAGGTGAAGGTGAGGGTGACGGTGAAGGTGAGGGTTAGTTTTAGGGTTAGGGTTAGGCTGAGGTTGAGGGTTAGGGTTAGGATTGAGGTTAGAGTTAGGTTTAGGCTTAGGGTTAGGGTGACAGTGAGGTTTAGCGTGAGGGTGAGGGTGATGGTGAATATTAGGGTTAGGATTAGGTTTAGGGTGAGTTTTAGGGTTAGGGTTAGGGTTAGGGTGTGGGTGAGGGTTAGGTTTCGGCTGAGTGTTAGGGTGACGGTGAGGGTTAGGGTGAGTGTGAGGGTTAGGGTTATGGTTAGGTTTAGAGTCAGGTTTAGGTTTAGGGTGAGTGTGAAGGTGAGGGTTAGGTTTAGGATTAGTCTTAGGTGTTTGGTAAGGCTTAGGGTGAGTGTGAGTGTGAGGGTCAGAGTTAAGATTAGGTTGAGATTTAGGGTTAGGGTTAGGGTTAGGTTGAGGGTGAGGGTGAGGGTTAGGTTGTCGGTGATGGTGAGGGTGACGGTGAAGGTGCGGGTTAGTTTTAGGGTAAGGTTTAGGGTTATGTTTAGGGTAAGATTGAGTGTGAGGATGAGGGGTAGGTTGAGGGTGATTGTGAGGTTGAGGGTGAGCGTGAGGGTTAGGGTTTGGGTGAGGGTTAAGGTTAGGCTTAGGGTTAAGGTTAGGGTGAGGGTGAGGGTTAGGGTTAGGGTTAGGATGACGGTTAGGCTGAGGGTTAGGTTTAGGGTTAGGGTGAGGGTGAGGGTTAGGATTAGGATTAGGGTTAGGGTTAGGTTAAGGTTTAGGGATAGGTTTAGGGTTAGGTTCAGGGTTTGTTTAGGGTTAGGTTTAGGGTTAGGGTGAGGGTGAGGGTTAGGGTTGGATTAGGGTTAGTGTTAGGGTTACGCTGAGGGTGTTGTTGAGGGTGAGTGTGAGGGTTAGGGTTAAGGCGAGGGTTAGGATTAGGTTTAGGATTAAGGGTAAGGTGAGGGTTAGGTTTAGGATTAAGTTTAATATGAGGGTTAGGCTGAGGGTTAGTGTTAGGGTTCGTTGGAGGGTAAGGTTTAGGGTGAGGGTTAGGGTGAGGGTGATGCTTAGGGTTAGGCCTTAGGGTTAGGGTGCGGGTTAGGGTGAGTGTTAGTGTTAGTGTTAGGGTTAGGGTGAGGGTGAGGGTTAGGGTGAGGGTAAGGGTTAGGGTGATTTTTAGGGTGAGGGTTAGTGTTCCAGTTAGGATTAGGGTTCGGGTGAGGGTTAGGTTGAGGGTCAGGGTTAGGCGAGGTTTACAATGACAGTGAGGGTTCGAGTGAAGGAGAGGGTTAGGGTTAGGGTTAGGGTGAGGGTTAAGGTTAGGGTGAGGGCTAGTGTGAGGGAGAAGGTTAGGGTGAGGTTGAAGGGTAGGGGTAGGGTTAGGGTTAGGGTTAGGTTTAGGCTGAGGGTTCGGGTTAGTGTGAGGGTGGGGGCTAGGTTTAGCATTAGGGTTAAAGTTAGGTATAGGGTTAGGGTGAGGGCGAGGGTGAGATTGATGTTGAGGTTAGGGTAAGGTTTAGGGTTAGACTGCGGGTGGGGGTGAGGGTGAGGGTGAGGGTGAAGTTTAGGGTTAGTTTTAGGGTGAGGGCTAGGGTGAGGGTGATGGTTAGTGTGACGGTTTGGGTGAGGGTGAGGATTAGGGTGAGGTTGTGGTTGAAGATGAGTGTTAGGGTTGGGGCGAGGCTTAGGTTTAGGGTTAGTGTGAGGGTTACGATTAGGGTGATGTTTAGGGTGAGGGTTAGAGTTAGGGTGAGGGTGAGTGTGAGGATTAGGGTGTAGGTGAAGGTTAGGATTAGGGTGAGGGTTAGGGTTAGGGTGAGGTTTAGGGTGAGGCTTAGTGTTAGGGTTAGGTTTAGGCTTAGTGTGAGGGTTAGGGTGAGTGGTAGGGTTAAAGTTCGGTTGAGGGTTAGTGTTAGTTTAAGGGTTAGACTTAGGGTTAGTGTATGGTTAAAAGTTAGGGTGAGGGTTAGGGTGAGGGTGAGTGTTAGGGTTATCGTTAGGGTTAGGGTGAGGGTTAGGATGAGGGTTAGGTGTAGGGTGAGGGTTAGGGTGAGGGTAATGTTTAGCGTGAGGGTGAGGGTTAGGTTGAGGGAGAGGGTTAGGGTTAGATTTAGGGTTAGGGTTACAGTGAGTTTTAGGGTTAGGGTTAGGTTTAGGTTGAGGGTGAGGTTGAAGGTTAGAGCTAAGGTTAGGTAAGTGTTAGGGTGAAGTTTAGGGTGAGTATTAGGTTGATGGTGAGGGTTAGGGTGAGGTTTAGGGTAGGGGTTAGGGTGAAGGTTAGGGTTAGGGTGATGTTTAGGGTGAGAGTGAGGGTTCGGGTGAGGATGAGGTTCAGGGTGTGGGTGAGTGTTCAGTTTCGGCTGAGTGTTAGGGTTAGGGTTAGTGTTAGGGTGAAGGTTATGGTGAGGGGTAGGGTTAGGGTTAGGGTCAGGTTAGGGTTAGTGTGAGGGTTAGGGTTAGGGTTAGGGTTAGTGTTAGGATAAGGGTGAGGGTGAGGTTTAGGGTGAGGGTGAGGGTTAGGGTGAGGGTTAGGGTTTGGATTAGGGTTAGTGTTAGGGTTAGACTTAGGATAAGGTTGATGGTGAGTGTGAGTGTTAGGGTTAGGGTGAGTGTTAGGTTTAGGCTTAGGGTTAAGGGTAAGGTGAGTGTTAGGTTTAGGGTTAAGTTTAATATGAGGTTTAGGCTGAGTGTTAGGTTTAGGGGTCATGTATGAGTAAGGGTTAGGGTGAGGTTTAGGGTGTGGGTGAGGGTTATGGTTAGGCTTAGGGTTAGGGTGAGCGTTAGGGTGAGGGTTAGTGTGAGGGTTAGGGTTAGGGTTAGGGTGTTGGTTAGGGTGAGGATAAGGGTTAGGGTGAGGGTTAGGGTGAAGACTAATGTTACTGTTAGGGTAGGGTTAGGGAGAGGGTAAGGGTTAGGGCTAGTTTAGGGTGAAGGTAAGGGTTAGGGTGAAGGAGAGGGTTAGGGTTAGGGTTAGTTTGAGGGTTAGGTTTAGGGTGAGGGCTAGTGTGAGGGAGAGGGTTAGGGTGAGGGTGAGGGGTAGGGGTAGGGGTAGGGTTAGTGTTAGGTTTAGGCTGAGGGTTAGTTTTAGTGTGAGGGTGATGGCTAATTTTTGCATTAGGGTTAGGATTAGGCTTAAGGTTATTGTGAGGGGGAGGGGGAGGTTGAGGTTGGGTTAGGGTTAGGGTTAGGCTTAGGCTTAGGGTGGGGGTGAGGGTGAGGATGCGGGTGAGTGTTAGGGTTAATTTTTGGGTGAGGGCTTGTGTGAAGGTGAGGGTGAGGGTGACAGTTAGGGTGACGGCGAGGTTTTCCGTTAGTAAAGGCGTACGGTTAGCATTAGGATGTGGATCAGGGTGAGGTTGAGGTTTAAGGTGATGGTTAGGGTTAGGGTGAGGATTAGGGTTAGGGTTTAGGTCAGGATTAGGGTTAGGGTGAGGGTCAGGGTGACGGTGAGGGTTAGGGTGAAGGTGAGGGTTAGGGTTAGGGTGAGGGTGAGCTGTTAGGTGAGGGGTAGGGTAAGGGTTAGGGTGAGGGTTAGGGTTAATGTGAGGGTTAGGGTTAGGTTTAGGGTTAGTGTAAGGATAAGGTTTAGTGTGAGGGTTAGGTTGAGAGTGAGGGTTAGGGTTAGCGTTAGTGTTAGTGTGAGGGTGAGGGTTAGGGTGAGTGTAAGGGTGAGGGTTAGTTTTAGTGTGAGGATTAGGGTTAAGGAGAGAATTAGGGTTAGTGTGAGGTTAAAGGTTAGGGTGAGGTTTAGGGTGAGGGTGAGGGTTAGGGTTAGGGTTAGGGTTGGGGTGAGGGTTAGTGTTAGGATTAGGGTTATGTTTAGGGTTAGGGTTATTGTTAGGGCTAGGGTTAGGGTTAGGGTGAGAGTGATGGTGAAGTTTAGCGTTATGGTTAGGTTTAAGGTGAGGATGAGGGTGAGTGTTAGGGTTAGGGTTACGGTTAGGATGCGGGCAAGGCTGGGATGAGGGTAGGTGTTAGGGTTAGGGTTACGAGGAGGCCTAGGTTGAGCGTGAGTGTTAGTGTGAGAGTGACGGTGAGGGTGAGCATTTCGATTACATAAGATTTAGGGTTATTGTTAGGGTGAGGTTTAAATTGAGGGTGAGGGTTAGTGTGAGGGTTAGGGTTAGGGTGAGGGTAAGGTTTATAGTTAGGTTGAGGGGTAGGTTTAGGGTGATGTTTAGGGTGACCTCACCCTACCACTCACCCTAACCCTAACACTCACCCTAACCCTAACCCTCACCCAAACCCTCACCCTCACCCTAAGCCTAAACCTATCCCTAACACTAACCCTAAACCTAACACTCACCCTCACCCTAATCCTAAACCTAACCCTCACCCAAAACCTAAACCTAATCCTCACCCTTACCCTAACACTCACCGTCACCCTAACCCTCACCCTCCCTTAAACCTCACCTACAACCTAACCCTCACCCTCACCCTCACCCTAACCCTAACCCTCAACCTCACCCTATACTCTTCCTAACACTAACCCTAAACCTCACCCTAATCCTAAGCCTAACAGTAACCCTCACACTAACCCTAACCCTCCCACTAAAACTAACCCCATCCCTCACCCTAACCCTCATCCTAAACCTAACCCTAACCATCACCCTCACCCTAACCCTAACCCTAAATCTCACCTTAACCCTAAACCTCACGCTCACCCTCACCCTCAACCTAACCCTAACCCTACCCCTCACCCTAAACCTCATCCTAACACTAACGCTAACACTAACACTCACACTAATCCTAAACCTAACCCTAAACCTCACCCTCACACTCACTCTCACCCTAAACCTAAACCTAACCCTAACCCTCACCCTAACCGTAACCCTCACTGTAACCCTCACCCTAAACCGCATCCTCTCCCTAACACTCACACTCACCCTAAACCTATCCCTAACCCTCACCCTCATCCTAACCCTCACCCTTACCCTTATCCTCACGGGAAACCTAACCCTAAACCTAGCCATAACCCTCACCCTAAGCCTAACGCTAACCCTAAAACTAACCCCAAACCCCCCTCATCCTCACTGTCATCCACAGCCTAACTGTGACCGAATCCTAATCCTAAACCTAACCCTCACTCTCATCCTCACCCTAAACCTAACCCTAACCCTAAACCTCACCCTCACCCTCACCCTCACTCTCACACTCACACTCACACTCACCTTCACCCTCACCCTTACCCTAAACCTAACCCTAACCCTAACCCTCACCTTAACACTAACCCTAACACTAACCCTAACTCTCACATTAAACCTAACCCTCACCCTAACACTAACCCTAACTCTCACACTAAACCTAACCCTCACCCTAACTCTAAACCTACACCTCAGCCTAACTCTCATCTTAACCCTAACCCTAACACTAATCCTCACCCTATCCCTAACAGTTACCCTAACCCTAAACCTCACCCTCAACCTAGCCCTGACCCTAAACGTAACCCTAAACCTAACCCTCCCCTAACCCTAACCCTCACCCTAACCCTAACTCTCACCCTGACCCTAAAAATCACCCTAACCCTAACCCTAACCCCAAACCTAAACTTAACGCTCACCCTCACACTAACCGTAACCCTCACCCAATTCCTCACCCGAAACCTAACCCTAAACCACACCCTCAACCTAAACCTCACGTTAACACTTACCCTCACCCTGACCCTCACCCTAACCCTAACTCTAACCATAAACCTCACCCTAACACTCACCCTAACCCTAAATCTAATCGTCACCCGAACCCTCACCTGAACACTAACCCTAACCCTCACCCTCAACCTCACCCTCAGCCTAAACCTAACCCTAACCCTAATCCTAACCCTAACCCTCACCCTCACCTAACCCTAACCCTAACCCTAATCCTAACCCTAACCCTCACCCTCACCCTCACCCTAACTCTAATCTTTACCAAAACCTTACTCTCACCCTAACTCTAAACCTCACCCAAACCTAACCCTCTCCTTCATATTCACCCTAACCCTAACTCTATCACTAATCCTCACCCTAACCCTAACCCTAACCCTCACCCTAACCCAAACCCTCACCCTTACCCTCACCCTCACCCTCACACTTAGTCTAACACTAACCCTAAACTTAATCTTAACCATAACCTCACCCTCACCTCACCCTAACTCTAACCATAACCCAACCCTAATCTTCACCCTAACTCTAACCCTCAACCAAACCTAACCCTCACCCTCACCCACAAGCTACCCCTAAACCTAACCCTAATGCTAACGCTCACCCTAACCCTAACCCTCACCCTAAGCCTAACCCTAAACTTCACCCTCACCCTAAACGTAACCCTAAACATAACCCTCACCCTAACACTCACCCTAACACTAACGTTAACACTAAATCTCACACTCACCCTAAACCTCACTCTAAATATTACCCTCACCCTCACCCTAACCCTAACACTAACACTAACCCTCACACTAAACCTAACTCTAACCCTCACCCAATTCCTCATCCTAAACCTAACCCTAACCCTCACCCTCAACCTAAACCTCACGTTAACACTTACCATCACCTTGACCCTCACCCTAACCCTAACCCTAACCATAAACCTCACCCTAACCCTCACCCTATCCCTAAATCTAATCGTCACCTGAACCCTCACCTGAACACTAACCCTAACCCTGACCCTCAACCTCACCCTCAGCCTAAACCTAACCCTAACCCTAATCCTAACCCTAACCCTCACCTCTCCTAACCCTAACCCTAACCCTAATCCTAACCCTAACCCTCACCCTCAGCCTCACCCTAACTCAAACCCTTACCCAAACCTAACTATCACCCTAACTCTAAACCTCACCCAAACCTAACCCTCTCCCTCATATTCACCCTAACCCTAACTCTAACACTAATCCTCACCCTAACCCTAACCCTAACCCTCACCTTAACCCAAACCCTCACCCACACCCTCACCCTCACCCTCACAATAAGTCTAACCCTAACCCTAAACCTAATCTTAACCATAACCTCACCCTCACCTCACCCTAACTCTAACCATAACCCAAGCCTAATCCTCACCCTAAATCTAACCCTCAACCAAACCTAAACCTCACCCTCACCCTCAAGCTAAACCTAAACCTAACCCTAATGCTAACGCTTACCCTAACCCTAACCCTCACCCTAACCCTAACCCTAAACTTCACCCTCACCCTAACCGTAACCCTAAACCTAACCCTCACCCTAACCATAACGTTAATCCTAAACCTCACACTCACCCTATACGTCACCCTAACCCTTACCCTCACCCTAACCCTAACCCTAACACTAACACTAACCCTCACACTAATCCAAACTCTAACCCTAAACCTAATACTAAACCTAACCCTAAGCCTCACTGTAACCCTAACTCTAACCCTAACCCTAAGCCTTACACTAACCCTAACACTAACACTAACCCTCACCCTCACACTAACACTAAAACTAACCCTAACCCTCACCCTCCCGCTTCCCCTCACCCTCAGACTAACACTAAGCTTAATCCTAATCCTAACACTAACCCTCACTCTCAACCTCACCCTAAACCTAGCCCAAACCATGAACATCCCCCTTCCCCTTCTGCTCCCCATAACCCTAAAAATAACCCTAACCCTAAACCTAACCCTAATCCTCACCCTAACCCTAACCCTAACCCCACCCTCCCCCTCCCCCTCAGCCAAACCCTAAACCTAATCCTTATCCTAACCCTAATCCTCATTCTCACCCTAACCATAAAACTAACCTAACCCTACCCCTCAGCCTAAACCTCACCCTAACCCTAACCCTCATCCTAATCCTCAACCTATCCCTAACCTTCACACTAACCCTCACATTCACCCTAGCTCTCACCCTAACTGTAATAATAGACCTAACCCTCAACCTAATCCTAACACTCACCCTAACACTAGCACTCAGCCTGAACCTGAACCTCACCCTAAGTCTATCCCTAACCCTCATCCTGAGCCTAACCCTCACCCTAAACCTAACCCTAAACCTAAACCTCAACTTAACGCTCACACTCACCCTAACCCTAACTCTCACTCTACTCTTCACCCTAACCATTACCCTAACCCTCACCCAAACCCTCACACGAACACACACCCTAATCCTCACCCTCACCCTCACCCTAATTCTAACCCTAACCCTAACCCTAATCCTAACCCTCACCCTCACCCTAGCCCTCACCCTAACTCTAACCGTAACCCTAACCCTCACCTGAACTCTCAACCTCACCCTAACCCTCACCCTCATCCTAAACATCACCCTAACCCTAGCCCTCATCATCACCCTAAACATACCCCACACAATAACCCTCAACTTAACCCTTATATTCATCCTCACCCTAACCCTCACATTAACTCTAACTCTCACCCTAACACTAACCCTAATCCTCACCCTAAACATCATTCTAATCCAACCCTCACGCTAGCCTAAACCTAACCCTCACCCTAACCCTAATCCTCACACTCACCCTCACCCTAACCCTCACCCTCACTCTAGCCCTCACCATAAACTTAAACCTCACCCTAACCCTAACCCTGAACCTCAACTTCACCCTAAGCCTAAACCTAACCCTAACCCTACCCATAATCCTAACCCTAACCCTCACCCTCACCCTCAACCAAACCCTAAACCTAACCCTATCCCTCACCCTCACCCACACCCTCACCCTAACTCTAACCCTAACCCTAACCCTCACCCTAACCCAAACACTAACCTTAACCCTAACCCTCCCCCCTCACTCTCAACCTAAGACTAACCTTAACCCTAACCCTAACCCTAACACTAACCCTAACCCTAAAACTAATCCTAACACTAAACCTCACCTTCATCCTAACCCTAACCCTAACCCTAACCCGAACCCTCACACTCACCCTAACCCTCACCCAAAACCTAATGCTAACCCTAACCCTCACCCTCACCCTAACCCTTACCATAAACCTAACCCAAATTCTCACCCTCATATTAGCCCTCACCCTAACTCTAACCCTAAACCTAACCCCCACCCGAAACCTCACACTCACACTAACATTCACCTTCAGCCTAAACATCACCCTAAGCCTAACCTTCAAACTAAACCTACTCTTAACCCTCACCCTAACACTAACCTTAACCCTAATCCTCACACTAACCCTAACCCTAAACCTTACCTAAACAAAACCGTCAACCTCACCCTCACCATAGCCCTCACCCTAACCTTAACCATAACCCTAACTCTAACCCTTAACCTCATCGTCATCCTCAGCCTAACCCTAAACCTAACCCTATCCTAAACCTAACCCTCACCCTCACCCTCACCCTAAAACTAACCCTAAACCTCACCCTCACCCACACCCTCTCCCTAACTCTAACCCTAAACCTAACCCTAATCCTAACCCTAACCTTAATGCTAACCCTAAACCTAACCCTCACCCTAACCCTCACACTAACCCTTACCCTCACCCTAACACTCACCCTAAACTTTTCCCTCACCCTAAACCTAACCCTAACCCTCACACTTACCCTAACCCTCACCCTCACCCTAACCCTAAATGTAAACCTAACCCTCCCTCTCCCTTCCCCCTCCCCCTCAGCCTAACCCTAACCCTAATCCTAATCCTAAACCTAACCCTCACTCTCACCCTCAACCTAAACCTAACCCAACCCTAAACCTACCCCTCCCTCTCCCCCTACCCCTCCCACTCCACGTCACCCCAACAATAAAAATAAGCCTAAACCTAAACCTAACATTTATCCTAACCCTAACGCTCACCCTAACCCTCCCCCTCCTCCTCACTCTCACCCTCACCCTAAACCTAACCCTAACCCTAACTCTAAACCTCACCCTCACCCTCAACCTCACCCTCACCTTCACCCTCACCCTAAACCTAACAATAACAATAACCTAACCCTAACCCTAACACTCACCCTAACACTAACACTAACCCTAACCCTAACCCTAACACGCACACCAAACCTAATCCTCACCCTAACCCTAACCCTAACCCTCAGCCTAACCCTCAACATAACCCTCAATAAAACCCTTAACCTCACCCTCACCCTAACCATCACACTAACCCTAACCCTCACCCTAACCCTAACCCTCACCCACACCCTCACGCTCACCCTCAGCCTAAACCTAACCCTAACCCTAAACCTAATCCTAACCCTAAACCTCACCCTCACCTTACCCTAACCCTAAACCACTCCCTCATTCTCACCCTCACCCTAACCTTCAGGCTCACCCTCTCCCTCATATTAACCCCAAACCTAACCCTAAACATCACCCTAACCCTAATCCTCAACCTAACCCTAACCCTCACACTAACCCTAACTTTCAACCTCACCATAACCCTAAACGTAAACCTAACCGTCCCCCTCCCCCACCCCTCCGCCTCAGCTTAACCCTAACCCTAATCCTAATCCTAAACCTAACCCTCACTCTCACCCTCAACCTAAACCTAACCCAACCCTAAACCTCCCCCTCCCTCTCCCCCTACCCCTCCCACTCCGCCTCACCCCAACAATAAAAATAAGCCTAAACCTAAACCTAACCTTCATCCTAACCCTAAAGCTCACCCTAACCCTCCCCCTCCCCCTCACCTTCACCCTCACCCTAAACCTAACAATAACAATAAACCTAACCCTAACCCTAACCCTCACCCTAACACTAACACTAACCCTAACCCTAACCCTAGCTCGCACACTAAACCTAATCCTCACCGTAACCCTAACCCTACCCCTCAGCCTAACCCTCAACATAACCCTCAACAAAAGCTTTAACCTCACCTTCACCCTAACCGTCACCCTAACCCTAACCGTCACCCTAACCCTAACCCTCACCCACACCCTCACGCACACCCTCAGTCTAAACCTAACACTAACCCTAATCCTAATCCTAACCCTAAACCTCATCCTCACCTTACCCTAACCCTAACCCACTCCCTCAACCTCACCCTCATCCTAACCTTCAGGTTCACCCTCTCCCTCAGCCTAACCCCAACACGAACCCTAACACTCATCCTCACCCTAACTCTAACCCTAACCCAAAACCTAACTCTCCCCCTCAGCCTAACCCTAACCCTAATCCTAATCCTAACCCTAACCCTCACTCTCACCCTCACACTAAACCAAACCCTAACCCTAAAATTCACCCTCACCCTCACTCTCACACTCACCCTCAACTTCAACCTCAACGTAAACTTACACGTAAACCTAACATTAACCCTCACCCTAACCCTAACCCTAACACTACTCCTAACTCTCTAACTAAACCTAACCCTCACCCTAAGCCTACGCCTACCCCTCAGCCTAACCCTAACCCTAACCCTAACCCTAATCCTCACCAAATCCCTAACCGTATCCCTAACCCTAAAACTCAATCTCACCCAAGCCATCACCCTAACGCTAAGCGTAAACCTAACCCTCTCCTAACCCTAACCCTCTCCCTAATTCTAACCCTCACACTGACCCTAACCCTAACCCTCACCCTAAACCTCAACCTAACCCTAAAACTAACCCTCACCTGAACCTGAACCCGAAACCTAAGCCTAACCCTCACTCGAAACCTTACTCTCAGCCTAACGCTAAACCAAACCCTAATCCTAACCCTAACACTTACCTTCACCCTCAACCTCAACCTCACCCACAGTCTAACCCTAACCCTAACCATAACGCTCATCCTCACCCTCAACATAACTATAACCCTAACCTAACCCTAACCCTCACCCTAACTCTAACCGTCACCCAAACCTAATCCTAACCCTCACATTCACCCTAACCCTAACTCTAACCCTTACCCTCACCCTAACCCTAACACTAACACTCACCCTAACCCAAACCCTGATGTCCACCCTCACCCTCACCATAAGTCTAACCCTATCACTACCCTAATCTTTAGCCTAACCCTCACCCTCACCTCACCCTAACTCTAACCATAACCCAAACCTAATCCTCACCCTACCTCTAACCCTCAAACAACTGTAACACTCACCCTCACCCACACCCTAACCCTAACCCTAACCTTAACGCTAACGCTCACCCTAACCCTCACCCTAACCCTCAGCCAAACCCTCACCCTCACCCTAACCCTAAACCTAACCCTCACCCTAACACTCACCTTAACCCTAATGTTAACCCTAAATCTCTCCCTCAACATAAACCTCATCCTAACCCTTACCCTCACCCTAAGCTTAACCCTAACCCTAACACTAACCCTCACACTAATCCTAACCCTAAATCTAACCTAACACTAAACCTCATCCTAACCCTCACCCTAACCCTAACCCTAATCCTTTCACTAACCCTAACAATAACCCTAATCCTAACCGTAACCCTCAACCTAACACTAACTCTAACCCTAACCCTAACTCTCATACTAAACTTAAAGCTCAACCTAACCCTAAGCCAACCCCTCAGCCTAACCCTAACCCTAACACAAAACCTAACCCTAATCCTCACCCTATCCCGAACCATAACCCTAACACTAAACCTCACCCTCAGCCTAGCCCTCACCCTAACCCTAACCCTAAACCTAACCCTCCCCTAAACCTAACCCTCACCCTAACTCTAAACCTCACCCTGAACCTAACCCACAACCTAACCCTAACCCTAACCCTCAACCTCAACTTAACGCTCACCCTCACCTTAACCCTAACCCTCAACGTACTCCTCACCCTAACCCTAACCTTAACCCCCAACTTCACCCTAAACCTGACATTAACCCTTACCCTCACCCTGACCCTCAGCCTAACCCAAACCATAACCATAACCCTCACCCTAA
Source organism: Dipodomys merriami (assembly GCF_024711535.1). Lineage (NCBI taxonomy): Eukaryota > Metazoa > Chordata > Mammalia > Rodentia > Heteromyidae > Dipodomys > Dipodomys merriami. The sequence continues at coordinate 12,604,503 of NW_027203715.1, read as the reverse complement.
CCCTAAATCTAACCCTCACCGAAACCTCACCCAAACCCTAACCCTAAAACACACCTTCACCCTCAACCTCAGCCTAACCCTAAACCTAACACTTATCCTTACCCTAACCCTCATCTTCACTTCACCCTAACTCTAACGATAACCCAACCCTTAATGTCATCCTCACTCTAACCCTCAACCAACCATAACCCTCATCTTCACCCTCACCCTAACCCTAAACCTAACCCTAAAGCTAACGCTCACCCTAAATCTAACCCTCACCCTAACACTAACCCTAAACGTCACCCTCACCCTAACCCTAACCCTAAACATAACCCTCTCCCTAACACTCACCCTAACCCTAACATTAACCCTAAACCTCACCCTCAACATAAACCTCACCCTAACCCTTACCCTCACCCTAGCCTAACCCTAACCCTAACACTAACCTTCACACTAATCCTAAACCTAAACCTAACTCTAACACTAAACCTCACCCTAACCCTCACCCTAACCCTAACTGTAACCCTAACCCTTACACTACCCCTAACAATAACCCTAACCCTAACCCTCACCCTAACACTAACCCTAACCCTAACCCTAACTCTCACACTAAACCTAACCCACACCCTAACACTAAGCCAAACCCTCAGCCTAACCCTAACCCTAACCCTTACCCTAACCAATCACCCTATCCCTAACTGTAACCCTAATCGTAAACATCACCCTCACCCTACCACACACCCTACCCCTAAACCTAAATCTAACCCTCCCCTAAACCTAACATTCACCCTAACCCTAACCCTAACCCTCACTCTGACCTTAACCCTCACCCTAACCCTAACCCTAACCCTCAACCTCAACTTAAAGCTCACCCTCACCTTAACCCTAACCCTCTCCGTACTCCTCACCCTAAACCTAATCATAACCCTCAACTTCACCCTAAACCTCACGTTAACACTTACCCTCACCCTGACCCTCACCCTAAGCCTAACCATAAACATAACCCTCAACCTAACCCTCAACCTAACCCTAAATCTAAACCTCACCCTCAACCTCAGCCTAACCCTAACCCTAACCTTAATCCTAACCCTAACGCTGACCCTTACCCACACCCTAATTCTAATCCTAACCCTAACCCTCACCCTCACCCTTACCATAATTCTAACTCTTACCCAACGCTTACCCTCGCCCTAACTCTAACCCTAACCCAATCCTAAACCTCACCCTCATATTCACCCTAACCCTAACTCTAACCCAAACCCTCACCCTAACCCTAACCCTAACATCACCCTAACATAAACCCTCACGCTCACCCTCACCCTCACCCTAAGTCTAACCCTAACCCTAACCCTAATCTTAACCCTAACCCTCACCCTCACCTCAACCTAATTCTAACAATATCCAAACCCTAATCCTCAACTTCACTCTAACACTCAACCTACCCTAACCCTCACCCTCAACCTCACCCTAACCCTAACCCTAACGCTAATGCAGACCCTAACACTTACCCTCACCCTATCCCTAAGCCTAAACCTCACACTCAACGAAAACCTAGCACTAAACCTAACCCTCACCTTAACCCTGCTTCTCCCCCTTCCCCTCCCCCTCAGACAAAATCTATCCCTAATCCTAATCCTAACCCAACCCTCACTCTCTCCCTCACCCTAAATCTAACCCTAAACCTAAACCTCCCCCTCAAACTCCCCCTAACAATAAACCTAAAAATAACCCTAACCCTAACCCTAACCCTCACCCTCACCCTAACCCAAACCTTCCCTCTCCCCCTAACACTAACCCTAACCCTCACAAAACCCTCACCGTAAACCTAAACCTAAACCTCACCCTCACCCTAACCCTCAACCTAAACCTTACCCTCACCCTAAATGTAACCCTATCGCTAACCCTAACCATAACTCTCAGACTAAACCTAACCCTCACCCTAACCCTAACCCTACCCCTGAGCCGAACCCTCACCCTAACCGTAACCCTAACCCTAATTCTCACCCTACCCCTAAACATAACCCTAACCCTCACACTCACCCTATCCATCACCCTAACTCTATCCCGAACCCTAACCCTGACCTGAACTCTCACCCTAATCCTAACAATAATTTTAACCCTAACTGTCTCCGTAACCCTAACCCTAAACCTACCCCTAACCCTAACTCTCCCTTCCCCTTCCCACTCACCCTCAGCCTAAACCTATCCCTAAACCTAATCCTAACCCTAACCCTCAATCCCACCCTCACTCTAAACCTAAACCTATCCCTAAACCTCACCCTCACCGTCACCCTCACACTCACGCTAATCCTAACAATAACCCCAACTCTAACCCTAACCCTAAACCTAACCCTCACCCTAACACTAACACTAACCCTAATCCTCACATTAAACCTTACCCTCACCCTAAAGGTAAACCTACCCCTCAGCCTAAGCCTCACAATAAACCGAACCCTAAAGCTAATCCTCACCCTATCTCTAACCCGAACCCTAACGCTCACCCTGACCCTCACTGTCACCCTAAACCTAACCCTCACCCTCAACCTCACCCTAATCTTAACCCTAACCCTAGTCCTAATCCTAATACTAACACATTCCCTCACCGTCATACTCACCCTAAACATAAACATAACCCTAAACCAAACCCTAACCCTAACACTAACCTTCACCCTAAATCTAAACCTAACCCTCACCCTCACACTAACCCTAACCCTAACCCTAACCCTAACCCTAACACTAACCCTCATCCTAACCCTCACCCTAACACTCACGCTAAATGTAACCCTCATTCTCACTCTAGCCCTCACCCTCCCCTTACCCTTATCCTCACCCTAACCCTAAATGTCACCCTAACCCTCACACTAAACCTAACCCTCACCTTAACCCTAAAACTACCCTCTCGCTAACCCTAACCCTAAACCTAACCCTAACCCTCACCCTAACCCTAAGCCTAACCCTAACCCTCACCCTCACTCTAGCCTTCACCCTAACCATAATCCTAACCCTAAACCTCACCCTAAACCTAACCCTCATTCTAACCCTAACCCACACACTAAACCTAACCCTCACCCTAACCCTAACCCTCACCCTAAAACTTACCCTAACCCTAACCCTAACATTAACCCTAACCCTCACCCTAAGCTTAACCTAATATTAACCCTAACCCTCACCCTAAAACTAATCCTCTAACTAAACCTCCCACTTATCTTAACCCTCAAACTAACCCTTATCCTCACCCTCACCCTAACCCTCACATTAACCCTAAACCTCACCATAACACTAAGCCTAACCCTCACCCTCAGCCTAAACCTCAACATCACCCTAACCCTCACCCTAACCCTAACCCTCAACCACACCCTACACCTCACCCTAAACTTAAGACTCACCCTCAACCTAACCCTCATCCTAAGACTAACTCAAACCCTAACAATAATCCTAAACTTAACCCTCACACTCACCATCACCCTAACACTAACCCTAACCGTAACCCTCATCCTAACCCTAACCCTAACCCTAACCCTCACCTTAAACCTGACCCTCACCCTAAACCTAACCATAATCCTCACCCTAATCCCAACCCTAACCCTAACCCTCATCCTCACATTCACCCTCAGCTTAAGACTAACCCTAACCCTAACCCTAACTCTCACCCTCACCCTATCTCTCTCCCGAACCCTAAGCCTAGCCCAAACCCACACCCTAACCCTAACCCTAACAGTTAACCTCACCCTAACCCTTACCCTCACCCTCACCCTAGCACTCACCCTAACCCTTACCCTCATCCTAACCCTAACCTAACCCTCACACTAACCCTAAAACTCATCTTAACCCTAACCCTAACCCTCACCCTAAACCTAACCTTAACCCTCACACTAAACCTAAACTTCACCCTACCCCTAACAATAACACTAACCCTAATCCTAACCCTCACTGTCACCCTCACCCTCAGCCTAACACTAACCCTAATTCTAATCCTAACCTTATCCCTCACTGTCACCCTCACTCTAACCCTAAACCTAACCCTAAACCTCATCCTCACTGTCACCTACACCCTCACCCTCAGCCTAAACCTAACCATAACAGTAACCCTAACCCTAACCCTAAACCTCACTGCAAACATAATCCTAACACTTAACCTCACCCTAACCCTAACCCTAACCCTCACCCTCACCCTAACCCTAACCGTAAACCCCACCTTAACCTTCACCCTAAACGTAAACCTATCCCTCACCCTAACCCTAACCCTCAACCTAACCCTAACACTCACCCTAACCCTAAGCCTAACACTAATCCTCACCCTCACCCAACGCCTCACCCTAAACCTAACCCTAACCCTCACCCTAACCCTAAACCTCACACTAACCCTAACCCTCACCCTAACCCATACCTTAGCCTAACCCTAACATTAACCCTAACCCTAAGCCTAACCTTAAACGGAACCCTCATCCTAACCCTCACCCTAACCCTAACCCTAAGCCTGTCCCTCCCCCTCACCCTAACCTTCAATCTAATCCTTACCCTTATCCTCACCCTAACCCTCACACTGACCATATCCCTCAACCTAACCCTAATCCTAACCCTAAAACTCACCCTCAAGCTCATCCTCAGCCTAACCCTAATCCTAACCCTAATCCTTACCCTAACCATCACCCTCACCCTAACCCTAAACATAACCCTCACCCTAAACCTAACCCTAACTCTCTCCCTCACCCTAACCCTAACCCTAACCCTCACCCAACCCTCACCCTAAACTAAACCTAAACCTAAACATCACCCTCACCCTAACCCTCACCCTAACCCTCATGCTCACCCTAAATTTAACCCTATTCCTAACCCTAACTGTTACTCTCAGACTAAACCTAACCCTCACCCTAACCCTAAACCTATCCCTGAGCCTAACCCTCACCCTCACCCTAACCGTAACCCTAATTCTCATCCTATCCCTACCATAACCATAACCCTCACACTCACCCTAGCCCTCAACCTAACTCTATCCCTGATCCTAACCCTCACCCGAACCCTCACCCAAACCATCACCCTAATCCTAACAATCACTTTAACCCTAACTCTCACCGTAACTCCAACCCTACCCCTAATCCTAACCCTCCCGCTCCCTTTCCCACTCACCCTCAGCCTAACCCGAACACTAATCCTAATCCTAACCGTAAGCCTCACTCCAACCCTCACTCTAAACCTAACCCTAAAGTAAACCTCACCCACACCCTCACCCTCACCCTCACCCTAACCCTACGTCTAACCCTAACCCTAACCCTAATCTTAACCCTAACCCTCACCCTCACCTCAACCTAATTCTAACCATAACCAAACCCTAATTCTCAACCTCACTCTAACCCTCAACAAACCCTAACCCTCACCCTCAACCTCACCCTAACATAACCCTAACCCTAACGCTAACGCTGACCGTAACCCTTACCCTCACCCTAACCCTAACGCTAAACGTCAACTTCACCCAAACCCTAGCGCTAAACCAAACTCTCACCCTAACCCTCCTTCTCCACCTCCCCCTCACCCTCCGACTAAATCTATCCTGAATCCTAATCCTAACACTAACCCTCAATCTCACCCTCACCCTAAACCTAACTCTAACCCTCAACCTCACCCTCACACTAAAACTAACAATAACCATAACCCTCAACCTCACCCTAACCCTAACCCTCCCTCTCCCCCTAACACTAACCCTAACCCTAACCCTCACCCAACCCTCACCGTAAACCTAATCCTAAACATCACCCTCACCCTAACCCTCAACCTAAACCTTACCCTCACCCTAACCGTAACCCTATTGCTAACCTTAACCATAACTATCAGACTAAATCTAACCCTCACCCTAAACCTAACCCTACCCCTGAGCCTAACCCTCAACCTAACCCTAACCCCAAACCTAATTCTCACCCTACCCCTAAACATAACTCTATCTCACACACTCACCCTATCCCTCACCCTAAATCTATGCCTAACCCTAACCCTGACCTGAACTCTCACCCTCACCCTCACCCTAATCCTAACAATAATTTTAATCCTAACTCTCTCTGTAACCCTAACCCTAAACCTTCCCCTAACCCTAAGCCTCCCCTCCCCTTACCACTCACCCTCAGCCTAAACCTAATCCAAATCCTAATCCTAACCCTAACCCTCACTCCCACCCTCACTCTAAACCTAACCCTATCCCTAAACTTCACCCTCACTGTCACCCTCACACTCACGCTAACCCAAAGAATAACCCCAATGCTAACCCTAACCCTAACCCTAACCCTCATCCTAACATTAACCCTAACCCTAACCCTCACATTAAACCTTACCCTCATCCTAAACATAACCCTACCCCTCAGCCTAACCCTCACACTAAACCGAAGCCTAATGCTAATCCTCACCCTATCTCTAACCTGAACCCTAACCCTCACCCTGACCCTCACTGTCACCCTAACCCTAACCCTATCCTTCAACCTCACCCTAATCCTAACCCTAACCCTAATCCTAATTCTAACACTATCACTCACCCTCACCTTCACCCTAAAAATAACCCTAAGCCTAAACTTCTCCCTAACCCTAACCCTAAACCTAACCCTAACTTTCACCCTAACTCTAAACCTAACCCTCACCCACACCCTCACCCTAAACCTAACCCTAACCCTAAACCTCCCTCTCAACCTCACCCTCACAATAAACCTAACAATAACCCTAACCCTAACAATCACCCTCAACCTTACCCTAACCTTCCCTCTCCCCCTAACACTAACCCTAACCCTAACCCTAACCCTAAACCTAACCCTCACCCTAAACCTAAAACTAAACCTCACGCTCACCGTAACCTTCACCCTAACCCTTGCCCTCACCCTAACCGTAACCCTAAAGCTAACCCTAACCATAACTCTCAGACTAAACCTAACCCTCCCCCTAACCCTAACACTACACCTCAGACAAAACCTCACCCTAACCCTAACCCTAACCCTAATTCTCACCCTATCCCTAACCCTAACCCTAAACCTCAACCTCACTCTAGCCCTCAAGCTAATTCTAACCCTATCTCTAACCCTCACCCAAACCGTCACCCTCACCCTAACCCTCAACCTCATCCTAAACATCATCCTAAAACTAACACTAACCGTCACCCTGACCCTAACCCCAACCCTCACCCTAACCCTAACCCTCACCCTAACACTTACCCTCACCCTAATCCTCAACCTAACCTTAAAACTAACCCTGACCTAACGGAAAACCTCACCCGCACCCTCACCCACAACCTAACCATGACCCTTAACCTAGACCTCACCCTAACCTTCACACTAATTCCAAACCCTCAACCTCACCCTCACTCTCAGCCTAACCATAAGCATAAACCTAATCCTAAACTTAAACCTCACCTTCACATTAACCCCAACCCTAACCCTCACAATAACCCTCACCCTAATCATCACCCTCACCCACACCGTCACCCTAACCCTAAACCTAACCCTAACCCTCACCCTAACCCTAACCTGGCCCTAACCCTAACCCTCACCCTCACCCTAACCCTAACCCGAAACCTAACCCTCACCCTAACCCTCCCTTCTTCTCTCACACTCAACCTTTTCCTAAGCCAAAACCTAATGCTAATCCTGACCCTAAAACTCACTCTCACCCTCACCCTAAACCTTACTCTAACTCTAAACCTCACCCTCACCCTCATCCACAGTCTGACCCTTAACCTAACCCTAATCCTAACCCTAACCCTCACCCTCACCCTAAATCTAACCCTAATCCAACCCTATCCTCACTCTAACTCTAACCCTCACCCAACCCTAACCCTCACTCTCAACCTCAATCTAAACCTAACCTTAAACCTAACTCTCACCCTAACCCTTAGCCTCACAATAATCCTAACCTTCACCCTAACACAAACCCTCACCCTAAACCTAACCCTCACTGTGACCCTAACCCTCGCCCTAACCCTCACCCTAAACCTAACCTTCACCCTAACCCTTATCCTAACCCTAACCGTAACCCTAAACCTCACCCTATGCCTCACCCTAACCCTAACCCTAACCCTAACCCTCACTCTCAATAACCCTCACCCTAACCCTTACCATCACCCTAATCCTCACCCTAACCCTAACCCTAACACTAACATTAAACTTCACAGTAACCCTCACCCTAACCCTAACCCTCACCCTCACCCTCAACCTAACCCTCATACTAACCCTTACCCTCCCCTAAACCTAAACTTAACCCTCAAACTAAACCTCATAGTAACCCTAACCCTCACCCTAACTATAACCCTACCCCTCAACCTACCATCATCCTACCACTAACCCTAACACTCAGGCTTACCCTCACCCTCACCCTAACCCTAACCCTCACACTAACCCAAACCTCCACCCTCACCCTCACCCTCACCCTCAGTCTAACCCTAACACTAACCCTAATCCTAACCCTAATCCTCACCCTCAGCCTCACCCTTACTCTAACACTAATCCAACCATAACCCTCACTCTAACTCTACCCCTCACCCAACCTTAACCCTCACCCGCAACCTCAATCTAACCCTAACCTTAACAGTAACTCTCAACCTAACCCTAACCCTCACCCTAACCCTTACCTCACCCTAACCCTAACTCTAACCCAAACCCTCACAATAAACTTAATGCTAACCCTTAACCTAACCCTCAAACTGACCCTCACCCTAACCCTAAAACTAACCCTAACCCGAACCCTAAACCTAACCCTAATTTTCACCCTCACCCTAAACGTCACCATCACCATAACCCTCACATTAACCTAACTCTCACCAACACAACTCTCACCCTGACCCTCACCCTCTAAACTCATCCCAAACATAACCCTAACCCTAAACCTAAGCCTCACCCTAAACCTAACCCACAGCCTCACCCTCACCCTCACTCACAATCTAAGCCTAACCCTAACCTTAAACCTCACCCTAAAGCTAACCCTCACCCTAAACCTAGCCCTCACCCTCACCCTAACCCTCGCCCTAACGCTTAACCTCACAATAACCCTAACCCCAACCCTAACCATCACCCTCAGTCTTAACCTAACACTCACCCTAACCGTAAACATTCCCCTCATCGAAACCCTCACCCTAACCCCGACCCTAACCCTAATTCTCACTCTTTCCCTAACCCTAACCCTAACTCTCACCCTCAACCTATCCCTCAACCTAAATCTAACCGTAACCCTAACCTGCACCCAAAACCTCACCCACAACCTAAATCTCACCCTCATCCTTAACATCACCCTAACCCTATCCCTCACCCTAACCCTAACACTAACCCTCACCGTAACCCAAACCTTCACACTAACCCTCTCCCTCAACCAAATCCTCACTCTAACCCAAACCCTAACACTTACCTGACGGAAACCCTCACCCTCACCCTCACCCTCAACCTAAACCTCACCCTCACAATAGCCCTCACACTAACATTAAACCAACCCTAAACCTAACCCTCAAACTCACCCTCACCCTCAGCCTAAACCTACCCCTAACCCTAATCCAAAACCTAACCCTCACCTTCACCCTAACCCTAAACCTAACGCTAACCCTCACCCTCCCTCAAACACTCATCCTAACCCTGACCCTAACCGTAACCCTCAACCTCACACTAACTCTCAGCCTCACCCTCACCCACACACTAATCCTAACACTAACCCTAAGCCTAACTCTCACCCTCACACTAAACCTCAGCCTAACCCTTACCCTCACCCTAAACTTAACCCTAACCCTAACCCTCACACTAACCTAAGCCTTACCCCCTCCTTAACCCTAACCCTTAACCCTAACCCTAATCCTCACAGTAAACCTAACCCTCATCTGAACCATAACCCTACCCCTCAATCTAACCCTCATCCTAACCCTAAACCTAACCCTTTCGTTTACCCTCACTCTCACCCTAAACCTAACCCTCACCTTAAAAAAAACAATCACCCTCACCCTCACCCTCACCCTCAGTCTAACCCTAACCCTAACCCTAATCCTAACCCGAACCGTCACCCTCAACATCACCCTAACTCTAACCCTAAACCAACCATAACCCTCACTCTAACTCTAATCCTCACCCAAACCTAACCATCACCCTCAACCTGAATCTAACCCTAACCTTAAACTTCACTCTCACCCTAAACCTAATCCTCACCCTAACACTTACCCTCACCCTAACCCTAACCCTAACCCTAACCATCTCACTAATCCTAATGCTAACCCTAACCCTAACCCTCAACCTAACCCTAAAACTAACCCTAACCCTCTCCCTAACCCTAACCTTAATCCTCACCCTCACCGTCACCCTAACCCTAACCCTCACCCACACCGTAACACTCACTCTCACCATGACCCTCACCCTCACCCTAAACATCACCCTAAACATAACCCTCACCCTAACCCTAACCCTAACGCTCACCCTAACCATAACCCTAAACCTAACCCTCCCCTAACCCTAAAACTCACCCTAACCCTAACACTAACCCTAAACATCACCCGAACCCTAAACCTCACCCTTACCCTGACCCTATCCCCAACCCTAAACCTCACCCTTACCCTCAACCTAATGCTTACCCTAAACCTAACACTAATCCTAAACCTACCTCTCACTCTCATCTTTACCCTAATGCTAAACCTAACCCTAACCCACACACTAATACTTACCCTCACCTTCACCCAAACCCTAACACTAACCCTAACCCGAACCGTCACCCTCACCCTAACCCTCACGCTCACACTAAACCTCAACTTCACCCTAACCCTCACCCTAAACCTACCGCTAACCCTCACCCTAAGACTTACCGTCACCCTAATCCTCAAGTCATCCTAATCCTCACCTAACCCTAAAGTTAAACCTTATGCTAACCCTAAACCTTACCATCACCCTCACCCTCACCTTCACCCTCACCCTCACCCTCACCATCACCCTAGCCATCACCCTAACCGTAACCCTAACCCTAACCCTCACCATGACCCTAACCCTCACCGTCATACTAATACTCACCCTAACTCTTACTCTAACCCTAACCCTAACCCTCACCCTCACCCTCATCCTATCCCTAACCCTCACCCTCACCCTAACCCTAATCCTAAACCTAACCCTAACCATCACCCTCACCCTAACCCTAACCCTAACCCTATCCCTCACCCAACCCTCACCCTAAACCTAACCCTAAACCTCACCCTCACCCTAAACCTCACCCTAACCCTTACCCTCACCCTAAGCCTACCCTACCCCAAAACTTAACCGTAACCCTCAGACTAAACCTAACCCTCACCCTCACCCTAGACCTAACCCTAATTCTCACCCAATCCCTCACCATAACCCTAACCCTCACACTAACCCTAGCCATCACCCTAACTCTATCACTAACCCTAACCTTCACCCGAACCCTCACACTCACCATCACCCTCACTCTAATCCTAACAGTAATTTTAACCAAACTCTCACTGTAACCCTAACCCTAAACCTAACCCTAACCCTAACCCTCACCCTCCCCTTCCCAATCATCCTCAGCCTAACCCTAACGCTAATCCAAATCCTAACCATAACCCTCACTCCCAACCACAGTCTAACAATAACCCTAATCCTAATCGTAACCCTAACCCTCACTCTCACCCTAACCCTAACTCTAACCCTAATCCAACCATAACCCTCACTCTAACTCTAACCCTCACCAAACCCTAACCCTCACCCTCAACCTCAATCTAACCCTAACCTTAACCATAACTCTCACCCTAACCTTATCCTCACCCTAACCCTTACACTCACCCAAACCCTAACACTAACACTAATCTTAACCCTAACCCTAACCCTCACAATAATCTTAATGGTAATCCTAAACCTAAACCTCAAACTGACCCTCACCCTAACCCTAAAACTAACAATAACCCTCACCCTAACCCTAAACCTAATCCTCACCCTCACCCTAAAGGTCACCGTCACCTTAACCCTCACCCTAACCCTAACCCTCACCGTAAACCTAACCCTCACTCTCACACTGACCCTCACCCTCACCCTAAACGTCATCCTAAACATAACCCTCACCCTAACCCTAAACCTAAGCCTTACCCTAAACCTAACCCTCAGCCTCACCCTCACCCTCACTCAGCCTAAGCCTAACCCTAAACCTAAACCTCACCCTAACCCTAACCCTCACCCTAACGCTCACCCTAAAGCTAACCCTCACCCTAAACCTAGCCCTCACCCTCACCCTCACCCTCAATCTAACCCTTAACCTCACAATAATCATAACCCTAACCCTATCCCTAACCCTCAGACTAAACCTAACCCTCACCCTAACCCTAAACCTTCACCTCAGCCTAATGCTCACCCTAACCCTGACCCTAACTCTAATTCTCACTCTATCCCTAACCCTAACCCTAACTCTCAACTTCACCCTATCCCTCAACCTATCTCTAACCTTAACCCGAACCGCTCCCGAACCCTCACCCTCAATCTAACCCTCAACCTCACCCTTAATATCACCCTAACCCTATCCCTCACCCTAACCCTAACACTAACCCTCACCCTAACCCTAACCCTCACCCTAACCCTCTCCCTCAACGAAATCCTCACCCAACCCTACCCTAACACTTACCTAACGGAAACCCTCACCCTCACCCTCACCCTAAAGGTCACCCTCACAATAGCCCTCACCCTAACCTTAACCCAACCCTAACCCTAACCCTCAAACTCACCCTCACCCTCAGCCCAACCCTACCCATAACCCTAATCCCAACCCTAACCCTCACCCTCACTTAACCCTAACCCTCACCCTCACTCAATCCTTCACCTTAACCCTGAGCCTAACCCTAACCCTAAACCTCACAATAACTCTCACCCTCACCCTCACCCACACACTAGTCCTAACACTACCCCTAAGCCTAACTCACACCCTCACCCTAAACCTCACCCTAAACTTTACCGTCATCCTAAACCTAACCGTAACCCTAACCCTCACACTAACCGAAGCCTTACTCTCTCCCGAACCCTAACCTTAAACCTAACCCTAACCCTCACATTAACCCTAACCATTACCCTAACCATAACCCTACCCCTCAATCTAGCCCTCATCTGACCCCTAACCCTAACTCTTTCGCTTAACCTCTCCCTCACCCTAACCATAACCCTCACCTTAAAAAAAAAACGATCACCCTCACCTTCACCCTCACCCTCAGTCTAACCCTAACCCTAACCCTAATCCTAACCATAACCCTCACCCTCACCCTCACCCTAACTCTAAACCTAATCCAACCATAACCCTCAATCTAACACTAACCCTCACCCAACCCTAACCCTCACCCTCAACCTCAATGTAACCCTAAACTTAACCCTAACTCTCACCCTAACCTTAAACCTCACCCTAACACTTACCCTCACCCTAACACTAACCCTAACCATAACCCTCACCCTAAACCTAACCCTACCCCTAAACCTAACCCTCACCCTCAAGATCAGCTTCAGCCTAACCCTAATCTTAAACCAAATCCTTACCATAATTCTCACCCTTACCCTCACCTTAACACTAACCCTCAAACTCACCCTCACCCTCACCCTAACCCTCAGCCTCACTCTCAACCTCACCCTAACCCTAACCCTAACCCTAACCCTCACCTTCGCCCTCACCCTAAGCCTAACCCTAACCCTATCCCTCACCCAACCCTCACCCTAAACCTAACCCTATACCTCACCCTCACCCTAACCCTCACCCTAACCCTTACCCTCACCCTAAGCCTACCCTAACCCAAAACCTAACCGTAACTCTCAGACTATCCCTAACCATCAAACTATCCCTAACCCTACACCTGAGATTAACCCTCACCCCAACCCTAACCCTAACCCTAATTCTCACCCAATCCCTCACCATAACCCTAACCCTCACATTCACCCTAGCCATCACCCTAACTCTATCCCTAACCCTAATCTTCATCCGAACCCTCACACTCACCATCACCCTCACCCTAATCCTAACAATAATTTTAACCTAACTCTCACTGTAACCCTAACCCTAAACCTACCCCTAACCCTAACACTCACCATCACCCTCACCCTCAGTCTAACCCTAACCCTAACCCTAATCCTAACCATAACCCTCACGCTCAACCTCACCATAACTCTAAACCTAATCCAACCATAAACCTCAATCTAACACTAACCCTCACCCAACCCTAAACCTCACCCTCAACCTCAATGTAACCCTAAACTTAACCTTAACTCTCACCCTAACCCTAACCCTCACCCTAACACTTATCCTCACCTAAACCTAACCCTAACCCTCACCCTAAACCTACCCCTAAACCTAACCTTCACCCTCAAGCTCAGCCTCAGCCTAACCCTAGTCTTAAACCAAATCCTTACCATAATTCTCACCCTTACCCTCACCTTAACACTAACCCTCAAACTCACCCTCACCCTCACCCTCACCCTAACCCTCAGCCTCACTCTCACCCTGACCCTAACCCTAACCCTAACCCTCACCTTCACCCTCATCCTAACCCTAACCCTATCCCTCATCCAACCCTCACCCTAAACCTAACCCTATACCTCACCCTCACCCTAACCCTCACATTCACCCTAGCCATCACCCTAACTCTATCCCTAACCCTAACCTTCACCCGAACCCTCACACTCACCATCACCCTCACCCTAACCCTAACAATAATTTTAACCTAACTCTCACTATAACCCTAACCCAAAACCTACCCCGAACCCTAACCCTCCCCCTCATCTTCCCACTCTTCCTCAGCCTAACCCTAACACTAATCCTAATCCTAACCCTAACCCTCACTCCCACTCTCACTCTAAACCTAAACCTATCCCAAACCTCACCAGCACTGTCACCCTCACCCTCACCCTAACCCTAACAATAACCCCAACTCTAACCCTAACCCTAAGCCTAAACCTCACCCTAACACTAATCCTAACCCTAACCCTCACATTAAACCTTACCCTCACCCTAAATGTAACCCTACTCCTCAGCCTAACCCTCACACTAATCCTAACCCTAACGCTAATCCTCACCCTATCCCTAAACCTAAACCTAACCCTAAACCTCACCCTGACCCTCACTGTAACCCTATCCCTAACCCTCACCCCCAACCTGACCCTAATCCTAAACCTAAACCTAATCTTAATTCTAACAATATCCCTCCCCTCAACCTCACCGTAAACCTAACCCTAACCCTAAACCTCACCATAACCCTAACCTTAACCCTAACAATAACACTAATCCTAACAATAACCCTGACCCTACCCCTCAGCCTAACACTCAAACTAACGCTAACACTAACCCTAAACCTCACACTAAAGCTAATCCTCACCCTAACCCTAAAACTACCCCTCATGCTAACCCTAACCCTAACCCTAAGACTAACACTAACACTCACCCTCACCCTAGCCCTCAGCTTTACAATAATCCTAACCCTAAACTTCACCCTAACCCTAACCCTCATTCTAACCCTAACCCACACCATATACCTAACCCTCACCCTAACCCTAACACTCACCCTAACACTTTCCCTAACCGTAATCCTAACAATAACCCTAACCCTCACCCTAACCCTAACCTAACCTTAAGCCTAACCCTCACCCTAACGCTCACCCTAACCATAACCATAACCCTAAACATCCCACTCATCATAACCCTCAACCTAACCGTTCTCCTCACCCTCACCCTAACCCTCACATTAACCCTAACCCTCATCCTAACCCTAAGCCTAAATGTCACCCTCATTCTAAACCTCACTGTCACCCTAATCCTCAACCTAACCCTAACCCTCACCCACACACTAACCCTCACCCTAAACTTAACCCTCACCCTCACCCTAACCCTCAACCTAAGACTAACGCTAACCCTAACACTAATCCTAAACTTAACCCTAAAACTCACCCTCACCTTAACACTATCACTAATCCTCCCCCTAACCTCAACCCTCATCCTAACCCTAACCCTCACCCTAATCCTCACCCTAAACCTAACTCTCACCCTAAACCTAACCCTAACCCTAACACTAACCCTAATCCTAACACTAACCCTAACCCTCACCCTCATCCTAAACATCAACCTTTACCTAACTCTCACCCTAACCTTAACCCTAATCCTCATTCTAAACCTTACCCTCACCCTAAGTCTAATCCTAAACCTAACACTAATCCTAAACTGAACTCTCACCCCCACCCTCACCCTAAGGCTAAACCTAAGCCTAAACCTAACCCTAACTCTCACCCACACCCTAGCACTCTCCCTAACCCTAAGCCTAACCCTAACCCACAACCTAACCCTCACCCTTACCCTTACTCTCACCATAACCCTAAACCTCACCCTCACCCTAACTCTCTCCCTAACCCTTACACTCATCCTAACCCTAACCCTAACCCTCACACAAACCCTAACCCTCATCCTAACCCTACCACTACCCCTCACCCTAACCCTAACCCTCACCGTCACACTAACCCTAAACTTCACCCAAACCCTAACACTAACACTCACCCTAATCCTAACCCTCACCGTCACCCTCACCCTCAGCCTAACCGTAACCCTAATTCTAATCCTAACCCTATCCCTCACTCTCACCCTCACCCTAACCCTAAACCTAACCCTAAACCTCAACATCACGGTCACCATCACCCTCACCCTCAGACTTAACCTAAACTGCACAATAAACCTAACCCTAACCCTAACCCTAACCTTCACCCTAAAACTAACCCTAAACGTTAACTTCACCCTAACCCTAACCCTAACCCTCACCCTCACCCTAACCCTAACCCTAACCCTCAACCTAACCCTCACCCTAACACTTACGGTATCCCTAACCCTCATTCTCAAGCTAACCCTAACCCTAAACCTTACCCTCACCCTAAACCTCACACTAAACGTAACCCTCACCGTAACCCTAAACCTACCCTCACCCTAACCCTAACCTCTAACTAAGCCTAACCATCACCCAAACCCTAAGACTAACCCTCACCCTCACCCTAACCCTTCCCCTCACCCTAACCTTAACCCTAAACCTCACCCTAACCGTAACCCTCACACTAACCCTAACCCTCAACCTAACCCTTACCACAAGCCTAAATCTAACATTAACCCTAACCCTCACCCTAACCCTCAAGCTAACCTTAAACTTAACCCTCATTCTAACCCTCACCCTCACCCTAACCCTAAGCCTAACCCTCCACCAAACGCTAACTTCAATCTAAACCTTGCCCTTACACTCACCCTAACCCTAAGCCAAACTCTCCCCCTCCCACTAACCCTCACCCTAACCCTCACCCTAAACCTCAAGCTCATCCTCAGCCTAACCCTAATCCTAACACTAATCCTTACCCTAATCCTTACCCTTACCCTCAACTTAACCCTAACCATCAAACTCACCCTCACCCTCACCCTCACCTTAACCCTCAGCCTCACTCTCACCCTCATCCTAACCCTAACCCTAACCCTTACCCTCACCCTATGCATAAACCTAACCCTAAACCTCAGCCTAACCCTAACCCCTAAACCTTAACCCTCAGCCTCACTCTCACCCTCACACTAACCCTAACCCTCAACCTAACCCTTACCACAAGCCTAAATCTAACATTAACCCTAACCCTCACCCTAACCCTCAAGCTAACCTTAAACTTAACCCTCATTCTAACCCTCACCCTCACCCTAACCCTAAGCCTAACCCTCCACCAAACGCTAACTTCAATCTAAACCTTGCCCTTACACTCACCCTAACCTTAAGCCAAACTCTCCCCCTCCCACTAACCCTCACCCTAACCCTCACCCTAAACCTCAAGCTCATCCTCAGCCTAACCCTAATCCTAACACTAATCCTTACCCTAATCCTTACCCTTACCCTCAACTTAACCCTAACCATCAAACTCACCCTCACCCTCACCCTCACCTTAACCCTCAGCCTCACTCTCACCCTCATCCTAACCCTAACCCTAACCCTTACCCTCACCCTATGCATAAACCTAACCCTAAACCTCAGCCTAACCCTAACCCTAATCCTAATCCTAAACCTAATCCTCAATCCCATCCTCACCCTAAAATTAACCCTATCCCTAAACCTCACCCACACACTCAACCTCACCCTCATCCTCACCCTAACCCTAACAATCACCCTAACCCTAACCCAAAACCTCACCCCAACCCTTTCCCTATCCCTCAGCCTCACACTCACACTCACACTCACCCTAACCCTAACCTTCACCCTAACACTAACACTAACAATAACCTTAAGCCTCACACTAAATCTAACGCTCACCCTCACCCTTACCCTAGCCCTCAACCTAACCCTCACCCTAACCCTGACCCTAACATGCAACCTAAACCTAACCATAATCCTAACCCTCACCCTAACCCTAGCCCTAAACCGTACCCTCACACTAACCCTCACACTAATCCTAAGCTTAACCCTAACCCTAAGCCTAAACCTCACCCTAACCATCACCTTCACCCTAACCCTACCCCTAAACCTCACCCTCACCCTCAACCTCACCCTCAACCTCATCCTAACCCTAACAATAACACTAACCCTAACCCTAACCCTCACCCCAACACTTACCCTACCCCTCAGCCTAACCCTCACCCTCACCCTAACCTTCACCCTAAACTTAACCCTAACCCTAAACATCCTACTCACCCTAACCCTCAACCTAACCCTTATCCTCACCCTAATCCTAACCCTCACATTAACCCTAACTCTCACCCTAACCCTACGCCTAAAACTTACCTTCACCCTCATTGTCACCCTCAGCCTAACCCTAACCATAACCCTAAACCTAACTCTAACACTAACCCTCACCCTCACCCTTACCCTAACCCTAACCCTCACCCTCACCCTCACGCTAAACCTCAGCTTAAACCTCACCCCCACCCTATCCTTAACAATAACCCTAACCCTCACCCTAAACCTATTCCTCACCATGAACTTAACCCTAACCCTCACCCTCACCCTCACACTAAGCCTAACACTAAACCTAAAACTCACCCTCACCCTAACCCTCATCCTTTCCCTTTCCTTCACCCTAACCCTCCCCCTCCCCCTCAGTCTAACCCTAATCCAACCATAACCCTCACTCTAACTCTAGACCTCACCCAACCCAAACCCTCACTCTCAACATAAATCTAACCCTAACCTTAACCCTAACTCTCATCCTAAACCTAACCCTCACCCTAAACCTTACCCTCACCCTGAACCTAACCCTAATCCTCACCCTCACCCTAACACTCACTGTCATCCTGACCCTCACAGTAAACCTAACACGCACCCAAACCCTAGCCCTCACTCTTACCCTGACACTCACCCTAACCCTAAACATCACCCTAAACATAACCCTCACTCTAACCCTAACCCTAAACCTCACCCTAAACCTAACCCGCACTCTCACCCTCATCCTCACTCACAGCCTAAGCCTAACCCTAATTTTAACTTTCACCCTAAACCTAAACTTAAACCTAACCCTCACCCTAACCCTCACCCGTACACTAATCCTCACCCTAATCCTAACCCACACCCTAAAACTAACCCTAATGCTCATCCTCATCCTAACCCTAACCCTAACCCTAAACATAACCTTCACCTTAACCCTTACATTACCCCTAACCCTCAGCCACACCCTAACCCTCACTCTCACTCTGACCCTCACTCTCACCCTAAATATCACCCTAAACATAACCCTGACTCTAACCCTAACCCTAAGCCTCACCCTAAACCTAACCCTCACCCTCACACTCACCCTCACTCACAGCCTAAGCCTAACCCTATCCCTAACCTTCAACCTAACCATAACCCTAAACCTAACTATCACCCTATCCCTAACCCTCACCCTAACCCTTACCCTAAGCCTAACCCTCACCCTAAAACTAAACCTAACCCTCACCCTAACCCTCACCATCACCCTAACCCTCACCATACCCCTAACTCTCACCCACACCCTAACCCTCACTCTCACCCTGACCCTCACCCTAACCCTTAACCTCACACTAACCCTAACCCTAACCCTAAACCTAACCCTCAGACTAAACCTAACCCTCATCCTAACCCTAACCATTCCCTTCAGCCTCTCACCCTAACAACCCTAACCCTAATTCTCACCCTATCCCTATCCCTAACCCTAATCCCGGCCCTCTCCCTAGCCCTCAACCTAACTCTAACCGGAACCCTAACCCGCACCCGAACACTCACCGTCACCCTAACCCTCACCCGAACACTCACCGTCACCCTAACCCTCACCCTCATAATTAATATCACCTTAACCCTATCCCTCACCCTAACCCTAACCCTAACCCTCACCCTAACCATCACCCTCAACCAAATCCTCACCGTAACCCTAACCCTAACACTTACCTAACCGAAAACCTCACCCTCACCCTTATCCTCACCCTAATCCTCACGCTCACAATAGCCCTCACCCTAACTTTAACCCAACTCTAACCCTAACCCTCCAACTCACACTCACCCTCAGCCTAACCCTAAACCTAACCCTAACCCTAACCCTAAATCTCACTCTAACGCAAACCTTCACCCTAACCCTAACCCTAAACCTAAACTTAAACCTGACACTAACTCTCACCCTCAACCTCACACCCACAATAATCCTAGCACAAACAATAAGCCTAACTCTCACCCTCACCCTAAACCTCATCCTAATATTTACTCTCACCCTAAACCTAACCCTAACCCTAACCCTCACACTAACCTAAGCCTTACCCTCTCCCTAACCCTAACCTTAAACCTAACCGTAATCCTCACAATACCCCTAACCCTCACCCTAACCATAACCTTACCTCTCAATCTAACCCTCATCCTACGCCTAAACCTAACCCTTTTGCTTACCCTCACCCTCACCCTAATCCTTACCCTACTTTAAATAAAACCATCACCCTCACCCTCACCCTCACCCTCAGTCTAACCCTAAAGCTAACCCTAATCCTAACCCTAACCCTCACACTCACCCTCACTTGAACACTAACCCTAATGCAACCGTAACCCTCACTCTAACTCTAACCCTCACCCAACCCTAACCCTCACCCTTAACCTCAATCTAACCCTAACCTTAACCCTAACTCTCAACCTAACCCTAGCCTCACCCTAACACTTACCATCACCCTAACCCTAACCCTAACCTTAACTATCACACTAATCTTAATTCTAACCCTAACCCTCACCCACACCCTAACCCTCATGCTCACCATGACCCTCACCCTCACCCTAAACATCACACTAAACATAACCCTCACCCCAACACTTACACTCACACCAAACCTAACCCTTATCCTAACCCTCACACTAAACCTCAACCTAAGCCTAAAACTTGCCCTAACCCTCACTCTAACCCTAACCCTAATCCTCACCCTCACCGTCAACCTAACCCTCACCCTAAACCTATCACTCACCCACACTCTAACCCTCACTCTCACCATGACCCTCACCGTCACACTAAATATCACCCTAAACATAACCCTCACCCAAACCATAACCCTAAGCCTCACCCTAAACCTAACCCTCACCCTCACCCTCAGGCTCATTCACAGCCTAAGCCTACCCCAAAACCTAACCCTCACTCTAACCCTAACCCTAATCCTAACCCTCACCCTAACCCTAAACCTCACCCTAACCCTAACACTAACCCTAAACATCACCCTAACCCTAATCCTGACCCTTACCCTAACCCAATCCCTAACCCTAAACATCAACCTCACCCTCACCGTAAGCCTAACCCTACACCTAACACTAATCCTAAACCTAACTTTCCCTCTCATCCTTACCCTAATGCTAACCCTAACCCTAATCCACACACTAACACTCACCCTCACCCTCACCCTAACCCTTACTCTAACCTAACCCTAACACTCACCCTAACCCTAACCCTAACCCTAACCCGAACTGTCACCCTCTCCCTAACCCTCACGCTCACACTAAACCTCACCCTCACCCTAAACCTTACCCTAACCCTAGCGCTAACCCTCACCCTAACACTTACAGTCACCCTAATCCTCAAGTCACCCTAATCCTCACACTAACTCTAAACTAAAACGTTACGCTAACCCTAACCCTCAGCCTCACCCTCACCTTCACCCTCAGCCTAACCCTCACCCTCACCCTAGCCCTCACCCTAACCCTAACCCTCACCCTGACCCTAACCCTCACCGTCATACTAATCCTCACCCTAACTCTTACTCTAACCCTAACCCTAACCCTCACCTTCACCCTATCCCTAACCTTCACCCTCACCCTAATCCTAACCCTAACCCTAACCCTGACCTCAACAAAACACTCACCAGCACAACTATGTTTATTGCAGCATTATTTACCATAGCTAAGATATGGAACCAACGCAGTTGCCCCTCAGTAGATGAATGGATCAAGAAAATATGGTATATATACACAATGGAATTCTATGCCTCCATCAGAAAGAATGACATTTCCCCATTTGTTAGGAAATGGAAAGGCTTGGAAAAATTTATATTAAGTGAAGTAAGCCATGCCCAAAGAAACATAGGTCCCATGGTTTCCCTTATTTGCAATATCTAGTATAGGTATGAGTCAAGCGGCAAAGGTCAGATAATGGGATGTTAGGAAAACGAACCCTTAAATATGTATTTTAATGTTTTCGTTTCTTTCATGCATGTGTTTCTAATGGATTTATAAGATTCTTTCTTTGTTGCTTTGTATGTCCCTCCCGCACACTGTAACCCCTGCTTTCACTATATTTGATATCAGTATAACATGTGGAGGAGATGGGGACAAACAAGTCGTTTAAGGATTCAGGTGGACCTGTTGCAACAATGAGAAGTTCAAAATGTCATGTCAAAACCAGCTTTACAATGTCGGTGGGGGGGTATGATTGGGAGGGGGAGGGGGGAGGCTGGGAAGGGAGGTGAAGGGTAAACAAAGGAGGAGGCTGCAATGCTTGGTAAGAAATGTATGCATTATGCTGCCCATGTAATTGTAACCCCTCTGTACAGTATGTTCTCAAATAAAATAAAGTAAAAAAATATAAAAAAAAACACTCACACTCACCCTCACCCTCACCCTAACCCTGACTCTCACAATAGCCCTCACCCTGAAATTAACGCAAACCTAACCCTAACCCTCAAACTCAACCTCACCTTCAGCCTAACCCTAACCCTAACCCTAATCATAACCCTAAACCTCACCCTCACCCCAACGCTAACCCTAACCCTAAACCTCACCATCACACAAACCCTCACCCTAACCCTAACCCTCATACTAACCTAACTCTCACCATTAGCCTCACCCTAACCCTAACCCTAACACTAACCTTCTCCCTCACCCTCACCCTCAACCTCATCCTAATGCTAACCATAATCCTAATCCTGAACCTAAGCTTCACCCTAAACCAAACCCTAACCCCAAACCTCCCCCTCCCACTCCCGCTCACCTTTACCCTATCCCTAACAATAACCCTAAACCCAACCCTAACGCTAACCCTCATCCTAACCCTTACCCTAACCCTAAACGTAACCCTACCCTCCCCCTACCCCTCACTCTCATCCTCAGCCTAACTCTAACCCTAATCCTAATCCTAAACCTAATCCTCAAACTCACACTCACCCTAAAATTAACCCTATCCCTAAAACTCACCACACCCTCAACCTCACCCTCACCCTCACCCTAACCATAACAATCACACTAATCCTAACCCAAACCCTCACCACAACCCTTTCCCTATCCCTCAGCCTAAACCTCACCCTCACCATAACACTAACATTCACCCTAACACTAACCCTAACCCTAAGTCTCACGCTAAACCTAACACTCACCCTAACACTTACCATAACCACTCAGCCTAACCCTCACCCTAAACCTGACCCTAACAAGGCACCCTAAACCTAACCATAATCCTAAACCTCACCCTAAGCCTAGCCCTAACCCTTACCCTCACGCTAACCTTCACACTAATCCTAAGCCTAACCCTAACTCTAACCCTAAACCTCACCCTAACCATCATCCTCACCCTAACCCTCACACTCAACCTCATCCTCACTCTCAACCTCACCCTCAACCTCACCCTAACCCTAACAATAACCCTAACCCTAACCTTAACCCTTCCCCCAACACTTACCCTACCCCTCAGCCTAACCCTCACCCTCACCCTAACTCTAACCCTAAATTTCACCCTAACACTAACCCTAACCCTAACCCATACACGAAATCTAACACTCACCCTAACCATTACCCTACCCCTCAGCCTAAACCTCACCCTAACCCTGACTCTAAACTGTACCCTAAACCTAACCATAACCCTAACCCGATCCCTAAGCAGGACCCTAACCCTTACCCTCCCCCTAACCCTCAAACTAATCCTAAGCCTAACCCTAACACTAAACCTCACCCTCACCCTAACCCTAACCCTAACCCTCAGCCTAACCCTAATCCTAAACCTAAGACTCATGCTCACCCTAACCCTAACCCTCACCCATAACCTAAACCTCACCCTCACTCTCACACTCACCCTAGGCCTAACCCTAATCCTAACACTAATCCTAAATTTAACATTCACCCTAACACTCACCCTAAACATAACCTTAACACTAACCCTCACCCCAATCCTTACCCTCATCCTAACACTAACCCTAACCCTAAACCTACCACTCACACTAAACCTAAACCTCACACTAACCCTAAACCTACCCCTCACCCTAACCCTAAACCTAACCCTAAACGTAAACCTTACCCTCACCTAAGCCTAACCCTAACCCTCACCCTCACCCTTGCCCTCAACTTAACCTAATCGAAACCCTAAGCCTCACCCTAACCCTAACCTTCACCCTAACCCTAACCCTCACCCTAAACCTTACCCTAACCCTAACCCTAGCATTAAGCCTAACCTTCACCATAACACTCATCCTAACCTTAAACCTTACCCTCACCCTCAAACTAACACTCAACGTAACCCTTAGCCTCACCCTCACCCTAAGACTCACACTGACCCTAGCCTTCACCCTAACCCTAACATTAACCCTCACCCTCACTCTCACACTCACCCTCAGCCTAACCCTCACCCTCACCCTAATCCGAACCCTAACCTTCACCCTCACACCAACCCTAACACTAAACCACACCCTCACCCTCACCCTCACTCTCACCCTAACCCTCAGCCTTACATTCACCCTCACCCTAACGCTAAACCTAATCCTAACCCTCAACCTCACCCTAATCCTAACCCTCACCCTCACATTAACCATAACCCTAACCCTAACCATAAACGTATCCCTCACCCTAACCCTAATGCAAAACTAACCCTCATCCGGACCCTAAAGGTCACCCTAACCCTTACCCTAACCCTAAACCTAACCCTAACCCTCAGATTAAACGTAACCCTCACAATAACGCTAACCCTACCCCTCAGCCTAACCCTCACATTAACACTAACCCTAACCCTAATTCTCACCCTATCCCTAACCCTAAACCTAAATCTCAACCTCACCCTAGCCCTTACCCTAATTCTAACCCTATCCCTAACCATCACCCGAACCATCACCCTCACCCTAACACTCAACCTCATCCTAAACGTCACCCTGAACCTAACCCTAACCCTCACCCTAACACTAACCTAACCCTCACCCTAACCCTAACCCTCTCCCTTACCCTTACCCTCACCCTAATACTCAACCTAACCCTAAAACTAACCCTTACCTAACCGAAAGCCTCACCCTCACCCAAACCCTGACCCTCACCCTAGTCCTCACCCTAACCTTCACACTAATCCCAAACCCTGAACCTCACCCTCAACCTCAGCCTAACCCTAACCCTAACACTAACCCTAAACCTAAACCTCACCTTCACCCTAACCCTAACCCTAACCCTCACCCTAACCCTCAACCTCACCCACACTGTCACCCTAAATCTAAACCTAACCCTAACCTACACCCTAACCCTAAACCTGACCCTAACCCGAAACCTCACCCACACCCTAACCCTAACTCAAAACCTAACCCTCACCCTAACCCTCCCTCTTACTCTCACACTCAACCTTAGCCTATGCCTAACCCTAATCCTAATCCTAACCCTAAAACTCACTCTCACCCTCACCCTAAACCTAACTCTAACTCTAAACCTCACCCACACCCTCACCCTCAGTCTAACCCTAACCCTAACCCTAATCCTAACCCTAAACCTCACCCTCACAATGACCCTAATTTTCACCCTAACACTAACCCTAACCCTAAGTCTCACGCTAAACCTAACACTCACCCTAACACTTACCATAACCACTCAGCCTAACCCTCACCCTAAACCTGACCCTAACAAGGCACCCTAAACCTAACCATAATCCTAAACCTCACCCTAAGCCTAGCCCTAACCCTTACCCTCACGCTAACCTTCACACTAATCCTAAGCCTAACCCTAACTCTAACCCTAAACCTCACCCTAACCATCATCCTCACCCTAACCCTCACACTCAACCTCATCCTCACTCTCAACCTCACCCTCAACCTCACCCTAACCCTAACAATAACCCTAACCCTAACCTTAACCCTTCCCCCAACACTTACCCTACCCCTCAGCCTAACCCTCACCCTCACCCTAACTCTAACCCTAAATTTCACCCTAACACTAACCCTAACCCTAACCCATACACGAAATCTAACACTCACCCTAACCATTACCCTACCCCTCAGCCTAAACCTCACCCTAACCCTGACTCTAAACTGTACCCTAAACCTAACCATAACCCTAACCCGATCCCTAAGCAGGACCCTAACCCTTACCCTCCCCCTAACCCTCAAACTAATCCTAAGCCTAACCCTAACACTAAACCTCACCCTCACCCTAACCCTAACCCTAACCCTCAGCCTAACCCTAATCCTAAACCTAAGACTCATGCTCACCCTAACCCTAACCCTCACCCATAACCTAAACCTCACCCTCACTCTCACACTCACCCTAGGCCTAACCCTAATCCTAACACTAATCCTAAATTTAACATTCACCCTAACACTCACCCTAAACATAACCTTAACACTAACCCTCACCCCAATCCTTACCCTCATCCTAACACTAACCCTAACCCTAAACCTACCACTCACACTAAACCTAAACCTCACACTAACCCTAAACCTACCCCTCACCCTAACCCTAAACCTAACCCTAAACGTAAACCTTACCCTCACCTAAGCCTAACCCTAACCCTCACCCTCACCCTTGCCCTCAACTTAACCTAATCGAAACCCTAAGCCTCACCCTAACCCTAACCTTCACCCTAACCCTAACCCTCACCCTAAACCTTACCCTAACCCTAACCCTAGCATTAAGCCTAACCTTCACCATAACACTCATCCTAACCTTAAACCTTACCCTCACCCTCAAACTAACACTCAACGTAACCCTTAGCCTCACCCTCACCCTAAGACTCACACTGACCCTAGCCTTCACCCTAACCCTAACATTAACCCTCACCCTCACTCTCACACTCACCCTCAGCCTAACCCTCACCCTCACCCTAATCCGAACCCTAACCTTCACCCTCACACCAACCCTAACACTAAACCACACCCTCACCCTCACCCTCACTCTCACCCTAACCCTCAGCCTTACATTCACCCTCACCCTAACGCTAAACCTAATCCTAACCCTCAACCTCACCCTAATCCTAACCCTCACCCTCACATTAACCATAACCCTAACCCTAACCATAAACGTATCCCTCACCCTAACCCTAATGCAAAACTAACCCTCATCCGGACCCTAAAGGTCACCCTAACCCTTACCCTAACCCTAAACCTAACCCTAACCCTCAGATTAAACGTAACCCTCACAATAACGCTAACCCTACCCCTCAGCCTAACCCTCACATTAACACTAACCCTAACCCTAATTCTCACCCTATCCCTAACCCTAAACCTAAATCTCAACCTCACCCTAGCCCTTACCCTAATTCTAACCCTATCCCTAACCATCACCCGAACCATCACCCTCACCCTAACACTCAACCTCATCCTAAACGTCACCCTGAACCTAACCCTAACCCTCACCCTAACACTAACCTAACCCTCACCCTAACCCTAACCCTCTCCCTTACCCTTACCCTCACCCTAATCCTCAACCTAACCCTAAAACTAACCCTTACCTAACCAAAAGCCTCACCCTCACCCAAACCCTGACCCTCACCCTAGTCCTCACCCTAACCTTCACACTAATCCCAAACCCTGAACCTCACCCTCAACCTCAGCCTAACCCTAACCCTAACACTAACCCTAAACCTAAACCTCACCTTCACCCTAACCCTAACCCTAACCCTCACCCTAACCCTCAACCTCACCCACACTGTCACCCTAAATCTAAACCTAACCCTAACCTACACCCTAACCCTAAACCTGACCCTAACCCGAAACCTCACCCACACCCTAACCCTAACTCAAAACCTAACCCTCACCCTAACCCTCCCTCTTACTCTCACACTCAACCTTAGCCTATGCCTAACCCTAATCCTAATCCTAACCCTAAAACTCACTCTCACCCTCACCCTAAACCTAACTCTAACTCTAAACCTCACCCACACCCTCACCCTCAGTCTAACCCTAACCCTAACCCTAATCCTAACCCTAAACCTCACCCTCACAATGACCCTAATTTTCACCCTAACACTAACCCTAACCCTAAGTCTCACGCTAAACCTAACACTCACCCTAACACTTACCATAACCACTCAGCCTAACCCTCACCCTAAACCTGACCCTAACAAGGCACCCTAAACCTAACCATAATCCTAAACCTCACCCTAAGCCTAGCCCTAACCCTTACCCTCACGCTAACCTTCACACTAATCCTAAGCCTAACCCTAACTCTAACCCTAAACCTCACCCTAACCATCATCCTCACCCTAACCCTCACACTCAACCTCATCCTCACTCTCAACCTCACCCTCAACCTCACCCTAACCCTAACAATAACCCTAACCCTAACCTTAACCCTTCCCCCAACACTTACCCTACCCCTCAGCCTAACCCTCACCCTCACCCTAACTCTAACCCTAAATTTCACCCTAACACTAACCCTAACCCTAACCCATACACGAAATCTAACACTCACCCTAACCATTACCCTACCCCTCAGCCTAAACCTCACCCTAACCCTGACTCTAAACTGTACCCTAAACCTAACCATGACCCTAACACGATCCCTAACCAGGACCTTAACGCTTACCCTCCCCCTAACCCTCAAACTAATCCTAAGCCTAACCCAAACCCTAAACCTCACCCTAAACCTCACCCTCACCCTAACCCTAACCCTAACCCTCAGCCTAACCCTAATCCTAAACCTAAGACTCACGCTCACCCTAACCCTAACCCTCAGACACAACCTAACCCTCACCCTCACACTCACACTCACCCTAGGCCTAACCCTAATCCTAACACTAATCCTATACTTAACATTCACCGTAACACTCACCCTAAACATAACCCTAACACTAACCCTCACCCTAATCCTTACCCTCATCCTAACACTAACCCTAACCCTAAACCTACCACTCACACTAAACCTAAACCTCACACTAACCCTAAACCTACCCCTCACCCTAAACCTAACCCTAAACGTAAACCTTACCCTCACCCTAAGCCTAACCCTACCCTCACCCTCACCCTAGCCCTCAACTTAACCTAATCCAAACCCTAAGTCTCACCCTAACCCTAACCTTCACCCTAACCCTAAACCTCACCCTAAACCTTGCCCTAACCCTAACCCTAGTCTTAACCCTAATCTTCACCCTAACACTCATCCTATCCCTAAACCTTACCCTCACACTCAAACTAACCCTCAACCTAACCCTTACCCTCACCCTCACCCTAAGACTCACACTGACCCTAGCCTTCACCCTAACCCTAATATTAACCCTCACCCTCACTCTCACACTCACCCTCAGCCTAACCCTAACCTTCACCCTAATCCGAACCCTAGCCTTCACCCTCACCCTAACCCTAAACCTAAACCGAACCCTCACCCTCACCCTCACCCTCACCCTAACCCTCAGCCTTACCTTCACCCTCACCCTAACGCTAACCCTAATCCTAACCCTCAACCTCACCCTAATCCTAACGCTCACCCACACATTAGCCAAAACCCTAACCCTAACCATAACCTTTTCCCTCACCCTAACCCTAATGCAAAAATAACCCTCATCCGGACCTTAAAGGTCACCCTAACCCTTACCCTAACCCTAAACCTAACGCTACCCTAACCCTAACCCTCAGATTAAACGTAACCCTCACCCTAACCCTAACTCTACCCCTCAGCCTAACCCTCACATTAACACTAACCCTAACCCTAATTCTCACCCTATCCCTAAACCTAACCCTAAATCTCAACCTCACCCTAGCCCTCACCCTAATTCTAACCCTATCCCTAACCATCACCCGAACCATCACCCTAACCCTAACACTCAACCTCATTCTAAACGTCACCCTGAACCTAACCCTAACCCTCACCCTAATACTAACCTAACCCTCACCCTAACACTAACCCTCACCCTTACCCTTACCCTCACCCTAATACTCAACCTAACCCTAAAACTAACCCTTACCTAACCGAAAGCCTCACCCTCACCCTAAACCTGACCCTCACCCTAGCCCTCACCCTAACCTTCACACTAAACCCAAACCCTCAACCTCACCCTCAACCTCAGACTAAACCTAACCCTAACATTAACCCTAAAACTAAACTTCACCTTCACCCTAACCCTAACCCTAGCCCTCACCCTAACCCTCACCCTCAACCACACCGTCACCCTAACTCTAAACCTAACCCTAACCCTCACCCTAACCGTAAACCTGACCCTAACACTAAACCTCACCCACACCCTAACCCTAACCCGAAACCTAACCCTCAACCTAACCCTCTCTCTTACTCTCACACTCAACCTTAGCCTAAGCCTAACCCTAATCCTAATCCTAACCCTAAAACTCACTCTCACCCTCACCCTAAACCTAACTCTAACTCTAAACCTCACCCTCACCCTCACCCTCAGTCTAACCCTAACCCTAACCCTAATCCTAACCCTAAACCTCACCCTCACCCTCACCCTAACTCTAACCCTAATCAACCCTAACCCTCACTCTAACTCTAACCCTCACCCAACCCTAAATCTCACTCTCAACCTCTATCTAACCCTAACCTTAACCCTAAGTCTCGCCCTAACATTTAGCCTAACCCTAACCCTAACCTTCACCCTAACCCAAACCCTCACCATAAACCTAACCCTTAACGTGACCCTAACCCTCACCCTAACAATAACCCTAACCCTAACCCTCACCCTATGCCTCACCCTAACCCTAACCCTAACCCTAACCCTCACTCTCCCTAATGCTCACCCAGCCCTTACAATCACCCTAATCCTCACAATAACCCTAATCCTAAAGCTAATCTTAAACATCACAGTAACCCTCACCCTAACCCTAAAAATAACCCTCACCCTCAACCTAACCCTCATGCTAACCCTTACCCTCTCCCTACCCCTAACCATAAACCTCATAATAACCCTAACACTCACCCTAACCATAACCCTACCCCTCAACCTACTGTCATTCTACCCCTAACCCAAACCCTCACGCTTACCCTCAACCTCAACCTAAACCTAACACTCACCCTAACTCAAATCGCCACCCTCACCCTCACCCTCACCCTCAGTCTAACCCTAACACTAACCCTAATCCTAAACCTAACCCCCACCCTCACCCTAAGTATAACCCTAATCCAACCCTAACTCTCACTCTAACTCTAACCCTCACCCAACCCTAACCCTCACCCTCAACCTAAATCTAACCCTAAACTTAACCCTAACTCTTACCCTAACCCATACCCTCACCCTAACCCTTACCCTAAACCTAAACCTAAACATAACCCTAACCCTCACACTAATCCTAATGCTAACCTTAACACTAACCCTCACCCTAACCCTAAAGCTAACCCTAACCCTCACACTAAACCTAACCCTAATCCTCACACTCACCCTAACCCTCACTGTCACCCTAACCCTCACCCTAACCCTAACCCTAACCCACAACATAACCCTAACTCTCACCCTGACCTTCACCCTCACGCTAAACATCACCATAAATGTAACCCTCACCCTAAGACTCACCCTAAACCTTACCCTCGCCCTCACCCTCACCCTCACCCTCACTCACATCCTAAACCTAACCCTAACTCTAACCCTAACCCTAAACCTAACCCTCACCCTATCCCCAACCCTCAACCTAACCCTAACGCTATCCCTAACCCTAAACCTCACCCTCACCCTCACCCTAAGCCTAACCCTCAACCTAACACTAATCCTAAAACTAACTGTCACTCTCACCCTAACCCTCACCCTAAGCCTAACCTAACCTTAAACCTAAACCTCACCCTAACCCTCACCCTAAACTTAACCCTAACCTTAACCTCCCACTCACCCTAACCCTCACATTTACCCTAACCCACACCCTAACCATAAGCCTAACCTTACCCTCACACTCATTGTCACCCTCAGCCTAACCCTAAACCTAACCCTAACCCTAAATCCAACCCTAACCCTCACCCTCACCCTTTCCCTAACCCTAACCCTCACCCTCACCCTCACGCTAAACCTCAGCTTAAACCTCACCCCCACCCTATCATTAACAATAACCATAATCCTCAACCTAACCCTCACCCTAAACCTAATCCTCACCCTAAACTTAACCCTAACCTCACCCTCACCCTCACTCTAAGCCTTACCCTAAACCTAACACTCACCCTCACCCTAACCCTCACCCTTACCCTTACCTTCACACTAACCCTCACCCTCACCCTCACCCTAACTCTAACCCTAATCCAACCATAACCCTCACTCTAACTCTAAACCTCACCCAACGCTAACCCTCAACCTCAACATCAATCTACCCCTAACCTTAACCCTAACTCTCACCCTAAACCTTACCCTCACCCTATCCCTTACCCTCACCCTAAACATAACCCTAACCCTAACCCTAACCCTCACCCAAACCCTAAAACTAACGGTAACACTCACCCTAAACCTAACCCTAATCCTCACCCTCACAATAACCTTCACCGTCATCCTGACTCTCACCTAAACCTAACCCTCACCCACACCCTAACCCTCCCTCTCACCCTGACCATCAAGCTCACCCTAAACATCACCCTAAACATAACCCTCACTCTAACCCTAACCCTCCCTCAGCCTCAAGCTAAACCTAACCCTCACTCTCACCCTCACTATCACTCACATCTGAAACCTAAACCTAAACCTAAATTTCATCCTAAACCTAACCCTAAGCCTAACCCTCACCCTAACCCTCACCCTCACCCTAACACTCACCCTAAAACTTACCCTAAACCTCACCCACACCCTAACCCTAAACCTAACCCTAGCCCTCACCCTCACCCTCACCCTCACCCTAACTCTAACCCTAATCCAACCATAACCCTCACTCTAACTCTAAACCTCACCCAACGCTAACCCTCAACCTCAACATCAATCTACCCCTAACCTTAACCCTAACTCTCACCCTAAACCTCACCCTCACCCTATCCCTTACCCTCACCCTAAATTTAACCCTAACCCTAACCCTCACCCAAACCTTAAAACTAAGGGTAACACTCACCCTAAACCTAACCCTAATCCTCACCCTCACAATAACCTTCACCGTCATCCTGAATCTCACCTAAACCTAACCCTCACCCACACCCTAACCCTCCCTCTCACCCTGACCATCAAGCTCACCCTAAACATCACCCTAAACATTACCCTCACTCTAACCCTAACCCTCCCTCAGCCTCAAGCTAAACCTAACCCTCACTCTCACCCTCACTATCACTCACATCTGAAACCTAAACCTAAACCTAAATTTCATCCTAAACCTAACCCTAAACCTAACCCTCACCCTAACCCTCACCCTCACCCTAACACTCACCCTAAAACTTACCCTAAACCTCACCCTCACCCTAAACCTAACCCTAACCCTAGTCCTCACCCTCACCCTAACCCTCAACCTAAACCTTAACCTCACACTAAACCAAAACCTAACCCTAAACCTCAGACTAAACCTAACCCTCACCCTAGCCCTAACCATTCCCCTCAGCCTAACCCCCACCCTAACACTGACGCTAACCCTAATTCTCACCCTATCCCAAAACCTAACCCTAACCGTCACCCTCAACCTAGCCCTCAACCTAACACTAACGCTAACCCTAAACCTCACACTAACTCTCACCCTCACCCTCACCCACACACTAATCCTAACACTACCCCTAAGACTAACTCTCACCTTCACCCTAAACCTCACCCTAACCCTTACCCTCACCCTAAACCAAACCCTAACTCTAACCCCCACACAAAACTAAACCTTTCCCTCTCCCTAACCCTAACCTTAACCCTAACCCTAAACCTCACAGTAACCCTAACCCTCACCCTAAGCATAACCCTACTCCTCAATCTAACCCACATCCTACCCCTAACCCTAACCCTTTCGCTTACCCTCACTCTCATCCTAACCCTAACCCTCACTTTAAAAAAAAAACCGTCACCCTCACCCTCACCCTCACCCTCAGTCTAACCCTAACCCTAACCCTAATCCTAACCCTAACCCTCACCCTCACCCTCACCCTAACTCTAACCCTAATCCAACCATAAACCTCACTCTAACTCTAACCCTCACCCAACCCTAACCCTCACCCTCAACCTCAATCTAACCCTAAATTTAACCTTAACTCTCACCCTAATCCTAACCCCCACCCTAAACCTTACCTCACCCTAACCCTAACCCTAACCCTAACCCCCACAATAATCCTAATACTAACCCTAGCCCTAGCCCTCAAACTGACCCTCAACCTAACCCTAAAACTAACGCTAACCCTCACCCTAACCCTAATTTTCACCCTCACCCTAAACTTCACCGTCACCTTAACCCTAAACCTAACCCTCACCCACACCCTAACCCTCACTCTCACCCTGACCCTCACCCTCACTCTAAACATCATCCTAAACATAACCCTCACCCTAACCTTAACCCTAAACCTAAACCTCACCCTAACCCTAAACCTCACCCTATCCCTCACCCTAAAGCTCACCCTCACCCTAAACGTAGACCTCACACTCACCCTAACACTCACCCTAATGCTTAACCTCAAATTAACCATAACCTTAACCCTCACCCTAACCCCCTGACTAAATCTAACCCTCACCCTAACCCTAAACATTCCCCTCAGCTAACCCTCACCCTAACCCTGACCCTAACCCTAATTCTCACCCTATCCCTAACACTAACTCTAACCCTCACACTCATCCTATATTCAACCTAACACTAAACGAAACCCTAAACCGGACCCTCACCCTCAGCCTCAACCTAACCCTAGCCCTCATCCTTAACATCATCCTAACCCTATCCCTCACCCTAACCCTAACCCTAACCCTCACCATAACCCTAACCCTCACACTAACCCTCTCCCTCAACCAAATCCTCACCCTAACCCTAACACTAACACTTATCTGACGGAAAACCTCACCCTCACTCTCACCCTCACCCTAACCCTCACCCTCACAATAGCCCTCACCCTAACCTTAACCCAACCCTAACCGAACCCTCAAACTCACCCTAACCCTAACCCTAACCCTCATCCTCACTCAAAACCTCACCCTAACCCTATCCCTAACCCTAACCCTAAACCTCACACTAACTCTCACCCTCACCCTCACGCACACACTAATCCTAACACTAACCCTAAGACTAACTCTCACCCTGACACTAAACCTCACCCTAACCCTTACCCTCACAGTAAACCTAACCCTAACCATAAACCTCACACTAACCTAACTCTTACCCTCTACCTAACCCTAACCTTAACCCTAACCCTAACGCTCACAGTAACCCTAACCCTCACCCTAACCATAACACTACCCCTCAATCTAACGCTCATCCTACCCCTAACCCTAACCCTTTCGTTTACCCTCACCCTCACTCTAAACCTAAACCTCACTTAAAAAAAACCATCACCCTCACCCTCACCCTGACCCTCAGTCTAACCCTAACCCTAACCCTAAACCTAACCCTAACCCTCACCCTCACCCTCACCCTAACTCTAACCCTAATACAACCATAACCCTCACTCTAACTCTAATCCTCACCCAACCCTAACCATGACCCTGAACCTCAATCTAACCCTAACCGTAACTCTAACACTCACACTAACGCTAAACCTCACCCTAACACTTAACCTCACCCTAACCCTTACCCTAAACCTAACCCTCACCCGAAACCTAACCCTAAACCTCACCCTCACCCAAACACACACCATCACCCAAACCCTCACCATAATAAACCTATCCCTCACCCACACCCTAACCCTCACTCTCATTCTGACCCTCACCCTCATGCTAAACATCACCCTAAACCTAACCTTCACCCTAAACCTAAACCTAACCCTCACCCAAACCCTAACTCTCACCCTAACCCCTACCCTAAACCTAACCCTCACCCTAAACCTAACCTTAAACCTCACCCTCACCCTAACCCTCACCATCACCCTAACCATCACCATAACCCTAACCCTCACCCACACCCTAACCCTCACTCTCACCCTGACCCTCACCCTCACACTAAACATCACCCTACACATAACCCTCACCCTAAACCTAACCCTAATCCTCACACTCACCCTACCCTCACCATCACCCTAACCCTCACCATAAACCTAACTCTCACCCACAACCTAACCCTCACTCTCACCCTGACCCTCTCCCTAACTTTTAACCTCAAACTAACACTAACCCTAACCCTAATCGTAACCCTCAGACTAAACCTAATCCTCACCCTAACCCTAACCATTCCCCTCAGCCTAACCCTCACCCTAACCCTAACCCTAACTCTAATTCTCACCCTATCCCCAACACTAACCCTAACCCTCATACTCACCCTATCCCTCAACCTAACTCTAAATGAAACCCTAACCCTCACCCTCACCCTCACACTCAACCTAACCCTCGCCCTCATCCTTAACATCATCCTAAAGCTATCCCTCACCCTAACTCTAACCCTAACCCTCACCATAACCCTAACCCTCACACTAACCCTCTCCCTCAATCAAATCCTCACTCTAACCCTAACATTAACACTTACCTAACGGAAAACCTCACACTCACCCTCACCCTCAGCCTAACCCTCACCCTCAAAATAGCCCTCACCCTAACCTTAACCCAACCCTAACCTTAACCCTCAAACTCACCCTCACCCTCAGCCTAACACTAACACTAAGCCTAATCCCAACCCTAACCCTCACCCTCACACTAACACTAACCCTAACCCTAATCCTCACCCTCACACAAAACCTCACCCTAACCCTAACCCTAACACTAACCCTAAAAATAACACTAACTCTCACCTTCACCCTCACCCACACACTAATCCTTACACTAAACCTTATCCTAACTCTCACCCTCACACTAAACATCACCCTAACCCTTACCCTCACCCTAAAACTAACACTACCCTAACCCTCACACTAACCTAACCCTTAACCTCTCCCTATCCCTAACTTAATCTCTAACCCTAACCCTTACAGTAATCCTACCCCTCACCCTAACCATAACCCTACCACTCAATCTAACCCTCATCCTAACCCTACCCCTAACCAATTCATTTACACTCACCCTCATTCTAACCCTGACCCTCACCTTAAAAAAACATCACCCTCACCCTCACACTGACCCTCAATCTAACCCTAACCCTAACCCTAACCCTAAACCTAACCCTAACCCTCACCCTCACCCTCACCCTAACTCTAACCCTAATACAACCATAACCCTCACTCTAACTCTAATCCTCACGCACCCCTAACCCTCACCCTCAACCTCAATCTAACGCTAACCTTAACTCTAACTCTCACCCTAACCTAACGCTCACCCTAACACTTACCCTCACCCTAACACACTCCCTAAACCTAACCCTCACCCTAAACCTAACTCTAACACTCACCCTCACCCAAACCCTCACCATCACCCTAACCCTCTCCATAATCCTAACCCTCACCCACACCCTAACCCTCACTCTCACCCAGACCCTCACCCTCATGCTAAACATCACCCTAAACATAACCCTCACCCTAAACCTAAAGCTAAACCTCACCCTAACCCTAAAACTCACTCTAACCCTCACCCTAAACCTAACCCTCACCCTAAACCTAACCTTAACCCTAACCCTCACCATAACCCCAACACTCACCATA
Organism: Dipodomys merriami; assembly: GCF_024711535.1. Lineage (NCBI taxonomy): Eukaryota > Metazoa > Chordata > Mammalia > Rodentia > Heteromyidae > Dipodomys > Dipodomys merriami. The sequence continues at coordinate 12,566,309 of NW_027203715.1, read as the reverse complement.
ACCCCAACCCTCAACCACACCCTAACCCTCACTCTCACCCTGACCCTCACCCTCACGCTAAACATCACCCTAAAGATAACCCTCACCCTAAACTTAACCCTAATCCTCACACTTACCCTAACCCTCACCATCACCCTAAACCTCACCATAAACCTAACTCTCACCCAAACCCTAACCCTCACTCTCACCCTGACCCTCACCGTAAACCTTAACCTCACACTAACCCTAACCCTAACCCTAACCCTCACCCTCAGACTAAAACTTACCCTCACCCTAACCCTAACCATTCCCCTCACCCTAACCCTCACCCTAAACCTAACCCTAACCCTAATTCTCACCCTATCCCTAACCCTAACCCTCACCCTCTCCCTAGCCCTCAACCAAACTCTAACTGTAACCCTAACCCGCACCCTCACCCTCACCCTCAACCTAAACCTCACGCTCATCCTTAATATCACCCTAACCTATCCCTCACCCTAACCCTAACCCCAACCCTCACCCTAACCCTAACTCTCACACTAACCCTCTCCTTCAACCAAATCCTCATCCTAACCCTAACCCTAACACTTACCTAAATGAAAACCTCACCCTCACCCTCACAATCACCCTAAACCTCACCCTCACAATAGCCCTCACCCTAACCTTAACACAACCCTAACCTTAACCCTCAAACTCACCCTCACCGTCAGCCTAACCCTAACCCTAACCCTAACCCTCACTCTCATTCAAAACTTCACCCTAACCCTAACCCTAAACCTCACACTAACTCTCGCCCTCACCCTCATCCCCAAACTAATCCTAACAATAACCCTAAGCCTAACTCTCACCCTCACCCTAAAACTCATCCTAACATTTAACCTCACCCTAAACCTAACCCTAACCCTAACCCTCACACTAACCTAACCCTTACCCTCTCCCTAACCGTAACCTTAACCCTAAACCTAACCCTCAAAGTAACCGTAACCCTCACCATAACCATAACCCTACCCCTCAATCTAACCCTCATTCTACCCTTAAACCTAAAACTTTCACTTACCCTCACCCTCACCCTAACCCTAACCCTCACTTTAAAAAAAAGCGTCACCCTCACCCTCACCCTCACCCTCAGTCTAACCCTAACCCTAACCCTAATCCTAATCCTAACCCTCAACCTCACCCTCACTCTAACTCTAACCCTAATCCAAACATAACCCTCACTCTAACTCTAACCCTCACCCAACCCTAACTCTCACCCTCAACCTCAATCTAACCCTAAACTTAACCCTAACTCTCACCCTAACCCTAGCCTCACCCTAACACTTACCCTCACCCTAACCCTAACACTTACCCTAACACTAACCCTCACACTAATCCTAATGCTAACCCTAACCCAAACCCTCACACTAACCCTCAAACTAACCCTAAACCTAACCCTAACCCTCACCCACACCCTAACCCTCACTCTCACCATGACCCTCACCCTCACCCTAAACATCACACTAAACATAACCCACACCCTAACCCTAACCCTAAGCCTCACCCTAAACCTAACCCTCACCCTCTCCCTCACCCTCATTCACAGCCTAACCCTAACCCTAACCCTCACCCTAACACTTACACTCACCCTAACTCTAACCCTAACCCTCACACTAATCCTAATGCTAACCCTAACCCTAACTCTCACACTAACCCTCACCCTAACCGTTAAACTTGCCCTAACCCTCAACCTAAAACAAAACCTAATCTTCACTCTCACCGTCAACCTAACCCTCCCCCTAACCATAACCCTCACAAACACCTTTACCGTCTCTCTCACCATGAACCTCACCCTCACCCTAAATATCACCCTAAATATAATCCTCACCCTAACTATAACCCTAAGCCTCACCCTAAACCTAACCCTCAACCTCAACCTCAGCCTCATTCACAGCCTAAGCCTAACCCAAACCCTAACACTCACCCTAACCCTAACCCTAAACTAACACTCACCTTAACCCTAACCCTCACCCTAACCCTAACACTAACCCTAAGCATCACCGTAACCCTAATCCTCGCACTTACCCCATCCTTATCCCTAACCCTAAACCTCAACCTCACCCTAATCCTAAGCCTAACCGTAAACCTAACACAAATCCTAAACCTAACTCTCCCTCTCATCCTTATCCTAATTCAAACCCTAACACTAACCCAGACACTAACACTCACCCTCACCCTCACCCTCACCCTCACCCTAACCCTTACCCTAACCTAACCCTAACACTCACCCTCACCCTAACCCTAACCCGAACGGTCACCCTCACTCTAACCCTCACGCTCACACTAAACCTCACCCTCACCCTAACCCTTACCCTAACCCTAGCGCTAACCCTCACCCAAACACTTACAGTCACCCTAATCCTCAAGTCACATTAATCCTTACCCTAACCCTAAACTAAAACGTTACACTAACCCTAACCCTCACCCTCATACTAATCCTCACCCTCACCTTCACCCTCAGCCTAAGCCGCACCCTAACCCTCACCCTCACCCTAACCCTAAACTTCACCCTCCCCCTCACCCTGACCCTAATCTTTACCTCACCCTCACCCTCACCCTAACCCTCAATCTCACAAGAGCCCTCACCCTAACCTTAACCCAAACCTAACTCCAACCCTCAAACTCATATTCACCCTCAGCCTAAACCAACCCTAACCCTAATCCTAACCCTAACCCTCACCCTCACCCTAACCTTAACCCGAACTCTAAACCTCCCCATCACTCAAAACCTCACCCTAACACTCACCCTAAACTTAACCCTAACACTAACCTTCTCCCTCACCCTCAACCTCCTCATCCTAATGCTAACCATAATCCTAATCCTAACCCTAACCCTCACACTCACCCTCAACCTAAAACAAGCCCTAACCCTAAACCTCCACCTCACCCTCACCTTTACCCTAAACATAACAATAACCCTAACCCTAACCCTAACCCTAACCCTCACCCTAAACCTTACCCTAACCCTAACTTTAACCCTACCATCCCCCTACCCCTCACTCTCATCCTCAGCCTAACCCTAACCCTAATCCTAATGCTAAACCTAATCCTCAATCTCACCCTCATCCTAAAACTAACCCTATCCCTAAACCTCACCCACACCCTCAACCTCCCCCTCCCCCTCACCCTAACACTAACAATAACCCTAACCCTAACCCAAACTCTCACCCCAACCCTTTCCCTATCCCTCAGCCTAACCCACACCCTCACCCTAACCCTAACCTTCACCCTAACACTAACCCTAACCCTAACCCTAAGCCTCACACTAAATCTAACACTCACACTAACCCTTACCCTACCCCTCAGCCTAACCCTCACCCTCACCCTAACCCTAACCCTAAACTTCACCCTACCACTAACCCTAACCCTAACTCTTACACGAAATCTAACCCCCAAGCTAACCCTTACATTACACGTCAGCCGAATCCTCACCCTAACCCTGACTCTAACCTGCACCCAAAACCTAACCATAATCCTAAACCGAGCCATAACCAAGACCCTAACCCTTACCCTCCCCCTAACCCTCAAACTAATCCTAATCCTAACCCTAACCATAAACCTCACCCTAAACCTCACCCTAACCCTAATCCTAACCCTAACCCTAAGCCTAACCCTAATCCTAAAGCTAAGCCTCACCCTCACCCTAACCCTAACCCTCACCCACAAACTAACTCTCACATTCACCCTCACTCTCACCCTAGGCTTAACACTAATCCTAACACTAATCCTAAACTTAACACTCACACTAACACTCACCATAAACCTAACCCTAACACTAACACTCACCCTAATCCTTACCCTAATCCTAACACTAAACCTAACCCTCACCCTCACCCTAACCCTAACCCTAACCCTAGCATTAACCCTAACCTTCACCCTAACCCTCAACCTATCCCTAACCCTAACCCTCACCCTCACCCTAACCCTAACCCTAACCATCTCACTAATCCTAATGATAACCCTAACCCTAACCCTCACCCTAACCCTAACACTCCCCCTAACCCTAAAATTAACCCTAAACCTCACCCTAACCCTAACCCTAATCCTCACCCTCACCGTCAACCTAACCCTCACCCTAAAATTAACCCTCACCCACAACCTAACCCTCACTCTCACTATGAACCACACCCTCACCCTAAACATGACCCTCATCCTAACCCTAACACTAAGCCTCACCCTAAACCTAACCCTCACCCTCACCCTCATTCACAGAATAAGCCTAGACCTAAACCTAACATTCACCCTAACCCTAACCCTAAACCTAACCCTACCCCTAACCCTAAAACTCACCCTAACCCTAACACTAACCCTAAACATCACCCTAACCCTAACCCTCACCCTTACCCTAACTCTATCCCTAACCCTAATCCTCACCCTCACGCTCACCCTAAGGCTAACCTAACACTAATCCTAAACCTACTTCTCACTCTCATCCTTACCCTAATAGTAACCCTAACCCTAACCCACAAACTAATACTCACGTTCACCTTCACCCTATCCCTAACGCTAACCTAATCCTAACCCTCATCCTCACCCTCACCCTAACCCAAACCCTAATCCTAACCTGAACCATCACCCTCACCCTAACCCTAGCGCTAACCCTCACACTAACATTTACCGTCACCTTAATCATCAAGTCACCCTAATGTTCACCCTAAACCTAAAGTTAAACCTTATGCTAACCCTAACCCTCACCCTCACCCTCACCTTCACCCTCAGCCTAACCCTCACCCTCACCCTAGTCCTCACCCTAACCCTAACACTAAGCCTAACCCTCACCCTGACCCTAACCCTCACCCTCACACTAACCCTAACCCTAAACCTAACCGTAACCCTCACCCTAAACCTACCCCTAAACCTAACGCTCACCCTCAAGCTCACCCTCAACCTAACACTAATCTTAAACCAAATCCTTACCATAATCCTCACACTTACCCTCACCTTCACCCTAACCCTAAAACTCACCCTCACCCTCATCCTCACACTAACGCTAAGCCTCACTCTCAATGTCACCCTAACCCTAACCCTAAACCTCACCCTCACACTAACCCTAACACTAACCCTAATCCTAACCCAAATCCTTACCCTAAAGTTTACCCTTACCCTCACCTTAACCCTAACCGTCAAACGCACCCTCACCCTCACCCTCACCCTAACGCTCAACCTTACTTTCACCCTCACCCTAACCATAACCCTCACCCTCACCCTCACACTAACCCTGACACTAACCCTAACCCTCAACCAACCCTCAATCTAAACCTAACCCTAAACCTCACCCTCACCCTAAACCTCACCCTAACCCTTACCCTCACCCTAAGCCTAAACCTAACTCTAAACCTAACCGTAAACCTCAGACTAAACCTCAACTTCACACGAACCCTAACCCTAACCCTAATTCTCACCCTATCCCTAACCATAACCCTAACCCTCACACTCACCCTAGCCCTCATCCTAACTCTATCCCTAACCCTAACCCTCACTTGAACCCTCACCCTCACCTTCACCCTAATTTTAACAATAATTTAACCCTAACTCTCACCATAAACCTAACCCTAATCCTACCCCTAAACCTAACCTTCCCCTCACCTTCCCACTCAGCCTCAGCCTAAACCTAACCCTAATCCTAATTCTAACCATAACCCTCTCTCCCACCCTCATTCTAATCCTAACCCTATCCCTAAACCTCACCCTCACTGTCAACAACACCGTCACCCTAACCCTAACAATAACCCAAATCTAAACCTAAACCTAACTGTAACCCTCACCCTAACACTAACCCTAACCCTAACTCTCATATTAAACTTTACCCTCACCCTAAAGGTAACCCTATCCCTCAGCCTAACCCTCACACTAAACCGAACCCTGACACTAATCCTCACCCTACCCTTAAACCTAACCCTAACCCTAACCCTCACCCTGACCCGCACTGTCACCCTAACCCTAACCCTCACCCTCAACCTCTCCCTAATATAAACCTTAACCCTAATCCTAATTCTAACACTATCCCTCACCCTAAACCTAACCCTAACCCTGGCCCTAACCCTAACACTAACCCTCACCCTAAACCTCACCCTAACACTCACGCTAACCCTAACACTCACTCTCAACCTAAACCTCACCCTCACCCTAAACCTTACCCTCACTCTAAACCTAACCCTAACCCTAACACTCACACTAAACCTAACCCTAACCATAACTCTAAAACTACAACTCACACTAACCCTCACCCTAAACCTAACCCTAACCCTCACCTTCACCCTAGTCCACACCCTAACCATAATCCTAACCCTAAACTTCACCCTAACCCTAACCCTCAATCTAATCCTAAGCCACAACCTAAACCTAACCATCACCCTTACCCTAACCCTCACCCTAACACTTACCCTAACCCTAACATTAACCCTAACCCTCACCCTAAACCTAACCTAACCTTAAACCTAACCCTCACACTTAACCTCACCCTAAACCTCCCACTCACTTTAACCCACAACCTAACCCTTATCCTCACCCTCACCCTAACCCTCACATTAACACTAACCCTCGCCCTAACCCTAAGCCTAACACTCACCCTAACACTAACCTTCCCCCTCACCCTCACCCTCACCTTCAGCCTAATGCTAAACTTCACCCTAACTCTAACCTTCACCCTAACCCTTACCCTAACCCTAACCCTAACCCTTACCTAAATGAAATCCTCAACTTAACTCTAATCCTCACCCTAAGCCTCCCCCTCCCCCTAATACTCACCCAAACCCTAAACCTAACACTTACCTAACCAAAACCCTCACCCTAACCCTCACCCACACACTAATCCTAACAGTAACCCTAAACCTAACATTCACACTAAACCTAAACCTCACACTAACCCTAAACCTACCCTTCATTTACCCTAACCCTAATCCTAAACCTAAATCTTACCCTCACCCTAAGCTTAACCCTAACCCTCACCCTCACGCTAGCCCTCACAATAACCATAACCCAAACCCTAAACCTCACCCTATGCCTAACATTCACCCTAACGCAAAAGCTCACCCTAAACCTTACCCTAACCCTAACCCTGTCATTAAACCTAACCTTCACCCTAAACCTCATTCTCAACCTAACCCTAACCCTCCCCGTCACCCTAACTCTCAATGTAACCCTTACCCTAATCCTCACCCTAAGAATCACACTGAACCTAACCCTCCCCCAAACCCTAACCCTAAGCCTCACCCTCACTCTCACCCTCACCCTCAGCCTAACACTACACTTAACCCTAATCTGAACCCTAACACTCACCCTCACCCTCATCCTAGCCCTATCCCTAAACCTCACCCTCAGCCTCACACTCACCCTAACCCTACACCTCACCCTAACCCTAAACCTCACCCTAACCCTCACCCTCACCCTCACATTAACCATAACCCTAACCCTAACCCTCACCTTATCCCTCACCCTAAACCTAATGCTAAAACTAAACCTCATTCTCAGCCTAACCCTCACCATAACCCTTACCATAACCCTAACCCTAACCCTACCCTAACTCTAACCCTCAGACTAAACATAACCCTCACTCTAACCCTAACCCTACCCCTCAGCCTAACCCTCACCCTAACCTTAACCCTAACTCTAATTCTCACCCTATCCCTAATCCTAACCCAAACCCTCAACCTCACTCTAGCCCTCACCCTAATTCTAACCCTATCCATAACACTCATCCGAACCCTCACCCTCACCCTAACCCTCACCCTCATCCTAAACATCACCCTAAACTTAAACCTAACCCTCACTCTAACCCTAACCCCAACCCTAACCCTATCCCTAACACTCACCCTAAATCTCACCCTCAACCTAATCCTCATCCTAAACCTAAAACTAAACATTACCTAAGCGAAACCCTCACCCTCAATCTGACTCAAACCCTAGCTCTCACCCTATCCTTAACAATAACCCTAACCCTCAACCTCACAATCACTCTCAGCCTAACCCTAATCCTAAACCTAACCCGAAACCTAACCCTCACCTTCACCCTAACCCTAACCCTAACCAGAACCCTAACCCTAATCCTACCACTTACTCACAACCTCAATCTGAGCCTAATCCTAAGCCTAATCCTAATCCTAACCGTAAACCCCACTCTAACCCTCACCCTAAACCTAACTCTAATACTAAACCTCACCCACACCCTCACCCTCAAACTAAACCTAATCCTAATCCTAACCCTAACACTAATCCTCACCCTCACCCTAACCCTAACCCTAACTCTAACCCTAAAACTCACACGAAACCTAACCCTCACCCTAACCCTAACCATCAGCCTAACCCTCACCCTAACACTTACCCTAACCCTAATCCTAACACTCACCCTAAACCTAACACTCACCCTAAACCTAACCCTCACCCTGACCTTAACCCTCACCCTAACACTAACCCTATCCCTAACCCAAACCCTCACTCTAACCCTCATCATAAACCTAACCCTAGTCCTAAACCTAAACCTAACCCTAACCCTAACCCTGACCCTAAGCCTAACCCTAACACTAAACTTAACCCTCACCTTAACCATCACCCTAACCCTAAACCTAACCCTCACCCTCACCCTAAACTTCATGCTAACCCTTCCCGTCTCCCTAACCCTAACCTTAACCCAACCCTAACCCTCACAGTAACCCTAACCCTCACCCTCACCATAACCCTACCATCGACCTAACCCTCATACTACCCCTAACCCTAACCCTCACGTTTGCCCTCACCCTAAACCTAACCCTAACCCTCAACCTAACCCAAACCGTCACCCTCACCCTCACCCTCACCCTTAGTCTAACCCTAATGCTAACCCTATTCCTAAGCCTAACCTTCACCCTCACCCTCACCCTAACTCTAACCTTAATCCAACCCTAACCCTCACTCTAACTCTAACCCTCACCCAACCCTAACCCTCACACTCAACCTCAATCTAACACTAACCTTAACCCTAACTCTCACCCTAACCCTGACCATCACCCTAACGCATACCATCAACCTAACCCAAACCCTAACCATAACCCTAACCCTCACAATAATCCTAACGCTAACCCTAAACCTAACCCTCACCCTAACCCGAAAACTAACACTAACCCTCCCCCTAAACCAAACCCTAATACTCAAACTCACCCTAACCCTCACTGTCACCCTAAACTTCACCATAACCCTAACCCTCACCCACACCCTAACCCTCATTCTCACTCTGACCCTCACCCTCACGCTAAACATCACCCTAAACATAACCCTCACCCTAACCCTAACCCTAAGACTCACCCTCACCCTCACCCTAACTCTAACCCTAATCCAACCCTAACCCTCACGCTAACTCTAACCGTCACCCAACCTTAACCCTTATCCTCAAACTCAATCGAACCCTAAACTTAACCCTAACTCTCAACCTAATCCTAACCCTCTCTCTAACCCTAACCCTAACCCAAACCCTAATCCTAACCCTCAGATTAAACCTAAACCACAACCAAAACCTAACCCTATCCATCAGCCTAATCCTCACCCTGACCCTAAACCTAACCTTAATATTCCCCCTATCATTAACCCTCACCTAAACATCACCCTCACCCACACACTAATCCGAACCCCAACCCTAACCCTAAGCCTCACCCTCACCCTAACCCTCACCATAACCCTTTCCCTCACCCTAACCCTAACCCTAACACTAAACCTAACCATCACACTAAACATAACCATACCCCTCAACCTAACCCTAACACTAAACGTGACCCTAACTTTCAAACTAACCTTAATCCTCACACTAACCATGACCCTACCCCTCTCACTAAACTTCATCTTAACTCTAACCCTAAGCCTAACCTTAATCTTCACCCTAAGCCTAACCCTCACCCTATCCCAAACCCTCACCCTCAACCTCACCCTCACCCTCACCCACAGTCTAACCCTAACCCTAATTGTAATCCTAACCCTAACCCTCACCCACACCCTCAACTTATCCCTAACCCTAAACCTCACCAACACCTTCACCGTCACTCTGACCCTCACACTTACCCTAACCCTAACACTAACCCTAACCCTCACCCTCACCATCACCCTAAACCTTACCCTAACCCTAAACCTCAACCTAACCCTAACACTCACCCTAAATCTAACACTCAATCTCACACAGACCGTAATCTTAATCTTAAACCTATCCCTAAACCTCACCTTCAACCTAACCCTCATCCACACCCTAACACTCACCCTAACCCTTATCCTCACTCAAACCGAACTTTAAACTAAATACTAACCCTCACCCTAACCGTGACCCTCACCCTAACCCTTACCCTAACCCTTACCCTCAGCCTCTTCCTATCCCTAACCCTCACCCTTACCCTCACCCTAAACCTAACCCTATTCCTAAACCTCACACAAACCCTAACCCTAACCCTAACCCTCACCCTCACCCTCACCCTCAGCATTACCCTAACCCTAATCCTAATCCTTACCCTAACCCTCAACCTAATCCTAAACCTAACCCTCACCCTAACCCTAACCCTAACACTCATGCTAACCCTAACCCTCACTCTCACCCTATCCTTAACCCTAACCCTTACCCTCCCCCCAATCCTAACCCTAACTTCAACCCTAACAATCACACTAAACCTAACCCTCCCGCTAACCCTAACCCTAACCCTAACCGTCACCCTAACCTCAACCTAAACCTTACCCTAACCCTAACCCTCATCCTCATCCTATCCCTCACCCTAAACCTTTACCTCACCTTCACCCTAACCCTCACACTAAACCTAACCCTCACCCTAACCCTAACCCTAACCATAACACTCAACCTTACCCTAACCCTCACCCTAACACTTACCCTCACACTAAACCTCATTTTAACCTGAACACTAACCCTAAACCTAACCCTAAACTAACCTAAAACCTCACCCTCAACCTCAACCGCACACTAACACTCACCCTCACACTAACCCTCACCCTATCCCTAACCATAACCCTCACCCTAACACTCACACTAACACTCACAGTAACCCTAACCCTCACTCTCACCTTAACCTTAACCCTAATCCTTACCCTCACCCATATCCTAATCCTAACCCTAAACCTAACCCTCACACTAAACATAACCCTCACCCTAACCGTAACCTTAACCCTAACCCTAACCCTCACCCTAACTCTAAAACTCAACCCTACACGCACCATAATCCTAAACTTAACCCTATCCCTAAACCTCACCTTCACCCTAACCCTCACCCTAACACTTTCCCTCAAATTAACCCTAACCCTATTCCTAAACCTCACACAAAAGTTAACCCTAACCCTAACACTATCCCTAACCCTCAGCCTCACCCTCAGCTTTACCCTAACCCTAAACCTAACCCTAACCCTCACCCTAACCCTAACCCTAACCCTCAGCCTAACACTCACCCTAACTCTCACGCTAACCCTAAGCCTCACTCTCAACTTAACCGTAACCCTAATCCATACCCTCACCCAAATCCTAACACTAACCCTAACCCTAACCCTAACCACACCCACACACTAACCCTCAACCTAAACCTAAGTCTCACTCTCACCCTAACCCTCACCCTCATCCGAACCCGAACGCTCACCCTAACCCAGACCCTCACCCTAAACATCAACCTAATGCTAACCCTCACCCTAAACCTAACCCTAACCCTAACTCTAACACTCACCCTCACTCCCACCCTAAGCCTAAGCCCAACCCTAACCCTAATCCTAAACCTTACCCTAACCCTCACACTAACCCTAACCCTAACCCTCACCCTCACCCTCACCTAAATCTTAACACTAACCCTAACCATGACCTTAACCCTAACCCTAAACCTAACCGTAAACCTCACCCTAATCCTCAACCTAAGCCTAACCCTAAACCTAACACTAACCCTCACCCTAAACCTCAACATAACCCTTACACTCACCCTTACCCTAAACCTCACACTAACCCTAACACTCAACCTAACCCTAACCCTAACCTCACCCTCACCCTCACACTCAGCTTAACACTTAAACTCAACCTAACCCTCACCCTAACCCTAACCCTAACCCTAACCCTCACCCTACCCTCACAATAGACGTAATCCTAACCCTAAGCCTCAACCTAATCCTCACCCTAACCCTAACCCTGACCCTAACACTCACTCTCACCCTAACCCTTTACCTCACACTAACCCTAACTCTAAACCTAATCCTAACCCACACACCAACACTAAACCTCACCCTATCCCTAAACCTATCCCTCAACCTAAACCTCATCCTAAACCTTACCCTAACCCTAACCCTCACCCTAATCCCAAACCTAACCCTAAACCTCACGCTAACCCTAATCCTCAGCCTCAGCCTCACCCTCAGCCTAACCTTATCCGTAACCCTAATCCTAACCTTAACCCTCATCCTCACCCTCACCCTAACCCTAACATAAACCCTAAACCACACCCTCAACCTCACCCTAACCCTAACCCTAAACCTAACACCAACCCTCACCCTAACGCTAAACATCACCTTAAACCTAACCCTAACCCTCACCCTCACCCTCACCCTAACCTTAACCCTAAACCTAACACTCACACTAATCCCAACGCTATCCCTAAACCTCACCCTCACCCTAACCCTCACCCTAAACCGTACCCTCACCCTAACACTAACCATAACCGTCACACAAACCCTCACCCTCAACCTAACCCTAACCCAAAACCTTACACTACACCTCACCCTAACCCTAAACCTAACCCTAACCCTCACCCTAATCCTAACCCTAACCCAAACCTAACCGTCAATCTAATGCTCACCCTAACCCTCACCCTCACCACACACTACGCTTCACCCTCAACCGAACCCTCACCCTCATCCTAAATCTCACACTCACCCTAAACATCACCCTAACCCTAACTCACACCCTAACCCTAACCCTAACCCTCACCCAAACACTAAGCCTCACCCTCACCCTAACACTCACCCTCAACCTAATCCTCACCCTAACCCTAACCCTTACACTTACCTAACAGAAATCCTCAGGCTCACCCTCATGCTCACGGTAACCCGCACCCTCACCCTAGCCCTCAACCTAACACTAACCCTAACTCTAACCCTCACCATCACCCTCAACCTCAGCATAATCCTAACCCTATCCATCACAATAACCCACACCGTAACCCTAAACATCACCCTCACCCTCACACTCACCCAAGCCCTCACTCTTAACCTTACCCTCAACCTAATCCTAACTCTCACACTAAACCTAACCCTCAACCTAACCCTAAGATTCAACCTCACCTTAGTCCTCACCCTAACCGTAATCCTAACCCTAATCCTCATCCTAACCCTAACATTCACCCTCCCCCTCCCCCTCACCCTCACAATCACCCTCACACTAACCCTAAACCTAACTGTCACACTAAGTCTCACCCTAACCCTTACACTCACCCTCACCCTAACCCTCACACTAACCCTAACCTACACCCTAACCCTAACCCTAACCCTCACCCTCACCCTCACCCTCACCCTCAGCCTAATACTAACCCTAACCCTAATCCTATCCCTAACCCACACCCTCATCCTACCCTAACTCTAAACCTAAACCTCACCTTCACCCTCACCCTCAACCTCACCCTCACACTAACCCTCACCCTCACCCTCACCCTCACCATAACCCTAACCATAACAGTTACCTAACCGAAATCCTCACGCTCACCCTCACGCTCACGCCAACACACACCCTCACTCTAGCCCTCAACCTAACACTAACCCTTACTCTAACACTCACCATCCCCCTCAACCTCAGCATAACCCTAACCCTAACCGTCACAATAACCCTCACCGTCACCCTAAACATCACCCTGACCCTCACCCTCACCCTCACCCTAACCCTCATCCTCACCCAAGCCCTCACTCTTAAACTTACCCTCACCCTAATCCTAACCCTCACACTAAACCTAACCCTCACCCAAACCCTAAGCTTCACCCTCCACTTAGTCCTCACCCTAACCGTAATACTAACCCAAATCCTCATCCTAACCCTAACATTCACCCTCACCCTAACACTCGCCCTCACCCTCACCCTCACCCTAACCCTAAACCTCATGGTCACACTAAGTATCACCCTAAACCTTACACTCACCCTCACCCTAACTCTCACACTAACACTAACCTACACCCTCACCCTCACCCTAATCCTAACCCGAACCCTCAACCTAACCCTGAACCTAATGCTAATCCTAAACCTCATCCTCACCCTAACCCTGACCTAACCCTTACCCTCACCTTAACCCTAATCCTAACCCTAACCCCAACCTTCACACTAACCCTAAATCTAACCCTAACCCTAATCATAACCCTAATCCTCACCCTATCCCTAAACCTAACCCTAACCCTGACATTCAACCTAGCCCTCACCCTAACTCTAAACCTAATCCTAGGCTCAACCTCACCCTAACCATAATGCTATCCCTAACCCTCACCCTCAACCTAACCCTCACCTTAACCCTTACCCTCACCTAACCCTAACCCTCGCCCTCACCCTAACCCTCACCCTAACCCTAACGCTACCCTCACCCTAACCCTAATGCTAACATTAAACCTCACCCTCACACTAACCCTCACCGTAACCCTTACTCTCACCCAATCCCTAACCCTTACCCTAACCCTTACCCTCTCCCTCACACTAGCACCAAATTTCACCCTAACCGTAACTCTAACCCTAATCCTAACCCTCACCCTCACCATCACCCTAAACCTAATGGTCACTCTAACCCTAATCTTATCCCTCACCCTAACCCTCATCTTAACCCTAAACCTAACCATCACCCTAACCGTCATCTGAACCCTAAACCTAACCATCACCCTAACCCTAACACTACCCCTCACACTAATCCTCACCCTAATGCTCAGCCTCAGCCTCACCCTCACCCTAACCCTCCATAACCCTAAACCTCACCCTAAACCTACACATAACCCTCATCCTAACCCTAAACCTAACCCTAACCCTAACACTAACCCTCACACTAACCCTAACCCTCACCCTAACCATGACCCTACCCCTCACCCTAACACTCATCCTAAGCCTAACCATAATCCTAATCCTCATCCTTACCATAAACTTAACCCTAAACCTAACCCTCACCCTAATTCAAACCCTCACCCTCACCCCCAGTCTAACCCTAACCCTAAACCTAATGCTAACCCTAAACCTCACCCTCACCCTCACCCTAACCCTAACCCTAACCATAATGCTAACGCTCATCCTCACCCTCACTTTAACCCTAACAATAACCCTACTCCTAACCCTAACCTGAAACCTAATGGTAACCCTTACCCTAACCCTAACCCTAACCCTAACACCATTCCTAACCCTAACCCTCACCCTAATCCTAACCCTCACACTAACCCTCACCCTAATCCTAATTCTCACTCTAACCCTAACAGTAACCCTATCCTAGCCTAAACCGTCACCTCAACCTCAACCACACACTAACACTCACCCTCACCCTAGACTCACCCTAACCTTAACCCTAACCCTAAACCTAACCCTCACCTTCACACTCACTCTCACGCTCAGCCTAACCCTAAACCTAACTCTAACCCTAACCATCACCCTCACCCTAACCCTAAAACTAACCCTAAAACTCACCCTCACCCTCATTCTAAACCTAACCCTAACCCTCACCCTAACTCTAACATTCAACCTCACACACACCATATTCCTAAACCTATCCCTATCCCTAAACCTCACCTTCACCTTAATCCTCACCTTAACCCTTACTCTCACCCTAACACTAACCCTATTCCTAAACCTCACACAAACGCTAACACTAATCCTAACCTTTTCCTCATCGCTCAACCTCACCCTCAACATCACCCTCAGCTTTACTAACCCTTATCCTAATCCTAACCCTAACCCTCACCGTAAGCCTAACCCTAAACCTCACCCTAACCCTCACCCTAACACTCACGCTAACCCTAAACCTCACTCTCAACCTAACCTTAACACAAACCCTTACCCTCACCCTAATCCTATCCCTATCCCTAACCCTAACCCTCCCACTAAAACTCACCCTCCCCCTAACACTAACCCTAACCCTAAACCTATCTGTCACCCTAACCCTCAACCTAACAGTTACCCCAACACTAACACTCAACCTCACCCAATCCTTCACCCTAACCCTTAACCTCAACTTCACCCTAACCATCACACTAACCCAAACCTCACCCTAACCCTATCCCTATCTCGCAACCTCATCCTCAACCACAACCTCAGCCTAACCCTCACAATAACCCTAACACTAACCCTAACACTAAATCTCACCCTACAATTCACCCTAACCCTAACCCTAACGCTAACCCTCAACCTCACCCAAACAGTTACCGTCAACCTAACCCTCACCCTAACCCTCACTCTAACCCTCACAATAACCATAAGCCTAAACCTAACCCTCAACCTAAATGAAACCCTAACCCAAACTCTAACCATAACCCTCAACCTAAACCTAATCCTAAACCTAACCCTCAAACTCACCCTAACCCTCACACTCACCATAACCCTCACCCTAACCTTAACACTGACCCTCACCCTCGACCGAAACCTCACCCTCACCCTAACCCTATCCCTAAACCTCACCCTCATCCTAACCCTCACCCTTACCCTTAGCCTCAAGGTAACCCTAAACCTAACCCTAACCCTAACCCTCACACTAACACTAAGGCTCACACTAACCCTAACCCTAACCCTCAACCTAAACCTCAACCTGATCCTAACCCTAACCCTTACCCTCACCCTAACTCTAACCCTCACTCTAACAATTACCCTCACCCTCATCCTCACCCTCACCCTAAACCTAAACCTAGCCCTCACACTAACCATCAACCTATCTGATACCCCAACCATAACACTCAACCTCACGCTTTCCTCACACTAACCCTTAACCTCATCTTCACCCTAACCATTACACTAACCCTAACCCTCACCCTAACCCTATCCCTATCCCGCACCCTCACCCTCACCCTCAACCTCAGCCTAACCCTCACAATAACCCTAACCCTAATCCTAACCCTAAATCTCACCCTACAACTCACCCTAACCCTAACCCTCAACCTCTTCCTAACCCTCACCCTAACATTTACTCTCAACCTAACCCTCACCCTAACCCTAACACTAACCCTAACCCTCACTGTAACCCTCACAATAACCCTAAGCCTAAACCTAACCCTCAACTTGAACGTCACCCGAACCCAAACCCTAACAGTAACCCTCAACCTAACCCTAATCCTAAACCTAAACCTCAACCTCACCCTAACCCTCAACCTCACCCTAACCCTCACCCTAAACCTACCCCTCACCCTCACCCTAAAACTCACCCTCTATTAACACTACAGGTAATCCTAACCCTAACGCTAACCCTCAACCTAACCCTCCCCCTACCCGTCACCCTAACCATAACCCTAACTTTAACCCTAACCCTAATCCTAAACCTCACCATAGCCCTCACCCTCACCCTTATCCTCACCCTCACCCTACCCCTCACCCTAACTCTCAACCTAATCGTTTTCCTCACCCTAACCCTAACCTTAAGCCTGATCCTAACCCACACACTAACACTAACCCTCACCATAACTCTGAACTTATCCCTCACCCTAACCCTCACACTAACCCTAACCATCAACCACACCCTAGCCCTAACACTCACCATAACCCTAAGCCTCACCCACACCCTAAAACTCTACCGAAACCTAAGCATCAACCACACCCCAACCCTTACCCTCACCCGAACCTGAACCCTCACCCTAAACCTGACCCTCACCCTAAATATCAAACTAACGCTAACCCTCACCCTAAACCTAACTCTAAACCTCACCCTCACCCTCACCCTCACCCGAA
This sequence comes from Dipodomys merriami, assembly GCF_024711535.1. Lineage (NCBI taxonomy): Eukaryota > Metazoa > Chordata > Mammalia > Rodentia > Heteromyidae > Dipodomys > Dipodomys merriami. The sequence goes on along the minus strand of NW_027203715.1, from coordinate 12,548,431 downwards.
GCCTAACGCTATCACTCACCCTAACCTTAACCATCGCCCTAACCCTAACCCTAACCCTCAACCTCAACCTAATGCTAACCCTAACCCTAACCCTAACCCTGACCCTAACACTTACACTAACCCTAACGGTAATCATAACCCTCACCTGCACCCTAACGCTCACCCTAACCCTTATACTCACCCTAACCCTAACTTTAACCCAAATCCTAACCCTCACCCTAACCCTTACCCTCAGCCTCGTCCTATCCCTAACACTCACCCAAACCCTCACATTAAACCTAACCCTCACCCTAACCGTAACCCTACCTCTCACCCTAATCCTCACCCTCACCCTACCCCTAAACCTAACTCTAACCCTCACCCTAACATTCACCATCATCCTAAACCTCACCCTAACCCTAACCCTCACACACACTTTAACCCTCAAACTTACCTGAAACCTCACCCTCACCCTAACAATCACCCTCACCCTAAATATCACCCTAACCTAACCCTAACCCTAGCACTCACACTAACCCTATCCTTGACCCTAAACCACACCCTCACCCCAACACTCACCCTAACCATTACTCTCACCCTAACCCTAAACCTAACCCTAACCCTATCCCTCACACTAACGCTAACCCTCACTCTAAACCTAACCATACTCCTAAGCCTAACCCTCATCCTCACCCTCACCCTCAACCTCACACTCACTCTCAGCCTAACGGTAACCCTAATCCTCATCTTAATCCTATCACCCACACCCTCAGCCTAACTCTAACCCTAATCCTAATCCTCACCCTCACCCTCACACTAAACTTAACCATAACCCTATACCTAACCCTCACCCTAACCCTAAATCTCACCCTAACAATAGCCCTAAACCTCACCCTCACCCTAACCCTAACCTTAACCCTCACCCTCACCCTAAACTTCACCCTAACCCAAACGCTAACCCTAACCCTAAATCTCACCCTAAAACTTACCCTCACCCTAACCCTAACCCTAATCCTCACACTAACCCTAACCTTAACCCTAACCCTAACCCTCACTCTAACCTTTACCCTAATCCTAAGATAACCCTAACCCTAAAACTCAAGCTAACCCTCACCCTAACCCAAAACCTCACCCTAACCCTAACCCTAACCCTAAACCTAACATTTACACTATCGCTAACCCTAACCCACACATTCACCGTAACCCTCACCATCACCCTAAACTTCAACCTAAACCTAACCTTCACCCACACACTAAACCTCACCATCATCCGAACCCGAATCCTCACCCTAACCCTCACTCTATCCCTAACCCTAAGCCTCATCCTAACCGTAATCCTAACCTTATCCCTCACCCCAACCCTAACCCTAACCCTAACCCTCACCCTAAACCTTATCTTAACACTCACCCTCAGCCTAAGTTTAAAACTAAACCTAATCCTGCACCTAAACCTCACCAACACCCTCACCCTAAGTATAAACCTAAACCTATCCCTAAACCTCACACTCAACCTCAACCTCACCCGAAGCCTAACCCTAACTATAACCCTAATACTAAATCCTAACCATCACCCTCACGCTCACACTAACCCTAAACCTAACCGTAAACCTCACCCTAATCTGAAAACTAACCCTCACCCTAACCGTAACCCTAACCTAACAATCCTAACAATCACCCTCAATCTAATCCTCACCCTAACACTAACTCTAACTCTTACCAAAAGGAAAACCACACCCTCACCCTAACATTCACCCTCACCCTAGTCCTCACCCTAACCCTAACCCTATCACTAACACTAAGCCTAACACTTACCCTCACGCTCACCATAACCCTAACCCTAACCCTAACCCTCACCCTAAACTTAACCCTCACCCTAACCCTAACACGAACACTCACCCTCAACCTAACCCTAAACTTAACCCTAACACTCACCCTAAACTTCATCCTAACCCTAACCCTCATCCTCACCCTAATCCTCACCATAACTCTTATCCTCACAAAAACTTTAACTCTAACCCAAGCACTAACCCTCACACTAAGCCTAACCCTAACCCTCACCCTAACACTAACCCTCACCTTAACCCTCACCCTCAACCTAATCTTCACCCTAACCATAACCCTAACTCTAACCAAAAGGAAAACCTCACCCTCACACTCACACTCACCCTAAAATTCACCCTCATCCTACTCCTCACACTTACCCTAACCTAACTCTCAACCTCACCCTCACCCTAACACTAATATTAACCCTAACCCTCACCCTAACCCTAACCATCACCCTAAACCTAATCCTCACCCTTGCACAAACCCTAACCCTAACCCTTACCCGCATCCTTACCCTAACCCTAAACCTCACACTAACCCTAACCCTAACCCCAACCTTCCCCCTAATGCTAACCCTAAATCTAACCCTAAACCTCACCCTTACCCTCAACCTTACCCTAACCCTAACCATAATCCTAACACTAACCCTAACACTCAACCTAACCCTAACCCTAACCCTCACCCTAACGCTAACACTAACTCTAACCCTAAACCTCACCCTAACCCTCAACCTTACCCTAACCCTAACCATAATCCTCACACTAACCCTAACACTCACACTAACCCTAACCCTAACCCTCACCCTCAAGTTACCCTAACCCTAACCATAATCCTCACACTAACCCGAATCTTCACTCTAACCCTAATCCTAAACATCACCCTCACCCTCAACTTAAACCTAAACCTAACCCTAACCCTCACCATCACCCTCACCCTCAACCTTACCCTAACCCTAACCATCATCCTCACACTAACCCTAACACTCACCCTAACCCTAACCCTAACCCTCACCCTAACGCTAATCCTAACTCTAACCCTAAACCTCACCCTAACCCTCACCCTAACACTAACGCTCATCCTAACCCTCACGCTTACCCTAACCCTCTCCCTAACCCTTACACTCACACTAACCATAAACCAAACACTAATCCTCACACTAATCCTAATCCTAACCCTAAACCTCAAACTCACCCTAACCTTCACCGTCATCCTAACCCTCACTCCAAAACTAACTCTCACCCACACCCTAACCCTCACCCTAACCGTCACCCTCAACCTAAATATCACCCTACCCTAACCCTCACCCTAACACTAACCATAACACTCACCCTCACCCTAACCTTAACGCTAACCCTAACCCTAACCCTCAAGGTAACACTCAACCTAACACTCAGGTTAACCCGAACCCTCACTCTCACCCCAACACTCACCTTAAACCTTAATCCCACCCTAAACTTAAGGTTTACATAAACTCTCACATTAAACCTAAGTTTCACAGTAACAATCACGCTAACCCTACCCCGCAACCTAACACTCACCCTTTTCCTAAACTTACCCCTAGCCCTCAGAATCACCCTAGCCCTCACGCTAACCCTAAACCTAACACTAACCCTACAACTAACCCTAAACCTAACTCTCACCCTCACCTTCACCCTCACCCTCACCCTCACCTTAATCAAAGACATAACCCTCACCCTCACCCTAAACCTAACTCTGACCCTCACCCTCACCCTCACCCTAAGCCTAACCCTAAACCTAAGCCTAATCCTAAACATAACGCTCACATACACCCTCACCCAAACCTAACCCTCACCCTAACCCTAACCCTAACCCTAGCCCTCGCCCTAACCCTTACACTCTCTATCACTGTAACCCTCACCCTAACCCTAACCGTCACCCGAACCCTAACGCTAACCCTCAACCTCACCCTCACCCTCCCCCTAACCCTAACCCTTTCCCTCACCCTAACCCTAACCCTAACCGTAAATCTAACCCTCAACATAACCCTCGCCCTCACCCTAACACTAACCGTAACCCTAACCCTCACCCTAACCTAACCTAAACGCTAATGCTTTCCAAAAACCTCACCCTCACCCTAAACCTCACTCTAACCCTTGTAGTCACCCTAACCCTAACCCTAAACCTAAACCTAAACCTCACTCTAACCCTAAACCTAACCTAGCCCTCACCTAAACCCTTAACCTCACTGTCACTCTAAACCTCACTGTATCCCTAACCCTCACCCTAACTCTAACCCTAACCCTCACCCTAACCCTCAACCCAACCCTAACCCTAACCCTAACCCTCACCCTAAACCTAACCCTAACCCTTACCCTCAACATAACCCTCACCCTCACCCTCACCCTCACCCTAATCCTAACCGTAACCCTAACCCTCACCCTAACCTTAACCATAAACCTAATGCTATCCCTAAACCTCACCCTCACTTTAACCCTCACTCTAACTATTACACTCAAACTAACCCTAAGGCTAAAACTAATCCTCACCCTAACCCTCACCCTAAACCTAAACCTAACCCTAACCCTCACCCTAACGCTCACCCTAACCCTCATCCTAACCCTCACCCTAACCATAAACCTTTCCCTCACCCTAATCCTAAACCTAACCCTAAGTCTCAGCCAAACCGTCTCCCTAACCCTAACCATAACCCTGAACCTAACCCTAACGCTAACCCTAGACCAAACCCTCACCCTAAGACTAAACCACACCCTCACTCACACCCTCACACTCAGCCTAACCCTAACCCTAAACCTAATCCTAACCCTAACCCTTCACCCTCACCCTAACTCTAATCCTAACCCTAACCCTGAACCTAACACTAACCCCAACCCTATCTCTAACCCTCAACCTAACCCTAACCCTCACCCTAACCCTAACCGTACCCTCACCCTAACCCTAATCCTAACCCTAATGCTATCCCTAAACCTCACCCTAACCCTAACCCTCACTCTAACCCTAAACCTAAACCTACACCTCACCCTAATGCTCACCCTAACTGTCAACCTAACCCTAACCCTCACCCTCACTCTAAACCTCACCCTAAACCTTACCCTCCCCCTAACCCTAACCCAAACCCTAACTCTAAACCTCACCATCACCCTATGCCTAACCTGAACCCTAACACTCAACCTAAAACTCACCCTAAATCTAACCCTATCCCTAAAGCTCAACCTCACACTAAACCTCATCCTAACCCTTACTCTCATCATAACTCTAACCCTAACCCTAACCGTAATCCTCACCGCAACCCTAACCCTCACCCTCACCCTAGCCCTCACCCTAAAACTGACCCTAACCCTAACCTTCACCCTCAACCTCATCCCACCCTCAACCTAACCCTAACCCTAAACCTAACCCTAACCCTAAACCTAACCCTAATGCTATCCCTAACCCTCACACTCACCTTAACCCTCATACTAAGCCTTACCTTCACTCTAACCCTCACCCTAATCCTAACCCTAACACTAACACTAAACCTCACCATAACCCTGGCCCTAAACCTAAACCTAAACCTAACCCTCACCCTAACGCTTACCCTACCCCTCAACCTAACCCTAACAATCACCCTCACCCTAACCCTCACCCTAAACCTTACCTTCACCCTAACAATAACACCAAAACTAACTCTAACCCTCACCCTCACCCTAAGCCTAACCTGAACCCTAACCCTCACCCTCACCCTCACCCTAACTCTAACGCTATCCCTAAACCTCACTCTCACCCTAAACGTCATCTAACCCTTACCATCAACATAACACTAAACCTAACCCTAACCCTAATCCTCACTATAATCCTAACCCTCACCCACACCCTCACCCTCACAGTCACCTTAACCCTCACACTAAATCAAACTGCCACCCACACCCTAAAATTCACCCGGACCTGAACCCGAACCCTGACCCTAGACCTACCCTAAAACTCACCCTAACCCTAAATCTCACCCTAACCCTAACTCTAACCATCACCCTCATACTAACCCTAACCCTCACCTTAACCCTCAAACTTACCCTAAAGCTAACCCTAACCCTCACTCTCACCCTAAACTTCACCCTAACCCTTATCCTCACACTAACCCTAACCCTAACCCTCACATAAAACCTAACCCTCACCCTAACCCTAAACCTACCCCTCATATTACCCCTCAACCTAACCCTAAACCTAACCCTCACCAAAACCTAACCGTAGCCCTCACTTTCACCCTAACCCTCACCGTCACCCTAACCCTCACTCCAACCCTAAACCTCACCTACACCCTCACCCTTACCCTCACCCTAACCCTCACACTAACCTTGACCCTCACCCTAGCCCTCACCCAAAAACTAACCCTAACCCTAACCCTCACCCTCAACCTCAACCCTAACTTTAGCCTAACCCTAATCCTAAACCTAATCTTAACCCTAACCCTCACCCTCACCCTAATCCTAACCCTAACCCTAACTCTAATGCTAACACTAGCCATCACCCTCACCTTAAACCTAACCCTAACCCTACCCCTCAGCCTAACCCTCACCCTAACCTTCACACTAACCCTAACCCTAAACCACACCCTCACCCTAACACTCATCCTAAACATTACCCTCACCCTAACCCTAACCCTAACCCTCACACTAACTATAACCCTAACCCTATACCTAAACCTACACCTCAGCCTAACCATCATCCTAACCTTAAACCTAAACCTAACACTCACCCTACCACTAACCTTAACCCTAACCCTCAGCCGAACCCTATCCCTCACCTTCACCCTCACACACACCCTCAGCCTAACCCTAACCCTAACCCTCATCCTAACCCTAACCATCACCCACACCCTCAGCCTAACTCTAACCCTAAACCTAACCCTAAACCTCACCCTCATCCTCACCCTAAACTTAACCGCAAACCTAACCCTAACCCTCAACCTAACCCTAACCCTCACCTTCACCCTTACCCACACCCTAACCCTAACGCTAACCCTAACCCTCACCCTAAACCGTACCTTCACCATAAACTTAACCCTAACCCTAATCCTCACACCAAACCTAACCTTAACCCTAAACCTAAACCTCACTCTCACCCTCACCCTAATCCTAAACCTAACCCTAACCCTCAACCTAAATCTAACGTTAACCCTAACCCTCACCCTAACACTCACCGTCACTCTAACCCTCACCCTAACCCTAACGCACACCCACACCATAACCTTCACCCTTACCCGAAACCTCACCCTCACCCTAAACCTCACACTCACCCTAACCCTAACCCTAATCCTCACACTAACCCTTTCCCTAATCCTCAACCTCACCATCACCCTCACCCTAACCCTAACCCTAACCCTAATCCTCAGCCTAACCCTAATCCTAACACTCACCCTAACCCTCACCCTCACACTCACACTAAACCTCACGCTCACCATAACCCTAATCCTAAGCCTAACACTCACCCTCACCCTCACCCTCACCCTAACCCTAACAATAACCCTAAACCTAACCCTCACCCTTACCCTCAACCTAACTCTGAACATAACCATCACCATCACCCAAAACCTAACCCTCACCCCCACCCTAAACTTAACCCTCACCCTAAACCTAACGATAAACCTCACCCTCACCCTAACCCTTATCCTAAACCTAACACTCACCCTAAACTTCACCCTAAACCTAACGCTAACCCTAAACCTCACCAGAGTCATAACACTCACCCTAACCCTTATCCCCACAGTAACCCTAATCATAACCCTAAATCTAACCCTACCCTCCTCCTAACCCTCACCCTGACCCTAACCCTAATCCTCACCCTCACCCTAACCCTAACCCTAATCCTCACCCTCACACCAAACCTCACCGTCACCCTAACCCTCACCACCAAAATAACCCTCACCTACACCCTAACCCTCACCCTCACCCTCACCCGAACCTGAACCCTAAACATCACCCTAAACCTAACCCTCATCCTAAACGTGACTCTAACCCTCACCCGAACCCTAATCCTCACACTCACCCTCACCCTCACACTAAGCCTAACCCTCACCTTAACCCTAACCCTCATCCTAACCCTACCCCTAACCTTAACCCTCCCACTAACCCTCACACTAACCCTAACGCTAACCCTAACCCTCAACCTCACGCTAAACCTCACCCTAACCCTAAACCTAAACATAACCCTAATCCTCATACTAACCCTAACCCTAATCCTAACCCTAACCCTCACATTAACCCTCACCCTAATTCGAATCCTAACCCTAACCCTAACGCTAACCCACACCCTCACCCTAACCCTCAGTGTCACCCTGAACCTCCACCTAACCGTAACCCTTACCCACAAACTAAACCTCACCATCACACTCATCCTCAACCTAAACCACACACTCACCCTAACCATAACCCTAAACCTAATCCTCACCCTAAACCTAACCTTCAGCCTTAACCGCACCCTCACCCTAAGCCTAACCCGAACCCGAAACATAATCCTAAACCTAACCCTCACACTCACCCTCACCCTAAACCTAAACCTAAACTTCACTTTCATCCTCACCCTTACCCTAAACCTAACCCTAACCCACACCCTAACCCTAACACTCACCCTAACCATAACCCTTTACCTAACACTCACCCTAACCCTAACACTAACCGTCAACCTCACCCTAGCCCTCACCCTAACCCTAAGGCTAACCCTGACACTCACCCTCACCCTAATCCTCACCCTAACCCTTATGCTAACACTAACCCTAACCCTAACCCTAACCCTCACAGTAACCCTAAACCTCACCATAACCCGGACCCTACCCCTCATCCTAAACCTCACCCTAAACCTAACCCTAACCCTAAACCACACCCTAACCTGAACCCTACCATTAATCCTCACCCTCACCCTAACACTCACCATCACCCTAACCCTCACTCTAAATCTAACCGTCACGGACAACCTAACCCTCACCCTCACCCTCACCCTCACCGTCACTCTAACCCTCACCCTTACCTAAACTTGACCCTAAACCTAACCCTCACCCTCACCCTACCATAACCCTCATCCTCACCTGAACCCTAACCCTGAAACTCACCCTAACCCTCAAATTCACATTCACGCTAATCTTAACCCTATCTCAGTTTAACCCTCAGCCTAACCCTTACACTTACCCTAAACCTAACTCTAACCCTAACCCTAACCTCACACTAAAGATAACCCTCACCATAACCCTAACCCTAAACCTACCCCTCATCATAAAACTCACCCTAAACCTAACCCTCACCCTAACCCCAACCCTAAACCTCACCCTCACCATAGACCTCACCCTAACTCTAATCTAAACCTAACCCTAAACCTAACCCTTACCCTAACCCTAAACCTCAACCTAACCCTCACCCAAACCCTAACCCTAAACCTAACCCTAACCCTATCCCTATCCCAAATGCAAAGCCTAAACCTCACCCTCAACCTAACCCTCATCCTAACCCTTACCCTCACCCGCAAACTAAACCTCACACTAGGCTTAACGTTCAACCTAAGCCTAAACGTAAACCTCACCCTCAACTTCACCCCAACCCTAACCCTAAACCTAACCCTCACCCTAAGACTAATCCTCACACTAACCCTAATCCTATCCATAACCCTAACCCTCACCTTAACCCTTACCCGAATCCTAACCTTAACACTAACCCTCACCCTAACGCTAACCCTAACCCTAACCTTCACCCTTACCCTAAACCTCACCCTCAACCTAACCCTCACCCTAAACCTAACCCTAACCCTCACCCACACCTTAAACCTCAACCGAACCCTCACACTCACCCTAACCCTCAAACTCACCCTCACCCTAATCCTAACCCTAACACTAATCCTCACACTAACCCTAACCCTCACCCTCACCCTCACCCTCATCCTTAGCCTAACCCTAATCCTAAACCTAACCCTCACCCTCACCCTCACCCTAAACCTAAACCTAACCCTAAACCTCAGCCTAATCCTTATCCTAACCCTAAACCTAACCCTAACCATCACCCTAACCCTAACCCTAAACCTAACCCTAACCCTCACACTAACCCTAAACCTAAACCTCATCCTAAACCTGATTCTACCCCTAACCCAAACCCTAACCCTCATCCTAATCCTAACCCTAACCCTCACCCTCCCCATCATCCTCAGCCTAACCCTAATCCTAACCCTAATCCCTACCCTCACCCTCACCCTCACCCTAACTCTATAGCTAAACCTAACCCTAACACTCACCTTCAACCTCCCCCTAACCCTAACCCTCACCCTTTACCTCACCCTCACCCTAACATTAACCCTGACTCTAACACTCACCCTAACCCTAACCCTAACCCTAATCCTAAACCTAACCCTCACACTCAAACTCACCCTAACCGTAACACTAACCCTCCCTGTCCCCCTCCCCCTAACCATCACACTCACCCTAAACCTCACACTAACCCTAACCATAAACCTAACCATAACCCTCACACTAACCATAACACTCACCCTAACCCATACCATAAGCCTAACCTTCACCCTCACCCTGACAGTCACCCTCAGCCTAAACCTAACACTAACCCTATTCTTATTCCTAACCCTCACACTCACCCTAACCTTCACACTCACCCTAACCCTCATCCTCACCCTAAACATCACCCTAACCCTAACACTCACCGTAACACTAACCCTAACCCTCACCCTAAACCTAACCTCATCTTAACCCTCACCCTCACCCTAATACTCACCCTAACCCTCAACCTTACCCTCAACTTCACCCTAACCCTTACCCTCACCCTAACCCTCAAGCTCATCCTCATCCTAACCCTCACCCTGACCTTTACCAATCCTAAACCTAAAACTAACCCTCATACTAACCCTAACCCTAACACTCAGCCTAACACATTTCCTAACCCTAAACCTAACCCTAACCCTAACCATAACCCTCACACTAACCCTAACCCTAACCCTCAACCTAACCCTCATCCTAACCCTAATACTAATACTAACCCTCACCCGAACCGTGCCCTAACACTAACACTCACCCGAACCGTAACCCCCACCCTCACCCTCCCCATCACCCTCAGCCTAACCCTAATCGTAACCCTAATCCTAACCCTCACCCTCACCCTCACCCTAACTCTAATGGTCAACCTAACCCTAACATTCACCCACACCCTCACCCTAAACCTAACCCTATCCCTACACCTCACCCTAACCCTAATTCTCAACCTATCCCTCACCCTCACCCTAACCCTAAACCAATCCCTAACCTTCACCTAACCCTAACACTAACCTTAACCCTCATCCTCACACTAAATCTCACCCTAACCCTTACTCATACCATAACCCTAATCCTAACCCTAACACTAACCCTCTCCCACACCCTAACTCTCAACCTCACCCGAATTCTCACCCTCACTCTAACATTCTACCTAACACTAACCCTAACCCTAAGGTTAGGGTTTGGGTGAGGTTTAGGGTGAGGGTTAGGGTTAGTGTGATGTTTATGGTGAGGGTGCGTGTTAGTGTGAGGGTGAGGGTGAGGGTGAGGTTTAGGTTTAGGGTTAGGGTTTGGGTTAGGTTTAGGTTGAGGGTGAGGGTGAGGGTGAGGGTTAGGTTTAAGATTAGGGTTAGGGTTAGGGTTAGTGTGAGGGTTAGGGTGAGGATGAGGGTTAGGGTGATGGTGAGGGTTAGGGCATGGGCGAGGTTTAGGGTTAGATTGAGGATTAGGGTTAGAGTTAGAGTTAGGGATATGGTGAGGATAAGGGTTTCGGTGAGGTTTAGGGTGAGGGTCAGGGTGAGGCTGAGAGTTAGGGTTAACATTAGAGTTAGGGTGAGGGTGAGTGTTAGGGTGAGGGTGAGGGTTCGGGTGAGTGTGAGGGTTAGATTTAGGGTTAGGTTTATGGTAAGGTTCAGGGTTAAAGTTAGGATTAGGGTGAGAGTTACAGAGAGGTGTAGGGATAGGATTAGTGTGAGGGTTAGCGTCAGGGTGAGGGTTAGCATTAGCGTTAGGGATAGGGTGTGGGTTAGGTTGAGGGTGAGGGTTAGGGTGTGTGTGAGTGTGAGATTTTCTGTTAGGTAAAGGTTAGGGTTATTTTTAGGGTGAGGATTCGTTTGAGGTTGAGGATTAGTGTGAGTGTTAGGGTTAGGGAGAGGGTTAGGGTTAGGATATGGGTGAGGGTTAGGGTTAAGGTGATGTTTAGGGTGAGGTTTAGGGTGATATTTAGGGTGAGGTTGAGGGATAGTGTGAGGGTGAGGGTGAGGGTTAGGGCGAGGGGGCTGGTGAGGGTGAGGTTGAGCATGAGGTTTATGGTTAAGGTTAGGGTGAGGGAGAGGTTTAGGGTTAGGATTAGGGTTAGGGTTAGGGTTAGTCTGAAATTGAGGGTGAAAGTGAGGGTGAGGGTTAGTGTTAGGGTTAGGGTGAGGGTTAGGGTTAGTGTGAGGGTAAGTGTGATTTTGAGGATCAGGATGAGAGTGAGGGTTAGAATGAGGGTGAGGGTGAGGGTGAGGGTTAGGATTAGGTTTAGGGTGAGTTTTAGGGTTAGGGTTATAGTTAGTGTTAGCGTTATTGTCAGGGTTAGGGTTAGGGTGAGGGTGAGGGTGAGGGTTAGGGTTAGCTTTAGGGTTAGTGTTAGTGTTAGGATGAGGGTGGGGTGGAGGGTTAGGGTTAGGATTAGGGTAAGGGTTAGGGTAAGGCTGGGGGGGAAGAGGAGGTTGAGGGTGAGGTTTAGGTTTATGTTTAGGGTGAGGGCTAGATTCATTGTAAGGGTGACGGTGAGCATGAGGATGATGGTTTCCGTTAGGTAAGGGTTATGGTTAGGGTGAGGATTAGCGTGAGTGTGAGGGTTAAGCTGAGTTTAGGTTTAGGGTGAGGGTTAGGGTTAAGGTTAGGGAGAGGTTTAGGGTTATGATGATGTTTAGTGTGATGGTGAGGGTTAGTGTGTGGGTGAGGATTAGGGTGAGGGCGAGGGTGAGAGTGAGGGTGAGGGTTAGGATTAGGAATAGGGTTAGGGTTAGGTTTAGGCTAAGGGTGAGGGTCAGGGTGAGGGTGAAAGTTAGGGTTAGGTTTATGCTTATGTTTAAGGTTATGGTGAGAGTTATGGTTAGTGTGAGCATTATGGATAGGGTTAGGGAGAGAGTAACATTAGGGTGAGGGTTAGCATTAGGGTGAGGGTTAGGGTTAGGGTTAGGGTTAGGGTGAGGGTTAAGATTTGGGTGATGTTTAGGGTAAGGGTGAGGGTTAGGGTGTGGGTGAGGATTAGGTTTAGGGTGATGGTTAGCGTTAGGTTTAGTGTTAGTGTGAGGGTGAGGGTTATGGGTAGGGTTAGGGTTAGGTTGAGGGTTAGGGTGAGGGTTTGGGTGAGGGTTAGGGAGAGGGGGAGGGGGAGGGTTAGGGTGCAGTTTAGGGTGACTGTGAGGGTTAAGGTGAGGGTGAGGGTGAGGGTTAAGGTTAGGGTTAGGGTTAATGTTAGTTTGAGGGTGAGGGTTAGGTTTAGGATTAGGTTTAGGGTTAGGGTTAGGGTGAGTGTTAGGGTGAGGATTAGGTTTAGGATTAGGGTTAGGGTTATGGTGAGGGTTAGGATTAGGGTGAGGTTTAGTGTGAGGATATAGTTAGGGTGAGTGTTAGGATGAGGGTGAGGGTTAGGGTTAGTGTTAGTATTACGGTGAGGGTTAGTTTGATGGTTAGGGTCAGGGTTAGGATTAGGGTGAAGGTAAGATATAGGGTGAGGGTTAGAGTTAGGATCATGGTTAGGGATACGTTTAGAGTTAGGGGGAGAGTGAGGGTGAGTGTAAGATTTGGTTTAGGGTTAGAGTTAGCATGAGGATGAGGGTGAGGGTTAGGACTAGGTTTAGGGCTGAGGGTGATGGGGAGGGTGAGGGTGAGGGTTACAGTTAGGATGAGGTTAAGGTTTAGAGTTAGGGTTAGGGTTATGCTTAGGTTTAAGATGAGGTTTAGAGTGAGGGATAGGATTAGGTTTAGTGTGACGGTTAGGGTTAGGGTTAAGGTTAGGTTTAGGGTGAGGGTTAGGGTTAGGTTTAGGGTTAGTATAAGGGTTAGGCTGAGGGTTGGAGTTAGAGTTAGTGTGAGGGTTAGGTTTAGGGTTAGGGTAAGGGTTAAGGTGAGGGTAAAGTTTAGGGTGAGGGTTAGGGTGTGGGTGAGGCTTAGGGTTAGATTAAGGGTAAGGTGAAAGTTAGGTTTATGGTTAGGTTTAGTGTGAGTGTTTGGGTGTGGGTATATGTTAGGGTGAGGGTAAGGGTGAGGGTGAGTCTTAGGGTTCGGGTGAGGGTAAGGGTAAGGGTGAGGGTTAGGGTGAGAGTGAGGGATAGGGTGAGGGTTTGGGTTAAGATTAGGTTTAGGGTGAGGGTTAGGCTGAGGGGTAGGGTTAGGTTAAGTGTGAGGGTTAGGTTTAGTGTGAGGGTTAGGGTTAGGGTTAGGATGACGGTAAGTGTTAGTGTGAGGGTTAGGGTGAGTGTGAGGTTTAGGATTAGAATTAGGGTTGGGGTTAGGGTTAGTATGAGTGTTAGGGTTAGGTTTATGGTTAGGTTTAGGGTGAGGGTGAGGGTTAGGTTTAGGGTTAGGGTGAGAGTTAGTGCTAGGGTGAGTGCAAGGGTGAGAGTGAGGTTTAGGGTGAGGGTAAGGGTGAGGGCTAGGTTTAGGGTGAGTATTAGGGTGAGGGTTTGGGTTAGGGTTAGGATGAAGGTTAGGGTTAGGGTGAGGGTGAGGGTGAGGGTGAGGGTGAGAGTTAGGGTTAGGGTTAATGTGACGGATAGGGTTAAGGTGATTGTTAGAGTTAGGGTGAGGGTTAGGATTAGGGTTTGGGTTAGGCTGAGGGCTTGGGTGAGGGTGAGGTTGAGCGTGAGTGTTAGTGTTAGGATGAGGGTTAGGGTTAGGGTAAGCCTGAGTGTTCAGTTCAGAGTTAGGTTTAGGGTTAGGGTTAGGGATAGTGTTAGGGTGAGGTGTAGGGTGAGTGTGAGGTTTAGGGTTAGGGTTAGGATGAGGGTTATGGTGAGGTTTAGGGTGAGGGTTAGGGTGAGGGTGAGAGGTAGGGTTAGTATTAGTGTTAGGGTGAGGGTGAGGGTTAGGGTGAGTGTTAGGAATAGGGTGAGGATTAGGGTTAGTGTGAGGGTTAGGGTTAGTGTTAGGGTTAGTGTGAGGATAAGGGTTAGAGAGAGGGTTAGGTTGAGGGTGAGGTGTAGGGTTAGCGTTAAGGATAGTGTGAACGTTAGGGTGAGGGTTAGGTTTAGGTTGAGTGTTAGGGTTAGTTTTAGGGTGACAGTTAGGGTTAGGGTGATATTTTTGGTGAGGGTGAGTGTTAGGGTGAGGGTGAGGGTTAGGTTTAGGGTTAATGTTAGGGTTAGGGTTAGAGTGAGGGATATGGTGAGGATTAGGGTTAATGTGAGGTTTAGTGTTAGGATTAGGATTAGGGTTAGTGTGAACATAAGGGTTAGGGTGAGGGTTAGGCTGAGGGTGAGGTGTAGGGTTAGCATTAGAGATAGGGTGAGGGTTAGGGTGAGGGTTAGGGTTAGGGTGAGTAGGAGGGTTAGGTTTAGGTTTAGGGCTAGGTTTAGGCTTATGGTGAGGGTGAGGGTGAGGTTGATGGTTAGGTTTAGAATTAGGGTTAGGGTTAAGGTTAGTGTGAAGGTTAGGGTGAGGATGAGCTAATGGGTTAGGATGTGGGCGAGGGTTAGGGTTAGGGTGAGGATTAGGGTTAGGGTTAGGGTTAGGTTATGGTGAGGGTAAGGGTTAATGTGAGGTTTAGGATTAAGGTGAGGTTTAGGGTTAGCGTTAGTGTTAGGATGAGGGTTAGGGTGAGGGTAAGGTTTAGGGTTAGTGTGAGGGTGAGGGTGAGGGTGTGGGTTAGTGTTAGTATTAGGATTAGGGTTAGGGTGAGGGTGAGGGTGAAGGTAAGGTTTAGGGTTAGGATTAGTGTGAGTGTTAGGGTTAGGGTGAGGGCTAGGTTTAGGGTGAGGTTTAGGGTTAGGTTAAGGGTTAGTGTGAGGGTTAGGGTTAGGGTTATTGTTAGTGTGAGGGTCAGGGTGAGGTTTAGGGTAAGGTAGAGGTTTAGGGTTAGCCTGAGGGTTGGGGTTAGGGTGTGTTTGAGGTTTAGGGTTAGGGTTAGGGTAAGGGTGACGGTGAGTTTTAGAGTGAGGGTGAGGGTTAAGTTTAGGGTTAGGTTTAGGGTGAGGGTTATGTTTAGGGTTAGGGTGAGAGTTAGGGTGAGGTTTAGGGATATAGTTAGGGTGAGTGTTAGGATGAGGGTGAGGGTTAGGGTTAGGGTTAGGGATAGGGTGAATGTTAGGGTGAGGGTTAGGGTTAGGTTGTGGGTGAGGTTTAGGGTGACGGTAAGGGATAAGGTTAGGGTTATGGATAGGGTTAGGGTTAAGGTTAGGGTGATGGCTAGGGTCAGGTTGAGGGTTAGGGTGAGGGGGACGGTAAGGTTTTTGGTTAGGTAAGGGTTAGGGTTATTTTTATGGTGAGAATTATGTTTAGATTGGGGGTTAGTGTTAGTGATAGAGTTAGGCTGAGGGTTAGGGTTAGGATTTGGGCGAGAGTTAGGGTTAAGGTGATGTTTAGGGTGAGGTTTAGGGTTAGGGTGAGGGTTAGGGTTCAGGTGAGGGTGAGGATTAGGGTGTGGGTGAGGGTTATAGTTAGGATGAGTGTTAGGGTAACGGTGAGGGTTAGGGTTAGGGTGAGGGGTAGTGTTAGGATTAGGGTGAGGCATAGGGTTAGAATTAGGGTGAGGGTTAGGTTTAGTGTGAGGGTTAGAGATAGAGTTTGGGTGAGGGTAAGGGTTAGGGTGAGGGTTAGGGTGAGGGGTAGGTTTAGGTTTAGGGTGAGGGCTAGGGTGAGTGTAAGGGTTAGGTTTAGGGTGAGGGTGAGTGTGAGGGTTTCGATTAGGTAAGGGTTAGGTTTAGGGTTAGGTTGAGGTTTAGGGGAGTGTGATGGTTAGGTTGAGGGTCAGGTTTAGGGTGAGGGTTAGGGTTAGTGTTACGGTGAGTGTTAATGTTAGGGTGATGTTTAGTATGAGGATGAGGGTTACTGTTAATGTTAGCCTTAGGGAAAGCGTTAGGGTTAGCGTTAGGGTTATGGTGAGGGTTAGAGTGATGGGTAGGGTTACCGTTAGGGTTAGCGTGAGGATTAGGGTTAGGGTGAGGGTTAGGGTTAGGGTTAGGGAGAGGGTTAGGGTTAGGGTGAGGTTTAGGGTGAGGTTGAGTTTTAGTGTGAGGGTGAGTGTGAGGGTGAGGGTGAGGGTTAGGGCGAGGGGGCTGGTGAGGCTGAGGTTGAGCATGAGGTTTAGGATTAGGGTTAGGGTGAGGGTGAGGTTTAGGGTTAGGATTAGGGTTAGGTTTAGGGTTAGTCTGAAGTTGAGGGTGAAAGTGATGGTGAAGGTTAGGTTTAGTGTGAGGGTAAGTGTGATATTGAGGATCAGGATGAGAGTGAGTGTTAGAATGAGGGTGAGGGTGAGGGTGAGGGTTAGGGTTAGGATTAGGTTTAGGGTGAGTTTTACGGTTAGGGTTACGGTTGGGGTTAGGATTATTGTCAGGGTTAGGGTTAGGGTGAGGGTGAGGGTGAGGGTTAGCTTTAGGGTTGGTGTTAGTGTAAGGATGAGTGTGGGGTGGAGTGGTAGGGTTAGGTTTAGGGTTAGGGTGCGGGTAAGGCTGAGGGGGAAGGGGAGGTTGAGAGTGAGGGTTAGGGTTATGTTTCGGGTGAGTGCTAGGGTCATTGTGAGGGTGAGGGTGAGCGTGATGATGAGGGTTTCCATTAGGTAAGGGTTATGGTTAAGGTGAGGATTAGGGTTAGTGTGAGGGTTAAGCTGAGTTTAGGTTTAGGGTGAGGGTTAGGGTTAAGGTTAGGGTGAGGTTTAGGGTTATGATGTTGTTTAGTGTGAGGGTGAGAGTTAGTGTGTGGGTGAGGATTAGGGTGAGGTCGAGGGTGAGAGTGAGGGTGAGGGTTAGGGTTATGGTTAGGATTATGGTGAGGGTGAGGGTTAATATTAGGAATAGAGTTAGGGTTAGAGTTAGGCTGAGGGTGAGGGTCAGGGTGAGGGTGAAATTCAGGGTTAGGTTTATGCTTATGTTTAGGGTTATGGTGAGGGTTATTGTTAGAGTGAGCGTTATGGATAGGGTTAGGGTTAGGGTTAGGGAGAGAGTAACATTAGGGTGAGGGTTACGGTGAGGGTGAGGGTAGGGTTAGGGTGAGGATTAGGGTGAGGGTTAAGGTTTGGGTGATGTATAGGGTAAGGGTGAGGGTTAGTGTGAGTATGAGGTTTCAGGTGAAGTTTCGGGTGAGGGTGAGGGTGAGGGTTAGGGGGTGGGTGAGTATTAGGTTTAGGGTGATGGTTTGCTTTAGGTTTAGGGTTAGTGTGAGGGTGAGGGTTAG
This sequence comes from Dipodomys merriami, assembly GCF_024711535.1. Taxonomy (NCBI): domain Eukaryota; kingdom Metazoa; phylum Chordata; class Mammalia; order Rodentia; family Heteromyidae; genus Dipodomys; species Dipodomys merriami. The sequence continues at coordinate 12,530,274 of NW_027203715.1, read as the reverse complement.
GGGTAGGGTTAGGGTTAGTTTGAGGGTTAGGGTAAGGGTTTGGGTGAGGGTTAGGGAGAGGGGGAGATATAGGGTTAGGTTGCAGTTTAGGGTGAGTGTGAGGGTTAGGGTGAGGGTGAGGGTGAGTGTTAGAGATAGGGTTAGGAGTAGGGTTATGGTGAGGGTAAGGGTTAAGGTGAGGTTTAGTGTGAGGATGAGGTTTAGGGTTAGTGTTAGTGTTAGGGTGAGGGTTAGTGTGATGGTTAGGATCAGGGTTAGGATTAGGTTGAAGGTAAGGTATAGGGTGAGGGTTAGTGTTAGGGTCAGGGTTAGGGATACGTTTGTTGTTAGGGGGAGAGTGAGGGTGAGTGTTAGGTTTTGGTTTAGGGTTAGAGTTAGCATGAGGATGAGGGTGAGGGTTAGGTTTAGGCTGATTTTTGGTGTGAGGGCGAGGGTTAGGGTGAGGTTGTGTGTTCCGGTGAGATTTAGGGTTAGGTTTAGGGTTAGGGATAGGGTTATGCTGAGGGTAAGGTTTAGGGTGAGGGTTAGGATGAGGGTGAGGGTTAGGGCTAGGGTGAGGATTAGGGTTGGTGTTAGGGTTACGGTGAGGGTGAGGGTTAGGGTGAGGATTAGGGTTAGGATGAGGGATACGCTGAGGTTTAGGGTTAGGGTTAGTGTGAGGGTTAGGTTTAGGGTTAGAGTTCTGGTGAGGGTTAGGATTAGGGTTAGGTTTAGGGTTAGGAAAAGGGTTAGGGTGAGGTTTAGCGTAAGGGTTAGTGTAAGTGTTAGGTTTAGGGTTAGGGTTTGGGTTAGGTTGAGGGTAAAGTTCAGGGTGAGGTTTAGGGTGAGGGTGACGTTTAGGGTTAGGGTGAGGGATAGGGTCAAGGTTAGGCTTATGGTTATGGTTAGGGTTAAGGTGAGGTTTAGGGTGAGGGTTAAGTTAAGGGTTAGGGTTCGGGTTAGGGAGTGGTTAACGGTTAGGGTGAGTGTTAGGTTGAGCGTGAGGGTTAGGGTTAGCATTAGGGTTAAGGTGAGAGTGAGAGTTGGGGTGAGGGTTAAGTTTAGGGATAGGGTGAGGATTAGGTTGCGGGTTATTTTTAGGGTGAGGGTTAGGCTGAGGGGCAGGGTTAGGGTTAGGGTGAGGATTTGGTTTAGTGTGAGGTTTAGGGTTAGCATTAGGGTGAGGGTTAGGTTTAGTGTGAGGGTTAGGTTTAGGGTTAGCATGAGGGTTAGGTTTAGGGTTAGCATTAAGTTTATGGTTAGGGTTAGGATGAGGGTTAGGGTTAGGGTGAGGGTGAGGTTGAGCGTGAGGTTGAGCGTTAGGGTTAGGTTTAGTGTGAGGGTCAATGTTAGGGTGAGGGTTAGGTTTAGGCTGAGGTTTAGGGTTACGTTGAGAGTTAGGGTTAGTTTGAGGGTTAGCGTTATTGTTAGGGTGAGAGTTAGGGTTAGGGTGATGTTTATTGTGAGGGTGAGGGTTAGGGGGAGGGTGAGTGTTCGGGTTCGGGTGAGGGTTCAGGTTCGGTTTCGGGTTAGGTTGTGGTTGAAGGTTATGTTTAGGTTGAGGGTTAGGGTGACGGTGAGGGTTAGGGTGAGGGTGAGGGTTAGGTTTAGGGTTAGGGTTAGGTTGAGGGTTTCGTTTAGGGTTACGGTTATGTTGATAGTGAGGGTGAGGTGTCGGGATAGGGTTAGGGTGTGGGTTAGGGTTAGTGTGAGGTTTAGGTTTAGGGTTAAGTTTAGTGTGAGGATAAAGTTTAGGGTGAGGGTTAGGGTGAGGGTGAGGGTTAGGGTTAGATTGAGGGTTAAGGTAAGGGTGATGTTTAGGGTGAGGTTCAGGGTTAGTGTGAGGGTGAGGGTGATGTTGAGGTTGAGGTTGAGTGTGAGTGTTAGGGTTAGGGTTAGGATGAGGGTGAGGGTTAGGGTTAGGATTAGGGTTAGGGTTAGGGTTAGGGTGAGGGTGAGGGTGAAAGTGAGGGTGAGGGTTAGGTTTAGGGTTAGGGTGAGGGTTAGCCTTAGTGTGATGGTTAGTGTTATGGTGATGGTGAGGGTGAGGGTGAGGTTGAGGGTGTTGGTGAGGTTGAGGGGTAGGGTTAGTTTTAGGGTTAGGGTGAGTTTTAGGGTTAGGGTTAGGGCTAGGGTGAGGGTTATTTTTAGGGTTAGGTTTAGGGTTAGGGTGAGGGTGAGGGTCAAGTTTAGCATTAGGTGGGGTTGAGGATTAGGGTTAGGATTAAGGTTAGGTTTAGGATAAGGCTGAGCGGGAAGGCGAGGTGGAGGCTGAGGTTTAGGTTTAGGGTTAGGTTTAGGGTGAGGGCTATGGTGAGGGTGAGGGTTAGGGTGAGGGTGAGGGTTTCGTTAGGTAAGGGTTATGGTTAGGGTGAGAATTAGGGTGAGTTTGCGGTTTAAGATAAGGTTAGGTTTAGGGTGAGGGTTAGGGTTAGGGTTAGAGTGAGGGTTAGGGTTAGGGTGATGTTTAGGGTTTGGATGAGGATTAGGGTGTGGATGAGGGTTAGAGTGAGGATGAGGGTGAGGGTGAGTGTGAGGGTTAGGGTTTGGTTTAGGTTTAAGGCAAGGGAGAGGGTGAGTGTTGGGAATAAGAATAGGTTTACGGTTAGGTTTAGGCTGACGGTGACAGTGAGGGTGAGGGTGAAGTTTAGGGTTAGCGTTAGGGTTAGGGTGAGGGTTACAGTTAGTGTGAGGGATATGGTTAGGTTTATGGTTAGGTTTAGGTTGAGGGTAAGGGTTAGCGTGAGGGTGTTGGTGAGGGTTCGATTGAGGGTTAGGGTTAGGGTTAGGGTTTGGTTGTTGTTTATGGTGAGGGTTCGAGTTAGGGTGAGGATGAGGGTTCGGGTTCGGGTTCGGGTTCGGGTTCGGGTTCGGGTTAGGTTGTGGGTGAGTATTAGTGTTAGGGTGAGGGTTAGCATTAGGTTTAGGGTTAGTGTGTGGGTGAGGGTTAGGGGTAGGGTTAGGGTAAGTTTGAGGGTTAGGTTTAGGGTGAGGGTTATGGAGAGGTGTAGGGGTAGGGTTAGGTTGAGGCTTGGGTAAGTGTGAGGGTTAGGGTGAGGGTGAGGGTGAGAGTTAGTGTTAGGATTAGTGTTTGGGTTAGGGTTAGAGTGAGGGTGAGGGTTAGTGTTAGCATTAGGTTAGGGTTCGGGTTCGGGTGAGGGTTAGGGTTAGGGTTAGGTTTAGGGTTAGGATAAGGATTAGGCTGAGGGTTAGGGTTAGGGTTAGTGTGAGTGTTAGGTTTAGGGTTAGGGTCTGGGTTAGGTTGAGGGTAAAGTTTAGAATGAGGGTTAGTGTGAGGGTGAGGTTTAGGGTTAGGTTGAGGTTTAGGGTGAGGTTAAAGGTTAGGGTTATGGTTAGCTTTAGGGTGAGGGTTAGGTTTAGTGTTAGTGTTAGGGTAAGGGTGAGGGTGTGGGTAAGGGTTAGGGTGAGGGTTAGGGTGAGGGTGAATTTTAGGTTTAGGGTGTGGGTAAGGGTTAGGGTGAGCGTTAGGGTGAGGGTGAGTGTTCGTGTGAGGGCAAGGGTTCGGGTTCGGTTCAGGGTTTGTGTGTGGTTATGGGTTAGGGTTATGGTGAGGTTTAGGGTGACCGTGAGTGTTAGGGTGAGGGTGAGTGTTTGGTTTAGAGTGAGGGTTAGTGTTAGGCTTGGGGTGAGGGTTAGGTTTAGTGTGAGGGTTACTTTTAGGGTTAGGGTTATGGTGAGAGTTAGGGTGAAGTTTCGGGATAGGATTAATGTGTGAGTTAGGGTTAGAGTGAAGCTGAGGCTTAGGGATAGGATTAGTGTGAGAATAAGTGTTAAAGTGAGTGTTAGGGTGAGGGTGAGGGTTAGGGTTATTGTAAGGGTTAGGGTGAGGTTTAGGGTTATGGTTAGCGTGAGGGTTAGGGTTAGGGTGATGTTTAGGGTGAGGTTGAGGGTTAGTGTGAGGGTGAAGGTTAGGGTGAGTGTGAGCGTGAAGGTGAGTGTTAGCGTTAGGTTTATGGTTAGAGTTAGGGTGAGTGTGAGGGTGAGAGTTAGGATTAGAATTATGCTGAGGGTGATGGGTAGCGTGAGGGTGAGGGTTAGGGTTATGGTGAGGATTCGGGTTAGGGTTATGGTTAGTGTTAGGGTGAGGGTTAGGTTTAGGGTTAGGGTTAGGATGAGGGTTAGGCTGAGGTTTAGGTTTAGGGTTAGTGTGCGGGTTAGGGTTAGGGTTAGGGTTAGGGTTAGGGTTAGTTATAGGTTGTGGGTAAGTGTTTTGGTGAGGGTTAGATTGAGGGTGAGTGTTAGGGTTAGGGTGAGGGTAAGGTTTAGGGTGAGGGTTAGGGTGAGTGTGAGGGTTAGGTTTAACGTTAGGGTTAGGGTGATGGTGAGGGTTAGGGTGAGGGTTTGGGTTAAGCTTAAGGATAGGGCGAGGATTTGGGTTGGGTTAGGTTTAGGGTGAGGGTTAGGCTGAGTGGTAGGTTTAAAGTTAGTTGGAAGGTTAGGTTTAGTGTGAGGGTTGGGGTTAGGGTTAGGGTGACAGTAAGGTTTAGGGTGAGGTTTAGGGTGAGTGTGAGTTTTAGAGTTAGCATTAGGTTTAGGGTTAGTGTTAGGAATAGGGTTAGGGTTAGGTTTAGGGTTATTGTGAGCTTGAGGGAGAGTTTTAGTGTTAGCGTTAGGGTGAGGGTTAGTGTTAGGGTGAGGGCTTGGGTGAGGGTGAAGGTTAGTGTGAGGGTGAGGTTGAGGGTGAGGTTTTCGTTTAGATAATAGTTAGGGTTAGGGTTAGGGTGAAGATTACGGTGACCATGTGGGTTAGCGTTTGGGTTAGGTTTAGGGTGAGGGTCAGGGTGAGAGTTAGTGTTAAGATGAATGTTAGGGTTAGGATTAGGGTGAGGGTGAGGGTTAGGATTAGGGTTAGTGTGAGTATTAGTTTTAGTGTTAGTGTTTGGTTTAGGTTGAGGTTAAAGTTTAGGATGAGGGTTAGTGTGAGGGTGAGGGTTAGGGTTAGGGTGAGGGTTAGGGTGAGGATAAGGGTTTGGGTTATGGTTAGGTTTAGGGTGAGGCTTAGGGTGAGGCTTAGGTTTAGGTTTAGGGTTAGGATGAGGGTTAGGGTGTGTGTAAGGTTTAGGGTGAGGGTTAGGGTACGGGTGAGTTTTAGGGTTAGGGTTTCTGTAAGGGTTAGAGTGAGTGTTAGGGTGAGGGTGAGTGTTCGTGTGAGGGCTAGGGTTTGTGTTCGGGTGAGGGTTTGGGTGTAGTTATGGGTTAGGGTTACGGTGAGGTTTAGGGTGACTGTGAGTGTTAGGGTGAGTGTGAGGGTTAGGTTTAGAGTGAGGGTTAGTGTTAGGCTTAGGGTGAGGGTTAGGTTTATTGTGAGGGTTAGGGTTAGGTTTAGGGTTATGGTGAGAGTTAGGGTGAAGTGTAGGGTTAGGATTAGGGTGAGCGTTAGGTTTAGAGTGAAGGTTAGGCTTAGGGTTAGGGTTAGTGTGAGAATAAGGGTTAAACTGAGTGTTAGGGTGAGGGTGAGTGTTAGGGTTAGTGTTAAGGTTAGGGTGAGGGTTACGGTTAGGTTTAGTGTTAGGGTGAGGTTTAGGGCTATGGTTAGCGTGAGGGTTAGGGTTAGGGTGATGTTTAGGGTGAGGTTGAGGGTGAGGGCTATGGTGAGGATGAGGGTGAGGGTGAGTATTAGGGTTAGGTTTAGGGTGAGATTTAGGGTGAGGGTAAGGGTGAGGGTTAGGATTAGGGTTATGCTGAGGGTGATGGGTAGTGGGAGGGTGAGGGTTAGGGTTACAGTAAGGGCTCGGGTTAGGGTTAGGGTTAGTGTTAGGGTGAGGGTTAGGTTTAGATTTAGGATTAGAATGAGGGTTAGGTGAGGGTTAGGTTTAGGGTTAGTGTGCGGGTTATGATTATGGTTAGGGTTAGGGTTTGTGTGAGGTGTAGGGTTAGCGTTAGGGATAGGGTGAGCGTTAGGATTTGGATGAGGGTTAGGGTGAGGTTGAGGGATAGGGTTGGGTTTAGGTTGAGGGTTAGCGTTAGGGTGAGGATGAGGGTAAAGGTTAGGTTGAGGCTTAGGGTTAGGTTTAGGGTTAGTGTGAGTGTTAGGGTTAGTATTAGGGAAAGGGTTAAGGTTAGGGTTAGGGTGATGGCTACGGTTAGGGTTAGGGTGAGGGCTAGGGTGAGGTTTAGGGTGAAGGTGAGGGTTAGGTTGAGGTTGAGGGTAAGGTGAGTGTTTCGGTTATGATAGGGTTGGGGTTAGTGTTAGGGTGAGGATTAGGGGAGAGTGAGGGTTATGTTGAGGAATAGGTTAGGGTGAGGGTTAGGGTTAGGGTTAGTGTGAGGCTTAGCGTTAGGATGATGTTTAGTATGAAGGTGAGGTTTACTGTTAAGTTTAGGGTTAGGGAAAGGGTGAGGGTGAAGGTTAGTTTGAGTGTGAGGGTTAGGGTTAGGGTTAGTGTGAGGATAAGGGTTAGGGTGAGGTTTATGATGAGGGTGAGGCTTAGGATTGTCGTTAGGGTTAGGGTGAGGTTAGCGTGAGTGTTAGGGTTAGGGTTATGGTTAGGGTTAGTGTGAGGGTTAGGTTTAGGGGAGGTTTAGGGTGAGGGTGAGGGTTAGGGTGAGGATGAGGGTGAGGGTTAGGTTGAGTGTTAGGGTGAGGGTGAGGGTTACAGTTAAGTTTAGGGTTAGGGAGAGGGTGATGGTTAGGGTTAGGGTGAGGGTTAGGTTTACAGTGAGGGTTAGGGTTCTTGTTAGGGTTAGGGTTAGGGTGAGGGTGAGGGTTAGTGTTAGATTTAGGGTGCGGGAAAGGGTGAGGTCAGGTTTAGGTTTAGGGTGAGGGTTTGAGTGACGGTGAGGGTTACTGTGTTAGTGAGGGTTAGGGTTAGGGTAGGGTTAAGCTGATGGTAAGGTTTAGGGTGAGGGTGAAGATTTGGGTGAACATTAGGGTGAGGGTTAGAGTTAGGGTTAGTGTGAGGATTAGGGTTAGGTTTAGGTTAGTGTTGAGGGTACGGGTTAGGGTGAGGTTGAGGGTTAGGGTTAGCTTTAGGGTTTGGGTGAGGCTTAGGGTGAGGGTTAGGGTTAGGGTGAGGGTGAGGATTAGGGTTAGGGTTAGGGTGTGAGCTAGGTTTAGGATGAGGGTTAGGGAAAGGGTTTGGATGAGTGTTAGAGTTAGGGTTAGGTTTAGGATTAGAGTTAGAGTGAGGGTAAGGATTAGGGTGAGGTTTAGGGTAAAGTTGAGGGTTAGTGTGAGGGTGAAGGTGAGTGTTAGAATTTGGATTAGGGTTAGGGATAGGGTTAGGCTGAGGCTGAGTTTGAGTGTGAGCGTGAGGGTTAAGGTTAGGGGGAGTTTTAGGGTTTGGGTTTGGGTTAAGGTTAATGTGATGATTAGGGTTAGCGTTAAAGTTAGGATGAGAATTATGCTGAGGGATAGGGTTAGGGTTAGGGTGAGGGTAAGGGTTAGCTTGAGGTTGAGGGTCAGGATTAGGCATAGGGTTAGGGTGAGAGTTAGAGTGAGGGTTAGGGTTAGGGTTAGGTTTAGGCTTAGGTTGAGGGTTAGGGTGAAGGTTAGGGTTTTTGTTAGTGTTAGGGTGAGGGTGAGGGTAAGGTTTTGGTGAGGGTTAGGGTGAGGGTGAGGGATAGGGTCATGGTGAGGTTAAGGGTTAGGTTGAGGTTTAGGTTGAGGTTTTGGCTGAATGTTAGCATTAGGCTTAGAGTAAAGTTGAGGGTTTGGGTGAGGGTTAGGGTTAGGGTTAGTGATAGGGTGAGGGTTAGGGTTTTGATTAGGGTTAGTGTTAGGGTTAGGGTGATGGTTAGGCTGAGGGGTAGGGTTAGGGTTAGGGTTAGGGTGAGGGTTAGTGTGAGGGTTAGGGTTAGGGATTGGATTAGGGTGCGCTTGAGGGTGAGTGTAAGGGTTAGTGTGATGTTTAGGGTGAGGTTGAGGTTTAGGGTTAGAATTAGGATTAGAGTTAGGGTTAGGGTTAGGCTTAGAGTTATTGTGAAGGTTAGTGTTAGCATTAGGGTTAGGATTAGGTTTAGTGTAAAGGTTATAGTTAGGGTTAGGAGTAGGTTTATGGTTAAGGTTATGCTGAGGGTGGGGTGAGGGTGAGGGTGCGGGTTAGGGTTAGGGTTAGGTTTCGGGTGAGGGCTAGGGTGAGGGTGAGGGTATGGGTATGGGTGAGGGTGAGCGTTTCAGTTAGAAAAGGCTTATGGTTAGGGTTAAGGTGAAGATTAGAGTGAGGGTGAGCTTTAAGGTGAGGATTAGGGTTAGGGTGAGCCTTACGGTTAGGGTTAGGGTGAGAGTTAGGGTTAGATTGATGTTTAATATGAGGGTGGCGTGTTAGTGTGAAGGTGAGGGTGAGGGTGAGGGTGAGGGTGTAGGTGAGTGTTAGGGTTAGGGGTGACTGTGAGGGTTAGGGTGAAGGTGAGGGTTAGGGTTACGGTTATTGTAAGGATTAGTATTAGGTTTAGGGTGAGAGTTTGTGTGAGGGTTAGGTTTAGGGTGAGGGTGAGGGTGAGGGTTAGGGTTAGGGTTAGCATGAGGGTTTGGAATAGTGTTAGGGTTAGGGTTAGAGTTAGGGTTAGGGTTAGTATTAGAGTTAGGGTGAGAGTAAGGCTTAGGGTAGGGATAGTGTGATGTTGAGGATTAGGGTTATGGTGAGGGTGAGGGTAAGTCTTAGGGTGAGAGCTCGGGTTAAGATTAGGGTTTGGGTGAGTGATACGGTTGTGGTGAGGTTGAGGGTGAGGGTTAAGTTTAGGATTAGGGGTATGGTTAGCATGAGGGTTATGGATAGGGTTAGGGTTAGAGTGAGGCTTAGGGTTAGTGTTAGGTTTAGAGTTAGGGTGAAGGTGAGGGTGAGGGTTAGGGTTTGGATTAGGTTTAGGTTAAGTGTTAGGGTTAGGGTTAGGCTGAGGCGTAGGGGTAGGGTTAGCGTGAGGGTGAGGGTAAAGTTGATGGTGAGGGTTAGGGTTTGGGAGAGGGTTAGGGATAGCATTAGGGTTAGGGTTAGGGTTAGTGTGAGTGTTAGGGTTAGGTTTAGGGTGAGGGTGACCTGTAGGGTTAGCATTAGAGTTACGCTTAGGTTTAGGTCGAGGGTTAGGGTTAGGGTAGGGTTAGGGTGAGTGTGAGGGTGAGGGTTAGGGTTAGGGTTAGGGTGAAGGTTAGGGTGAGTGATAGGGTTATGGTGAGTTTGAGGGTAAGGGTTAGGCTTAGGATTAGGGTTAGGGTTAGGGTGAGTTTTAGGGATAGGGTTAGGGTGAGTGTGAGTGTTAGGGTGAGGGTTAGGGTTAGAATTAGTTTGGGGTTTAGGGTGAATGTTAGGGTTTGGATTAGGTTTAGGGTTAGGTATAGGCTGATGTTGAGGTTTAGTTTGAGGGTGATGGTTAGGGTTAGGTTGAGTGTTAGGGTTGGGGTTAGGGTTAAGGTTAGGGTGAGTGTTAGGGTTAATGTTAGGCTTGGGATGAGGGTTAGGCTGAGGGTAAGGGTTAGGTTTAGTGTGTTTCTAAGGGTTAGGGTGAAGCTTAGGCTTAGAGTGAGGATTAGGGTGAGCGTGAGTTTGAGGTTTATGTTTAGCATTATGGTTAGGTTTAGGGTTAGTGTGATTTTTAGGGATAGGTTTAGGGTTAGGGTGAGGGTGAGGGTTAGGGTTAGGCTTAGGATTTGGGTTAGGGTGAGGGTTAGTGTTAGGGTTAGGGTTAGGTTTAGGGTGAGGGCTAGGGTGAGGGTGAGGTTTAAGGTGGAGGTTAGGGTGAGGGTGAGGGTGAAAGTTAGGGTTAGGGTGAGGCTTAAGGTGAGGGTGAGGGACAGTGTTGGCTTTAGTGTTAGGGTTAGGGTTAGGTTTAGGTGAGAGTTAATGTTAGGGTTAGAGTTAGAGTTAGAGTGAGGGTGAGGGTGAGGGTTAGGGTTTTGATTAGGGTTAGTGTTAGGGTTAAGGTGAGGGTTAGGCTGAGGGGTAGGGTTAGGTTTGGCTGAGGGTGAGGGTGATGGTTAAGGTTAGGGTGAGGGTTAGGAATAGCATTAGGTTTAGGGTTAGGGTTAGGGTGAGTGTTAGATTTATGGTGAGGGTGAGATTAAGGGTTAGGTTTAGGATTAGGATTAGGGTGAGGATAAGGGTTAGGGATAGGGTTAGGGTTAGGGTGATGTTTAGGGTAAGGGTTATGGTTAGAGTTAGGGTGAGGGTGAGGGTTAGGTTTTGGATTGGAGTTTGGGTTAGGTTTAGACTGAGGTTGAGGTGGAGTGTGAGGGTGAGGGTTAGGTTTAGATTGAGTGTTAGGGTTGGGGTTAGGGTTAAGTTTAGTGTGAGGGTTAGGGTTTGGGTTAGGGTTAGGATGAGGGTTAGGCTGAGCGTTAGGGTTAGGGTTAGGGTGAGGGAAAGGGTTAGGCTGAGGGTTAGGGTTAGGGTGAGGGTTAGGGTGAGGGTGAGGTTTAGGGTTAGGGTGAGGGCTAGGGTGAGGTTGAGGTTAGGGTGAGGGTGAGGGTTAGGGTTAGGGTGAGGGTAAGGTTTAGTTTGAGGGTTAGTTTGAGGGTGACGTTTAGAGTTAGTTGAGGGCTAGCGTGAGTTTGAGGGTTAGGGTGAACATTAGTGTGAAGGTTAGGTTTACGTTTAGTTTTAGGCTGAGGGTTAGGTTGAGGTTTAGTGTTAGTGTTAGGTTTAGGGTTAGGATGAGGGTAAGGGTTAGAGTGAGGTTTAGTGTGAGGGTGAGGTTTAGGGATAGCATTAGGGTTAGAGTTAGGGTTAGGGTGAGGGTTCGGCATAGGGTTAGGGTTAAGGTGAGGGTGAGGTTTAGTGTTAGCATTAGGGTTAGGGTTAGGGTTAGGGTGAGGGTGAAGTTTAGTGTTAGCATTAGGGTTAGGGTTAGGTTGAGGGTTACAGTTAGGGTTAGGTTTAGGGTTAGGGTGAGCATGAGTGTTAAGTTTAGGATTAGGGTGAGGGTTAGGGTTAGGGTGACAGTTAGGGTTAGGATGTGGGTGAGGTTTAGGGATAGGATTCGGCTTAGGTATAGGGCTAGTCTCAGGGTTAGGGTGACGGTGAGGGTTAGGTTTTGGGTGTGCGTTAGGGTTAGGTTTAGGATCAGAGTTAGGCTGTGGTTTGTGGTTAGGGTTAGGGTGTGGGTAATGGTTAGGATGAGGGTGAGGGTTAGGGTTTGGATTAGGTTTAGGTTAGTGTGTGGGTTAGGAATAGGGTTAGGGTTAGGGTGAGGGTTTTGCGTAGGGTTAGGTTTAGAGTTAGGGTGAGGGTGAGGGTGAGGTTTAGGGTTTGGATTAGGGTTAGGGTTAGGGTTAGGCTGAGGGTTCGGGTTTGTGTTAGGGCTAAGTTCAGGATGAGGGTTAGGGTTAGGGATAGGATTTGGATGAGGGTTAGGGTGAGGGTTACTGTTAGTTTTCGTTTGAGGGTAAGGATTAGTTTGAGTGTTAGGTTGAGGGTTAGGGTTAGGTTTAGGCTTAGGGTTCAGGTGAGGTTTAGGTTGAGGGTTAGTGTTAGTGTTAGTGTTAGTGTTAAGGTTAGCTTGAGGGTTAGGGTGAGTGTAAGGGTTAGGTTTAGGGTTAGGGTTACTGTTAGGGTGAGGAGTATGGTTAGGGTTAAGATAAGGGTGAGGTTGAATCTGAAGGTAATGTTTAAGGTGAGGTTTAGGGTGAGGTTGAGTTTTAGGGTTAAAATTAGGGTTAGGCTTAGTGTTAGGCTGACGGTTAGTTTTAGGGTTAGGGTTAGGGTGAGGGTTTGGTTTAGGGTTAGGGTGAGGGGTAGGGTGATGGGTTAGGGTGAGGTTTAGGGTTAATGTGAGTGTTAGGGTTAGGTTTAGCATTAGTGTGAGGATAATGGTTAAGGTGTGGGTTAGGCTGAGAGTGAAGTTTAGGGTTAGCGTTAGGATTAGGGTGAGGTTTTGGGTGAAGGTTAAGGTAAGGGTTAGGGTTAGTATGAGGGTGAGGGTAAGAGTTAGGTTTAGGGTGAGAGTTAGAGTTAAGGTGAGGTTTAGGATAGGGTTAGGGTGAGGGAAAGGGTTAGGCTGAGGGTTAGGGTTAGGGTGAGGGTTAGGGTGAGGGTGAGGTTTAGGGTTAGGGTGAGGGCTAGGGTGAGGTTGAGGTTAGGGTGAGGGTGAGGGTTAGGGTTAGGGTGAGGGTAAGGTTTAGTTTGAGGGTTAGTTTGAGGGTGACGTTTAGAGTTAGTTGAGGGCTAGCGTGAGTTTGAGGGTTAGGGTGAACATTAGTGTGAAGGTTAGGTTTACGTTTAGTTTTAGGCTGAGGGTTAGGTTGAGGTTTAGTGTTAGTGTTAGGTTTAGGGTTAGGATGAGGGTAAGGGTTAGAGTGAGGTTTAGTGTGAGGGTGAGGTTTAGGGATAGCATTAGGGTTAGAGTTAGGGTTAGGGTGAGGGTTCGGCATAGGGTTAGGGTTAAGGTGAGGGTGAGGTTTAGTGTTAGCATTAGGGTTAGGGTTAGGGTTAGGGTGAGGGTGAAGTTTAGTGTTAGCATTAGGGTTAGGGTTAGGTTGAGGGTTACAGTTAGGGTTAGGTTTAGGGTTAGGGTGAGCATGAGTGTTAAGTTTAGGATTAGGGTGAGGGTTAGGGTTAGGGTGACAGTTAGGGTTAGGATGTGGGTGAGGTTTAGGGATAGGATTCGGCTTAGGTATAGGGCTAGTCTCAGGGTTAGGGTGACGGTGAGGGTTAGGTTTTGGGTGTGCGTTAGGGTTAGGTTTAGGATCAGAGTTAGGCTGTGGTTTGTGGTTAGGGTTAGGGTGTGGGTAATGGTTAGGATGAGGGTGAGGGTTAGGGTTTGGATTAGGTTTAGGTTAGTGTGTGGGTTAGGAATAGGGTTAGGGTTAGGGTGAGGGTTTTGCGTAGGGTTAGGTTTAGAGTTAGGGTGAGGGTGAGGGTGAGGTTTAGGGTTTGGATTAGGGTTAGGGTTAGGGTTAGGCTGAGGGTTCGGGTTTGTGTTAGGGCTAAGTTCAGGATGAGGGTTAGGGTTAGGGATAGGATTTGGATGAGGGTTAGGGTGAGGGTTACTGTTAGTTTTCGTTTGAGGGTAAGGATTAGTTTGAGTGTTAGGTTGAGGGTTAGGGTTAGGTTTAGGCTTAGGGTTCAGGTGAGGTTTAGGTTGAGGGTTAGTGTTAGTGTTAGTGTTAGTGTTAAGGTTAGCTTGAGGGTTAGGGTGAGTGTAAGGGTTAGGTTTAGGGTTAGGGTTACTGTTAGGGTGAGGAGTATGGTTAGGGTTAAGATAAGGGTGAGGTTGAATCTGAAGGTAATGTTTAAGGTGAGGTTTAGGGTGAGGTTGAGTTTTAGGGTTAAAATTAGGGTTAGGCTTAGTGTTAGGCTGACGGTTAGTTTTAGGGTTAGGGTTAGGGTGAGGGTTTGGTTTAGGGTTAGGGTGAGGGGTAGGGTGATGGGTTAGGGTGAGGTTTAGGGTTAATGTGAGTGTTAGGGTTAGGTTTAGCATTAGTGTGAGGATAATGGTTAAGGTGTGGGTTAGGCTGAGAGTGAAGTTTAGGGTTAGCGTTAGGATTAGGGTGAGGTTTTGGGTGAAGGTTAAGGTAAGGGTTAGGGTTAGTATGAGGGTGAGGGTAAGAGTTAGGTTTAGGGTGAGAGTTAGAGTTAAGGTGAGGTTTAGGATAGGGTTAGGGTGAGGGTTAAGGTGATAGTGATGGTTAGGTTGAGGGTGAGGATAAGGATTACGATGAGAGTTAGGGTTAAGGTTAGGGTTAGGGTTATGGTGTGTGTAAGGTTTAGGATGAGGTTTAGGTTGAGGGTGAGGTTTAGGGGTAGCATTAGAGTTAGGGTGAAGGTTAGGCTTAGGGTGAGGGTGAGGGTTAGAGTTATGTTTAGGGATAGGGTTAGGTTGAGGGTAAGGTTTAGGGTGACGGTTAGGGTGAGCGTGAGGGTTAGCGTTAGGTTGATGGTTAGGGGGAGTGTTAGGGTGAGGGTTAGGTTTAGGTTTAGGGTTAGGGTGAGTGTTAGGCTGAGGGTAAGGGTTAGGGTGAGGGTGAGGGTTAGGGAAAGCATTATTGTTAGGGTTAGGGTTTGGGTGAGTGTTAGGGTTAGGGTTAGGGTGATGGAGAGTGTTAGGGTTAGCTTTAGGGTTAGGGTGAGGGTGAGGGTTATGGTTAGTGTGAGGGTTAGGGTTAGGTTTAGGGTGAGGATTAGGGTTAGGGTGACAGTGAGGTTAAACGTTAGGTTTAGGATTAGGCTTAGGTGTAGAGTTAGGCTTAGGCTGAGGGTGAGGGTGAGGGTCATCGTTAGGTTTAGGGTGGGGTTATTGTTTTGGTTAGGTTTACGGTGAGGGTGAGGGTAAGGGTTAGGGTTAGGGTGATGGTGAGGGTGAGGGTGAAGTTGAGGGTTAGGTTTAACGTGAGGGTTATGGTTAGGATGAGGGTTAGGATGAGAGTTAGTTAGGGTTAGGCTGAGGGTAATGATTAGTGTGAGGGTTAGGGTTAGGGTGAGGGTCAGGATTAGATTTAGGGTGAGGGTTAGGATTAGGATTAGGGTTAGGGTTAGGGAGAGTTTTAGGGATAGGGTTAGGGTTAGGGTGAGGGTTTTGGTTAGAGTTAGGTTTAGAGTTATGGTGAGGGTGAGGGTGAGGTTTAGGTTTTGGATTTGGGTTAGGGTTAGGGTTAGGCTGAGGCTGAGTTTGAGGGTGAGGGTGAGGGTGCGGGTTAGGGTTAGGGTGAGGGTGAGCGTCAGGGTTAGTGTTGGGGTTACAGTTAGGATGAGGGTTAGGGTTAGGGTTAGGATGTGGGTTAGGCTGAGGTTTAGGGTCTGGGTTCGAGTGAGGGTAATGGTTAGGGTGAGAGTTTGGGTGAGGGTGATGGTGAGGTTTGGGCTTAGGTTTAGTGTGAGGTTTATGTTGAGGGTAAGGGTTAGGGTGAGGATAAGGGTGATGGTGAGTTTGAGGGTTAGGCTTAGGGTTAGGGTGACGTTTAGGGTGAGGGTAAGTGTTAGGCTGAGGGTTAGGGTGAGGGTGAGGGTAGGGTTAAGGTGAGGGTAAGGGTAAGGGCGAGGTTTAGGTTTATTGTTGGCATTAGTGTTACGGTGAGGGTGAGGGTTAGGGTGAGGGTTAGGGTTAGGGTTAGGGATAGATTTAGGATTAGAGTTGGAGTTAGGTGGAGTGTGAGGGTTAGGCTGAGTGGTAGGGTTATGGTTAGGGTTAGGGTGAGGGTTAGGTTGAGGGTTAGGGTTAGGGTTAGGGTGAGTGTTAGTGTTAGGGTTAGGTTAGGGTGAGGTTTTGGGTTAGGGTTAGGTTTTGGTTGAGGGTGAGAGCTAGTGTTAGCATTAGGGTAAGGGTTAGGGTTAGGGTTAGGGTGAAGTTGAGGGTGAGGATTACATTTAGGTTTAGGATTAAGGTTAGGGTTAAGTTTATTCTGAGGGTGAGGGTGAGTTTGAGGGTGAGTGTTAGGGTTAGGGTTAGTTTTAGGGTGAGGGCTAGGGTGAGGGTGAGGGTTAGGGTCAGGTTTAGGGTCAGGGTTAGGGTCAGGGTGAGGGTTTCGGTTAGGAAAGGCTTAAGTTTAGGGTTAGGGTGAGGATTAGGGTGAGGGTGATATTTAAGGTGAGGGTTAAGGTAATGGTTAGGGTGACGATTAGGGTTAGGGTGAGGGTGAGGGTTTCAGTTAGGATTGTCGTAGGGTTAGGCTGAGGGTGAGGGTGAAGTTTAAGGTGAGGGTTAGGGTGAGGGTTAGAGTGAGGCTGAGGGTTTCAGTTAGGAAAGGCTTAGGGTTAGGGTTAGGGTGAGGATTAGTGTGAGGGTTAGGTTTAATGTGAGGCTTAGGGTTAGGGTTAGGGTGAGGGTGAGGGTTAGGGTTAGGGATAGGGTTAGGATGAGGGTTAGGCTGAGGGTTTGGGTTAGGGATTGGGTGAGGCTTAGGGTTAGGGTGAGGGTTAGAGTGAGGCTTAATGTTAGGTTTAGGATTAAGGTTAGGGTGAGGGTTAGGGTTATGGTTAGCATTAAGGTAAGGTTGAGGGTTAGGGTTAGGGTTAGGTTTAGGATTAGGTTTAGGCTGAGGGTTAGGGTTAGGGTTAGGGTTAAGGTTAGGTTGAGGGTTAGGCTGAGGGTAACGGTTAGGGTGAGCGTAATGTTGAGGGTGAGGGATAGGTTTAAGGTGAGGGAAGGGTTAGGGAGAGGTTTAGGGTATGGTTGAGGGTTAATATTAGCATTAGTTTTACAGTTAGGGTGAGGGTTAGGTGAGGTTGAGGGTAAGGGTTAGGGTGAGGACTAGGGCTAGGGTGATGGTTAGGGTGAAGGTTCGTGTTAGTGTTAGGATTAGGGTGAGGGTTAGGGTTAGGATATGTGTGAGGATTAGGGTTACGTTTAGGGTTATGGTGAGGGTAAGGGTTAGGGTGAGGTTTATGGTGAGGGTAAGGGTTAGGGTGAGGTTTATGGTGAGGGTGAGGTTTAGGGTTATGGTGAGGGTGAGGTTTAGGGTTAGGTTTAGGGTGAGGTTTAGGGTTAGTGTGAAGGTTAGGGAAAGTCTTAGATTTAGGGTGAGGTTCGGGGTTAGGTTTAGGGTTAGAGTTAGGGTGAGGTTGAGGGTGAGGGTTAGGTTTAGGATTAGGGTTAGGGTTGGGGTTAGGCTGAGGGTGAGGGATAGGGTTAGGGTGAGGGTAAGGGGGAGGGTTAGAGTGAGGGAGAGGGGTAGGTTTCGGATTAGGGTTAGGGTTAGGGTGAGGGTTATGCTTATTTTGAGGGCGAGGGTTAGTGTTAGGATTAGGCTTAGATGTAGTGTTAGGCTTAGGGTGAGGGTGAGGGTGATTGTTAGGGTAAGGGTGATGGTGAGGGTGAGGGTGAGTGTTAGGTTTAGGTTGAGGTTTACGTTATGTTTAGGGTTAGGTAATGATGAGGGTGAGGTTTAGGGTGAGGTTGAAGGTGAGGTTGAGGGTGAGGGTGAGCTTTAGGGTTTGGGTGTGGGTTAGGGTTAGGGTTAGGATGAGAGTTAGGCTGAGGGTTAACGATGGGGTTAGGGTGAGGGTTAGCGTTAGGGTGAGTGTGAGGGTTAGGGTTTGAATTGGAGTTAGTGTTAGGGTTAGTGTGAGGTTGAGGTTGAGGCTGAGGGTGACGGTTAGGGGGAGGGTTAGGGTGAGTTTAAAGATGAGGTTTAGGGTTAGTATGAGGGTGAGGGTTAGAGTTAGGTTTAGGGTGAGGATTAGGTATAGGGTGAGATTTAGTGTAATGTTATGGTGAGGGTGTGGGTTCGGGTGAGGTGAGTTTTAGGGTGTGGGTGACGTTTAGGGTTAGGGTGAGGGTTAAGTTTAGGGTTATGGTTCGGGTGAGGGTAAGTTTTAGGGTTAGGGTGAGGATTAGGGTTAGGGTTAAGGTTATGATGAGGGTTAGGTTTAGGGATAGGTTTAGGTTGAGGGTTAGGCTGACGGTTAGGGTTAGTGTTTGGGTGAGGGTAAGGGTTAGGATGAGTGTTAGGGTGAGGGTGAGGTTTAGGGTGAGGGTCAGCATTAACGTGAGGGTTAGGGTGAGGGTGAGGAATATTGTTAAAGTGAGGGTAAGGGTTAGGGCGAGGTTTAGGGTGATTTTGAGGGTTAATGTTAGTATTAGATTTATGGTGAGGGTGAAGGTTAGGGTGAGGGTTAGGGTTAGGGTTAGGTATAGGGTGAGGAATAGGGTTAGGGTTAAGTTTAGGGTGAGCGTTAGGTTAAAGTTTAGTGTTAGGGTTAGGGTTAGGGTGAGGGTTGGTGGAGGGTTAGGGTTAGGGTTAGTGTTAGGATTAGGTTGAGGTTTAAGGTGAGCGTTAGGGTGTGGTTTAGGTTTTAGGTTAGGGTGAGGTTTAGGGTGAGGTTTATTTTTAATGTTAGGTTTAGGGTTAGGGTGAGTGTTATGGTGAGGGTAAGGGTTAGAGTGAGGGTTAGGGTGAGGGTGAGAGTTAGGGATAGCATTAAGGTTAGGGTTAGAGTTTGGGTGCAGGTTAGGGTTAGGGTTAGGGTGATGGTGAGTCTTAGGGTTAGCTTTAGGGTTAGGGTTAGGGTGAGGGCTAGGGTTAAGGTTAGAGTTAGGGTGAGGTTTAGGTTTACGGTGAGTGTGAGGATTAGGTTTAGGTGTAGGGTTATGCTTAGGGTGAGGGTGAGGGTGAGGGTCATAGTTAGGTTTAAGGTGAGGATTAGGGTTAGGGTTGGGGTGAGGGTTAGGGTTAGGGTGATGTTTAATGTAAGGGTGAGGTTGAGGTTGTAGGTAAGAGTTTAGGTGAGGTTTAGGGTTAGGTTGAGGGGAAGGTTGAAGGTGAGGGTTAGGGTTAGGTTTAGGGTTAGGGTGAGGGTGAGGTGTAGTGTTAGCATTAGGGTTAGGGTTAGGATTAGGGTGACGGTGAGGGTTAGGTTTAGGTCTTGGAATAGTGTTAGGGTTAGGGTTAGGCTGAGGGTGGGGGTGAGGTTGAGGTTGAGGGTTAGGTTTAGCTTAGTTTTAGGGTCAGGGCTAGGGTGAGGGTGAGGGTTAGGGTGAGCGTGAGGGTTTCATTTACGAAAGGCTTAGGGTTAAGGGTAGGGTGAGGATTAGGGTGAGGGTGAGGTTTAAGGTGAGCGTTAGGGTTAGGGTGAGGATTAGCGTTAGGGTTAGAATGAGGGTTAAGGTTAGGGTGATGTTTAGGTTGCGGGTGAGGATGAGGGTGAGGGTGAGTTTTAGGGTGAGGGTTAGGGTGTAGGTGAGAGTTAGGTTTAGGTTGAGGGTTAGGGTGACCATGAGGGTTAGGGTGAAGGTGAGGCTTAGGGTTATATTTAGGGTGAGTGTTAGGGGAGTCTTAGTGTGAGGATTAAGGTTAGGTTTAGGGTTATGGAGAGGGTAATGTTTAGGATGAGGTTTAGGGTGTGGGTGAGGGTTAGGGTTAGCGTTAGATTAAGGGGGAGGGTTAAGGTGAGTGTTAGGGTTAGGGTGAGGCTGAGGGTTATGGTTAGGGTGAGGGTTGGTGTTAGGGTGAGTGTCAGGGTTAGTGTTAGGGTTAGAGTTAGGGTGATGGTGAGGGTTAGGGTTAAGATTAGGGTTAGGGTTAGGGGTTGGCTGAGGTTTACGGTGAGGGTTAGGTTTAGGGTGTGGGTTAGGTTTATGGTTAGGGTTCGGGTTTGTTTGAGTGGTAGGGTTAGGGTTAGGAAGAGGGTTTTGCTGATTGTTGGGATTAGGGTTAGGGTTATGTTGAAGGTAAGGTTTAGGGTGAGGGTCAGGGTGAGTATTGGGTTTAGGTTGAGGGTTGAGTGAGCATTAGGGTGAGGATTAGGTTTCGGTTGAGGGTTAGGGGGAGGGTTAGAGTGAGCTTTAGTGTTAGTGCTAGGGTTAGGGTTAGCGTGAGGTTTCGGGTGAGGGTAAGGGTTAGAGTGATGTTTAGGTTGAGGGTGAGGGTTAAGGCTAGCATTAGTGTTAGGGTTAATGTGAGGGTTAGGGTTATAGTGAGCGTTAGGGTTAGGGGATGGGTTAGGATTAGGGTAAGGGTTAGGGTGAGGTTTAGGGTTAGGGTGATGTTTAGTTTGAGGGTTTAGGTGAGCGTGAATGTTCCGTTCAGAGTTAGGGTTAGGGTTAGGTTTAGGGATAGTGTTAAGGTGAGGGTTATGGTGACCGTTAGGGTTAGGGATAGGTTTAGTTTGCAGGTTAGGGTGAGGGTAAGGGTTAGGGTGTGTTTTAGGGTGAGGGTTAGGGTGAGGGTGAGAGGTAGTGTTAGCATTAGAGTTAGGGTGAGGGTGAGGGTTAGGATGAAGATTAGGGATAGGGTGAGGATTAGGGTTAGTGTGAGGGTTAGGGCTAGGGTTATGGTTAGTGTGAGGATAAAGGTTAGGGTGAGGTTTAGGGTGAGGCTGAGGTGTAGGGTTAGCGTTAGGGATAGGGTGAGCGTTAGGGTAGGGGTTAGCTTTAGGGTGAGGGTTAGGGTTAGGTTTATGGTGAGGGTTAGGGTTAGGGTGATGTTTATGGTGACGGTGAGTGTTAGGTTGAGCGTGAGGGTGTGGGTGACGGTTAGGTTTAGGGTTAGGCTTTGGGTTAGGGTTAGGTTGAGAGTGAGGGTGAGGGTGAGGGTTAGGTTTAGGATTAGGGTTAGGGTTAGTGTGAGTGTTAAGTTGAGGAAGAGGGTTTGGATGATGGTGAGGGTTAGGGTGTGGGCGAGGGTTAGGGTTAGGGTGAGGATTAGGGTTAGACTTAGGGTTAGAGTTATGGTGAGGGTAAGGGTTCGCCTGAGGTTTAGGGTGAGGGTTAAGGTGAGGGTGAGAGGTAGGGTTAGCATTAGATTTAGGGTGAGGTTGAGTCTTAGGATGAGGGTTAGGGTGAGAGTTAGGTTTATGCTTAGGGTTAGGCTGTGTGTGAGGGTGAGGGTGAGGGTAAATGTTAGGATCAGGGATACGTTTAGTGTGAGGGTTAGGGTTTGGCTGAGGGTTAGGGTTAGGTTGATGTATATTGTGAGGGTTAGGGTTAAGGTGAGGGTGTTAGAGTGAGTCTGAGGGTTCAGGTGAATCTGAGGGTTAGGGTGTGGTTGAGGGTTAGGGTTAAGGTGAGTGTTAGCCTGACGGTGAGGGTTAGGGTGAGGATGAGGGTCAGATTTAGTGTTAGGGTTATGGTGAGGTTTAGGTTTAGGTTTAGGGTAAGGTTGAGAGTTACGGTGAGGTGTAGGGATAGGGTTAGGGTGAGGGTTAGGGTGAGGGTGAGGGTTAGGGTTGGGGATAGAATGAGTGTTAGGGTGAGGGTGAGGGTTAGGGTGCTTGTGAGAGTGAGGGTTTCGGTTAGGTAAGGGTTAGGGTTATTTTTAGGGTGAGGATTAGGTTGAGGTTGAGGGTTATTGTGAGTGTCAGTGTTAGGGTGAGAGTTAGGGTCAGGATTTGGGTGAGTGTTAGAGTTAGGGTGATGTTTAGTATTAGGGTAAGGGTTAGGATTCGGGTGAGGTTGTGGGTTAGGGTGTGGGTGAGGGTTAGAGTTAGGTTGAGTGTTAGGTTGACTGTGAGTGTTAGGGTGAGGGTGAGGGTTATGGTTAGTTTTAGGTTTAGGGTTAGGGTTATGGTGAGTGTTAGGGTGAGGGTTAGGGTGACCGTAGGGTTAGGGTTAGGGTGAGGGTTAAGGTTAGTTTGAGGGTTGTCATTAGGGTTAGGGTGAGGGTAAGGTTTAGGGTGAGATTTAGGGGGAGGGATAGGGTTAGGGTTAAGTTGAGGGCTAGGGTGAGGGTGAGGGTTAGGTTGAGGGTGAGGGTGAGGGTGAGGTTTTCGGTTAGGTAAGGTTTAGGGTTAGGTTTAGGGTGAGGTTTAGGGGAGTGTGAGGGTTAGGTTGTAGGTTAGGGGTAGGGTGAGGGTTAGGGTTAGGGTTAGGATGTGGGTTAGCGTTAGGGTGATGTTTAGTGTGAGGGTGAGGGTTACTGTTAGGGTTAGCCTTAGGGAAAGGGTTAGGGTTAGCATTAGGTTAAGGTGAGAGTGAGGGTTTGGGTGAGGGTTAAGTTTAGGGATAGGTTCAGTATTTGGGTGAGGGATATTTTTAGGGTGAGGGTTAGGCTGAGGGGTAGGGTTAGGGTTAGTGTGAGGATTAGGTTTAGTGTGAGGTTTAGGGTTAGCGTTAGGGTGAGATTTAGGTTTAGTGCGAGGGTTAAGGTTAGGGTGAGGGTGAGGGTGAGGTTTAGTGTTAGCATTAGGTTTAGGGTTAGGGTTAGGGTGAGGGTTAGGGTTAGGGTTAGGGTTAGGGTAAGGGTTAGGGTTAGGGCTGGTGTGAGGGTTAGAGTTAGGGTGAGGGCTAGTGTGAGGGTGAGAGTTAGGGTGAGGGTGAGGGTGAGGATGAGGTTTTTCGTTAGGTAAGGGTTAGGGTTAGGGTTAGGGTGAGGATTATTGTGCGGTTGTGGTTTAGGGTTAGGGTGAGGGTGAGGGTGAGGGTGAGGTTTAGGGTTAGGGTTAGTGTGAGGGTTAGGGTTAGGGTGAGGGTTATGGTTAGGGTGATTTTTATTGTGAGGCTGAGCGTTAGGTTGAGGTTGAGTCTTCGGGTGAGAGTTGGGGTTAGGTTTAGGGTTACGGATAGGATTAGGTTGAGGGTAAGGTTTAGAGTGAGGGTCAGGGTGAGGGTGAGGGTTAGTGTTAGGGTGAGGGTTAGCGTTAGCGTTAGGGTTAGGGTGAGGTTGAGGGTTAGGGTTAGGTTTAGGTTTAGGAGTAAGTTTGGGCTGAGGGTTAGTGTTAGGGTTAGTGTGAGGGTTAGGGTTAGGGTTAGGGTTCGCCTTAGGTTGAGGCTAAAATTTAGGGTGAGGTTTAGGGTGAGGGTGAGCGTTACGGTTAGGGTGATGATTAGGGTGAGGTTTACGCTTAGGGTAATGGTTAGGATTAGGGTGAGGTTTAGGGTGAGGATTAGGTTTAGGCTTAGGGTGCGGGTGAGGGTTAGCTTGTGGGTAAGTGTTAGGGTGAGGGTGAGGCTTAGGTTTAGGGTCAGGGTAATGTTTAGAGTGAGGGTTAGGTTTAGGATTTGCGTGAGGGTTAGGGTTAGCATTAGGGTTAGGGTGAGAGTGAAGGTTAGGGTGAGGAATAAGGCTAAGTTTAGGGACAGGGTGAGGATTAGGGTTAGGGTTAGGTTTAGGGTGAGGGTTAGGCTGAGGGGTAGGCTTAGGGTTAGGGTGAGGGTTAGGTTTAGTGTGAGGTTTAGGGTTAGCGTTAGGGTGAGGGTTAGGTTTAGTGTGAGGGTTAGGTTTAGGGTTAGGGTGAGGGTTATGGTTAAGGATAATTTGAGGATTAGGTTTAGACTTAGGTTTAGGGTGAGGGTTAGGCTGAGGGGTAGGGTTAGAGTTAGTATGAGGTTTAGGTTTAGTGTGAGGGTAAGGGTTAGGGTTATGGTGATGGTAAGGTTAGGATGAGGGTTAGGGTGAGTGTGAGTTTTAGGGTTAGCATTAGGTTTAGGGTTAGTGTTAGGATGAGGGTTAGGTTTAGGGTTAGGGTGAGGGTGAGGGTGAGGATGAGGGTTAGTGTTAGGGCTGGGGTGAGGGTTAGAGTTAGGGTGAGGGCTAGTGTGAGGGTGAGGGATAGGGTGAGGGTGAGGATGACAGTGAGGTTTTTGCTTAGGTAAGGGTTAGTGTTAGGGTTAGGGTGAAGAATAGGGTGAGGGTGTGTGTTAGGGTTAGGTTTAGGGTTTGGGTGAGGGTGAGGATGAGGGTGAGGGTTAGGGTTAGTGTGAGGATTAGGGTTACGGTGAAGGTTAGGGTTAGGGTTAGGGTGAGGGTTAGGGTTAGGGTGATTTTTGGTGTGAGTGTGAGGGTTAGATTGAGGTTGAGTGTTCATGTGAGAGTTAGGGTTAGGTTTAGGGTTAGGGAGAGGGTTATGTTGAGGGTAAGGGTTAGAGTGAGTGTTAGGGTGAGGGTAAGGGTTAGGGTTAGGCTGAGGATTAGGGTTAGTGTTAGAGTTAGGGTGAGGGTGAGAGTTAGGGTTAGCATTAGGGTTAGGATGAGGGTTAGGCTGAGGGTTAGGGTTAGGGTTAGTGTGAGGGTTAGGGTTAGGGTTAGGTTAAGGGTTATGGTGAGGGTTAGGGTTAGGTTTAGGGTTAGGATAAGGGTTAGGCTGAGGGTTAGGTTAAGTGTTAGTGTGAGTGTTAGGTTTAGGGTGAGGGTTTCGGTTAGGTTGAGGGTAAAGTTTCGAGTGAGGTTTAGGGTTAGTGTGAGGTTTAGGGTTTAGGTGAGGCTTAGGGTCAGGGTTAGGCATAGGGTTATGGTTAGGGTTAGGATGAGGTTTAGGGTGAGGGTTAGGTTTAATGTTAGGGTGTTGGTAAGTGTTAGGGTGAGGGTTAGGGTGAGCGTGAGGGTTAGGCTTAGGGTGAGGGAAAGGTTTAGGTTGAGGGTTAGGGTGAGCATGAGGGTTTGTGTTAGCTTTAGGGATAAGGAGAGAGTGAGGGTTAGGTGAGGGTTAAGTTTAGGGATAGTGTGAGGATTAGCGTGCGGGTTTTTTTAGGGTGAGGTTTAGGCTGAGGGGTAGGGTTAGGTTTAGGGTGAGGATTAAGTTTAGTGTGAGGTTTAGGGTTAGCATTATGGTGAGTTTTAGGTTTACTGTGAGGGTTAGGGTTAGGGTTAGGGTGAGGGTGAGCTTTATGGTTAGCATTAGGTTTAGGGTTAGGGTTAGGATGAGGGTTAGGGTTAGGGTGAGGGTGGGGTTGAGGCTGAGGTTGAGTGGTAGGGTTAGGTTTAGTGTGAGGGTTAGTGTTAGGGTTAGGGTTAGTGTGAGAATAAGGGTTAAAATGAGTGTTAGGATGAGGGTGAGGGTTAGTGTTATTGTTAGGGTTAGTGTGAGGTTTAGGGTGAGGTTTAGCTTTAGGGTGAGTTTTAGGATTATGGTTAGCGTGAGGGTTAGGGTTAGGGTGATGTTTAGGGTGAGGTTGTGGGTTAGTGTGAGGGTGAGGGTTAGGGTGAGGATGAGGGTGAGGGTGAGGGTGAGTGTTAGGGTTAGGTTTATGGTTAGAGTTAGGGTGAGTTTGAGGTCATGCTGAGGGTGATGGGGAGAATGAGGGTGAGGGTTAGGGTAACAGTGAGGGTTCGGGTTAGGGTTAGGGTTAGTGTTAGGGTGAGGGTTAGGTTGAGGGTAATGGTTAGGATGAGGGCTAGGATGAGGGTTAGGTTTAGTGTTAGTGTGTGGGTTAAGGTTAGGGTTAGGGTTAGGATGAGGTTTAGGGTGTGGGTAAGTGTTAGGGTGAGGGTTAGTTTGAGGGTGAGGGTTAGGTTTAGGGTGAGGGTAATTGTTAGGTTGAGGGCTTGGGTGAGTGTGAGTGTTAGGGTAAACATTAGGGTTCAAGGATAGGGTGAGGATTTGGTTTGGGATAGGTTTAGGGTGAGGGTTAGGCTGAGGGGTAGGGTTACAGTTAGTTTGAGGGTTAGGTTTAGTTTGAGGGTTAGGGTTAGGATTAGGGTGACAGTAAGGTTTAGGGTGAGGTTTAGGGTGAGTATGAGTTTTAGGGTTAGCATTAGGTTTAGCGTTAGTGTTAGGATGAGGGTGAGGGTTAGGTTTAGGGTTAGGGTGAGGTTGAGGATGAGTTTTATGGTTAGGTTTAGGGTGAGGGTTAGAGTTAGGGTTAGGGATTGGGTGAGGGTTAAGTTTAAGGTGAGGTTGAGGTTGAAGGTGAGGTTTTCTGTTAGGTAAGTGTTAGGGTTAGGGTTAGGGTGAGGATTAGGATGACCTTTTGGGTTAGGGTTAGGGTTAGGGTGAGGGTGAGGGTGAGGGTGAGTGTGAGGGTGAGGGTGAGAGTTAGTGTTAGGATGAATGTTAGGGTTAGGATTAGGGTGAGGGTGAGGGTGAGGGTGAGGGTTAGGGTTAGGGTTAGTGTGAGTTTTAGGGTTAATGTGAGGGTTAGGTATAGGGTGAGGGTTAGGGTTAGGGATAGGGTGATGGTTAGGGTTAGGGTGATCTTTAATGTGAGGGTGAGGTTTAGGGTGAGGGTTAGTGTTCGTGTGAGATTTAGGGTTAGGTTTAGGTTTAGGGATTGCGTTAGGTTGAGGGTAATTTTTAGGGTGAGGGTGACGGTGAGGGTTAGGGTGAGGTTTAAGTTTAGGATGATTGTTAGGTTGAGGGTTAGGGTTAGGGTTTGTGTGAGGGTTAGGGTTAGGGTTAGGGTTACGGTGAGGGTTAGGCTTAGGATTAATGTTAGGGTTAGCGTGACGTTGAGGGTTACATTTAGGGTTAGGGTTAGGTTGAGAGTTAGGATTAGCGTTAGTGTGAGTGTTAGGTTTAGGTTTAGGGTTTGGGTTAGGTTGAGGGTAAATTTCAGGGTGAGTGTGAGGGTTAGGGTTAGGGTGAGGGTTAGGTTGAGTTTTGGGGTTAGGGTTAGGGTGAGGATTAGGGTGAGGGTTAGGTTTAGGGTTAGGTTTAGCGTGAAGGTAAGTTTTAGGGTGAGGATTAGGATGAGGTTGAGTGTTAGGTTTAGCATTAGGGTGAGGGTGAGTGTGAGGGTTAGGGTTAAGGTTAGTGATAGTTTGAGGTTTAGGGTTAGGTTTATGGTTAGGCATAGGGTGAGGATAAGGGTTAGTGTGAGGGTTAGGGTGAGGGTGAGGTATAATATTAGCATTAGCTTTAGGGTTAGGGGACGGATGAGAGTTAGTGTTATGTTGAGGGTGAGGTTGAGGGTGAGGGTGTGTGTTAGGTTTAGGTTGAGGGTCAGGGTGAGGGTTAGGGTTAGTTTGAGGGTTAGGTTTAGGGTGAGTGTTAGGGTTAGTGTTAGGGTGAGTGTGAGGGTAAGGGTGATGATTATTGTGAGTGTGAGGTTATAGTGAGTGTTAGTGTTCGGTGAGGGATCAGGTTCAGGTGAGTGTGAGAGTTAGGGTGTGCTTGAGGGATAGGTTTAGTGTGAGGGTTAGGGTGACGGTGAGTGTCAGGGTGAGGGTGAGGTTTAAATTTAGGGTTAGGGTTAGGGTGAGTGTTAGGGTTAGGGTTAGGTTTAGTGGGAGAGTTAGGGTGAGGTGTCCGGATATGGTTAGGGTGAGGGTTAGGGTTAGGGTTTGGGTTAGTGTTCGGATAAGGGTTAGGGTGAGGGTAAGGGTTAGGATTAGCGTTAGGATGAGGGTTAGGGTTAGGGTTAGGGTGAGCGTGAGGGTGAGGTTGAGGTTTTCGGTTAGGTATGGGTTAGGGTTATGGTTAGGGTGAGGATTAGGTTGAGGGTGTGGATTACAGTTAGGGTTAGGTTTAGGACTACAGTGAGCATGAGGGTGAGGGTTAGGGTGAGGGTGAGGGTGAGGGTTAGGTTTAGGGTTAGTGTGAGGGTTAGGGTTTCGGTCAGGGTTAGGGTTAGTGTGAGGGTTAGGGTTAGCGTTAGGGATAGGGTGAGGGTTAGGATGAGGTTTAGGGTTAGGGTGAGGTTGAGGTTAGGGTGAAGGTGAAGGTGAGGTTTTCTGTTAAGTAAGGGTGAGGGTTATTTTTAGGGTGAGGATCAGGTTGTGGTTGAGGGTTAGCGTGAGTGTTAGGTTTACGGTGAGGGTTAGGGTTAGGATTTGGGGGAGGGTTAGGGTGAGGGTGAGGTTTAGCGTTGGGTTTAGGGTGAGGGTTAGGGTTAGGGTGAAGTTGAGATTGAAGGTTAGGGTGAGGGTTAGGGTTAGGGTTAGGGTTAGTGTGAGTCTTAGGGTTAGGATGAGGGAAAGTGTTAACTTTAGGCTTATGGTGAGGGCTAGGGTGAGGGTGAGGGTTAGTTTGAGGTTGAGGGTGAGGTGAGTGTTTCGGTTAGATAAGGGTTAGTGTTAGGGTTAGGGTGAGGATTAGTGGAGAGTGAGGGTTATGTCGAGGGATTGGGTTAGGGTGAGGTTTAGGGTTAGGGTTAGGGTGAGGTATAGCGATAGGGTGATGTTTATTATGAGGGTGAGGGTTAGTGTTAAGGTTAGGGTTAGGGAAAGTGTTTGGGTTAGGGTTAGGGTTAGTGTGAGGTTTAGGGTGATGGGTATTGTTAGAGTTAAGGTGAGGGTTAGGGTTATTGTGAGGGTTTGGGTTAGGTTTAGGATTAGTGTGAGGATAAGGGTTAGGGTGAGGTTTAGGATGTGGGTGAGGGTTAGGATAATCGTTAGGGTGAGGGTGAGGTTAGGGTTTGTGTTAGGATTTGGGTTAGGGTTAGGGTTAGTGTGAGGTTAGTGTTAGGGTGATGTTGAGGGTGGTGGTGAGGGTTTGGGTGAGGATGAGGATGAGGGTTAGTTTGAGGGTGAGGGTGAGGGTGAGGGTTACAGTTAGGGTTAGGGTTAGGGTTAGGGTGAGGGTTAGTGTAAGGGTTAGGTTTAGGGTTAGGTTTAGGGTGCGGGTGAGGTTGAGGGTAAGTGTTAGGGTGAGGGTTAGGGTTCTTGTTAGGATTAGGTTTAGGTTGAGTGTGAGGGTTAGGGTTAGGTTTATGGTGAGGGAAAGGGTGAGGGGCAGGGTTAGGTTGAGTGTGAGGGTTTGGATGAGGGTGAGGGTTAATGTGTGGGTGACGGTTAGGGTTAGGGTGAGGATTAAACTGATGGTAAGGTTCAGGATGAAGGTGAAGATTAGGGTGAGCATTAGGGTGAGGGTTAGGGTTAGTGTTAGTGTGAGGATTAGGGTTAAGGTTAGGGTTAGGTTTAGGGATATGATGAGGGTAAGGGTTAGGTTGAGGTTTAGGGTGAGTTTGAGGGTTAGGGTAAGCTTTAGTGTTTGGGTGAGGGTTAGGGTGAGGGTTAGGGTTAGGGTGAGGGTGAGTGTGAGGGGTAGGGTTAGGGTTAGGGTGTGAGTTAAGTTTAGGATGAGGGTTAGGTATAGGGTTTGTTTTAGTGTGAGAGTTAGGCTTAGGGTTAGGATTAGAGTTAGGGTGAGGGTAAGGCTTAGGGTGAGGTTTAGGGTGAGGTTGTGTGCTAGTGTGAGGGTGAGGGTTAGGGTTTTAATTAGGGTTAGGCTGAGGGTGAGTTTGAGTGTTAGGGTGAGGGTTAGGGTTAAGGGGAGTGTTAGGGTTGGGGTTAGGGTTAAGTTTAAGGTGATGATTAGGGTTAGGGTTAGGATGAGTTTTAGGTTCAGGGTTAGGGTTAGGGTTAGGGTGAGGGTAAGGGTTAGGGTGAGGGTGAGGGTTAGGATTAGGCATAGGGTTAGTGTGAGAGTTAGAGTGAGGGTTAGGGTTAGGGTTAGATTTAGGGTTAAGGTGAGTATTAGGTTGAAGGTTAGGGGTAGGGTTAGTGTTAGGTTTAGCATGAGGCTTTGGGATAGGGTTAGGGTTAGGGTTAGAGTTTGGGTTAGGGTTAGTATTAGAGTTAGGGTGAGGTTAAGGCTTAGGGTGAGGGATATTGTGATGTTGAGGATTAGGGTTAGGGTGAGGGTGACGGTAAGTCTTAGGGTGAGGGCTGAGGTTAGGGTTAGGATTTGGGTGAGTGTTAAGGTTATGGTGAGGATGAGGGTGAGGGCTAAATTTAGGATTAGTGTTATGGTTAGCATGAGGGTTATGGATAGGGTTAGGTTTAGGGTGAGGATTAGGATTAGGGTTAGGTTTAGTGGTAGGGTGAGGGTGAGGGTGAGGGTTAGTGTTTGGATTAGGTTTAGGGTAAGGGTTAGTGTGAGGGTTAGGCTGAGTGGTAGGGGTAGGTTTAGGGTAAGTGTGAGGGTAAAGTTGATGGTGAGGGTTAGGGTTTGGGTGAGGATTAGGAATAGCATTAGGGTTAGGGTTAGTGTGAGTGTTAGGATTAGGGTTAGGGTGAGGGTGAGGTGTATGGTTAGCATTAGGGTTACAATTAGATTTAGGTTGAGGGTTAGTGTTAAGGTAGGGTTAGGGTGAATGTGAGGGTGAGGGTTAGGGTTAGGGTGAGGGTGAGGGTTACGGTGAGTGTTAGGGTTTGGGTGAGGTTGAGGTTAAGTGTTAGGGTGAGGGATAGGGTTAGGATTAGGGTTATGGAGAGGGTGAGAGTAAGGGTTAGGTTTAGGATTAGGGTTAGGTTTAGGGTGAGGGTTAGGGATAGGTTAAGGGTTAGGGTGAGGGTTAGGGTTATGGTTAGGGTTAGAGTTAGGTTGAGGTTGAGGGTGAGGGTTCGGGTTTGGATTAGGGTTAGGGTTAGGTTTAGGCTGAGATTGAGGTTGAGGGTGAGGGTGAGGGTTAGGGTTAGGGTGAGTGTTAGGTTTGGGGTTAGGGTTAAGGTTAGGGTGAGGGTTAGGGCTAGGCTTAGGCTTAGGATGAGGGTTAGGCTGAGGGTTAGGGTTAGGATTAGGGTGATTGTAAGGGTTAGGGTGAGGGTTAGGTTGAGAGTGAGTGATAGGATTAAGCTTAGGTTTAGGGTGAGGGTTAGGGTGAGGGTGAGTTTGACGTTTATGTTTAGCATTAGGCTTAGGGTTAGGGTTAGGGTTAGGTTTAGGGCTAGGGTTATGGTTAAGGTTAGAATTAGAGTGAGGGTAAGGGTGAGGATTTGGGTTTTGATTAGGGTTAGTGTTAGGGTTAGGGTGAGGGTTAGGCTGAGTTGTAGGGTTAGGGTTGGGTGAGGGCGATGGTGAGGGTGAGGTTTAGGGTGAAGTTTAGGGTGAGGGTGAGAGTGACAGTTAGTGTTAAGTTGAGTCTTAGGGTGAGTGTGAGTGATAGTGTTAGCATTAGGTTTAGTGTTAGGGTTAGGTTTCGGTGACAGTTAGGTTTAGGGTTAGGGTTAGAGTTAGAGTGAGGGTGAGGTGAGGGTTAGGGTTTTGATTAGGGTTAGTGTTAGGGTTCGGGTGAGGATTAGGCTGAGCGGTAGGGTTAGGGTTAGGTTGAGGGTGAGGGTGAGGGTAAGGTTAGTGTGAGGGTTAGGGTGAGGGTGAGGGTTAGGGATAGCTTTAGGTTTAGGGTTAGGGTTAGGGTGAATGTTAGGTCTATGGTGAGGGTGATTGTAAGGGTTAGGTTTAGGATTAGAGTTAGGGTTAGGGTGAAGGTGATGGTTAGGGTTTCGACTAGAGTTAGGGTTAGGTTTAGGCTTAGGTTGAGGTTGAGTGTGAGGGTGAGGGTTAGGATTAGAGTGAGAGTTAGGGTTGGGGTTAGGGTTAAGTTTATGGTGAGGGGTAGTGTTAGGGTTAGGGTTAGGATGAGGGTTAGGCTGAGGGTTAGGGTTAGGCTTAGGGAGAGGTTAAGGGTTAGGGTGAGGGTTAGGGTTAGGCTAAGGGGTAGGATTAGCGTTAGGTTTAGGGTTAGGGTTAGGTTGAGTATTAGGGTTAGGGTTATAATTAAGGTGAGGTTGAGGGTGAGGGGAAGTGTTAGGGTGAGGTTTAGAGTGAGGTTGAGGTTTAGGTTTAGCATTAGGGTTAGGGTGAGAATTAGGGTTAGGGTTAGAGTGAGGGTGAGGGTTACTGTTACCATTAGGGTTAGGGTTAGTGTGAGGGGTAGGGTTAGGGTTATGGTGAGGGCGAAGGTGAGGGTTAGGTTTAGGGTTAGCTGTAGGGTTAAGTTCAGGGTTAGGCTGAGGGTGGGGGTGAGGGTGTGGGTTATGGTTAGGATTAGGGTTAGGTTGAGGTTCAGGGTGAGGGTTAAGGTGAGGATGAGGGTGACAGTTAGGGTTAGGGTGAGGCTTAGGGTGAGTGTGAGTGTTAAGGTTTTGATTAGGGTTAGTGTTAGGGTTATGGTGAGGGTTAGGCTGAGGGGTAGGGTTAGGGTTAGGGTAAAGGTGAGGGTGAGTGTTAAGGTTAGGGTGATGGTTACTGGTGAGGTTGAGGGTTAGGGATAGCATTAGCTTTAGAGTTAGGGGTTGGTTGAGGGTTAGGGTTAGGGTTAGGGTGAGGGAGAGTTTTATGGTTAGCATTAGGGTAACGGTTAGGGTTAGGTTGAGAGTTAGGGTTAGGATAGGGTTAGGATGGGTGTGAGGATGAGGGTTAGGTTTAGGGTTAGGGTGAGGGTTAGGGTTAGGGTTAGGGTGAAGGTTATGTTTAGGGGAGGTTGAGGGTGACTGTTAAGGTGAGGTCTAGGGTTAATGTTATGGTTAGGGTGAGTGTTAAGGTTAGGGTTAGGTTTAGGGTTAGACTGAGGGTTAGGGTGAGGGTTAGGGTTACGTTTAGGGTTAGGGTTAGGGTTATGGTGAGGGTGAGGGTGAGGGCAAGCGTTAGGGTGTGGGTGACGGTTAGAGTTAATGTTAGGTTTAGAG
The DNA here is from genome assembly GCF_024711535.1 of Dipodomys merriami. NCBI lineage: Eukaryota > Metazoa > Chordata > Mammalia > Rodentia > Heteromyidae > Dipodomys > Dipodomys merriami. The sequence continues at coordinate 12,498,905 of NW_027203715.1, read as the reverse complement.
TGAGGGTGAGGGTTGTTATTAGCATTAGGGTAAAGGTTAGGCTTAGTTTGGGGGTTAGGATTAGGGTTAGGTTGAGGGTGAGGATGAGGTTTAGTGTTAGGGTTAGGTTTAGGGTGAGGGATAGGGGGAGGGGGAGGATTAGGCTGAGGGTTAAGGTGAGGGTGAGGGTGTAGGTTAGCAAAGGCTTAGGGTTAGGGTCAGGGTGAGGATTAGGGTGAGGGTGAGTTTTAAGGTGAGGATTAGGTTTAGGGTGACGATTAGGGTTAGGGTTAGGGTGAGGGTTAGGGTTAGATTGATGTTTAGGGTGAGGGTGAGGATTAAGGTAAGGGTGAGGGTGATTGTGAGGGTGAGGTTGTAGGTTGGGGTTAGTTTTAGGGTGAGGGTTAGGGTGTCCATGAGGGTTCAGGTGAAGGTGAGTGTTAGGGGTAAGGTTAGGATGCGGATTAGGTTTAGGTTTAGGGTGAGGTTTAGGGTTAATGTGGGGGTTAGGTTTAGGGTTAGGGTTAGTGTGAGGATAAGGTTTAGGGTGTGGATTAGGGTGAGAATGCGGGTTAGGGTTAGCGTTAGGGTTAAGGTGAGATTTAAGGTTAGGGTGAGGGTTACGGTGAGGTTGAGGTTTAAGTATAGGTTGAGGGTTAGGGTTAGTTTGAGGCTTTCCGTTAGGGTTCTGGTTAGTGTGAGGATAAAGGTTAGGGTGAGGTTTAGGGTGAGAATGAGGGCTAGGGTGAGCGTTAGGTTTAGGGTGAGGTTTATTGTGAGGGTTAGGGTTTGGGTTAGGGTGACGGTGAATGTTAGATTTAGGGTTAAGGTGAGGGTTATATTTAAGTTGAGGGTTAGGTTTAGGCTTACGGTGAGGGTTAATATGAGGGTGAGGGTGAGTTTCAGTGTGAGGTTTAGGGTGTGGATGACGGTTAGGGTTAGGGTGAGGGTGAAGGTGACTGTGAGGGTTAGGGTGAGGGTGAGGATTAGGGTTATGGTGAGAATTAGGGTGGGGGTTAGGGTTAGGGTTAGTGTGAGGATTAGGGTTAAGGTTAGGCTTATTGTTATGATGAGGTTAAGGGTTAGGGTGAGGTTTAGGGTTAGGGTGAGGATTAGGGTTAGCGTTAGGGTTAGGGTGAGGTTTAGGGTTTGGGTTAGGGTGAGGGTTAGGGTTAGGTTTAGGGTGAGGGTTAGGATTAGGGTGAGGGTTAGTGTTATGTTGGGGGTTAGGGTTATGGTTAGGGTGAGGGTTATGTTTAGGGGAGGTTGAGGGTGACAGTTAAGGTGAGGGCTAGGGTTAATGTTATGGTTAGGGTGAGCATTAAGGTTAGGGTTAGGTTTAGGGTTAGACTGAGGGTTAGGGTGAGGGTTTGGGTTACGTTTAGGGTTAGGGTTAGGGTTATGGTGAGGGTGAGGGTGAGGGCAAGCGTTAGGGTGAGGGTGACGGTTAGAGTTAGTGTTAGGGTTAGAGGGAGGGTGAGGGTTGGTGTTAGCATTAGGGTAAAGGTTAGGCTTAGTGTGGGGGTTAGGGTTAGGGTTAGGGTGAGGGTGAGGATGAATGTTAGTGTTAGGGTTAGGTTTAGGGTGAGGGATAGGGTGAGGGGGAGGATTAGGCTGAGGGTTAAGGTGAGGGTGAGGGTGTCGGTTAGGAAAGGCTTAGGGTTAGGGTTAGGGTGAGGATTAGTGAGGTTTAAGGTGAGGATTAGGCTTAGGGTGACGATTAGGGTTAGGGTTAGTGTGAGGGTTAGGGTTAGGGTGATGTTTAGGGTGAGGGTGAGGGTTAAGGTAAGGGTGAGGGTGATGGTAAGCGTGAGGTTGTAGGTTGGGGTTAGGTTTAGGGTAAGGGTTAGGGTTAATCTGGGGTTAGGTTTAGGGTTAAGGTTAGTGTCATGATAAGGTTTAGGGTGTGGATTAGGGTGGGAATGCGGGTTAGGGTTAGCATTAGGGTTAGGGTGAGATTTAAGGTTAGGGTGAGGGTTAGGGTGAGGGTGAGGTTTAAGTTTAGGTTGAGGGTTAGGGTTAGTTTGAGGCTTTCCGTTAGGGTTCTGGTTAGTGTGAGGATAAAGGTTAGGGTGAGGTTATGGGTGAGAATGAGGGCTAGGGTGAGCGTTAGGTTTAAGGTGAGGTTTATTGTGAGGGTTAGGGTTTGGGTTAGGGTGACGGTGAATGTTAGATTTAGGGTTAAGGTGAGGGTTATATTTAAGTTGAGGGTTAGGTTTAGGCTTACGGTGAGCGTTAGTGTAAGGGTGAGGGTGAGGGTCAGTGTGAGGTTTAGAGTGTGGGTGACGGTTAGGGTTAGGGTGAGGGTGAAGGTGACTGTGAGGGTTAGGGTGAGGGTGAGGATTAGGGTTATGGTGAGAATTAGGGAGAGGGTTAGGTTTAGGGTTAGTGTGAGGATTAGGGTTAAGGTTAGGGTTATTGTTATGATGAGGTTAAGGGTTAGGGTGAGGTTTAGGGTGAGGGTGAGGATTAGGGTTAGCGTTAGGGTTAGGGTGAGGTTTAGGGTTTGGGTTAGGCTAAGGGTTAGGGTTAGGGTTAGGGTGAGGGTTAGGTATAGTGTTAGGGTTAGGATGAGGGTTAGGCTGAGGGTTAGGTTTAGGGTTAGGGTGAGGGTGAGGGTGAGGGTAAGGGTTAGGGTGAGGGTTAGGTTGAGTGTAAGGGATACGATTAGGTTTAGGGTTCGTGTGGGCGATAGGGTGAGTGTTATTGTTTGGTTTAGGGTAAGGGTTAGGATGAGGGTTAGGGTGAGCTTAAGGGATTGGTTGAGGGTTAGGTTGTGGGTGAAGGATAGGGTTATTATGAGGGTAAGGATTAGGGTGAGGGTTAGAGTGAGGTTGAGGGTTAGGGTTTGGGTGATTGTAGGGTAAGTGTTAGGGTGTGGGCTACGGTTAACGTTAGGGTTAGGATGAGTGTTAGGGTTACTTTGAGGGTGAGGTTGAGTGTTACCTTTAGGATTAGCTTTAGGGTTAGGGTGAGGGTTAGGGATAGGGTTAGGGTTAGGGTGAGGTTTAGGGTTAGGGTTAAGGTTAGGGTTAGATTTAGAGTGAGGGTGAGGTGAGGTTTAGGGTTTGGATTAAGATTACTGTTAGGGTTAGGGTGAGGGATTAGCTGATGGTAGGGTTAGGGTTATGGTGAGGGTGAGAGTGATTGTTATGGTTAGGGTGATGATTAGGGTGAGGCTGAGGGTTAGGGATAGCATTAGGGTTAAGCATAGGGAAGGGTGAGGGTTAGGGTTAGGGTTAGGGTGAGAGTGAGGTTAAGGGTTAGAATTAGGGTTTAGATTAGGCTTACATTGAGGATTAGGGTGATGGTTAGGGTTTGGGTGATGGTTAGGTTTAGGGTGAGGTTGAGGTTAAGGGTTAGGGTTGAGGGCTAGGGTTAGGGTAAGGGTTAGGTTGAGTGTTATGGTTATGGTGAGCGTGAGGGTGAGGTTTAGGTTTAGGATTATGTTTAGGGTCAGGTTGAGGGTTAGGGATAGGTTTAGGAGTAGGGTTAGGTTTAGAGTTAGGGTGAGGGTGAGGGTGAGGATTACGATTTGGATTAGTGTTAAGTTTAGGCTTAGGCAGATGGTGAGTTTGAGTGTGAGGGTGAGGGTTAGTTTTAGGGTGTGTTTTAGGGTTAGGGTTAGGGTTAAGGTTAAGGTGAGGGTTAGGGTTAGGGTTAGGGTTAGGATGAGGGTTAGGCTGTGGGTTAGGTTTAGGTTTAGGTTGAGGGTAAGCGTTAGGGAGAGGGTGAGGGTTAGTATTAGGCTTAGGGTCAGGGTGAGAGTTAGGGTGAGGGTTAGGGTTCGGGTTAGGTTTAGGGTTAGTTTGAGGGTTAAAGTGAGGGTTAGGGTTAGTGTTATGGTTAGGGTGAGGGTGAGGGTGAGGGTAAGTCTTAGTTGAGGGTTAGGGTGAAGGTGAAGAATAGGGTTTTTGTTGAGGGTGAGGGTTAGGGCGAGGTTTAGGGTGAGGTTTAGGGTTAATGTTAGCATTAGCCTTAGGGTAAGGGTGGGGTTTGGGTGACAGTTAGGGTTAGGGTTGGGGATAGGGTCAGGATTAGGGTTCGGTTTAGGGTTAGGGTGAGGGTTAGGCAGAGGTGTAGGTTCAGGGTTAGCGTTAGGGTGAGGGTTAGTTTGAAGGTTAGGTTGAGGGTGAGGTCTAGTGTGAGGGTGAGGTTTACGGTGAAGTTTAGGGTGAGGGTGAGGGTGACAGTAAGAGTTAGGGTGAGGCTTAGGGTGAGGGTGAGGGATAGTGTTAGCATAAGGGTTAGGGTTAGGGTTAGGGTGAGAGTTAGGGTAAGGGTTAGGTTTAGAGTTAGAGTGAGGGTGAGGGTGAGGGTTAGGGTTTTGATTAGGGTTATTGTTAGAGTTAGGGTGAAGGTTAGGCTGAGGGAAAGGTTTAGGGTTAGGGTGAGGTTGAGGGTTAAGGTTAGGGTGAGGGTTAGGGTGAGGGTGAGGATTAGGGATAGCATTAGGTTTAGGGTTAGGTTTTGGGTGAGTGTTAGGGTTATGGTGAGTGTGAGAGTAAGGGTTAGGTTTAGGATTCGGGTTAGGCTTAGGGGGAGGGTTAATGATAGTGTTAGGGTTAGGGTGAGGGTTAGGGTTAGGTTTAGGGTTAGAGTTAGGTTGAGGGTGAGGGTGAGGTTTAGGGATTGGATTAGCGTAGGATTAGGGTTAGTTTGTGGGTTAGGCTGATGGGTAGGGTTAGGGTTATGCTGAGGGTGAGGGTGAGTGTTAAGATTAGGGTGAGGTTTAGGGTGAGTGTGAGGGTTAGGGATAGCATTAGGTTTAGGGATAGGGAAGGGTGAGGTTAGGGTTAGGGTTAGGGGGAGAGTGAGGTTTATTGTTAGCATTAGGCTTTGGGTTACTGTTATGTTGAGGGTTAGGGTTAAGGTAGGGTTAGTGTGAGGGTGACGGTGTGGGTTAGGTTTAGCGTTAGGGTCATGGTTAGGGTTAGGTTGAGGGTTAGGTTTAGGGTGAGGTTGAGGGTAAGGGTTAAGGTGAGGGCTAGGGTTAGGGTTAGGGTTAGGGTGAGTGTTAGGTTTATGGTGAGAGTGAGGGTGACGGTTAGGTTTAGGATTAGGGTTAGGGTCAGTGTGAGGGTTAGGGATAGTGCTATGGTTAAGTTTAAGATTAGAGTTAGGGTGAGGGTGAGGGTGAGGGTTACGGTTTAGATTAGGGTTAAGGTTAGGGATAGGCTGAGGGTGAGTTTGAGTGTGAGTGTGAGGGTTAGGGTTAGAGTGAGTGTTTGGGTTGTGGTTAGGTTGAAGTTTAAGGTGAGGGTTAGGGTTAGTGTTAGGGTTAGGATGAGGATTAGGCTGAGAGGTTGGGTTAGGGTTATGGTGAAGGTAAGTGGTAGGGTGAGTGTGTGGGTTAGGATTAGTCTTAGGGTAAGGGTGAGAGTTAGGGTGAGGGTTAATGTTAGGGTGAGGTTTAGGGTTAGAGTTAGGGTGAGGCTGAGGGTAAGGCTTAGGTGAGGGGTAGGGTGAGGGTGAGGGATAGGGTTTTTGGTGAGGGTAAGTGTTAGGGCGAGGTTCAGATTGAGGTTTAGGGTTAAAGTTAGCATTATCCTTAGGGTAAGTGTAAGGGTTTGGTTGAGGGTTAGGGTTAGGGTTATGGATAGGGTGAGGATTAGGTTTCTGGTTAGGGTTAGGATGAGGGGTAGGGTTAGGGTTAGGGTGAGGGTGAGGGTTAGTTTAAGCATTAGGGTTAGGGTTAGGTTTAGGCTGAGGTTGAGGTTGACTGTGAGCGTGAGGGTTAATGTTAGGGTGAGTGTTAAGGTTGAGATTAGGGTTAAGGTTAGGGTGAGGGTTAGTGTTAGGGTTTGGATTAGGATGAGGGTTAGGCTGAGAGTTAGGGTTAGGGTTAGGGTGAGGATAAGGGTTAGGGTGAGGGTTAGGATGAGGGTGAGGGATAGGGTTATGGTGAGGGTAAAGGTTAGGGTGAGGGTTAGGGATAGCATTAGGGTTAGGGATATGGAAGGGTGAGGGTGAAGGTTCCAATTAGGGTGAGGGTGATGTTTAGGGTTAGCATTAGGGTTTCGGTTAGGGTTATGTTGAGGGTCAGGGTTAGGGTAGGGTTAGGGTGAGTGTGAGGGTTAAGGTTAAGGTTAGGTTTAGGGTCATGGTTAGGGTTAGGGTGAGGGTTAGCGTTAGGGTGAGATTGAGGGTAAGGGTTAGGGTGCGGGCTAGAGTTAGGATTAGGGTTAGGGTGAATGGTAGGGTTATGGTGAGGGTGAGGGTGAGGGTTGGGTTTAGGATTATGGTTAGGGTTAGGTTTAGGCTGAGGTTGAGGTTGAGGATGAGGGTTAGGGTTAAATTGAGGTTTAGGGTGAGGGTAAGGGTTAGGGTGAGGTTTAGGGTGAGGGTGAGGGATAGGGTGAGGGTAAGATTTATGGTAAGGGTTAGGTTGAAGTTGATGGATAGGTTTATGGTGAGGGTAAGGGTTAGGGCGAGGTTTAGGGTGAGGTTGAGGGTTAATGTTAGCTTTAGGATTATGGTGATGGTGAGGGTTAAGGTGAGGGGTAGGGTTAGGTTTAGGGAAAGGGTGAGGATTAGAGTTAGTTTTATGGTTATGGTGAGGGTTAGGCTGAGGGGTAGGTTTAGGGTTATTGTTAGGGTGAGGGTTAGGGTGAGGGTTAGGGTTAGGGTGAGGTTGAGGGTGAGGATAAGTGTTAGGGTGAGGGTTAGAATGGGGTGGAGGTTTAGGGTTAGCATTAGGTTTAGGTTTAGGGGTAGGGTGAGGGTTACAGTTAGGGTTAGGATGAGGGTGAGGGTTAGTTTAAGCATTAGGGTTAGGGTTATGGGGAGGGTTAGCGTTAGGGTGAGGGTGAGGGTGAAGGTTAGGGTTAGGGTGAGGGTTAGGGTTATGGTGAGAGTGAGGGTGAGGGTTAGGGTTAGGTTTAGGATTAGAGTTAGGGTTAGGGTTAGGCTGATTGTGGGGGTGAGGGTTAGATTTAGGTTACGGTCTAGGGTCAGTGTGAGGGTTAGAGTGAGGGTGAGTGTTTGCGTTAAAAAGGCTTAGGGTTAGGGTTAGGGTGAGGATTAGGGTGAGGGTGAGGTTTAAGGTGCGGGTTAGGGTTAGGGTTATGGTGAGGGTGAGGGTGAGGGTGAGGGTTCGGATTAGGGTTCGGGTTAGGATTAGGGTTAAAGTTCGGGTTAGGCTGAGGGTGGGGGTGAGGGTGAGCGTGAGGGTGACGCTTCGGCTTTAGGTGAGGGTTTGTGTTAGCGTGAGGGTTAGGGTGACGGTGAGGGTTAGCATAAAGTGACGGTTACGGTTAGGGTGAGGGTTCTGGTGAGGGTTCGGGTCAGGGGTAGGGTGAGGGGTAGGATGAGGGTTAGGGTTAATGTGTGGTTTAGGTTTGGGTTTAGGGTTAGAGTGAGAAAAAGGGTTAGGGTGAGGGTTAGGATGAGAGTGAGGGTTAGAGTTACTGTTTGGGTTAGGGTGAGGTTTAGGGTGATGGTTAAAGTGAGGGTTAGGTTTAAGGTTAGGGTTAGAATTAGGGTGAGGTTGAGGGTGATGGTTAGGGTTTGGATTAGGGTTAGGGTTAGGTTTAGGCTGAGGTTGAGGGTGAGGGTGAGGGTGAGGGTTACAGTTATGGTGAGTGTTAGGGTTGGGGTTAGGGTTAACGTTAGGGTGAGGGTTAGTGTTAGGATTAGGGTTAGGATGAGGACTAGGCTGAGGGTGAGGGTTAGGGTAAGGGTGAGGGTAAGGTTTAGGTGTGGGTTAGGGTGAGGTTGAGGGTTAGGATTAAGCTTAGGGAGAAGGTTAGGGTGAGGGTTAGTGTTAGGATGAGGGTTATGGTTAGGGTTAGGTTGAGGGTAAGGTTTAGGGTCAGGGTTGGGGTGAGGTTGAGGTTTAGGATTAGGCTAAGGGTTACGGTGAGGGTTAGGGTGACTTTAGGGTTAGGGATAGGGTGAGGATGAGATTTAGGCTGAGGTTTAGGTTTAGGGTTAGGGTGATGATAAGGGTTATGTTGAGGGTTACGGTTAGGCTAAGGGGTAGGGTTAGGGTTAGGTTTAGGGTGAGGGTTAGGGTGAGGGTTAGGGTTAGGGTTAGGATTAGGGTGAGGGTGAGGGTGAGAGGAGGTTTAGGATGAGGTTGAAGTTTAGGTTTAGCATTAGGGTTAGGGTTAGGGATAGGGTGAGGGTTAAAGTTAGGGTTAGAGTGAGGGTGAGGGTTACTTTTAGCATTAGGGTTACGGTTACGGTTAGTGTGAGGGATAGGGTTAGGGTTAGGGCGAGGGTAAGGGTAAGGGTCGGGGTTAGCATTAGTGTTAAGGTTAGGGTGAGGCTGAGGGTGCGGATAATGGTTAGGATTAGGGTGAGGGTTAGGATGAGGGTGAGGGTTAATGTAAGCATTAGGATTAGGGTTAGGATTAGGGTTAGGATGATGGTTACTGTTTGGGGTAGGGTTTGAGTTAGAGTGAGGGTGAGGGTGAGGGTTAAGGTTTCGATTTCGGTTAGTGTTACCCTTAGAGTGAGGGTGAGGGTGAGCTTAAGGGTTAAGGTGAGGATTAGGGTGAGTTTGAGGTTTAGGTTTAGCAATAGGGTTAGGGTTTGGGTTAGGATGAGGGTTAGGGATAGGGTTAGGGTTAGGGTGAGGGTCAGTGTTAGGGTTAGGGTTAGGGTTAGGGTTAAGGTAAGGGTTAGGGTTAATGTTAGGGTTGGGTTTAGGGTGAGGGCTAGGGTGATGGTGAGGTTTAGTCGGAGGGGTAGGGTGAGGGTGAGGGTAACAGGGTTAGGGTGAGGCTTAGGGTGAGGGTGAGTGTTAGTGTTAGCATTAGGGTTAGGGATTAGGGTGAGGGTTAGAGTGAGAGTTACGGTTATGGTTAGCTTAATAGTTAGAGTGAGGTTCAGGGTGAGGTTTAAGGTTTTGATTAGGGTTAGTTTTAGTGTTATGGTGAGGGTTAGGCTGAGGGGTAGGGTTAGGGTTAGGGTGAGGGTGAGGGTGAGTGTTAAGGTTAGGGTGAGGGTTAGGGTGAGGTTGAGGGTTAGGGATAGCATTAGGTTTAGAGTTAGGGTTAGGGTGAGGGTTAGTGTTAGGGTTAGGGTGAGGGTGAGGTTTAGGGTTAGCATTAGGGTAACGGTTAGGGTTTGGTTGAGGGTTAGGGTTAGGATAAGGATAGGATGTGTGTGAGGGTGAGGGTTAGGGTTAGGGTTAGGGTGAGGGTTAGGGTTCGTGTGAGGGTTAGGGTTAGGGGAGGTTGAGGGTGAGGGTTAGTGTGAGGGCTAGGGTTAATGTTAGGGTTAAGTGACTGTTAGGGTTAGGTTTAGGGATAGAGTGAGGGTTAGGGTGAGTGATAGGGTGAGGGTTAGGGTTAGGGTTAGGTTTGTGGTGAGGGTGAGGGTGAGGGCAAGGGTTAGAGTGAGGGTGAGGGTTAGTATTAGCATTAGGGTTAGGGTTAGGCTTAGTGTGAAGGTTAGGGTGAGGGTGAGCATGAGGGTTAGGGTTAGGGTTAGGTTTAGGGTGAGGCCTAGGGTGAGTGTGAGGGTTAGGCTGAGGGTTAGGGTGAGGGTGAGGATTTCCTTTAGGAAAGGCTTAGGGTTAGGGATAGGGTGAGGATTAGGGTGAGGGTGAGGTTTAAGGTGAGGATTAGGGTTAGGGTTAAGTTGAGGGTTAGGGTTAGGGTGATGTTTAGGGTGAGGGTGAGGGTTAGGGTAAGGGTGAGGTTGATGGTGAGGGTGAGGTTGTTGGTTGGGTTTAGGTTTAGGGTGAGGGTTAGGGTGACGGTCAGGGTTAGGGTTCAGGTGAATGTTAGGGTTAGGGTTAGGACGAGGGTTAGGGTTTAGGGAGACTTTTAGGGTTAATGTGGGGGTTAGGGTTAGGTTAGAGTTAGTGTGAGGATAAGGTTTAGGGTTGTGGATTAGGGTGAGAATGCGGGTTAGCGTTAGGGTTAGGGTGAGATTTAAGGTTAGGGTTCGGGTTAGTGTGAGGATAAGGGTTAGGGTGAGGTTTGGGTGAGAATGAGGGTTAGGGTTAGCGCTATGTTTAGTGTGTTGTTTATGGTGAGGGTTAGGGCTAGGGTTAGGGTGACAGTGAATGTTAGATTTAGGGTTAAGCTGAGGGTTATGGTTAAGATGAGGGCTAGGTTTAGGCTTACAGTGAGGGTTAGGGTGAGGGTTCGGGTGAGGGTGAGATTGAGGTTTAGGGTGTGGGTGACGGTTAGGGTTAGGGTGAGGGTGAAGGTGACTCTGAGGGTTAGGGTGAGGGTGAGGATTAGGGTTATGGTGAGAGTTAGGGTGAGGGTTAGGGTTAGGTTTAGTGTGAGGATTAGGGTTAGGGTTAGGGTTAGGGTAATGAAGAGGTTAAGGTTTAGGGTGAGGTTTAGGGTGAGGGTGAGGATTAGGGTTAGCATGAGGGTTAGGGTGAGGTTTAGGTTTAGGGTGAGGGTGAGGGTTAGGGTTAGTGTGAGGGTGAGGGTTAGGTTTAGGGTGAGGGTTAGGGATAGGGTTAGGGTTAGGATGAGGGTTAGGCTGAGGGTTAGGTTTAGGGTTAGGGTGAGGTTGAGGGTGAGGTTAAGGGTTACTGTGAGGGTTAGAGTGAGTGTGAGGGATAGGGTTAGGGTTAGGTTTAGTGTGGGCGTTAGGGTGAGGATTAGGGTTTGGTTTAGGCTAAGGTTAGGGTGAAGGTTAGGGTGAGTTTAAGGGTTAGGATGAGGGTTAGGTTGAGGGTGAGGGATAGGGTTATGATGATGGTAAGGATTAGGGTGAGGGTTAGGGTTAGGTTGAGAGTTAGGTGTTGGGTGAGTGTAGGGTAAGTGTTAGGGTGTGGGCTAGGGTTAGGGTTAGGGTTAGGATGAGTGTTAGGTTATGGTGAGGGTGAGGTTGAGTGTTAGCTTTAGAATTAGGGTTCGGTTTAGGGTGAGGGTTAGGGATAGTGTTAAAGTGAGGGTTAGTGTGAGGATAATATGGAGGGTGAAATTTAGAGTGGGAATGAGGGTTAGGTTTACCGTTTGGTTTAGGGTGAGGTTTATGGTGAGGGTTAGGGTGAGGGTTACGGTGAAGGTGAATGTTAGAATTAGGGTTAAGGTGAGGGTTATGGTTAAGAGGGTTAGGTTTAGGTTTAGGGTGAGGGTTAGGGTGAGGGTGAGGGTGAGAGTGAGGTTTAGGGTGTGGGTGACGGTTAAGGTTAGGGTGAGGGTGAAGGTGACTGTGAAGGTTAGGGTGAGGGTGAGGATTAGGGTTATGGTGAGAGTTAGGGTGAGGGTTAGGGTTAGGTTTAGTGTGAGGATTAGGGTTAGGGTTAGGGTTAGGGTTATGATGAGGTTAAGGGTTAGCGTGAGGTTTAGGGTGAGGGTGAAGATTAGGGTTAGCATTAGGGTTAGGATGAGGGTTAGGCTGAGAGTTAGGCTTAGGCATAGAGTTTGCAAGAGATTGAGGGTGAAGGTAAGGATTATGCTGAGGTTTAGGTTGGTTGTGAGGGATAGGGTTAGGGTTAGTTTTAGTATGGTCGTTAGTGTGAGGGTTAGGGTTTGGTTTACAGTAAGGGTTAGGGTGGTGGTTAGGGTGAGGTTAAGGGTTAAGGTGAGGGTTAGGTTGAGGGTGAGGGATAGGGTTCTGATGAGGGTAAGGATTAGGGTGAGGGTTAGGGTGAGGTTGAGGGTTAGGGTTTGTGTGAGTGTAGGGTAAGTGTTAGGGTGTGGGCTAGGGTTAGGGTTAGGATTAGGATGAGTGTTAGGGTTATGTTGTGGGTGAGGTTGAGTGTTAGCTTGAGGATTAGGGTTAGGGTTAGAGTGAGTGTTAGGGATAGGGTAAGGGTTAGGGTAAGGTTTAGAGTTAGGGTTAGGGTGAGCGTGAGGATTAGGGATATCATTAGGGTTAGGGATAGGGAAGGGTGAGGGTTAGTGTTAGGGTTAGGGTGAGGGTGAGGTTTAGGGTTAGCATTAGGTTTTCGGTTAGGGTTACGTTGAGGGTTAGGGTTAGGGTAGGGTTAGGGTGAATGTGAGGGTGAGGGTGAGGGTTAGGGTTAGGGTCTTGGTTAGGGTTAGGGTGAAGGTTAGGTTTAGGGTAAGGTTGAGGGTAAGGTTAGAATTGAGGTCTAGGGTTAGCGTTAGGGTTAGGGTGAGTGTTAGGATTATGGTGAGGTTGAGGTTGAGGGTTACGTTTAGGATTAGGGTTATTGCCAGGGTGAGGTTTAGGGATAGGGTTAGGGGTAGGGTTAGGGTTAGAGTTAGGGTGAGAGTGAGTGTGAGGGTTACGATTTTCATTAGGTTGACGTTTAGGCTTAGGCTGAGGGTGAGTTTGAGTGTGAGGGTGAGGGTTAGGGTGAGTGTTAGGGTTGGGGTTAGGGTTAAGGTTAAGGTGAGAGTTTGGGTTAGGTTTAGGTTTAGGACGAGGGTTAGGTTGAGCGTTAGGGTGAGGGTAAGTGTTAGGGTGAGGGTGAGGGTTAGGATTAGGCTTAGGGTTAGGGTGAGAGTTGGGGGAGGGTTAGGTTTAGGTTTAAGTTTATGGTGAGGGTGAGGGTTAAGGTGAGAGTTAGGGTTAGTGTTAGGGTTAGGGTGAGGGTGAGGGTGAGCGTAAGGCTTAGGTGAGGGTTAGGATGAGGGTGAGGGATAGGGTTTTTGGTGAGGGTAAGGGTTAGGTCGAGGTTTAGGGTGAGGTTTAGGGTTAATGTTAGCATTAGCCTTAGGGTAAGGGTGGGGTTTCGGTTAGGGTTAGGGTTAGAGATAGGGTGAGGATTAGGGTTCAGGTTAGGGTTAGTGTGAGGGTTAGGCTGAGGGTTAGGGTTAGGGTTAGGGTTAGGGTGAGGTTTGGTGTGAGGGTTAGGGTTAGGTTTATGCTTAGATTTAGGGTGAGGGTTAGGTTTAGGGTGAGGTCTAGGTTTTGGGTGAGGTTTACGGTGAAGGTTAGGGTGAGGGTGAGGGTTACAGTTTGAGTTAGGTTGCTGCTTAGGTTCAGGGTGAGTGATAGTGTTAACATTAGGGTTAGGGTTAGGGTTAGGGTGAGAGTTAGGGTTAGTGTTAGGTTTAGAGATAGATTGAGGGTGAGGGTTTGGGTTAGGGTTTTGATTAGGGTTAGTGTTAGGGTAAGGGTGAGGGAAAGGCTGAAGGGTAGGGTTAGGGTTAGGGTGAGGGTAAGGGTGAGTGTTAAGGTTAGGGTGAGGGTTAGGGTGAGGGTGAGGATTAGGGATAGCATTAGTTTTAGGGTTACAGTTAGGGTGAGAGTTAGGGTTATGGTGAGGGTGAGGGTAAGGGTTAGGTTTAGGATTAGGGTTAGGCTTAGGGTGAGGGTTAGGGATAGGATTAAGGTTAGGGTGAGGGTTAAGTTTAGGGTTAGTGTTAGAGATAGGGTGAGGGTGAGGGTGAGGGTAAGGGTTTGGATTAGGGTTAGGGTTAGGTTTAGGCTGAGGTTGAGGTTGAGGGTGAGCGTGAGGGTTAGGGATAGCATTAGGTTTAGGGATAGGGAAGGGTGGGGGTTAGGTTTAGGGTTAAGGTGAGAGTGAGGTTTAGGGTTGGCATTAGGGTTTGGTTTAGGGTTACGTTGAGGGTCAGGGTTAGGGTAGGGTTAGGGTGAATGTGAGGATGAGGGTTAGGGTTAGGATTAGGGTCATGGTTAGGGTTAGTGTGAGGGTTAGGTTTAGGGTGAGGTTGAGGGTACGGGTTAGGGTGAGCCTTAGAGTTAGGGTAAGGGTTAGGGTGAGTGTTAGGGTTATGGTGAGAGTCAGGGTGATGGTTAGGTTTAGGATTAGGGTTAGGGTCAGGGTGAGGGTTAGGGATAGTGTTAGGGGTATTTTTACAATTAGAGTTAGGGTGAGGGTGGGGGTAAGGGTTACATTTTGGGTTAAGGTTAGGTTTAGTGTTAGGCTGAGTGTGAGTTGTAGTGTGAGTGTGAGTGTTATGGTTAATGTGAGTGTTAGGGTTGGGTTTTGGGTTAAGGTTAAGGTGAAGGTTAGGGTTAGGATGAGGGTTAGGCTGAGGGTTATGGTTAGGGTTAGGGTGAGGGTAAGCGTTAAGATGAGGGTGAGGGTTAGGATTAGGCTTAGTGTTAGGGTGAGATTTAGGGTGAGGTTTAGGGTTAGGGTTAGGTTTAGGGTTAGGGTGAGGGTTCGGATGAGGGTTAGTGTGAGGGTTAGTGTTAGTGTTAGGTTTAGGGTGAGGGTGAGGGTGAGGGTAAGGGTTAGGATGAGGGCTAGGTTGAGGTTGAGGTTTAGGGTGAGCATTCAGATTAGGGTTAGTGTGAGGGTTAGTGTTACGATTAGGGTTAGAGAGAGGGTGAGGGTTAGTGTTAGCATTAGGATTAGGATTAGGGTTAGTGTGAGGGTTAGGGTTAGGGTTAGGATTATGGTTATGGCTATGATTAGGCTGAGGTTCAGGTTGAACGTGAGGTTGAGGATTAGGGTTAGGTTGAAGGTTAGAGTTAGGTTTAGTGTTAAGTTTAGGGTGATGGTTAGGGTTAGGGTTAGGGTTAGGATGAGGGTTAAGGTTACATTTAGGCTTAGGGTGAGGGTTAGGGATAAGGTTAAAGTTAGGGTTTGTGTGAGTGTAAGGGTTAGGGTTAGGGTTAGGGTGAGGGTGAGGGATAGGGTTATGGTGAGGGTAAGGGTTATGGTGAGGGTTAGGGTGAGGGTGAGGTATAGGTTTATGGTGAGAGTAAGGGTGAGGGCGAGGTTTACGGTGAGGTTGAGGGTTAATGTTAACATTAGGGTTATGGTGAGGGTGAGAGTTAAGGTGAGTGGTAGGGTTAGGTTTAGGGAGATGGTGAGGATTAGCTTTAGTTTTATGGTTATGGTGAGGGTTAGGCTGAGGGATACTGTTATGGTTATTGTTAGGGTGAGGACTGAGTTAGGGTTAGGGTGAGGTTGAGGGTGAGTGTAAGGGTTAATGTGAGGGTTAGAGTGAGATGGAGGTTTAGGGTTAGCATTAGGGTTAGGTTTAGGGTTAATGTGAGGGTTACAGTTAGGGTTAGGGTGAGGGTAAGGGTTAGGTTGAGGGTGAGGGCGAGGGTTATGGTTAGGGTTAGGATTAGAGTTAGGGTTAGGGTTAGGCTGATGGTGGGGTGACGGTGAGGGTGAGGGTGAGGTTTAGGGTGAGGTGTAGGGTCAGTATGAGGGTTAGAATGAGGGTGGGTGTTTCGGTTAGAAAAGGATTAGGGTTAGGGTTAGGGTGAAGATCAAGGTGATGGTGAGGTTTAAGGTGAGGGTTAGGGTTAGGGTTAATGTGTGGTTTAGGTTTAGGTTTAGGGTTAGAGTGAGAATAAGGGTTAGGGTGAGGGTTAGGGTGAGAGTGAGGGTTAGAGTTAGCGTTAGGTTTAGGGTGAAGGTTAGAGTGAGGGTTAATGTGAGGGTTAGGGTTAGGGTTAGGGTTAGAGTTAGGGTGAGGATGAGGGTGAGGGTTAGGGTTAGGCTTTGGGTTACGGTTAGGTTTAGGCTCAGGTTGAGTTTGAGGGTGAGGGTTAGGGTTACGGTGAGTGTTAGGGTTGGGGTTAGGGTTAAGGTTAGGGTGAGGGTTAGTGTTAGGGTTAGGGTTAGAATGAGGGTTAGGGTTAATGTGTTGTTTAGGTTTAGGTTTAGCGTTAGAGTGAGAATAAGGGTTAGGGTGAGGGTTAGGGTGAGAGTGAGGGTTAATGTTAGCGTTAGGGTTAGGGTGAGGGTTAGGGTGAGGGTTAAGGTAAGGGTTAGGGTTAGGGTTAGGGTTAGAGTTAGGGTGAGGGTTAAGGTGAGTGTTAGTGTTAGGGTTAGGGTGAGGTTTACGGTGAGGGTAAGGTTTAGGGTGGGAGTTAGGGTGAGGGTGAGGGATAAGGTTATGGTGAGAGTAACTGTTAGGGCGAGGTTTAGGGTGAGGTTGAGGTTTAATGTTAGCATTAGGTTTAGGGTGAGGTTTCGAGTGAAAGTGAGGGTAAGGGTTAGGGCGAGGGCTTGGATTAGGGTTAGTGTTAGGGTGAGGTTTAGGTTTAGGGTGAGGGTGAGGGTGAAGTTTAGGTTTAGGACTAGGCTTAGGTTTAGGGTTAGTATTAGGGTGAGGATGAGGGTGAAGGTCAGAGTTAGGTTTAGTGTGAGGGTTAGGGTATGGCAAGGGTTAGGGTGAGGGTGAGGGTGAGGTTGAAGGTGAGGGTGAGAGTTAGGTTTAGGGTTAGGGTTATGGTTAGTTTTTGGTTTAGGTTACGGTGAGGGCTAGGGTGAGGCTGAGGTCTAGGGATAAGGTTAGGATTAGGGTGAGGGTTAGGGTTAGGGTGAGTGTTAGGTTGAGGGGTAGGGTTAGCTTTATTGTTATGGTGAGGGTTAGGTTTAGTGTGAGGGTTTGGGTTAAGCTTAGGTTTAGGGTGAGGTTAGTGTTAGGATTAGGGTGTGGGTTAGGGTTAGGGTAAAGGTTAACCTTATCGTTAGGGTGATGTGTACGGTTAGGTTTAGGTTGAGGGTTAGGGTTTGTGTGAGGTTTAGGGTTATGCTTAGGGTTAAGATTAGGATGAAGGTGATGGATGGGGTTAAGGTGAGGGTAAGGGTTAGGGCGAGGTTTAGGGCGAGGTTGAGGGTTAATATTACAATTAGGTTTACGGTGAGGAGGAGGGTTAGGGTGAGGGGTAGGATTAGGGTTAGGGATAGGGTGAGGATTACAGTTAGGGTTAGGTTTAGTGTTACGGTTAGGCTGAGGGCTACTGTTAGGGTTAGGGTTAGATTGAGGGTTACAGTGAGGGTTAGGGTTATGGTTATTGTTAGGCTGAGGTTGAGGGTGAGGGAAAGGGTTAGGGTGAGTGTTAGGGTGAGGTTTAGGTTTAGGGTTAGCATAAGGTATAGGGTAAGGGGTAAGGTTAGAATTAGGGTTGGGGTGGGGGTGAGTGTTAGTGTTAGCATTAGGGTTAGAGTTAGGGATAGGTTTAGGGTGAGGGTGAAGCTGAGGGTTAGGTTTAGATTTAGGATTAGGTTTAGGGTTAGCGTTAGGCTGAAGGTGGGGGTGAGGTTGAGGGTGAGTTTTAGGGTTAGGGTTAGTTTTAGGGTGAGGTTTATGTTTAGGGTAAGCATTAGGTATAGGGTAAGTGTTAGGGTTAGAATTAGGGTTAGGGTCGGGGTGAGCGTTAGTGTTAGCATTAGGGTTAGAGTTAGGGTTAGGTTTAGGGTGAGGGTGAGGGTGTGGTTTATGGTTAGATTTAGGATTAGGTTTAGGGTTAGGGTTAGGCTGAAGGTGTGGGTGAGGTTGAGTGTGAGTTTTAGGGTTAGGGTTAGTTTTAGGGTGAGGGCTAGGATGAGGGTGAGGGTTAAGATGAGGGTTAGGGTTAGGGTGAGGGTGAGGACTATGGTTAGGGTTAGGATTAAGATTAGGGTTAGGGTTAGACTAAGGGTGACGGTGAGGTTGAGGGTGAGTGTTAGGGTTAGGGTTAGTTTTAGGGTGAGGTCTAGGATAAGGGTTAGGGTGAGGTTGAGTGTTTTGGTTAGGAAAAGCTTAGGGTTGGGTTTAGGGTGAGGATTAGGGTGAGGTTGAGGTTTAAGGTGAGGGATAGTGTTATGTGAGGATTAAGTTTAGGGTTAGGGTGAGGGATAGGGTTAGGGTGGTGTTTAGCGTCATGGTGAGTGTTACGGTGAAGATGAGGGTGAGGGTGAGGTTGAGGGTGCAGGTGAGGGTTACGGTTGGGGTGAGCGTTAGGGTGACCATGAGGGATAGGGTGAAGGTGAGGGTTAGGGTTAGGGTTAGGGTGAGGTGAGTGTTAGGGTTTGGGTGAGGGGTAGGGTGAGACTGACGGTTAGGGTGAGCGTTAGGGTTAGGGTGAGAATTAGGGTGAGGGTTAAGGTGAGTGTTAGGGTTAGTATGAGGGTGAGCGTTAGATTTAGGATTCGGGTAAGGTTTATTGTTAGGGTGATATTTAAGGTAGGATTAGGGTGAGGGTGAGGGTTAGGATTAAGCTTAGGGAGAAGGTTAGGGTGAGGGTTAGGGTTAGGATGAGGGTTAGGGTGAGTGTTATGGTTAGGGTTAGGTTGAGGGTAAGGTTTAGGGTCAGGGTTAGGGTGAGGTTGAGTGTTAGGATTAGGCTAAGTGTAGGGTGAGAGTTAGGGTGATTTTAGGGTTAGGGATAGGGTTAGGATGAGAGTTAGGCTGAGGGTTAGGTTTAGGGCTAGGTTGAGGGTAAGGGTTAGGGTGAGGGTTAGGGTTACGCTAAGGGGTAGTGTTAGAGTTATGGTGAGTGTTAGGGTAGGGTTAGGGTGAGTGTGAGGGTTAAGGTTAGGGTTAGGGTTAGGGTCATGGTTAGGGTTAGGGTGAGGGTTAGGGTTAGGGTGAGGTTGAGGGTAAGGGTTAGGGTGAGGGCTAAGGTTCGGATTAGGGTTAGGGTGAATGGTAGGGTTATGATGAGGGTGAGGGTGAGGGTTAGGTTTAGGATTATAGTTAGGGTCAGGGTGAGGGTTAGTTATAGGGTTAGAGGTAGAGTTAGGGTTAGATTTAGGGTGAGGGTTACAGTTTGGATTGGGGTTAGGTTTAGGGTTATGCTGAGATTGAGTTTGAGTGTGAGGGTGAGGGATAGGGTTAGGGTGTGTGTTAGGGTTGGGGTAGGGTTAAGGTTAATGTGAGGGTTAGGGTTAGGGTTAGGGTTAAGGTTAGGATGAGGATTAGGCTGAGGGTTAGGGTTAGGGTTAGTGGGAGGGTAAGCATTAGGGTGAGGGTGAGGGTTAGGTTTAGGCTTAGGGTTAGGGTGAGAGTTAGGGTGAGGGTTAGGGTTAGGTTAGGTTTAGGGTGACGGTGAGTGTAAGGGTAAGGCTTAGGTGAGGTTTAGGGTGATGGTGAGGGACAGGGTTTTTGGTGAGGGTAAAGTAAACTTTAATTTAGGTGAGTTTTAGGGTGAGGTTTGGGTTAATGTTAGCATTAGCCTTAGTGTAAGGGTGAGGGTTTGGGTGTGGGTGAGGGTTAGGATTAGGGATAGGGTGAGTATTAGGGTTTGGGTTAGTGTTAGGTTGAGGGTTAGGCTGAGGTGTAGGGTTAGGGTTAGGTTTAGGGAGAGGGTAAGTGTGAGGTTTAGGGTTAGAATGAGGGTGAGGGTGAGGGTAAGTGTTAGTGTGAGGGTTAGGGTGAGGTTGAGGTTTAGGGTTAGCATTCGGATTAGGGTTAGGGTGAGGGTTAGTTTTAGGGTTAGGGTTAGAGTGAGGGTGATGGTTAGTGTTAGCATTAGGGTTAGGATTAGGGTTAATGTGAGGGTTAGGGTTAGGGTTAATATTATGGTTATGGTTAGGGTTAGGCTGAGGGTGAGGTTGAGGTTGAGGGTGAGGGTTAGGGTTAGGTTGAGTGTAAGTGTTAGATTTAGGGTTAAGTTTAGGGTGAGTGTTAGGGTTATGGTTATGGTTAGGATGAGAGTTAGGGTTAGGCTTAGGGTTCGGATGAGGTTTAGGGTGAGGGTTAGGATTAGGGTTAAAATGAGGGTTAGGGTGAGGGTAAGGGTTAGGGTGAGGTTTAGGGTGAGTGAGGGTAAGATTTATGGTGAGGGTTAGGTTGAAGTTGATGGATAGGTTTATCGTGAGGGTAAGGGTTAGGGCGAGGTTTAGGGTGAGGTTGAGGGTTAATGTTAGCTTTAGGGTTACGGTGATGGTGAGGGTTAAGGTGAGGGGTAGGGTTAGGTTTAGGGAGAGAGTGAGGATTAGGGTTAGTTTTATGGTTATGGTGAGGGTTAGGCTGAGGGGTAGGTTTAGGGTTATTGTTAGGGTGAGGGTTAGGGTTAGGGTGAGGTTGAGAGTGAGGATAAGTGTTAGGGTGAGGGTTAGAATGGGGTGGAGGTATAGGGTTAGCATTAGGGTTAGGTTTAGGGGTAGGGTGAGGGTTACAGTTAGGGTTAGGGTGAGGGTGAGGGTTAGTTTAAGCATTAGGGTTAGGGTTATGGGGAGGGTTAGCGTTAGGGTGAGGGTGAGGGTGAGGGTTAGGGATAGGGTGAGGGTTAGGGTTATGGTGAGGGTGATGGTGAGGGTTAGGTTTAGGTTTAGGATTAGAGTTAGGGTTAGGGTTAGGCTGATTGTGGGGGTGACAGTGAGGATGAGGGTTAGATTTAGGTTGAGGTCTAGGGTCAGTGTGAGGGTTAGAGTGAGGATGAGTGTTTGGGTTAAAAAGGCTTAGGGTTAGGGTTAGGGTGAGGATTAGGGTGAGGGTGAGGTTTAAGGTGAGGGTTAGGATTAGGGTTATGGTGAGGGTGAGGGTGAGGGTGAGGATTAGGGTTCGGGTTAGGATTAGGGTTAAGGTTGAGGTTAGGCTGAGGGTGGGGGTGAGGGTGAGCGTGAGGGTGACGCTTCGGCTTTAGGTGAGGGTTTGTGTTAGCGTGAGGGTTAGGGTGACGGTGAGGGTTAGCTTAACATGACGGTTACGGTTAGGGTGAGGGTTCGGGTGAGGGTTCAGGTGAGGGGTATGGTGAGGGGTAGGATGAGGGGTAGGGTTAATGTGTGGTTTAGGTTTGGGCTTAGGGTTAGAGTGAGAAAAAGGGTTAGGGTGAGGGTTAGGATGAGAGTGAGGGTTAGAGTTAGTGTTAGGGTTAGGGTGAGGTTTAGGGTGACAGTTAAAGTGAGGGTTAGGATTAGGATTAGGGTTAGAATTAGGGTGAGGTTGAGGGTGATGGTTAGGGTTTGGATTAGGGTTAGGGTTAGGTTTAGGCTGAGGTTGAGGGTGAGGGTGAAGGTGAGGGTTAGAGTTATGGTGAGTGTTAGGGTTGGGGTTAGAGTTAAGTTTAGGGTGAGGGTTAGTGTTAGGAATAGGGTTAGGATGAGGGCCAGGCTGAGGGTGAGGGTTAGGGTAAGGGTGAAGGTAAGGTTTAGGTGAGGGTTAGAGTGAGGTTGAGGGTTAGGATTAAACTTAGGGAGAAGGTTAGTGTGAGGGTTTGGGTTAGGATGAGGCTTAGGGTGAGCCATAGGGTTATGGTTAGGGTGAGGGTAAGGTTTAGGGTCAGGGTTAGGGTGAGGTTGAGTGTTAGGATTAGGTTAAATTTAGGGTGCGGGTTAGGGTTACTTTACGTTTAGGGATAGGGTTAGGATGAGAGTTAGGCTGAGGGATAGGTTTAGGGTTAGGTTGAGGGAAAGGGTTAGGTTGAGGGTTAGGGTAGGATTAAGGTTAATGTTAGGGTGAGAGTTAGGGTGAGGCGTAGGGTTAGGGTTAGTGTTAGGGTGAGTGTGAGGGTGAGAGGAAGGGTTTGGATTTGAGGGTTACGGTGAGGTTGAAGTTTAGGTTTAGCATTAGGGTTAGGGCTAGGGATAGGGTGCGGGTTAAGGTTAGGGTTAGAGTGAGGGTGAGGGTTAGTTTTAGCATTAGGGTTACGGTTACCGTTAGTGTGAGGGTTAGGTTTAGGGTTAGGGTGAGGGCGAGGGCGAGGGTAAGGGTTAGGGTTACCATTAGGGTTAAGGTTAGGGTGAGGCTGAGGGTGGGGGTAAGGGTTAGGGTTAGGTTGAGGGTTAAGGTGAGGGTTAGGGTTAGGGTTAGCTTGAGGTTGAGGGTGGGGGTAACGGTTAGGGTGAGGGTTAGAGTGAGCTGGAGGTTTAGTGTTAGCATTATGGTTAGGTTTAGGGTTAGTGTGAGGGTGAGGGTTAGTTTAAGCATTAGGGTTAGGGTTATGGTGAGGGTTAGCGTTAGGGTGAGGGTGAAGGTGAGGGTTAGGGATAGGGTTAGGATAAGGGTTAGGGTTAGGGTGAGGGTGAAGGTGAGCGTTAGAGTGAGGTTTAGGATTAGAGTTAGAGTAAGGGTTAGGCTGATTTTGGTGGTCACGGTGAGGGTGAGGGTTAGGTTTATGGTGTGGTCTAGGGTCAGTGTGAGGCTTAGGTTGAGGGTGACGGTTTCAGTTAGATAAGGCTTAGGGTTAGGGTTAGGGTGAGGTTTAGGGTGAGGGCGAGGTTTAAGGTGAGGGTTATGGTTAGGGTTAGGGTGAGGGTGAGGGTGAGGGTGAGGATTAGGATTAGGGTTAGGATTAGGGTTAGGGCTGGGTTTAGGCTGAGGGTGGGGGTGAGGGTGAGGGTGAGGGTGATGCTTAGGCTGCAGGTGAGAGTTTGTGTTAGGGTGAGGTTTAGGGTGACGGTGAGGGTTAGGGTGAAGGTGACGGTTACGGTTGTGGTGAGGGTTCGGGTGAGTGTTCAGGTGAGGGTTCGGGTGAGGGGTAGGGTTAGGGGTAGGATGAGGTTTAGGGTTAATGTGTGGTTTAGGTTTAGGTTTAGGGTTAGAGTGAGAATAAGGGTTAGGGTGAGGGTCAGGATGAGAGTGAGTGTTAGAGTTAGAGTTAAGGTTAGGGTGAGGTTTAGGGTGACGGTTAAAGTGAGGGTTAGGATTAGGGTTAGGGTTAGAATTAGGGTGAGGGTGAGGCTGAGGGTTAGGGTTTGGATTAGGGTTAGGGTTAGGTTTAGGCTGAGGTTGAGGTTGATTGTGAGGGTGAGGGTTAGAGTTATGGTGAGTGTTAGGGTTGGGGTTAGGGTTAAGGTTAGGGTGAGGGTTAGTGTTAGGGTTAGGGTTAGGATGAGGGTTAGGATGAGGGTTAAGTTTAGGGTTAGGGTGAGGGTAAGGGTTAGGGTGAGTGTTAGGGTGAGGGTGTGGTATAGGGTTATGGTGAGGGTAAGGGTTGGGCGAGGTTTAGGGTGAGGTTGAGGGTTAATGTTAGCATTAGGGTTAAGGTGAGGGTGAGAGTTAGGGTGAGGGGTAGGGTTAGGGTTAGAGAGAGGGTGAGGATTAGGGTTAGGGTTATGGTTAGGGTGAGGGTTAGGCTGAGGGGTAGGGTTAGGGTTATTGTTAGGGTTCGGGTTAGGTTGAGTGTTCGGGTTAGGGTTAAGGTTAGGGTGAGGTTGAGGTTGATGGTAAGGGTTAGGTTGAGGGTTAGAGTGAGGTGGAGGTTTAGGGTCAGCATGAGGTTTAGGTTTAGGGTTAGGGTGAGGGTTAGGGTTAGGGTTGGATTGAGGGTGAGGGTTAGTTTTAGCATTAGGGTTAGGGTTATGGTGAGGGTTAGGGTTAGGTTGAGGGTGAGGTTGAGTGTTAGGTTTAGTGTTAGGATCAGAGTTAGGTTAGAGTTAAGCTGATGGTTGGGGTAACTGTGAGGGTGAGTGTTAGGTTTAGGTTGAGGTCTAGAGTCAGTGTGAGGGTTAGGGTGAGGTTGACGATTTCGGTTAGAAAAGGCTTAGGGTTAGGGTTAGGTTGAGGATAAAGGCTAGGGCGAGGGTTAGGGTGAGGGTGAGTGTTAGGGTTAGAGTTAGGTTTAGGGTGAGGTTTATGGTGAGGGTTAGGGTTTGGGTTAGGGTGACGCTGAGGGTTAGATTTAGGGTTAAGGTGAGGGTTAGGGTTAAGGTGATTTTTAGGTTTAGGGTTATGGTGAGGGTGAGTGTTCGGGTTCGGGTGAGGTTTTGGGTGTTGGTGACGGTTAGGGTAAGGGTGAGGGTGATGGTGACTGTGAGGGTTAGGGTGAGGGTGAGGATTAGGGTTAGCGTGAGAGTTAGGGTGAGGGTTAGTGTTAAGGTTAGTGTGAGGATTAATGTTAGTCTTTGGGTTAGGGTTATGATGAGGTTATGGGTTAGGGTGAGGTTTAGGGTGAGGGTGAGGATTAGGGTTAGCGTTAGAATAAGGGTGAGGGTTAAGTTTAGGGTTGGGGTGTGGGTGAAAGTTAGGATTAGGGTTAGGGTGACTGTTAGGATTAGGGTGAGGGTTAGGGATAGGGTTTGGGTTAGGATGAGGGTTAGGCTGAGGGTTAGGTTTAGGGTTAGGGTGAGGGTGAGGGTGAGGGTAATGGTTGAGGTGAGGGATAGGGTGAGTGTGAGGGATAGGGTTAGGTTTATATTTAGTGTGGGCATTAGTGTTAGGGTTAGGGTTTGGTTTAGGGTAAGGGTTAACGTGAGGGTTAGGGTGAGGATAAGGATTAGGGTGAGGGTTAGGTTGAGGGTGAGGGTTAGGGTTTGGGTGAGTGTAGGGTAAGTGTTAAGGTGTGGGCTAGGGTTAGGGTTAGGGTTAGGATGAGTGTTAGGGTTATGCTGTGGGTGAAGTTGAGTGTCAGCTTTAGAATTAGGGTTAGGTTTAGAGTGAAGGTTAGGGATAGGGTTAGGGTTAGGGTAAGGTATAAGGTTAGGTTTAGGGTGAGGTGAGGTTTAGGGTTTGGATTAGTTTTAGCGTTAGGGTTAGGGTGAGCGTTAGGTTGACGGTTAGTGTTAGGGTTATGGTGAGGGTGAGGGTGAGTGTTAAGGTTAGCATGAGAGTTAGGTTGAGGGTGAGGGATAGGGTTAGGGTTAGGGTTAAGGTTAGGGTGAGGTTTAGGGTTAGGGTTAGGTTTAACATGAGGGTTAGGTTGAAGGTTAGGGTTCGGGGAAGGGTAAGGGTTAGGGTGAGGTATAGGGTGAGGATGAGGATTAGAGTTAGGCTTAGAGTTAGTTTTAGGATATAGGGTGAGGGTGAGGGTTAGGGTTAGGGTTAGGGTCAGGGTCAGGGTGAGGGTTAGGTTAGGTTTTGGGTTAAGGTTAGGGTTAAGGTGACAGTGAGGGTTAGGGTGAGGGTGAGGGTTAGGTTTTGGTTTAGGGTTAGGGTTAGGGTGATGGTTAGTGTTAGGTTTAGGGTTAAGTTGAGCGTTTTGGTTAGGGTTAGGTTTAGAGTTAGGGTGACGGTGAGGGTGAGGTTTCATGTTTGGATTAGTGTTAGGGTTAGGTTTAGGATGAGGGTGAGGTTGAGGGTGAAGGAGAGGGTTAGGGTTAGGTTGAGGGTTAGGGTTAAGGTTAGGGTGAGTGTTAGGGTTAGGGTTAAGGTTAGGATGAGGTTTTGGCTGAGGGTTAGGTTTAGATTTCGGGTGAGGGTAAGGTTTAGGGTGAACATTAGGGAGAGGGTGAAGGTTAGGCTGAGGCTTAGCGTTAGGGTGAGGGTTAGTTTGAGGGTAAGGGTGAGGGTAACGTTTAGGGTGAGGGTTAGGGTGAGGGTGAGGGATAGGGTTAAGGTGAGGGTAAGATTTAGGGCAAGGTTTAGGGTGAATTTGAGGGTTAATGTTAGGGATACGGTGAGGGTGAAGGTTAGGGTTAGGGTTAGGGATAGGGTGAGGATTAGGTTTAGGGTTAGGTTTAGGGTGAGGGTTAGGCTGAGGGGTGTGGTTAGGTTTAGGGTTAGGGTGAGAGTTAGAGTGAGGTTTAGGGTTAGGTTTGGGGTTAGGGTTAGGGTGAGGTTGAGGGTGAGTGTAAGAGTTAGGGTTAGGGTTAGGGTGAGGTTGAAGTTTAGGGTTAGCATTAAGGTTAGGGTTCGGTTGAGGTTTAGTGTTAGGTTTAGGGTTAGAGTGAGGATGAGGGCTATTGTTAGCATTAGGGTTAGCGTTAGGTTTAGGTTTAGTGTTAGGGTGAGGTTGAGGGGGAGCTTTAGGTTTAGGATTAGGGTAGGGTTAGTGTTAGGCGAGGGTGAAATTGAGGATGAGGGTTAGGATTAGTTTTAGGGTGAGGGCTAGGGTGAGGGTGAGGTTTAGAGTAGGGTTAGGGTGAGGGTGTGGGTTCGGGTTCGTTTGAGTTTTAGGGTGTGGGTGATGGTTAGGGTTAGGGAGAGGGTTAAGTTGAGCGTGTGGTTTAGGGTATGGGTGAGGGTTAGGATTAAGTTGAGGATTAGGGTTAGGGTTAATGTTAAGGTTATGGTGAGGTTAAGGGTTAGGATGAGGTTTAGGGTGAGGGTGAGGTTTAGTGATAGTGTTAGAGTTGGGTGAGTGTTAGTGTGAGGGTTAGGATTCGGGTTATGCTTAGGGTGATGGTGAGGGTTACAGTTAGGGTTAGGATTAGGGTTAGGGTGAGGATTAGGTTTAGGGTGAGGTTGAATGTGAGGGTTAGGTTTAGGATTAGGCTTAGTTTTAGGGTTAGGCCTAGGGTTAGGGTGAGGTTGAGGCTCAGAATTTGGTTTAGGGTGAGGATTAGGGTTATGGTTAGCGTTAGGGTGAGGGTTAGGGTGAGGGTTGGGGTGAGTGTGATGGTGAGGGCGAGGGTGAGGTTGAGGGTTAGGTTTAAGGTGAGGGTTAGGGTTAGGGTTAGGGTTAGGGTGAGGGTGAAGGTGGTGGTGAGGTTGAGGGTAAATGGTGAAGTTTAGGGTTTGGGTGAGGGTTAGGTTTAGGGTTAGATTGAGTGTGAGGGTTAGGGTTAGGGTTAGGGTTACCGTTAGGGTGAGGGTTAGGGTTATGGTTAGGGTTAGGATGAGGGTTAAACTGAAGGTTAGGGTTAGGGTTCGGGTGAGCATAAGGGTTAGGCTGAGCTTTACGTTGAGGGTGAGAGGATGGTTAGGCTTAGGGTTATGGTGAGCTTTAGGGTGAGGGTAAGGGTTAGGGTGAGGGTTAGAGTGGGGGTGAGGATACGGTTAAGGTGATGGTAAGGGTTAGGGCGAGGTTTAGGGTGAGGTTGAGGGTTAATGATAGCATTAGGGTTATGGTGAGGGTGAGGGTAAGGGTGATCGTCAGGGTTAGGGTTAGGTATAGGGTGAGGATTAGGGTAAGGTTTAGGTTTAGGGTGAGGTTTAGGCTGAGGGGTAGGGTTATGATTAGGGTTAGGGTGAGGGCTATGTTGAGAGTTTGGGTTAGGATTAGGGTTAGGTTTAGGGTGAGTTTGAGGGTGAGGGTAAGGGTTAGGGTGAGGTTTAGTGTGAGATTGAGCTTTAGGGTTAGCATTAGGGTTAGGGATAGGGTTAGGGTTAGTGTTTGGGTTACGGTTAGGGTTATGGTGAGGGTGAAGGCTAGTGTTAGCATTAGGGTAAGGGATAAGGTTAGGGTTAGGGTGAGGATGAGGATTACAGATTGGGTTAGGATTAGGGTTAGGATTAGGGTTAGGCTGAGTGTGGGGGTGAGGTTAAGGGTGAGGGTTAGGGTTAGTGTTGGTTTTAGGGTGAGTGCTAGGGTGAGGGTGAGGGTTAAGGTGAGGGTTAGGGTGAGGGTGAGGGTTTTCCATTAGGAAAGGCTTAGTTTTCGGGTTAGGGTGAGGTTATGTTGAGGGTGAGGTTTAAGGTGAGGGTTAAGGTTAGGGTAAGGATTAGGGTTAGGGTTAGTGTGAGGGTTAGGTTTAGGGTGATGTTTAGTGCGAGGGTGAGGTTGAGGTTGAGGGTAAGTGTTTAGGTGAGGTTTAGTGTTTGGTTGAGGGTTAGGTTGAACGTGAGGGTTAGGGTTAGGTTTAGGGTAAGGGTTAGGGTTAGGGTTAGGGGGAGGGATAGAGTGAGGGGTAGGTTTAGGGTTAGGTTTGTGGTTAGGGTTAATGTAAGCGTTAGGGTTAGTGTTAGGGTTAGTGTGAGGGTAAGGGTTAGGGTGAGGGTTAGGGTGAGAGTGAGGGTTAGGGTTAGCCTTAGGGTTAGGGTGAGGATTAGGGTGAGGGTTAAAGTGAGGGTTAGGGTTAGGGTTAGTATGAGGGTGAGGTTTAGAGTCAGATTAAGTGTGAGTGTTAGGGTTACGGTGAGATTTAGCGTAGGATTATGGTCCGGGTGAGGGTCGGGTGAGGGTGAGTTTTAGGGATTGGGTGATGATTAGGTTTAGGGTGAGGTTTAAGGTGACAGTGAGGGTTAGGGTGAGGGTGAGGGTTAGGATTACTGTTAGGATTAGGGTTAGGGTCAAGGTTAGGTTTATGTTGAGGGTAAGGGTTAGGATGAGGTTTAGGGTGAGGGTGAGTTTTAGGGATATCATTAGAATTAGGGTGAGTGTTTGGCTGAGGGTTAGGTTTCGGTTTAGGCTTAGGGTGAGGGTGAGGGTTAGAGTTAGGGTTCGAGTAAGGGTTAGGGCAAGGGTAAGTTTTAGGGTGAGGGTTAGGGTGAGGCTGAGGATTAGGGTTAGGTTGAGGCTTAGGGTGAGCATTAGGGTGACGGTTAGGTTTAGGTTTAGGGTTAGGGTGAGGTTTCATGTTAGAGTTAGTGTTAGGGTTAGTGTGAGGGTTAGGGTGAGGGTAAGGTTTAGAGTGAGGGTAAGGGTGAGGGTGAGGGTTAAGGATAGCATTAGGGTTAGGGTTATGGTTAGGTTGAGGGTTAGAGTTAGGTTTAGTGTTATGGTGAGGGAGAGGGTGAGGGTGAGGGTGAGGGTTAGCATTAGGTTTAGGGTTAGGCTGAGAGTGAGGGTTCGTGTTAGGGTTAGGGTGAGGTTTAGGTTTAGGTTTAGGGTGAGGGTTAGTGTTAGGGTGACCATGGTGGTGAGGTTGAGTGTAAGGGTGAGGTTTAGGTTTTGGGTGAGGATTAGGGTTAGGGTTAGGCTGAGGTTGAGGTTGAGGGTGAGGTTGAGAGTTAGGGTTAGGGTTAGGGTGAGGGTTAGGGTTAGAGTTAGGGTTACGGTTAGGGTGAGGGTTAGGGTTAGGGTTCTGGTGAGGTTAAGGTTTATGTTGAGGGTTTGGGTGAGAGTGAGGCGAGTCTTAGGCTTAGGGTTATGGTGAGCTTTTGGTTGATGTTAAGGGTTAGGGTGAGGGAGAGGGTAGGGTTAAGCTGAGGGTAAGGGTTAGGGCGAGGTTTAGGGTGAGGTTGAGGGTTAATGTTAGCATTAGGGTTATGGTGAGGGTGAGGGTTAGGGTGAGGGTTTGGGTTAGGGTGAGGGTGAGGGTGAGGGATAGGGTTAGGGTTAGGATTAGAATTAGGTTTAGGGTTAGGCTGAGGGTGGTAGTGAGGTTGAGGTTGAGGGTTAGGGTTAGGGTTAGGGTTAGTTTTAGGGTGAGGGCTAGTGTGAGGGTGAGGGTGAGGGTTACATTGAGGGTGAGGTTTTCGGTTAGGAAAGGCTTAGAGTTATGGGTAGGGTGAGCATTAGGGTGAGTGTGAGTTTTAAGGTGAGGGTTAGGTTTAGGGTGAGTATTGGGGTTAGGGTTAGATTGAGGGTTAGGGTTAAGGTGATGTTTAGGTTGAGTGTGGGGGTGAGGGTGAGGGTTAGGGTGAGCGTTAGGGTGTAGGTGAGAGTTAGTTTTAGGGTGAGTGTTAGGGTGATGGTGAGGGTTAGGGTGAATGTGAGGGTTAGGGTTAATTTTAGGGTGAGTGTTAGGGTGAGTCTTAGTGTGAGGATTAGCGTTCGGTTTAGGGTTATGGAGAGCATAAGTTTTAGCGTGAGGTTTAGGGTGAGGGTGAGGGTTAGGGTTAGCGTTAGAGTAAGGGTGAGGTTTAAGGTGAGTGTTAGGGTTAGGGTGAGTGTTAGGGTTAGGGTTCGTGTTAGGGTGAGGGTCAGGGATAGTGTTAGGGTTAGATTTAGGGTGATGGTGTGCGTTAGGGTTAAGATTAGGGTTAGGGGTAGGGGTAGGCTGAGGGTTAGGGTATGGCTTAGGTTTAGGGTGAGGGTTAGGTTTAGGGTTAGGGTTCGGGTGAGTTTGAGTGGTAGGGTTAGGGTTAGGAAGAGGGTTTGGCTGAGGGTTGGGAATGGTTATGGTTAGGTTGAGGGTAAAGTTTAGGGTGAGGGTTAGGGTGAGGTTGAAGGTGAGGATAAGGGTTAGTTGAGGGTTAGGGTGAGCATGAGGGTGAGGGTTAGATTTAGGTTGAGGGTTAGGGGGAGGGTGAGAGTGAGGATTAGTGTTAGGGTTTGGGTAAGGGTTAGGTTGAGGGTGAGGGTTAGGGTGAGGTTGAGGTTTAGGCTTAGTATTAGGGTTAGGGTGAGGGTTAGGGTTAGGTTTAGGGTTAGGGTGAGGGTGAGGGCTAGTGTTAGCATTAGAGTTAGGGTTAGTTTTATGGTTAGGGTGAGAGTGAGGGTTTGGGTTTGCCTGAGTGTTAGGGTGAGGGTTACGGTGAGGGTTAGGTTTCGGGTTAGGGATAGTGTTTAGGTTAGTGTGAGGGTGAGCATTATGGTTACTGTTAGGTTGAGGGTTAGGGTTAAGGTGATGTTTAGGTTGAAGGTAACGGTTAGGGTGAGTGTTCTGGTTCGGGTTAGGGTGAGGGTGAGGGTCAGAGTTAGTTTTAGCGTGAGGGTTAGGGTTATGGTTAGGTTTAGGGTGAGTTTGAGGGTGAGGGTTAGGGTGAGGGTAATGGTGAGGTTGAGGGTGAGTGTGAGAGTTATGTTTAGGGTAAGTATTATTGTTAGTGTTAGGTTTAGAGTTAGAGGCTGAGGGCTAGGGTTAAGGTTAGGATTAGGGTGAGGGTTAAGTTTAGGGTGAGGGTTAGGATTCGGATTAGAGTTAGGGTGAGGATGAAGGCTAGTGTTAGCATTAGAGTTAGGGTTAGGGTTAGGGTTAGGGTAAGGGTGAGGATGAGGGTTAGGGTTAGGGTTAGGATAAGGTTTAGAATTAGGGTTAGGCTGAAGTTGGGGTAAGGTTGAGGGTGAGGGTTAGGGTTAGGGTTAGTTTTAGGGTGATGACTAGGGTGAGGGTGAGGGTTAGGGTGAGGGTTAGGTTGAGGGTGAGGGTTTCGGTTAGGAAAGGCTTAAGGTTAGGGTTAGGGTGAGGATTAGGGTGAGGGTGAGGTTTAAGGTGAGGGTTAGGGCTATGTGAGGTTTAAGGTTAGGGTTAGGATGAGGGTTAGGGTTTGGGTGAGGGTGAGGGTGAGGGTGTAGGTGAGGGTTAGGGTTATGGTGAGGGTTAGGGTGATGGTGAGGGTTAGGGTGACGGTGAGGGTTAGGGTGCAGGTGAGAGTTAGGGTTAGGGTTAGGGCTAGGGTTAGGGTTAGGGTTTGGTTGAGAGTTAGGGTGAGCGTTAGGGTCCAGGTTAAGTTTAGGTTTAGGGTTAGGGTTAGGGTTAGGGTGAGGTTTAGTGTTAGTGTTAGGGTTAGGGTTAGGATCAAGGTTAGGGTGATTGTTAGCGTGAGGGTTAAGTTTAGGTTTAGGGTTAGGGTGAGGGTTAGGGTGAGGTTTAGTGTTAGTGTTAGGGTTAGGGTTAGGGTGAGGGTTAGGTTGATGGTAAGGGTTGGAGTCAGGTTTAGGGTGAGGGTGAGGGTGAGGTTTAGGTTTAGGGTGAGGTTTAGGTTTAGGTTTAGGGTGAGGGTTAGGTTTAGTGTGAACGTTAGGATAAGTGTTAGGTTTAGGTTTAAGGTGAGGGTTAGGTTTAGTGTGAAGGTTAGGCTAAGTGTTAGGGTTAGGATTAGGGTGAGGGAAAGGTTTATGGTGAGGGTCAGGTCGACGGTGAGGTTTAGGGTTAGGGTGAGGATTAGGGTGAGCATTAGGATGAGGGTTAGGGTTAGGTTTAGGGTGAGGGTGAGGGTTAGGCTTAGGGTTTGTATTAGGGTTAGGGTTAGGGTGAGGTTTAGGGATAGGGATAGTGTTAGGGTGATTGTTTGGTTTAGGGTTATGTTTAGAGTTTGGGTGAGGGTGAGGGTTAGGTTTTGAATTAGGGTTAGGGTTAGTGTTATACTGAGGTTGAGGTTGAGTCTGAGGATGAGGGTTAGGGTAAGGATGAGTGTTAGGATTAGGGTTAGTGTTAAGGTTAGGGGGAGGGTGAGGGTTAGGGTTAGTTTTAGGATGAGGTTTAGGCTGATGGTTAGGGTTAGGGTTCGGGGGAGGATAAGGATTAGGGTGAGGATTAAGGTGAGGATGAGGGTTAGAGTTAGGCTTAGGGTTAGGGTGAGGGTTAAGGTGAGGGTTAGTGTTAGGTTTAGCGTTACGGTTAGGATGAGGGTTAGGGTGAGGATAAGGGTTAGGGTGAGGTTTAGGGTGAGGGTGAGGGATAAGGTTAAGATGAGGGTATGTGTTAGGGCGAGGTTTAGGGTGACGTTGAGGGTTAATGTTAGCATTAGGTTTATGGTGAGTGTGATGGTTAGGTTGATGTTTAGGGTTAGGGTTAGGTATAGGGTGAATATTAGGCTTAGGGTTAGGTTTAGCGTGAGGGTTAGGCTGAGGGTTAGGATTAGAGTGAGGGTTAGGTTGAGGGTTAGGGTTATGGTTAGTGTTAAGGTTAGGGTGAGTTTGAGAGTGAGGGTAAGGGTTAGGGTGAGGCTTAAGGTGAGGTTGAGGTTTAGGGTTAGCATTAGGGTTAGTGTTAGGCTTAGGGTGAGGGTTAGTGTTAGGGTTAGGTTGAGGGTGGGGTGAGGTTGAGGGTGAGGGTTATGGTTAGGTTGAGTTTTAGGGTGAGGGCTAGGGTGAGGGTGAGGGTTAGGGTGAGGGTTAGGGTGAGAGTGAGGTTTTCGGTTAGGAAAGGCTTAGGTTTAGGGTTAGGTTGAGGATTAGGGTTAGGGTGAGGTTGAAGGTGAGGTTTAGGGTTAAGGTGAGGATTAGGGTTAGGGTGAGGGTCAGGGTTAGTGTTAGGGTGATGTTTAGGGTGAGGGTGAGGGTGAGGGTTAGGGTGAGGTTGAGGGTGATGGTGAGGGTGAGGATGTAGATGAGGATTAGTGTTAGGATGAGGGTTAGGGTGAAGTTGAGGGTTAGGGTTAGGTTTAGGGTGAGGGTTAGGGTAAGGGGTAGGGTGAGGAGTAGGGTGAGAGGTAGGGTTAGGCTTAGGGTGAGGGTTAGGGTTAATGTGAGTGTTAGGGTTAGGATTAGGGATAGTGTGAGGATAAGGTTTAGGGTTAGGGTTAAGTTGAGAGTGAGGATTAGGGTTAGAGTTTGAGTTAGGGTGAGAGTTACTCTGAGGGTTAAGGTGAGGGTTAGGGTTAGAGTTAGGTTTAGGGTGAGGGTTAGGTTTAGGGTGATTTTTAGGGAAAGGTAAGGGTGTGGGTGAGTGTTCGCGTGAGGGTGAGTTTTAGGGTGTGGGTGACGGTTAGGGTTAGGGTGAGGGTTAATTTGGCGGTGAGGGTTAGGGTGAGAGTGAGGGTTAGGGTTCCGGTGAGGATTACGGTTAGGGATAGGGTTAGGGTTATGATGAGGGTAAGGGTTACGATGAGGATTAGGGTGAGGGTTAGGGTTCAGGTTAGGCTTAGGGTGATGGTGAGCGTTACAGTTAGTGTTAGGATTAAGGTTAGGGTTAAGCTGAGGGTGAGGGTGTGGGTGAGGGTGAGGTTTAGGTTTAGGGTGAGGTTTAGGTTCAGGGTTAGGTTTAGGGTTAGGTTGAGGGTTATGGTTAGGATTAAGAAGACGTTTTCACTGAGGCTTAGGGTTAGGGTTAGTATTAGTTTGAGGGAAAGGTTTAGGGTTAGGGTGAGGTTTAGGGTAAGAATTAGAGTGAGGGTTAGTGTGAGGGTGAGGGTTAGGAATAGCATTAGGTTTAGGTTTACGGTTAGGGTGAGGGTTAGATTTACATTTAAGTTTAGGGTGAGGGTAATGTTGAGGGTTAGGGTTAGGGTTAGAATTAGGGTTAGGGTGAGTGTTAGGGTTAGGTTTAGGGATAGGGTGAGGGCGAGGGTGAGGGTTAGGGTTAGGGTGAGGATTAGGGTTACAGTGAGTTTTAGAGTGACAGTGAGTTTAAGGGTGAAGGTGAGGGCTATGGTTAGGGTTAGTGTTAGAGTGAGGTTTAGGTTTAGGAATAGGGTTAGGCTTAGTGTGAGGGTAAGGTTTAGAGTGAGTGTTAGGTTGAGGGTGAGGTTTTGGGATAGCATTAGGGTTAGGGTTAGGGTTAGGGTGAGGGTGAGGATTACGTTTAGGGGTAGAGTTAGGGTTAAGGTTAGGGTTAGGGTGAGGGTTAGGTTTAGGGTTAGGGTTAGGTTGAGGGTGAAGGTTAGGGTTAGGGTGAGTGTTAGGGTGAGGGGTAGGGTTAGAGTTATTTTTAGGGTGAGGGTTAGGTTTAGTGTGAGCGTTTGGGTTAGGCTTAAGTTTAGGATGAGAGTAAGGTTTAAGGTGAGTCTTAGAGTGTGTGTAAGGGTTCGATTTAGCCTGAGTGTTAGGGTGAGTGTTACTGTGATGGTTAGGGTTAGGGTTAGGGTTAGGGTTAAGGTTAGGTTGAAGGTGAGGGTTATGGTTAGTGTTAGCATGAGGGTTAGGGTGAGGGTGATGTTTAGGTTGAGGGTGACGGTTAGGGTGAGGGTTAGGGTCTGCGTGAGGGTTAGGTTTAGAATGAGGGTTAGGGTGATGGTGAGGGTTAGGGTGAGTATGAGGGTTAGGGTTAGGTTGAGGGTTAGGGTTAGGGTTAGGAAGACGTTTTGGCTGAGGCTTAGGGTTAGGGTTAGGATTAGTGTGAGGGTATGGTTGATGGTGAGGGTAAGGGTGAAGGTTAGGGTTAGGGTTAGGGTTAGGCTAAGGATGAGGGTGAGGGTGAGGGTTAGGGTTAGGGTGAGGATTAGTGTTATGGTAGGGATTAAGGTGAGGGTGAGGGTGAGGGTTAGGGTGAGGGTGAGGGTAAGGGTTTGGGTGAGGGTTAGGGTTAGGTTTAGGGTGAGGGTTAGGGTGAGGGTGAGGGTTAAGGTGAGGTTGAGGGTTAGGGTTAGTTTTAGCGTTAGGGTGAGGGTTAGTGTTAAGATTAAGAATAGGGTGAGGGTTAAGGTGAGGGGAAGGGTTATGGTTAGGTTTAGGGTTAGTGTGAGGATTAGGGTTAGTGTGAGGGTTAGGTTTAGGGTTAGGATTACGGTGAAGTTGAGGTTGAGGTTTAGGTTTAGGGTTAGGTTGAGGGTTAAGGTTAGGGTGAGGGTTATAGTGAGGTTGAGGGTAAGGGTAAGGGTTAGGATGAGGTTTATGGTTATGGTGAAGTTTAGGCTTTGCTTTAGGGTTAGGATTAGGGTGAGCGTTAGGTTTAGGGTTAGGGTTTGGATGAGTGTGAGTTTGAAGTTTAGGGTTAGGGTAATGGTTAGGGTTAGGGTTAGGATCAGGTTTATGGTGAGGGCTAGGGTGAGAGTGAGGTTTGGGTTAGGGTTAGGATGAGGGTTAGGTTTAGGGTGAGTTTTAGGGTGAGGGGTAGTGTTAGGCTTAGGGTTAGGGTGACGGTTAGTTTTAGTGTGAGGGTTAGAGTTAAGTTTAGGGTAAGTGTAAGGCTTAGGCTTAGGGTTAGGCTGAGAGAGAGGGATAGGGTTAGCGTGTGTGTGAGGGTGAGGGTTAGGGAGAGTTTCAGGATTAGGTTTAGGGTGAGGGTGAGGGTTATGGTTAGGGCGAGGGTGAGGGTTAGGGTTATTGTGATGTTTAGGGTAAGGTTGAGGGTTAGAGTCACGTTGAGTATTCGGGTGAGGGTGAGGGTTAGGTTGTCTGTGAGGGTTAGATTTAGAGTGAGGGTTAGGGTGACGGAAAGTGTTAGGGTGAGAGTGAGGATTAGGGTTAGGGTTAGGGTTAGGGTGTGGTTTAGGGTTAGGGTTAGGTTTAGGCTGAGGTTTAGGATGAGGGGTAGGGTCAGAGTTAGGTTGAGGGTTAGGGTTACTGTGAGGGTTAGGGTGAGGGTTAGGGTTAGTGTTAGGATAAGGGTTAGGGTGAGGGTTAAGGTGAGGGTGACGGTCAGGGTTAGCCTTAGGGTTAGGCTGAGGTTTAGGGTGAGGTTTAGGGTTAGGGTTAGGTTTAGGGTGAGTGTTAGGGTTAGGGTGTGTGTGAGGCTTAGGGTTAGGTTAAGGCTGAGGATGAGAGTGAGGTTTAGGTTTAGGGTGAGGGTGAGGGTGAAGGTTAGGTTTAGGATTAGGGTTAGGGTTAGGATTAGGCTTAGGGTGAGGGTGAGGTTGAGGCTGAAGTTTAGCGTTAGGGTGAGGATTAGGGTTAGGGTTAGGGTTAGGGTGAGGGTGATATTTAGGGTGAGGGTGAGGGTGATGGTGAGGTTTAGTGTGTGGGTAAGTGTTAGGGTTAGGTTGAGTTTCAGGTTGACAGTGAGGGTTTGGGTGAGGCTGTGGGTTAGGGTTAGGGTTAGCGTTAGTGAAGGGTTAGGGTTAGGTTTCGAATTAGGGAGAGGGTAAAGGTGAAGGTTATGTTTAGGTTTACAGTTAGGGTTAGTATGAGGATTAGAGTTATGTTTAGGGTTAGGTTTGAGGTGAGGTTTAGGGTGAGGGTGAGGGATAGGGTTAGTGTTAGGGTTAGTGTGAGGGATAGTGTTAGGGGTAGGTTTAGGATGAGGGTTAGGGTTAGGGTTAGGCTGAGGGTGAGTGTGAGGATGAGGTTGAGGGATAGTGTTCGGGTGAGGGTTAGGGTTAAGCTTAGGGTTAGGGTGAGGGTTAGGTTTAGGTTTAGGGTGAGTGTTAGGGTGAGCATGTGGTTTAGGGTTAGGGTTAGGGTTAGTGTGAAGTTTAGGGTGAGGGTTAGCCTGAGGGGTAGGGTTAGGGTTAGGTTTAGGGTGATGGTGAGGGCTAGTGTTAGCATTAGAGTTTGGGTTAGGGTTAGGGTTAGGGTGAGGGTGAGGGTTAGGGTTACAGTTAGGATTAGGTTTAGGTTTAGGGTTAGGCTAAAGTTGGGGGTGATGTTGAGGGTGAGGGTTAGGGTTAGGGTTAGTTTTAGGGTGAAGGCTAGGGTGAGGGTGAGGGTTAGGGTGAGGGTTAGTTTGAGGGTGAGGGTTTTGGTTAGGAAAGCCTTAGGGATAGGGTTAGGGTGATGATTAGGTGAGGGTGAGGTTTAAGGTGAGTGTTAGGGTTATGTG
This sequence comes from Dipodomys merriami, assembly GCF_024711535.1. Taxonomy (NCBI): domain Eukaryota; kingdom Metazoa; phylum Chordata; class Mammalia; order Rodentia; family Heteromyidae; genus Dipodomys; species Dipodomys merriami. The sequence continues at coordinate 12,462,766 of NW_027203715.1, read as the reverse complement.
AGGATTAAGGTTAGGGTTAGGGTGAGGGTGAGGGTGAGGGTGAGGGTGTAGGTGAGGGTTAGGGTTGGGGTGAGGGTTAGGGTGACAGTGAGGGTTAGGGCGAGGGTGAGGGGTAATATGAGGGGTAGGTTTAGGATTAGGGTGAGGGTTAGGGTTTAGGTGAGGGTTAGGGTTAGAATGAGTCTGATGGTTAGAGTTAGGTTTAGGGTGAGGGTTAGGGTTAGGGTGAAGTTTAGGCTAAGGCTAGGGTGAGTGTCAGGGTTCGGGTGAGGGTGAGTTTTAGGGTGTGGGTGGCGGTTAGGTACAGAGTGAGGGTTAAGGTGACTGTGAGGTTTAGGGTGAGGGTGAGGGTTAGGTTATGGTGAGGATTGGGGTTAGGGGTAGATTTAGGGTTATGGTGACAGTAAGGGTTAGGATGAGTTTTTGGGTGAGAGTGAGGTTTAGGGATAGTGTTAAATTAGGGTGAGGGTGAGGGTTAGGGTTCAGTTTAGGCTTAGGATGAGGGTGAGGGTTAGAGTTACAGTTAGGGTTATTGTTAGGGTGAGGGTATGGTTTAGTGTGAAGGTTATGGTGAGGGTGAGGGTTAGGGTTAGGTTGAGGTTTAGTGTGAGCGTTAGGGTGAGTTTTAGGTTTAGGTTTAGGTTTAGGTTTAGGGCCAGGGTTATGGTGAGATTTAGTGTTAGTGTAAGGGTTAGGGTTAGGGTGAGGGTTAGAGTGAAGGTAAGTGTTAGAATGAGGGTAAGGGTGAGGGTGAGGGTTAGGGATAGCTTTAGGGTTAGGTTTAGGGTTAGGGTGAGTGTTAGGGTTAGGGTTAGGGTTATGGTGAGGGTGAGGGTTAGGGTTAGCATTAGGGTTAGGGTTAGGGTTATGTTTAGGGTTAGAGTGAGGGTGAGGGTGAGGGTTAGGTTTAGGTTTAGGGTTAGGGTGAGTGTTAGGGTTAAGATGACAGTGAGGGTAAGGGTTAGGGTGAGGGATAGGGTTAGGGTTAGGGTTAGGGTGAGGTTTAGGTTTAAGGTGAGAGTGAGTGTGAGAGTTAGGTTTAGGATTAGGCTTAGGTTTAGGGTTAGTCTTAGGGTGAGGGTGAAGGTGAGGCTCAGAGTTAGGTTTAAGTTTATGTTTAGGGTTATGGTTAGGGTTAGGGTGATGGTGAGGGTGAGGGTGAGGGTGAGGGTGATGTTGAGGTTGAGGATGATGGTGAGGATTAGGGTTTGGGTGAGGGTTAGGGTTAGGGTTAGGGTTAAGGTTAGGGTGAGGGTTATTGTTAGGGTTAGGGTTACGATGAGAGTTAGGCTGATGGTTAGGCTTAGGAATAGGGTGAGGGTAAGGGTTAGGTTGAGGGTGAGGTTTAGGTTTAGTATTAGGGTTAGGGTGAGGTTTAGGGATAGGTTTAGTGTTACGATGAGGGTTTTGGTTAGGTTTAGGTTTAGAGTTAGGGTGAGGGTGAGGGTTAGAGTTTGAATTAGGGTTAGGGTTAGGGTTATACTGAGCTTGAGTTTGAGGCTAAAAGTGAGGGTTAGGGTTAGGGTGAGGGTTAGGATTACGGTTAGGGTTAAGTTTAGTGTGAGGGTTAGGGTTAGGGTTAGGTTTAGGATGAGGGTTAGGCTGACGATGAGGGTTAGTGTTCGGGGGAGGATAAGGGTTAGGGAGAGGGTTAAGGTGAGGGTGAGGGTTAGGCTTAGGCTTTGGGTTAGGCTGAGGGTTAGTGTTAGGTTTAGGGGTAGGGTTAGGGTGAGGATAAGTGTTAGGGTGAGGTTTAGGGTGAGGGTGTGTTTTAGGGTTAGGGTTAGGGTTATTGTTAGGGTTAGGTTTGGCTGATGGTGAGAGTGACTGTGAGGGTGAGGGTGAGATTTAGGGTTAGTGTGAGGGTTAGTGTTAGGGTGAGGGTAAGGGGTACAGTGAGGGCTAGGGTGAGGTTGAGGCTTAGGGTGAGGTTGCAGGTGAGGGTGAGGTTTAGGCTTAGGTTTAGGGTGAGGCGAGGATGAGGGTTTCCAATAGGTAAGGGTTAGGGTTATGGTTAGGGTGAGGGCAAGGTTTAGGGTGAGGATTAGGTTGAGGGTGAGGGTTAAGGTGAGGGTTAGGGTTAGGGTGATGATTAGGGTTAGGGTGAGGGAGAGGGTTAAGGTTAGGCTTAGTGTGAGAGTTAGTCTTAGTGAGAGGGTTAGGGTTTGGTTTAGAGTCACAGTTAGTGTGAGGATAAGGGTTAGAGTGAGGATTAGGGTGAGGGTGAGGGTGACGTTTACCGTCAGGGTTAGGGTGAGGGTTAGGGTCAGGGTTAAGGTTAGGGTTAGGTTTAGCATTAGTTTGAGGTTGAGGGTTAGGGTTATGGTTAGGGCGAGGGTTAGGGTAAGGATGAGGTTTCGGTTTAGGGTTAGGTTTAGGGTTAGGGTGAGGGTGAGGGTGAGGGTTAGGGTTAGTGTTAGGGTGAGGGTGAGGTTAAGGTTTAGGATTAGGGTTAGGGTTAGTCTTAGGGTGAGGGTGAGGATGAGGGTGAGGGTTAGGGTGAAGTTTATGGTTAGTGTTAGGTTTAGGTTGAGGGTTAGGTTGAGAGGTAGGGTTAGGTTTAGTGTGAGCCTTAGTGTTAGTTTGAGGGTTAGGGTTAGGTTTAGGTTTAGGGTTACCCTGAGGCTAAGGGTAAAGGTAAGTGTTAGGATGAGGGTGAGGTTTAGGGATAAGGTTAGGGTGAGGGTGAGGGTTAGGGTGAGGTTGAGGTTTAGATTTACCGTTAGGATTAGGGTGAGTTGTAGGGTGAGTTTTAGGGTTAGGGTTAAGTTTAGGGTTATTGTGAGGGTTAGGCTGAATTTGAGGGTGAGGGTGAGGGTGCAGGATAGGGATATGGTTAGGATTAGGTTTAGGGTTAGTGTTAGCCTGAAGTTAGGGGTTAGGTTGAGGGTGAGGGTTACGGTTAGTTTTAGTTTTAGGGTGAGGGCTAGTGTGAGGGTGATGGTTAGGGTGAGGGTTAGGGAGAGGGTGAGGGTTTCGTTTAGGAACACCTTAGGGATAGGGTTAGGGTGAGGATTAGGGTGAGTGTGAGGTTTAAGGTGTGGGTTAGGGTTATGTGAGGATTAAGGTTAGTGTTAGGGTGAGGGTGAAGTTGAGGGTGTAGGTGAGGGTTAGGGTTGGGGTGAGGGGTAATTTGAAGGGTAGGTTTAGGGTTAGTGTGAGGATAAGGGTTAGGGTGAGGGTTAGGGTGAGAGTGAGGGTTAAGGTGATGGTTAGGTTTAGTATGAGGGTGATGGTTAGAATTAGATTAGTGGGAGGGTTAGGTTTAGGTTTAGGTTTAGGTCCAGGTTTAGGGTGAGGTTTAGTGATAGATTCAGGGTTAAAGTTAGGGTGAGGGTTAGAGAGAAGGTAAGGGTTAGAATGAGGGTTAGGGTGAGGGTGAGGTTTAGGGATAACATTAGGGTTAGGTTTAGGGTTAGGTTGAGGGTGAGGGTTAGGGTTAGCAGTAGGGTTAGTGTTAGTGTTAGTGTTAGGGATAGGGTTAGTGTGAGGGTGAGGGTAAGGGTTAGGATTAGGGTTAGGTTTAGTGTGAGGGTGAGGGTTAAGGTTAGGGTGAGGGAGACGGTTAGGTTTAGGATTAAGGTTACGGTTTGGGTGAGGTTTAGGGATAGTGTTAGTTTTACGGTGAGGATTTTGGTTAGGGTTAGGTTTAGAGTTAGGGTGAGAGTGAGGGTTAGGGTTTGAATTAGGGATAGGGTTAGGGTTATACTGAGGTGGAGTTTGAGGCTGAAGGTGAGGGTCAGAGTTAGGGTGAGGGTTAGGATTAGGGTTAGGGGTAAGGTTAGGTTGAGGTTTAGGGTTAGGGTTAGGTTTATGATGAGGGTTAGGCTGACGATGAGGGTTAGGGTTCGGGGGAGGATAAGGTTTAGGGTGAGGGTTAAGGTGAGGGTGAGGGTTAGGATTAGGCTTAGGGTTAGTTTGAGGGTTAGGGTGAGACTTTAGTGTTTCCTTTAGGGTTAGGGTGAGGGTGAGGGTTAGGGTGAAGATAAGGGTTAGTGTGAGGGTCAGGGTGAGGGTGAGTTTTAGGGTTAGGGTTAGGGTTTGTGTTATAGTTAGGGTTAGGTTTAGGCTGAGGGTGAGAGTGACGGTGAGGGTGCGGGTGAGATGTAGTGTTGGTGTGAGTGTTAGTGTTAGGGTGAGTGTGAGATTTAGAATGAGGGCTAGGTTGAGGGTGAGGGTTAGGGTGAGGGTGCAGGTGAGGGTGAGGCTAGGTTTAGCGTTAGGGTGAGTTGAGGGTGAGGGTTTCTGATAGGTAAGGGTTAGTGTTATGGTTAGGATGAGGTCTGGGTTAGGGTGAGGTTTAGGGTGAGTGTGAGCGTGAGGATTAGCTTTAGAGTTAGGGTTAAAGTTAGGGTTAATGTTTGGGTTAGGGTGAGGGTATGGTTGAGGTTTTGGTTCAGGGTGAAAGTTAGAGTTAGGTTTAGGGTGTGGGTTAGTGTTAGGGTGATGTTTAGGATGAGGTTGAGTGTGAGGGTGAGGGTGAGGCATAGTGTTTGGGTGAGGGTTAGGTTTAGTGTGAGGATTACCGTGACGTTGAGTTTTTGGGATAGTGTTAGGGTTAGGTTAGGGTGAGGTTTAGGTTTAGGGTTAGGGTTAGGGTGAGGGTTAGTGTTAGGGTGAGTGTGAGGGTAAATATTAGGGTGAGTGTTATAGTTAAGTTGAGAGTAAGTGTTAGGGTGAGGGTGAGGTTTAAATTTACCATTAGGCTTAGGGTGAGGGTAGCTTTAGGGTTAGGGTGAGGGTAAGGTTTAGGGTTAAGGTTGGGGTGAGTGTGAGGGTGAGGGTTAAGGTTACTGTTAGGGTGAGGGTGAGGGTTAGGGTTAGGTTTATGGTTATTGTTAGAATTAGGCTGTGGGTGAGGGTTAGGGTGAGGGTGAAGGTTAGGGTTGTGTTCGGGTGTAGGTTAGGGTTAGTGTGAGGGTTAGGTTGAGGTTGAGTGTAAGGGTTAGTGTGAGACTTAGAGTTACCGTGAGTTTTAGGGTGAGGGTGAGGGTGAGGGTGAGGGTTAGGGTGAGAGTGAATGTTAGGTTTAGGATGAGGTTTACGGTTAGGATTACGGTTAGGGTGAGGGCTAGGGTGAGTGTAATGTTTAGGGTGAGGGTCTGGGTGAGGGTTAGGCTGAGGGAAAATGTTATGGTTTCGTTGAGGTTTAGGTTTAATCTGAGGATTATGGTTAGGCTTAGGTTGAGGGTGAGGCTGAGGTTTAGGGTGAGCGTGAGTGTGAGGGTGAAGGTTAGGGTTAGGGTTAGGGTAAGGGTGAGCTTTAGTGTGAAGGGGAGTGTTAGGGTTATGGATAGGGTGTGGGTTAGGGTGAGGGTTTGGGTTAAGGATAGGGTTAGGTTTAGTGTGAGGGTTAGGGTTAATGTTAGCGTTTCGGTTAGTGTAAGGGTTAGTGTGAGGATGAAGGTTAGGGTTAGGTTGAGATTTAGGTACAGGGTGAGGGTTAGGGTTAGGATTAGGGTTAGGGTGAGGGCTAGGGTGAGGGTGAGGGTTAGGGTTAGAATTAGTGTAGGGTGAGGTTTAGGGTTAGTGTTAGGATTAGGGTGAGGTGTAGGCTTAGGGTTAGGGTGAGGGTTAGGCTTAGGGTTAGGGTTAGGGATAGGGTAGGGTGAGGATCAGGGTTAGGGTAAGGGTTAGGGTGGGGTTGAAGCTTAAGTTTAGGGTGAGGGTTAGGGTGAGGGTTAGGATTAGTTTTAAGTATAGGGTGAGGGTGAGGTTAAGGCTTAGGTTTAAGGTTAGGGTGAGGGTGAATGTTAGGGTTAGTTTTAGGGTTAGGGTGAGGGTTAGGGTTACGGTTAGAGTTAGGGTTAGTGTGAGGGTTATGGTTAGGGTTAAGTTTAGCATGAGGGTAAGGCTTAGGGTGAGGGTTAGGGTTAGTGTGAGAGTTAGGGTTAAGATTAGTGTTAGATTGAGTTTGAAGGTGAGGGTTAAGGTTGGGTGAGGTTTAGAGATAGAGTGAGGGTTAGGGTTGGATAAGGGTTAGAGTTAGTGTGAGGGTGAGGGTGAGGGTCAGGGTTAGGGTTAGGGTTAGACTAAGGGTGATGGTGAGTGTGAGGGTGACGGCTTGGTTTAGGGTGAGGGTTAGGGTTAGGGTTAGGGTGAGGGTAAGCGTGAGGGTTAGGGTTAGGGGTAGGATGAGGGTTAGGTTTAGGGGTAGGGTTATGGTTAGTGTGGGGGTCGGGTTACTGTGACTGTAAGGTTTACGGTTAAGGTTAGCGTTAGGGAGAGGTTAAGTGTTAAGTTAGTGTGAGGGTTAGGGTTAGGGTTAGGTTTCGGGTGAGGGTAAGGTTTAGGGTGAGTTTTAGTGTGAGTTTGAGGGTTAGGCTTAGGGTTAGTGTTAGGATTAGTGTGTGGTTGAGGGTGAGGTTGAGGGTAAGTGTGAGGTTTAGGGTTAGGGTTAGGGTTAGGTTTAGGGTGAGGGTTTGCGTGAAGGTTAGAGTAAGGGTTAGGGTTAGGGTTAGGGTGAGAATGAGGGTTAGGTTTAGGATTAGGGTTAGGGTTAGGGTTAGGGTTAGGCTGAGGGTGAGGGTGAGGTTGAGGGTTAGGGTTAATGTTGGGTTAATGCTAGGCTGACGGCCTTTGTGAGGGTAAGGGTTAGGGTGAGGTTGAGGGTGAGGGTGTGGGTTTCATTTAGGGTTTAGGGTTAGGTTTAGGGTGAGGATTATTTTGAGGGTGAGGCTTAGGGTTAGGATGCGGGTTAATGTTAGGATTAGGTTGAGGGATAAGTTTAGGGTGATGTTAAAGATAAAGGTGAGAGTTATGGTGTGGGTTAGTGTTCGGGTGTGGGGTACGGTTACGGTTAGAGTTTGGTTGAGGTCTAGGGTGAGGGTAGGGGTTAGGTTTAGGGTTAGGTATAGAGTGAGAATTAGGTTTAGGGTTGGGGTTAGGGTGAGGTTTAGGCTGAATGGAATGGTTAGGGTTAGGGTTTGGTTTAGTCTGAGGGTTAGGGATAGGTTTAGGGTAAGTGTGAGGTTAATGGTTAGGGTGAAGGTTAGGTTGAGGGTGCGGGTTAGGCTTAGGGTTATGGTTAGGGTGAGGGTGAGGGTTACATTTAGGTTTAGGGTGAGGCTTAGGTTTAGGGTGAGGGTTAGGGTGAGGGTTAGGATTAGGGTTAAGCATAAGGTGAGGGCGAGGTTGAGGCTGAGGTTTAGGGTGAGGGTGAGGGTGAGGGTTAGTTTTAGGGTAAGCTTGAGGGTTTGGGTTAGGGTTAGGTTTAGGATTAGGGTTAGGGTTAGGGTTGGGCTAAGGGTGAGAATGAGTGTGAGGGTGAGGGTTAGGCTTAGGTTTAGGGTGAGGGTTAGGGTTAATCTGAGGGTTAGGTTGAGGGTGAAGATAAGGGTTAGGATGAGGGTTAGGGTGAGTGGGAGATTTAGGGTTAGGGCTAGTGTTAGGGTGAGTGTTAGGGTGAGAGTTAGGGTTAAGGTTAGGTTAGGGTTAGGGCGAGGGTTAGGGTGAGAGTGAGAGTTAGGTTTAGGATTAGTGTTAGATTTAGGGTTAGGCTTAGGGTGAGGGTGAGGGTTAGGTTTAGGGTTAGGGATAGTGTTAGGTTTACGGTGAGGTTTAGGGTTAGGTTGATGTCTAGGGACAGGGTTAGGGTTAGGGTGAGGGTTAGGGTTAGGGTGAGGCTTAGGGTTAGGGTTAGTTTTAGGGTGAGGGTTAGGGTTAGGCTTAGGCTTAGGCTGTGAGTGAGGTTGAGTGTGAAGGTGAGGGTTAGGTTTAGGGTGAGGCTTAGGGTTAGGTTTAGGGTGAGGGTCATGTTTAGAGTGATGTATAGCGTGAGGTTGAAGTTCAGGGTGAGAGTGAGCATTAAGGTTTCAGTGAGGGTTAGGGTTAGGTTGAGGGTTAGGGTGACGGTGAGGTTTAGGGTGAGTGTGGATTAGGTTTAGGTTTAGGGTGATGGTTAGGGTTACTTTTTGGGTTAGGGTAAAGGTTAGGTTTAGGGTTAGCGTTAGGATTAGTTTGCGGGTTAGGGTTAGGGTTATTGTTTGAGTTAGAGTGAGGGTAAGTGTTAGGGTGATGGTAAGGGTTAGTGTGAGAGTTATGGTTAAAGGTTAGGGTTATATTGAGGTTGAGTATGAGGGTTAGGGTTGGGTGAGTTTTAGAGATAGAATGAGGGTTAGGGTTGGATTAGGGTTAGAGTTAGGGTGAGGGTGAGTGTGAGGGTTAGGGTTAGGATTAGGGCTAGGGTTAGGGCAAGTGTTAGTGTGAGGATTAGGGAGACTGAGGGTTAGGGTTAGGGTTAAGTTTAGGGTGAGGCATAGGGTGAGGGTTAGGGTTAGGGTTAATGTTAGGATGAAGGTTAGAGTGAGGGTTACGTTTAGGGTTAGGGTTAGGTTGAGGGTTATGGTCATAGTGCGGGTTAGTTTGAGGGTGAGGGTTAGGGTTAGGGTGAGGGTATTGATTAGGGTTAGGTTAAGTGTTAGGGTGAGGGTTAGGGTGAGGGGTAGGGTTAGGGTTAGGGTGAGGGTTAGGCTTAGTGTGAGGTTTTGGCTTAGAGTTAGAGTTCCTGGTAGTGCTAGGGTCAGTTTGAGCGTTAGGGTTAGGGTTAGGATTAGGATTAGGGTTAGGGTGAGGGTGAGAGTGTGGGTGAGATTTAGGGTTAGAATTAGGTTTAGGGTGAGCATGAGAGTGAGGGTTAGGTTTAGGATTAGTATTAGGGTTAGGCTTAGGCTCAAGTTGAGGGTGAGAGTAAGAGGTAGGTTTTGGGTTCGGGTTAGGGTTCAGGTTCAGGTTAGGGTGAGGGTTAGGGTTAGGGTGAGGTTTAGGATGAGGATGAGATTGAGGGTTAGGATTAGGTTTAGGGTGAGGGTTAGGGTTAGGATTCGGATTAGGGTTAGGTTAAACCTGAGGGTAAGGGTGAGGGTGAGGGTAAGGGTGAGGGTGAGTGTTAGGGTTAAGGTGAGGGATAGGGTGAGGGTTACGTTTAGTGTGAGCGTTAGGTTTAGTTTGAGGGTTAGGGTGAGGTTTAGTGATAGGACGATGCTGAGGGTAAGTGTTAGGGTGAGTGTTAGGGTGAGGGTGAGGGTTAAGGTGAGGGTTAGGGTTAGGGTGAGGTTTAGGGTTAGGGTTAGGGTTAGGGTGAGGGTTAGGGTTAGGGTTAAGGTAAGGGTTAGGGTTAGGATTAGGGTTAGGGTTAGGGTTATTGTTAGGGTTAGGGTTAGGGTTTGGGTGATTGTGAGGGTGAGGGATAGCGTTAGGGTTAGTGTTAGGTTTAGGTTGAGGGTGAGGGTGAGGGTTAGGGTTAGGATTACGGTTAGGGTTAGGGTTAGACTGTGGGTTAGGGTGAAGGTGATTGTTGGGCTTAGGGTTATTTTTAGGGTTAGGGTTAAGATTAGGGTAAGGGTGAGTTTTAGTTTTAGCGTTAGGGTGAGGGTTAGGGTTAGGGCTAGGCTTAGGTTGAGGATGAGGGTTAGGGTTAAGGTTAGGGTTAGGATGAGGGTTAGGGTGAGGGGTTGGGTCCTGGTTACGGTGAGGGTTAGGGTTAGTGTGAGGGTTAGGGTTAGTTTAGTGTTAGGGTTAGGTTGAGGGGGACATTTATGGTTAGGGTGAGGTTTAGGTTTAGTTTGAGGGTTAGGGTTAAGGTTAGGATTAGCGTGAGGGAAAGGTTTATGGTGAGGGTTAGGGTCAGGGTGAGGTTTGGGTTTAGTGTGACCGTTAGGGTTAGGGTTAGGGTGAGGTTAAGGGTTAGGGTGAGGGTGAGGGTTAGGGTGAGACTGAGGATTAGGGTTAGTGGGAGTGATAGGGTGAGGGTTAGGTTGAGGGTTAGTGTTAGTGTTACGGTTAGGGTTAGTGTGAGGGTGAGGGTTAGGGTTAAGGTTAGGGTGAAAGTTAGGGTTAGGCTTAGTGTGAGGTTGAGGGTTAGGGTTAGGTTTAGAGTCAGGGTGAGTGTGAGGGATAAGGTTAGAATTAGGATTGTGGTTAGGGTTAGGATGAGGGGGAGGTTGACTGTGAGTGTTAGGGTTAGGGTGACAGTGAGGGTCATGGTTAGGGTTAGGGATTGGGTGAGGGTTACGGTGAGGTTTTGGTTTAGTATGAGGGTTAGGCTGAGGGCTAGGGTTAGGGTTAGGGTGAGGGTTATGTTTAGTGTGAGGCTTAGAATTAGGATTAGTGTTAGGGTGATGGTTAGGGTTAGGTTTAGGGTTAGAGTTAGGGTTATAGTTAGGGTTAAGATGAGGGTGAGTGTGAGGGTGAGGGTGAGGTTTAGGGTAAGGTTTAAAATGAGGGTTGGTGAAGGTTAGGGTTAGGGTTAGGGTGTGGTTTAGGGTTAGGATTAGGGTTAGGGTGAGGGGTAAGGTGAGGGTGAGGGTTTGGTTTAGTGTGAGGGTAAGTGATAGGGGGAGGGTTAGCTTGAAAATGAGGGTTAGGGATAGCGTAAAAGTTTTAGTTTGAGGGTTAGGGTGAGGGTTGGGGTTAAGGTGAGGTGAGGGTTAGGGTTAAGGTTAGGTTTACGGTGAGGTTGAGGGTGAGGGGTATTGTTAGAATTAGTATTCGTGTTAGGTTTAGGATTAGGGTGAGGTTCAGGGTGCGGGTTAGGTTTAAGGTTACAGTGAGGGTCAGGGTGAGGGTTAGGCTTAGGTTTATGGTTAGGGATAGGGTGAGGATTAGCGTTAGGGTTAGGTTCAGTGTGAGGGTTAGGCTGAGGGGTAGGGGTATGTTTAGGGTGAGGGTAATGTTTAATGTGAGGGGTAGGGTTAGGGTTAGTTTTAGGGTGAGGGTTAGGGTTAGGGTTAGACTTGGGGTTATCTTTAGGGTTAGAGTGAGGGTGAGGGTGATGGTGAGGGTGAGGTTTAGGGATAGGATTAGGTTTAGTGTGATGGTGGGAGTGAGGGTTAGGATTAGTATTAGGGTTAGGGTTAGGATGAGGGTGAGTGGGAAGGGGAGGGGGAGGGTTAGGGTTAGGGGTATGTTTTTGGTTAGGGTTAGAGTGAGAGTTAGGTTAAAGTTATTGTTAGGATTAGGGTGAGGGTGACGGTGAGTGTGAGGGTTCGGGTGAAGGTTAGTGTTCAGGATAGAGTTAGGGTGAGGGCTAGGGTGAGTGTGAGGTTTAGGGTTATGGTGAGGTATAGGGTGAGAATTAGGGTTAGGTTTAGGTTTAGGGTGAGGGTTAGGCTCAGGTGTAGGGTTAGGGTTAGGGTGAGGGTTAAGTTTAGTCTGAGGGTTACGGTTAGTTTTTGGGTTAGGGTTAAGCTTAAGGTGAGGGTAAGGGTAAGGGTGAGGGTGATGTTTAGGGTTAGGTTTAGGGTGAGGCTTTGTTTGAGGGTTAGGGTTAGGGTTAGGGTTAAGGTTAGGGTGAGGGTGAGGGTTAGAGTTAGGGTAAGGGTGAGGGTGAGAGTGAGGCTGAGGGTTAGGATGAAGGTGAGGTTGAGGGTGACGGTGAGGGTTAGGGTTGAGGTGAAGGTAAGGGTGAGGATTACAGTAATGTTTTGTTTTAAGATTAGGGTTAGGCTGAGGGTGAGGTTGAGGGTGACGGTGAGGTTTAGGGTTAGGTTTAGAGTGAGTGTGAGGGTTAGGGATAGGGTGAGGTTGAGGGTTAGTATTAGCGTTAGGGTTAGAGTAAGAGTTAGGGTGAGGATTAGTATGAGGCTGCGGGTTAGGGTCAGGGTGAGCGTTAGGTTTAGGTTTAGGGTTAGGGTGAGGGCTAGAGTGAGGGTAAGGGTTAGGGTGAGGGTGAAGGTGAGGGTGAAGGTGAGGGTTAGGGTTAGCTTAAGGTTTAAGTTCAGGGTTAGGGTGAGTATTAGGGTGACTTGATGATTATGGTGATAGTAAATGTTAGGGTGAGGGTTAGCGCTATGGTTAGGGTGAGGGTTAGGGTGAGGGTAAGGTAAAATGTGAGCGTGAGGGTTAGGGTGAGGGTGAAGATTTGGGTTAGGGTTAGGGTTAGGGTTAGGGTGGGGGTGAGGGTTAGGATTAGGTTAGGGTTAGATTTAGGGTGAGGGTGAGGGTGAGTATTAGTGTGTAGGTTACGGTTAGGGTTAGCATTGGGGTAAGGATGAGAGTGAGAGTTAGGTTTAGGATTAGTGTTAGGTTAGGGTTAGGGTTAGGGTAGGGTGAGGGTGAGGTTTCTGGTTAGGGATAGGGTTAAGGTTAGGTCGAGTGTTAGGGTTGGGTTGATGTTTAGTGTTAGTATTAGGGTTAGGTTGAGGGTTAGTGTTAGGTTGAAGTTTAGGTTTAGGGTTAGGGTTAGGGTGAGGGTTAGGCTTAGGGTAAGGCTTAGGCTGTGAGTGAGGGTGAGGGTGAGGGTCAGGGTTAGGTTTAGGGTGAGGCTTAAGGTTAATGTGATGGTTATGTTTTGTGTGAGGGTGAGGGTCATGGTGAGAGTGAGGTTTAGGTTTTGGGTGAGGGTTAGGTTTAGGGTGAGGGTTAAGGTGACTGTGAGGCTTAGGGTGAGGGTGAGGATTAGGGCTAGGGTTAGGGTGAGGCTTAGGTTTAGTTTTAGGGTTAGAGTGAGGTTTAGTGTGAGGTTTAGGTTTAGGGTTAGCATTACGATTAGTTTGAGGGTTTGGGTTAGGTTTAGGGCTTGGGTTAGGGAGAGGGTAAGGGTTAGTGTGAGGGTTAGGGTTAGGGTGAGAGTTAAGGTTAAGGTTAGGGTTAGATAGATGTTGAGGGTGGGGGTTATGGTTGGGTGAGTGTTAGAGTTAGACTGAGGGATATGGTTGGATTAGGGTTAGAGTTAGGTTGAGGGTGAGGGTGAGGGTTTGAGTTAGGATTAGGGTTAAGGTTAGGGTTAGACTGAGGGTGAGAGTGAGGGTGAGAGTGAGAGTTAGGGTTAGGTTTATGACTAGGGTGAGTTTTAGGGTTAGGGTTAGGTTGAGCGTGAGGGTTAGTTTTAGGGTGAGGGTTAGGGTTAGGGTTATGTTTAGGATGAGGGTTACGGTTAGGGTGAGGGTTAGGGTTAGTGTTAGGTTGAGGGTGAGGGTGAGGGTTAAGTTTAGGATTAGTGTTAGGGTTAGGGTTAGTCTTAGGGTGAGGTTAAGGGTGAGGGTGAGGCTTAAGTTTAGGGTGAGAGTTAGGGTGTGAGTGAGGGTTAGAGTTAGGTTGAGAGTCTGGGTGATGGTGAGGGTTAGGGCGAGAGTGATGGTTAGACTTAGGGTTAAGGTGAGGGCTAGGGATAATGTGAGCCTTAGTGTGAGGGTGAGGATAAGGGTTAGCTTGAGGGTTAGTATGAGTGGCAGGTTTAGCTTTAGCGTTAGTGTTAGGGTGAGGGTTAGGGTTAAGTTTAAGTTAGGGTCAGGGTGAGATTTAGGGTTAATATTAGGGTTAGGGTTAGGGTAAGTGTTAGGGTGAGTGTTAGGGTTAGGGTGAGGGTTAGGTTTAGTGTGTGGGTTAGGGTTAGAATGAGGGTTAGGGTTAGGATTATGGTTAGGGTGAGGGCTAGGGTGAGGGTGATGTTTAGGGTTAGACTTAGGGTTAGGGTGAGTGTTAGGTTTAGGGTTAGTGTTAGGGTTAGTGTGAGTTGAAGTTTTTTTTTTTTTTTTTTTTTTTTTTTGTCGGGCATGGGGCTTGAACTCTGGGCCTGGGCGTTTTCCCTTAGCTCTTCAGCTCCAGGCGAGCACTCTACCACTTGAGCTACAGCGCCACTTCCGGTTTTCTGGTGGTTTTATTGGAGATAGGAGTCTCACGGTCTCTACTGCCCGGGCTGGCTTTGAACCGCGATCCTCAGATCTCAGCCTCCTGAGTAGCTAGGATTACAGGCGTGAGCCACCAGCGCCCGGCGTGAGTTGAAGTTTTGGGTTAGGGTGAGGGTTAGGTTTAGTGTGAGGGTTAGGGTTAGGGTTAGTGTAAGGGTGAGGGTTAGGGTGAGAGTGAGGGTTAGGGTTAGCGTGAATGTTAGCGTGAGGGTTAGGTTTAGGGTTAGTTTTAGTGTTAGGGTTAGGTTTAGGGTGAGGATGAGGGTAAGGGATAGTGTTAGAATTAGGATTAGGGTTAGGGTTAGGATTAGGGTGAGGTTGAGGGTGTGGTTTAGGTTTATTGTGACAGTCAGTGTCAGGGTGAGTTTTAGGGTTAGGTTTAGGGTTAGGGATAGGGTGAGGATTAGTGTTAGGGTTCGGTTTAGTGTGAGGGGTAGGCTGAGGGGTAGGGTTACGTTTAGGGTGAGGGTAAGGTTTAATGTGAGGGTTAGAGTTATGGTTAATGTTAGGGTAAGGGTTAGTGTTAGGTTTAGGTTTAGTGTTGGGGTTATTGTTAGGGTTAGGGTGAGGTTGAGGGTGACAGTGAGGGTGAGGTTTAGGGATAGGGTTTGGTATAGAGTGAGGGTGGGAGAGAGGGTTAGTGTTAGGATTATGATTAGGGTTAGGGTTAGGCTGAGGGTGAGTGGGAAGGGGAGGGGAGGGATAGGTTTAGGGGTAGGTTTAGGGTTCGGGTTACGGTGAGAGTTAGGGTTATATTTATTGTTAGGATTAGGGTGAGGGTGAGGGTGAGGGTTCAGGTGAGGGTGAGGTTTAGGGATAGATTTAGGATGAGGGCTAGGATGAGTGTGAGGGTTAGGGTTATGGTTAAGGATAGGGTGAGAATTAGGGTTAGGGTGAGGGTTAGGCTCAGGGACAGGGTAAGGGTTAGGGTGAGGTTTAGCTTTAGTCTGAGGGTTACGGTTAGGTTTAGGGTTAGGTTTAGGCTTAGGGTGAGGGTAAGGGTAAGGGTGAGGTTTAGGGTGAGGGTGAGGTTTAGGGTTAGGTTTATGGTGAGGGTTGGGTGAGGGTTAGGGTTAGGGTTAGGTTTAGCGTGAGGGTGAGGGTCACGGTTAGGTTTAGGGTTAGGGTTAGTGTTAGGGTTAGGATTACGGTGAGGGTGAGGGTTAGGGTGAGGTTTAGGGTTAGGGTGAGAGTGAGAGTGAGGCTGAGGTTTTGGGTGAGGATGAGGGTGAGGGTGAGTACGAGGTTTAGGGTCAAGATGAGGGTAAGGGTGAGGATTAGGGTAAGGATTTGTGTTAGAATTAGGGGTAGGTTGAGGGAAAGCTTGAGGGTGAGGTTGATTGTGAGGGATAGGGTAAGGATTAGGGTTAGGATTAGTTAGGCTGAGGATGAGCTTGAGGGTGAAGGTGAGGGTTAGTTTTAGGTTTAGGGTCAGGGTTAGGGTTAGTGTGAGGCTTAGGTTGAGTGTAAGGGTAAGGTTTAGATGGAAGTTACAGTGAGGGTTAGGGTGAGGGTTAGGGTTAATGTTAGAGTTAGGCTTATGGGAAGGGTTAGGGTGAGGGTTAGGGTTAGTTTGAAGGTTAGGGTTAGGGTGAGGGTTACGGTTAGGATTAGGGTTAGGGTGAGGGGTAGGGTAAGGGTGAGGGTTAGGGTGAGGGTTAGGGTTAGGGTTAGGGTTAAGTTAAGTGTTAGGGTTAGGTTTAGGGTGAAGTTTAGGGTTAGGGTTAGGGTTAGGGTTAGGATTATTGTTAGGATTAGGGTAAGGCTGAGGGTGAGGGTGAAGGTGAGGTTGAGGTTGAGGTTTAAGTTTAGGTTTATTGTTAGGGTGAGGGTGAGAGTGAGGGATAGGGTTAGCATTAGAATTAGGGTTAGGGATAGGCTGAGGGTGAGGGTGACGGCGTAGGTTAGGATTAGGGTGAGTGTTAGTGTTCGGTTTAGGGTGAAGTTTAGGTTTAGTGTGAGGGTGAGGGTTAGGTTAGGGTGAGGGGTAGGGTTAGGGTTAGGATGAGGGCTAGGGTCAATATGAGGGTTAGGGTTAGTGTTAGTATGAGGTTAAGGGTTTGGGAGAGGGTTAGGGTGAGGTTGAGGTTTAAGGTTAGTTTGAGGGTTAGGATTAGGGTGAGGGTTACGGTGTGGGTAAGGGTTAGGCTTAGGTTTAGGCAGAGTGCTAGGGTGAGGGTGAGAGTTAGGGTTAGGTTTAGGGTTAGGGTTTGTCATAGGGTGAGGTTGAGGGTGAGAGTTAGGTTTAGGATTAGTGGTAGGTTCAGGGTTAGACTTAGGGTGAGGATGAGGGTGAGGGTAAGGGTTAGGGTGAGGGTTAGGTTAAGGTTGATGTTTAGGGTGAGGGTGAGGGTTAGGGTTAGGTTTAGGATTAGGGTGAGTGTTAGGGTTAGGGTTAGGGTTAGGGTGACTGTTAGGTTTGGGGTTAGGGTTAGGGTTAGGGTTAGGGTTAGGATGAGTGTTAAGGTTAAGGTGAGGGTTAAGGTTAGTGTTAGGTTGAGGGTGAGGTGAGGGTTAAGTTTAGGATTAGTTTTAGGGTTAGTGTTAGTCTTAGGGTGAAAGATAGGTTAAGGGTTAGGCTTAAATTTAGGGTGAGGATTAGGGTTAGGATGAGGATTAGAGTGACAGTGAGGGTTAGTTTGATGGTGACAGTTAGGCTTAGGTTTAGGGTGAGGGTTAGGGTTAATGTGAGGCTTAGGGTGAGGGTGAGGATAAGGGTTAGGTTGAGGGTTAGGATGAGTGGGAGGTTTGTGTAAGGGTTAGGGTTAGGGTGAGCTTCAGGGTTAAGGTTACGTTAGGGTTAGGGTGAGGGTTAGGTTTATTGTTAGGTTAGGGTTAAGGTTAGGGTGAGGTTTAGGGTTAGAGTTAGGTTTAGCGTGAGGTTGAGGGTGACGGATATTGTTAGAATTAGAATTAGGGTTAGGTTCAGGATTAGGGTGAGGTTGAGGGTGCGGGTTAGGTTTAGGTTTACAATGAGGGTCATGGTGAGGTTTAGGGATAGGTAGGCTTAGGGATAGGGTGAGGATTAGCATTTGGGTTAGGTTTAGTGTGAGTTTTAGTCTGAGGGTTAGGGTTACGTTTAGGGTGAGGGTAAGGTTTAATGTGAGGGTTAGGGTTAGGGTGAGGTTGAGGGTGATGGTGAGGGTGAGGTTTAGGGATAGGGTTAGGTTTAGAGTGAGGGTGCGAGTGAGTGTTAGGGTTAGGGTTAGGATAAGGGTTAGGGTTAAGCTGAGGGTGAGTGCGACGGGGAGGGGGAGGGTTAGGGTTAGGTGTAGGTTTAGGGTTAGGGTTACAGTGAGAGTTAGGTTAAAGTTATTGTTAGGATTAGGATTATTGTGAGGTTGAGGGTGAGTGTGAGAGATCGGGTGAAGGTTAGGGTTAGGGTTAGGGTGAGGGTGAGGGTGAAGGTTAGGTTAGTATGAGGGTTAGGGTTAGGGTTAGTGTCAGGTTTAGGGTGATGGTTTGAGTGAGGGTTCAGGTTAGGGTTAGGGTTAGGATTAGGGTGAGGGTGAGGGTTAGGGTTAGGATTAAGTTTACGGTTATATTTAGGCTGAGGGTGAGGGTGAGTTTGAGGGTTAGGGTAGGGTTGGGTTAATGTTTGGCTGTGGGCTATTGTGAGAGTGATGGTTCGAGTGAGGCTGTGGGTGAGTGTGAGGGTTTCGGTGAGGTAAGGGTTAGTGTTAGGGTGAGGGTGAGGATTAGGATGAGGGTGAGGGTTAAGGTTAGGGTGAGTGTTAGTGTTAGGGTTAGGGTCAGGGATAGGTTTAGGGTGATGTTTAGGATGAGGGTGAGGGTTAGGTTGAGGGTTCGGTTTCCGGTGCTGTTTAGGTTTACGGTTAGAGTTAGGGTGAGGGCTAGGGTGAGGGTCAGGGTTAGGGTTAGGGTTAGGGATAGCGTGAGAATTAGGATTAGGTTTAGGGTTTGGGTGAGTGTTAGGCTGAGGGGAATGGTTAGGATTAGGGTGAGGGTTAAGTTTAGTCTGATTGTTAAGTTTAGGATTAGGGTTAGTGTGAGTTTAAGGGTTAGGGTGAGGGTTAGGGTGAGGGTGAGGGTTAGGGTTAGGTTTAGGGTGAGGGTTATAGTTAGGGTGAGGATTAGGGTGAGTGTTATGGTTAGGGTTAAGGATAGGGTGACGGTGAGGTTGAGGCTAAGATTTAGTGTGAGGGTGAGGGTGAGTGTGAGGGTTAGGGTTAGGGTAAGACTGAGGTTGAGGGATAGGGTTAGGTTTAGGGTTAGGGTTAGGGTTAGGATAAGGGTGAGAATGAGGGTGATGATGAGGGTTTGGCTTAGGTTTAGCTTGAGGTTTAGGGTTAATGTGAGGGTTAGGGTTAGGGTGAGGGTAAGGGTTAGGTTTAGGGTTAGGGTGAGTGGGAGGTTTAGGGTGAGGGTTAGTTTGAGAGTTAGGGTTAAGGTTAGGTTAGGGTTAGGGTGAGAGTTAGCGTTAATATTAGGCCTAGGGTTAGGGTAAGTGTTAGGGTGAGGGTTAGGGTTAGCGTGAGAGCTAGGGTGAGGGTTAGTGTTAGGGTAAGGGTTAGGGTTAGGGTTAGGGTGAGGGTGAGGGTTAGGGTTAGGGTTAGGGTGAAAGTAAGGGTTAGGTTTAGGGTTAGGGTGAGGTTTAGGTTTAGAGTTAGGTTTAGTGTGAGGGTGAGGGTGAGGTATAGGGTTAGAATTAAGATTATGGTTAGGCTTAATATGAGGGTGAGGTTTAGGGTGAATGTTAGGGTTAGGGTGACAGTGAGGGTCACGGTGAGATTTAATGTTAGGGATGGGATAGGGATAGGGTGAGGATTAGCGTTAGGGTTCGGTTTAGTGTGAGGGTTATTCTGAGGGGTAGGGTGAGGGTTAGGGTGAGGGTTAGGTTTAGTGTGATGGTTAGGGTTAGGGTTAGTGTTAGGGTGAGGGTTAGGGTTAGGGTTAGGGTTAGGGTTAGGGTTAGAGTTGAGGTTATTGTTAGGGTTAGGGTGAGGGTGAGGGTGAGGTTTATGTTAGGGTTAGGTTTAGAGTGAGGGTGGGAGTGAGGGTTAGGTTTCGGATTAGGATTATTGTTAGGGTTAGGCTGAGTGTGAGTGGGAAAGCGAGGGGGAGGGTTAGGATTAGGGGTAGGTTTAGGGTTAGTGTTAAGGTGAGAGTTAGGGTTAAAGTGATTATTAGGATTAGGGTGAGGGTGAGCGTGAGGGTATGGGTGAGGGTTCGGGTGAGGGTTAGGTTTAGGGATAGAGTTAGTGTGAGGGCTAGGGTGAGTGTGAAGATTAGGGTTATGGTTAGGGATAGGGTGAGAATTAGAGTATGGTTAGTTTTAGGGTGAAAGTTAGGCTCAAGGTTTTGGGATAGTTTTAGGGTGAGGGTTAGGTCTAGTCTTAGAGTTACAGTTAGGATTAGTGTTAGGGTTACGGTTAGGGTGATGGTAAGGGTTAGGGTGAGGGTTAGGGTGAGAGTTATGTTTACGTTTATGTTTACGGTGAAGGTTGGGTGAGGGTTAGGGTGAGGTAGAGAGTTAGGTTTAGGTTTAGGGTGAGGGTTATGGTTAGAGTGAGGGTTAGGGTTAGGGTTATGATGAGGGTGAGGGTGAGGCTGAGGATTAGGGTGAGTGTGAGGTTGTGTTTGAGGGTTCGGGTTAGGGTGAGAGTGAGGGTGAGGGTGAGGGTTAGAGTAAGGATTTGGGTTAGGATTAGGGTTAGGCTTAGTGTGAGCATGAGGGTGAGGGTAAGGGTTAGTGTGACGGTTAGGGTTAGGGTTAGGGTGAGGGTTAGGTTTAGGTTGAGGTTTAGGGTGAGGGTGAGAGTTAGGGTTAGGGTTAGGATTAGTGTGAGGGTTAGGGTTAGGGTTAGGGTTAGGGTGAGGTTAGGTTTAGGCTGAGGGTTAAAGTTAGAGTTAGGGTTAGGATGAGGGTTACTGTTAGGGTGAGGGTTAGCGTTAGTATTAGGTTTAGGGTGAGGGTGAGTGTTAAGTTTAGTTTTAGTGTTAGTGTTAGGGTTTTTCTTAGGGTGTGGGTTAGGGTGAGGGCGATTTTTCAGTATAGGCTGAGAGGTAGGGGGTGGGTGAGGGTTATGGTTAGGGGGATGGTTAGGTTGACGTTGACGGTTAAGTGAGGGTGAGGGTTGGTCTTTGTTTTAGTGTGAGGTTTAGTTTTTATGTGAGGCTTAGGGTGAGGGTGAGAATAAGGCTTACGTTGAGGGTTAGGATGAGTGGGAGGTTTAGTTATAGGGTTAGTGTTAGGATCAGGATTAGGGTGAGGGTTAGGGTTAATATTAGGTTAAGGTTAGGGTGAGGGTTAGGGTTAATGTTAGGGTTAGGTTTAGGGTAAGTGTTACGGTGAGGGTTAGGGTTAGGGTGAGGGTTAGGTTTAGGGTGTGGTTTAGGGTTAGAATGAGGGTCAGGTTTAGGGTGAGGTTTACGCTAAGGATTATGGTTAGGGTGAGGGCTAGGGTGAGGGTGAGGGTTAGGGTTAGGCTTAGGGTTAGGCTAAGGATTAGGGTTTGGTTTAGGTTTTGGGTTAGTGTGAGTTGTAGTTTTAGGGTTAGGGTGATGGTTAGGTTTAGTGTGAGTGTTAGGGTGACAGTTAGGTTTAGGGTGAGGGTAAGTGGTAGGGTGCGGGTGATGTTTAGGGTGAGAGTAAGGGTTATGGTTAGCGTGAGTGTTAGGGTGAGGGTTAAAGTGAGGGTTAGTGTTAGGGTTAAGGTTAGGTTTACGGTGAGGGTGAGGGTTAGGTTTAGAGTTAGGGTTAAAGTTAGGTTTAGGGTTAGGGTTAGGTTTAGGGTGAGGTTTAGGGTTAGGGTTTGGTTTAGCATGAGGGTGAGGGTGAGGGATAGGGTTAGAATTAGGATAATGGTTAGGCTTAAGATGAGGGTGAGTTTAAGGGTGAGCGTTAGGGTTAGGGTGACAGTGAGGGTCAGGGTGAGATTAAGGGTTATGGATGGTTTAGAGATAGGGTGAGGATTAGCGTTAGGGTTCGGTTTAGTGTGAGGGTTAGGCTGAGGGGTAGGGTTATGGTTAGGGTAAGGGTTAGGTTTAATGTGAGGTTTAGGGTTAGTGTTAGTTTGAGGGTTATGCTTAGGGTTACGGTTAGAGTTGGGGTTATTGTTAGGTTTATGGTGAGGGTGAGGGTGAGGCTGAGGGTGAGGGTGAGGTTTATGTTAGGGTTAGGTTTAGAGTCAGTGTGGGAGTGAGGGTTAGGGTTAAGATTAGGATTAGTGTTAGGGTTAGGCTCAGGGTGAGTGGGAAAGGGAGGATGAGGTTTAGGGGTAGGGGTAGGTTTAGGGTTAGCGTTAAGGTAAGAGTTAAGGTTAAAGTGATTGTTAGGATTAGGGTGAGGGTGAGCGTGAGGGTTCGGTTGAGGGATCGGGTGAGGGTTAGGGTTAGTGATAGAGTTATGGTGAGGGCTAGGGTGAGTGTGAGGGTTAGGGTTATGGTTAGGTATAGGGTGAGAATTATGGTTAGGGTTAGGGTTAGTGTGAGAATTAGGCTCAGGGGTAGTTTTAGGGTTAGGGTGAGGGTGATGTTTAGTTTTAGGTTTACGGTGAGGGTTGGGTGAGGGTTAGGTTTAGGGTGAGGGAGAGAGTTAGGGTTATGATGAGGGTGAGGGTGAGCCTGAGGCTTAGGTTGAGGGTAAGGGTGAGGTTGAGCTTGAAGGTTAGGGTTAGGGTGAGGGTGATGGTGAGGGTGAGGGTTAGGGTAAGGATTTGAGTTAGGATTAGGGTTAGGCTGAGGGTGAGCTTGATGGTGAGGGTGAGGTGATGGTTAGGGTTAGGACTAGGGTTAGGATTAGGGTTAGGCTGAGGATGAGCTTGAGGGTGAGGTTGAGGGATAGGGTTAAGGTTAGTGTGAGGGTTAGGATTAGGGTAAGGGTAAGGTTTAGATTGAAGGTTAGAGTGAGGGGGAGGGTTAGGATTAGGGTTAGGGTAAGGGTGAGGTTTAGGATGAGGGTTAAGTTTAAGGTTTGGGTTAGCGTTAATATTAGGGTTAGGCTTAGGGTAAGGGTTAGGGTGAGAGTTAGAGTTAGTGTGAGAGTTAGGGTTAAGGTGAGGGTTAGGGTTAGGATTAGGCTTAGGGTGAGGGGTAGGGTGAGGGTGAGGGTTAGTGTTAGGCTTAGGGTTAGGGTGATTTTTAGGTTTAGGTTGAGGTTTATTGTTAGGGTAAAGGATAGGTTTAGGGTTAGGGTGAGGGTTAGATTTAGTGTGATGGTTAGGGTGAGGATAAGTTTTAGGGTGAGGTTTAGCTTGAGAATGAGGGTTAGGGATAACGTAAGTGTTAGGGTGAGGGTTAGGGTGGGTGTTACGGTTAGGGTGAGAGTGAGGGTTAGGTTTAGTGTTAGGGTGAGTTTAAGGGTTAGGGTTTGGTTTAGGGTGAGGTTTAGTGTTAGTGTGAGGGTTAGGGTTATTGTTAGGGTTAGCGTTAGGCTGAGGGTGAGGGTGTAGTTGAGGGTGAGGTTGAGGTTTAGGGTTAGGTTTAGGGTTAGAGTGAGGGTGAGAGTGAGGGATAAGGTTAGGATTAGAATTCGTGTTAGGGTTAGGCTGAGGATGAGGGTGAAGGTGAGGGTTAGGATTAAGGTTAGTGTTATTGTTAGGGTTAGGGTGAAGTTTAGGTTTAGTGTGAGGGTTAGGGTTAGGGTTAGGGTGAGGTGTAGGGTAAGGGTTAGAATGAGATGTAGGGTTACTGTGAGGGTTAGTTTAGGGTTAGGATGAGGGTAAGGGTTACGGTGCGGGTGAGGGTGAGGGTGAGGGTAAGGGTTAGGGTGAGGTTAAGGGTTAGGGTGAGGGTTAGCGTGTGGGATAGGGTTAGGCTTAGGGTTAGGGAGAGGGCTAGGATGAGGGTGAGAATTAGGGTTATGGTTAAGGTTAGTTTTAGCCTTATGGTGAGGGTGAGGTTGAGGGTTAGGTTTAGGATTAATGTTAGGTTTAAGGTTAGGCTTAGTGTGAGGGTGAGGGTGAGGGTTAGTGTGAGGGTTAGGGTTAGGTTTAGGGTGAGGGTTAGGTTGAGGTTGAGGTTTAGGCTGCCGGTGAGGTTTAGGGTTAGGGTTAGGATTAGGGTGAGGGTTACGGTTAGGGTTAGGGTGAGGGTTAGCTTTAGCGTGAGGGTTAGGGTTAGGCTTAGGGTTAGGATGAGGTTTAAGTTTAGGATGAGGGTTAGGGTTAGTGTAATGGTGAGGGTGAGGGTGAGGATTAAGTTTAGGATTAGCGTTAGTGTTAGGGTTAGTCTTAGGTTGAGGGTTAGGGTGAGGGCGATTCTTCAGTTTAGGGTGAGAGGTAGGGTGTGGGTGAGGGTTAAAGTTAGGTTGAGGGTTAGGGTGTCATTGAGGGTTAACTGAGGGTGAGGTTTAGTCTTAGTTTTAGGGTGAGGATTAGGGTTAATGTGAGGGTTAGGGTGAGGGTGAGGATAAGAGTTAGGTTGAGGGTTAGGATGAGTGGGAGGTTTATTTATAGGGTTAGTGTTATGGTCAGGGTTAGGGTGAGGGTTAGGGTTATTATTAGGTTAAGGTTTGGGTGAGGGTTAGGGTTAATGTTAGGGTTAGGGTTAGGGTAAGTGTTGGGGTGAGGGTTAGGGTTAGGGTGAGGTTTAGGTTTAGGGTGTGGTTTAGGGTTAGAATGAGGGTCAGGGTAAGGGTTAGGTTTAGACTTAAGATTATGGTTAGGATGAGGGTGAGGGTTAGGGTTAGGCTTAGGGTTAGGGTGAGAGTTATGGTTATGGTTATGGTTAGTGTTAGGGTTAGGGTTAGGTTGAGGGTGAGGTATTGTGTTAGAATTAGGATTAGGTTTTGGGTTAGGATTAGGGTGAGGTTGAGGGTGAGGGTTAGGGTTAGGGTGCCAGTGAGGGTAACGGTGCGGGTTAAGGTTGGGGTTATGTATAGGGTGAGGATTAGCTTTAGGGTTCGGTTTAGTGTGAGGGTTAGGCTGAGGGGTAAGGTTACATTTAGGGTGAGGGTAAGGTTTAATGCGAGGATTAGGGTTAGGGTTAATGTTAGGGTGAGGGTTAGGGTTAGGGTTAGGGTTAGAGTTGGGGTAATTGTTAGGGTTAGGGTTAGGGTTAGGGTTAGGCTGAGGGGTTTGCTTAGCTTTAGGGTGAGGGTTAGGTTTGGTGTGAGACTCAGGGTTAAGTTTAGGGTTAGTGTTAGGGTGAGGGATAGGGTTAGTGTTAGGTTTATTGTTAGAGTTAGTGTAAGGGTAAGGGTTAGGCTTAGAGTTAGGTTTAGGGTGAGGGCTAGGGTGAGGTTTAGTGTTAATGTTAGGATTGGGGTTAGCATTAGTGTATGGGTTAGTGTTAGGGTTAGGGTTAGGCTTAGGGTGAGGGTAAGGGTTAAGGTGAGTTTTATGGTTAGGATGATGTTTAGGGTTGACGTTAGTATTATGGTGAGTTTTAGGGTGAGGGTTATGTTTAGGGTAAGGGTTAGGGTGAGGGTGACTTTTAAGGTTAGGGTTAGTGTGAGGGTTAGGGTTAGGGTGAGTGTTAGCGTTAGGGTTAGGTTTAGGGTTAGGGTGAGGGTGAGATTGAGGGTTAGGGTTGGTTGAGGGTTAGAGTGAGGGTGAGGATTAGGGTTGGGTTATTGAGAGAGTTAGGGTTATGTGAGGGTGAGGGTTAGGGTTAAGATTAGGGTAGGCTTAGGGTTAGACTTAGGGTGAGGGTGAGGGTGAGCACCAGAGTTTGGGTTGGGTTAGTGTTAGGGTTAGGGTTAGGGTAAGGGTAAGGGTTAGAGTTAGGGTTAGGGTGAATGTGAGGGTGAGGGTTAGGTTTGGGTGAGGGTTAGAGTTAGGGTGAGGGTTAGGGTTGGGTAAGGGTTATAGTTATGGTGAGGGTGAGGGTGAACATTAGGGTTATGAATAGGGTTAGGGTTAGGATTAGACTGTGGATGAGGTTGAGGGTGAGGTTGAGGGTTTGGGTTAAGGGTTAGGGCTAGGGTTAGGGTGAGGGTGAGGGTTAGCGTTAGGGTTAGAATAAGGGTGAGGGTGAGGGTGAGGATTAGGATTAGGATTAGGGTTAGGGTTAGGCTGAGAGTGAGGGTGCGCGTTCGGGTTAGGGTTAGGGTTCGGGTGAGGTTTCAGGTGAGGGTTAGATTTAGGGTTAGGGTGAGGGTTAGAGTGAGGGTTAAGGTTAGGGTTAGGGTTAGGGTGAGAGTTAGGATTAGTGTTAGGGTTAGTGTTAGTATGAGGGTTAGGTTTAGGTTTAGGGTTAGGGTTAGGTTTAGGGTTTGGGTTAGGGTGATGGCTTGGGTGAGATTTTGGTTTAGGGTTAGGGTTACAGTTAGGGATACAGTGAGGATTAGGGATAGGGTTAGAGTTAGGGTTAGGCTGAGGGGTAGTGTTAGGCTTAGGGTGAAGGTTAGGTTTAGTGTGAGAATTAGGATTAGTGTTAGAGTTAGTGTTAAGGAGAGGGTTAGGGTTAGGGTTAGGGTTAGGTTTAAGGTTAGGGTGAGGGTGAAGGTGAGGGTGAGGGTGAGAGTGAGGGTGAGGGTGAAGTTTATGGTTACGGTTAGGTTTAGGGTGAGGGTGATTGTGAGGGTTAGGGTTAGGATTAGTATTAGGGTTAGGTTTAGGCTGAGGGGGAGGCTTAGGCTTAGGGATAGGTTAGGGTGAGTGTTAGGTTTAGTGTGAGTGTTAGGTTTAGTTTTAGGGTGAGGGAAAATTTTAGGGGTAGGGTTAGGTTGAGTGTGAGTGTTAGGCTTACGGTTAGAGTTAGGATTAGTGTGTGGGTGATGGTGAGGGTTAGATTTCGGGTGAGATTTAGGTTTAGGGTGACGATTAGGGTTAGGGATAGAGTTAGGGAGAGGGTGTGGGTGAGGGTGAGGGTTAGGTTTAGGTTTCGAGTTAAAGTGAGTGTGATGGTGTGGGTTATGGTTAGGATTAGGGTTAGGGTTAGGTTAGGTATAGGCTGAGGGTGAGGGTGAGGTTGAGGGTTAGTGTTAGGGTTAAGGTTAGTGTGAGGGCTTGGGTGATGGTGAGGATTCGGGTGAGGGTGAGGGTGAGTGTGAGGGTTAGGGAAAGGTTGAGTGTTAGGGTTAGTGTTTCCTTTAGGGTTAAGGTTAGGGTGAAGTTTAGGGTTAGGGTTAGGTTTAGGGTGAGGGTAAGGGTTAGGGTGAGTGTTAGGGGGAGGGGGAGGTTTAGGCTTAGGGTTAGGTTTAGGATTAGTGTTTGGGTGAAGGTGAGGCTTGGGGTTAGAGTGAGGTTTAGGGTTAGGCTGAGGCTTGGGTTTAGGGTTAGAGTTCGGGTATGGGTGTGGGTGAGGGTGAGGGTTAGGGTTAGGGTGAGCGTGAGAGTGAGGGTTAGGGTTATGACTAGGGTTGGGTTTATGGTTAGGCTGAGTGTGAGAATAGGGGTTACGGTGAGGGTGAGGGTGAAGGTGAGCGTTTCGGTTGGTAAGGGTTAGGGTTAGGGTTAGTGTGAGGATTAGGATGAGGGTGAGGGTTAGAGTGAGGGTTAGGGTGAGGGTGAGGGTTAGGGTTAGATTTAGAATGAAAGTTAGGGTTAGTGTGATGTTTAAGGTGAAGGTGAGTGTTAGGGTGAGGGTGAGGTTTCGTGTGACGTTTAGGGTTAGGGTTAGAGTTAGGGTGAGGGCTAGGGAGATTGTGAGGGTTAGGGTAAGGGTGATGGATAGGGTGAGAATTAGGGTTAGGCTTAGGGTTAGGGTGAGGATAAGGAGTAGCGTTAGCATTAGGGTTAGGGTGATGTTTAGGGTGAGGGTTAGTGTTAGAATTAGAGTTAGGGTGCGGGTGAGGGTGAGGGTTAGGGTTTTGATTAGTTTGAGGATTAGGTTGAGGGTTACTGTTAGGGTTAGCGTTAGGGTGAGGGTGAGCTGAGGGTTAGTGTTTTGGTTAGGTTGAGGATTAGGTTTAGGGTGATGGTTAGGGTTAGTGTGGGGGTTAGTGTGAGGGTGAGGGTGAGCCTGAGGTTTAGGGTGTGGGTGAGGGTGAGGGTGATGGTTAGGGTGAGTGTTAGGGTTAGGGATACGTTTAGGGTGAGGTTTAGTGTTAGGGTTATGGTAAGTTTAGGGCGAGGGTTAGTGTGAGGTTTAGGGTTAGGGTAAGGTTTAGGCTTAGGGTGAAGGTAAGGGTTAGGGTGAGGGTTAGATTGAGGATGGGGGTTAGGGTTAGGGTGAGGGTGAGGGTTAAGGGTAGAGTGAGGCTGAGGCTTAGTGTTAGGGTTAGGGTGAGGGTTCAGGTGAGGATGAGGGTAAGGTTTAGGTTGAGGGTTAGGGTGAGGGGGAGGGTTAGGGTTATGGTTAGTTTTAGGGTGAGGGTTAGGGTGAGGGTTAGGGTTAGGCTGAGGGTGAGCTTGAGGGGGAGGGTAAGTGTTAGTGTTAGGGTTTTGTTGAGAGTTAGGTTTATTGTGAGGGTTAGGGTGAGGATGAGGATAAGGATTAAGTTGAGGGTTAGGGTGAGCGGGAGGGTTAGGTTTAGGGTTAAGTTTAATGTTAGGTTTAGGTTGAGGTTAGGGGTTAATGTTAGGGTTAGGTTTAGGGTAAGGGTTAGGGTTAGGGTGAGGGTTAGGGTTAGGTTTAGGGTTAGGGTGATGGTGAGGGTGAGGCTTAGGGTTAGGATGAGTGTTTGGGTTAGGTTGAGGTTGAGGGTGAGGCTTAGGGTTAGGATTAGGGTTTGGTTAGGATTACGCTGAGCGTGAGGGTGAGTGTTAGGGTGAGAGTGAGGGTGAGGGTTAGGGTTAAGTTTAGGTTGAGGATAAGGAAGAGGGTTAGTATTAGGGTTAGTGTGAGCCTTAGTGTTAGTGTGAGGGTTAGGGTTAGTGTTAGGGTTAGGGTTCGGGATAGGGTTACCATGTGGGTAAGGGTAAAGGTGAGGGTTAGAATGATGGTGAGGTTTAGGGATAGGCTTAGTGTGAGGGTCAGTGTTAGGGTGAGGATGATGGCTACAGTTAGGATCAGGGTGAGGGTTAGGTTTAGGGTGAGGGTTAGGGTTAGGGTTAGGGTTAGGGTGAGGGTGAGGGTTAGGGTAAGTTTAAGGTTTAGGGTGAGAGGTAGGGTGAGGTTTAGGGTTAGGGTTTTGGTTAGGGTAGGTTGAGGGTTAGGTTTAGGGTTAGGGTGAGTGTGAGGGTGAGTTTTAGGGATCGGTTTACGGTTAGGGTGAGTGTGAGTGTTAGGTTTAGGATTAGTGTTAGGGTTAGGCTTAGGCTTAGGGTTAGGATGAGGGTGAGGGTTAGGGGTAGCATTAGGGTTAGGGTGCGGTTAGGGTTAGGGAGATATTAAGTGTGAGAG
Source organism: Dipodomys merriami (assembly GCF_024711535.1). Classification (NCBI taxonomy): domain Eukaryota; kingdom Metazoa; phylum Chordata; class Mammalia; order Rodentia; family Heteromyidae; genus Dipodomys; species Dipodomys merriami. The sequence goes on along the minus strand of NW_027203715.1, from coordinate 12,434,945 downwards.
TGAGGTTCAGAGTTAGGGTGAGGGTGAGGGTGAGGGTTAGGCTGTGGGTGAGGGTAAGGGTTAGGGTGAGTGTTAGGGTGAGGATGAGGATTAGGGTTAGGGTTATGGTTACGTATACGGTGAGGGGTAGGGTGAGGGTTAGGGTTAGGGTTATGGTTAGGGTAGGGTGAGGGTTACGGTTAGGCTTAAGTTTAGTGTTATGGTGAGGGTTAGGGTGAGTATTAGAGTTAGGGTTTGGTTGAGTGTTAGGGTGAGGTTTTGGGTTAGGGTTAGGGTTAGGGTGAGTGTGAGGTTTACTGTTAGGGTGAGGGCTAGGGTGAAGGTAAGGGTTAGGATTAGGCTTAGGGTTAGGGTTAGGGTTAGGGTGAGTGTGAGGGTGAGGGTTAGGGTTAGGGTTAGGGTCTGGGTTAGGTTTAGGGTAGGGTTAGGGTTAGGGTTAGGGTGAGAGTGAGTTTGACGGTGAGGGTTAGGTTTAGGGTTAGAGTTAGGGATAGGGTGAGGGTTGGGTTGTGGGTGAGGGTTAGGGTAAAGGTGAGGGTTAGGTTGAAGGGGAGTGTTAGAGTGATGGCGAAGTTTAAGGTTAGGTTTAGGGTGGTGGTTAGTGTTCGTATTAGTGTTAGGCTGAGGGTCAGTTTGGGTGTTAGGTTAGGTTTATTGTTAGGGTGAGTGTTAGGTGTAGGCTTACGGTTAGGATGAGGTTTAAGGTGAGGGGTAGGAGTAGGGTTAGGGTGAGGGTTAGGGTTAGGGTGAGGGTTAGGGTTAGAGTTAGGATTATGGGAAGGGCTAGGCTGAGGGTGTGGGTTAGCATGAAAGTGAGTTTGAGGGTGAGGGTTAGGGTTAGGTTAAGGGTCAGGGTGAGGGCTAGGGTGAAGTTTAGGGTTAGGATTTTGCTTAGGGTTAGGGTGAGGGTGAGGGTTAGGATTAGGGTTAGGGTGAGTGTGAGGTGAGGTTTACTGATAGGTTTAGGTTTAGGGTGAGGGTGAGTGTTAGGTTTAGGTTTAGTGTTAGGCTTAGGGTTTGGCTTAGGGTAAGGGTGAGGGTGAGGATTAAGATTAGGTTGAGGGTTAGGGTTAGGGTTAGGGTTGGGGTTATGGTTAGGGTGATGTTTAGTGTGAGGGTGAGGTTTAGGGTGAGGGTGAGTGTTCGGGTGAGGCTAAGGTTTAGGGTGTGGGTGAGGTTTAGTTTTAGGGTGAGTGTTAGAGTGACCGTGAGTTTGAGTGTTAGGTTTAGGGTTAGGGTTTGCATGAGTGTTAGGATTAGTGTTAGTGCTAGGGTAAGGTGGGGTAAGTTTTAGGGTGAGGGTTAGGGTTTTGTTGAGGGTGAGGGTGAGGGTGAGGTTTAGGGTAGGTTTAGGGTTAGGGTGATTGTTAGGGTGAGGGTTATAGTTAGGGTTAGAGTTAGGGTTAGAATTAGGGTGAATGTGAGCCTGAGGAATAGGGTTCAGATTTGGGTTAGGGTTAGGATTAGGCTGAGGGTCAGAGTGTGTATTAGGTTTAGGGTTAGGGTGAGTGTTAGGGTTAGGCTTAGGGTTAGTGTGAGGGTCACAGTTAGGTTTAGGGAGAATGTAATGTTTAGGGTGAGGGTTAGATTTAGGTTTAGGATTATTGTGAGGCTGAGGGTGAGGCTTAGGGTTAGGATTAGTGTTTGGGTTAGGGTGAGGGTGAGGGTGAGGCTTAGGGTTCGATTAGAGTTTGGCTTAGGCTTAGGCTGAGCATGAGGGTGAGGGTTAATGTTAGCATGAGGTTTAGGTTTAGGGTTAGGTTTAGGACGAGGGTTCGGATGAGGGTGAGAGTTAGGGTGTGCGTGAGGATTAGGGTTAGGGTGACTGTTAGATTTAGGGTTTGGGTGAGTGATAGGGTTAGAGTTAGGGTTAGGGTGAGGGCTAGGTAGAGGATAAGGGTTAGTTTGAGGGTGAGGGTGAGGGTGAGAGTAAGGGTGTGGGTTAGGGTTAGGGTTAGGCTCAGGGTTACCGTTAGGGTGAGGGTTACGCTTAGGGTTAGGGTTAGGTTGAGGTTGAGGCTGAGGCTGAGGTTTAAAGTGAAGGTGAGGGTGAGGGTGAGGGTGAGAGTTAGGGTTAGGATTAGTGTTAGGGTGAGTGTTAGTGTTAGTGTTAGGTTTAGTATGAGGGTTAGGGTGAGGGGTAGGTTTAGGCTTAGTGTGAGAGGTATGGTTAGTGTGAGGGTTAGAGTTAGGGTTAAGCTTACCGTGAGGTTAAGTGCAATGGTGAGGGTTAGGATGAGGGTGAGGGTTAGGGTTAGGCTGAGGCTTAGGGTTAGAGTGAGAGTTAGGGTTAGGTATAGAGTGAGTGTTAAGTTTAGGGTTAGTGTGGGGGTTAGGGTTAGGTGATGTTTAGGGTGAGCGTGAGGTGTAGGGTGAGTGTTCGTGTTCGGGTGAGGGTGAGGGTTATGTCGTGTGTGAGAATTAGGATTAGGGTGAGTGTTAGTGTGATGGTGAGTTTGAGGGTTAGGTTTAGGGTTAGTGTTATTTTTAGGGTTTGGGTGAGTGTTAGGGTCAAAGTTAGGATTAGGGTGATGAGTAGTGTGAGGTTGAGGGTTAGAGTGAGTTTGAGGGTGAGGGTGAGTTTTAGGGTGAGGGTCAGGGTTACGATTAGGCTTAGGGTTACGGTAAGTGTTAGGGTGAGGGTGAGGGTTACGGTTAGGGTTAGTGTTAGGGTCCTGGTTAGGTTTAGGATGAGGGTTAGGGTTAGGGTTATTGTGAGGGTGAGGTTGAGGTTGTGGGTTAGGTTTAGGGTTATGGTTAGGGATAGGTTGAGGATTTGGGTGAGGGTGAGGGTTGGGTTGTGGGTGAGGATTAGGGTAAGGGTGAGGGTTAGATTGACGGGGAGGGTTAGAATGAGGGCGAGGGTTAAGGTTAGGTTTAGGGTGATCGTTAGGGTTCGTATTAGTGTTAGGGTGAGGGTTAGGGTGAGGGGTATAGTTAGTGTTAGTGTGAGGGTTAGGATTGGTGTGAGGGTTAGGGTTAGGTTTAGGGTTAGAGTGAGGGTAAGGATTAGGGTGAGGTTTAGGGTGAGCTTTAGTGTTTGTGTTAGAGTTAGGATTAGCTTGAAGGTTAGGGTGAGTTTTAGAGTTAGGGTGAGGGTGAGGGTCAGGGTTAGGGTAAGGGTAAGTGTTAGGGTTAGGGTGAGAGTTAGAGTTAGGGTTAGGGTGAGGGTGAGGGTTAGGGTGAGGGATAGGGTTAGGGTAAGGTTTAGGTTGAGGGTTAGAGGGAGGGGGAGGGTTAGGGTTTGGGTGAAGGTTAGGGTTAAGTTTAGGTTTAGGTTTAGAGTGCGTGTTAGGGTTAATGTTAGGGTTAGGTTTAGAGTAAGGGTTAGGGTTAGGGTTAGGGTGAGTGTCACGGTTAGGTTTAGGGTGAGGGTTATGGTTAGGCTGAGGGTAGATTTTGGTTTAGGGTTAGGGTGAAGCTGAGGGTGAGGCTTAGGGTTAGGATTAGTGTTTGGGTTAGGGTGAGGGTGAGGGTGAGGCTTAGGGGTTGGGTTTGGGTTCGGGCTATGGTTACGGTAGGGTGAGGGTTAGGGTTAGGCTAAAGGTTAGTGTTAGGATGAGGGTTAGGGTTAGTGTTAGGGTTAGGGTTTGCTTGAGTGTTAGGGTAAGTGTTTGGGTTAGGTTAGTTTGAGGGGGAGGGGGAGGGTTAGGGGGAGGGTTAGGGTTAGCATATGTGTTAGGCTGAGGGCTAGGTTTAGGGTGAGGGTTAGGGTGAGGTTGAGGGAGAGGGTGAGGTTCTGGGAGTAGGTGAGATATAGGCTAGGGTGTGGGTTAGGGTGAGGGTTCATGATAGGCTGATAATGAGCATGAGGGTGAGGTTTATGGTTAGGTTTAGGATTAGTGTCAGTGTTAGGGTTAGGGTTGGGGTTAGGATGAGGTTTAGGGTAAGGGGTGGGGTTAGGGTTAGGTTGAGGGTGAGGGTGAGGATGAGGTTTAGGGTTAGAGTGAGTGTTATGGTTAGGGTTGGGGTGAGGTTGAGGGTTAGGGTTAGGTTTAGGATGAGGGTTAGTGTGAGGGTTAGGGATAGGGTTAGATTTAGGGTTAGGCTGAGGGCTAGCGTAAGGGTGAGGTTTATGGTGAGGGTGAGCGCGAAGGTGAGGGTGAGGGTGTCGCTGAGGTTAAGGGTAGGGTGAGGGTTTGGGTGACGGTGAGGGTTAGGGTCATGTTTATGTTTAGGTTAAGGGTAAGGGTGAGGGTTAGGCTTAGGGTTAGTGTGAGCCTTAGTGTAAGTATGAGGGTTAGGATTAGGTTTAGGGTTAGGGTTACCGTGAGGGTAAGTGTAAGCGTGAGTGTTAGGATGAGGGTGAGGGTTAGGGATAGTTTTAGGGTGAGGGTGAGTGTTAGGGAGAGAATGAAGGTTAGGGTTAGGGTTAGGGTGAGGGTTAGGGTTAAGGTGAGGGTGAGGGTTAGTTTTAGGGTTAGGGTGAGGGTTAGGATTAGGGTTAGGTTAAGGGTTAGGGTGAGGGGTAGAGTGAGGTTTAGTGTTAGGGATTTGTGTAGGGTTAGGGTGAAGGTGAGGGTTAGGGTTAGGGTTAGCGTGAGGTTTAGGTGAAGGTTAGGGTTAGGGTGAGGGTTAGGTTTAGGGTTAGGTTTAGGGTGATGGTGAGGGTGAGGGTTAGGGTTAGGATTATGGTTAGGGTTAGGGTTAGACTGAGGGTGAGGGTGAGGGTGAGGGTGAGGGTGAGGGTTTGTTTAGTTTGAGGTTTAGGGTTAGGGTTAGGTTTAGGGTGAGGGTGACGGTTAGGGTTAGTGTTAGTGTTAGGGTTCGGATGAGGATTAGGGTGAGGTGTAGGGTTAGGTTAGGGTGAGGATGAGGGTGAGGGTAAGGTTTAGGTTTAGGTTTAAGATTAGTGTGCGTGTTAGGGTTAGGGTTAGTGTTAGGATGAGGATTAGGATGAGGGGTAGGGTTAGCGTTAGGTTGAGGAGGGGGTGATGGTGAGGTTTAGGGTTAGGGTGAGGGTTAGGGTTAGGTTTACGGTGAGCGTGAGGGTTAGGGTCAGGTTTAGGATGAGGGTTAGGGTTAGGGTTAGGGTTAGCGTTAGGGTTAGTGTGAGGGTTAGGGTTAGGGTAATGGTTAGAGTTAGGCTTACGGTTATGCCGAGGGCTAGGGTGAGGGTGAGGGTTAGGGTGAGGGTGAGGGTTAGGGTTAGGGTAGGGTGAGGATTAGAGTGATGTTGAGTGTTAGATTAAGGTTGAGCATATGGGTTAGTGTTAGGGTTAGGGTCAGGGTGAGGATTAGGGTTACTGTTAGGGTTAGGATGAGGGTTAGGGTGAAGGGTAGGTTTAGGGTTGGGGTTAGGGTTATGGTGTGGGTAAGGATTAGTTTGAGGGTGAGGGTTAGGTTTAGGGTTATGGTGAGGGTAATTGTTAGGGTGAGGTTTAGGATGAGGGTTAGCGTTTGGGTAAGGTTTAGGGTGATGTTTAAGGTTAAGGTTAGGGTTTGGTTAGGGTTAGGGTTAGGGTGAGGGTTAGGGTGAGGGTAAGGGTTAACTCAAGTGTGAGGATTAGGTTTAGGGTTAGGGTTAGTATGAAGGTTAGGTTTAGGGTTAGGGTGAGGGTTATGTTTAGTGTGAGGGTTATGGTTAGGGATAGGGTAAGGGTGAGGGTAAGGGTTAGGATCAGGGTAGGGTGAGAGTTAGGTTTAGGGTTAGCATTAATGTTAAGTTGAGGTTTAGGGTGAGGTTTATGGTTAGGGTTAGAGTTAGGGTTAGGTTGAGGGTTAGGGTGAGGTTTAGAGTTAGTGTGAGGGTGAGTGTTAGGTTTAGGGTTAGGGTGAGGGTTAGGTTTAGGGTGATAGTTAGAGTTAGGGTTAGGGTTAGGTTGACGGCTAGGGTGAGGATGAGGGTTAGGGTAAGGGTGAGGGTGAGGGTGAGTGTTAGGGTGTGGGTTTGGGTTCGAGTTCGGGTCAGGGTTTCGTTTAGGGTAAGGGTTATAGTTTGGGATAGGGTGAGGTTGAGGCTGAGGCTGAGGTCTAAGGTGAGGGTGAAGGTGAGTGTGAGAGTGAGGGATAGGGTTCGGGATAGGGTTAACTTGAGGTTGAGGTTGAGGGTTAGTGTTTGGATTGGTGTTAGGGTTAGGGTTAGGCTGTGGGTGAGCGTGAGCGTGAGGGTGAGGGTTAGGTTTTTTGTGATGGTTAAGGTGAGGATGAGCATAAGGGTTAGGTTGAGGGTTAGGGGGAGGGAGAGGGTTGGGGTTAGGGTTAGGGTGAAGGTTAGGTTTAAGTTTAGGTTTAGGTTTAGGTTTAGGGTGAGCGTTAGGGTTAGGTTTAGGGTAAGGGTTAGGGTTAGGGTTATGGTTAAGGTGAGGGTTACAGTTAGGTTTACGGTAAGGGTTAGGGTTAGGGTGAGGGTTAGGGATAGGTTTAGTGTTAGGGTGGGGGTGAGAGTGAGGGTTATGTTTAGGCTTAGGGTTAGGGTGAGCGTGAGAGTGAGGGTGAGGCTTAGGGTTAGGAGTAGTGTTTCGGTTAGGTTTAGGCTGAGGGTGAGGGTGAGGGTTAGAAAGAGATTTATGGGTATGTTGAGGGTTAGGGTTAGGGTTAGGTTTAGGTTGAGGGTTATGGTGAGGGGTAGGGTTAGGCTTAATGTGAACCTTAATGTTAGTGGGAGGTTAGGATTAGTGTTAGGGTTAGGGTTACCGTGAGGGTAAGGGTAAGGATGAGGGTTAGGATGAGGGTGAGGGTTAGCGATAGGTTTAGGATGAGGGTGAGGGTTAGGGTGAGGATGAGGGTTAGGATTAGGGTTAGGGTTAGGTTTATAGTTAGGGTTAGATTTAGACTATGGGTGAGGGTGAGGGTGAGGGTTTGGTATAGGGGGAGGGTTAGGTTTAGGGTGAGTTAAAGGGTTAGGTTTAGGGTTAGGGTTATGGTTAGGATGAGGGGTAGGGTTATGGTAAGGGTGAGGTTTAGGGATAGTGTGAGGTTTAGTGTTAGGGTTAAGGTGAGGGTAAGGGTTAGTGTGAGGGTGAGGGTAGGGTTAGGGTTAGGGTGTGGGTGAGGGTTAGGGCTAGGGAGAGAGTTAGATTGACGTTGAGTTTGAGGGTTAGGTTTAGGGTAAGGGTTAGGGTGAGTGTTAGGGTGAGGAATAGGGTTAGGGTTAGGATTAGGGTAAGGGTGAGGGTTAGGGTGATGTTTAGGGGTAAGTTAAGGGTTAGGTTTAGGGTGAGAGTTTAGGTTAATGTTAGGATTAGATTTAGGGTAAGGATTAGGGTGAGGGTGAAGGTTAGGTTTAGGGTGAGGTTTAGCGTTAGGATGAGGGTTCGGGTTAGGGTTAGGTCTAGGGTGAGGGCTAGGGTGAGGGTGAAGGTTAGGATTAGGCTTAGGGTTAGGGTGAGGTTTAGGGTTAGGATTAGGTTTAGGGTTAGTGTGAGGGGTAGGGTTGGGGTTAGGGTGAGGGTTAGGTTTAGTGTGAGTGTTATGGTTAGGGTGAGGGTGAGGGTTAGGGTTAGGTTTAGGGTTAGGGTGTGTGTTAGGGTTAGGATGAGGGTTAAGGAGAGGGTTAGGGTTACTGTTATTGTGAGGGATAGTGTTAGTGTGAGGGTAAGGGTTAGGGTGAGGGTTAGAGTTAGGGTGAGGGTTAGGGTGAGGGTGAAGGCCAGGGTCAGGGTAAGGGTTAGGGTTAGAGTTAGGGTTAGGTTGAGGGTTAGTTTGAGGTTTAGAGTTAGCATGAGGGTTCACGTTAGGGTTCGGGTTAGGGTGAGGTTGAGGCTGAGGCTGAGGTTTAACGTGAGGGTGAGGGTGAGGTTGAGGGTCAGGGTTAGATTTCAGGTTAGGGTTAGCTTGAGGGTGAGGTTGAGGGTTAGTATTTAGATTAGTGTTAGGGTTAGGGTTAGTCTGAGGGTGAGCATGAGGGTGAGGGTGAGATTTAGTGTTAGGATTAGGGTGAGGGTTAGGTTTCTTGTGAGGGTTAGGGTAAGGATGAGGGTAAGGTTTAGGTTGAGGTTTAGGTTGAGGGAGAGGGTTAGGGTTAGAGTGAGGTTTAGGTTGAGAGTTAGGGTTTAGTTTAGGTTTAGGGTGAGGGTTAGGGTTAATGTTCACGTTAGGTTTAGGGTAAGGGTTAGGGTTAGGGGTAGGTTTAGGGTGAGGGTTAGTGTTAGGGTGGGCGTTAGGTTTAGGTTTAGGGTTAGGATATGGTTGAGGGTGAGGTTTAGGGTTGGGGTTAGGGTTAAGGTGAGGGTGAGGGTGAGGGTGAGGCTGACAGTTAGAATTAGAGTTTGCGTTAGGTTTAGGCTGAGGGTGAGGGTGAGAGTTAGCGTGAGGGTTAGGGTTAGGGTTAGGTTTAGGTTGAAGTTAGGGTGAGGGGTAGGATTAGGGTTAATTTGAGCCTTAGTGTAAGTGTGAGGGTTAGGATTAGGTTTAGGGTTTGGGTTACCGTGAGGGTAAGGGTAAGGGTTAGGGTTAGGATGAGGGTGAGGGTTAGGGATAGGTTTAGGGTGAGGGTGAGTGTTGGGGTGAGATTGAGGGTTAGGGTTAGGGTTAAGGTCAGGGTTAGGGTTAGGATGATGGTGAGGTTTAGTTTTTAGGGTTAGGGTGAGGGTTAGGATTAGGGTTAGGTTAAGGGTTAGTTTGACGGGTAGGGTGAGGTTTAGGGTTAGGGTTTTGTTTAGGTTTAGGGTGAAGGTGAGGGTTAGGGTTAGGGTTAGCATGAGGGTTAGGGTGAGGGTTAGGGTTAGGGTGAGGGTTAGGTTTAGGGTTAGGTTTAGGGTGAGGTTAGGGTGAGGGCGAGGGTGAGGGTTAGGGATAGGATTACGGTTAGGGTTAGGGTTAGACTGAGGGTGAGGGTGAGGGTGAGGGTGAGGGTTTGGTTTAGGTTGAGGGTAAGGGTTAGGGTTAGGTTTAGGGTGAGGGTGACGGTTAGGGCTAGGGTTAGGGTTAGGGTTAGGATGAGGGTTAGTGTGAGGTGTAGGGTTAGGTTAGGGTGAGGATGAGGGTGAGTGTGAGGTTTAGTGTTAGGTTTAGGATTAGTGTGCGTGTTAGGGTTAGGGTTAGTGTTAGGATGAGGTTTAGGTTGAGGGGTAGGTTTAGGTTGAGGGTGAGGGTGAGGGTGATGGTGAGGTTTAGGGTTAGGGTGAGGGTTAGGGTTAGGGTTAGGGTGAGCGTGAGGGTTAGGGTTAGGTTTAGGATGAGGGTTAGTGTGAGGGTTAGGGTTAGGGTTAGTGTTAACGTTAGGGTTAGTGTGAGGGTTAGGGTTAGGGTTAGGGTTAGGGTAATGGTTAAGGTTAGGTATATGGTTAGGCCGAGGGCTAGGGTGAGGGTGAGGGTGAGGGTTAGGGTGTCGGTGAGGTTTAGGGTAGGGTGAGGATTAGGGTGACAGTGAGTGTTAGATTGAGGGTGAGGGTAAGGGTAAGGGTTGGGTTAGGGTCATGGTGAGGATTAGGGTTACTGTTAGGGTTAGGATGAGGGTTAGGGTGAGGGGTAGTTTTATGGTTGGGGTTAGGTTTACGGTAAGGGTAAGGGTTAGGGTGAGGGTGAGGGTTAGTTTTAGGGTTATGGTGAGGGTAATTCTTAGGGTGAGGGTTAGGATGAGGATGAGGGTTAGGGTTAGGGTAAGGGTTAGTATGATGTTTAAGATTAAGGTTAGTGTTTGGATTAGGGTTAGGGTTCGGGTGAGGGTTCGAGTGAGGGTAAGGGTTAACTTGAGAGTGCGGATTAGGTTTAGGGTTAGGATTAGTGTGAGGGTTAGGCTTAGGGTTAGGGTGAGGGTTAGGTTTAGTGTGAGGATTATGGTTAGGGATAGGGTTAGGGTGAGGGTAAGGGTTAGGATGAGGGTAAGGTGAGAGTTAGGTTTAGAATTAGCATGAATGTTAGGGTGAGGTTTAGGTTTATGGTTAAAGTGAGGGTTAGGTTGAGGGTTAGGGTGAGTTTTAGATTTTGGGTGAGGGTGAGTGTTAGCTTTAGGTTTAGGGTTAGCGTGAGAGTTATAGTTAGGTTTAGGGTTAGGTTGAGGGCTAGGGTGAGGGTGAGGCTTAGGGTGAGGTTGAGGGTGAGGGTGAGGGTTAGGTTGTGGGTTTTGGGTTAGATTTAGGATCAGGGTTTCGGTTTGGGTAAGGGTTAGGTTTGGGGTTAGGGTGAGGTTGAGGCTGAGGCTGAGGTTTAAGGTGAATGTGACGTTGAGTGTGAGGGTGAAGGTTAGGGTTCGGGATAGGATTAACTTGAGGGTGAGGGTGAGGGTTAGTATTTGGATTGGTGTTAGGTTTAGGGTTAGGCTGAGGGTGAGGGTGAGGGTGAGGTCGAGGGTTAGGTTTATTGTGAGGGTAAAGGTGAAGATGAGGGTAAGGGTTAGGTTGAGGGTTAGGGTGAGGGTGAGGGTTAGGATTAGTGTTAGGGTGAGTGTTAGTGTTAAGTTTAGGTTTAGGTTTAGGGTGAGGGTTAGGGTTAATGTTATGGTTAGTTTTAGGGTAAGGGTTAGGGTTAGGGTAATTTTTAGGGTGAGGGTTATGGTTAGGTTTACAGTGAGGGTTAGGGTTAGGGTGAGATTTAGGGTTAGGGTGGGGGTGAGAGTGAGGGTTAGGTTTGGGATTAGGGTTAGGGTGAGGGTGAGGGTGAGGATGAGGCTTAGGGTTAGGATTAGTGTTTCGGTTAGGTTTAGGCTGCGGGTGAGGTTGAGCGTTAGCGTGAGTGTTAGGGTTAGGGTTAAGTTTAGGTTAAGGGGTAAGCTGAGGGTTAGGTTTAGGTTTAGTGTGCGGGTGAGTGTGAGGGTAAGGCCGAGGTTTAGGGTTAGGTTGAGGTTTAGGGTTAGGGTTAGTTTTAGGTTGAGGGTTATGGTGAGAGGTAGGGTTAGGCCTAGTGTGAACCTTAGTGTTAGTTTGAGGTTAGGATTAGTGTTAGGGTTAGGGTTACCGTGAGGGAAAGGGTAAGGATGAGCGTTAGGATGAGGGTGAGAGTTAGGGATAGGTTTAGGGTGAGGGTGAGGGTGAGGGTGAGGGTTTGGGATAGGGGGAGGGTTAGGTTTAGGGTTAGATTTAGGGTGAGGTTGAGGGTGAGGGTTATGGTTAGGGTTATGGTTAGGATGAGGGGTAGGGTAAGGTGTAGTGTTATGGTTAGTGTGAGGGTTAGGGTTAGTGTGAGTTTTAGTGTTAGGGTTAATGTGAGGCTAAAGGTTACTGTGAGGGTTAGGGTGAGGGTGAGTGTAGGGTTAAGGTTAGGGTGTGAGTGAGGGTTAGGGTTAGGGTGAGTGTTAGTGTGACGGTGAGTTTGAAGGTTAGGTTTAGGGTAAGGGTTAGGGTGAGTGTTAGGGTGAGGGTGAGGTTTAGGGTTAGATTTAAGGTTAATGTGAGTTTTAGGTTTTGGGTGAAATTTAGGGTTAGGTTTAGGGTTAGGGTTAGGTTAGGGTGCGGGTAAGGTTTAGGGTGAGGGTTAGGGTTAGGCTGACGGTGAGGGTGAGGGTGAGGCTTAGGGTTAGGTTTAGGGTTAGGCTGAGGTTTCAGGTGAGGGGTATAATTAGGGTGAGGGTTAGGGTTACAATTAGGGTGAGTGTGAGGGTGAGGTTTAGTTTTAGGATTAGGGTAAGGGTTAGGGTTAGGGTTAGGCTGAGGGTCAGGATGAGTGTTAGGGTTAGGGTTAGGCTTAGCGTGAATGTTAGGGTTAGGGTTAGGGTTAGGATGAGGGTTAAGATGAGGGGTAGGGTTAGGGTTAGGTTTAGGGTTAGGGTTAGTGTGAGTGTTAGGGTTAGGGTATGGGTAGTGTTTAGGCTGAGGGCTAGTAGGAGCGTGAGGGTTAGTGTTAGGGTGGGGGTTAGTTCTCGAGTTAGGATTACGGTGAGGGCTAGGGTGAGGGTGAGATTTAGGGTGAGGGTGAGAGTGAGGGTGAGGATTACGTTGTGGGTTAGGTTTATGGTTAGGGTCTGGGTTACATTTAGGGTTCGGGTTCGGGTTAGTTTGAGGGTGAGGCTGAGGCTGAGGTTTACGTTGAGGGTGAGGGTGAGTGTGAGGGTGAGGTTTAGGGTTCGGGTTAGGGTTAGGTTGAGGGTGAGGTTGAGGGTTCGTGTTTGGATTAGGTTTAGAGTTAATGTTAGGCTGAGGGTGAGCGTGAGTGTGAGGGTGATGGTTAGTGTTAGGTTTAGGGTGAGGGATAGGTTTACTGTGAGGGTTAGGGTGAGGATGATGATGTGGGTTAGGTTTAGTGTCAGGGTGAGGGATAGGGTTAGGGTTAGGGTTAGGGTGAGGGTTAGGGTTAAGTTAAGGGTTAGGTTTAGAGTGAGAGTTAGGGTTAATGTTAGGGTTAGGTTTAGGGTAAGGGTTAGGGTGAGGGTGAGGGTTAGGGTTAGGGTGAGGTTTAGGGTTAGGGTGAGGATTCGGGTTAGGATTAGGGTTGGGTTTAGGGCTATGGTGAGGGTGAAGGTTACGATTAGGCTTAGGGTTAGGTTGAGGTTTACGGTTAGGATTAGGTTTAGGGTTAGTGTGAGGGGTAGGGTTAGGGTTAGGGTGAGGGTTAGGTTTAGTGTGAGTATAATGGTTAGGGATAGGGTTAGGGTTAGGGTGAGGGTGAGGGTTAGGGTTAGGGTTAGGGTTAAGGTGAGTGTTAGGTTTAGCCTTAGGATTAGGATGAGTGGTAAGGAGAGGGGTAGGGTTAGTAAGGGTTAGGGTGAGGGCTAGGATGAGGGTGAGGGTTAGGGTGAGCATTAGAGTTAGGGTGAGGGTTAGGGTTAGGTTAAGGACCAAGGTCAGGGTGAGGGTTAGGTTTAGAGTTAGGGTTAGGTTGAGGGTTAGGTTGAGGTTTAGAGTTAGCGTGAGGTTTCGGGTTAGGTTGAGGTTTAGAGTTAGCGTGAGGTTTCGGGTTAGGTTTCAGGTTAGGTTGAGGCTGAGGCTGAGGTTTAACGTGAGGGTGAGGGTGAGGTTGAGGGTCAGGGTTAGGTTTCAGGTTAGGGTTAGCTTGATGGTGAGGTTGAGCTTTAGTGTTTGGATTACTGTTAGGGTTAGCGTTAGGCTGAAGGGAGCGTGAGGGTGAGGGTGAGGTTTAGTGTTAGGATTAGTGTGAGGGTTAGGTTTCTTGTGAGGGTTAGGTTAAGGATGAGGGTAAGGTTTAGGTTGAGGTTTAGGGTGAGGGAGAGAGTTAGGGTTAGGGTTAGGGTTAGGGTGAGGTTTAGGGTGCGAGTTAGGGTTAAGTTTAGGTTTAGGTTTAGGGTGAGGGTTAGGGTTAATTTTCAGGTTAGGTTTAGGGTAAGGTTTGGGTTAGGGTTAGGGTGGGGTGATTGTTAATGTTAGGTTTAGGGTTAGGGTGAGGGTTTGGGTGAGGGTTAGGGTTAGGTTTAAGTTTAGGGTTAGGTTTAGGGTCAGCGTGAGGGGTAGGGTTAGGTTTAGGTTGAGGGTTAGGTTTACTGTGAGTGTTATGTTTAGGGATAGGTTGAGGGTGAGGGTAAGGGTTAGGATGAGGGTAGGGTGAGAGTGAGGTTTAGGGTTAGCTTGAGTGTTAAGGTGAGGGTTACTGTGGGGGTTAGGTTCAGGGTTAGGTTGAGGGTGAGATTGAGGGTGAGGGTTAGGGTTATGATTAGGGTTAGGGATAGGGTGAGGGTTTGGATGAGGGTGAAGTTTGGGTTTGGGTGATGGTTAAGGTAAAGGTGAAGGTTAGGTTGGCAGGGAGGGTTAGAGCGAGGGCAAGTGTTAAGGTTAGTGTTAGGGTGAAGGTTAGGGTTCGTATTAATATTAGGATGAGGGTTAGTGTGAAGGGTATAGTTAGGGTTGAGGTGAGGGTTAGGATTAGTGTGAGGGTGATGGTTAGGGTTAGTGTTAGAGTGAGGGTAAGGGTTAGGGTGAGGTTTAGGGTGAGGTTTACGGTTAGGCGTAAAGTTAGTTTTAGGTTGATGGTTAGGGTGAGGTTTAGATTTAGGGTGAGGGTGAGGGTTAGGGTTATGATTAGGGTGAGGGTTAGGGTTAGGGTGAGAGTTAGAGTTAGGGTTAGGGTGAGTGTTAGAGTGACGGTGAGTTTGAATGTTAGGTTTAGGGTAAGTGTTAGGGTGAGTGTTAGGTTGAGGGTGATGGTTAGGGTTAGGTTTAGTGTTAGTATTACAATTAGGATTTGGGTGAGTGTTAGGGTTAGGGTTAGGGTTAGGGCTAGTGTAGGGTGAAGGTAAGATTTAGGGTGAGGGTTAGGCTTAGGCTGAGGGTGAGGGTGAGGGTTAGGTTTAGGGTTAGGGTGAGTGGTATAGCTAGGGTTATGGTTAGGGTTAGAATTAGGGTGAGTGTGAGGGTGAGGAATAGGGTTAGGATTAGGGTGAGGGTTAGGTTTAGGCTGAGGGTCAAAATGAGTGTAAGTGTTATGGTTAGGTTTAGGGTGCGTGTTAGGGTTAGGCTTAGGTTTAGGATGAGGGTTAAGTTGAGGGGTAGGTTTAGGTTTAGGGTGAGGGTTAGGGTTAGTGTGAAGTTTAGGGTTAGGGTGAGGGTAAGGTTTAGGGTGAGGGTTAGGGTGAAGATTAGGGTTAGGGTGAGGGTTAGGGTTAGAGTTAGCATTAGGGTGAGAGCTAGAGTGAGGTTGAGAGTTAGTGTGAGGTTGAGGGTGAGGGTGAGGGTTAGGGTGTAGTTTAGGGTTAGGGTCAGAGTTACGGTTAGTGTGCGTGTTAGGGTTAAGTTTAGGGTTAAGTTAAGGGTGAGGCTAAGGCTGAGGTTTAAGGTGAGGGTGAGGGTGAGTGTGAGGGGAGGTTTAGGTTTTGGGTTAGGGTTTGGTTGAGGATGAGTGTGAGGGTTAGTGTTTGGATTAGGGTTAGGTTTAGGGTTAGGCTGAGGGTGACGGTGAATGTGAGGGTGATGGTTAGTGTTAGGGTTAGTGTGAGGGAGAGGTTTATGGTGAGGGTTAGTGTGAGGATGAGTGTAAGGGTTAGGTTTAGGGTTAGGGTGAGGGGCAGGGTTAGGGTTAGGGTTAGGGTTAGGGTGAGGGTTAGGGTGAGGGTTAGGGTTAAGTTAAGGGTTAGGTTTAGGGTGAGAGTTAGCATCAATATTAGGGTTAGGTTTAGGGTAAGGGTTAGGGTGAGGGTGAGGGTTAGGATTAGGGTCAGGTTTAGGGTTAGGGTGAGGGTTAGGGTTACGATTAGGGGTACAGTGAGGGGTAGGGTCAGTGTTAGGTTTAGTGTGAGTGTTATGGTTAGGGATAGGGTTAGGGTGAGGGTAAGGGTTAGGATGAGGGTAGGGTGAGAGTGAGGTTTAGGGTTAGCATGAGTGTTAGGGTGAGGGTTATTTTGAGGTTTAGGGTTAGGGTTAGGTTGAGGGTGAGGTTGAGGGTGAGTGTTAGGGTTAGGCTTAGGGTTCGGTATAGGGTGAGGGTTTGGGTGACGGGGAGGTTTGGATTGTGCGTGAGGGTTAGGGTAAATGTGAGGGTTAGGTTGACAGGGAGGGTTAGAGTGAGAGCGAGGTTTAAGGTTAGGGTTAGTGTGAAGGCTAGGGTTCGAATTAATGTTAGGGTGAGTGTGAGGGTGAGGGTTAGGGTGAGGGTTATAGTTAGGGTTGAAGTGAGGGTTAGGATTAGTGTGAGGGTTAGGATTGGGTTAGGGTTACAGTGAGGGTAAGGGTTAGGGTGAGGTTTAGAATTAGGGTTAGAGTTAGGGTTAGGTTGAGGGTTAGGGTGAGGTTTAGATTTAGGGTGAGGGTGACGGTTAAGGTTAGGGTTAGTGTGAGGATTAGGGTTAGGGTGAGAGTTAGAGTTAGGGTTAGATTGAGGGTGAGGTTTAGGGTTAGCTTTAGGGTTAGAATTAGGGTGAGGGTGAGGGTCAGGTATAGGTTTATTATTAGAGTTAAGGTTAGGGTTAGGCTGAGGTTGAGGGAGAGTGTTAGGGTTAGGTTAGGGTTAGGGTGAGTGTTAGGGTTAGGATTAGGTTTAGGATAAGGGTTAAGGGGAAGGCTAGGTTTAGGATTTGGGTGAGGGTTCGGGTGTGGGTTATGGTTAGTGTTAGGGTCAGGGTTACGGTTAGGGTGAGGGTAGGGTTAGGTTTAGAGTTAGGGTGAGGGTGAGGTTTAGGCTTAGGTTAAGTGTTAGGGTGAGGGGAAGTGTTATGGTTAATTTTAGGCTGAAGCTGAGCTTTAATTTGAGGGTGAGGGTGAGTGTGAGGGTCAGGATTAGGATTCGGTTTAGGGTTAGCTTGAGGGTGAGGGTGAGGGTTAATGTTAGGATTAGTTTTAGGTTTAGGGTTAGGCTGAGGGTGAGCATCAGGGTGAGGGTGAGGTTTAGTGTGAGGGTTAGGGTGAGGGTTAGGTTTCTTGTGAGGGTTAGGTTGAGGATGAGGGTAAGGGTTAGGGTGAGGTTTAGGGTGAGAGTTAGGGTTAAGTTTAGGTTTAGATTTAGGGTGAGGGTTAGGGTTAATGTTAGGGTTAGGTTTAGGGTAAGGGTTAGGGTTAGGGTTAGGGTGAGAGTTTCGGTTAGGTTTAGGGTGAGGGTTAGGGTTAGGGTGAAGTTTAGGGCTAGGTTTAGGGTTAGCTTGAGGGTGAGGGTGAGGTTTAGGTTTGGGGTTAAGTTTAGGGTGAGGGTGAGGTTGAGGGTGAGGCTGAGGGTTAGGATTAGGGTTTGTTTTAGGTTTAGGCTGAGGGTGAGGATGAGGGTAGCGTGAGGGTTAGGTTTAGGGTTAGGTTTAGGTTGAGGGTTAGGGTGAGCGGTAGGTTTAGGGTTAGTGTGAGCCTTAGTGTTAGTGTGAGGGTTAGGATTGGGGTTAGGTTTAGGATTACCGTGAGGGCAAGAGTAAGGTTTAGGCTTAGGATGAGGGTGAGGGTTAGGGATAGGTTTACGGTGAGGGTGTGTGTTAGGGTGAGGATTAGGGTTAGGGTTAGGGTTAGGGTTAGGGTTAGGGTTACGGTGAGGGTGAGGGTTAGTTTTAGGGTTAGGGTGAGGTTGAGGATTAGGGGTAGGTTCAGGGTTAGGGTGAGGAGTATGGTGAGATTTAGGGTTAGGTTTTTGTTTAGGGTTAGGGTGAAGGTGAGGGTTAGGTTTAGGGTTAGTGTTAAGGGTTAGTGTGAGGGTTAGTGTTAGGGTGAGGGTTAGGTTTAGGGTTTGGTTTAGGTTGAGGATTAGGGTGACTGTGAGGGTGAGGGTTAGGGTTAGGATTACAGTTAGGGTTAGGGTTAGACTGAGGATGAGGGAGAGTGTGAGGGTGAGGGTTTGGGGTAGCTTGAGGGTTAGGGTTAGGTTTAGGGTTAGGGTGACGGTTAGGGTTAGGGTTAGGGTTAGGTTTAGGGTTTGGTTTAAGTTGAGGGTTAGGTTGACAGTGAGGGTGAGGGTTAGGGTTATGATTACGGTTAGGTTTAGGGTTAGACTGAGGGTGAGGGTGAGGGTGAGGGTGAGGGTTTGGTTTAGGTTGAGGGTTAGGGTTAGGTTTAGGGTGAGGGTGATGGTTAGGGTTAGGGTTAAAATGAGGGTTAGGGTGAGGGGTAGGTTTAGGTTAGGGTGAGCGTTAGGGTTAATAAGAAGTTTAATGTTAGGGTTAGGGTTAGGATGAGGGTTCGGGTGAGGGGTAGGGTTAGGTTAGGCTGAGGGTTAAGGTTAATGTGAAGGATAATGTTACGGTTAGGGTGAAGGTAAGTGTTAGTGTGAGTGTTAGGATGAGGGTGAGGGTTAGGGCTCGGGTTAGGGTGAGGGTTAGGGTTTGCTTTAGGGTTAGGATGGGGGTTAGAGTGAGGGTTAGGTTTAGGATTAGGTTTAGGGTGAGGGTGAAGGTGAAGGTAAGCCTAAGGATGAGGGTTAGGGTGAGGGTGAGTGTTAGGTTTAGGGTAAGGTTTAGGGTGAGGGTTAGGTTTAGGGTGAGTTTGAGGTTTAGGGTTAGGGTGCAGGTTAGGGTTAGGGTGATGTTTAGTGTGAGAGTGAGGGTTAGGTTGAGGGTTCGTTTTTGGGTTCGGGCTACGGTTAGGGTGAGTGTTAGAGTGACGGTGAGTTTGAGTGTTATGTTTAGGGTCAGGATTAGGGTTAGTGTTAGGGTGAGTGTGAGGGTTAGGGTTAGGTTTAGGGTTAGTGTTAGTATTAGTGTTTGTGTGAGTGTTAGTGTTAGGGTTAGGTTTAGGGTTAGGGTAGGGTAAGGGTAAGCTTTAGGGTGAGGGTGAGGGTGAGGGTTAGGCTTAGGGTGCGGGTTAGGGTTAGGTTGATGTTTAGTGTGAGGGTGAGGGTTCGATTGAGCGTTCGGGTTCGGGTTCGGGTTCGGGTTAGGGTTAGTGTGAGTGTCAGAGGGACGGTGAGTTGAGTGTTACGTTTAGGGTAAGTGTTAGGGTGAGGGTTAGGGTGAGGGATAGGGTTAGGTTTAGGGTTAGTGTTAGGATTAGGGTTTGGGTGAGTGTTAGGGTTAGGGTGAGGGTTAAGGTTAGGATGAGGGTGAGGGTGATGGTGAGGGTTAGGGTTAGGTTTAGGTTTAGTGTGAGGGTTATGGTGAGGGGTATAGTTAGGCTTAGGTTTAGGGTTAGCATTAGGGTGAATGTGAGGGTGAGGAATATAGTTAGCATCAGGGTAGGGTTAGGGTTATGCTGAGGGTAAGAATGAGTGTTAGGGTTAGGGTTAGGGTTAGGGTGAGTGTTAGGGTTAGCATGAGTTTTAACGTGAGGGGTAGGGTTAGGGTTAGGGTGAGGGTTAGGATTAGTGTGTAGTTGAGGCTGAGGATGAGATTTAAAGTGAGGGTAAGTGTGAGTGTGAGGGTGTGGCTTAGAGTTATGTTTATTGTGAGGGTTAGGGTGAGGAGGAGAGTAATGGTTAGGTTGAGGGTTAGGGTGAGGGGGAGGGTTAGGGTTAGGGTTAAGCTTAGGGTTAGGTTTAGCTTGAGGGTTAGTGTTAATGTTAGGGTTAGGTTTAGAGTAAGGGTTAGGGTTAGGTTAGGGTTAGGGTTAGGGCTAGGATTAGGATGAGGGTAATGGTTAGGTTATTGTGAGGTTAGGGTTAGGCTTATGGTTAGTGTTAGGGGGAGGGGGAGGTTAATGGTTGAGGTTAGGGTTAGGGTGAGGGTGAGGGTGAGGCTTAGGGTTAGAATTAGGGTTTGGGTTAAGGTTAGGCTGATGGTGAGCTTGAGGGTTAGGGTTAGCCTGAGGGTTAGTTTCAGGGTTAGGTTTAGGTTGAGAGTTAGGGTGAGGGGTAGGTTTAGGGTTAGGGTAAGGGTGAGAGTGAATGGGAGGTTGAGGGTTAGGGTGAGGGTTAAGGTTAGGATGAGCGTAAGGGTTAGAGTTAGGTTTAAGTTTAGGTTAGGTTGAGGGGTATTGTTAGGGTTAGTGTGAGGCTTATTGTTAGTGTGAGGGTTAGGGTTAGGGTTAGGATTAGGGTTAACGTGAGGGCAAGGGTAAGGGTGAGGGTTAGGATGAGGGTGAGGCTTAGGGATAAGGTTAGGGTGAGGGTGAGTGTTAAGGTGAGGATGAAGTTTAGGTTTAGGGTTGGGGTGAGGGTTAGGGTTAGGGTGAAGTTTACGGTTAGGTTTAGATTTAGGGTGAGGTTGAGGTTTAGGGTTAGGTTAAGTGTTAGGGTGAGGGGAAGGTTGAGGGTTAGGGTTAGGGTTTTTTTTAGGGTTAGCGTGAGGGTGAGGGTTAGTGTTAGATTTAGGGTGAGTGTGTGGGTGAGTTTTAGTTATAAGTTTAGGTTTAGTATGAGTGTGAGTATTATGTTTAGTATTAGTGTTAGGATTTGGGTTAGGCATAGAGTTAGGGTGAGATTGAGGGTTAGGGTTTGGGTTAGGGTGAGGATGAGGTTTAGGGTTAGGTTTAGGGTGCGGGTTAGGGTTAGGGTGATATTTAGTGTGAGGGTGAGGTTTAGGGTGAGGGTGAGTGTTCGGGTGAGGGTTAGGGTGTGGGTGAGGGTTAGGGTTAGGGTGAGTTTTAGGGTGACAGTGAGTTTGAGGGTTAAGTTTAGGGTAAGGTTTAGGGTTAGTGTTAGGGTGAGGGTGAGTGTTAACGTTTGGTTTAAGATTAGTGTTTTCCTGCCCATGTAACTGTAACTCCTCTGTACAGTATGTTCACAAATAAAATTAAATTAAATTAATAAAAAGGTTAGTGTTAGTGTTAGGGTTTTGGTGAGTGTTAGGGTTAGGGTTAATGTTAGGGTAGGGTGAGGATAAGGTTTAGGGTTACACTGAGGGTGAGTGTTAGTGTGAGGGTTAGAGTTAGTGTGAGGGTTAGGTTTAGCGTTAGGGTTAGGGTGAACGAGAAGGTAAGGGTAAAGGGGAGGGTTAGGATGAGGATGAGGGTTAGGGTTAGGGTTAGGTTTAGGGTGAGTCTTAGGGTTAGGGTTAGGGTTATGGTGAGCGTGAGGGTGAGGGTTAGGTTTGGGGTAAGGTTTAGTGTGAAGGTTAGGTTTAGGGATAGGTTTAGGTTGAGGGTAAGGGTTATTGTGAGGGTTATGATAAAGTTGGAGTTTGGGTGAGGGTTAGGATTATGGTGAGTGTTAGGGTTATGGTTAGGGTTAGGCTGATGGCTACTGTGAGGGTGAGGGTTAGGGTTAGGATTAAGGTTAGGGTTAGGGTTAGGCTGAGGGTGAGGGTGAGGGTGAGGGTGAGGGTTAGTATTAGGGTTAGGGTGAGGGTAAGTGTTAGAGTGAGGGTTAGGATGAGAGTGAGGGTTAGGGTTAGCCTGAGTGTTAGGGTGAGTTTTAGGGTGAGGGTTAGTCTGAGGGGTAGGATTAAGATTATGGTGAGGTTTAGGTTTAGTCTGAGGTTTAGGGTTAGGGTTAACGTTAGGGTTAGAGTGAGGGGGAGGGGGAGATTTAGGGTTAGTTTGAGGATTAGGGTTAGGTTTAGGGTTAGGGTGAGCGGTAGGGTTAGGGTTAGGTTTAGGGTTATGGTTAGTGTGAGGGTTAGGATTAGGGTTGGGGTTAGGGTTAGTGTGAGTGTAAGGGTTAGGGTGAGTGTTAGGTTTAGGGTGAGGGTTAGGTTTAAGGGGAGAGTAAGGGTTAGGTTGAGGGTTAGGGTGAGGGTTAGGGTTAGGGTGATATCTATGGTGAGGGTGAGGGTTAAGGTTAGGGATAGGTTTAGGGTTAGCGTTAGGGTGATGGTTAGGGTGCAATTTAGGTTTAGGACTAGTGTTAGGTTTAGGGTTAGGCTTAGGATGAGTGTGAGGGTGAGGTTGAGGGTGAGGGTTATGGTTAGGTTTAGGGTGGGGGTTAGGGTTAGTGTGATGATTAAGGTAAGGGAGAGGTTTAGGGTTAGGGTGAGGATTAGGGTGTGGGTGAGGGTTATGGTTAGGATGAGGGTTAGGTTGCAATTTAGGGTTAGGGTAAGGGTTAGGATTAGTGTGAGGGTTATGTTTAGGGTTAGAGTGAGTGTAAGAGTTAGGGAGAAGTTTAGGGTGAGGGAGTGGGTTAGAGTTAGCCTTAGGTTTAGGGTAAGGTTTAGGGTTAGCTTTAGGATTAGGGTTAGGGTGAGGGTGAGGGCTAGGGTTAGGGTTAGGGTGAGTTTTAGGGTGAGGGTTAGGGTTAGGGTGAAGATTAGGGTGAGGGTACGATTTAGGGTGAGGAATGTGTGTTAGGGTTAGGGTTATGCTGAGGATGATGGTGAGTGTGAGTGTTAGTGTTAGGCTTAGGGTGATGGTAACGTTTAGTGTGTGTGTTAGGGTGAGGGTTAGAGTGAGTGTGAGGGTTAGGGTTAGGGTGAGTGTTAGGGTTCAGTTTAGGGTTAGGGTGAGGGTGAGAGTGAGGGTTAGGGTGTGGGTGAGGTTGAGCTTGAGGTTGAGGTTGAGGGTGAGGGTTAGGGTTAGGTTTAGTGTTAGGGTGAGAGTGAGGGTGTGGGGTAGGTTTAGGATTAGGTTTAGGTTTAGTGTTATGCTGAGGTTGAGGGTGAGGGTGAGGGTGAGGGTTAAGGTTAGGGTTAGGGTGTAGGTTAGGGTTAGTGCGATAGTTAGGGTGAGGGTGAGTGTTAGGGTTATGTTGAGAATTAGTGTGAGCGTGAGGTTTAGGAATAAGGTTAGATTGAGGGTTAGGGTGAGGGTGAGTGTAAGGGTTAGTGTGAGAGTTATTGTGAGCGTGAGTTTTAGAGTTAGGGTTAGGGTTAGAGTTAGGGTGAGGGTGAGTCTGAGGGTGCGGGTGAGTGTTAGGGTTAGGGTTAGTATTAGGGATAGGATTACTGTTAGGGTGAGGGCTAGGGTGAAGGTGAGGGTTAGGGTAAGTGTTAGGGTTAAGGTTAGAGTGAGGGTTAGGTTTAGTGTGAGGGTGTGTGTTAGGGTGTGGGTTAGGGTGAAGTTAAGGGTGAGGTTGTTGTTGAGGGTGAGGGTTAGGGTGAGGGTTAAGGTTGGGTTGAGGATCAGGGTTATGGTTAGGGTGAGGGTGAGTTTTAGGTTGACTGTGAGGGTGAGTGTGAGGATGAGGGTTAGGGTTAGGTTTAGGGTGAGGGTGAGAGTGAGGTTTAGGGTTAGGATTAGTGTTAGGGTTAGGTTTAGCCTGAGGGTGAGGGTGAGGGTGAGCGTTAGGTTAAGGGTTAGGGTGATGGTTAGGTTTAGTGTGAGGGTTGGGTGAAAGGGAGGGTTAGGGTTAGTGTTAGGGTTAGGGTGAGGGTGAGGGTTAGGGTGAGGGTGAGGGTTAGGGTTACGGTGAGGATTAGGGTTAGGATTAGGGTTAGGGTGAGGGCTAAGATGAGGGTGAGGGTTAGGGTTAGGGTGAGGGTTAGGTTTAGGGTGAGGTTGAGGGTTAGCGTGAGCGGTATTGTTAGGTTAGTTTGAGTGTAAGGTTTAGTGAGAGGGTTTGGGTTAGGTTTAGGTTTATTTTTACGGTTAGGATTAGGTTTAGGGTGAGGGTGAGTTTGAGGGTGAGAGTTATGTTTAGTGTTAGGGTTAGGGTGAGTTTGAGGGTGAGGGTGAGGGTTAGGGTTAGGTTTTGGGTTAGGGTTATGATTAGGCTGAGTGTGAGGGTTAGGGTGAGGGTTTACGGCTAGTGTTAGGGTGAGGGTTAGGGTTAGGGTGAGGGTTAGGTTTAGGTTTAGGATGAGGCTTAGGTTGAGGTGTAGGGTGAGGGTTAGGGTGAGCAATAGGGTTAATTTGTGGGTTAGGGTGAGGTTTAGGTTTAGGGTTTGGTTGAGGGTGAGGTTTAGTTTAGGTTTTGGGTTAGGGTTGTTATTAGGCTGAGTGTGAGGGTGAGGGTGAGGGTTAGGGTTAGTGTTAGGGTGATGGTTAGGGTTAGGGTGAGGGTTAGGTTTATGTTTAGGATGAGGCTTAGGTGGAGGTGTAGGGTGAGGGTTAGGGTGAGCATTATGTTTAATTTGTGGGTTAGGGTGAGGTTTAGGGTTAGGATTAAGGTGAGGGTGAGGGTTAGAGTTAGGATTAGGGTGAGGGTAAGATTTAGGGTGAGGGTTAGGGTTAGAGTGAGAATAAGGTTTAGGGTGAGGGTGAGGGTTAGTGTTAGCATTAGGGTTAGGGTGAGGGTAGGGTTTGGCTTAGGGTGAAGGTGAGGGTTAGGGTGAGTGTGAGGGTTAGGTTTAGGTGAGGGTAAGTGTTAGGGTGAGAGTGAGCATGAGGATGAGTGTTTTAGTTAGGAAAGTTTTAGGGTTAGGGTTAGGGTGAGGATTAGGGTGAGCGTGAGGGTCTTGTTTACGCAGAGGTTTAGGGTTAGGGTTAAGGTGAGGGTTATGGTTAGGGTTAAATTAAGGGTGAGGATGAGTGTTAGGATTCGGTTTCGGGTTCGGGTGAGGGTAGGGTTAAGGTTAGGATGAGGGTGAGGGTGAGGGTTAGGGTGAGGATTAGGGTGCGGGTTAGGGAGAGGGTGAGGGTGAGGGTGATGTTTAGGGTTAGGGTTAGGGTGAGGGTGAGAGTGAAGTTTAGGGTTAGGATTAGAGTTTGGCTTAGTGTTAGGCTGAGGGTGAGGGTGAGAGTGAGGGTTAGGGTTAGGGTTAGGGTGAAGGTTAGGTTTAGTGTGAGGGTTAGGGTGAAAGTGATGTTTAGGGTTAGAGTTAGGTTTAGGGTTAGGTTGAGGTTTAGGGTGAGGGTTACGGTTAGTCTGAGGGTGAGGGTTAGGGTTAAGTGAGGATTAGGGTTAGGATTAGTTTTAGGGTGAGGGTGAGCATTAGGCTTAGGGTGAGGGTGAGGTTTAGGTTTAGGGTTATGGAGATGTTAGGATGAGTGTGAGGCTTAGGCTTAGGGTTTGGGTGAGGGTTAGGCTGAGGGTGAGGGTTAGGGTGAGGGCTACAGTTAGGGTTAGTGTGAGAGTAAGGTTTAGTGAGAGGGTTAGGGTTAGGCTTAGGTTTACGGTTTTTTTTATGGTTAGGGTTAGGTTTAGGGTTAGGCTGAGTGTGAGAGTGAGAGTTATATTTAGTGTTAGGGTTAGGGTGATGGTGAGGGTTAAAATTAGGGTTAGTGTTAGGATTAGGTTTGGGGTTAGGTTTAGGGTGAGGGTCAGGTTTAGAGTTAGGATTAGGGTGAGGGTGAGGTTTAGGGTTAGGTTGAAGTTGAGTGTGAGGGTGAGGGTTAGGGTTAGGGTTAGTGTGAGCATAAGTGTTATGTTGAGGGTTAGGGTTAGGGTTAAAATAAGTGTTAGGGTGAGGGTTAGTGTGAGGGTGAGTATTAGGGTTAACATTAGGCTTAGGGTGCGGGTTAGGGTATGTATGACTATACGGGTTAGTAGAGGGTAAGGGTTAGGATGAGGGTTAGGCTGCGGGTGAGGTTTAGGGATAGCATTAGGGTTAGGGTGAGGGTAAGGTTGAGGGTGAGGGTTAGGATTAGCTTTAGTGTTAGTGTTAGGGTTAGGGTGAGGCTTATGGTTAGGGTTAGGGTGAGGGTGAGTGTTAGGGTAAGGGTGAGGGTTAGTTTTAGTGTGAGGGTTAGGGTTAGGGTTAGAGTTACGGTGAGGGTAAGGGTTAGGGTGAGTGTTAGGGTTAGAGTTACGGTTAGGTTGAGGGTGAGGGTGAGGGTGAGCGTGAGCGTTAGTGTTAGGCTGTGGGTGAGGGTGAGCGTGAGGGTTAGGGTTAGGATTAGGGTTAGGATTAGTGTTAGGCTGTGGGTGAGGGTGAGGGAGAGGGTGAGGTTTAGGGTTAGTGTTAGGGTGAGGGTTAGGTTGAGGGTGAGGTTTAGGGTGCGGGTGAGTGTTGGGTTAGGGTGAGGATTATGGTTAGGATTAGGGTTAGTGTGAGGGCTAAGGTGAGGGTGAGGGTTAGGGTAAGGTTAGGGTTAGGGTTAGATTGAGGATTAGGGTTAGCGTGAGGGTGTGTGTTCAGGTGTGGTTTAGGGTTCGGGTTAGGGTGAGGGTTAGGATTAGTGTGAGGGAAAGGGTTAGTGTTATTTTTAGGGTTAGGGTTAGGTTGAGGGTGATTGTGAGGGTTAGAGTTAGGGTTAGGTTAGGGTGAGGTTGAGGGTGAGGATAAGGTTGAGGGTGAATGTTTTAGTTAGGAAAGTGTTAGGGTTAGGTTTAGGGTGAGGATTATGGTGACCGTGAGGATTAGGGTGAAGGTTAGGGTTTGGGTGAGGTTTAGGGTGAGAGTTCGGGATAGGATTTGTGTTAGGTTTAGGGTGAGGGTGAGTGTGAGGGTGAGGGTTAGGGTTAGGTTTAGGGTGAGGTTGAGGGTAAGGGTTAGGTTTAGGATTAGAGTTAGGTTTGCATGAGGGTAAGGGTGAGGGTGAGGGCGAGTGGGAGCGTGAGGTTTAGGGTGAGGGTGAGGGCTAGGGTGAGGGTGAAGTTTAGGGTGAGCTTTAGGGTGAGGGATAGGGATAGGGTTTGGGTGAGGATTAGAGTTAGTGTGAGGGTTTGGATTAGGGTTAAATTTAGGGTTAGGGTGAGGATAAGGGTTAGGGTGTGGGTTAGGGTGACGGTGAGGGTTAGGGTTAGCGTCAGGGTTAGGGTAAGGGTTAGGTTGAAGGTAAGTGTGAGGGTGAGGTTTAGGGTTAGGATTAGGGTGAGGGTGAGGGTGACGGTTAGTGTGAGGGTTAAGGTTAGTGTTAGGGTTAGGCTTAGGATTAGGTTTAGTGTGAGGGTTAGGGTGAGGGTTAGGGTGAGGTTAAGAGTTAGGATGAGTGTTAGGGTAAGGATGAGGTTTAGGGTTAGTGTGAGGGTAAGAGTTAGGGTGAGGGTTAGGGTCACGGTGAGCATTAGGGTTGAGGTGAGGGGGAGTTTTAGGCTTAGGATTAGGGTTAGGGTGAGGTTGAGGATTAGGGTTAGTGTTAGGGAGACGTTTAGGGTGAGGGTGGGGGTTAGGCTTAGGGTTAGGGTGAGGGTTAGGTTTAGTGTGATGGTTAGGGTGAGGGTGAGGGTAAGGATTAGGGTGAGAGTTAAGTTGAGGGTGAGGGTTAGGATTAGGGTTAGGGTTAGAGTGACAGCTAGGTTGAGGTTGAGCTTTAGTGTGAGGGTCAGGTTGAGGGTGAGGGTTTTGGTTCTGTAAGGGTTGGGTTAGGATAAGGGTTAGGGTTAGGGTTATGGTGAGGGTTAGGTTGAGGGGTAGGGTTAGGGTTAGTGTGTGGGTTAGGTTGAGGGTTAAGATTAGGGTGAGGGTGAGATTCTGGGTAAGGTTGAGGGTGAGGTTCTGGGTTAGGTTGAGGGTGAGGGTTAGGTTGAGGCGCAGGTTTAGGCTTAGTGTGAGCGTTAGGTTGAGGGTGAGGGTTAGGGTGAGTGTTAGGGTTAGGGTTAGGATTAGGGTTAGGGTTAGGGTGACAGCTAGGTTGAGGGTGAGGTTTAGGGTGAGGGTGAGTTTGAGGGTGAGGGTTTTGGTTAGGTAAGAGTTGGGTTAGGATTAGGGTTATGGTTAGGGTTAGTGTGAGGGGTAGGTTTAGGGTTAGGGTGAGGGTGAGGTTTAGTGTGAGGGTTAGGGTGAGGGTAAAGGTTAGGGTAAGGGTGATGTTAAGGGTTAGGGTGAGGGTCAGGGTTAGGTTGAGGGGTAGTTTTAGGCTTAGGTTAAGCATTAGGGTTAGGTTGAGTGTTCGGGTGAGGGGTAGGTTTTGGGTTAGTTTTAGTGTGAGGGTAATGGTTAGGGTTAGGATTAGGGTGAGGGTAAGTGTTAGGGTGATGGTTAAGGTGAGGGTTAGTGTTAGGTTTAAGAAAGGTTTACGGTAAGGGTGAGGGTGAGGGTTAAGTTTAGGGTGAACTTTAGTGTCAGGGTGAGGATTAGGTTGAACCATAGGTTTAGGGTTAGGGATAGCGTTAGGGTTAGGGTGAGGGTTATGTTGAGTGTTAGGGTTAGGGTTAGGTTACTGTGAGGGTGAAGATTAGGGTTAGGATTAGGTTTAGGGTTATGGTGACAGCTAGGTTGAGGGTGAGGCTTAGGGTGAGGGTGAATTTGAGGGTGAGGGTTTTGGTTAGGTAAGGGTTGGGTTAGGATTAGGGTTAGGGGTAGGGTGAGGTTTAGGGTTAGGGTTAGGGTGAGCGTGAATTTTAGTGGGAGGGTTAGCTTGAGGGTAATTGTTAGGGTAAGGGTGAAGTAAAGGATTAGGGTGAGGGTTAGGGTCAGGGTGAGGGTTAGGTTGAGGATAGTTTTAGTGTTAGGTTGAGCGTTAGGGTTAGGTTGAGGGTTTGGGTGAGGGTTAGGGTTAGGGATAGGTTTAGTGTGAGGGTGAGGGTTAGGTTAGGATTAGGGTGAGGGTAAGTGTTAGGGTGAGGTTTAGGATGAGGGTTAGTGTTAGGTTCAGGAAAGGTTTAGGGTGAAGGTGAGGGTGCGGGTTAGGGTTAGGGTGAAGTTTAAGGTGAGGGTTAGTGTTAGGGTGAGCGTTATGGTTAGGTTTAGGGTTAGGGTGATGGTTAGGGTGAAGGTAAGTGTTAGGGTTAGGAAAAGTTTAGGGTGAGTGTGAGGGTGAGGGTTAGGGTTAGGGTGAGGGTTAGGGTGAGGGTTAGGGTTAGGTTTAGGGTTAGGATTAGGGTGAAGGTTTTGGTTCTGGCGAGCGTTAAGGTTAGGGTTAGTGTTAGGGTGATGGTTAGGATTAGGGTTAGGTTACTGTGAGGGTGAGGGTTAGGGTTAGGATTAGGGTTAGGGTTAGGGTGACAGCTAGGTTGAGGGTGAGGTTTAGGGTGAGGGTGAAGTTGAGGGTGAGGGTTTTGGTTAGGTAAGGGTTGGGTTGGGTTAGGTTTAGGATTATGGTTAGGGTTAGGGTGAGTTTTAGTGTGAGGGGTAGGCTTAGGGTTAGGGTGAGGGTGAGATTTAGGGTGAGGGTAAAGTTTAGGGTAAGGTTGAGCTTAAGGGTTAGGGTGAGGGTTAGGGTGAGGGTGAGGGATAGGTTGAGGCATAGTTTTAGGGTTAGGGTGAGCGTTAGGTTTAGGTTGAGTGTTCGGGTGAGGGTTAGGTTTAGGGTTAGTTTTAGTGTGAGGGTGAGGGTTAGGGTTAGGATTAGGAAAGGTTTCGGGTGAGGGTGAGGGTTAGGGTTAGGGTGAGGGTTAGGGTGCGGGTGAAGATTAGGTTTAGGGTGACAGCTTGGTTGAGGGTGAGGTTTAGGGTGAGGGTGAGGTTGAGGGTGAAGGTTTTGGTTAGGTAAGGGTTGGGTTAGGATTAGGGTTATGGTTATGGTTAGGGTGAGGTTTCGTGTGAGGGCTAGGGTGAGGGTTAAGGTTAGGATAAGGGTGACGTTAAGGGTTAGGTTGAGGGTTAGGGTGAGGGTGAGGGTTAGGTTGAGTGGTAGTTTTAGGGTTAGGTTGAGCGTTAGGGTTAGGTTTAGTGTGAGGGTGAGATTTAGGGTTAGGATTAGGGTGAGAGTAAGTGTTAGTGTGAGGGTTAGTGTGAGGGTTAGTGTTAGGGTTAGGAATGGTTTAGGGTGAGGGTGAGGGTGAGGGTTAGTGTTAGGGTTAGGGTGAATGTGAGGGTGAGGGTGAGGGTTAGGCTTGGGATTAGGTTTAGGGTTAGTGTTAGGCTGTGGGTAAGGGTGAGGTCGAGAGTGAGGGTTAAGATTAGTGTAAGGGTGTACTTTAGGTTTGGTGTGATGGTTAGGTTGAGGGTGAGTGTAAGGGTTAGGGTGAGATTTAGTGTGAGCGTGAGGTTTAGGGTTAGGGTTAGGGTGAGGGTTAGGTTGAGGGTGAGGGTTAGGGGGCGGGTGAGTCTTAGGGTTAGTGTGAGGATTAGGGTTAGGATTAGGGTTAGGGTGTGAGCTAAAATGAGGGTGAGGGTTAGGGTAAGTTTTAGGGTTAGGGTTAGATTGAGGCTTAGGGTTAGTGTGAGGGTGTCTTTTAGGATGTGGTTTAGGGTTCGGGTTAGGTTGAGGGTTAGGATTAGTGTGAGGGTAAGGGTTAGGGTTATTTTTAGGGTTAGGTTTAGGTTGAGGGTGAGTGTGGGTTTAGAGTTAGGTTTAGGTTAGGGTGAGGTTGAGGGTGTGGCTTAGGGTAAGGGTGAGTGTTTTTGTTAGGAAACTGTTAGGGTTAGGGTTAGGGTGAGGATTATGGTGACATTGAGGGTTAGGGTGAAGGTTAGGGATTGGGTGAGGATTAGGGTGAGATTTTGGGATAGGATTAGGGTTAGGGTTAGGGTGAGGTTCAGGGTCCGGGTGAGGGTTAGGGTTAGGGTTAGGGTGAGGTTGAGGGTAAGGGTTAGGTTTAGTATTAGGGTTAGGGTTAGTGTGATGGTAAGGTTTAGGGTGAGGTTGAGGGTGAGCGTGAGGTTTAGAGTGAGGGTGAGGGCTAGGGTGAGGGTGAAGGTTAGGGTGATGTTTAGGGTGAGGAACAGGGATAGGGTTAGGCTGAGGTTTAGAGTTACTGTGAGGGATTGGATTAGGGTTAAGTTTAGGGTTCGGGTGAGGATAAGGGTTTGGGTGAGGGTTAGGGTGAGGGTTAGGGTTAGCGTCAGGGTTAGGGTAAGGTTTAGTTTGAAGTTAAGTGTGAGGGTGAGGGTTAGGGTTAGGGGTAGTCTTAGGGTGAGGGTTAGGGTTAGGGTTAGGGTGAGGGTGAGGGTTAGGGTGAGGGTTAAGGTTAGGGTTAGGGTTAGAATTAGGGTTACGGTTAGGTTTAGGGTGAGGGTGACGGTTAGGTTTAGGGTTAGGTTTAGGGTGAGGGTTAGGGTGAGGGTTAAGGTTAGGGTGAGTGTGAGGGTCTGGGTTAGGGTGAGGGTGAGGGTTAGGTTTAGCCGTAAGTTTAGGGTTAGGGTGAGCATTATGTTTAGGGTGAGGGTTAGGGTGAGTGTTAGGGTTAGGTTTAGGGTACTGTGAGGGTGAGGGTTAGGATTATGATTAGGGTTAGGTTTGGGGTGACAGCTAGGTTGAGGGGGAGGTTTATGGTGAAGGGGAGGTGGAGGGTGAAAGTTTTGGTTAGGTAAGTGTTGGGTTATGATTAGGGTTACTGTGAGGTTTAGGGTGAGGGGTTAGGGTTAGGGTTAGGGTTCGTGTGAAGGTGAGGTTTCATGTGAGGGTTAGGGTGAAGGTGAGGGTTAGGTTGAGAGGTAGTTTTAGGGTTAGGTTGAGCGTTAGGGTTAGGTTGAGGGTTCGGGTGAGGGTTAGGGTTAGGGTTAGCTTTAGTGTGAGGGTGAAGGTTAGGGTTAGGATTAGGGTGAGGGTAAATATTAGCGTGTGGGTTAGGGTGAGTGTTAGTGTTAGGTTTAGGAAAGTTTTAGGGTGAGGGTGAGGGTGATGATAAGGCTTAGGGTGAGGGTTAGGGTGAGGGTTAGGGTTAGGGTTAGGCTTAGTGGTAGGGTGAAAGTTAGGGTGAGGGATAGTGTTAGGGTTAGGAAAGTTTTAGGGTGAGGGTGAGGGTGAGGGTTAGGCTTAGGGTGAGTTTCAGGTTGAGGGTTAGGGTTAGGGTTAGGCTTAGTGTGAGGGTGAGGGTTAGGATTAGGGTGAGCTTTAGGGTTAGGGTGAGGGTTAGGGTGAGGATTAGGGCTAGGGTTAGTTTACTGTGAGGGTGAGCGTTATGATTAGGGTTAGGATTAGGGTCACAGCTAGGTTGAGGGTGAGGGTGAGTTTGATGGTGAGGGTTTTGGTTAGGTAAGGGTTGGTTTAGGATTAGGGTTAGGGTTAAGTTTAGGGTGAGGTTTAGGTTGAGGGATAGGTTTAGGGTTAGGGTGAGGGTGAGGTTTAGTGTGAGAGTTAGGGTGAGAGTTAAGGTTAGGGTGAGGGTGAGGTTAAAGGTTAGGTTGAGGTTTAGGGGGAGGGTGAGGGCTAGGTTGAGGGGTAGTTTTAGGGTTACATTGAGCGTTAGGGTTAGGTTTAGGATTCGGGTGAGGGTTAGGGTTAGGGTTAGGTTTAGTTTGAGGGTGAGGTTTAGGGTTAAGATTAGGGTGAGGGTAAGTGTTAAGGTGAGGTTTAGGGTGAGGGTTAGGGTTAGTCTGAGGATTAGGGTGAGTGTGATGGTAAGGGTTAGAGTGAGTGTTAGGGTTAGGGTGAGGTTTGGGGTTAGGGTTAGGGTTAGGGTGAGGGTTAGGGTGAGGTTTAGGGTTAGGGTTAGTGTGACCGTTAAATTAGTGTGAGGGTTAGGGTTAGGTTTAGGGTTAGATTGAGGGTAAGGGTTAGGGTGAAAGTGAGGTGTAGTGTTAGCGTGTTAGAGTGAGGTTTAGGGTGACTGTTAGGGTTAGGATCAGGGTTAGGTTTAGGGGTATTGTTAGGTTGAGTGTTAGGGTTAGGGTGAGGTTTAGGGATATGGTTAGGGTTAGGGTAAGTTTGAGGTTGAGGGTTAGGATTAGGGTGAGGTTTAGATTTAGACTGAGGGTGAGGGAGAGTGTTAGGGTTAGGATTAGGGTCATGATTAGTTTGAGACTGTAGGTTAGGGTAAGGGTGAGGGTGAGGGTGAGGGTTAGGGTTAGGGTTAGTGTTAGGGTGAGGGTGAGCGTTATTGTTAGGTACAGGGTTACTGTTAGGGCTAGGGTGAGGGTGAGAGTTAGGGTTAGGTTTAGGGTGAGAGTTAGGTTGACGGTGAGGTTTAGGGTTGGGGTTAGGTTGTGGGTTAGGGTGAAGGTGAGGGTTAGGTTGAGGGTGAGTGTTAGGTTTAGGTTTAGGTATAGGGTGAGGATTAGGGTGAGGGTTAGGGTTATGGTGAAGGTTAGGGTGAGGGGTAGGGTTAGGGTTAGGAGGAGTGTTAGGGTTAGTGTGAGGTTTAAGGTAAGGGTTACGGTTAGTGTGAGGGTAACTTTTAAGGTGAAGGTGAGGGTTTGTGGGAGGGTTAGTGTTTGGGTTAGGGAAAGGGTGAGGAAAAGGTTGAAGGTTAGGGTTAGTGTTAGGTTTATTGTGAAGTTTGGTGTGAGTGTTACGGTTAGGGTTAGTGTTAGTGTGAGGATTAGGTTTAGGATTAGGGTTAGGGTATGGATGAGGGTAAGGGTTAGGGTGAGGTTTAGGGTGAGGGTGAATGTTAGGGTTAGCGTTAGGGTTAAGGTGAGAGTTAGGGTGACGTTTAGGGTTAGAGTTAGGTTTAAGGTAAGGGTTAGGTTTAGGGTTAGAGTTAGGGTGAGGGTGTGGGAGAGTGTTAACGTGAGAGTGAGGGTTAGGTTTAGGGTTAGGGTGATTGTTAGGTTGAGGCTGATATTTAGCTTGAGGGTGAGGGTGAGCGTGAAGGTTACGCTTAGGGTGTGGTTGAAGCTTAAGCTTAGCGTGAGTGTTAGGGTGACAGTGAGAGTTAGGGTGAGTGTTTCTGTGAGGTTTTAAGTGAGGGTTAGGATTAGGGTAAGATTTAGGGTTAATGTGAGGCTTAGGCTTAGGTTTAGGGTGAGGGTTAGGTTAAGGGTGAGAGTTAGGGTTAGTGTTAGGGTGAGGGTGAGGATGAGGGTTAGGGTAAGGGTTAGGTTTAGGGTGAGGGTGAGGGTGAGGTTTAGGGTTAGTATTAGTGTTAGGGTTAGGGTTAAGCTGAGGGTGAGGGTGAGGGCTGGTTTGAGGGTGAGAGTTAGGGTGAGGGTGAGGGTGAGCTTGAGGTTGAGTATTTTCGTTATGTAATGGTTAGGATGAGGCTTAGGGTGAGGATTAGGTTGAGGGTGAGGGTGAGTGTTAGGTTTAGGATTAGGGTTAGGGTTAGGGTTAGGCTGAGGTTGAGGGTCAGGGCTAGGCTCAGAGTGAGGTTTAGGGTTAGGATTAGGGTTAGGGTTAGGGTTAGGCTGAGGGTGAGGGTGAGGGCTAGGGTGAGGGTGAGGGTGAGGGCTAGCGTTAGGATTAGGGTTAGGGTTAGGGAGAGTCTGAGATTGAGGGTGAGGGTGAGGGATAGTGTTAGGGGAGCTTTAGGATTAGGGTTAGGTATAGGGGACGGTTAGGGTTAGGGTTAGGTTGAGTTTTAGGGTTAGGGTTAGGGTTAGGTTGAGTTTTAGGGTTAAGATGACGGTTAGGGTGAGGGTGACGGTTAGGGTGAGGGTGACGGTTAGGGTTAGGTTTAGGGTGAGTGTTAGATTTACTGTGAGGGTTTGGTTTAGGGTTAAGTGTAGTATGAGGTTGAGGGTCAGGGTTAGGTTGAGGGTGATGTTTAGCGTGAGGGTGAGGTTTTGGGTGACAGTGAAGGTTAGGGTGAGGGTGAGGGTTAGGCTGTGGGTTAAGGTAAAGGTTAAGTTTAGGGTTAGGTTTAATGTGAGGGTTAGGGTTAGGGTTAGGGTTAGGGTGAGAGCAAGGTTTAGGGTGAGGGTTAGGGTGATGGTGAGGGTCAGGGTTAGCGTTATCGTGAGGGTTAGGTTTATGGTGAGGGTTAATGTTAGGGTTAGGGTTAGGGTGAGGGTTTGCGTTAGGGTTAGGGTTAGAGTTAGGGAGAGGGTCAGGGCTGGGTTTAGGATTAAGGTTAGGTTTAGGGTGAGGCTGAGAATGAAGGTGAGGGTGAGGGTGAATGTTAGATTTAGGATGAGGTTTAGAGTTCGGGTTAGGGAGATGATTAGGGTGAGGTGTAGGTTTAGGTTGAGGGTGAGGGTTAGGGTTAGTGTGAGGGTTAGAGTTAGGTTTAGGGTTAGAGTTAGGTTGAGGGTAAGGGTTAGGTTGAGGGTTATGGGGAGGGTGAGGGTTAGGTTAAAGGTTAGGGTTAGGGTGAGGATTAGGGTGATGTTTAGGTATAGGCTTAGAGTGAGAGTTAGGGTTAGGGAAGGGTTAGGGTTAGTGTGAGGGTTAGGGTTAGGGTTAGGATTAGGCTGAGGGTAACTGTTAGGTTGAGATTTAGGGTGAGGGTGAGGATTAGGGTTAGGGTTAGTGTGAGAGTTAGAATGAGGGTTAGGATGAAGGTTAGGTTTAGGGTGAGGGTTAGTTTGAGGGTTAGTGTTAAAGGTTAGGGTTAGGTTTAGGGTGAGGTTAAGGTTTAGCTTGAGTGTTAGGCTTAAGGTTATGGTGAGGGTTACGTTGAGAGTTAGGGTTAGGGTGAGGGTGAGGTTTAGGGTAAGAATTCGGGTTAGGGTTTGTGTTAGGGTTAGGTTGAGGTTTAGAGTGAGGGTGAGGGTTATACTTAGGGTGAGCATTACGGTTAGTGTTAGTGTTAGGGTTAGTGTGGGTGTGAGGGTTAGGGTTAGGATTAGGTTGAGGAATAGGGTCAGGTTTAGGGTCAGTGTGAGGGTTAGTTTTAGGGTTCATGTTCCGGTACGGGTGAGGGTGAGGGAGAGCGTTATATATAGGATTAGGTTTAGGGTTAGTTTTAGGCTTAGAGTGAGGGTGATGGTTAGGGTTAGGTGAGGGTTAGGATTAGGGTTAGGTTTAGGGTTAGGGTGAGGTTTAGGGTGAGGGTGATGTTTACGGTGAAGGTTAGGGTGACAGTGAGGGTTAGGCTGAGGGTGAGGGTTAGGGTGAGGGTTAAGGTGAGGTTTAGGGTTAGTGGGAGGATTAGGTGTAGGGTTAGAGTTAGGGTGAGATAAGGGTTAGGGTGAGGGATAGGGGGAGAGGGAGGGTTAGAGTTAGGTTTAGGATTTAGTGAGGGTGAGGATGAAGTTTAGGGTTAGGCTGAGTGTTAGGTTTAGGGTTAGTGTGAGGGTGAGCGTTAGGGTTAGGGTTAGGGTGAGGGTGAGGGTTAGGGTTATGGATAGGGTTAGGTTGAGGGGATGGTGAGAGTTTCCTTTAGGTAAGGGTTAGGGTTAGGGTTAGGGTGAGGATTAGGGTGAGGGTGAGGTTTAGTGTGAGTGTTAGGGATAGGGTGAGGGTTAGGATTATGGTTAGGTTTAGGGTGATGTTTAGTGTGAGGCTGAGGGTTAGGGTGAGTGTGAGGTTTCGGGTGAGTGTGGTGTTATGGTGTGGGTGAGGGTTTGGGTTAGGGTGAAGGTTAGTGTGACGGTGACGTTTAGGGTGAGGATGAGGTTTAGGGTTTGGTTTAGGTTTGGGGTGAGGGTTAAGTTTAGGGTTAGGGTTAGTATCAGGGTTAGGGGGAAGGATACGGCTAGGGTTAATATGAGGGTTAGGTTTAGTGTGAGGGTTAGGGTTAGGATGATGCTGAGGTTAAGGGTTAGGTTGAGGGTTAGGGTGAGGGTGAGGGTTAAGGTAATGTTTAGGATTAGGGTTAAATTTAGGGTTAGAGTGAGGATAAGGGTTAGGGTGATGGTTTGTGTGCGGGTGAGGGTTAAGTTTACCGTTAGGATCAGGATGAGTGTTAGGGTGAGGGTTAGGGGTAGGGTTAGGTTGAGGTTGAGAGTTAAGGTTAGTGTTAGGGCGAGCGTTAGTGTTACTTTGAAGTTTAGGGTTATGTTTAGTGTTAGGGTGAGGGTGAGGGTTAGGGTTAAAGTTAGGGTGAGGATGAGGGTGAGAGTGAGGGTTAGGTATAGCATTAGGATTAGGGTTTGGGTTAGGCTTACAGTGAGGGTGAGGGATAGGGTTAGTTAGGGTTAGTGTTAGGGCTAGGATTAGGGGGAGGGGAGGGTGAGAGTTTTTGTTATATAAGGGTTTTGGTGTGGGTTAGGGTTAAGCTTAGGGTTGAGGTGAGGTTTAGGCTGACGGATATTGTTAAAGTTAGGGTGAGGGATAGGGTGAGGGTGATGGTGAGGGTTAGGTTGAGGTTGAGGATGAGTGTTAGGGTGAGGTTTAGGGTTATGGTTAGGGTTAGGGTGAAGGTTAGGGTTAGTGTGAGGGTTAAGGTTAGAATGAGGTTAAGGTTTAGTGTGAAGGTTATCGTGAGGGTGAGGGTTAAGATTAGGATTAGGATTAGGGTGAGGGTGAGGGTGAGGGTTAGGGTTAGTGTGAGGGTAAGGGTAAGGGTGAGGGTTAGTGTTAGGGTTAGGGTGAGGGGGAGTGTGTGGGTGAGGGTGGGGGTTAGGGTTAGGGTTAGGGTTAGGGTGATGGTGAGTGTCTGGGTGAGGGTGAGGGCTAGGTTGAAGGTGAAGTTTAGGTGAGTGTGAGGGTGAGGTTGAATGTGAGTGTTTCGGTTAGGTAAGGGTTAGGGTTAGGGTTAGGGTGAGGATAAGGTTGAGGGTGAATTTTAGCCTGAGAGTTAGGGATTGGGTGAGGGTTTGAGTTTGGGTTAAGGTGAGGGTTATGGTTAGGGTGATGTTTACGGTGAGTGTGAGGGTTAGGTTTAGGGTGAGGTTTCTTGTGTGGGTGAAGGTTAGGGTTTGGGTGAGGGTTAGGGTGAGGGTGAGTGTTAGGGTGAGGGGTAGGTTTAGGATTAGGTTGAGGGTTAATGTTAGTGTGGGTTAGGCTTAGGGTTACGGTTAGTGCGAGGATAAGGTTTATGGTGAGGGTTAGGGTTAGAATTAGCGTTAGGGTTAGGGTTAGCCTTAGGGTGAGGGTGAGGGCTAGGGTGAGGGTGAGGATGAGGGCTAGGGTTAGGATTAGTTTTAGGGTTATGGAGAGGCTGAGAGTGAGGTTGAGGTTGAGGGTTAGGTTTAGGGTGAGTTTTAGGGTTAGGTTTAGACTTAGGGTTAGGTTGAGGGTTAGGGTTAGGGTTAGTGTTAGAATGAGGTTTAGGGTTAGGATGAGGGTTAGGGTGAGGGTGAGGGTGAGCGTTAGGATTAGGTTTAATGTTAGGTTTAGGGTGAGAGTGAGGTTGAGGGTTAGTGTTACGGTTAGGGTTAGGATTAGGGTGAGGGTTAGGTTGAGGGTTAGTGTTAGGGTTAGGGTTAGGGTGAGGGTTAGGGTGAGCGTAAGGGTTAGCGTGATCGTTAGGGTTAGGGAGAGGTTGAGGGTTAGGGTGAGAGTTATGGTTAGTGTTAGGGTGACGGTTAGGGTGACGGTTAGCGTGAGAATTCAGGTTAAGATGTGTGTTAGGTTTAAGCTGAGGGTTAGGGTGAGGGTGAAAGTTATAGTTAGGGTGAGGGTTAGGATTAGGGTGAGGGTTAGGTTGAGGGTTAACGTAAGGTTTAGGTTTAGGAATAGTTTTAGGGTTAGTGTGAGGTTTAGGTTTAGGGTTAGGGTTAGGGTGAGAGTAAGGTTTAGGGTGAAGTTTAGGGTGATATTGAGGTTCAGGGTTAGCGTTAGCGTGAGGGTTAGGTTTAATATGAGGTTTAGTGTTAGGTTTAGGGTTAGGGTTATGGTTAGGGTTAGGGAGAGGCTAAGATTGAGGGTGAGGGTGAGGGTTAGTGTTAGGGTTAGCCTGAGGGTGAGGGTGAGGGCTAGGGTGAGGGTGAGTGTGAGGGCTAGGGTTAGGATTAGGGTTAGGGTTACGGAGAGGCTGAGAGTGAGGGTGAGGGTGAGGGTTAGGGTTAGGATGAGTTTTAGGGTTAGGTTTAGTGTTAGGTTTAGTTTGAGGGTTAGGGTTAGGGTTAGGGTTAGGATGAGATTTAGGGTTAGGATGAGGATTAGGGTGAGGCTTAGGGTTAGGGTTAGAATTAGGGTTACAGTTAGGGTGAGGGTGAAGGCTAGGTTTAGGATTAGGTTTAGGGATAGGGTAAGGTTGAGAATGAAGTTGAGGGTAAGGGTGAATGTTAGGATCAGAATGAGTTTTAGAGTTAGGATTAGGGTTAGGGAATGGATTAGAGTGAGGTGTACTGTTAGAGTTACATTAAGGTTTAGGGTTAGTGTGAGGATTAGAGTTAGGGTTAGGCTTAGGGTTAGGTTGAGGGTAAGGTTTAGGTTGAGGGGTTGGGGGAGGGTTAGTGATAGGGTTAGGGTTAGGGTGAGGATTAGGGTGAGGTGTACGTTTAGTATTAGGGTGAGATTTAGGGTGAGGGGTAGGGTTAGGGTTAGGCTGAGGGTAAGGGTTAGGTTGAGGTTTGGGGTGAGGGTGAGGGTTATGGTTATGTTTAGTGTTAGGGTGAGTGTTTGGGTGAGGGTTAGGGTTATGGTAAGGGTTAGGGTGAAGGTTAGGGTTAGTGTGACAGTTAGGTTTATGGTTAGGGTGAGGGTGAGTGTAAGGGTTAGGGTGAAGGTTAGAGTGAGGGTGAGGGTTAAGGTTAGGATTAGGATTAAGGTGAGGGTGAGGGTGAGGTTTAGGGTTAGTGTGAGGGTAAAGGTAAGGGTGAGGGCGAGGTTTAAGGTTAGGGTTAGGGTGATGGTGAGTGTGTGGGTGACGGTTAGTGTTAGGGTTAGGTTTAGGGTGATGGTGAGTGTGAGGGTGAGGGTTAGGTCTAGGATTGCTGTTAGGGTTATGGTTATACTGAGGGTGAGTTTGAGGGCTAGGTTGAGGGTGAAGGTTAGGTGAGTGTGAGGGTGAGATTCAGAGTGAGGGTTTCGGTTAGGTAAGGGTTAGGTTTAGGGTGAGGGTGAGGATTAGGGTGTGGGTGAGATTTAGTGTGAGAATTATGGTTAGGGTGAGGGTTTGGGTTAGTGTTAGGTTGACGGTTAGGGTGACGGTTAGGGTGAGAATTTGGGTTTCGGTGTGTGTTAGGTTTAGGCTGAACGTTAGGGTGAGGGTGAGAGTTATAGTTAGGGTGAGGTTTAGGGTTAGGGTGATGTTTACGGTGAGGGTGAGGGTTAGGGTGAGGGTGAGGTTTCGTGTGAAGGTGAAGGTTAGGATTTGGGTGAGGGTTAGTGTTAGGTTGAGGGTTAGGGTGAGGTGTAGTTTTAGGATTAGGGTGAGAGTTACTGTTAGTGTGAGGTTAAGGGTTAGGGTGAGGGTTAGGGTCAGGCTTAGGTTTAGGGTTAGAGTTAGCTTGAGGGTGAGGGTGAGGGCTAGGGTTAGGATTAGGGTTAGGGTTAGGGAGAGGCTGAGAGTGAGGGTGAGGGTGAGGGTTAGGGTGAGGGTGAGGGTTAGCGTTAGGGTGAGTTTTAGGGTTAGGTTTAGGGTTAGGGTTAGGTTGAGGGTTAGTGTTAGGGTTAGTGTTAGGATGAGGTTTAGGGTTAGGATGAGGGGTAGGGGGTGAGGGAGGGTGATGGTTAGGGTTAGAGTTAGGGTGAGAGTGAGGGCTAGGTTTAGGATTAGGTTTAGGTTTAGGGTGAGGCTGAGAATGAAGGTGATGGTGAAGGTGAATGTTAGGTTTAGGATGAGGTTTAGATTTAGGGTTAGGGTTGGGGAGAGGATTAGGTGAGGTGTAGGGTTAGGGTTAGGGTGAGGTGTAGGTTAGTGTGAGGGTTAGGCTTAGGGTTACGTTTAGTTTGAGGATAAGGTTTAGGGTGAGGGTTAGGGCGATTGTGAAGGTTAGGGTTAGCCTTAGGGTTAGGGTTAGAGTTAGGGTTAAGGTGAGGGTGAGGTTAAGGGCTAGGTTTAGGGTTAGTGTTAGGGTGATTGGGAGGGAGAGCGTTAGGTTTAGGTTTAGGGTTAGGGTTAGGGTTAGGCTTAGGGTGAGGGTGAGGGTTAGGTTTAGGGTTAGGGTGAGTGTTAGGTTTAGGGTGATGTTTAGGGTGTGGGTGAGGGTTATGGTGAGGGTGAGGGTTCTGGTGAGGGTGAGGGTTAGGGTGTGGGTGAGGGGTAGGGTTAGGGTGAGGGTTTGGTTGACGTTGACTTTTAGGGTGAGGGTTAGGGTTAGAGTTAGCGTTAGGGTTAGGTTAGGGTTAGGGTTAGGGTTAGGGTGAGGGTTAGGTTGAGGGTTACGGTTACGGTGAGTGTTATTGTGAGTATTAGGGTTTGGATTAGGGTTAGGGTCTGGATAAGGGTAAGGTTTAGGGTGAGTTTTAGGGTGAGGGTGAAGGTTAGGGTTAGCGTTATGGTTAGGGTGAATGTTAGGGTGAGTTTTAGGGTTAGACTTAGGTTTAAGTTAAGGGTTAGGGTTAGGGTTAGGTTCAGAGTTAGGGTGGGGTGAGGGAGAGGGTTTACGTGAGAGTGAGTGTTAGGTTTCGAGTTCGGGTGATGGTTAGGGTGAGGGTGAGGTTTAGGGTGAGGATTAGGGTTCGGTTGAGGGTTACAGTTAGGGTGTGGGTGAGGCTTAAGCTTAGAGTGAGTGTTAGGGTAACGGTGAGAGTTACGGTGAGCGTGAGGGTTAGGGTGAGGTTTAAGTTGAGGGTTAGGGTTAGGGTAAAATTTAGGGTTAATGTGAGGGTTAGGGTTAGGTTTAGGGTGAGATCGAGGGTAAGGGTGAGATTTAGGGTTAGGGTTAGGGTAGGGGTGAGGGTGAGGGTTAGGATAAGGTTTAGGTTTAGAGTGACGGTGATGGTGAGGGTTAGGGTTAGGGTTAATCTGAGGGTGAGGGTGAGGGTTAGGTTGAGGGTGAGAGTTAGGGTCAGTGTGAGGGTGAGCTTAAGGGTGAGGATTTCTGTAGGTAAGGGTTAGGATGAGGGTTAGGGTGAGGATTAAGGTGAGGGTGATGTTGAGGCTTAGGGTTAGGATTAGGGTTATGGTTAGGGTTAGGCTGAAATTGAGGGTCAGGTCTAGGGTGCGGGTGAGGGATAGGGTTAGGATTAGGGTTAAAGTTAGGGTTAGCCTGAGGGTGAGGGTGAGGGCTAGGGTGAGGCTGAGGCTGAGGGCTAGGGTTAGGATTAGGGTTAGGGTTAGGGAGAGGCTGAGATTGAGGGTGAGGGTGAGGGTTAGTTTTAGAGTGAGGTTTATGGTTAGGTTTAGGTTTAGGTTTAGGTTGAGGGTTAGGGTTAGGGTTAGTGTTAGGATGAGGTTTAGGGTTAGGATGAGGGTTAGGGTGAGGGTGAGGGTTAGGGTTAGGGTTAGGGTTAGAGTTAGGGTGAGGAGTGGGCTAGGTTTTTGATTCGGGTTGTGGTTAGGATGAAGCTGAGCAAGAAGGTGAGGGTGAATATTAGGTTTAGGATGAAGTTTAGAGTTAAGGTATGGTTTAGGAAGAGGTTTAGGGTGAGGTGTAGGGTTAGGGTTAGTATGAGGGGTAAGATTAGTGTGAGGCTTAGAGTTAGTGTTAGGCTTAGGGTTAGGTTTAGGGTAAGGGTTAGGTTGAGGTTTAGGGGGAGGGTAATGTTTAGGATTAGGGTTAGGGTGAGGATTAGGGTGAGATGTAGGTTTAGGGTTACGGTGAGAGTTAGGGTGAGGCGTATGGTTAGGGTTAGGGTTAGTGTGAGGGTTACGGTTAGGTTTAGGCTGAGGGTAAGGGTTAGGGTTATGGTTAGGGTCAGGGTGAGGATTTGGGTGAGGGTTAGGGTTAGGTTTATGTTTAGGGTGAGCGTTAGCTTGAGGGATAGTGTTAGGGTTAGGGTTAGGGTGAGCTTTGGGGTGAGGGTAAGGTATAGAGTGAGCATTAGGGTTAGGGTTAAGGTGAGGGTTAAGGTGAGGATTAGGGTTAGGGTTTGTATTAAGCTTAGGGTGAGGGTTAGGATGAGGCTGAGGGTTAGGGTTACAGTGA
Source organism: Dipodomys merriami (assembly GCF_024711535.1). Classification (NCBI taxonomy): domain Eukaryota; kingdom Metazoa; phylum Chordata; class Mammalia; order Rodentia; family Heteromyidae; genus Dipodomys; species Dipodomys merriami. The sequence goes on along the minus strand of NW_027203715.1, from coordinate 12,393,673 downwards.
GGGTTATGGTTAGTGTTAGGGTTAGGGTTAGGGTTAGTGTGAGGGTGAGTGTTAGGGCTGAGGTTAAGGGTGAGGGTGAGGTTTAGGGTTAGGGTTAGGGTTACGGGTAGGGTGAGGGTGACTGAGAGCTTTAGGTTTAGGATTAGGTTTAGGGTTAGGGTTAGGGTGAGGGTTAGGGCTAGTGTGAGGGTTAAGGTTAGGGTTAGCATTAGGGTTGGATTAAAGGTAAGGGTTAGGTTGAGGGTTAGGTTGAGGGTTAGCGTGAGGGTTAGGGTGAGGGTTAGGGTTAGGGTTAGTATTAGATTGAGGGTGAGGGTTAGGGTTAGGCCTAGGGTAAGGGGTAGGGTAAGGGTTTGGGTTACTGTTAGGGTTAGGGTTAGGTTGAGGGTTAGGGTGAGGATTATGGTTAGGGTCAGCGTTATTGTTAGGGTGAGATTTAGGTTGAGGGTGAGGGTTAGGATTCGGGTTAGGGTGAGGGTTAGGGTTAATGTGAGGTTTAGGTTTAGGGTTAGGTTTAGGGTGAGGGTTAGGGTCAGGGTTAGGGTTAGGGTGAGGGTGAGGGTTAGGGTGAGGGTTAGTGTTAGGGTTAGGTTTAGGGTGACGGTTAGGGTGAGGGTAAGTGTTGGCGTGAGCGTTAGGGTTAGGGTTAGGGTGAGGGGTAGGGTGAGATTTAGGGTTAGTGTTAGGGTTAGGGATAGGGTGAGGGTAGGGTGAGAATTTGGGTTATGTTTTGTGTTAGGGTTAGGCTGAGGGTTAGGTTGAGGGTGAAGGTTATAGTTAGGGTTAGGATTTTTAGTGTTAGGTTTAGTGTGAGGGTATGTGTTAGGGTTAGGGTTAAGTTGAGGGTTAGGGTTTGGGTTAGCGTGAGGTTGAGGGTTAGGGTTAGGGTACCGTTTCCGGTTAGGGTGATGGTGAAGGAGTGCATTAGTTATAGGATTAGGTTTAGGGTTAGTGTTAGGCTTAGAGTGAGGGTGAGGTTGAGGTTTAGGTTTACGTGAGGGTTAGGATTAGGGTTAGGTTTAGGTTTAGGGTGAGTTATAGGGTGAGGGTGCTTGTTAGGTTTTGGTTAGGGTTACTGTGAGGGTGAGGGTTAGGGTTAGGGTTAGGGTGAGGGTCAGGGTCAGGGATATGGTTAGGGTTAGGGTGAGGATGAGGGTGAGGTTGAGGGCTAGGTTTAGGATTAGGTTTTGGGTTAGGATTAGGCTAAGGGTGAGGTTTAGTGTTAGGGTGAGTGCTAGGTTGAGGGTGAGGATTACGGTTAGGTTTAGTGATAGGGTGAGGATTATGGTTAGAGTTAGGGTTATGGTGAGATTTAGTCTGATGGGTAGGTTTAGGATTAGGGTGAGGGTAAGGTTAGATTGAGGGTTAGGGTTAGGTGAGGGTGAGGGTTAGGGTGAGGGTTAGGGTTAGGGTGAGCGTTAGGGTTAGGATTACTGTGATGTTTAAGGTGAGCGTGAGGTTTAGGATGAGGGTGAGGATGAGGTTAGGTTGAGAGTGTGGTTTCGGGTGAGGCTGAGGGTTAGTGTGTGTGTGGGGCTCAGGGTTTGGGTGATGGTTAGGTTGATGGTAAGGGTTAGGGTTCGAGTTTGGGTAAGGGTTAGGGTGATGGTTTGGGTGAGGTTTAGGGTTCGGGTAATGTTTAGGGTTTGGGTTCGTGTTTGGGTTAGTGTTAAGGGTTAGTGTGAGCATTATGGTTAGGGTTAGGGTTAGTTTGAGGGTAAGGGTTAGGGTGATGTTTATGGTGAGGGATAGGGTTAGTGTTAGGGTTAGGGTATGATTTTGGGTGAGGGTTAATGTTACTGTTAGGGTTAGGGTGAGGGTGACGGTGAGGGTGAGGGTTAGGGAAAGGATTAGGTTTATGGTGAGGGCGAGGGTGACGGTTAGGGTGAGGGTTAGCATTAGTTTTTGGGTTACCGTGAGGGCGAGGGTGACGGTTAGGGTTAGGGTTAGGGTTAGGTGAGGGTTAGTGTTAGGGTGAGGTTTAGGGTTAGGGTTAGGGTGAGCGTTAGTGTTAGTGTTTGGTTGAGGGGTAGGGTGAGGGTTAGGGTTAGTATTAGGGTTAGGGTTAAGGTTAGTGTGAGGTTAGGTTTAGGGTAAGGGTTAGGGTGAGCGTTAGTTTTATGGTTATGGTGAGGTGTAGGGGGAGGGTTAGGGTTAGTATTAGGGTTAGGGTTAGTTTTAGGGTGAGGCTTTTGGTTAGGATTAGTGATAGGGAGAGGATTTGGGTTAGGGTTAGGGTTAGGGTGAGGGTTAGGCTGAGGGGTAGGGTTAAGGTTAGGGTCAGGCTTAGGTTAGGGTTAGGGTTAGGGTTAGGGTGATGAGGGTCAGGGTAAGGGTTAGGGTGAAGGTGAGGGTGAGGGTGAGGGTGAGGGTTTGGGTTAGGGTTAGGGTGATGGTGGGTGTGAGTGTTAGGTTTAGGGTTAGAATTAGAGTTAGGTTGAGGGTGAGGGGGAATTTTAGGTTTAGGTTTAAGGTTACAGTTAGGGTTAGGCTGACGTGAGGGTGAGGGTGAAGATTAGGGTTAGGGTGAGGGTGAAGTTTAGGGTTAGGGTTAGGGTGATGGTTAGGGTTATTTGAAGGTTTGTTTTAGGATTTTGGTGACGGGTATGGTGAGTATTAGGTTTAGGGTTAGGGTTAGGTTTAGGGTGAAGTTGAGGGGTAGGGTGATGTTTAGGGTTAGGGTTAGGTGTAGGGTTAGTGGAGGGTTAGGTTGAGGGTTAGGTTGAGCGTTAGGTTTAGGGTTAGGGTGAGTATTAGGGTGAGGGTTAGGTTTAGGGTTAGGGTTAGAGTTAGGGTGAGGGTAAGGGTTAGGTTGAGGTTTAGGATGAGGTTTAGGGTTAGTGTTAGGGTTAGGGTGTGGGTTAGGCTGAGGGTTAAGGTTACTGTTAGGGTTAGAGTGAGGGTGACGGATAGGGTTAGGGTTAGTGTTAGGGTGAGGGCGAGGGTGACGTTTAGGTTTAGGGTTACGGTTAAGTGAGGGTTAGTGTTAAGGTGAGGTTTAGGGTTATGGTTAGGGTTAGGCTAAGGCTTAGGGTTAGTGTTAGGGTTAGGGTGAGGGTTAGGGTTAAGTGTTAAGGTGAGCATTAGTGTTAGGGTTAAGGTGAGGGATAAGGTGAGGGTTAGGGTTAGGGATAGTGTTAGGGTTAGGGTTAGGGTTAGGGTGAGGGTTACGGTTTGGGTAAGGGTTAGGTTGAGCGAGAGTTTTAGGGTTAGAGTGAGGTGTAGGGTGAGACTTAGGGTAAGTGTTAGGGTTAGGGTTAGGGTTAGGGTGAGGGTTAGTGGTAGGGTTAGGGTTAGGGTGAGGGTGAGGGTTAGGGTTAGGCTTAGGGAGAGGGTTTGGTTTAGGGTTAGGTTTAGTATCTGCATGAGGGTCAGGGTTAGGGTTAGGGTAAGGGTTAGGGTTAGGGTGAGTGTGAGGGTTAGGTTTAGGATTAGGTTTTGGGTAAGGTTTAGGCTTAGGATGAGGGTTCGGTTTAGGGTGAGGGTTCGGTTTAGGGTTATGTTGAGGGTTAGGTTGAGGGTGATGTTTAGGGTGAGGTTGAGGTTTCAGGTGACGGTGAGTGTTAGGGTGAGGGTTAGGGTTAGGGTGAGAGTAAGGTTTAGGGTAATGGTTAGGGTATTGATGGGGGTCAGGTTTAGCGTTAGGGTGAGGGTTAGGTTTAAGGTGAGAGTTAGTGTTAAGGTTAGGGTTAGGGTGAGGATGAGGGTTAGGCTTAGGGTTAAGGTTAGAGTTAGGGTGAGGGTGAGGGCGAGATTTATGATTAGGGGTAGGGATAGGGTTAGGCTGAGAATTAAGGGGAGGGTGAGGATGAATGTTAGGTTTAGAATGAGGTTTAGAGTTAGGGTTAGGGTTAGGGAGAGGATTAGGGTGAGGTGTGGGGTTAGGGTGAGGGTGAGGGTTAGGGTTAGTGTGAGGGTTAAAGTTAGGCTTTGGCTTATGGTTATGTTGAGGGTAAGGGTTAGGTTGAGGGTTAAGGGGAGGGTTAGGGTTAGGGTTTGGTTTAGGGTGAGGATTAGGGTGAGGTGTAGGTTTAGGTTTAGGGTGAGAAATAGCCTGAGGGGTAGGGTTAGGGTTAGGGTTAGGTTTAGGGTTAGGGTTAGTGTGAGGGTTACGGTTTGTGTTAGGTTTAGGCTGAGGGTAAGGGTTAGGTTGAGGTTTGGGGTGAGGGTGAGGGTTAGGGTTATGGTTAGGGTTTGGGTTTAGGTTAGTGTTAGTGTGAGGGTTAGGTTTAGGGTTAGGGTTAGGTTGCGGGTGAGGGTAAGGGTTAGGTTGAAGTTTAGCATGAGTGTGAGAATTAAAGTTAGGATTAGGAATAGGGTGAGGGTGTGGGTGAGGCTTAGGGTTAGTGTGAGGGTAAGGGTAAGGGTGAGGGATAGGGTTAGGGTTAGGGTTAGGGTGAGGGTGAGTGTGTGGGTGAGGGTTAGGGTTAGGGATAGTGTTAGGTTGAGGGTGAGGGTGAGGGTGAGGGTGAGGTTTAGGGCTAGGATTGGGGTTAGGTTTAGGGTTAGGCTGAGGGTGAGGGTGAGGGCTAGGTTGAGGGTGAAGGTTAGGTGAGTGTTAGGTTATGGTTGAGTGTGAGGGTTTCAGTTAGGTAAGGGTTATTGTTAGGGTTAGGGTGAGGATTAGGGTGAGGGTGAGGTTTAGCCTGAGAGTTAGTGTTAGGGTGAGGGTTTGGGTTAGGATTAAGGTGAGAGTTAGGGTTAGGGTGATGTTTACGGTGAGGGTGAGGTTTCGTGTGATAGTGAGGGTTAGGGTTTGGGTTAGTGAGGCGATAAGGGTTAGGGTTATGGTTAGGGTTACGGTTAGCTTTAGGGTTAGAATGTGGGTTAGGGTTATAGTTAGGGTTACAGTGAGTGTGAGGGTTAGGTTTAGGGCTAGGATTGGGGTTAGGCTTAGGGTAAGGCTGAGGGTGAGGGTGAGGGCTAGATTGAGGGTGAAGTTTAGGTGAGTGTTAGGGTATGGTTGAGTGTGAGGGTTTCAGTTAGCTTTACGGTTAGGATGGGGGTTAGGGTTATAGTTAGGGTAACGGTGAGGGTGAGGGTGAGGTTTAGTTTTAGGGTTAGGGTGAGGGTTAAGGTTATTGTGAGAGTTAGGCTTAGGGTTACGGTTAATGAGAGGATAAGGGGAAGGGTTATGGTGAGGGTTAGGGTTAGCGGTAGTGTTAGGGTGTTGGTTAGTTTTAGAGTTAGGGTTATGGTGAGGGTGAGGGTGAGGGTTACTTTAGGGTTAGGGTTAGGGTGAGGGTGAGGGAGAGCTTTAGGTTTAGGATTAGGGTTAGGGTTAGAGTTAGGCTTAGGGTGAGGGTGAGTGTTAGGGTTAGGGTTAGGGTTAGGGTTAGGGTTAGGGTGAGGGTTAGGGTTAGGGTGATGTTTAGGGCGAGGGTGAGGGTTAGGGTGTGGGTGAGGGATAGGGTAAGAGTGAGGGTTTGGGTGATGGTGACGATTAGGGTGAGGGTGAGGGTTAGGGATAGAGTTAGCGTTAGGGTGAAGGTTAGGGTTAGGGTGAGGTTTTGGGTGAGGGTTAGGTTGACTCTCTTTAGGTTAGGGTGAGTGATAGTGTGAGGATTAGGGTTAGGGTTAGGTTTTGGATGAGGTTAAGGGTTAGGGTGAGGTATAGGGTGAGGGTGAAGTTTAGGGTTAGCGTTACAGTTAGGGTGAGCGTTAGGGTGAGGTTTAGGTTTAGAGTTAGGTTTAAGGTAAGGGTTAGGGTTAGGGTTAGGATTAGAGTTTGGGTGTTGGTCAGGGAGAGTGTTAACATGAGAGTCAGGGTTAGCTTTAGGGTTTGGGTGATGGTTAGGGTTCGGGTTATGTTTAGGGTGAGGGTGAGGGTTCGGGTGAGAGTTACGGTTAGGGTGTGGGTGGGGGAGGCTTAAGCTTAGGGTGAGTGTTATGGTGACGGTGAGTGTTACGGTGAGGGTGAGAGTTAAGGTTAGGGTAAGGGTTTGGGTGATGTTTAGGGTGAGGTTTATGGTTATGGTTAGGGTAAGTGTGAGGATTAGGGTTAGGGTTAGTGTTAGGGTTAGGGTGAGGGTAAGGGTTAAGTTGAGGTTTAGGTTGAGGATGAAGGTTAGGGTTAGGGTTAAATTAGGGTTAGGGTGAGGATGAGGGTTAGGGTGAGGGTGAGGGTGAGGGTTAGGTTTGGGGTTAGTGTGGTGTTTAGGGTTAGTGTTAGAGTTGGGGTGAGAGTAAGGATTAGTGTGAGGTTTAGGATGAGGGTGAAGATTAGTGTTCGTGTTAGGGTTAGGGTGAGTGTTATGTTAGGGTTAGGGTGAGGGTGAGGGTGAGTGTTAGTGTTAGTGTTAGGCTTAGGTTATGTTTAGGGTGAGGGTGAGGGCTAGGATTAGTATTAGAGTTAGGGTGAGTATGAGAGTGAGGGTGAGGGTGAGGGTGAGGTTTAGGGTTATGTTTAGGGTTAGGGTTAGGTTGAGTGCTAGGGATAGGTTTAGGGTTAGGATGAGCGTTAGGGTTAGTTTGAGGGTTGCAGTGAGGGTTAGGGTTAGCGTTAGGGTTAGGGTGAGGTTTAGGTTAGGGTTAGGGTTCAGTTGAAGGTAAGAGTTAGGTTGAGGGTTAGGGTGAGGGTTAGGGTTATTGTTAGGGTTACGGTGAGGCTTAGGGTGAGGGTTAGGGTTAGGGTTAGGGTTATGTTGAGGGGTAGGTAGGGTTAGTGTTAGTGTTAGGGTTAGGGTTAGGGTGAGGAATAGGTTTAGGGTTAGCATTAAGGTTAGGGTGAGGGTTAAGGTGAGGGTTAGGTTTAGGTTAGTTTTAGAGTGAGGTTGATGTTTAGTGTGGGAGTTAGGCTTAGGGATAGGGTGAGGTTGAGTGTGAGGGTGAGGGTTAGGGTTAGGGTTAGTGTGAGGGTGAGGGTTAGGATTAGGGTTAGGGTGAGGGTGAGGGTTATGGTGAGGGTAAGGGTTAGGTGAGCGTTAGTATTAGGGTTAGGGTGAGGGGAAGGCTGAGTTTTAGGGTTAGGTTGTGGGTTAGGGTTAGTTTGAGGGTTATGGTTAGGGTTAGTGTTAGGTTGAAGGCTAGGTTGAGGGTGAGGGTTAGGGTTAGGGTTAGTCATATAGTGAGGATTAGGGTTAGAGTTAGGGTTAGGCTGTCGGTTACGATGAGGAGTAGGGTTAGGGAGGGATGAGGGTTAGGTTAGTGCAAGGGTTAGGGTTAAGGTGAGGGTGAGGGTCAAGGTAAGGGTGAGGGTGAGTGTTAGGGTGAGGGTGAGGGTTAGGATTAGCATTAGGGTTAGGCTGAGTGTTAGGGTGAGGGTTAGGTTTAGGATCAGGTTGTAGGTTAGGGTTAGGCTTAGGGTGAGCATGAGGGTGAGGGTGAGGGTTAGGGTGAGTGTTAGGTTTAGGGTTAGGGTGACGGTTAGGGTGAGTGTGAGGGTTCGGTAGAGTGATGAGGGTTAGTGTGTGGGTGAAGGTTAGGGTTAGGGTGAGGGTTAAGTTTAGGGTGAGGGTGACTGTTACATTTATGTTTAGGTTTAGGGTTAGGGTGAGAGTAAGGATTAGGGTGAGGGTTAAGGTGAGGATGAGTTTTAGGGTTAGCATTAGCATGAGGTGTAGGTTTAGGGTGAGGTTTATGATTAGGGTTAGGTTTGGGGTGAGGTTGAGGGTTAGGGTTAGGGTTAGGGTTAAAGTTATGGTAGGCGGAGGATGAGGGTGAGGGTAAGTGTTAGTTTTAGTATTAGGTTTAGGGTTAGGGTTAGGCTTAGTTTGAGGGTGAGTGTGAGGGTTAAGGTGAGGGTTAGGGTTAGGGTGAGGGTGAGGGTTAGGGTTAGTTTGATGTTTAGAGTGAGGGTGAGGGTTAGGGTGGGGGTGAGTGTGAGGGTTTGCGTGAGAGTGACGGTTCGGATGAGGGTGAGATGGTGTGTTTGAGGGTTAGGGTTAGGGTGAAGGTTAGGTGACAGTGAGGGTTACGATTAGGTTTATGCTTAGCGTTAGTGTGATGGTTAGGGTTAGGTTTAGGGTGAAGTTTAGGGTTCAGGTTAGTGTTAGTGTTAGGTTTACTGTTAGGATTAGGGTTGGGGTTAGGGTTCTGGTTAGGGTGAGGGTGAGGGTGAGGGTAAGGGTGAGGGTGAGGGTTAGGTTGAGGGTGAGGGTTAGGGTTAGAGTTAGCGTTAAGCTGAAGGTTAAGTTTAGGGTTAGAGTTAGGTTGAGGGTTAGGGTGAGGGTTACCGTTAGGGTTAGTGGTAGTGTGAGGATTAGGGTTAGGGTTAGGGTCAGGGTTTGATGAGGGTAAGGGTTAGGGTGAGTTTTAGGGTGAGGGTGAAGTTTTTGGTTAGCGTTAGCGGTAGGGTGAGGGTTAGGGTGAGGTTTAGGTTTAGAATTATGTTTTAGGTAAGGGTTAGGGTTAGGGTTAGGGTTAGATTTAGGGTTAGGGTGAGGGAGAGCGTTAACTTGAGAATGAGGATTAAGTTTAGGGTTCGGGTTATGGTTAGGATGAGGCTGAAATTTATAGTGAAGCTGAGGGTTCGGGTGAGGGTTAATGTTAGGGTGTGGGTGAGGCTTAAGCTTAGGGTGTTAGGGTGTTAGGGTGACGGTGAGAGTTAGGGTGTGGGTGAGCATTAGGGTGAGGGTTAAGGTGAGTGTTAGGTTTAGGGTAAGGGTTAGGGTTAGTGTTAGGTTTAGGGTTAGGGTTAGCGTGATGGTTAGGTTAAAGGTGAGGTTTAGGGTTAGGTTTAGGATGAGGGTGAGGGTGAGGGTTAGGGTACGGGTTAGTTTTAGGGTGAGGGTGAGGGTTAGGGTTTGGATTAGGGTTAGGGTTAGGGTTAGTTTGAGGGTGAGGCTGAGGGCTAGGTTGAAGGTGAGAGTTAGGATGAGGGTGAATGTGATCTTGAGGGTGGGATTTTCGGTTAGGTAAGGGTTAGGATGAGGGTTAGGGTGAGGATTAGGGTGAGGGTGAGGGTGAGTGTTAGTGTTAGGATTAGGGTTGGGGTTAGGGTTAGGCTGAGGGTGAGGTTCAGGGCTAGGGTGAGGGTGAGCATTAGGGTTAGGTTTAGGGTGATTGTTAGGTTTAGGGCAAGCATTTGCTTTTGTAGTTTTGGGATGATAGGGTCAGGTTTAGGTTAAGGTAATGGTTAGGGGTAGGGTGAGGGTGAGGGTTAGGTTTAGGATTAGGGTTAGGGTTAGGATTAGGATTAGGGTGAGGGTTAGGTTTAGAGTGAGAGTTAGGTTTAGGTTTAGGGTAAGGGTTAGGGGGAGGGAGGCTTAGGGTAAGGGTTAGGTTTAGGGTAAGAGTTAGGTTAAGGGGTAGGATTAGGGTTAGGGTGAGGGTTAGTGTTAGTGTGAGGGTTAGGGTTATGGTTAGGATTAGGCTGAGGGTAACTGTTAGGTTAGGTTTAGGGTGAGGATTAGGGTTTGGGTTTGTGTTAGTGTTAGAGTGAGGTTTAGGGTGAGGGTGAGGGTTATAGTTAGGGTGAGGGTTATGGTTAGTGTTAGGGTTAGGTTTAGTGTGAGGGTGAGGGTTAGTGTTAGGCTTAGAGTTAAGGCGAGGGTGAGGTTTAGGGTTAGGTGATGGTTAGGTTTAGGGTGAGGGTTAGGGTTAGGGTGATGTTTAGAGTGAGGGTGAGGGTGACGGAGAGGTTTAGGGTGATGGTGAGGTTTAGGGGGAGGGTTAAGGTGAGGGTTAGGGTTAGGGTTAGGGTTAGTGTGAGGATTAGGGTCAGGGTTAGAGTTAGGGTGAGAGTAAGGGTTAGGGTGAGGGTGAGGGTTAATGTGAGGGTTAGTGTTAGGGTTAGGATTAAGCTGAGGGTAACTGTTAGGTTGAAGTTTAGGGTGAGGGTTAGGGTGAGGATTAGGGTTAGGGTTTGTGTTATGGTTAGGTTGAGGTTTAGGGTGAGGGTGAGCGTTATAGTTAGGGTGAGCGTTATGGTTAGTGTTAAGGTTAGGTTTAGTGTGAGGGAGAGTGTTAGTGTTAGGCATAGAATGAGGGCGAGGGTGAGGGTTAGGGTTAAGTGAGGGTTGGGTTTGGGTGAGGTTTGGGTGAGGGTGATGTTTACAGTGAGGGTGAGGGTGAAGGAGAGGTTTAGGGTGAGGGTGAGGGTTAAGGTGAGGGTTAAGGTGAGGGTTAGGGTTCGTGTGAGGATTAGGATTAGGGTTATAGTTAGGGTGAGAGTAAGGGTTATGGTGAGGGTTAGGGTGAGCCTGAGGGTTGGCGTTATCATTAGCGTGAGGTTTAGTGTTAGGGACAGGTTTAGGGTTAGGGTTAGGGTTATGATTAGGTTGAGGGTTAGGGTAAGAGTTAGGGTGAGGGTTAGGGTGAGCTTGAGTGTTGGCGTTAGCATTAGCGTGAGGTTTAGTGTTAGGGAGAGGTTTAGGGTTAGGGTTACGATTAGTTTGAGGATTAGGCTTAGAGTTAGGGTGAGAGTAAGGGTTAGGGTGAGGGTTAGGGTTAGTGTGAGAGTTAAGGTTAGGGTTAGCGTTCGAGTTGGGTTGAGGTTCAGGTTTAGGGTTAGGGTTATGTTTAGGGTTAGCATGAGGGTTAGGTTTAGGGTTAGGGTTAGAGTGAGAGGTAGGGTGAGGGTAAGGATTAAGGTCAGGGTTAGGGTGAGAGTCAGGGTTAGTGTTTTGGTTAGGGTCAGGGGTAGTGTAAGGGTTTGGATTAGTGTTAGGTTTGGGGTTAGGGTGAGGGTTAGGGTGAGGATTACGGTTAAGGTTAGCATTAGTGTTAGGGTGAGGTTTAGGGTGAGGTGAGGGTTAGGGTTCTGGTTAGGTTGAGGGTTAGGGTTAGTGAGAGGGTTAGTGTTAGGAAGAGGGTAAGTGTGAGGGTAAGGGTGAGGTTAAGGGTGAGGCTGAGGGTTAGGGTGAGGGTGAGGGTTAGTGTTAGCCTTTGGGTTAGTCTGAGGTTTAGGGTGAGAGTTAGGTTTAGGATTAGGGTTACAGTTAGGGTTAGGCTTAGGGTGAGGGTGAGGGTGAGAGTGAGGGTTAGGGTGTGGGTAAGGGTTAGGTGTAGGTTGACGGATAGGGTTGGTGTGATATTTAGCGTGATGGTGAAAGTTAGGGTGAGTGTGAGTGTTCGGGTGAGGGTGACGGTTAGGGTGTGGGTGAGGGTTAGGATTAGGGTGAGGGTTAGTGTGAGGGTGAGGGTTAGTGTGAGGGTGAGGTTAGGGTTATGTTTAGGTTAAGGGTTAGTTTGAGAGTAAGGTTTAGGGTGAGTGTTAGAGTGAGGGTGAGGTTTAGCGTTAGCGTTAGCATGAGTGATAGGGTTAGGGTGAGGGTTAGGTTTAGGGTTAGGTTTAGGGTTATGGTGAGGGTTAGGCTGGGGGTAGGGTTAGGGTAAGGGTGAGTGTTAGGTTAGTGTGAGGGTAAGGGTTAGGGTTAGGTTTACAGTTAGGTTGAAGGTGAAGGTGAGAGCTTGGGGGAGGATTAGGGTTAGGGTTAGGGTTAAAGTTAGGCTGAAGATGAGGGTGAGGTTGAGGGTGAGTGTTAGGTTAAGGATTAGGGTTAGGGTTTGGGTTAGGCTTAGGGTGAGGGTGAGGTGAGGTTTAGGGTGAATGTTAGGGTTAGGGTTAGGGTTAGGGTTAGTGTGATGTTTATGGTGAGGGTGAGGGTTATGGTAAGGTTGATGGTTAGGGTGAGTCTTAGGGTTCAGGTGAGGGTGAGGGTTAGAGTGTGTGTGAGGTTTAGGGTTAGGGTGATGGTTAGGGTGAAGGTGACGGTTAGGGTTAGGATTAGGTTTAGCATTAGGGTGATGGTTAGGGTTAGGGTTAGTGTGAGGATTAGGATTAGGGATAGGATTAGGGTTAGAGTGAGGGTGAGGGTTAGGGTTAGCATGTGGGTTAGGGAGAGGGTGAGGGTGAGGGTTAGGGTTAATGATAGGGTGAGGATTAGGGTTATGGTTAGGGTGAGGTTGAGTGTTAGGCTGAGGGGTAGGGTTAGCGTTAGGGTGAGGGTTAGGTTAGTGTGAGGATTAGGGTTAGGGAAAGGGTGAGGGTGAGGGTGAGGATAAGGGTGAGGGTTCGTGTTAGGGTGAGGGTGAAGTTTAGAGTTAGAGTTAGGGTTAGGCTGAGGGTTAGAGAGAGAGTTAGGTTTAGGATTAGGGTTACGGTTAGGGTTAGGCTTAGGATGAGGGTGAGGTTGAGGGTGAGGTTTAGGGTGAGGGTAAGGGAAAAGGTTAGGGTGATGGTTAGGGTTAGTATAATGTTTAGAGTGAGGGTGAGGGTTAGGATAAGTGTGAGGGTTCGGGTGAGGATGAGGTTTAGGGTGTGAGTGAGGGTTAGTGTTAGGGTCAGTGTTAGGTTTACAGTGAGGGTTAGGGTGATGGTGAGGGTTAGGGTTATATTTAGATTTAGGGTTATGGTGAGAGTAAGGGTGAGGTTGAGGGTTAGGTTGAGGTTGAGGGTTAGGGTTAGCATTAGCGTGAGGGTTCGTGTTAGGGTGAGGGCTAGGGTTAGGCTGAAGGATAGGGTTAGGGTTAGTGATAGTGTGAGGATTAGGTTAGTGTTATGGTGAGGGTGAGGGTTAGGCTGAGGCTTAGGTTTAGGGTTAAGGTGAGGGTTAGGGTTAGGGTTAGAGTGAGGATGAGGGTGAGGGTGAGGGCTAAATTTAGGATTAGGGTTAGGGTTAGGTTTAGGTTGAGAGTGAGTGTGAGGGTGAAGGTGAGTGATAGGTTTAGGATGAGGGTTAGGGTTAGATTTAGGCTTAGCGTGAGGGTGAGGGTGAGGGTTACGGTGAGCGCTAGGGTTAGGGTTAGGGTGAGGGTTTGGATTAGTGTGATGTTTAGAGTGAGGGTGAGGGTTAGGTTGAGGATGAGGGTGAGGTTTAGGGTGAGAGTGAGGGTTCAGTTGAGGGTGAGGTTTAGGGTGTGTGTGAGGGTTAGAGTTAGCGTTAGGGTTAGGGTTAGTGTTAGGCTTAGATTGAGGGTGAAGGTCAGGGTTAGGGTTAGGTGAGGATTAGGGTTAGGCTTAGGGTTAGGGTTAGGGTGATGTTTGGGGTGACGGAGAGGGTTAGGGTGAGGGTGAGGGTGAGGAAAAGGGTGAGTGTTTGGGTTAGGGTGAGGGTGAGTGTTAGGGTGTGGGTGAGAGGTAGGGTTAGGGTTAAAGGTTGGGTGACAGTGAGGGTTAGGATGAGTTTGAGGGTTAGGGTTAGGGTTTGCGTTAGGGTGAAGGTTAGGGCTAGGCATCGGTTTAGGATGAGGGTTAGGTTGAGTTATACAGTTAGGATAATTGGGAGGATTATGGTTAGGGTTAGGTTTAGGTTTAGGGTGAGTGTAAACGTTAGGGTGAAGTTTAGTGTTAGCGTTAGGGTTAGCGTGAGGGTTAGGTTTAGAGTTAGGTTTAAGGTAAGGGTTAGCGTTAGTGTTAGGGATAGAGTTAGCGTGAGGTTGAGGGTGAAGTTTGGCGTGAGTGTGAGGGTTAGGTTAAGGGTTAGGGTGAGGTTTAGGGGGAGGGTGAAGGTTAGGGTGAGGGTTAAGGTAATGGTTAGGGTTAGGTTTAGGTTTAGGATGAGGGTTAGCGTGAGGGGTAGTGTTAGGGTTAGGGTGAGGTTTAGGGTTAGTGTGAGGGTTCAGGTTAGGGTTAGGGTTAGGGTTAGGATTGGATTGAGGCTTACGGTTAGGCTTAGGGTTAGAGTTAGGGTGAGGGTTAGGGTGAGGGGGAGGGTTAGTGTTAGGGTTAGAATGAGAGGTAGGGTGAGGGTAAGGATTAGGTTTAGGATTAGGGTGAGGGTGAGGGTTAGATTTAGGGTGAGGGGTAGGGTAAGGGATAGGGTTAGGGTTAGCTTTAGTGTTAGGTTGAGGTTTAGGGTGAGGGTGAGGGTTAGGGTGAGGTTTAGGTTGATGGTTAGGGTTAGTGTGAGGATTAGGGTTAGAGTTAGGGTGAGGGTCAGGTTCACGGTTAGGGTTAGCGTGAGGGTGAGGGTGATGATGAGGGTTAGGTTTAGGATTAGATTTTGGGTTAGGATTAGGCTAAGGGTGAGGGTTAGTGTTAGGGTGAGGGCTAGGGAGAGGGTGAGGGTTAGGGTTAGGGAAAGTGATACGGTGAGGATTAGGGTTAGAGTTATGTTTATGGTGAGATTTAGGCTGATGGGGAGGATTAGTGTTAGGGTGAGGGTAAGGTTAGTGTGAGGGTTATTGTTAGGGTGAGGGTGAGGGTGAAATTTAGGGTGAGGGTGAGGGTTAGAGTTAGCATTAGGTTTAGGGTGAGAGTTTGGGTGTGTGTTAGGTTTATGATTAGGGTTAGGGTTAGTGTTAGGCTTAGGGTGAGGGTTACGGTGAGCACTAGGGTTAGGGTTACCTTAAGATTTAGTGTTACTGTGATGTTTACGGTGAGGGTGAGGGTTAGGATGAGGGTGAGGGTGAGGTTTAGGGTGAGAGTGAGGTTTCAGGTGAGGGTGAGGGTTAGGGTTTGTGTGAGGGCTAGGGTTAGGGTGCTGGTTATGTTGACTGTGAGGGTTAGGGTTAGCGTTAGGGTTCGCGTTATGGTGATGGTTTGGGTTATGTTTAGGGTTAGGGTTATGTTTAGGTTTAGGGTTCAGGTAAGGGTTAAGGTAAGGGTTAGTGTGGGGATTTGGGTTAGGGTTAGGGTTAGGGTGAGAGTAAGGCTTAGTCTGAATTTTAGAGTGAGGGTTAGGGTTAGCGTTATTTTTAGGGTGTTGGTTAGGGTAAGGGTTAAGATTACTGTTAGGGTTAGGGTGAGGGTGACGGTTACGGGGAAGGTTTCGTTGAGGGTTAGTGTTAGGGTTAGGCTTAGGTGAGGGTTAGTGTTAGGTTGATGGTTAGGGTTAGGGTTAGGGTGAGGGTGATGGTGAGGGTTAGGGAAAGGTTTATGGTTAGTGTTAGGGTTAGTGTTAGGGTTAGGGTGAGTGTTAGGGTAAGGGTAAGGGTTAGGGTGAGCTTTAGTGTTTGGGTTAGGGTGAGGGGTAGGGTGAGGGGTAGGGTTAGTATTAGTTTTAGGGTTAGTGTTAGGGTGAGGGTTAGGGTTAGGGTTAGTGTTAGATTGAGGGCTAGGGTGAGGGTGAGGGTGAGGATTAGGGTTAGTGTAAGTGATAGGGTGAGGATTAGGGTTAGATTTGGAGATAGGGTGTGGGTTAGCCTGAGGGATAAGGTTAGGGTTAGGGTGAGGGTGAGGGTTATGGTGTGGTTGAGTGGCAGGGTTAGGGTGAAGGGTTGGGTGCCAGTGAGGGTTAAGATGAGTTTGCGGGTTACTGTTAGGGTTAGCGTTAGGGTGATGGTTAGGGTTAGGGTTCGTTTAGGTTGAGGGTTAGGTTGAGGTTTACAGTTAGGGTTAGTGGGAGGATTAGGTTTAGGGTTAAGTTTAGGGTTAGGGTGAGTGTAAGGGTTAGGGTGAAGTTTAGGGTTAGCATAGGGTTAGGTTGAGGTTTAGGTTTAGAGTTAGGTTTAAGGTAAGGGTTAGTGTTAGTGTTAAGGATAGAGTTAGGGTGAGAGTGAGGCTGAAGGTTAGCGTGAGTGTGAGGGTTAGGTTTAGGGTTAGGGTGAGGGTTAGGCTGAGGGTGAGGGTTTGGGTGAGGGTTAGGGTTAGGGTGTGTGTGAGGCTTAGGGTTAGGGTGAGGGTTAGGGTGATGGTGAGGGTTAGGATGAGGGTGAGGGTTAGGGTGACGATTAAGATCAGAGTAGGTTTAGGGTTAGGGTTAGTGTCAGAATTAGGGTTAGGGTTAGAGTTAGGGTGAGAATAAGGGGGAGGGGGAGGATTAGGGTGAGCGTGAGGGTTGGGGTTAGTGTAAGGATGATTGTTAGTGTTAGGGAGAGCTTTAGGGTTAGGGTTATGTTGAGGGTTAGGGTTAGGGTTAGGGTTAGGATGAGGGTTAACGTGAGGTGTAGTGTTAGGGTTAGGGTGAAGGACTAAGGTTAGGGTTAGGGTTAGGTTTGGGTTGGGGGACTGGTTAGGTTGAGGGTTAGGGTCAGGGTTAGGGTAAGGTTTAGGGTTAGGGTTAGGGTGAGGGTTAGGGTTATGGTTAGGGTTAGAATAAGAGGTATGGTCAGGTTAAGTATTAGGGTCAGAGTTAGGGTGAGGGTGAGGGTTAGGATTAGGGTGCGGGGAAATGTAAGGGATAGGGTTACAGTTAGGTTTAGGGTTAGGGCAAGGGTTAGGGTGAAGATTATGGTTAGGGTTAGTGTTAGTGTTAGGGTGAGGATTAGGGTGAGAGTGAGGGTTAGGGTTCGGGTTAGGGTTCAGGTTAGGGTTAGAGTGAGGGTTAGAGTTAGGGTTAGGGTTAGGGTCAGGGTCAGGGTCAGGGTTAGGTTTAGGGTGAGGGTGAGGGTGAGGGTGATGTTTAGGATTAGGTTTTGGGTTAGGATTAGGCTAAGGGAGAGGGTTAGTGTTAGGGTGAGGTCTAGGGTGAGGGTGACATTTAGGGTTACAGTTAGTGATGGAGTGAGGATTAGGTTTAGAGTTAGGGTTATGGTGAGGTTTAGGCTGTTGTGTAAGGTTAGTGTTAGGGTGAGGGTAAGGTTAGTGTGAAGGTTAGGGTTAGGGTTAGGGTGAGGGTGTGGCTTAGGGTGAGGGTGAGGGTTTGGGTTAGCGTTAGGGTTAGGGTGAGAGTTAGGGTGAGTGTTAGGTTTAGGTTTAGGGCTAGGGTTAGTGTTAGGCTTAGGGTGAGGGTGAGGGTAAGGGTTAGGGTGAGGGTTAGGGTTAGGGTTAGGTTGAGGTTTAGTGTAACTGTGATGTTTAGGGTGAGGGTGAGGGTTAGGATGAGGGTGAGGGTGAGGGTTATGCTGAGTGTGAGGTTTCGGATGAGGGTGAGTGCTAAGGTTTGTGTGAGGGTTAGGGTTAATGTGATGGTTAGGTTGACAGTGAGGGTTAGGGTTAGGGTTAGGGTTACCTTTTTGGTGATGGTTTGGCTTATGTTTAGTTTTAGGGTGATGGTTAGGGTTACGGTTTGTGTGAGGGTTAGGGTAAGGGTTAGTGTGAAGATTAGGGTTAGGTTTAGGTTTAGGGTTTTGGTCAGGGTAAAGGTTAGAGTGAGGTTTAGGGTAAGGATTAGGGTTAGAGTTAGGGTTAAGGTGTGGGTTAGGGTGCGGGTTAAGGTTACTGTTAGGGTTAGCGTGAGAGTGACGGTTAGGGTGAGGGTTAGGGTTACAGTTAGGGTGAGGGTCAGGGTAAGGGTTAGGGTTAGGGTTACGTGAGGGTTAGTGTTAGAGTGATGGTTAGGGTTAGCATTAGAATTAAGTTGGGTGTGAGGATTAGGGTCAGGGTTAGATTGAGCATTAGTGTTAGGGTTCGGGTGAGGGGTAGGGTGAGGATTAGTGTTAGTGTTATAGTTAGTGTTAGGTTTAGGATGAGGGTTAGGGTTAGGGTAAGGTTTAGGGTGAGTTTTAGTGTTAGGGTTAGAGTGAGGGTTAGGTTGAGGGTAAGGGTTAGGGTTAGTGTTAGGGTGATGGCTAGGGTTAGGGTTAGGGTTAGGGTTAGGGTTAGGTTTAGGGTTAGAGTGAGGGTTAGGGTTCGGGTTAGGTTTAGGGTGAGGGTGAGGGTTATGAGAGTTAAAGCTAGGGTTAAGGTTAAGGTGAGGCTGAGGGAGAGTGTTAGGTTTAGGATTAGGGTTAGGGTTAGGCTTAGGGTGAGCATGAGGGAAAGTGTGCGTGTTAGTTTTAGGTTGAGGGTTAGGGTTAGGGTTTGGGTGAGGGTTATGATTAGGGTGATGTTTTTGGTGAGCATTGGGGTTAGGGTGAGGGTTAGGGTTAGTGTGATATTTAGGGTGAGGGTGAGGGTTAAGGTGAGGGTGAGGGTGAGGGTTAGGGTGAGAGTGAGTGTTCAGGTGAGGGTGAGGGTTAGGGTGTGTGTGAGTGTTAGGGTTAGGGTGATGGTTAGGGTTCGGTGAGGGTTAAAGTTAGGATTAGGTTTAGCGTTATGGTGATGGTTTCGGTTAGGGTTAAGGTGATGGTTTGGTTCCGGTTAGGGTTAGGGTTAGGTTTAATGTGAGGATTAGGGTTAGCGTTAGGATTAGGGTGAGTTTGAGGTTAAGGGTAAGGGTGAGGATTAGGGTGAGCTTAGGGTTAGGATTAGCGCTACGGTTAGGCTGAGGGTTAGGGTGAGTTTTAGGTTTAGGATTTGGGTTATGGTTAGGATTAGCCTTAGGGTGAGGGTGAGGGTGAGGGTTAGGATGAGGGTAAGTGTAAGGGTTTGGGTGACGTTAGGGTTAGTGTGAAGTTTAGGTTGAGGGTAAATGTTAGGGTGAGTGTGAGTGTACGGGTGAGGGTGAGGGTTAGGATGTGGGTGAGGGTTAGGTTTAGGTTGAGGGTTAGGATTAGGGTGAGGATTAGGGTGAGGGTGAGGGTTAGTGTTATGGTTAGGTTTAGGGTTAGGTTGAGAGTAAGGTTTAGGGTGAGGTTCAAGGTGAGTGTGAGGGTTAGGGTTAGCGTTCACGTGAGGGTTAGGGTTACGGTGACGGCTAGGTTTAGGGTTAGGGTTAGGGTGAGGTTGAGGGTGAGGGGTAGGGTGAAGGTTAGGGTTAGGTTTAGGTCTGGGGTTAGTGGAGAGTTAGGGTTAGGGTTAGTTTTAGGGTTAGGGTTAGGGTTAGGGTGAGTGTTAGGGTGAGGGTTAGGGTGAGGGTTAGGGTTAGGATTAAGGTGAGGGTAAGGTGACAGTGAGGTTTAGGGTTAAGGTTAGTGTGAGCATAAGTGTGAGGTTTAAGTTTAGGGTTAAGGTAGGGTGAGGGTTAGGTTTAGGATTAGGCTTAGGGTTAGGGGAAGTGTGAGGATTAGCGTAAGGGTTAGGGGTAGGGGGAGGGTAAGGATTAGGGGGAGGTTTAGGGTGAGGGTTAGGGTTGGGGTTAGGGTTAGGGTGAGGATTTGGGTTAATGTTAGGGTTAGGGCGAGTTTGAATTATTGGGTTATGGCTAGGGTGAGGGTGAGGGGTAGGATTAGGTTAAGGTTAGAGTTAGGGTGAGCATGAGGGTGAGAGATATGTTTAGGATTAGGGTTAGTTTTAGGGTTAGTCTGAGGGTGAGGGTAATGGTTATGGTGAGGGTTAGGGTTAGGGCAAGGGTTAGTGTTAGTGTTAGGGTTAGGGTTAGGATGAGGGTTAGGCTGAGGGGTATGTTTAGGGTTAGGGCTAGTGTGAAGGTTAGGGTTAGGGTTAGGCTTAAGGTGAGGGAAAGGGTTAGGGTGAGGGTTAGTTTGAGTGTGAGGGTTAGTGTTAGTGTTAGGGTTAGTGTGACAGTGAGGCTTAGGGTTAGGGTGAGAGTTAGTTTTAGGGTTAGCGTTAGGGTGATAGGTATGGTTAGGGTTAGGTTTAGGGTGAGTGTTAGGGTGAGGTTTAGTGTTAGGTTTAGGATTAGGGTTAGTGTGAGGATTAGGGTTAATTTTAGGGTTAGAGTTAGGTTGAGGGTAAGGGTTATGGTGATGTTTAGGGTGAGAGTGAGTGTTAGGTCTAGCGTTGGGGTTAGGGTGAGGTTTAGGGTGAGGCTGAGGATAAGGTTTAGGGTTAGGCTGAGGTTTAGGGTTAGGGTTAGGGTTAGTGTTCGTGTTAGGGTCAGGGTTAGGTTTAGGGTTAGGGTTAGGGTTATTGTTAGGGTTAGATTTAGGGTAAGTGTGAGTGTTAGGGTGAGGTTTGGGTTAAGGTTAGGTTTAGGTGAGGGTGAGGTTGAGGGTTAGGTTTAGGTTAAGGTTTAGATTTAGGGTTAGGCTGAGGGTGAGCTTGACGGTGAGGGGTAGGATTAGGGTTAGAGTGAGGGTAAAGTTTACAGTGAGTTTAGGGTGAGGGTTTGGTTTGGGGTTAGGTTTAAGGTGAGGGGTAGGGTTAGGGTGAGGGTTAGGATTAGGTTGAGGGTGAGGTTGAGGGTGAATGTTAGGGTTAGGGTTAGGGTTAGGTGAGGGTTAGGGTTAGGGTAAGGGTTAGCATTATGGTTAGGGTGAGGGTGAGGATTAGTGTGAGGTTAGGGTGAGCATTAGGGTTAGGGTTAGGATTAGGGTTAGGGGGAGGGATAGGTTGAGGATTAGGGTAAAGTTTAGGGTGGGGATTAGGGTTAGGGTTAGGGTTAGTGTTAGGGTGAGGATTAGGGTTATGGTTAGTGTTATAGTGAGGTTTAGGCTGAGGGTTAGGGTTAGGGTTAAGGTGAGGGTTAGGTTACTGTGAGGGTTTGGGTTAGGGTTACACTGATGGTGAGGTTTAGGTTTAGGGTGAGGGTTAGAGTGAATGTGAGGGTGAGGGTTAGCGTTAGGATTAGGGTGAGGGTAAGGGTTAGGGTGAGGGTAAGGATTAGGGTGAGGGTTATGGTTATGGTGAGGGTTATGTTGAGTGTTAGGGTGACGGTGAGGGTTAGGGTGAGGGTGAGGCTTAGGGTTAGGGTTAGGGTTATGGTGAGGGTTAGTGTGAGGTTTAGGTTTAGTGTTAGGTTTAGGTTGAGAGTGAGGGTTAGGGATAGGGTTAGGGTAACGGTTAGGGTTAAGGTGAGATATAGGGATAGGCTTAGGGTTAGGGTGAGGTTGATGGTGAGGTTAGGATTATGGTAAGGGTTAGAGTTAGGGTGAGGGTGAGGGTTAGGGTTAGGATTAGGGTGAGGGTAAGGGTTAGGGTGAGGGTTAGGGTTAGGTGAGGGTCAGGGTGAGGTGTAAGTTTAGGGTTAGGGTGAGGTTTAGGGTTAGTGTGAGGGTTATTGTTAGGCTTAGGGTTAGGTTGAGGATGAGTGTTAGAGTGAGGGTGAGGTTTAGGTTTTTAATTAGGGTATGGGCTAGCGTTAGGGTTAGGGTTAGGGTTAGGGTGAGGGTGAGGGTGAGGGGCAGGTTGAATATTACGGTTAGGCTTAGGTGTAGGGTTAGTGGAGGGTTGGGGTTAGGGTTAGGTTGAGGGTTAGGGTTAGGGTTAGATTTAGGTTGAGTGTTAGGGTGAGGGTTAGGTGAGCGTTAGGCTTACGATTAGGGTGAGGGTTAAGTTGACCGTGAGGGTTAGGGTTAGTTTTAGGGTTAGGGTTCGGGGAAGTTTTAAGTTTAGGGTTAGGGTAGGGTGAGGGTTAGGTTGAGGATTAGGTTTAGGTTTAGGCTTAGGGTTAGGGTTAGTGTGAGGATTTGCATTGGGTTTAGGGTTAGGGTGATGGTAAGGGTTAGGGTGAGGTTTAGCATGAGGGTTACGGTTGGGGGCAGGGTTAGGGTAAGGTTTAGGGTGAGGATTTAGGTTAGTGTTAGGGTTAGGTTGAGGTTTAGGTATTGGGTTAGGGTTAGGCTGAGGGTGAGGGTGAGGGTTAGGTTTAGGTTAGGGTTAGAGTTAGGGTGAGCATGAGGATGAGAGATATGTTTAGGATTAGGGTAAGTTTTAGGGTTAGTCTGAGGGTGAGGGTAAGGGTGATGGTTAGGGTTAGGGTTAGAGTGATGCTTAGGGTTAGGGTTAGGGTTAGGATGAGGGTTAGGCTGAGGGGTAGTTTTAGGGTAAGGGTGAGGGTTAGGGTTAGTGTGAATGTTAGGGTTAGTGTTAGGTTGAGGGAAAGGGTTAGGGTGCGGGTTAGGTTGAGGGAGAAGGTTAGGGTTAGCTTAAGGGGTAGTGTGAGGGTTACGGTTTGTTGAGGGTTAGGGTTAGGTTTACGGGTAGGGTGAGGGTGAGGGGGAGGGGTATGATTAGTGTTAGGGTTAGAGTGAAGGTGACCGTGAGGTGAGAGATAGTGTTACGATTAGGGTTACTTTTAGGGTTAGTCTGAGGGTGAGGGTAAGGTTGATGCAGGGTTAGGTTTAGGGTGAGTGTTACGTTGCCTGTTAGGGTGAGGGTTAGGGTGATGGTGAGGGTTAGCGTTAGGGTTAGCGTTAGGGTGAGGTTTAAGTTTAGGGTTATTGTAGGTTGAGGGTTACGGTTGGGGTTAGGGTTAGGGTGAGGGTTAGGGTTTGGATTTGGATTACTCTTAGGGTTAGGGTGAGATTTAGGTATTGGGTTAACTTTAGCATGAGGGTGAGGGTGAGGGGTAGAATTATGATTAGGGTTAGTGTTAGGGTGAGCTTGAGGGTGAGGAATAGGTTTAGGATTAAGGTTAGTTTTAGGGTTAATCTGAGGGTGAGGGTAAGGGTGATGTTGAGGTTTAGGGTTAGGGTGAAGGTTAGGGTTTGTGTGAGGGTTAGGGTTAGGGTTAGGGTGAGGCAAAGGGTGAGGGTGAGGGTTAGGGTTAGGGTGAGTGTTAGGTTTAGGATTAGATTTATAGGTTAGGGTTAGGCTTAGGGTGAGGGTGAGGGTGAGGGTGAGGGTTAGGGTGAGGTTTATGGTTATGGCTAGGGTTAGAGTTAGGCTTAGTGTGATGTTTAGGGTGAGTGTGACGGTTAGGGTGAGGGTTAGTGTGAGGGTTAGGTTTTGTGTTAGGTATAGGGTGAGAGTGAGGATTAAGGATAGGGTTACAGTAACTGTTAGGGTTAAGGTGAGGTATAGGGAGAGGCTTAGTGTTAGGGTGAGGTTGATATTGAGGTTGTGGATCAGTGTTAGGGTTAGAGTTAGGGTGAGGGTTAGGGTTAGGATTAGGGTGAGGGTAAGGTTTAGGGTGAGGGTTAGGTTAGGGTAACGGTGAGGGTTATGGTGAGGGTTAGGGTGATGGTGAGGGTTAGGGTGAGGGTGAGGGTTAGTGTTAGGGTTAGGGCTATGGAAAGGGCTAGGGAGAGGATGAGAGTTAGGGTTAGGTTTAGGGTGAGGGTTAGGGTGAGGGTGAGGGTTAGGGTTAGGGTTAGGGATAGGGTGAGGTTTAGGGTTAGGCTTAGGTGTAGGGTGAGGGTTAGGGTGAGGTGTAGGCTTAGGGTTAGGGTGAGGTTTAGGGTTAGTGTGAGGGTTAGGGTTAGGCTTAGTGTTAGGGTGAAGGTAAGGGTTAGGGTGAGGAAAAGGTTTAGGGTGAGGGTTAGGGTGAGGGTGAGTGTTAGAGTGAGGGTGAGTTTTAGGTTTATAAATAGGTTAAGGTTTAGAATTAGGGTTAGGGTGAGGGTTAGGATGAGGGTTAGGGTTAGGGTTAGGGTGAGGGTTAGGGTGAGGGGTAGGTTTAGGGTTAGGGTGAGAGTAATGTTTAGGGTGAGGATTAGGGTGAGGTTGAGGGTTAGGGTTAGCGTTAGCGTAAGGTTTAGGGTTATGGTTTGAGTTAGGGTGAGGGTTATGTTTAGAGTTAGAGTTAGGGCGAGGGTTAGTGTGAGGATTTGGGTTAAGGTTAGGGTTATGGTTATGGTGAGGCTGAGGGCTAGGTTTAGGATTAGGGTTTTGTTAGGGTTAGGTTGAGGGTGCGTGTGAGGCTGAGGGTTAGGGTTAGTGTTAGGGTTAGGGTTAGGGGGAGTGTTAGGTTGAGGATTAGTGTTAGGGTTAGAGTTAGGGATATGGAGAGGGTTAGGGTGAAAGTGAGGGTTAGGATGAGGCTGAGGGTTAGTGTTAGGGTTAGGGTTATGGTAAGGGCTGGGGTGAGGGTGAGAGTTAGGTTTCGGTTTAGGTGACGGTTAGGGTGAATGTTAGGGTTAGGGTTAGGGATAGGGTGAGGATTAGGGTTAGGTTGAGGGGTAGGGTGAAGGGCAGGTTTAGGGTTAGGGCGAGGTTTAGGGTTAGTGTGAGTGTTAGGGTTAGGCTTAGGGTTAGGGTGAGGGTAAGGGTTAGGGTGAAGCTTAGGTTTTGTGTGAGCAATAGGGTTAGGGTTAGGGTTAGAGTGAAGAAAAAGGTTAAGGTGAGGGTTAGGCTGAGTGAGAGTGTTAGAGGGAGGGTGAGGTTGATTTATTTTTAGGGTAAGGGTTGGTATTAGGGTTGGGATGAGGGTTAGAGTGAGGGTTAGGGTGAGGATGAGGGTTATGATTAGGGTTAGGGATAGGGTGAGGATTACGGTTAGGCTTAGGGTTAGGTTGAGGGGTAGGGTGAAGGGTAGGTTTAGGGTTAGGGTGAGGTTTAGGGTTAGTGTGAGTGTTAGGGTTAGGCTTAGGGTTAGGGTGAGGGTAAGGGTTATTGTGACGCTTAGGGTTTGTGTGAGCAATAGGGTTAGGATTAGTGTTAGGTTGAGGAAAAGTGTTAGGATGAGGGTTAGGGTGAGTGAGACTGTTAGACGGAGGGTGAGGTTCAGGTTTATTATTAAGGTAAGGGTTGGCATTAGGGTTAGAATGAGGGTTAGGGTGAGGGTTAGGGTTCGGTTTAGGGTGAGGGTGAGCGTTAGAGTGAGGGGTAGGGTTAGGGTTAGTGTGAGGATTAGGGTTAGGGTGAGGATTAGTTTTAGCGTGAGAGTTGGGGTGAGGGTTAGGGTGGGGTTGAGCGTTAGGGTTAGCGTTATCGTCAGGGTTAGGGTTAGGGTTTGAGTTAGGGTGAGGGTTAGGGTTAGGGTTATGGTTAGAGTTAGAGTTAAGGAGAGTGTTAGTGTGAGGATTAGGTTTAGGGTTAGGGTTAGGGTTAGGTTGAGGGTGAGGGTTAGGGTTAGGGTGAGGATTAAGGTAGGGTGAAGGTTAGGGTTAGTATGAGGGTTAGGGTTAGGGTTAGGGTGAGGGTAGAAGTTAGGGTGAGGGTTAGGTTGAGTGTGATGATTAGGGTTAGTTTTAGGGTTAGGGTGAGCATTAGGGTTTGTGGGAGGGTAGGGGTTAGGTTTAGACTTAGGTTGAGCAAAAGGGTGAGGATGAGGATTAGGGTGAGGGTGAGGATTAGGGTGAGGGTGAGGGTTAGGTTTAGGATTAGGGTTAGGGTTAGGCTTAGGCTTAGGGTGAAGGTGAGGGTTAGGGTTAGGGTTAGGGTTAGGGTTAGGGTTAGGGTGAGGGTTATGGTTAGTGTGATTTTTAGGGTGAGGGTGAGGGTTAGGGTGAGTGTGAGGTTTCTGGTGAGGGTGAGGGCTACTGTGTAGGTGAGTGTTAGGATTAGTGTGAGAGTTAGCGTGATGGTGAGGGTTAGGGTGAAGGTGAGTGTTAGGGTGATTGTGAGGGTTAGGGCGATGGTTAGTGTTAGGGTGATGAGGGTTAGAGTGATGCTGAGGATTAGACTGAGGGTGAGGTTTTGGGTTATGGTTAGGATTAGTTTGAGAGCAAGAGTTAGGGTGATGGTTAGGGTTAGGGTGAGGGTTAGGGTGAGGGTGAGGTTTGGGGTGAGTGTTAGCGTGAGGGTTAGGGTTAGTGTTAGGGTTAGGTTGAGGGTAATGGTTAGGGTGAGACTTAGGGTGAGGGTTAGTGTGAGGGTTACGTTTAGTGTTATATTTAGTGTGAGAGTGAGAGTTAGGGATAGGGTTAGGGTAGTGTTTAGGGTTAAGGTGAGGTATAGGGATAGGCTTAGGGTTAGGGTGAGGTTGATGGTGAGGTTTAGGATTAGGGTTAGGGTTAGAGTTAGGGTGAGGGTGAGGGTTAGGTTTAGGATTAGGGTGAGGGTAAGGGTTAGGATGAGGGTTAGTGTTACGGTGAAGGTTAGGGTGAGGGTTAGGGTGATGTTGAGGTTTAGGGTGAGGGTGAGGGTTAGGATTAAGGTTAGGATTATGATAAAGGCTAAGGTGAGGGTGAGAGTTAGGTTTAGGTTTACGGTGAGTGTTAGGGTTAGGGTTAGTGTTAGGGGCAGGGTCATGTTAAAGGTGAGGTTTAGGGTGAGGGTGAGGGTTAGGGTAAGTGTGGGGGTTATGGTTAGCTTTAGGGTGAGGGTTAGGATTAGGATTATGGTGTTAGGGTGAGGGTTAGGGTTAGGGTTAGGTTTACTGTGAGCATTAGTGTTAGGGTTAGGGTTAGGGTGAAGGTATGGGTTAGGGTTACATTTAGGGTGAGGTTTAGGTTAGCTTTAGGATTATGGTGAGGGTTACTGTGAGGGTTAGGTTTAGTGTTAGGGTTAGGGTCAGGGTGAGGGTTAGGGTTAGGGTTAGTTTAAGTATTAGGTTTAGTGTGAGGTTTAGGAATAGGCTTAGGGTGAGGGTGAGGGTGAGGGTTAGGATTAGGTTTAGGGTTAGAGTTCGGGTGAGAGTGAGGGTTACAGTTAGGATTAGTGTTAGGGTTAGCGTTAGGCTGGGGGTGAGGGTAAGTGTGATCAAGAGGGTTAGGGTTAGGATGAGGGTTAGGGTTAGGGTTACTGTTAGGGTGAGGGTTAGGGTTAGTGTGAGGGTTAGGGTGAGGGTAAGGGTTAGGGTTTAGTGTTAGGGTGAGTGTTAGGGTGACGGTGAGGGTTAGGGTGAGGGGTAGGTTAAGGCCTAGTGTGAGGGTGAGAGTTAGCGTTAGGTTTACGGTGAGGGTTAGGGTTATGGTGAGGGTTAGGCTTAGTGTTAGGTTGAGGGTCAGTGTGACGGTGTGCTTTAGGGTGAGGTTGAGGTTTAGGCTTATGGTTAGGGTGAGGGTTAGAGTTGGGGGTAGGTTAAGGGTTAGGGTGAGGGTTAAGGTTAGTGAGAGGGTTAGGGCTAGGTTTAGGGTTAGGGTGACTGTAAGGTTTAGGGTGATGGCGAGGGTTAGTGTGAGGTTGAGGATTAGGGTTAGGGTTAACGTTAGGGTGAGTGGAATGTTTAAGGTTAGGGTTAGGGTTAGGGTTAGGGTGAGGTTTAGGTTAGGGTTAGGGTTAGGGTTAATGTGAGGTTTAGTGTTAGGGTTAAGGTTATTGTTAGGTTGAGGTTATGGTTTATGGTGAGGTTTAAGGTCAGCGTGAGTGTTAGGGGTTGCGTTTGGGTTAGGGTGAGGTTTAAGATGAGGGTGAGGATGAGGGTTAGGGTTAGGCTGAGGGTTAGCGTTAGGGTTAGGGTTTGTGTTAGGGTTAGGGTGAAGTTTAGGGTTAGGGGTAGGTTTAGGGTTATTTTTAGGGTTAGAATTAGGGTAAGGGTGAGGGTCAGGGTGAGGTATAGGTTTAGGGTTAGGTTTATGGTGAGGGTAAGGGTGAGGGTTAGGATTAGGTTTAGGTTTAGGAGTAGGATGAGGGTTCGGGTGAGGGTATGGGCTAGGTTTAGTGTGATATTTAGGAGTAGGGTGAATTTTAGGGTGTTAGGGTTCGGGTGAGGTGCGTGTTAGGTTGTGGGTGAGGGTGAGGGTTAGGGTGAGGGTTAGTGTGACGATGAGTATTAGGGTGATGGTGAGTGCTGGGGTTTGGTTTAGGGTGAGGGTTAGGGTGAGGGTTATGGTTAGAGTTAGAGTTAGGGTGATGGTTAGTGTGAGGATTAGGGTTAGGTTTAGGGTTAGGGTGAGTGTGAGGGTGAGGGCTAGGTTTAGGATTAGGTTTAGGGCTAAGGTTAGGCTGAGGATCTGGATGAGGTTGATGGTTAGGGTTAGGGTGAGGGTTAGGGTTAGGGTTGGGATTAAAGTTAGGTTAAGGATGAGGGTGAGGGTTAGGTTGACGTTAGGGTGAGTGTTAGGTTTAGGGTTAGGGTGAGGTGTAGGGTGACGGTTAGGGTTATTGTTAGGGTTAGGGTTAGGAGGAGGGTTAGGATGAGGATTAGGGTTAGGGTTAGTATTAGGGATAGGTTACGGGTTAGGGTGTGCGTGAGAGTTAGGTTTAGGGTGAGGATTAGTGTAGCTTGAGGGTTAAGGTGAGGTTTAGGTTTAGGGTTAGTGCTAAGATGAGGGTTAGGCTGAGGGGTAGGTTTAGGGTTAGGGTGAGGGTTAGGGTTAATGTGAGGGTGGGGGTTAGGGTTAGGCTGTGGGTAGGGGTTAGGGTGAGGGTTTGGTTGTGGGTGAGTGTTAGGGTTAGGTTTACGGTTAGGGTGAGGAAAGGGTGAGGATGAGGTTTAGGGTGAGGGTGAGGATTAGGGTGAGGGTGAGGGTTAGGTTTAGGATTAGGGTTAGGATTAGGCTTAGGCTAAGGGTGCAGGTGAGGGTGAAGTTGAGGGTTAGTGTGAGGGTTAGCTTTAGGGTTAGGGTGAGGGTTACGGTTAGTGTGATGTTTAGGGTGAGGGTGAGGGTTAGGGTGCTTGTGAGGGTTCTGGTGAGGGTGAGGGATACTGTGTGGGTGGGAGTTAGGATTAGTGTGAGACTTAGGCTGACCGTGAGGGTTAGGGTGAGGGTGAGGTTTAGGGTTTTGTTTTGCGTTAGGGTGATTGGTAGGGTTAGGGTTAGGTTTAGTTTGAGGATTAGTGTTAGGGTTAGGCTTAGAATTCGATTGAGGGTAAGGGTTATGGTGTGGTTTAGGGTGAGGGTGAGAGTTAGGGTTAACGTTGGGGTTAGGTTGAGGGTTAAGATGAGGGTGAGGGTGATGGTTAGGCTTAGTGTGATGTTTAGGTTGAGCTTGGGTGTTAGGGTGAGTGTGACGGTTCTGATGAGGGTGAGGGATAGGGTGTGGGTGAGGGTTAGGGTGACAGTGAGTGTTATGGTGATGGAGAGGTTTAGGGTGATGGTGAGTGTTAGGGTGAGGTTGAGGTTTTGGGTTATGATTAGGGTTAGTGTTAGGGTGAGTGTAAGTGTTAGGGTGATGGTTTGGTTTAGCGTGAGGTTGAGGGTGAGTGTGAGGGTTGGGGATAGCATTAGCGTGAGGGTTAGGGTTAGGTTGACAGTGAGGGTTATGTTTTGACTTAGCGTGAGGATGAGGGTAAGGGTGAGGGCTAGGGTAAGGATTAGGGGTAGAATTAGTTTTAGGCTGAGGGTGAGGTTTCGGGTATGCGTCTGGGATATGGTTAGCTTTAGGGTGAGGGTTAGTGTTTGGGCTAGGGTTAGGGTGAGTTTGCAGGATAGGGTTAGGGTTAGTGTGATCATTAGGGTTAGGGTGAAGGTATGGGTTAGGATGAGGTTTAGTGTGAGGTTTAGGTTAGCGTTAGGGTTAGGGTGAGGTTTAGTGTGAGGGTTAATTTCAGTGTTAGCTTTAGGGTCAGAGTGAGGATTAGGGTTAGGTTTAGGGTAAGGGTTAGGGTTAGGGTGTGGTTTGGGGATAGGCTTAGGGTTAGGGTGAGGGTGAGGGTGATGGTTAAGATTAGGGTTAGTGTTAGAGTTCGGGTGAGAGTTCGGGTCAGGGTTAGTGTGAGGGTTAGTGTTAGGGTGAGGATTAGGGTTAGGATGAGGGTTACGGTGAGGGGAAGGGTTAGGTTTATGGTGGGCATTAGGGTTAGGGTGAGGCTTAGGGTGAGTGTTAGGGTTAGGATTAGGGTAAAGATAAGCGTGAGGGTTAGGTTTAGTGTGATATTTAGGGTGAGGGTGAGGGTTAGGGTGAGTGTGAGTGTTCAGGTGAGGGTGAGGATTAGGGTGTGGGTGAGGGTTAGGGTTAGGGTGAGGGTTAGGGTGAGGGTTAGGTTGAGGGTTAGGGTTAGGGTTAGGGTTAGGGTGAGGGTAAGGGTTAGGGTGAGGTTTAAGGTGAGGGTTAGGGTTAGGTTTAGGATTAGGGTTATGGTGAGGGGAAAGGAGGATTATGGTGAGAGTTAGGGTTAGGGTGAGGCTTAGGGTGAGGATTAGGTTTAGGTTTAGTGTTAAGATGAGGGTGAGGGTTAGGGTTAGTGTGATATTTAGGGTGAAATTGAGGGTTAGGGTGATTGTGAGTGTTCAGGTGAAGGTGACAGTTAGGGTGTGGGTGAGGGTTAGGGTTAGGTTGAGGGTTAGGGTGTTGGTGAGGGTTAGGCTGAGGGTGAGGGTTAGGGTTGGGTTAGCGTTAGGGTGAGTGGTATGGTTAGGGTTAGGGTAAGGGTGAGGGTTAGGATGAAGTTGAGGGTTAGGTTTAGGGTTAGGGTTAGTGTGAGCTTTAGGGTTAGGGTTAGGGTTAGAGATAGTTGAGGTTAAGGATTTTGGTGAAGTTTAGGTTGAGCGTGAGGGTTAGGGTTAGCATTGGGTTTAGGGTGAGGTTTAAGTTGAGTGTGAAGACGAGGGTTAGGTTTAGGCTGAGGGTTAGGGTTAGGGTTAGCGTTAGTGTTAGGTTTAGGGTGAAGGTTAGGGTTAGGGTTATGGTTTGGGTTATTGTTAGGGTTAGAGTTAGGGTAAAGTTGAGGATGAGGGTGAGGTTTAGGTTTAGGGTTAGGTTTAGGGTGAGGGTGAGGGTGAGGGTTAGCGTTAGGTTTTGGTTTAGGCTGAGGGTGAGGGTAAGGGTAAGGGTTAGGGTTAGTGTGATATTTAGGGTAAGGTGACGGTTAGGGTGAGTGTGAGGGTTAGGGTGAGGGTGTTGGTTAGGTTGTTGTTGAGGGTTAGGGTGACGGTGAGTGTTAGGGTGATGGTGAGGGCCAGGGTTAGGATTAAGTTTAGGGTTAGGGTTAGGCTGAGGGTGCAGTTGAATGTGAGGGTTAGGTGTAGGGTGAGGGTGAGGTTTAAAGTAAGTATTTGGGTTAGGGTGAGAGTAAGGGTTAAGGTGAAGGTTAAGGTAAGGTTGAGGTTTATGGTCAGCTTTAGCTTGATTGTTTTGATGAGGGTTAAGCTTAGTGGTAGGGTTGGGGTTAGGGTTACTGTGTGGGTTAGGGTAAGGGTTAGGATGAGGGTTAGGCTGCGGGGTAAGTTGGGGTTAGGGTGAGGGTTAGGGTTAGTGTGTGGGTTAAGGTTAGGGTTAGGGTTAGGGTTAGGGTTAGGATTAGGATTAGGCTTAAGTTTAGGCTGTGGGTTAGGGTTAGGGTGAGGGTTATAGTGTGGGTGAGGGATAGAGATAGCATGAGGGTTAGGGTTAGGGCTAGTGCTAGGGTGAGGATTAGGTTTAGAGGTAGGGTTAGTGTGAGGGTTTGGCTGAGGGGTAGCATTAGGTTTAGGGTAAGGGTGAGGGTGAGGGTTAGGTTTAGGATTAGGGTTATGGTTCGTGTTAGGCTAAGGGTGAGGGTGAGAGTGAGGGTTAGGGTGAGGGTAAGGGTTAGGTTTAGGGTGAAGGTTAGGGTTAGTGTGAAGTTTACGGTGAGGGTGAATGTTAGGGTGAGCGTGAGGGTTCAGGTGAGGTTGAGGTTTAGGTTGTGGGTGAGGGTTAGGGTTAGGGTAAGGGTTAGGTTTATGATTTTGTTTAGAATGAGGGTGAGGGTTAGGGTTTGGGTTACGCTTACACTTAAGCTGAAGGTGAGGGTGAAGCCAGGGTTAGGATTAGGGTTAGGGTAAGGGTTAGACGGAGCGTGAGGGTGAGTGTGACAGTGAGGGTGAGTGTTAGGTTTAGGATTAGTGTTAGGGTGAGGGTTAGGCTTAGGGTGAGAGTGAGGGTGAGGTTGAGGTTTAGGCTGAGGGTTAGGGTTAGGGTTATTGTGAGGGTTAGGGATACTGTGATGTTTAGTGTGAGGGTGAGCGTTAGGGTGAGGGTGAGGCTAAGGTTTAGGGTGAGAATGAGGGTTTGGGTGAGGGTCAGGGTTAGATTTAGGGTGATGGTTAGTGTGACCGTGAGGGTTAGGGTTAGGGTTAGCTTTAGGGTGAGAGTTAGGCTTAGGGTTAGGGTTAGGGTGATTGGTTAGGTTTCAGGTTCGGGTTCGGGTTAATGTTAGGGTTAGTGTGTGGATTAGGGTGAGGTTAAGGGTTAGGGTGAGGTTTAGGGTGAGGGTTAGGTTTAGCGTTACGGTTAGATTGTGGGATAGGGTGAGGGTTAACGTTAGTGTTAGGGTTAGGGTGAGGGTGACGGTTAGGGTGAGCGTTACGGTTAGGGTTAGGGTTAGGGTTAGCATGAGGGTGAGGGTTAGGCTGAGGGTGAGGGTTAAGTTTAGGGTTAGGGTTAGGGTGAGGTTGAGAGTGAGGGGTAGGTTTAGCGTAACAGTTAGGGTGAAGGTGAGGGAGAGCATTAGGTTTAGGATTAAGATTAGGGTAAGGCTTAGGTTGAGGGTGAGAGCGAGGGTGAGCCTGAGGGATAGGGTTAGGGTTAGTGTTAAGGTGCATGTTAGGTTTAGGGTTAGGGTGAGGGCAATTTTGAGGGTTAGGGTTAGAATGAGTTTTAGGGTAAGGTTTAAGGTGAGTGTTAGGTTTAGAGTGAGGGTTGGGTTTAGGATAAGGGTGAGGATTAGGGTTACTGTTTGGGTTAGGGTAAGGTTTAGTGTGAGGGTGAGGGTTAGATTTAGGATTAGAGATAGTTTTAGTGTTAGGGTGAGGGTGAGGGTGAGGGTGAGGTTTAGGGTGAGTGTTAGAGTTAGGGTTAGGGTGAGGGTTAGGGTTAGTGTGATGTTTAGGGTGAGGGTGTGGGTTAGGGTGAGTATGAGGGTTCGAGTGAGTGTTCGGGTGAGGGTGAAGGTTCGTGTTAGGGTTAGGGTGAGTGTTAGGGTTAGGGTGAGGGTTAGGGTGAGGGTGTCGGTAGGGTTATGGTTATGGTTAGGGTTAGGGTGACAGTACGTGTTAAGGTGAGGATTAGGATGAGGGTGAGCGTTCGGGTGAGGGTTAGGGTTAGGGTTAGGGTGAGGGTGAGGGTTAGTGTGAGGGCTAGGGTTAGGCTTAGGCTTAGGTTGAGGGTATGGGTTAGGGTCAGGGTTAGGCTGAGGGTGAGGTTAAGGTTGAGGGTGAGGGTTAGGTTTAAGGTGAGGGTGAGGGATAGTGTTAGGGTTGGGATAGGGTTAGGGTGAGGGTTAAGTTTAGGGTTAGTGTTAGCCTGAGGGTTAAGCGGAGGGGTAGGGATAGGGTTAGGGTGAGGTTAGGGTTAGTGTGAGGGTTAGGATGCGGGTGAGGGTTAGGTTTATGATTAGGGTGAGGGTTAGGGTTAGTGTGATCGTTAGGGTGAGGGTGAGGATTAGGGTGAGGGTGAAGGTGAGGGTTAGGATGAGGATGAGGGTTCGATTGAGGGTTAGGGTTTGGGTTAGGGTTAGGGTTAGGGTTAATTTGAGTATTAAGGTTAGGGTTAGGGTTAGATTTAGGGTTAGGGTAAAGGTTAGGGTGAGGTTTAGGTTGAGATTTAGGGCTAGAGTTAGTGTTAGGTTGAGGGTTAGGGTGAGGATTGGGGTTAGCGTTAGGGTTAGGTGAGGGTTAGGGTTAGAGTGAGGTTTAGGGATAGGGTTAGGATTAAGGTGAGGGAGAGGGTTAGGATTAGGGTTAGGTTTAGAGTTAGGGTGAGGGTGATGGTTAGGGTGAGTGCTAG
Organism: Dipodomys merriami; assembly: GCF_024711535.1. Taxonomy (NCBI): domain Eukaryota; kingdom Metazoa; phylum Chordata; class Mammalia; order Rodentia; family Heteromyidae; genus Dipodomys; species Dipodomys merriami. Next base: position 12,360,951 of record NW_027203715.1, on the reverse strand, counting down.
CATTAGGATTAGGGTTAGGGTTAGGGTTATGCTGAGGTTGAGTTTAAGGTTTAGGGAGAGGTTAAGTGTTAGTTTCAGGATTAGGGTTAGGGTTAGGGTAAGGGTTAGTATGAGGATTAAGATAGGGGCTAGGTTTAGGGTGAAGGTAAGTTTTAGGTTGAGGCTTGGGGTGAGGGTGAGAGTTAGGGTTAGGTTTAGGGTGAGGGTTAGGTTGAGGGTTAGGGTTAGATTGAGGGTAAGGGTTATGGTGAGGGTTGGAGTGAGGGTAGGTTTAGGGTAAGGGTTAGGTTTAGGGTGAGGGTTAGGTTGCGGGTTAGGGTGAGGGTTAGGGTGAGGGTGGGGGTTTGGATTAGTGTGAGGGTTAGGTTTAGGGTTCGGGTTCGGGTGATGGTGACGGTGAGGGTGTGGGTGAGGGTTAGGTTTAGGGATTTGGTGAGGATGAGGGTTAGGTTAAGGGTTTGGGTCATTGTGAGGGTTAGTTAGGGTTAGGGTGAGAGTTATGTTTAGTCTTAGGGTGAGGGTAAGAGTTAGGGTTAGGGTTATTGTGAGGGGTAGGGTGAGGGTTAGTGTTAGAGTTCGGTTTGTGGTAAGGGTTAGGGTTAGGATTAGGTTTATGTTTAGGGTTAGGCTGAGGGTGAGAGTGAGGGTTAGGTTTAGGATAAGGGTTAGGTTTAGGGTTAGGCTGAGGGTGAGGGTGAGGGTTAGGATTAGTTTTAGGGTTAGGGTTAGGCTGAGGGTCAGGGGGAGGAAGAGGAGGAGGGTTAGGGTTAGGTTTAGGGTTAGGGTGAGGGTTGGGTTTAGGGTAAGGGTGAGGGTTAGGGTTATTGTTAGGGCTGGGGTAAGGTTTATTGTGAGGGTGAGGGTTAGATTTAGGATTAGCGTTAGGGTTAGGGTTAGGGTGTGGGTGAGGGTTAGGTTGAGGGTGAGTTTTAGATTTAGTTATAGGGTGAGGGTTAGGGTTAGTGTGATGTTTAGGGTGAGGGTGAGGCTTAGGTTGAGTATTAGGTTTCGGGTGAGGGTGAGGGGGAGGGGGACAGTTAGGGTTAGGTTGAGGGTTAGGGTTAGAGTGAGGGTGTGGACAGGCTTATGGATATGGTTTGGGTTAGGGTGAGAGTAAGTGTTAGGGTGAGGGTTAGGATGAGGCTGAGCGTTTGGGTGAGGTTTAGGGTTAGGGTTAGGGTTAGAGTTAGGCTGAGGTGGAGGGTGAGTGTGAGGATTAGGCTGAGAGTTATTGTTCGTGTGATTTTTAGGGTGAGGGTGAGGATTAGGGTGAGGGTGAAGATGAGGGTTAGGATGAGGGTTCAGGTTCGGGATCGGGTTAGGGTTTGGGTTAGGATTAGGGTTAGGGTTAATTTGAGTATTAGGTTCAGGATTATAGTTAGGTTTAGGGTGAGGGTAAGGGTTGGGGTGAGGTTTAGGGTGAGATTTAGGGTTAGCGTTAGGGTTAGGGTGAAGGATAAGATGAGGATTGGGGTTCGTGTTAGGGTTAGGGAGATGGTAAGGGTCAGGGTTAGGAAAAGGGTTAGGGTTAGGGTTAGGCTGAGGGGGAGGGTGAGGGTTAGGATTAGTTTTAGGGTTAGGGTTAGGCTGAGGGTCAGGGGGAGGGAGAGGAGGAGGGTTAGGGTTAGGTTTAGGGTTAGGGTGAGGGTTGGGTTTAGGGTAAGGGTGAGGGTTAGGGTTATTGATAGGGCTGGGGTAAGGTTTAGTGTGAGGGTGAGGGTTAGATTTAGGATTAGGGTTAGGGTTATTGTTAGGGTTAGGGTGAGAGTTAGGGTGAGGGTGAGTTTTAGGTTTAGGGATAGGGTGAGGGTTAGGGTTAGTGTGATGTTTAGGCTGAGGGTGAGGCTTAGGTTGAGTATTAGGTTTCGGGTGAGGGGGAGGGGGAGGGGGACGGTTTGGGTTAGGTTGAGGTTAGGGTTAGGGTGAGGGTGTGGGTAGGTTTATGGTTATGGTTTGGGTTAGGGTGAGGGTTAGGATGAGGCTGAGCGTTCGGGTGAGGGTTAGGGTTAGGGTTAGTGTTAGGCTGAGGTGGAGGGTGAGTGTGAGGATTAGGCTGAGAGTTATTGTTCATGTGATTTTTAGGGTGAGGGTGAGGATTAGGGTGAGGGTGAAGATGAGGGTTAGGATGAGGGTTCGGGTTCGGGATCAGGTTAGGGTTTGGGTTAGGTTTAGGGTTAGGGTTAATTTGAGTATTAGGGTCAGGATTATAGTTAGGTTTAGGGTGAGTGTAAGGGTTAGGGTGAGGTTTAGGGTGAGATTTAGGGTTAGCGTTAGGGTTAGGGTGAGGGTTAAGATGAGGATTGGGGTTGGTGTTAGGGTTAGGGTGAGGGTGAGTGTTAGGGTTAGGGTTACGTTGAGAGTTATGGTTAGGGTGAGGTTTAGGTATAGGGTTAGGTTTAGGGTGAGTGTGAGGGTTAGTATTAGGGTTAGGTTTAGAGTTAGGGTGAGGGTGATGGTGATGGTGAGGATTAGGTTAGGATTAGGGTTAGGGCTAGGTTTAGGCTGAGGTTGAGGTTAAGGATTAGGGAGAGGTTAAGTGTTAGTTTGAGGGTTAGGGTTAGTGTGAGGATTAAGGTAGGTGTTAGGGTTAGGATGAAGGTAAGGTTTAGGGTGGGGCTTGGGGTCAGGGTGAGATTTAGGGTTAGGTTTAGAGTGGGTGTTAGGTTGAGAGTTAGGGTTAGGGTGAGGGTAAGGTTTATGGTGAGGGTTGGAGTGAGGGTTAGGGTTAGGGTAAGGGTTAGGGTTAGTGTGAGAGGTAGGTTGTGGGTTAGGTGAGGGTTAGGTTTTTGGTGAGGGTTAGTATTAGTGTGAGGGTTAGGGTTAGGGTGAGGGTTAGGGTGACTGTGAGGGTTAGGGTGTGGGTGAGGTTTAGGGTTAGGTTTAGGGTGAGGATGAGGGTTACGTTAAAGGTGAGGGTTAGGGTGAGGGTTAGGGTGAGGGTTAGCTTAGTGTGGGGGTTAGAGTTACAGTTAGGGTGAGGGTAAGGTTTAGGGTTAGGGTGAGTGTGAGGGGTAGGGTTAGCGTTTGGTTTACGGTGAAAATTAGGGTGAGGCTTAGGTTTAGGATTTCGGTTATGGTTAGGGTTAGGCCTAAGGTGAGGGTTAAGGTTAGGGTAAGGTTTAGGTTTAGGTATAGGCTTAGGTTTAGGGTGAAGGTGACGGTGAGGTTTAGGAAGAGAGTAAGTTTTAGGGTGAGAGTTAGGGTTAGGTTTAGTGTTAGCGTTAGGGTTACGGTGAGGCTAAGGGTTAGGTTTTAGTGTTAGGGTGAGGTTTAGGGTGATGGTGAGGGTTAGGGTGTGGGTGAGGGTGAGGGTTAGGGTTAGGGTTAGGGTATGGACTAGGGTGAGGGTGAGAGTTAGGGTTAGGTTTAGGGTGAGGGTTAGGGTGAGGGTGAGGTTTAGGGTTAGTGTTAGGGTGAGGGTCAGGCTGACTGTGTGGTTTAGGGTGAGGGTGAGGTTTAGGGTTAGGTTTAGAGATAGGGTGAGGATTAGGTTTAGGGTGAAGTTTAGGATGGGTGGTAGGGTTAGCGTTAGGGTGAGTGTTAAGGTTAGTTTGAGGGTTAGGGTTAGGGTTAGGGTGACTGTAAAAGCGTGAGGGTTATGATTTGTGTGAGCGATAGGGTTAGGTTGAGGAAAACAGTAAGGGTGAGGTTTTGGGTGAGGGTGACTGTTAGAGTGAGGGTGAGGATCAGTGTGAGGATTAGGGTTAGGGTTAGTGTGAGGGTTAGGGTGAGGGTTATGTTTAGGGTTACGGTTAGGGTTAGGGTGAGGGTAAGGGTTAGGGTGAGTTTTACAATGAGTGTTACAGTTAGGGTTAAGGTGAGGGTTACGGTGAGAGGAAGGGTTAGGTTTATGTTGAGAGTTAGAGTTAGAGTGAGGGTTATGGTGAAGGTTAGGGTTAAAATGAACGTGAGTGTTAGGTTTAGAGTAATATTTAGGGTGTGGGTTAGGGTTAGCGTTAGGATGAGGGTTAGGGTCAGGTTTAGGGTGAGGCTTAGGTTTAGGTTTAGGGTTAGACTTAGGGTGAGGGTAAAGGTTAGGGTGAGGTTTAAGGTGAGGGTTAGGGTTAGGTTTAGGATGAGGGTTACAGTGAGGGGAAGGGAGGATTATAGTGAGTGTTAGGTTTAGGGTGAGGCTTAGGGTGAGGATTATGGTTAGGGTTAGGGTTAAGAGGAGGGTGAGGGTTAGGGTTAGTGTGATATTTAGGGTAAAGTGAGGGTTAGGGTGAGTGTGAGTGTTCAGCTTAGGGTGAGGTTTAGGGTGAGGGTGAGTGTTAGGGTTAGGGTTAGCTTTAGGGTGAGTGGTATGGTTAGGGTTAGGGTTAGGGTGAGGGTTAGGGTGAGGTTTAGGGTTAGGGTTAGGATTAGTGTTAGTGTAAGGTTTAGGGTTAGTGTTAGGGTTAGAGTTAGGATGAGGTCAAGGTTTATGGTGAGGTTTACGGTGAGCGTGATGGTTAGGGTTAGCATTGGGGTTAGGGTGAGTTTTAATTTGAAGGTGAAGATGAGGGTTAGGGTTAGGCTGAGGGTTAGGGTTACGGTTAGGGTTAGTCTTAGGGTTAGGGTGAAGGTTAGGGTTAGGGTTACGGTTAGTGTTATTGTTAGAGTTAGAGTTAGGGTAAAGGTGAGGGTGAAGGTGAGGTTTAGGTTTAGAGTTAGGTTTAGGTTGAGGGTGAGGGTGAAGGTTAGGTTTAGGTTTAGGTTTAGGGTTAGGCTGAGTGTGAGGGTGTGGGTAAGGGTTAGGGTTAGTATGATATTTAGGATAGGGTGACGTTTACAGTGAGTGTGAGGCTTCGGGTGAGCATGCAGGTTAGTTTGTGGGTGAGGGTCAGGGTGACTGTGAGTGTTAGGGTGATGGTGAGCGTTAGGGTGAGGTTGAGGGATAGGGTTATGGTTATGGTTAGGGATAGGGTAAGAGAAATGGTTAGGGTGATGGTTAGGGTGAGGTTGAGGGTTAGGGTTAGCGTTAGCGTCAGGGTTAGGGTTAGGTTTTGGGTTAGGGTGAGGGTTACGGTGAGGGTAATGTTTAGAGTTAGGGTGAGTGTTCGTGTGAGTATTAGGTTTAGGGTTAGGGTTAGGGTGAGGATGAGGGCGAGGGTTAGGATTAGAGTTAGGGTTAGGGTTAGGTTGTGGTTGCGGGTGAGGTTGAGGGTTAGAGTTAGGGTGAGGGTGAGGGTGGTTAGGGTTAGTGTTAGGGTTAGGGTGACAGTAAGGGTTAAGGTGATGGTAGAGTGAGGTGGAGGGTTAGGGTTATTGTTAGCTTGAGCGTTAGCATGAGGTTTAGGCTGAGGGGTAGGGTTGGGTTTAGGGTGAGGGTTAGGATTATAGTGTGGGTTAGGTTTAGGGTTAGGGTTAGGATGAGGGTTAGGCTGCGGGGTTAGTTTAGGTTAGGGTGAGGGTTAGGTTTAGTGTGTGTGTTAGGGTGAGGGTTAGGGAGAGATTAAGGGTTTGGGTAAGGGTTAGGGTGAGGGTTAGGGATAGGGTGAGGGTTATTGTTAGGGTTAGGGTTAGGGCTAGGTTTAGGATTAGGGTGAGGTTTAGGGTTAGGTTTATGGTGAGGGTTATGCTGAGGGTTAGGTTTTGGGTTAGCGTTAGGTTTATGGATAGTGTGGGTTAGTGTTAGGATTAGGGTAAGGGTGAGGGTAAGTGTTAGGGTGAGGGTTCGATTGAGGGTTAGGGTGACGGTGAGGGTTAGGATGAGGGTGAGGGTTAGGGTAGGTTTAGGGTGAGGGTAAGGTTTTTTGTTAGGGTTAGAGTGAGGTTGAGGGTGACGGTTAGGATTAGGGCTAGGATTAGGGTTAGGTTTAGGGTTAAGATGAGGGTTAGTCTAGGGTGAGGGTGAGGGTTATTGTTAGCTTTAGGGTAAGGGTTAGGTTTTGGGTTTGGGTTAGGGTGAGGGTTAGGATGAGGGTTATGGTTAGGGTTAGAGTTAAGTTTAGATTTAGTGTGAGGATTAGGGGTAGGTTTAGGGTTAGGCTTAGTGTGAGGGTAAGGTATAGGGTGAGGTTTAGGGTGAGGTTGAGGGTTACGATTAGGGTTAGTGTTACAGTTTGGGTGAGGGTGAGGGTGAGAGGTAGGTTTAGGGTGCGGGGTAGGGTTAGGGTTAGGGTGAGAGTTAGGTTTAGTGTGAGCGTTAGGGTTAGGGTTTGGTTTAGGGTGAGGGTAAGGGTTTGGGTGAGGGTTAGTGTTTGTTTGAGCATTAGGGTTAGGGTTAGGGTTTGGGTGAGGAAAAGATTTAGGGTGTGGGTTAGGGTTATTGTTACGGTTAGAGTTAGGTTGAGGGTGAAGGTGTGAGTAAGGTTGAGGGTTTGGTTTAGGGTTAGGTTTAGGGTGAGGGTGAGGGTGACGGTTAGGGTTAGGTTTAGTTTTAGGGTTGGGTTTAGGCTGAGGGTGAGTGTGAGGGTGAGAGTTAGGGTTAGTGTGATATTTAGCAGGAGGTTGATCGTTAGGGTGAGAGTGATGGTTCGGGTGACGGTGAATGTTAGGCTGATGGTGAGGGTTAGGGTTAGGGTGAGAGTTAGGGTTATGGTTAGGTTTAGAGTTATGGTGAGAGTAAGGGTTAGGGTGAGGGTTACTGGGAGGTTGAGGGTTAGGGTTAGTGTTAGCATGAGGGTTAGGGTTAGGGTGAGAGTTAGGGTTATGGTTAGGTTTAGAGTTATGGTGAGAGTAAAGGTTAGGGTGAGGGTTAGGGTGAGGTTGAGGGTTAGGGTTAGTGTTAGCATGAGGGTTAGGATTAGGGTGAGTGTAAGGATTAGGGTTAGGGTTAGGTTGAGGGGGAAGGTTAGTGTTAGGGTTAGGTTTAAAGTTAGGGTGAGGTTGAGGGTGAGGACTAGGCTTAGGATTAGGTTTAGGGTTAGGGTTAGGGTTAGGGTTAGGGTTAGGGCTAGTGTGAGGATTAGGGTTAGGGTTACTGTTAGGGTTAGGGAGAGGGTAAGTGTTAGGGTGAGGTTTAGTGTGAGGGTTAGTTTAGCGTTTTTGTTAGGGTGAGGGTGAGAGTTAGGTTGAGATTTAGGTTTACTGTTAGTGTTAGGGAGAGTGTGAAGGTTAGGGTTAGGGTGAGTGTTAGAGTTAGGGCGAGGTTTTGGGATAGAGATAAGATTAGGGTAAGGGTGAGGGTGAGGGTTAGGATTAGGGTTAGTGTTAGAGTTAGGGTGAGGGTGAGGGTGAGGACTAGGGTTAGTTTTAGGTTTAGGGTTAGGGTTAGGCTGAGGTTGCGGCTGAGGGTGGGGTTGAGGGTTACAGTTAGATTTAGGGTGAGGTTTAGCTTTAGGGTTAGTGTTAGGGTGAAGGTTAGGGTGAGGGTTATGGGTAGGGTTAGGGTTAATGTTAGGGTTAGTGTGAGGATTAAGGTTAGGGTTACTGTTAGGTTTAGGGACAGGGTAAGTGATAGGGTGAAGTTTAGGGTGAAGGTTAGTTTAGCGTTTTTGTTAGGGAGAGGGTGAAGGTTAGGGTTAGGGTGAGTGTTAGAGTTAGGGTGAGGTTTTGGGATAGAGTTAAGGTTAGGGTAAGGGTGAGGGTGAGGGTTAGGATTAGGGTTAGTGTTAGAGTTAGGGTGAGGGTGACGGTGAGTGCTAGGATTAGAATTAGGGTGAGGATTAGTTTTAGGCTGAGGGTGAGGCTTAGGTTTAGGGTGAGGGGTAGGTTTAGGTTTAAGGTGAGGGTTATGGTTTGTGTTAGTGTTAGTGTTAGGGTTAGGGTTAGGGTGAGGGTTATAGTTAGGGTTAGGGTAGGATGAGGGCAAGGGTTAGGGTGAGGGTTAGGGTGATGGTTAGCATAACTGTTAGGGTTAGGGTGAGTGTGAGGTTTAGGTTTATCATTAGGGTGAGGACTACGGTGAGTGTGAGTTAGGGTTAGGGTTAGGGTGAGGGTTAGGGATATGGTGAGGATTAGGGTTAGGGTTAGGGTTACGGTGAGGGTTAAGGTGCAAGGTAAGGTGAGGGTTAGGGTGAGAGTTAGGGTTAGTGTTAGGGTTACGGTTAGGGTTAGGTTTAGGGTTAGGGTAAGGCTTAGGGTGAGGGTTAGGGTTTGTGTGAGCATTAGGGTTAGGGTTAGGGTTAGGGTGAGTGTTAGGGTTATTGTTAGGGTTAGTGTTTGGTTGAGTGTGAGGGTGAGGGTAAGGGTGAGGTATTGTTTTAGTATTAGGTTTAGGGTGAGGGTGAGGGTGACGGTTAGGGTTATGTTTAGTTTTAGGTTTAGGTTGAGGCTGAGGGTGAGGGTGAGGGTGAAGGTTAGCATTAGTGTGATGTTTAGGGTCATGGTGAGATTTAGGGTGAAAGTGAGGGTTTGGGTGATGGTGAGGGTTAGGATGATGGTGAGGGTTAGGTTTAGGGTTAGTGTTAAAATTAGGGTGAGGGTGAGGGTTAAGTTTAGGATTAGGATAAGGGTTAGGTTTAGGCTGAGGGTGCGGCTGAGGGTCAAGGTTAGAGTGAGGGGTAGGGTTAGGGTTAGAGTGAGGGTTTCGGTTTGGGTTAGGGTTAGGGTTAGGTTTAGGGTTAGGGTGCAGGTTATAGTTAGGGTTAGGTTTAGGATGAGGTAAAGTATAGGGTGAGGGTTAGGGTGATGGTTAGCATAACTGTTAGGGTTAGGGTGAGGGTTAGGGTTAGGATTAGGGTGAGGGCTACTGTGAGGATTAGAGTTAGGGTGAGGTTTAGGGCTTGGGTTAGGTTGACGGTGACTGTGAGGGTTAGGGTGAGGATAAGGGATAAGTTTAGGGTTAGGGATAGTGTGAGGATTAGGGTTAGGTTTAGGGTTAGGCTGAGGTTTAGGTTGCGGGATAGGGTTAGGGTTAGGGTGAGAGTTAGGTTTAGTGTGAGGGTTAGGGTTAGGTTTAGGTTTAGGGTGAGTGTAAGGCTTAGGGTGACGTTTAGGTTTTGTGTGAGCATTAGGGTTAGGGTTAGGATTAGGGTGAGGGAAAGGGTTAGGGTGAGGGTTAGGGTTATTGTTCGGGTTAGTGTTAGGGTGAGTGTGAGGGAGAGGGTAAGGGTGAGGGTTTGTTTTAGTGTTAGGTTTAGGGTGAGGGTGAAGGTGACGGTTAGGGTTAGGTTTAGTTTTAGGCTGAGTGTGAGTGTGAGGGTGAGGGTGAGGGTTAGCCTTAGTGTGATGTTTAGGGTGAGGTTGAGGTTTTGGGTGAGAGTGAGGGTTCTGGTAATGGTGAGGATTAGGTTGATGGTGAGGGTTAGGGTTAGGGTGAGGGTTAGGGTTAGGGTTATGGTGAGAGTAAGGGTTAGGGTGAGGGTTAAGGTGAGGGTGAGGGTTAGGGTTAGCGTTAGCATGAGTATTAGGGTTAGGGTTACTGTTAGCGTTAGGTTTAGGTTGAGGATGAGTGTTAGGGTTCGGTTTAGGGTTAGAGTTAGGGTGAGGGTGAGGGTGCGGGCAAGGTTTAGGATTAGGTTTAGAGTTAGGGTTAGGCTGAGAGTGAGAGTGAGAATGAGTGTTACGGTTAGCTTTAGGTTGAGTTTTAGGGTTTGGGTTTCGGTTAGGGTGAGGGTTAGCGTGCGGGATAGGGTTAGTGTTAGGTTGAGAGTTAGCGATAGTGTGAGGATTAGGGTTAGGTTTAGGTTTAGGGTGAGGGTAAGGCCTAGGGTGAGGGTTAGGGTTTGTGTTAGGGTTAGGGTGAGGATTAGGGTTATTGTTAGGGTCAGTGTTAGGTTGAGTGTGAGGGTGAGGGTAAGGGTGAGGGTTTGTTTTAGTATTAGGGTTAGGGTGAGGGTGAGGGTGAAAGTTAGGGTTAGGTTTAGTTTTAGGTTTAAGTTTAGGCTGAGGGACAGGGTGAGGGTGAAGGTTAGCGTTAGTGTGATGTTTAGGGTGAGGGTGAGGTTTAGGGTGAGTGTGAGGGTTTGGGTGATGGTGAGGGTTAGGTTGATGGTGAGGGTTAATTTTAGGGTTAGTGTTACAATTACGGTGAGGGTGAGGGTTAAGTTTAAGATTAGGATAAGGGTTAGGTTTAGGCTGAGGGTGCGGCTGAGGGTCAGGGTTAGGGTGAGGAGTAGGGTTAGGGTTAGAGTGAGGGTTTCGTTTTGGGTTAGGGTTAGGGTTAGGTTTAGGGTTAGGATGAAGGTTAGAGTTAGGGTTAGGATTAGGATGAGGTAAAGTTTAGGGTGAGGGTTAGGGTAATGGTTAGCATAACTGTTAGGGTTAGGGTGAGGGTTAGGGTTAGGATTAGGGTGAGGGCTACTGTGAGGATTAGAGTTAGGGTGAGGTTTAGGGCTTGGGTTAGGTTGACGGTGACGGTGAGGGTTAGGGTGAGGATAAGGGTTAAGTTTAGAGTTAGGGATAGGGTGAGGATTAGGGTTAGGTTTAGGGTTAGGCTGAAGGTTAGGTTGCGGGATAGGGTTAGGGTTAGGGTGAGAGTTAGGGTTAGTGTGAGGGTTAGGGCTAGGTTTAGGTTTTGGGTGAGGATAAGGCTTAGGGTGAGGTTTAGGTTTTGTGTGAGCATTAGGGTTAGGGTTTGGGTTAGGGTGAGGGAAAGGGTTAGGGTGAGGGTTAGTGTTATTGTTCGGGTTAGTGTTAGGGTGAGTGTGAGGGAGAGGGTAAGGGTGAGGGTTTGTTTTAGTGTTAGGTTTAGGGTGAGGGTGAAGGTGACGGTTAGGGTAAGGTTTAGTTTTAGGCTGAGTGTGAGGGTGAGGGTGAGGGTGAGGGTTAGCGTTAGTGTGATATTTAGGGTGAGGTTGAGGTTTTGGGTGAGAGTGAGGGTTCTGGTAACGGTGAGGTTTAGATTGATGGTGAGGGTTAGGGTTAGGGTGAGGGTTAGGGTTAGGGTTATGGTGAGAATAAGTGTTAGGGTGAGGGTTAAGGTGAGGGTGAGGGTTAGGGTTAGCGTTAGCATGAGGATTAGGGTTAGGGTGAGTGTTAGGGTTAGGTTTATTTTGAGGGTGAGGGTTAGGGTTAGGTTTAGGGTTAGAGTTATGGTGAGGGTGAGGGTGCGGGCAAGGTTTAGGATTAGGTTTAGGGTTAGGGTTAGGCTGAGAGTGAGAGTGAGAGTGAGTGTTACAGTTAGCTTTAGATTGAGGTTTAGGGTTTGGGTTACGGTTAGGGTGAAGGTTAGGGTGCGGGATAGGGTTAGTGTTAGGGTGAGAGTTAGCGATAGTGTGAGGATTAGGGTTAGGTTAGGTTTAGGGTGAGGGTAAGGCTTAGGGTGAGGGTTAGGGTTTGTGTGAGCATTAGGGTTAGGGTTAGGGTTAGGGTGAGGGAAAGGGTTAGGGTGAGGGTTAGGGTTATTGTTAGGGTTAGTGTTAAGGTGAGTGTGAGGGAGAGAGTAAGGGTGAGGGATTGTTTTAGTGTTAGGTTTAGGGTGCGGGTGAGGGTGACGCTTAGGGTTAGGCTTAGTTTTAGGCTGAGGGTGAGGTTGAGGATGAGGGTGAGGGTTAATGTTAGTGTGATGTTTAGGGTGAGGTTGAGGCTTTGGGTGAGAGTGAGGGTTCTGGTAACGGTGAGGGTTAGGTTGAAGGTGAGGGTTAGGGTTAGGGTGAGGGTTTGGGTTATGGTTAGGGTTAGGGTTATGGTGAGAGTAAGTGTTAGGGTGAGGGTTAAAGTGAGGGTGAGTTTTAGGGTTAGCATTAGCATGAGGGTTAGGGTTATGGTGAGTGTTAGGGTTAGGTTTAGTTTGAGGGTGAGGGTTAGGGTTAGTTTTAGGGTTAGAGTCAGGGTGAGGATGAGGGTGAGGGCAAGAGTTAGGATTAGGTTTAGGGTTAGGGTTAGGCTGACGGTGAGAGTGAGATTGAGTGTTACGGTTAGATTTAGGGGGAAGTTTAGGGTTAGGGGTACGTTTAGGTTGAGGGTTAGGGTGAGATTTATGAGTAGGGTTAGGGTTAGGTTTAGGGTTATTGTGAGGATTAGGGTTAGGGTTAGGGTGAGGGTTAGGGTTAAGGTGAGTTTTGGGGATAGGATTATGTTTAGGGTGAGGTTGATAGTGATGGTTAGGATTAGGGTTAGTGTTAAAGTTAGGGTGAGGGTGAGGGTAAGGGTTAGGGTTAGGGTTAGGGTTAGTGTGAGGGTTAGGGTTAGGCATAGTTTGAGGGTATGGATTAGGGTGAGGTTAGGGTGAGAGTTAGGGTGACGATGAGGGTGAGGGTTAGGTTTAGTGTTAGGGTGAAGGCTAGGGTGAGGATGAGAATTAGGAATAGGGTTATGGTGAGGGTTAGGGCGAGGGTGAGGGTTCGGGTTAGGTTTAGGGTGAAGGTTAGGCTGACGGTGAGGGTTAGGGTGAGGGTGAGGGTTAGGGTTAGGGATAGGGTGAGGAATCGGTTTAGGGTTAGGGTTAGGGTTAGGGTGAGGGATAGGGTTAGGGTTAGGTTGAGGGTTAGGTTTAGTGTGAGGGTTAAGATTAGGGTGAGTTTTAGGGTGAGGGTAAGAGATAGGGTGAGGGTTAGTGTTTGTGTCAGCGTTAGGTTTAAGGTGAGGAAAAGGGTTAGGGTGAGGGTTAGGGTAAAGGTGAGGGTTAGGGTGAGGGGGAGTGTTAGGTTTAAGTTTAGGCTAATGTTAGCTTTAGGATTAGGGTGTGGATTAGAGTTAGGGTACAGGTGAGGGTTAGATTGAGGGTGAGGTTTAGGCTTAGTGTTAGGTGAGGGTTAGGGTTAGGTTTAAGGTTAGTGTTATGATTAGGGTCAGGTTGAGTGTTGTTAGGCTGAACATTAGTGTTAAGGTTAGGTTTAGGGTGAGGGTGAGGATGAGGGTTAGGGTTAGGGTTAGACTTATGGTGAGGGTGAGGGATAGGTTTAGGTTTAGGGTTAGGGTGAGGCTGAGAATGAAGGTGAGGGTGAGGGTGAAGGTTAGGGTTAGGGTGAGGTTTAGGGTTAGGTTTAGGGTGGAGTTTAGGTGAGTGTGAGGTTTAGAGATAGTGTTAGGGTTAGGGTTAGGTTGAAGGTAAGGGTTAGGTTGAGGGTTAGGGGGAGGATGAGGGTTAGAGTTAGGGTTAGGGTTATGTTGAGGGTTAGAGTGAGGGTTATGGTTAGGTTTAGTGTTAGAATGAGGATTTGGTGAGGGGTAGGGCTAGGTTTGGGGTTGAGTTTTAGGGTTAGGGTTAGGGTGAGGGTTAGGGTTAGAGTAATGGTGATGGTGAGGGTTAGGTTTAGGGTCACGGTTAGGGTGAGGGTGAGAGAGAGCGTTAGGTTTAGGATTTAGTTTAGGGTTAGTGTTAGGCTTAGTGTCAGGGTGAGGGTGAGGGTTAGGGTTTGGGTGAGGGTTAGGGTTAGGTTGAGGTTTTGGGTGAAGGTTAGGGTTACAGTTAGGTTTAGGGTGAGGTTTAGGTTGGGGTTTAATGTTAGGGTTAGTGTTAAGATTAGGGTAAGTGTTAGGTTTAGGGTTAGGGTGAGGTTTAGGGTTAGGGTTAGGGTTAGGGTGATGTTTAGGGTGAGGGTGAGTGTGAGGGTGAGTTTTAGTGTGAGGGTGAGGGTTAGGATTTGGGTGAGGGGTAGGGTTAGTGTGTGGGTTTCGGGATGAGTGACTGTTAGGGTTAGTTTTAGGGTTAGGGTTAGGGTTAGCGTTAGGGTTAGGGTTAGGGTTAAGTTTTGGGTTAGGGTTATGTTTAGGGTGAGTGTTAGTGTTAGGGTTAGGGTGAGGGTAGAGTGATTGTTAGGGTTAGTGTTAGGGTTAGGGTTAGGATGAGGGTTAGGGTGAGGATTAGGATTAGGGTTTGCATTAGGGTTAGCAAGAGGGTTAGCGTGAGTTTGAGGGTTAGGGTTAGGGTGAGGGTTACAGTTAGTGTTAGGTTTAGGGTTAGGGTGAGGGTCTGCATTAGGGTTAGTGTTAGGGTGAGGGTTAGGGTTAGGGTTAGTGTTAGGGTGAGGGTGAGGGAGAGGGTTAGGTTTAGGATTACGTTTAAGGTGAGGGTGACAGAAAGCGTTAGGTTTAGGATTAGGGTTAGTGTTAGGCTTAGGGTGAGGGTGAGGGTGGGTGTGAGGGTTAGGGTAAGGGTGGGTGTTAGGTTTAGGGTTAGGGTTACGGTGATTGTTAGGGTGAGGGTGAGGGTTAGGGTGAGGCTGAGGGTTAGGGTGAGGGTGAGGGGTAGGGTGTGGGTGAGGGGTAGGGTTCGGGTGAGGGTTTGAGTGACAGTGAATGTAGGGTGAGTTTGAAGGTTAAGGTTAGGTTTAATGTTAGTGTGAAGGTTAGGGTTAGGGATAGGTTTAGGGTGAAGGTTAGGTTGAGGTTTAAATTTAGCGTTAGTGTGATGATTAGGGTTAGGTTTAGGTTTAGGGTTAGGTGAGGGTATGGGGTAGGGTGAGGTGGAGGGTGAGGGGGAAGTTTAGGGTTAGCTTTAGCGTTAGGGTCAGGTTTGGTTTAGAGTTAAGTTTAAGGTAAGGGTTACGGTTAGAGTTGGGGTTAGAGTTAGGGTGAGGGTGAGGGTGAGGTTTAGGTTTAGGGTTAGTTTGAGGGTTAGCCTGAGGGTGATGTTTAGGATGAGCGTGTGCGTTCGGGTGAGGTTTAGGGTTAGGATGTGGGTGAGGCTTACGGTTAGGTTGAGGGTTAGGGTGACGGTGAGGGTTAGGGTGAGGGTGAGGTTTAGGGTGAGGGTTAAGGTGAGGGTTATGGTTAGGTTTAGTGTTAAGGTTAGGGTTAGGGTGACAGTAAGGGTTAAGTTGAGGTTTAGGTTGAGGGTTAGAGTTAGGGTGAGTTTTAGGTTTAGGGTTAGGGTTAGTGTTAGGTTGAGGGTTAGGGTTAGTGTTAGGATGAGGGTTAGGGTGAGGGTTAGGGATAGGCTTAGGGTGAGGGTTAGGGGTAGTGTGAGGGTTAACGTTAGGATTACAGTTATGTTGAGGTTAAGGATTAGGTTGAGGTTTAGGGTGAGCGTGATGGTCAGAGTTAGGGTTAGGGTGACGTTGAGTGTTAGTGTTAGAGTTAGGATGAGGGTTTGGTTTAGGGTGAGGGTTAGGGTTAGTGTTAGGTTGAGGGTGAGGGTTAGGGTTTGGGTTAGATTTAGTGTTATGGTTAGTGTGAGGGTGAGGGAGAGCATTAGGTTTAGGATTAGGTTTAGGGTTAGTTTTAGGCTTAGGGTGAGTGTGAGGGTTAGGGTTAGGGTGAGGGTTAGCGTGAGGGTTAGCGTGAGGATGAGGGTGAGAGTGAGGGAGTGGGTGAGGTGTAAGCTTAGGGTGAGGCTTTCGGTGACAGTGAGGGTTACGGTGAGTTTGAGGGTTAGGGTTAGGGTTACTGTTAGGTTGATGGTTAGGGTTAGGTTTAGGTTTAGCGTTAGGATGAGGGTTATGGTGAGGATTAGGGTTAGGGTTTTCATTAGGGTTAGCGTGAGGGTTATGGTGAGTGTGAAGGTTAGGTTTATGGTTAGGGTTAGAGTTAGAGTGAGAGTCAGTGTTTGGGTGAGGGTTAGGGTGATGCTGAGGGTTAGGGTTAGCATTTGTGTAAGGTTTAGGATTAGGTTGAGGGTTAGGTTTAGGGTTAGGGTTAGGGTGAGGGTTAGGGTTAGGGTTAGGGTTAGAGTTAGAATTAGGTTGAGGGTGACGGTTAGGAGTAGGGTTAGGATTAGTGTTAGGGTTAGGGTTAGGCTGAGGGTGAGGGTGAGGGTTTGGATGAGGGTTAAGGTGAGGATTAGGGTTAGGATTAGGGTGAGGGTTAGGGTTAGTGTGATGTTTAGGGTGAGGTTGAGGTTTAGTGTGAGGGTTAGGATGAGGTTGAGGGTTAGGTTTAGGGTTAGGGTTTGGGTTAGGTTTAGATTAAGGGTTAGGGTGAGAGTTACGGTGAGTGTGAGGGTTAAGGTTAGGTTTGTGTGAGGTTTAGGTTTAAGGTGAGGGTTAGATTTAGGGTTAGGGTTAGGGTGAGGGTGAGGGGTAGGGTTAGTGTTAGGGTTAGAGTTAGGGTGAGGGTTAGGTTTAGGGTGAGGGTGAGAGTTATGGTTAGGGTTAAAGTTAGGTTGAGGGTTAGGGATAGGGTGAGGGTGAGTGTTAGGATTAGGGTTAGTGTTAGAGTTAGGATGAGGGTGAGGGTGAGGTTTAGGTTTAGTTTTAGGGTTAGGGTTAGGGTTCGGCTGAGAGTGTGGGTGAGGGTGAGGGTGAGGGTTAGGGTTTGGGTGAGGGTTAGGTTTAGGGTTTGGGTTAGGTTTAGGGTGAGGATTAGGGTTAGGCTTAAGATGATATTTAGGCTGAGGGGGAGCGTTAGGGTGAGGTTTAGGGTTATTGTGAGGGTTCGGGTTAGGGTGAGTGTGAGGGTTAGGTTTAGCGTTAGGGTTTTGGTTAGGTTGAGGGTTATGTTTAGGGTTAGTGTTAGGGTGAGTGTTAGGTTAGGTTTAGGTTTAGGGTGAGGGTGAAGGTGAAGGTGAGGAGTACAGTTAGGGTTAGGGTAAGGTTTAGGTTTATTGTAAGTGTTAGGGTTAGGGTTAGAGTGAGGGTAAGGGTTAGGTGAAGGTAAGCTTTGGGTTGAGGGTTAGGGTTAGATTGAGGGTTAGGTTTAGCGTGAGTGTTAGGGTGAGGGTTAGGGTGAGGGTTAGAGTTAGGGTTAGGATTATGGTGAGGCTTCAGGTTATGTTTATGGTGAGGGTTAGTGTGTGGGTTAGTGTTGGGGTGAGGGTTAGTGTGAGGGTGAGGGTGAGTGTTAGAGTTAGGTTTAGGTTTAGTGTTACAGTGAGGGTGAGGCTGAAGTTTATGGTAAGTTTTATGTTAAGGTGAGGGCTACTATGAGGGTTTGGGTGAGGATGAGGCTGAGGTTGAGGTTTTCGGTTAGGTAAGGTTTAGGGTTAGAGTTAGGGTGACGAATAGGTTGAGGGTGAGTGTTAGGGTGCGGGTTAGGTTTAGGGTGAGGTTTAGTGTTAGAGTTAGTGTTAGGGTGATGTTTAGGGTGAGCATAAGGGTTAGGGGGAGGGGGAGGGAGAGGGTCTGGGTGATGTGAGGTTTAGTGTGACTGTGAGGGTTAGGGGGAGGGGGAGGTTTAGGATTAAGTTTGGGTTTAGGGTTAGGGTGAGGGGTAGGATGAGTGCTAGGTTGAGGGTTAGGGTTAGGGTTAGGATAAGGGTTAGTGTGAGTGTGAGAGTTAGGTTTAGGGTGAGGGTTACAGTTAGGGTGAGGTTTAGCGTGAGGGTGAGGGTTAGGCTTAGGGTTAGGGTTAGGTTGAGGGAAGGGTGAGGGTTAGGGTATGGGTTACGGTTAGTGTTAGGGTGAAGGTTAGGGTGAGGTTTAGGGTGAGGGTGAGGGTTAAGTTGAGGGTGAGGGTTAGTCTGAGGGTTAGGGTGAGGGTTAGGTTTAGGGATAGAGTTAGGGTGAGGATCAGTGTTAGGTTTAGGATTAGGGTTTGGTTGAGGGTTAGGGTTATTGTGA
This sequence comes from Dipodomys merriami, assembly GCF_024711535.1. Taxonomy (NCBI): domain Eukaryota; kingdom Metazoa; phylum Chordata; class Mammalia; order Rodentia; family Heteromyidae; genus Dipodomys; species Dipodomys merriami. Next base: position 12,343,705 of record NW_027203715.1, on the reverse strand, counting down.
GGGTTAGGGTTAGGTTGAGGGTAAGGGTTAGGTTGACGTTTAGGGTGAGGGTGAGGTTTAGGATTATGGTTAGGGTTAGGGAGAGTGTTGGGGTTAAGGTTTTGGTTACGTTTGGTTTGAGGTTTAGGGTTAGGGTTAGAGTTAGGGTAAGGGGTAGTTTGAGGGTCAGGGTTAGGTTCAGGGTTAAGGTGAGGGTGAGGATTAGGGTAAGAGTTAGCGTTAAGGTTAGGCTGAGGTTTAGGGTGAGGGTTAGTGTTAGGGTGAGGGTTAGGGTTAGGGTGAGGGTTAGATTTAGGTTTAGGTTTAGCGTTAGGGTGAGGCTTAGGATTAGGGTGAGTGTTTGGGTGAGAGTCAGGGTTAGGTTTCGCGTGAGTGTTAGGGTAAGCATTAAAGATAGGGTTAGGGTTAGGTTTAGGGTGAGGGTGAGGTTTAGGTTTAGTATTAGGGTTAAGGTTAGAGTTAGGCTAAGGGTGATGGTGAGGGTGAGGGTTAGGGTTGGTGTTACGGTGAAGTTTAGTGTTAGTGTGAGGATTAGGGTTAGGGTTAGCGTTAGGGTGAGGGTAAGCTTAGGGTAAAGATTATGTAAGTGTGAGGATTAGTGTTAGGTTTAGGATTAGGGTGAGGGTGAGGGTGAAGGTTAGTTTTAGGGTGAGTGTTAAGGTAAGGGTGAGGGTTAGGGTTAGGGTTAGGGTTAGGGTGAGGGTGAGAGTGAGGGTTAGTGTTAAGGTAAGGGTTAGGATGAGGGTGAGTGTGAGGTTTTCGGTTACGGTTAGGATTAGGGTTAGGTTGAGTGTGAGGGTGAGGGCTAGGGTGAGGATGAGGGTTAGGGTGAGGTTGAGGGTGAGGTTGTGGGTGAGGATTTTGGTTAGTTAAGGATTAAGATTAGGGTTACAGTGAGGATTAGGGTGAGGGTGAGGGTTAGTGTGAGTGTTAGGATTAGGGTGAGGTTTAGGTTTACTGCTAAGGTGAGGGTTAGAGTAGTGTGATGTTGACGGTGAGAGTTCTGGTTAGGGTGTGGGTGAAGGTTAGGGTCAGGTTGAGTGTTAGGGTGAGGGGTTGTGTTAGGGTGAGTGTGAGGTGTAGGGTTAGTGTGAGCGATAGGCTTAGGCTTAGGTTATTGTGAGTATAAGGTTTAGGGTGAGGGTTAGGTTGATGGTGACGGTTAGGGTTAACATTAGGGTTGGGGTGAGGGTTAGAGTTAATGTTAGGGTGAGGATTAGGGTTAGTGTGAGGGTTAGGGTTAGGTTTATGGTTAAGATGAGGCTTAGGGTGAGGGGTAGGCTTAGGGTTAGAATGAGGGTTAGTTTTACGCTGAGGGTTCGGGTTCGGGTGAGGGTTAGGTTTAGGTTTAGGGTTAGGGTGAGGGTTAAGGTTAGGTTTAGAGTTAGGATGAGTGTTAGGGTGAGGGTTAGGGTTAGGGTTACATGATTGTTAGGGTTAATGTGAGGGTTAAGGTTAGGGTTAGGTTGAGGGTAAGGGTTAGGTTGAGGATTAGGGTGAGGGTATGTGTTAGGCTGAGGGTTAGCGTGCGGTTTAGGGTTAGAGTTAGGTTTAGGGTGAGGGTTAAGGTGACCGTTATTGTTATGGTTAGGATTAAGGTGAGGGTTAGTGTGAGGGTAAGGGTTAGGGTGAGCTTTAGGGTTAGGGTTAGGTTGAGGGTTAGGGGGAGGGTTAGAGTTAGTGTTAGGGTTAGGGTTAAGGTGATTCTTAGTGTGAGGATTAATGTTAGGGTTAGCGTGAGGGTTAGGGTGAGGGTTAGGGTGAGGGTTAGGGTTAGTGTTAGGGTGAGGGCTAGAGTGAGCATGACGATTAGGGTTAGGGTTAGTGCTAGGGAGAGGATTAGGGTTAGAATTAGGGTTAGTGTGAGGGTTAGGCTGAGGAGTATCGTTAGGTTTAGGGTGAGGGTGAGGGTGAGGGTTAAGTTTAGGATTAGGTTTACGGTTAGGCTTAGGCTTATGGTGAGGGTGAAGGTGAGGGTTAGGGTGAGGGTAAGTGTTAGGGTTATGGCGACGGTTAGGGTTAGTGTGATATTGAGGGTGAGGGTGAGTGTTAGGGTGAGCGTGAGGGTTCTGGTGAGGGTGAGGTGTAGTGTGTGGTGAGGTTTAGGTTTAGGGTGAGGGTTAGGTGTATGGTTTGGGTTAGAATGTGGGTGAGGTTTAGGGTTAGGTTGAGGGTTACAGTTAGTGTGAAGGTGAGGGTGAGGGACAGTTTTAGCATTAGGGTTAGGGTTATGGTTAGACTGAGGATGAGGGTGAGTGTGAGGGTGAGGGTGAGTGTTAGGTTTAGCTTTAGGGTTAGGGTTAGGGTTAGGGTTACTATGAGGGTCAAGGTCACGGTGAGGTTTAGGGTGAGTGTTAGGGTGAGGGTTAGGGTTAATGTGCTGTTTAGTGTGAGGGTGATGGTTAGGGTGAGGTTTAGGGTGAGGGTTAGGCTTAGGTTTAGGGTTATGGTGAGGGTTAGGGTTAGGTGTAGGGTTAAGGAGAGGGTTAGAGTGACTATTAGCGTTAGGGTTAGGGTTAGGGTGAAGGCAAGGGTGAGGGTGAGGGTGAGGGTGAGGGGTAGGTTTAGGCTGAGTATTAGATTAGGGTGAGGTTTAGGTTGAGGGTCAGGGTTATGGTTAGGGTTACGGTGAAGGTTAGGGTTAGGTTTAGAGTTAAGGAGAGGGTTAGAGTGAGTGTTAGGGTTAGGGTTATGGTTAGGGCTAGGGTGAGGGTGAGGGTGAGGGAATATGGTTAGGGTTAGGGTGAGGTTTAGTTTTAGTGTAAGTGTTAGGGTTGGTTTAGGGTTAGGGTGAGGTTCAGGGTGTGGGAGAGGGTAAGTTTACAGTTTGGGTGATGGTAAGGGTGAGGGTTTGTGTTAGGGTGAGGGTTAGGGGAAGGGGAGGTTGAGGGTTACAGTTAGTGTTATTGTTAGGGTGAGGGTGAGGTGGAAGGTTAGGGATAGGATTAGGGTTAAGGTTAGGGAGAGGACTAGGGTGTGGGTTTGGGTGAGGGTGAGGGTGAGGGTGAGGGTGAGGGTTTCGGTTAGGTAAAGTTTTAGTTAGAGTTAGGGTGAGGATTAGGTTGAGGGCGAGGGTTAGGGCGCGGGTTATGTTTAGGGGTAGGGTTAGGTTTAAGGTGATATTTAGGGTGAGGGTGAGGGTTAGGGTGAGGGTGAGGTTTAGGGTGCGGGTGAGGGTTAGGTTTAGGGTGACTATGAGGGTTAGGGTGATGGTTAGGGTTAGGGTTAGTGTTAGGGTGAGGGTAGGGTGAGGGTTAGGGTTAGTGTTAGGGTGAGGGTTAGGAGTAGGGTTAGGATTAGGGTTAAGATGAGGGTTAGGGTGAGGGTTGGGTTAGGGTTATTGTGAGGGTTATTGTAAGGTTTAGGGTGAGGGTTAGGATTAGGTTTATGATGAGGTTGAGTGTTAGGGTTAGGGTTAGAATTAGTGTGAGGGTTAGGGTGAGGGTTAGGGTTAGGCTGAGAGTTAAGGTGAGGCTTATTGTTATGGGTAGGGTTAGGGTGAATGTTCGGTTGAGGTTGAGGGTTAGAGTTAGGTTGAGGTTTAGGGTTAGGGTTAGGGTTAGGATTAGGTTTAGGGTTAGGGTAAGGTCTAGGGTGAGGGTGAGGGTTAGGGATAGTGTGAGGGTTAGGGTGAGGGTTAGGGTGAGGGTTAGGGTGACGGGTAGGTTTAGGGTTAGGGTGAGGGTTAGGTTTAGGGTGAGGGTTAGCTTTACGGTTATTGTTAAGGTTAGGCTGAGGTTAAGAGTTAGGGTGAGGATTCTGGTGAGAGTGAGGTTTAGGGTTAGCGTCAGTGTTAGGGTGAGTGTTAAGGTGAGGATTAGGGTTAGGGTTATGGTTAGGGTGAGGGTTAGGGTTAGGTTTAGGGTTAGGGTGAGGGTTAAGGTTAGGGTTTCAGTTATGGTTAGGGTTAGGGTGAGGTTTAGAGTTAGGATTAGGGTTAGGGTTAGTGTAATTGTTAGCATCAGGGTTAAAGTTAGGGTTAGGGTTAGGTTGAGGGTGAGGGTGAGGATTAGGGATAGGGCTAGGTTTAGAGTGAGGGTGAGGGTGAGGCTTAGGATTAGGTTTAGGGTGAGGTTTAGGGATAGTGTTAGGATGAGGATTAGGCTGAGTGGTAGAGTTAGGGTTAAGCTGAGGGTTAGGGTTTGTGTGAGGTTAGCGTTAGTGTGAGAGTAAGGGTTAGGGTTAGGGTTAGGGTGAGGGTTAGGGTGAGGGTTAGGCTTAGGGTTAGAGTTAGTGTGAGGTTTAGGGTGAGGGTGAGAGTTAGGGTGAGTGTTAGGTTGAGGCTTAGGTGTTGGGTTCGGTTAGGGTTAGGGTTAGGCTGAGGTTTAGCTTAGGTTGAGGGTTAGTGTTAGCATTATGGTTAGGTTGAGGTCTAGGGTGAGGGTGAGGGTTAGGGATAGGGTGAGGGTTAGGGTGAGGGTTAAGGTGAGGGTTAGGGTTAGGGTTAGGGATAGGGTGAGGGTGAGTGTTAGGGTTAGGGTTAGGGTGAGGGTGAGTGTTAGGGTTAGGGTTATGTTGAGGGTAAGTGTTAGGGTTAGGGTTAGGTTTTTCGTTAGGTTTTTTGTTAGGTTTAGGTTTAGATTTAGGGTGAGGTTGAGAGTGAGGATTTGGGTTAGGTTTAGGTTTATGGTGAAGGTGAAGGTGAGGGTAAGGGTTATGGTAACGTTGAGGGTTAGGGTTCGGTTGAGTGTTAAGAGGAGGGTTAGGCTGAGCGGTAGAGTAAGGGTTAGGGTGAGGGTTAGGGTTAGTGTGAGGGTTAGCGTTAGGGTTAGGGTGAGGTTGAGGGTGAGGGTGAGGGTTAGGGTTAGGGTTAGCAAGGGGTGTGAGGGTAAGGGATAGGGTAAGGGTTATGGTTAGGGTTAGGGTCAGGGTGAGGGTGAGGGGTAGGGTTAGGATAAGTTTGAGGGTTAGGGTTTGTGTGAGGTTTATGGTTAGCGTGAGGCAAAGTGTTAGGTTGAGGTTTAGGATGAGGGTTCGCGTGAGGGTGAGGGATAGGGTGTGGGAGAGGGTTAGGGTTAGGGTGAGGGTTAGGGTGCCATTGAGGGTAAGGTTTGGGTTTAGGGTAGGCGTTAACATGAGGATTATGGTTAGGGTAAGGTTTAGGCTGAGGGTAAGGGTTAGGGTTAATGTTAGTGTTAGTGTGAGGATTAGTGTTAGGGTTAGGTTTAGGGTTAGGGTTAAGGTGAGGGTAAGGGTTGGGGTGAGGTTTAGTGTGACGTTTAGGGTTAGTGATAGGGTTAGCGTGAGGTTTAGGGTGAGGGTTAGTTTTATTGTTAGGGTTAGGGTGAGGGTGAGGGTAAGGGTTACGGTGAGGGTGAGGGTTAGGGTCAGGTTGAGGTTTAGGGATATGGTTAGGGTTAGGGTGACGGTGAGGGTTTGGATTAAGTTTAGGGTTAGTGTTAGGCTGAGGATAAGGGTGAGGGTTTGGTTAACCATAAGGTTTAGGGTTAGGGTTAGGCTTAGGTTGAGGGTAAGTTTTAGGGTTAGGGTTAGGCTTAGGTTGAGGGGAAGGATTAGGGGTAGGGTTAGGCTGAGGGTGAGGGTAAAATTCAGCGTGAGGGTTAGGTTAAGTTGAGGATGAGGGTTAGTGTTACAGTTAGGGATAGGGTTAGGGTGTGGGTTAAGGTTAGGGTTATTGTTAGGATGAGGGTTAGGCTGAGGGGTAGGGATAGGGTTAGGGTGACGTTAGGGTTAGTGTGAGGGTTAGGGTGAGGGTGAGGGTTAAGTTTAGAGTTAGGGTTAGTTTTAGGGTGAGGGTGAGTGTGAGGTTTAGGTTTAGAATTAGTGTTAGGGTTAGGATTAAGTTTAGGGTGAGGGTGAGTATGAGTAGGGTTATGTTTAGAGTGAGGTGTAGGGTTTGTGTCAGGGTTACGGTTAGGGTGAGTAAAAGTGTTAGTGTGAGGGTTAGGGTGAGAGTTAGGGTGAAGGTGATGGTTAGGTTTAGGATTAGGGTTAGGGTTAGGGTTAGGCTTTGGGTGAGGGTGAGTATGAGGTTTAGGGTGAGGGTTAGGGTTAGTGTTAGGGTGATGGTTAGTGTGAGGGTGAGGGTTAGAGTGAATGTGAGGGTTTGTGTGAGGGTGAGGATTAGACTGTGGGTGAAGGTTAGTTTTAGGGTGAGTGTTAGGGTGATGGTGAAGTTTAGGGTGAGGGGTTAAGGTTAGATTTAGCATTAGTGTGAGGGGTTGTGTTAGAATTATGGTTAGGGTGAGGGTAAGGGTTAGGGTGATGTTTAGGGTGAGGGTGAGTGTTAGGGTTAAGGTTGGTGTGAGGGTTAGGGCGAGGGTTAGGGTTAGCGTTAGGGTTAGTGTGAGGTTTAGGGTTAGTATTAGAGTTAGGGTTAGGGTTAGGCTGAGAGTGAGTGTGAGATTGAGGTTTAGGGTGAGGGTTAGGGTTAGGATTAGGGTTCAGTTTCAGGTAAGGGTTAGGGTGAGGATTTGGGTTAGGGTTAGGATGAGGTTTAGGCTGAGGAGTATGGTTAGGGTTAGGGTGAGGTTTAGGTTTAGTGTGAGTGTTAGGGTTATGGTTAGGGTGAGGGTTAGGTTGAGGGTGAGGGTTATGTTTAGCGTGAGGGTTAGAGTGAGTTTTAGTTTTAGTGTAAGTGTTAGGGTTATGGTTAGGCTTAGGGTGAGGGTAAGGGTTAGGGTGAGAGTGAGGGTTAGGGTGCTGGTGAGGTCAAGGTTTAGGGTTAGGGATAGCGTTATCGTGAGGCTTATGGTTAGGATTAGGCTTAGGCTTAGGGTTAGGTTTAGGGTTAGGGAGAGGGTTAGATTGAGAGTTAGGGTTAGGGTGAGTGTTAGAGTGAGGGTGAGTGCGAGGGTGAGCGCTAGGGTTAGAGTTAGGGTGAGGTTTAGGGTTAGTGTAAGTGTTAGGTTTAGGGTTAGGGTTATGGTGAGGGTTAGGTTGTGGGAGAGGGTTAAGTTTAGGTTTAGGGTGATGGTTAGGTTGAGGGTTAGTGTTACGGTGAGGTTTAGGGTGAGGGTGAGGTTGAGGGTTACGTTTAGGGTTAGGGTTAGGGTGAGGGTATGGTTGAGGGTTAGGGTTAGGATTAGGGTTAGGGTTAGGGTTAGGCTTAGGTAAGGGGGAGAGGGAGTGGGAGGGGGAGGGTTAGACTTAGGGTTAGGTTTAGGGTGAGGGCTAGGGTGTGGTTTGAGTGCGGGTGAGGGTTTCGGTTAGGTAAATGTTTAGTTAGAGTTAGAGTGAGGATTAGGTTGAGGGTGAGGGTTAGGGTGCAGGTTAGGGTTAGGGTGAGGTTTTGGGTTAGGGTTAGGATGAGCGTAAGTGTTAGCGTGAGGATTATGGTGAGAGAGAGGTTTATGGTTAGTGTGAGTGTTAGGGTGAATGTTAAGGTGAGGGTTAGGATTAGGGTTAGGGTTAGGGTGAGGGTGAGGTTTAGAGTTAGGGTTAGGGTGAGGCTTAGTGTTAGGGTTTCGGTTAGGGTTACGATTAGGGTGAGGTTTAGTGTTAGGGTTAGTGTTAGTGTTAGTGTTAGTGTTAGCATTAGGGTTATTGTTAGGGTTAGGTTGAGGGTGAGGGAGAGGATTAGGGCTAGGTTTAGGGTGAAGGTGAGGTTGAGGATTAGGGTTAGTGTTAGGGTGAGGGTTAGGGTTAGTTTTAGGATGAGGGATAGGCTGAGTGGTAGAGTTAGGGTTAAGGTGAGGGTTAGGATGAGAGTGAGGGTTAGGGTCATGGTGAGGGTAAGTTTTAGGGTTAGGTTTAGCAATAGAGTGAGGCTTATGTTTAGGGTTAGAGTAAGGCTTAGGGTTATGGTAAGGGTTAGGGTTAGGGTTAGGTAGAGTGAGTGAGTGTTAGGGTTAGGGTGAGGGTGAGGGTGAGGTTGAGGCGGAGGATGAGGGGTAGGGTTAGAGTTAGGCTGAGGTTTAGGGTTAGTGTAAGTGATAGGGTTTGGGTTAGGGTTAGGGTGAGGTTTAGGATGAGGGTGAGGGTAAGGGTAAGGGTGATGGTTATGGTGAGGGTTAGGTTTAGGGTGAGGGTTAGCGTTATGGTTAGGGTTAGGGTTAAGCTGAGGTTAAGAGTGAGGGTGAGGCTTATGGTGAAAGTGAGTTTTAGGGTTAGCATGAGTGTTAGGGTGAGGGTTAAGGTGAAGGTTAGGGTTAGGGTTAGGGTTAAGGAGAGTGTGAGTTTTAGGGTTAGTGTTAGATTGAGGGTTAGGGTGAGGTTTAGAGTTACAATTAGGTTTAGGGTCAGTGTAATTTTTAGCATCAGGGTTATTGTTAGGGTTAGGGTTAGGTTGAGGGTGAGGGTGAGGATTAGGGTTAGGGCTTGGTTTAGAGTGAGTGTGCATGTGAGGGTTAGGGTTAGGGTTAGGGTGAGAGTTAGGGTTAGTGTTAGGATGAGGGTTAGGCTGAGGGGTAGAGTTAGGGTAAGGCTGAGGGTTAGTTTTAGTGTGAGGCTTAGCGTTGTGGTTAGGGTTAGGCTGAGAGTAAGCGTTAGGGTGAGGGATAGAGTGAGGGTTAGGGTGAGGGTTAGGGTTAGGGTGAGGTTGAGTGTTAGGTTTAGGGTTACAGTTAGTGTGAGGTTTAGGGTGAGGGTTAGAGTTAGGGCGAGGCTTAGGTTTAGGGTTAACGTTTGGGTGAGGGTTGGAGTTAGGGTGAGGGTTAGTGTTAGGATTAGGTTTAGGGTGAGGGCTAGGGTGAGGGTGAGGGTTAGGGATAGGGTGAGGGTTAGTGTGAGGGTTAATATGAGGGTTAGGGTTAGGGTTAGGGTGAGGGTGAGGTTGAATGTTAGGGTTAGGTTTAGGGTGAGGATTAGGTTTAGGGTTCGGTTAGGGTTAGGGTTAGGGTGAGGGTTAGAATAAGGGCTAGGTTTAGGTTTTCACTTAGGGTTATTTTTAGGGTTAGGGTTAGATTTAGGGTGAGTGTGAGGATGAGGATTAGGGTTAGGTTTATCTTTAGGGTGAGGGTGAAGGTGAGGCTAAGGGTTAGAGTTAGGTTGAGGGTTAGGGTTAGGGTTAGTGTTAAGAGGAGTTTTAGGCTGAGCGTTAGAGTTAGGTTTAGGGTGAGGGTTAGGGTGAGTGTGAGGGTGAGGGGTAGGGTTAGGATTAGGGTGAGGGTTAGGGTTTGTGTGAGGGTTATGTTTAGCATGAGGCATAGTGTTAGGTTGAGGTTTAGGGTGAGGGTTAGTGTGAGGGTGAGGGTTAGAGTTAGCCTTAACGTGAGGGTTAGGGATAGAGTTAGGATTAGGGTAGGGTGAGGGTTAGGGTTAGGGTTAGGGAGACAGAGTGAGTGTTAGGGTTAGGGTTAGGTTTAGGGTGAGGCTGAGGGTCAGGGTGAGGGGTAGAGTTAGTGTTAAAGTGAGGTTTAGTTTTATTGTAAGTCTTAGGGTTAGGTTTAGGGTTAGGGTGAGGTTTAGGGTGTGGGAGAGGGTTAAGTTTACGGTTAGGGTGTTGGTAAGGGTCAGGGTTAGTGTTAGGCTGAGGGTTAGGGTGAGGTTGAGGGTTAGGATTAGGGTTAGGTTTAGGTTGAGCGTGAGGGTGAGGTTTAGGGTTAGGATTAGGGTTAGGGTTAGGGTAGGCTGAGGTGAGCGTGAGGGTGAAGGTGAGTGTGAGGGTTAGGGTTAGGTTTAGGTTTAGGGTGAGGGCTAGGGTGTGGGTTTGGGTGAGGGTGAGGGTGAGGGTTTCGGGTAGGTAAGGGTTTAGTTAGAGTTAGGGTGCGTATTAGGTTGAGGGTGAGGGTTAGGTTGCGGTTTAGGTTTAGGGTGAGGTTTAGGGTTAGGGTTAGGTTTAAGGTAATATTTAGGGTGAAGATGAGGGTTAGGGTGAGGTTTAGGGTTAGGGTGTGTGTGAGGGTTGGGTTAGGGTGAGGTTTAGAATGACTGTGAGGATTATGGTGACGGTTAGGGTTAGGGTTAGGTTCAGGGTGAGGGTAGGGTGAGGGTTAGGGTTAGGATGAGGGCTAGTAGGGGTAGGGTGAAGGTTAGGTTTAGGGTTAGGATTAGGGTTAACGTGAGGGTTAGGGTGAGGGTTAGGGTTAGGGTTATTGTGAGTGTAAGGGTAAGGTTTAGGGTGAGGGTTATTCTGAGGGTGAGACTTAGAGTTAGCATTAGGGTTAGGGTGAGGGTTAGGGTTAGGGTTAGTGTTAGCTTTAGGATGAGGGTGAGCGTTAGGGTTAGGGATAGAGTTAGTGTGAAGGTTAGGGTTAGGGTGAGAGTTAGGGTGAGGTTTATGTTTAGGGTTAGGGTTAGGGTGAGGGTTAGGGTGAGGGTGAGGGTTAGAGTTAGGTTGAGGTATAGGGTTAGAGTGAGGGTTACGGTTAGGATTATGGTTAGTGTGAGGTCTAGGGTGAGGTTGGGGGTTAGGGATAGTGAGAGTGTTAGGGTTAGGATTAGGTTTAGAGTTAGGGTTAGGGTTAGGGTTAGGGTTAGGGTTAGGGTTAGGTTGAGGGTTAGGGTTAGGGTTAGGGTGAGGGTTAGGGTTAGGATTAGGGTTAGGGTTAGGATTAGGTTTAGGGTTAGGGTTAGGGTTAGGGTTAGGGTGAGGGTGAGGGTGAGGGTAAGGGTTAGGGTAAGGGTGAGGGTTAGGGTTAGGGTGATTGTGAAGGTGAGGGGTAGAATTAAGATGAGTTTGAGGGTTAGGTTTTGTGTAACGGTTACGGATAGGGTAAGGAAAGGAGTTACGGTGAGGTTTAGGCTTAGGGTTAGGTTGAGTGTGAGGGTTACTTTTAGGATTAGGGTTAGGGTTAGGATTAGGCTTAGAATGAGGATGAGTGTTAGGGTGAGTGTGAGGGTTCGGGTGAGTGTGAGGTTTAGGGTGTGGTTGAGCATTAGGTTATTGTGTGGGTTAGGGTGTCAGTGAGGGTTATGGTGAGGCTGAGCGTTAGTGTTAGGTTAAGCAATATGGTGAGGTGTAGGGTTAGGTTAGGTTTAGGGTGAGGGTTAGAGTGAGGGTGAAAGTAGGGTGAAGTTTAGGTTTAGGGTTTGGGTTAGGGTTAGGGTGCCGGGTAGGTTGAGGTTAAGTTTTAGGGTTAGGGTGAGGGTTAGGGTGAGGTTGAGGGTTAGGGTTAGGGTGAGGGCGAGGGTGAGGGTAAGGGTAAGGGTCAGGGTTAGGGTGAGGGTGATACTTTGTGTTCGCATTAGTGTTAGGGTGAGGGTTAGGTTGCGGGTGAGGGTTAGAGATAGGGTGAGGGTTAGCATTAGGGTGAGGGTTAGTGTTACTATTAGGGTTAGGGTGAGGTCTAGGGTGAGGGTGAAGGTTAGGGATAGGGTGAGGGTTAGGGTGAGTATTAGGGTGAGGGCTATGTTTAGGGTTACTTTGATGGATAGGTTTAATGTGAGGGTGAGGGTTAAGGTTAGGGTTAGGGTTAGGCTGTGGTTAAGGTTTATGGTGAGATTTAGGGTGAGAGTGAGTTTTAGGGTTAGCGTGAGTGTTAGATTGAGGGTTAAGGTGAGGGTTTGGGTTAGTGTTATGGTTAGGGTGAGGGTGAGTGCTAGGTTTAGGGTGAGGGTTAGGGTTAGTGTTTGGTTAGGCTTAGGGTTAGGGTGAGTGTTAGAGTTAGGGTTAGGGTTCGGGTTCGTGTTATGTTTATTGTTAGGGTTACGGTTAGGGTTGGGTTGAGGGTGAGTGTGAGGGTGAGGGTTAGGGCTAGTGTGAGGGTGAGGTTGAGGGTGAGGGTTAAGGTTAGAGTGAGGGTGAGTGTTAGGGTTAGGGTTTGGGTTAGGGTTAGTGTGAAGTTTAGGGTTAGGGTTGGGGTGAAGTTGAAGGTTAGTGTTAGCTTTAGGGTTAGGGTGACGGTGAGGTTGAGGGTGAGGGTTAGAGTTAGTATTAGGGTTAGCTTAGGGTTAGGGTGAGTGGGAGGGAGAGGTGGAGTTTGAGGGTTAGGGTTAGGGTTATGTTGAGGGCTGGGTGAAGGTGAGGTTAAGGGTGAGGGTGAGTGTTACAGTTAGGTAAGGGTTAGGGTTAGGGTTAGGGTGAGGGTTTGGGTTAGGGTGATGTTTAGTGTGAGGATGAGGGTTAGGGTGAGGGTTCGGTTGAGGTTTAATGTTTGGATGAGGGTAAGTGTTAGGGTTAGGGTGAGGGTGAGGGTGAGGATTAGGGTTAGGTTAAGGGTTAGGGTTAGGGTAGGGGTTAGAGTTAGGTTTAGGATAAAGGTTTGGGTTAGGGTTAGGTTTAGGCTTAGTGTTAGGGTAAATTTTAGGGTGTGGGTAAGGGTTAGGGTGAGGGTGATTTTAGGGTTAGGGTGAGGGTAATTGTTAGGACGAGGGTGAGGGTTAGGGTGAGGGTGTGGGTAAGGGTTAGCATTAGGGTTAGGGATAACTTGAGCGTTAGGGTTAGGATTAGGCTTAGTGTGAGGACTAGGGTGAGGTTCAGGGTTAGGTTCAGGGATAGGTTGAGGATTAGTGTTAGGGTTAGGCTAAGGATGAGGGTCAGCTTGAGTTTGAGGGTTAGTGTTAGGGTGAGCTTTAGGTTAGGGTTAGGGTGAGGGTTAGGGTGAGGGTGAGGTGTAGGGTTAGGGTGAGGGTATCGTTGACGATGACGGTTAGGGTGAGGGTGAGGTTTAGGGTTAGGATTAGCGTTAGCGTGAAGTTTAGGGTTAGGATTAGGGTTAGGGTGAGGGTTAGGGTGAGGGTTACTGTTAGGGTTAGTGTTAGTGTGAGGATTAGGGTTAGGGTTAGGGTTAGGGTGAGGGATAGGGTTAGAGTTAGGGTTAGGGTGAGGTTTAAGGTTAGGACGAGGGTTCTGGTTATGGTTAGGTGTAGGATGAAATTTAGGCTGAGGCGTATGGTTAGGGTGAGGGTGAAGGTGAGGGTGAGGGTGAGGGTTTCACTTAGGTAAGTGTTAGGGATAGGGTTAGGGTGAGGGTCATGGTTAGGGTGATGTTTAATGTGAAGGTGAGTGTTAGGATGAGGGTGAGGGTGAGGGTGGGGTTGACGGTTAGGATGAGGTTGAGGGTTAGGGTTAGGATGAGGGTTCGGGTGAGGGTTAGGGTTAGGATGAAGTTTAGGCTGAGGGGTATGGTTAGGGTTAGTCTGAGGTTTAGTTTTAGGGTAAGGGTGAATGTTAGGGTGGGGGTGAGTGTTAGGTTTAGAGTGAGGGTTAGGATTAGAATGAGGGTTAGTTTTAGGATTAGGGTAAGTGTGAGGGCTAACGTGAAGTTGAGGGTTAGGGTTAGGGTTAGGTTTAAGGTGAGGGTGAGGGTTAGGGTTTGGGTTAGGTTGAGGGTTAGGGTTAGGCTGAGGTTTAGGGTTAGGGTAAGGGTTAGGGTTATAGTTAGGGTTAGGGTTAGTGTGAGGGTGCGGGTGAGGGTGAGAGTTAGGTTTAGGATTAGGCTGAGGGTGAGGTTTAGGGTGAGAGTGAGGGTTAGGGTTAGGGATAGAGTGAGGGTTAGTCTTAGTTATAGGGTGAGGGTTAGGCTGAGGGTGAGGGTGAGGGTGAGGATTAAGATTAGGGTGAGGGTTAGGGTTAGGGTGAGGGTTAGGGTGAGATTTAAGGTTAGGGGGAGGGTTAAGGTTAGGGTTAGGGTTAGGCTGTGGTTAAGGTTTATGGTGAGATTTAGGGTGAGAGTGAGTTTTAGGGTTAGCGTGAGTGTTAGATTGAGGGTTAAGGTGAGGGTTTGGGTTAGTGTTATGGTTAGGGTGAGGGTGAGTGCTAGGTTTAGGGTGAGGGTTAGGGTTAGTGTTTGGTTAGGCTTAGGGTTAGGGTGAGTGTTAGAGTTAGGGTTAGGGTTCGGGTTCGTGTTATGTTTATTGTTAGGGTTACGGTTAGGGTTGGGTTGAGGGTGAGTGTGAGGGTGAGGGTTAGGGCTAGTGTGAGGGTGAGGTTGAGGGTGAGGGTTAAGGTTAGAGTGAGGGTGAGTGTTAGGGTTAGGGTTTGGGTTAGGGTTAGTGTGAAGTTTAGGGTTAGGGTTGGGGTGAAGTTGAAGGTTAGTGTTAGCTTTAGGGTTAGGGTGACGGTGAGGTTGAGGGTGAGGGTTAGAGTTAGTATTAGGGTTAGCTTAGGGTTAGGGTGAGTGGGAGGGAGAGGTGGAGTTTGAGGGTTAGGGTTAGGGTTATGTTGAGGGCTGGGTGAAGGTGAGGTTAAGGGTGAGGGTGAGTGTTACAGTTAGGTAAGGGTTAGGGTTAGGGTTAGGGTGAGGGTTTGGGTTAGGGTGATGTTTAGTGTGAGGATGAGGGTTAGGGTGAGGGTTCGGTTGAGGTTTAATGTTTGGATGAGGGTAAGTGTTAGGGTTAGGGTGAGGGTGAGGGTGAGGATTAGGGTTAGGTTAAGGGTTAGGGTTAGGGTAGGGGTTAGAGTTAGGTTTAGGATAAAGGTTTGGGTTAGGGTTAGGTTTAGGCTTAGTGTTAGGGTAAATTTTAGGGTGTGGGTAAGGGTTAGGGTGAGGGTGATTTTAGGGTTAGGGTGAGGGTAATTGTTAGGACGAGGGTGAGGGTTAGGGTGAGGGTGTGGGTAAGGGTTAGCATTAGGGTTAGGGATAACTTGAGCGTTAGGGTTAGGATTAGGCTTAGTGTGAGGACTAGGGTGAGGTTCAGGGTTAGGTTCAGGGATAGGTTGAGGATTAGTGTTAGGGTTAGGCTAAGGATGAGGGTCAGCTTGAGTTTGAGGGTTAGTGTTAGGGTGAGCTTTAGGTTAGGGTTAGGGTGAGGGTTAGGGTGAGGGTGAGGTGTAGGGTTAGGGTGAGGGTATCGTTGACGATGACGGTTAGGGTGAGGGTGAGGTTTAGGGTTAGGATTAGCGTTAGCGTGAAGTTTAGGGTTAGGATTAGGGTTAGGGTGAGGGTTAGGGTGAGGGTTACTGTTAGGGTTAGTGTTAGTGTGAGGATTAGGGTTAGGGTTAGGGTTAGGGTGAGGGATAGGGTTAGAGTTAGGGTTAGGGTGAGGTTTAAGGTTAGGACGAGGGTTCTGGTTATGGTTAGGTGTAGGATGAAATTTAGGCTGAGGCGTATGGTTAGGGTGAGGGTGAAGGTGAGGGTGAGGGTGAGGGTTTCACTTAGGTAAGTGTTAGGGATAGGGTTAGGGTGAGGGTCATGGTTAGGGTGATGTTTAATGTGAAGGTGAGTGTTAGGATGAGGGTGAGGGTGAGGGTGGGGTTGACGGTTAGGATGAGGTTGAGGGTTAGGGTTAGGATGAGGGTTCGGGTGAGGGTTAGGGTTAGGATGAAGTTTAGGCTGAGGGGTATGGTTAGGGTTAGTCTGAGGTTTAGTTTTAGGGTAAGGGTGAATGTTAGGGTGGGGGTGAGTGTTAGGTTTAGAGTGAGGGTTAGGATTAGAATGAGGGTTAGTTTTAGGATTAGGGTAAGTGTGAGGGCTAACGTGAAGTTGAGGGTTAGGGTTAGGGTTAGGTTTAAGGTGAGGGTGAGGGTTAGGGTTTGGGTTAGGTTGAGGGTTAGGGTTAGGCTGAGGTTTAGGGTTAGGGTAAGGGTTAGGGTTATAGTTAGGGTTAGGGTTAGTGTGAGGGTGCGGGTGAGGGTGAGAGTTAGGTTTAGGATTAGGCTGAGGGTGAGGTTTAGGGTGAGAGTGAGGGTTAGGGTTAGGGATAGAGTGAGGGTTAGTCTTAGTTATAGGGTGAGGGTTAGGCTGAGGGTGAGGGTGAGGGTGAGGATTAAGATTAGGGTGAGGGTTAGGGTTAGGGTGAGGGTTAGGGTGAGATTTAAGGTTAGGGGGAGGGTTAAGGTTAGGGTTAGGGTTAGGTTGAGAGCTAGGGTGAGGGTTAGGGTTAGTGTTAGGGTTAGGGATTGTGTGAGGATTAGGTTTAGGGTTATTGTTATGGTGAGGGTTAGGCTGAGAGGTAGGGTTAGGGTTAGGGTGAGGGTTAGGATTACTGTGAGGGTGAGGTTAGGGTTAGGGTTATGATGAGGGTTAGAGTTAGGTTGAGCATTAGGGTTAGGGTGAGGATGAGGGTGTGCGTCAGGGTGAGGGTTAGTTTTAAGGTTAGGGTTATGGTTAGCGTGAGTGTTAGGGTGAAGTTTAGGGTTAGGGTTTCGCTTATGGTTAGGGTTATGGTGATGGTTAGATTTAGGGTTAGAGTTAGGTTTAGGAGTAGGGTGAGGGTGAGGTTAAGGGTTAGGGTTAGGGTGAGGGTTAGGTTTAGGGTTTCCGTTAGTGTTAGGGTTATGGTGACGGTTAGAGTTAGGATTAGGGTTAGGGTTAGGCTGAAAGTGAGGTTGAACGTGAGGGTGAGGGATAGGGATAGGTTGAGGGTCAGGGTTAGGATCAGGGTTAGGCTGAGGATTCGGGGGAGGGTTAAGGTTAGGGTGAGGTTCAGGGTTTAGTTTAGGGTTTGGGTTTGGTTTAGTGTAAAGTTTAGTTATTGTGAGGGTTAGTGTTAGCATTAGGGTAAGTGTGAGGGTGAGGGTATGGGTTAGGGGTAGTATTAGGGTTAAGATTAGGGTTAGGTTGAGGAGGAGTGGGAGGGAGAGGTTGAGGGTTAGTTTTAGGCTTAGGGTTAGGGTTAGGGTGAGAGCTGGTTGAGGGTGAGGTTTAGGGTGAGGGTTAGGGTTTCAGTTAGGTAAGGGTTAACATTAGGATTAGCATGAGTGTTAGGGTGAGGGTTAAGTTGAGGGTTAGGGTTAGGGTTAGGCTAAGGGTTAGGGTTAGGGTTAGAGTGAGGGTGAGGGTTAGGGTTAGGGTTAGGTTGAGGGTTATGGTTAGGGTTCGGTTATGGTTAGGGTTAGGGTGAGCGTTAGACTTAGGGTTAGTGTTAAGGTTAGCGTTAGGATTATTGTTAGGGTTAGGTTTAGTGTTAGAGTGAGGGTGAGGGTGAGGATTAGAGTTAGGTTAGGTGTATGGTAAGGGTGAGGGTGAGGGTTAGGGTTAAGGTACGGGTGAGTGTTAGGGTTAGGTTTAGTGTTAATATGAGGGTTAGGCTGAGGGGTAGAGTTAGTGTTATGGTGAGGGTTAGGGTTAGTGTGAGGTTTAGCGTTAGGGTTAGGGTTAGGGTGAGGGTTAGGGTGAGGGTGAGGGTTAGGGTTAGTGTTAGCAAGGGGAGTGAGGATAAGGCTTATGGTAAGGGTTAGGGTGAGGGTTAGGGTTAGTGTGATGTTAAGGGTGAGGATGAAGTTTAGGGTGAGTGTGAGGGTTCGGGTGAGGGTTCAGGTTAGGGTGTGGGTGAGGGTTAGGGTGTGGGTGAGGATTAGGGTGAGGGTGAGGGTTAGGGTTAGGGTTAGAAATAGGGTGAGGGGTAGGTTTAGGTTAGGGTTAGCGTGAGGGTTATGGTTATGGTTACAGTTATTGTGAGGATTAGGATTTGGGTTAGGGTTAGGGTGACGGTAATGTTTAGGTTTACATTTTGGGTTTTGGTTAGGTTTAGAGTAGGTTTATGGATAGGGTTAGGGTTAGGATTAGGGTGAGGTTTAGGGATAGGGTTAGGGTTAGGTTGAGGGTGAGGTTGAGAGTTAGGGTTAGGGTCAGAGTTTGGTTGAGGGTGACGGTGAGGGTCAGGGTTAGTATTAGGTTTAGGTTTAGGGTTAGGCTGAGGGTGAGGGTGAGGGTGAGGGTTAGGGTTAGGGTGAGGTTTAGGGTTAGGTTTCAGGTTAGGGTAAGTGTGAAGATTAGTGTTAGGTTAGGGATGAGGTTTAGCCTGAGGAGTAGGGTTAGGGTTCGGGCTTCGGTAGGATTAGTGGGAGGGTTAGGATTTGGGTTAGGGTAAGTTTAAGGGTTAGGATGAGGATTAGGGTGAGCGTGAGTTTTACGGTTAGGGTTATAGTTAGGGTGAGGCTTAGGGTGAGCATTAGGATTAGCGTCATTTTTAGGGTGATTGTGAGGGTTAGGGTTAGGTTTAGGTTTAGGGTGAGTGTTAGGGTTAGGTTTAGGGTTAAGGTGAGGTTTAGGTTTGGGTTTATGGTTAAGGTTAGGGTTAGAGTTAGGGTTAGGGTCAATGTTAGAGTTTGGATTAGGGTTAGGGTGAGGGTGAGGGTGAGGGTGTGGTGTAGGGTTAGGGTCAAGGTGTGGTTTAGGTTTACTGTAAGTGTTAGGGTAAGGGTTAGGTTTAGGGTGAGGGTAAGGTTTAGGGTGAAGTTTAGGGTGAGAGTGAGGGTTAGAGTCAGTGTGAGAGTTAGGGTGAGGGTTAGAGTGAGGGTTAGGGGTACGGTTAGGTTTAGTGTTAGGGTTAGGATGAGGATGAATGTTAAGTTTAGGTAAGGGTTAGGGTTAGAGTTAGGGTGAGGAATAGGTTGAGGGTGAGGGTTAGGGAGCGGTTTAGGGTTAGGTTGAGGTTTAGGCTTAGGGATAGGGTTTGGGTGATGTTTAAGTTGAGGGTGAGAATTAGGGTGAGGGTGAGGGTTCGTTTGAGGTGAGCGTTAGGGTGTGGGTGAGGGTTAGGTTTAGGGTCAGGGATAGGGTGACTGTGAGTGTTTGGCTTAGAGTGAGGGTTCGGGTGCTGGTGGGATTTAAGGTGTGGGTGAGGGTTAGGTTTAGTGTGAGGATTAGGGTTAGGGTTAGGGTTATGGTGATGTTAAGGATTAGGGTGAGGTTTAGGGTGAGAGTGAGGTTTAGGGTTAGCGTTAGGGTTAGGGTGAGGCTTAGTGTGATGGTTAGGGTTAGGGTTAGGGTTAGGGTGAGAGTGACGGTTAGAGTTAGGGTTGGTGTGAGGGTTAGACTTATGGTTATGGTGAGGGTACGGGTTAGGGTGAGCTTTAGGGTGAGGATGAGTGTTAGGGTTAGCTTTAGGATTAGGGTGAGGATGAGGGTTACAGTGAGGGTTAGGGTAAGTGTGATATTTAGGGTGAGGGTGATGGTTAAGGTGCGGGTGATGGTGAGGGGTAAGGTTTGGGTTAGGGTTATGGTAATGGTGAGGGTGTTGGTGAGGGTTAGGTTAAGAATTAGGGTTACTGTTAGGGTGAGTGTTAGGGTGAGGGTGAGGGTGAGGGTGAGGGTTAATTTCAGAGTGTGGGTGAGGGTTAGGTTTAGGGTGAGGTTTAGGGTTAGTGTTAGGTTTACGGTGAGGGTAAGGATTAGGGTGAGGTTTAGGGTGAGCGTGAGCTTTAGGGTTAGCGTTAGGTTTAGGGTGAGGGTTAGTGTGATGGTTAGGGTTAGGGTTAGGGTTAGGGTGAGCGTGAGGGTTAGAGTTAGGGTTGGTGTGAGGGTTAGGCTTAGGGTTAGGCTGATTGTAAGGGTTAGGGTGAGGTTTAGGGTGAGGATGAGTGTTAGGATTAGCTTTAGTGTTAGGGTGAGGGTGAGGGTTACAGTAAGGGTTAGGGTTAGTGTGATATTTAGGGTGAGGGTGCGGGTGAGGTTGAGGGGTAGGCTTTGGGATAGGTTTATGGTAATGGTGAGGGTGATGGTGAGGGTTAGGTTAAGAATTAGGGTTATTGTTAGGGTGAGTGTTAGGGTGAGGGTGAGGGTGAGGGTGAGGGTTAATTTTAGGGTGTGGTTGAGGGTTAGGTTTAGGGTGAGAATTAGGGTTATGGTGATGTTTAGGGTGAGGGTGAGGTTTAGGGTTAGCTTTAGTGTTAGGGTGAGGGTTAGTGTGAGGGTTAGGGTTACGGTTAGGGTTAGGATGGGAGTGAGGGTTAGAGTTAGGGTTAGAGTGACGGTTAGGGCGAGGGTTAGGGTGAGAGTAAGGGTTAAGGTGAGGTTTACGGTGAGGATGAGGGTTAGGGTTAGCTTTAAGGATAGGGTGAGGGTGATGGTTAGGGTGAGGTTTAGGTTTAGGGTTAGGGATAGGATGAGGATTAATGTTAGTGTGAGGGTTAGGGTTAGGGTTAGGCTTAGTTTGAGTATAAGGGTTAGGGTCAGGGTTAGGGTGTGCGTGAGGGTTGGGTTAGCATTAGGAATAGGGTGGGCGTTAGGGTGAGGTTTAGGGTTAGGGTGATGTTTATGGCTAGGGTGAGTGTAAGGGTGAGGGTGAGGATGAGGGTTAGGGTTAGGGTTAGGTTTAGGTATAGGGTTAGGGTGAGAGTGAGGGTGAGGGTTAGGGTGATGGTGAGGGTTAAGGTGCGGTTCAGGGTTAGGGTTAGGGTTAGGGTTAGGGTTAGTTTTAGGGTGATTGTTAGGTTAGGGTGAGGGTTACCGTGAGGTTTAGGTTTAGGGTTAGGTTTAGGGTGAGTGTTAGGTTGAGGGTTAGGGTTAGACTTAGTGTTAGCGTGAGGGTGAGGGTTAGTGTTAAGGTTAGGGTGAGGGTTAAGGTTAGGGTGAGATCTTATTTCAGGGTGAAGGATAGTGTGGTGAGGGTGAGGGTGAGGGTTTCGTTTAGGTAAGGGTTAGGGTTAGGGTTAGGGTGAGGATTAGGGTGAGGGTGAGGGTTAAGTTGAGGGTCAGGGTGAGGCTTAGGTTTGGGGTTAGGGTGAGGGTTAGGTTAAGGGTGAGGGTGAGGTTTAGGTTGAGGGTGAGGGTAAGGATGAGGATGAGGTTGAGGGTTCGGGTGAGGCTGATGGTTAGGGTGTGGTTGAGGGTAGGTTTAGGGTGAGGGTTAGGGTGATTTTGAGGGTTACGCTGAGGGTGAAGGTTAGGGTTAGGGTTGGGGTTTGGGTGAGGGTTAGGGTGAAGGGTAGGGTTAGGGTTAGGGTGAGTCTTAGGGATAGTGTGAGGTTTAGTGTTAGGCTTATGGTTAGGTTTAGTGTGAGGACAAGGATTAGGTTGAGTGTTAAGGTGAGGGTGAGGCTTAGGGTTAGCGTTAGGGTTAGGGTGATGGTGGGGGTGAGGGGTACGTTTAGGATTAAGGTTAGGGTTAGGCTGAGGTGGAGGGAGTGGTTGAGGATGAGGTTTAGGTTTAAGGTTAGTGTCAGGGTTACCGTGAGGGCTAGGTTGAGGGTGTGGTTTAGAGTGAGGGTGAGGGTGAGGGTGAGGGTTCCGTTGAGGGTCAGGGTGAGGGTTAGGATGATGGTTGAGCTGAGAGGTATGATTTGGGTTAGGCTAAGTGTTAGGGTTAGGGTTAGGGTGAGTGTTAGGCTGAGGGTGAGGGTTATGGTTAGGTTTAGTTTGAGGGTTAGGGTTAGGGTTAGGGTTAGAGTGAGGATTAGGTTGAGGGTTAGGGTTAGGGTTAGGGTGAGGATTAGGTTTAGCTTGAGGGTTAGGGTTAGGATTAGTGTTAGTTTTAGGCTTAGGGTTAAGGTTATTGTTAGTGTTAGGGTTAGGGTTAGGATGATGGTTGGGGTGAGGGATAGGTTTAGGATTAGGGTTAGGGTTAGGAGGAGGCTGATGGGGAGAGGGCGGCTGAAGTTTAGGGTTACGGTTAGGGTTACTGTGAGGGCTAAGTTGAGGGTGAGAGTGAGGGTGAGGGTGAGGGTTACGGTTAGGTAAGGGTTAAGGTTATTGTTAGGGTGAGGATTAGGTTGAGTGTGAGGTTTAGTGTGAGGGTTATGATTTGGGTAAGTGTTCGGTTAGGGTTTTGGTGACGGTTATGGTTTGGGTGAGGTTTAGGGTGAGGGTGAAGCTTATCGTGAGGGTTAGTGTTCGGGTGAGATTGAGCGTTAGATAGTGGCTGAGGGTTAGGGTTAGGGAGAGATTTAGGGTGACGGTGAGGGTTAGGTTGACTGTTCGGGTTGGGGTTAGGTTTAGGATGAAGTTTAGGGTTAAGGTGAGGGTTAGGTTGAGGGGTAGGGTTAGGGTTAGTGTGAAGATAAGGGTTAGGGTGAGGGTTAGGTTGAGGGTGAGGTTTAGGGTTATCATTAGCGTTAGGGTGAGGGTTATCGTTATGGTAAGGGTTAGGGTTAGGGTTAGGGTGAGGGTTATGGTTATGGTTATGGTTAGGGAGAGGGTGAGTGTTAGTGATAGGATTAGGGTGAGGATTAATGTTAGAGTGAGGGTGAAGGTTAGGGTGATGGCTAAGGTGAGGGTGAGGGTTAGGGTGAGGGTGAGTGTGAGGTTTTCGGTTACGTAAGGTTTAGGGTTAAGTTTATATTGTGGATTAGGGTGAAGGTGAGGGTTAGGTTGAGGTTTAGGGTTAGGGTGAGGGTTAGTATGAGGGTTAGGGCTAGGGTTAGGGTGAGGGTTAAGGTGAGGGTTAGGGTGAATTATAGGGTTAGGTTAGTTTTAGGGTGAGGGTGAGGGTTTGGTTTAGGGTTAGGTTTAGTTTTAGGGTTAGGGTGAGGGTAAGGGTTAGTGTGAGGGTTAGTGTTAGGGTTAGGTTTAGGGTTATTGTGAGGATAAGTGTTAGGGTGAGGGTTAGGTTGAGAGTGAGGGTTAGGGTTAGCGTTAGGATTAGTGTGAGGGTTAGGGTGAGGGTTAGGTTTAAGGTTAGGGTGAGGGTGACGATTAGGATTAGGGTTAGGGTGAGGGTTAGGCTTAGTGTGCGGGTTAGGGTTAGGATTAGAATTACGGTGAGTTTTAGGGTTAGCGTTCAGATTAGAGTTAGTGCTAGGTTTAGGGTTATGGTTATGGTTATGGTTAGGGTTAGGGTTTGGTGAGGGTGAGGGTACGGGTTGGCATTAGGGTTAGGGTTAGGATTAGGGTGATGGTGGGGGTGAGGGGTAGGTTTAGGATTAGGTTTAGGTTTAGGTTGAGAAGGAGGGAGAGGGTGAGGGTGAGTTTTAGGGTTTAGGTTAGTGTCAGGGTTACGGTGAGGGCTTGGTTGAGGCTGAGGTTTAAGGTGAGGATGAGGGTGAGGGTGAGGGTGAAGGTGAGGGTGAGGGTCAGTGTTAGGTTTCAGGTTAGGTTTAAGGTGAGGGTTAGGATTAGGGTTAGGGTTAGTGTGAGGGTTAGTGTTAGGGGTAGGGTTAGGGTTAGAGTGAGGGTTAGGGTTAGTGTGAGGGTTAGGGATAGGGTTAGGTTTAGTGTTAGTGTGAGGATAAGGGTTAGGGTGAGGGTTAGGTTTAGGGTGAGGGTTAGGGTTAGGGTTAGGTTTAGGGTTAGGGTTAGGGTGACAGTGAGTTTGAGGGTGAGGGTTAGGGTGAGGGTTAGGGTGAGGGTGAGGGTCAGGGTTAGGGTGAGGGTCAGTTTTAGGGTTAGTGTTAGGGTGAGTGTTAGGTTTAGGGTGATGTTTAGGGTTAGGGTTAGTGTGAGCATAAGGGTTGGTGTGAGGGTTAGGGTTAGTGTGAGGATAAGGATTAGGGTGAGGGTTATGGTGAGGGTGAGGGTTAGGTTTAGGGTTAGCGTTAAGGTTAGGGTGAGGGTTAGTGTGAGGGTTAGGTTTAGGGTTAGGGTTAGGGTTAGGGTGAGAGTGAGGGTAAGGGTGAGTTTGAGGGTTAGGGTTAGCATTAGGGTTAGGGTGAGGGTGAGGGTTAGTGTGAGGTTTAAGGTTAGGTCTGGGTGATATTTAGGGTGAGGGTGAGGGTGAGAGTTATGGTGAGGTTGAGGGTTAGGGTTAGGTTTAGGGTTAGGGTCAGGGTTAGAGTGATTGTTAGGGTTAGGGTGAGGGTTAGGATGAGGATGAAGCTTAGGGTTATCTTTAGGGTTAGGCTGAGCATGAGGTTTAGGGTGAGGGTTAAGTTTAGGTTTAGGAATAAGATTAGGATTTATGTTAGTGTGAGGGTTAGGATTAGGGTTAGGTTTAGCGTGAGGATTAGGGTTAGGGTGAGGGTTAGGGTGTGTGTGAGGTTCAGGTTAGCGTTAGGATTAGGGTGAGCATTAGGGTGAGGGTGAGGGTTAGAGTTAGGGTTATTGTTAGGGTTAGGGTTGGGGTTAGGGTGAGAATGAAGTTGAGGGTCAGGGTGAGTGTTATGGTTTGGGTGAGGCTGACAGTTATGGTGTGGGTGAGCGTTAGGGTTAGGGTGAGGGTTAGGGGGAGGGTGACGGTTAGTTTTAGGGTAAGTGTGAGGGTTAAGTTTAGGGTGAGGGCCAAGGTGAGGGTCAAGGTGAGGGTTAGGTTTAGGGTTAGGATTAGTTTGAGGGTTAGGTTTAGGGTTAGGGTTAAGGTTAGGGTGAAGGTCAGGGTTAGGGTTAGTGTCAGCGTTAGGGTTAGGGTGCTGTTTAGGTGGAGGGTGAGGGTTAGGGTGAGGGTGAGGGTGATGGTTAGGGTTTGGGTTAGGGTTACGGTAAGGGTGAGTGTGATGGTAAGGGTTAGGCTTAGGATTAGGTTTAGGGTGAGGGTGAGTGTTAGGGTTAGGGTGAGGGTTCGGGTGTGGGTGGGTTTTAGGGTGTGGGTGAGGGTTAGGTTTACGATGAGGATTAGGGTTAGGGTTAGGGTTATTTTGATGGTAAAGATTAGGGTGAGGTTTAGGGTGAGGGTGAGGTTTAGGGTTAGCGTTAGGTTTAGGGTGAGGGTTAGTGTGAGCGTTAGGGTTACGGTTAGGGTTAGGGTGAGGGTGAGGGTTAGAGTTAGTGTTAGGGTGAGGGTTAGGCTTAGGGTTAGGGTCAGGGTAAGGGTTAGGGTGAGGATTAGGGTGAGGATGAGGTTTAGGGTTTGCTTTAGGGATAGTGTGAGTGTGAGGGTTAGGGTGAGGGTTAGGTTTAGGGTTAGGGTTAGTTTGAGGATAATTGTTAGGGTCAGAGTTAGGGTGTGCGTGAGGGTTGGGTTAGGGTTAGGAATATGGTGAGCGTTAGGGTGAGGATTAGGGTTAGGGTGAGGGTTAGGGTTAAGGTTAGGGTGAGGGTTAGGGTTAGGGTGATGTTTATGGCTAGGGTGAGTGTTAGGGTGATGGTGAGTATGAGCGTTAGGGTGAGGGTTAGGGTGAGAGTGAGGGTGAGGGTGAGGGTGAGGGTAACTGTTAGGGTGCGGGTCAGGGTTAGGGTTAGGTTTAGGGTGAGGGTGAAGTTTAGGGTGAATGTTAGGGTTAGGGTGAGGGTTACGATGAGGTTTAGGTTTAGGGTTAGGTTTATGGTTGAGGGTTATGGTTAGGCTTAGTGTTAGGGTGAGGGTGAGTTTTAGTGTTAAGGTTAGGGTGAGGGTTAAGGTTAGGGTGAGATCTAAGGTCAGGGTGAAGGATAGTGTGAGGGTGAGGTTGAGGGTTTCGGTTAGGTAAGTGTTAGGTTTAGTGTTAAGGTGAGGAAATGGGGGAGGGTGAGGTTAGGTTGAGTGTTAGTGTTAGGGTGAGGCTTAGGGTTGGGGTTAGCGTGAGAATTAGGTTAAGGGTGAGGGTGAGGGTTAGGTTGAGGGTGAAGGTGAGGGTGAGGGTGAGGTTGAGGGTTCGGGTGAGACTGATGGTTATGGTTTAGGTGAGGGTTAGGTTTAGGGTGAGGGTTAGGGTGACGCTGACGTTATGGAGAGGGTGAGAGTTATGGTTAGGGCTAGGGAGAGGGTTAGAGTGAGTTTGAGGGTGAGGGTTACTGTTACTGTTAGGGTTATGGTGAGGGTGAGTGTTATGCTTAGGAATAGGGTTAGGGATATTTTTAGGCAGAGGGTGAGAGTGAGTGTGAGGGAGAGGGTTAGGGTTAGGATTAGGAATTGGGTTAATGTGAGTGTTATGTTGATGGTGAGGGTGAGGGTGAGGGTTAGGATTAGGGTTAGGGTGAGTTTTATGGTTAGGTTTAGGTATAGGTTTAGGGTGAGAGTTAGGGTTAGGATTAGAGTTACAGTTAGGGTTAGGGTTATTTTTAGGTTTAGGTTTAGTGTTAGGGATAGGGTTAGGGTGAGGTTGATGGTGAGGGTTAGGTTTAGGATTAGAGTTAGGGTTAGGTTGAGGGTTAGGGTGAAGTTTAGGGTTAGGGTTAGGGTGAGGTTTAGGGTTAGGGTTAGGGTGAGGCAGAGGGTTAGTGTTAGGGTTAGGGTTAGGGTTAGTGTGAGTATAAGCCTTAGGATGAAGAATAGGGTGAGGGTGAGGATTAGGGTTAGCGTTAGGGTTAGGGTGAGGGATAGGGTGAGGGTAATGTTGAGGATGAGGTTAAGGGTTAGGGTTAGGGTGAGGGTTAGGTTTAGGGTTAGCGCTAGGGTTAGGTTGAGGTTGATAGTGAGGTTTAGGTTTAGGATTAGGGTTAGGGTTAGGGTGAGTGTTAGGGTGAGTCTGAGCGTTCAGGTGAGAGTGAATTTTAGGGTGTGGGTGAGGGTTAGGTTTAGGGTGAGGATTAGGGTTAGGGTTTGGGTTGTGTTGAGGGTAAAATCAGGGTGAGGTTTAGGGTTAGGGTGAGGTTCAGGGTTACCGTTAGGGTGAGGGTGAGGTTTAATGTGAGGGTTAGGGTTCGGGTTAGGGTGAGGGTGACAGTTAGGGTTAGGGTTATTGTTAGGATTAGGGTGAGGCTGAGGATTAGCATTATGGTTAGCGGGACGGTTAAGGATAGCGTGAGGGCTAAAGTGACGGTGAGGGTTAGGTGAGGGTGAGGCTTTCAGTTAGGTAAGGGTCAGGGTTATGGTTGCGGTGGGAATTCGGGTGAGGGTGAGGGTGAGGTTGAGGGTTAGGGTTATGGTGAGGCTTAGGGTTAGTGTTAGGGTGATGTTTAGGGTGAGTGTGAGGGTTAGGGTGAGGGTTCGGGTTCGTGTGAGAGTGATGGTTGTGGTGAGGGTTAGGGTTAGGGTGTGGGTGACTGTTAGGGTTATGGTGAGTGCTGGGGAGACATTGAGTGTTAGGGTGAGGGTGAGGGTTAGGGTTAGGGTTAGGGTGATGATTAGGTTTATGGTTAGCGTTTGGGTGAGGGTTAGGGAGAGGGGTAGGGTTAGGATTAGGGTGAGGGTTAGGGTTAGTTTCAGGGTTAGGTTTAGGTTTAGGGTTAAGTTAGTGTGAGTATAAGGGTTAGGGTGAGTGTTAAAGTGAGGGTGAGGGTTAGGGTTAACGTTAGGTTTAGGGTGAGTGTTAGGGTGAGTATTAGGTTTAGGGTGAGTTTTATGGTTATTGTTAGAGTGAGTGTTCGGGTTAGGGTGATGTTTAGGGTGAGGTTGAGGGTTAGGGTGAGGGTGAGGGTGAGTTTAAGGGTGAGAGTGAGGGTGAGGGTGAGGGTGAGGGTTAGGATTAGGATTAGGTTGAGTTTTAGGGTTAGGGTAAGTTTAGGGATAGGATGATGGTTAGGGTTAAGATTAGGGTTAGGGTTAGGTTTAGGGTTATATTTAGGCTTAGGGTTAGGTTTAGGGTTTGGCTGAGTGTAAGGGTTAGCCTTAGGAATAGGGTTAGAGTGAGGGTGGTGGTGAGGGTTAGTTTTAGGATTAGGGTTTTTTTTAGGGTTAGACTGAAGTGATAGGCAGGGGGAGGGGTAGGGTTAGGGTTAGGGTTAGGGTTACTTTGAGGGCTTAGGTGAGTGTAGAGCTAGGGTGAGGGTGAAGGTGAGGGTTTCGGTTAGGTAAGGGTTCGGGTTATTGTTAGGGTGAGGTTTAGGTTGAGGGTGAGGGTTAGTGTGAGGTTTAGGATTAGGGTGAGGGTTAGGTTTAGGGTTTGGGTGAGGGTTAGGTTTAGAGTGAGGTTGAGGGCGAGGGTGAGGGTTAGGGTGAGTGTTAGGGTTTGGGTGAGGGATAGGGTTAGAGTGTGGTTGAGGATTATGGTTAGGGTGAGGGTGAGGGTTAAGGTTACGTTTAGGGTGAGGGTAAGGTTTAGCTTGAGGTTGAGGGTGAATGTTAGGGTTAACGTTAGGGTTAGGGTGAGGGTTAGGGTGAGGGTTAGGTTTAGGTTTATAGTTAGGGTGATAGCGATAGGGTTAGGGTTAGAGTGAGGGTTAGGGTGAGTGTTAGGGTTAGGGTTAGGGTTAGCTTGAAGGTGAGGGTGAGGATTAGGGTTAGGGTTAGTTTGAGGGTTAGGGTTAGGTTGAGGGCTAGGGTGAGGGTGAGGGTTAGGGTGAGGGTGACGGTGAGAGTGAGGAATAGGGTTAGGGTTAGGATGAGGAATCACTTGAGCGTTCGCCTGAGGTTTAGGGATTGGATGAGAGCTAGGCTGAGGGTGAGAGTTAGGGTGAGGGTGAGGGTGAGGATTTTGGTTAGATAAGTGTTAGGGTTAGGATTAGGTTGAAGATTAGGGTGAGGGTGAGGGTTAGGTTGAGGGTTAGGATTAGGATGAGGGTTAGGGTTGGGGTAAGGGTGAGGGTTGGGTTAGGGTGATGTTTAGGGTGAGGATGAGTGTTAGGGTGAGTTTGAGGATTCGGGTGAGTGTGAGTGTTCGGGAGTGGGTGAGGGTTGGGGTTTGGGTGAGGGTTAGGTTTCGGCTGAGTGTTAGGGTGACGGTGAGGTTTAGGGTGATTGTGAGGTTGAGGTTTAGGGTTAGCGTTAGGGTTAGGATGAGGGTTACGGTGAGGTTTAGGGTTAGGGTGAGGGTAAGGGTTAGGGTGATATTTAGGGTGATGGTGAGGGTTATGGTGAGGGTGTTGGTTAGGGTTAGGATTAGGATTAGCTTAGTGTGAGGGTGAGGGTTAGGTTTAGGATTAGGGTAAGGTTTAGGTTTAGGGTGAGAGTAAGTGTGAGGGTGAGGATTCAGGTGAGGTTGAGTGTTAGGGTGTGGGTGAGAGTTAGGATTAGGGTGAGGGTTAGGGTGAGGGTGAGCGTTAGGATATGGGTGAGGGTGTGTTTGAGGGTTAGGGTTACGGTTAGGTTTATGATGAGGGTTAGGATTAGGGTTAGGGTTAAGGTGAGGGTTAGTGTGAGGGGTATGGTTAGGGTTAGGTTGAGGGTTAGGGTTAGTTTGAGGGTCAGAGATAGGGTTAGGGTTAGGGTTAGTGTGAGGATAAGGGTTAGGGTGAAGGTTAGGTTGAGGTTGAGGGTAAGGGTTAGCGTTAGCGTTAGGGTGAGGTTTAGGGTGAGGGTTAGGTTTAGGGTTAAGGTGAGGGTTAGGGTTAGGTTCAGGGTTAGGGTTACACTTAGGGTTAAGTTTAGGGTTAGGTTCAGGATTAGGTTTAGTGTGATTGTGAGGGTTAGGTTTAGGATTAGGGTAAGGGTTAGGGTTAGGGTGAGAGTAAGTGTGAGGGTGAGGATTCAGGTGAGGTTGAGTGTTAGGGTGTGAGTGAGAGTTAGGGTTAGGGTGAGGATTAGAGTTAGGGTTAGGGTTAGGTTTATGGTGAGTTTAAGGGTTAGGGTGAGGTTTAGGGTGAGGGTTAGTGTTAGGGTGAGGGTTAGGGTGGGTTTAGGGTGAGGGTGAGGGTTAGTGTTAGGTTAGGGTGAGATTTAGGTGAGTGTGAGGGTGAGGGATAGAATTAGGATTAAGTTTAGGGTTAGAGTTAGGGTGAGGGTGAGGGTTAGGTTTTGGATTAGAGTTAGGGTGATAGTTAGGGTGAGGTTCAGTGTTAGTATTAGGGTTAGGGTTAGGGTGAGTGTACGGGTGAATATTAGGGTTAGAGTTAGTGTTATGTTTTGGTTTAGTGGGTGGATAAGTGTTAGGGTGAGGGTTCGGTTGAGGGTGCGGATTAGGGAGAGTTTGAGGGTTAGGGTTAGGGTGATCATTAGGGTGAGGGTTAGCGTTAGGGAGGAGGGTTAGGCTTAGGGTGAGGGTTATGGTGAGGGTTAGGGTTAGGGTTAGAATGAGGGTTAGGGTGAGGGTTAAGGTTAAATTTAGGATTAGGGTGAGGGTGAGGGTTAGTGTTAGGGTTAGGGTGAGGGTTAAGTTTAGGATGCGGGTTAGGGTGATGGTGAGTGTTAGGTGAGGTTAAGGATGAGGGTGAGTTTTAGGGTTAGGGTTAGAGTTATTGTAAGGGTTAGGGTTAGGGTCAGGCTAAGGATGAGTGTGATTCTTAGGGTTAGGTTTAGGGTTAAGGATAGTGTGAGGGTGGGGGTGAAAGGTAGGTTTAGGATTAGGGTTAGGTTTAGGGTTAGGTTGAGGGGGAGGCGAAGGTGAGGGTGAAGTTTAGGTTTAGGGTTAGGGTTAGGGTTAGGTGAGGGCTAGGGTGAGGGTGAAGTTTAGGGTGAGGGAGAGGGTTTCGGTTATGTAAGGGTTATGGTTATTGTCAGGGTGAGGATTAGGTTGAGGGTGAGGGTTAGTGTGAGGGTTAGGGTTAGGGTGAGTGAAAGGTTTAGCGTTTTGGTGAGGGTTAGGGTTAGGGTGAGTTTTAGTGTGAGGGTGAGGGTTAGGCTTAGTTTGAGGTTTAGGGTTAGGGTGATGGTTAGGGTGAGGATTAGTATTAGGGTGAAGCTTAGGGTGAGGGTGAGGGTTAGGGTTGCGGATAGGTTTAGGATGAGGGTTAGGATTAGGGTTAGGGTTAGGGTGAGTATTAGTGTGAGGGGTATGGTTAGGTTAGAGTGAGTGTTAGGGTTAGTTTGAGGGTCAGAGTTAGGGTTAGGGTTAGGGTTAGTGTGAGGACAAGGGTTAGGGTGAAGGTTAGTTTGAGGTTGAGGTTTAGGGTTAGCGTTAGCGTTAGGGTGTGGTTTAGGGTGAGGGTTAGGTTTAGGGTTAAGGTGAGGGTTAGGGTTAGGGTGAGGGTTAGGGTAGGCTTACGGTTAGGGTTAGGGTTATTGTTAGGGTTAGTTTTAGGGTTAGGGTGAGACTGAGGGTGAGGGTTAGCGTTAAGGTTATTGTTAGGTTTAGTGTGAGGGTGGGGATGAGCGATATGTTTAGGATTAGTGTTAGGGTTAGGGTTAAGCTGACATGAGGTTGAGGGTGAGGGTGAGGTTTAGGGTTAGGGTTAGGGTTAGGGTGAGGGTGAGGGTGAGGGTGAGGTTGAGATTTAGGGTGAGGGTGAGGGTTTCGGTTAGGTAAGGGTTAGGGATATTGTAAGGGTGAGTATTAGGTTGAGTGTGAGGGTTAGGGTTCGGATGAGTGTTAGGGTTAGGGTTTTGGTTAGGGTTAGGTTTAGGTTGAAGTTTAGGGTGAGGGTGAGGGTTAGGGTGAGGGTGAGGTTGAGCGTTAGGCTGTAGGTGAGGCTTAGGGTTACGGTGAGGTTTTTAGGGTGACGGTGATGTTTAGGGTTACTGTGAGGGTTAGGGTTAGGTTTAGGATGAGTGTTAGTTTTAGGGTTATGTGGAGGGTTAGTGTGAGGGTTAGGATTAGGGTTAGGGTGAGGTTTAGGGTTAGTGTGAGGGTTAGGGTTAGGGTT
This sequence comes from Dipodomys merriami, assembly GCF_024711535.1. Lineage (NCBI taxonomy): Eukaryota > Metazoa > Chordata > Mammalia > Rodentia > Heteromyidae > Dipodomys > Dipodomys merriami. Next base: position 12,313,013 of record NW_027203715.1, on the reverse strand, counting down.
AGGTTTAGGTTGAGGGTAAGGGTTAGGGTGAGTGTTAGGTTGATGGTGAGGGTTAGGGTGAAGGTGAGGGTTAGGGATATGGTTAGGCTTAGGGTGAGGTTTAGGTTTAGGGTGAGAGTGAGGGTCAGGGTCAGAGTTAGGTTTCAGGAGATTGTTAGGGTTAGGATTAAGGTGAGGGTGAGGGTGAGGGTTAGGTTGAAGGTGATGGTGAGGGTTAGTGTGAGGGTGAGGGTTAGTTTTAGGGTGAGGGTAGGGTTATGATTAAGGTTAGGGTGAGGGTGAGGGTGAGGGTTGGAGTGAGGGAATGGTGAGGTTGAGGGTGAGGGTGATGGTTAGTGTTTGGGTGAGGGTTAGGTTTAGGGTTAGTGTTAAGTATAGGGTGAGGGTTAGGGTTAGTGTTTGGGTTAGGATGAGGGTTTGGGTTAGGGTTAGTGTGAGGGTAAGTGTTAGGGTGAGGGTGAGGGTTAGGGTTAGGATTAGGGTTAGGTTTAGGGTGAGGGTTATGGATAGGTTTAAAGTTAGGGTGAGGCTTTTGTTTAATGTTAGGTTTAGAGTTAGGTTGAGGGTGAGGGTGAGGGTTAGGATTTGGATTAGGTTCAGGATTAGATTTATGCTGAGGGTGAGGGTGAGTTTGAGGGTGAGGGTTAGGGTGAGGGTGAGTGTTAGGGTGAGGTTGAGGGTGACGGTGAGGGTTTCAGTTAGGTAAGGTTTAGGATTAGGGTTATGGTGAGGATTACGATGAGGGTTAGGGTTAGGTTGAGGGTTAGAGTTAGGGTGAGGGTTAGGGTTAGGGTGAGGGTGAGGGTTAGAATGAGGATTAAGCTGAGGGTTAGGGTTAGGGTGAGAGCTAGGTTGAGGGTGAGGGTTAGGGTGAGGGTGGGGTCAGGGTGAGAGTTAGGGTTAGGGTGAGGGTCAGGATTAGGGATAGTTTTATTGTGAGGGTTAGTGTGAGGGGTAGGGTTAGGGTTAGGGTGAAGGTTAGGGTTAGCGTTAGGGTTAGTGTGAGGGTTAGGGGCAGGGTTAGGGTTAGGGTGAGGTTTAGGTTGAGGGTGAGGGTTAGGGTTAGGTTTAGGTGGAGAGTTGGGGTTAGGGGTAGTGTTAGGGTGAGGGTTAGCTTGAGGGTGAGGGTTAGGGTTAGGGTGAGGGATAGGGTTAGGATTAGTTTTATGGTGAGTTTTAGCGTTAGGGTTAGTGTTAGGGTGAAGGTTAGGTTTAGGATTAGGGTTTAGGTTAGTTAAGGCTTAGGGTTAGGGTTTTGGTGAGGGTGACGGTGAGGGTTACGTTAGGGTTAGGGTTAGGTTTAGGGTGATGGTGGGGGTGAGGGGTATGTTTATGATTAAGGTTAGGGTTAGGCTGAGGGGGATGGGAGTGTGATGGTGAGGTTTAGGTTTAGTGTTAGGTTTAGGGTTACGGTGAGGTCTAGGTTGGGGGGTGAGGGTTAGGGTGAGTGTTAGGGTGAGGGTGAGGGTTTCGGTTAGTTAAGGGTTAGGGTTATTGTTAGGGTGAGGATTAGTTGAGTGTGAGGGTTAGTGTGAGGGTTAGGTTTTGGGTGAGGGTTCGGGTTAGGGTTTTTGGTGACAGTTAGGGTTATGGTGAGGTTTAGGGTGAGGGAGATGCTTAGTGTGAGGGTTAGGGTTCGGGTGAGGTTGAGCGTTAAGGTGTGGGTGAGGGTAAGGTATAGGGTGAGGGTTAGTTTGAGGGTAAGGGCTAGGGGGAGGGTTAGGGGAGGGTAAGGTTTAGGGTTAACATTAGGTTTAGGGTGAGTGTTAGGGTGAGGGTTCGGGTTAGGGTTAGGGATAGGTTTAGGGTGAGGGTTAGGGTTAGGGTTAGGGTGAGGAATAGGGTGAGGGTGAGGGTTAGGTTGAGGGTTAGGGTTAGGGTGAGGTTTAGGGTTAGGGTTAGATTGAGGGTTAGGGTTAGGGTGAGGTTTAGGGTGAGGCTGAGGGTTAGGGTGAGGGTGAGGGTGAGGTTTCGGGTGAGGGTAAGGGCTAGGGTTTGGGTTAGGTTTAGGGTGAGGGTTAGGGTGACGTTGAGGGTTAGGGTGAGTGTGAGGGTTAGGTTTAGGGTTAGGGTGAGTGTTAGTGTTAGAGTTAGGGTTAGGGTGAGGGTTAGGTTGAGGGTTAGGGTTAGGTTTAAGTTGAAGGTTAGTGTTAGTGTGAGGGTTAGAGTTAGGGTTAGTGTGAGGTTAAAGTTTAGGGTGAGTGTGAGGGTTAGGTTAAGGGTTAGGGTGAGGGTGAGGTCTTGGGTGAGGGTGTGTGTTAGTCTGAAAGTGAGGGTGAGGGTGTGGGTTTCGGTTATGTAAAGGTTATGCTTATTTTTAGGGTAAGGATTAAGTTGACGGTGAGGGTTAATGTGAAGGTTAGTGTTAGGGTGAGGGTTAGGGTTCAGATGAGGGTGAGGGTTAGTGTGTGTGTGAGGGTTAGGGTTAGGGTGAGGTTTAGGGTGACAGTGAGGGTTAGGGTGAGTGGGAAGGTTAAGGTTAGGTTTTGGGTGAGGGTTAGGCTGAGGGTTAGAGTGAGGGTGAGGCTTAGGGTGAGAGGTAGGGTTACTGTTAGGGTGAGGGTTAGAGTTTGTGTGGGGGCTAGGGTTGGGGTTAGGGTTAGGGTTAGTGTGAGGATAAGGGTTAGGTTGAGGGTTAGGGTAAGGGTTAGGGTAAGCGTTAGGATTAGGGTGAGGGTTGGGGTCAGTGTTAGAGTTAGGGTTAGTGTTAGGGTGAGGGTAAGGGTTAGGGTTAGTGTTAAGGTAAGGTTTAGGGTTAGGGTGAGGGTTTGGGTAAGGGTTAGGAATAGGAAGAGTGTGAGGGTGAGGGTTAGGGTAAAGATTAGGGTGAGTGTGAGGGTTAGGGTGAGGGTTAGAGTGAGGGTGAGGCTTAGGGTGAGAGGTAGGGTTAGTGTTAGGGTGAGGGTTAGAGTTAGTGTGGTGTTTAGGGTTGAGTTTAGGGTTAGGGTTAGTGTGAGGATAAGGGTTAGGGTGAGGGTTAGGGGTGAGGGTTAGGGTAAGCGTTAGGGTTGGGGTGAGGGTTAGGTTGAGTGTGAGAGTTTGGGTTAGTGTTAGGGTGAGGGTAAGGGTTAGGTATAGTGTTAGGGTAAGGTTTAGGGTTACGGTGAGTGTTAGGGTAAGGGTTAGGGATAGGATGAGTGTGAGAGTGAGGGTTAGGTTAAGGATTAGGGTTAGAGTGAGTGTTAGGGTTTCGTTTAGGGTTAGTGTTAGGGATAGGGTTAGAGTGAGGATGTGGGTAAGGATGAGGGTTAGGGTTAGGGTTATGTTTACGGTTAGTGTGAGGGTGAGGTTGAGTTTTATTGTTTGGATTATGTTTAGGTTTAGGGTTAGGCTGAGGAGAGGGTGAGGGTGAGGGTTGAGGGTTAGGTTTAGTGTGAGGGTTAGGGTTAGGCTTAGTGTTAGAGTGAGGGTAAGGATTAGGGTGCGGTTTAGGGTGAGGGTGAGGGTTAGGTTTAGCATTAGGGTTAGGGTTAGTGTGAAGGTAAGGGTGAGGTGAGGGTTTCGGTTAGGTAAGGGTTATGGATAGGTTAGGGTGAGTAATAGTTTGAGGGTGAGGGTTAGATTGAGGGTTATGTTTAGGGTGAGGGATAGCGTTAGGCTTAAGGGTAGAGTTATGTTTAGCGTGATATTTAAGGTGAGAGTGAGGGTTAAGGTCAGGGTGAGGGTTAGGGTTAGGGTTAGATTTAGGATTCGGGTTAGGGTGAATGTTAGGGTGAGGGTAAGGGTTTGGGTGAGGGTGAATTTTAGGGTGTGGGTGTGGGTTAGATTTAGGGCGAGGATTAGTGTTAGGGTTGGGATTCTGGTGAGGGAAAAGATTAGGGTTAGAATTAGGGATAGGGTGAGGATTAGTGTTAGTGTGAGGGTTAGGTTTAGGGTTAGGTTGAGAATTAGGTTTAGTGTGATGTTTATGGTGAGAGTGAGTGTTAGGGTGAGGGTGAGGTGAGGGTTAGGGTTCAGGTGAAGGTGAGGTTCAGGGTGAGGGTTAGGGTTATGGTCAGGCTTAGGGTTAAGGTAAGGGTGAGGGTTACGTTTAGGGTGAGGGTTAGGGTTAGGGTTTGGGTTAGGGTTAGGGTGAGAGTTAGGGTTTCGGTTAGGGTTAGGGATAGGTTTAGGGTGAGGCTTAGGGTTAGGGTTAGGCTTAGGGTTAGGGTGAGGGTAAGGGTTAATATTAGGGTTAGTGTGAGGGTTAAGGTTAGGGTGAGGGCTAAGGTGAGGTTGAGGGTTAGGGTGAGGGTGAGGGTTTTAGGTAGGTAAGGGTTAGGGTTAGGGTTAGGGTGAGGATTAGGATGAGGTTGAGGGTTAAGTTGAGGTTTAGGGTTAGGGTTAGCTTTAGGGTGAGGATTACAGTTAGGGTTAGGATTATGGTGAGGGTAAGTATTCGGGTGAGGTTTAGGGTGAGGTTGAGGTTCAGGGTTAGCGTTAGGGTAAGGGTGAGGGTTAGTGTGAGGGTTAGGGTAAATTTTAGGATTAGGGTGAGTGTTAGAGGTAGGGTTAGGGTGAGGGTTAGGGTTAGGTTTAGGGTGAGTGTAATAGTTAGGGTGCGGGTTAGGGTGAGGTTGAGAGTTAGGGTTATAATTAGGGTTAGGTTGAGGGTGAGGTTTAGTGTGAGGGTCAGGATTCGTTTTATGGATAGGGTGATGATTAGGGTTAGTGTGAGGGATAGGGTTAGGTTTAGGGTTAAGGTTAGCATTAGGGTGAGGATAAGGGTTAGGGTGAGGCTTAGCTTGAGGTTCATGGTTTGCTTTAGCGTTACGGTTAGGGTGAGCGTTAGGGTGAGGGTTAGGTTTAGCATGAGGTTTAGGCTTAGGGCTAGGGTGAGGGTTACGGTTAGGGTGTGATTATGGTGAGAGTGAGTGTTAGGTTGAGGGTGAGGTTGAGGGTTAGGTTTAGGTTTAGGGTTAAGGTTAGGGTTAGGTTGAGAGTGAGGGTGAGGGTGAGAGTTAGGGTTCGGGTGCAGATGAGGGTGAGGGTGAGGGTTAGTTTGAGTGTCAGGGTGATGGTTAGGGTTACGGTGAGGGTGAGCATTAGTGATAGGGTTAGGGTGAGTTTTAAGGTTAGGGTGAGGGTTAAGGTTTGGACTCGTGTTCGGCTGAGGGTGAGGCGTAGGGTGAGGGTGAGGGTGAGGTTTTTGTTTAGGTCAGGTTTGGGGTTAGGGTTATGGTGAGGATTAGCGTGATGGTGAGGTTTAGCTTGAGGGTTGGGGTTTCGGTGAAGGTTAGGGTGAGGGTTAGGGTTAGGGTTATGGTTAGAGTTAGGGTGAGGGTTAGTGTGAGGGTTAGGGTAAGGGTTAGGTTTATTAAAGTCAGGGTGTGTGCTAGGTTGAGGGTGAGGTTTTTGCTGAGGGTGAGGGTGAGGGTTTCGATTAGGTAAGGTTTAGGGTTAGAGTTATGGTGAGGATTAGAGTGAGGGTGAGGTTTAGGTTGAGGGTTAGTTTAAGGGTGAGGGTTAGGGTTAGTCTTAGGTTGAGGGTTAGGGTTAGGGTAATGTTTCTGGTGAGGTTGAGTGTTAGGTTGAGGGTTTGGTTTCGGGTGAGGTTGAGGGTTATGTATAGCGTTAGGTTAAGGATGAGAGTTAGGGTTAGATTGTGTTTATGTTGAGGGTGAGGGTTAGGGTGAAGGTGAGGTTGAGGGTTAGGTTTAGGGTTAGGGTTAGGATTAGGGATAGGGTGAGAGTGATGGTGAGCGTGAGGGTTAGGTTTCATGTGAGGGTGAGGGTGAGGGTTAGGGTGAGGGTCAGAGTTAGTGTTACGGTTTGGGTGAGGGTGAGGGTTAATGTTAGGGTGAAGGTGAGGGTTTTGGTTAGGTTAGGGTTCTGGTGAGGATTAGCATGATGGTGAGGTTTAGGTTGAGGGTTAGGGTTACAGTGAGGGTTAGGGTGAGGGTGAGGGTTAGGGTTAGGCTTAGGGTGACCGTTAGGGTTAGAGTTAGGGTTAGGGTGAGGGTTAGGGTGAGGGGTAGGGTTAGGTTTAGGATCAAGGTTAGGGTTAGTGTGATGGTTAGGGTTAGGATTAGTGTGAGGTTAAAGTTTAGGGTGTGCGTGAGGGTTAGGGTTAGAGTTAGGGTTAGGGTGAGGTCTAGGGTCAGGTTGAGTGTTAGTTTGAGAGTGAGGGTGAGTGTTTAGGTTAGGTAAAGGTTAGGTTTATTGTTAGGGTGAGGATTAAGTTGAAGGTGAGGGTTAGTGTGAGGGTTAGGGTTAGGGTGAGGGTTAGGGTTCTGATGAGGGTGAGGGTTAGTGTGTGTGTGAGGGTTAGGGTGACAGTTAGGGTTAGGGTGACAATGAGTGTTAGGGTGAGTGTGAGGGTTAGGCTTAGGTTTCGGGTGAGGGTTCGGGTTAGGGTTAGAATGAGGTTGAGGCTTAGGGTGTGGAGTAGGGTTAGTGTTAGTGTGAGGTTCAGAGTTAGTGTGGGGGTTAGGGTTGGGGTTAGGTTTAGTTTTAGTGTGAGGATAAGGGTTAGGGTGAGGGTTAGGGTAAGGGTTAGGGTTAGGGTGAGGGTTAGGGTGAGTGTTAGGGTTAGGGTTAGTGTTAGGGTGAGGGTAAGCGTTAGGGTTAGTGTTAAGGTAAGTTTTAGGGTTAGGGTGAGGGTTGGGGTAAGGGTAAAGGATAGGGTGAGTGTGAGGCGAGGGTTAGGGTTATGGTTAGTTTGAGGGTTAGGGTTAGGGATAGGTTTAGGTTAAGGTTTAGGGTTACAGTGATTGTTAGGTTTTGGTTTAGGGTGAGTGTTAGGGTTAGGGTTACGGTGAGGGTGTGGGTAAGGATGAGGGTTAGGGTTAGGGTTATGTTTACGGTTAGTGTGAGGTTGAGGTTGAGGGTTAGGGTTTGGGTTATGTTTAGGTTTAGGGTTAGGCTGAGGGAGAGGGTGAGGGTGAGTGTGAGGTTTAGGTTTAGTGTGAGGGTTAGGGTTAGGCTTAAGTTTAGGGTGAGGGTAAAGATTAGGGTGTGGTTTAGGGTGGGGGTGAGGGTTAGGTTTAGCATTAGGGTTAGTGTTAGGGTGATGGTTAGTATTAGGGTTAGGATTAGGGTCAGGGTGAGGGTGAGGATTAGGGTTAGGTTTAGGTTGAGGGTTAACTTTAGGGATTGGGTTAGGGTGAGGGTGAGGGTGAGATGAGGGCTTCGGTTATATAAGTTTTATGGTTGGGTTAGGGTGAGTAATAGTTTGAGGGTGAGGGTTAGATTGAGGGTTAGGGTTAGGGTGAGGGTTAGGGTTAGGCTTAAGGTGAGAGTTAGGTTTAGCGTGATGTTTAGGGTGCGAGTGAGTGTTAAGGTGAGTGTGAGGGTTAGCGTTAGGGTTAGGTTTAGGATTAGTGTTAGGGTTAGGGTGAGGGTGATGGTGAGGTTTAGGTTTAGGATTAGGGTTAGGGTTAAGGTGAAAGTTAGGGTGATTGTAAGGGTTTGGGTGAGGGTGAATTTTAGCGTGTGTGAGGGTTAGATTTAGGGCGAGGATTAGGGTTAGGGTTAGGTTTATGGTGAGGGAAAGGATTAGGGTTAGAATTAGGGATAGGTTGAGGATTAATGTTAGTGTGAGGGTTAGGTTTAGGGTTAGGTTGAGGATTAGGTTTAGTGTGATGTTTATGGTGAGAGCGAGTGTTAGGGTGAGGGTGAGGATGAGTGTTAGGTTTAGGGTTAGGGTTAGGTTTAGGTTTAGGGTGAGAGTGAGGGTGAGGTGAGGGTTAGGGTTCGGGTTCGGGTGAGGTTCAGGGTGAGGGTTAGGGTGAGGGTCAGGCATAGGATTAGGGTAAGGGTGAGCATTACGTTTAGGGTGAGGGTTAGGGTGAGGTTTAGGTTTAGTTTCATATTTAGAGTGAAGTTGAGGTTTAGGGTGAGTGTGAGGGTTCAGATGAGGGTGAGGGTATGGGTTTGCGTGAGGGTTGGGGTGAGAGTGTAGTTTAGGGTTAGCGTTAGTGTTAGGGTGAGGGTTAGGGTTAGGGTTAGTTTTAGGGTGAGGGTGAGGTTTAGGGTTAGGATTAGGGTGAGGGTTAGGTTTAGGGTTACGGTGAGTTTTAGGGTTAGGGTTAGGTTGAGGGTTAGGGTAAGGGTTAGGTTTAGGGTGAGGGTTAGGGTGAGGGTGAGGGTGAGGATGAGGGTTAGGATTATGTTTAGGGTTAGTCTGAAATTGAGGGTTAGGGATAGGGTTAGGCTGAGGGTGAGGGTTAGGATTAGGGTGAGGATAGGATTAGGGTGAGGGCTAGGGTGAGGGTGAGGGTTACACTGAGGGTGGAAGTGAGGGTGAGGGTGAGGATTAGGGAGACGGTTAGGGTTTGGGTTAGGGTGAGGGTTGCGGTTAGGGTGATGTTTAGGGTGAGAGTGAGGGTTAGGGTGAGTGTGAGGTTTGGGTGGGGGTGAGGGTTAGTGTGTGGGTGAGGGTTAGGCTGAGGGTTAGGGTTAGGGTTAGGGTGAGGGTTAGGTTTAGGATGATATTTAATGTGAAGTTGAGGGTTAGAGTGAGTGTGAGGATTCAGATGAGGGTGAGATTAAGGGTTTGCGTGAGGGTTAGGGTTAGGGTGAGGGTTAGGTTGAGAGTGAGGTTTAATGTTAGCAAAAGGCTCAGGGTGAGCGTTAGGGTGAGGGTTAGTGTTAGGGTTAGGTTTAATGGGAGGGTGAGTGTTAGGGTTAGGATTAGGGTGAAGGTTAGGGTTAGGTTGAGGTTTAGGGTGAGTGTTAGGCTGAGAGTGAGGGTTAGGGTGAGTGTGAGGGTTGGGATTAGAGTGAGGGTTAGGGTTAGTTTTAGGGTTAGGGTGAGGGCTAGGGTGAAGGTGAGGTTTAGTGTTAGGGTTAGGGTTAGCTTTAGGGTGAGGGTGAGGGTTAGGGTTAGGAATCGTTTTATGGTTCTTATTAGGGTTAGGGTTAGGTTGAGGGTTAGGGTTAGGATGAGGGTGAGCATTAGGTTTAGGGTTAGGGTGAGGGTTAGGGTTAGGGTTAAGGTTAGGGTGAGGGTTAGGTTTAGGTTTATGGTTAAGGTTATAGTTAGGGTTAGGTTTTAGCGGTAGTGTTAGGGTGAGGTTGAGGGTGAGGGTTAGTGTTAGGGTGAGGGTTAGGTTTAGGGTGAGGGCTATTGTGATTGTGTTAGCATGAGGGTGAGGGTGAAGTTGAGGGTGAGTGTGAGTGTGAGGTTTAGAGTGATTGTTATCATTAGGGTTAGGTTGAGGGTTACGGTTAGAGTGATGTTTAGGGTGAGGGTGAGGGGTAGTGTGAGTGTGAGGGCTCAGGTGAGGGTGAGGGTTAGGGTGTGGTGAGGGTTAGGTTAAGGGTTAGGTTAGGGTTAGGGTTAGGGTGAGGATTAGGGTTAAAGTGAGATTTTAGTTGAGGGTGAGGGTTAGGGTTAGCGTTAGTATTATGGTGAGGTTTAGGTTGATTGTTAGGGTTAGATTTAGGGTTAATGTTAGGGTGAGGGTTAGGGTTAGGGTTATGGTGAGGGTTAGGTTTAGGGTGAGTTTTAGGGATAGAGTTAGGGTTAGGGTGAGGATGAGGTTGAGGGTTAGGGTTAGGGTTAGGGTTAGAGTTAGTGTGAGGGTGAGTGTGACGGTTAGGGTGTGCGTGGGGGTTAGGTTTATGGTGAGGTTTAGGGTGTGGGTGAGAGTTAGGGATAGCATTAGGTTTAGGGTAAGGGTTAGGGTGAGGGTTAGGGTTATGGTTAGTGTTAGTGTGAGGGTTAGGGTTAGGTTGAGGTTTAGGGATAGAGTTAGGGTTAGTGTGATGGTGAGGTTGAGGGTTAGGGTTAGTGTTAAGGTTAGAGTTAATGTGAGGGTGAGGGTGAGGGTTAGGTTTAGGATTAGGATTAGGGTTATTGTTAGGCTGATGTTGAGGGTGAGGGTGATGGTGAGGTTTGTGGTTAGGGTGAGGGTTAGAGGTAGGGTTAGGTTTAGGTTTAGGATTGGGCTGAGGGTGAGGATGAGGGTGACGTTGAGGGTTAGGGTTAGGCTTAGTGTTAGTGTGAGGGTTAGGGTTAGGTTTAGGTTTAGGGTTAGGGTTAGGTTGAGGGTTAGGGTTAGGGTTAGGGTTAGGGTGAGGGTTAGGGTTAAGGTGAGATTTACGTTGAGGGTGAGGTTTACGGTAAGCGTTAGTATTATGGTGAGGTTTAGGGTGAGTGTTAGGGTTAGATTTAGGTTTAATGTTAGGGTGAGGGTTAGGGTTAGGGTTATTGTGAGTGTTAGGTTTAAGGTGAGGTTTAGGAATAGAGTTAGGGTTAGGGTGAGGATGAGGTTGAGGGTTAGGGTTATGGTTAGGGTTAGAGTTAGTGTGAGGGTGAGGGTGACGGTTAGGGTGTGTTTGGGGGTTAGGTTTATGGTGAGGTTTAGGGTGTGGGTGAGAGTTAGTGTTAGCATTACGTTTAGGGTAAGGGTTAGGGTGAGGGTTAGGGTTAGGGTTAGTGTTAGTGTGAGGGTTAGGTTTAGGGTGAGGTTTAGGGATTGAGTTAGGGTTAGTGTGATGGTGAGGGTGAGTGTTAGGGTTAGGGTTAAGGTTAGAGTTAATGTGAGGGTGAGGGTGAGGGTTAGGGTTAGGATTAGGATTAGGGTTATTGTTAGGCTGATGGTGAGGGTGAGGTTGAGGGTGAGGTTTATGGTTAGATTGAGGGTTAGAGGTAGGGTTAGGTTTAGGGTTAGGATTAGGCTGAGGGTGAGGATGAGGGTGACGGTGAGGGTTAGGGTTAGGCTTAGTGTTAGTGTGAGGGTTAGGGTTAGGTTTAGGTTTAATGTTAGGGTGAGGGTTAGTGTTAGGGTTAGGGTTAGTTTGAGGGTGAGGATGAGGGTGAGTGTTAGAGTTGGTATTAGGTTTAGGGTGTTAGGGTGAGGGTGAGGTTTAGGGTGAGGGTGAGTGTTAGGGTTAGGGTGATTGTTAGGCTTAGGTGTAGGGTTAGAGTTAGGGTGAGCGTGAGGTTTAAGGTTAGTTTTAGGGTTAGGGTTATTGTTAGGCTTATGGTTAGTGTGAGGGTTAAGGTTAGGGTGATGGTGAGGGTTATAGTTAGGGTGAGAGTTAGGGTTAGGGTGACTGAGAGGGTTAGGGTTACTGAGAGGGTTAGGGTTAGGGTTAGGGTTATGGTGAGAGTAAGGGTTAGTGTGAGGGTTAAGGTGAGGGTGATGGTTAGGTTTATCGTTAGGGTCAGGGTGAGGGTTAGGGTGAGGGTTAGGGTTAGGGTTAGGGTTATGGTGAGGGTAAGGGTTAGGTCAGGTTTAGGGTGAGGGTGAGGGTTAGGGTTATGGTGAGGTTAAGGGTTAGGGTGAGGGTTAGGGAGTGGATGAGGGTTAGGGTTAGCATTAGGGGTAGGGTGAGTGTGAGGTTTAGGGTGAGTTGTAGGGTTAGGGTTAGGTTGAGGGTTAGGTTTAGTGTGAGTGTTACGGTTAGGCTTAGGTTTAGGGTGAGGGTAAGGATTAGGGTGTGGTTTAGGGTGAGGGTGAAGGTTAGGTTTAGCATTAGGTTTAGGGTTAGGGTGAGGGTTAGGATTAGGTTTAGGGTTAGGGTGAGGGTGAGGGTGAGGAGTAGGGTTAGGGTTAGGTTGAGGTTTAGGGTTAGGGTTTGGGTTAGGGTGAGGGTGAGGGTGAGGTCAGGGTTTCGGTTAGGTAAGGGGTAATATTAGGTTAGGGTGAGGATTAGGTTGAGGTTGATGGTTGGATTGAGGGTTATGGTTAGGGTGAGGGTTAGGGTTAGGCTTAATTTGTGGGTTAGGTTTAGCGTTATGTTTAGGATGAGAGTGAGGGTTAAGGTGAGGGTGAGGGTTAGGGTTAGGGTTATGGTTAGGGTGAGGGTGATGGTGAGGGTTAGGTTTAGAATTAGGGTTAGGGTTAGGGTGAATATTAGGGTGAGGGTAAGGGTTTGGGTGAGGGTTAATTTTGGGGTGTGGTTGATGGTTAGGTTTATGTTGAGGATTAGGGTTAGGGTTAGGTTTATGGTGAGGGAAAGGATTAGGTTTAGAATTAGGGATAGGGTGAGGATTAGTGTTAGTGTGAGGGTTAGGGTTAGGGTTACGGTTAGTGTGAGGATGAGGGTTAGGGTGAGGGTTAGAAGGAGGTTGAGAGTTAGGGTTAGCATTAGGGTTAGGGTTAGGGATAGGGTGAGGATTAGGGTTAGTGTGAGGGTTATGGTTAGGGTTAATATTAGTTTTATTGTGAGGTTAAGGCTTAAAATGAGGGTTATGTTGAGGGTTGAGGGTTAGGGTTAGTGTTACGGTTAAGGTGAGCGTTAGTTTGAGGGTTAGGGTTAGGGTGAGTTTTAGGGTTAGGGTTAGGTTGAGGATTAGGTTTAGTGTGATGTTTATGGTGAGCGTGAGTGTTAGGGTGAGGGTGAGTTTTAGGGTTCGGGTGAGGGTTAAGTTCAGGGTGAATGTTAGGGTGAGGGTCAGGGTTAGGGTTAGGCTTAGGGTGAGTGTTAGGTTTATGGTGACGTTTAGAGTTAGGGTTTGGGTTAGGGTTAGGGTGAGAGTTAGGGTGACCGTTAGGGTTAGGGTTATGTTTAGGGGGAGGGTTAGGTTTAGGGTTAGGTTTAGGGTGAGGCTGAGGGATATTGTTAGGTTTAGTGTGATGGTTAAAGTTAGGGTGAGGGCTAAGGTGAAGGTGAGGGATAGGGTGATGATGAGTGTTTCACTTAGGTAAAAGTTAGGGATAGAATTAGGGTGAGGATTAGGGTGAGGGTGAGGGTTATGTTGAGGGTTAGGGTTAGGGTTAGGTTTAGGGTGAGGATTAGGGTTAGGGTTAGGGTTATGGTGAGGGTAAGTATTAGCTTGAGATTTAGGGTGAGGTTCAGGTTTAGGGTTAGCGTTTGGGTAAGGGTGAGGGTTAGTGTGAGGGTTAGGGTTGGGGTTAGGATTAGGATGAGGATTAGAGTTAGGGTTAGGGTGAGGTGAGGGTTTCGGTTAGCTAAGGGTTATGTTTAGGTTAGAGTGAGGATTAGGTTGAAGGTGAGGGTTAGATTGAGGGTTAGGGTTAGGGCGAGGGTTCGGGTTAGGCTTAAGGTGAGGATTAGGTTTAGCGTGATGTTTAGGGTGAGGGTGAGGGTTAAGGTGAGGGAAAGGATTAGGGTTAGAATTAGGGATAGGTTGAGGATTAGTGTTAGTGTGAGTGTTAGGGTTAGGGTTAGAGTTAGTGTGAGTATAAGGGTTAGGGTGAGGGTTATGGTGAGGGTGAGGGTTAGGGTTAGCATTAGGGTTACGGTGAGCGTTAGGGTGAGGGTTAAGGTTAGGGTGATGGTTAGGGTTATGTTTAGGTTGAGGATTAGGTTTAGTGTGATGTTTATGGTGAGGGTGAGTGTTCGTGTGAGGGTGAGGATGAGCGTTAGCATTAGGGTTAGGGTTAGGTTTAGCTTTAAGGTGAGCGTGAGGGTGAGGGTGAGTGTTAGGGTTAGCCTTAGGGTGAGGATTAGGGTTAGGGTTAGGGTTATGGTGAGGGTAAGTCTTAGGGTGAGGTTTAGTGTGAGGTTTAGGTTTAGGGTTTGCGTTGGGGTAAGGGTGAGGGTTGGTGTGAGGGTTAGAATTAGGGTTAGGGTTAGGGTAAGGTTTAGATTTAGGGTTAGGTTGAGGGTTAGGGTCTGGGTGAGTGTAAGGGTTAGGTTGTGGGTTAGGGTGAGGTTGAGGGTTAGGGTTATCATTAGGGTTAGGTTTAGGGTGAGGGTTAGGGTGAGGGTTAGGGTTAGGGTGTGTTTATTGTGAGGTTGAGTGTTAGGCTGAGGGTGAGGTTGAGGGTTAGGTTTAGGGTTAAGGTTAGGTTAAGGGTTAGGGTGAGAGTGAGGGTGAGGGCGAAGTTTAGGTTTCGGGTGCGGGTGAGGGTGAGCGTTACTGCTAGGTTTAGGATGAGGGTTAATGTTAGGGTGAGGGTTAAGGTTTGGTTGAGGGCTCGGGTGAGGGCTCAGATTAGGGTGAGGGTGAGTATGAGGGTTTCGTTTAGGTAATGGTTAGCATTAGGGTTATGGTGTTGATTAGCGTGATGGTGAGGTTTAGGTTTAGGGTTAGGGTTATGGGGAGGGTTAGGGTTAAGGTTAGGGTGAGGGTGAGGGTTATGGTTAGGGTGAGGGTGAGGGTTAGTGTGAGGGTCAAGGTTAGGGTTAGGTTTAGGGTGAGGGTGAGGGTTAGTGTTAGGGTTAGGGTGAGGGTTAAGTTTGGGGTGTGGGCTCTATGGTGATGATGAGGTTTATGGTGAGGGTGAGGGTGAGTGTTTCCGTTAGGTAAGGTTTAGGTTTAGGTTTATGGTGAGGATCAGTGTGAGGGTGAGGGTTGAGGTCAGGGTGAGTATTAGGTTTAGTGTTAGGGTTACGGTTATGGTGAGTGTTAGGATTAGGTTTAGGGTTTGGGTTAGGGTTAGTGTGAGGGGTAGGGTTAGGGTTAACGTGAGGGTTAGGGTTAGTGTGAGGGTTAGGGTTAAGTTTAGGATTAAGGTTAGTGTGACGATAAGGGTGAGGGTGAGGGTTAGGTTGAGGGTGAAGATTAGGGTTAGCGTTAGGGTTGGGGTTAGCGTTAGGTTTGGGGTGAGGGTTAGGGTTAGGTTAGAGTGAGGGTTAGGGTTAGGTTGATGTTTAGGGTGAGGCTGAGTGTTAGGGTTCCGGTGAGTGTTCGGGTGAGGGTGAGTGTGATGCTGCGGGTGAGGTTTAGTGTGTGGCTTAGGGTTAGCGTTAGGGTGAGGGTTAGGGTTATGGTGAGGGTTAGGGTTAGGGTTAGTTTGAGCGTTAGGGTTAGGTTGAGGGCTAGGGTGAGGGTGAGGCTTAGGGTGAGGGGTAGAGTTAGGTTTAGGGTGAGGATTAGGTTAGTGTGAGGGTTTGGGTTAGAGTCAGGGGTAGTGTGAGGTTAAAGTTTAGGGTGAGGGTTAAGTTGAGGGTGAGGGTTAGTCTTATCGTTAGGGTTAGTATGAGGGTTAGGGTTAGGATTAGGGTTCTTGTTAGGTTTAGGGTTAGGGTTTGGGTGAAGGTGAGGGTAAGGGTTGGCATTAGAGTTAGGGTTAGTTTTAGGGTGATGGTGGGGGTGAGGTGTAGTTTTAAGGTTAGGGTTAGGGTAAGGCTGAGTGTGAGGGGGAGGGGGAGGGAAGGTTTGGGGTTAAGGTTAGGGTTAGGTGAAGGCTACATTGAGGGTGAGCGTTAGGGAGAGAGTGAGGGTGAAGGTGAGTGTGAGGGTTAGGGATAACTTTAGGGTTAGGGTGAGGGTTAGCTGAGAGTTAGGTTTAGGTTTTGAGTTAGGGTGAGGATGAGGGTTAGGGTTAAGGTTAGGGATATGGTTAGGGTTAGGTTTAGGGTGAGGTTTAGGGTTAGGGTTAGGGTTATGTTGAAGGTGAGGGTAAGTGTTAGGGTGTAGTGGAGTGTTAGTGTTAGCATTAGGGTTAGGGTGAGAGTGAGGGTTAGGGTGAGGCTTAGGGTTAGAGTTAGGTATAGGGTGAGGATTAGGGTTAGTGTGAGGGTTAGGGTTAGGTTTAGTGTGAGGATAAGTGTTAGGGTGAGGGTTAGGGTGCTGGTGAGGGTTAAGGTTAGCATTAGGGTTAGGGTGAGCGTTAAGGTGAGGATTAGTGTTACGATGAGGGTTAGGCTTAGTGTTAGGGTGATGGTTAGGGTTAGGATTAGGGTTAGGGAGAGGGTTAATGATTGGTTAGGGTTAGTGAGGGTTAGTGATTGGGTTAGGGTGAGGGTGAGGGTGAAAGTTAGGGTTTGGGTTAGGTTAAGAGTTAGGGTTAGGTTGAGAGTGAGGGCTAGAATTTGTATTAGGGCTATGGTTAGAGTTAGGGTGAGGGTGAGGTTTAGGGTTGGATTAGATTTAGGGTGCGAATGAGGGTGCGGTTCAATGTTAGGTTTAGGTTTAGGGTTAGGGTGTGTGTTATGGTTAGGTTTAGGGTTAGGGTTAGGATTAGGGTTAGGGTGAATGTTAGGATTAGGGTTAGGGTGGGGTTGAGGGATCGGGTTAGTGTGAGTGTTCGGGTGAGGGTGAGGGTTAGAGTGTGGGTGAGGGTTAGTTTTCAGCTGAGTGTTAGGGTGATGGTGAGGATTAGGGTTAGATTTAGCGTTGGGGTTAGGGTGAGGGTTACGGTGAGAGTTAGTGTTAGGTTGAGTGTTATGGTTAAGGTGAGGGTTCGGGTTAGGTTGATATTTAGGGTGATGGTGAGGGTTAGGGTGAGGGTGATGGTTAGGGTGAGGGTTAGGTTTAGGATTAAGGTTAGGGTTAGGGTTAGGGTGAGTGTAAGGGTGAGGGTGAGGTTTCCTGTGAGGTTGAGTTTTGCGTTTGGGTGAGAGTTATGGTTAGGGTGAAGATTAGGGTTAGGTTTAGGGTTAGGATTGGGTGATTTTAAGGGTTAGGGTGAGGTTTAGGTTGAGGGTGAGGGTTACGGATAGCGTTAGGGTTGGGGTGAGGGTTAGGGTTAGAGTGCGGGTTAGTGTGAGGATTAGGGTTAGGGTGAGAGTGACGGTGAGGGAGAGACTGAGGGTTAGAATTTGGATTAGGATTAGGGTTAAAATTAGGGTGAGGGTGAGGGTTAGGAATAGAGTTAGGGTGAGAGTGAGGGTGAGGTTCAGTGTAAGGATTAGGGTTAGGTTTAGGTTTAGGGTGAGGATATGGGTGAATGTTAGGTTTAGGGTTAGGGTTAGGGTTACTGTGAGTATAAGGGTTAGGGTGAGGTTTAGGGATAGGTTGAGATTTAGGGTTAGGATGATGGTTAGTGTTAGGGTTAAGGTGAGGGTTAGGGTTAGGATGAGGTTTAGGGTGAGGGTTAGGTTTAGGGTTAAGGTTAGAGTGAGGGTTAGGGTGAGGGTTAGGGTTAGGTTTAGGATTAAAGTGAGGGTGAAGGTTAGTGTTAGGGTTAGTGTGAGAGTTAAGGTTAGGATGAAGGCTAGGGTGAGGGTGTTGGTAAGGGTGAGGTTGAGTGTGAGGGTGAGTGTTTCGGTTAGGTAAGGTTTAGGGTTAGGGTTATGATGAGGATTAGGGTGAGGGTGAGGTTTAGGTTGAGGATTAGTTGGAGGTTGAGGTTTAGGGTTAGTTTTAGGGTGAGGGTTAGGGTTAGGGTTAGGCTGAGGGTGAGGGTGAGGGTTAAGGTTAGGTTTAGGGTAAGGGTTAGTGTGAGAGTGAGGGTGAGGGTGTGGGTTTTGGTTTGGTAAGGTTTAGGGTTAGGGTAAGGATTTGGGTGAGGGTGAGGGTTAGGTTGAGGGTTAGGGTTAGGGTTAGGGTGAGGGTGAGGGTGAGGGTGAGGGTGAGTGTTAGGGTGACGTTGAGTGTTAGGGTTAGTTTAGGGTTATTGTGAGGGTTAGGGTGAGGGTTAGTGTGAGGCTTAGGGTTAGGGTGAGGTTGAAGTTTAGGGTGAGTGTTAGGGTGAGGGTTAGGGTTAGGGTTTGTGTTAGGGTGAGAGTGAGGATTAGTGTTAGGGTTAGGGTGAGGGTTAAGGTTAGAGTGAGGGCTAGGGTGTGGCTGAGGTTTAGGGTGAGGGTGAAGGTGAGGGTTTCTGTTAGGTAAGTGTTAGGGTTAGTGTTATGGTGAGGATTAGGATGAGGTTTAGGTTTAGGTTGAGGTTTAGTGTGCGGGTGAGTGTTAGGGTTAGATTTAGGGTGAGGGTTAGGGTTTGGGTGATGTTTAGGGTGAGGGTGAGAGTTAGAGTGAGTTTGAGGGTGAGGGAGAGGGTTATGCTTAGGGTTAGGTTTAGGGTGAGGTTTAGGGTTAGCGTTAGCGTTAGGGTGAGTTTTAGGGTCAGGATTAGGTTTAGGGTGAGGGTTAGGGTTAGGTTTAGAGTGAGGGTTATGGTTAGGGTGAGTGTTAGGGTTAGGATTAGTGTTAGGGTGAGTTTTAGGGTTAGGGTTAGGGTGAGGGTTAGGGTTAGGATTAGTGTTAGGGTTATGGTTATTGTTAGGGTTAGGGTTAGGGTGAGGGTGAGGGTGAGGGTGAGGGTTAGCGTTAAGGTTAGGGTTAGGTTCAGGGTGAGGGTGGGGGTGAGTGTTAGGGTTAGCGTGAGTGTTAAGGTTAGGGTTATGGTGAGGGTTAGGTTCAGAGTGATATTTAGGGTGAGGGTGAATGTTAGGGTGATGGTGATGGTTAGGGTTAGGGTTAGGGTTAAGGTTAGGGTGAGGGATAGGTATAGGATAAGGGTTAGAGTTAGGGTAAAGGTGAGGTAAGGGTTCGTTTGAGGATTCGGTTGAACCTTGAGTGTTAGGGTTTGGGTGAGGGTTAGCATTAGGGTGTATATTAGCGTTAGGGTTAGGGTCAGGGTTTTGGTGAGTGTAACGGTTAGGCTGAGGTTTAGGGTTTAGGATGAGGGTGAAGGTTAGGGTTAGTGTTGGGGTTAGGCTGAGGGTTAGGGTGAGAGTTTGGATTAGGGTTAGGGTGAGGGTGAGTGTGAGGGTGAAGTTGCAGGTTAGGGATAGGGTGAGGGATAGGGTGAGAGTGAGGGTCAGACTTAAGATTAGGGTGAGGGTTAGTTTGAGGGTGATGGTGAGGGTGACGGTGAGGGTGAGGGTTAGGTTTAGGGTAAGGTTTAGTGTTATGGTTAGGGTTAGAGTGAGTGTGAGAGTGAGGCGTAGGGTGAGGGTGATGGTGAGGTTGAGGGTGAGGGTGAGGGTTAGAGTTTGGGTGAGAGTTAGGGTTAGGGTTAGGTTTAAGGTTAGAGTGAGGGTTAGGGTTAGGGTTATGATGACGGTTAGGCTGAGGGTTAGGGTTAGGGTTTTGTTGAGGGTTAGGATTAGGATTAGGGTTAGGGTTAGGGTCAGGTTTAGGGATAGGTTTGTTTAGGGTTAGATTTGGAGTTAGGGTGAGGGTGAGGGTGAGGGTTAGGGTTTGGATTAGGTTTAGTGTTTGGATTAGGCTGAGGGTGAGTTGAGTGTGAGTGTGAGGGTTAGGGTTAAGGTGAGTGTTAGGAATAAGGGTAGGGTTAAGGGTAAGGTGAGGGCTAGTGTTAGGATTAAGTTTAATATGAGGTTTAGGCTGAGGGTTAGGGTTAGGGTTCGTGTGAGGGTAAGGGTTAGGGTTAGGTTTAGGGTAAGGTAAGGTTTAGGGTTAGGGCTTAGTGTTAGGGTCAGGGTTAGGTTGAGGGTTAGTGTTAGGGATAGGGTTAGGTTTATGGTGAGGGTTAGGGTTAGGGTGAGGTTTAGGGCAAGGTGTAGGGTGACGGTGAGGGTTAGGGTGAAGGAGAGGGTTAGAGTTAGGGTTAGAGTGAGGTTTAAGTTTAGTGTGAGGGCTAGTGTGAGGGAGAGGGTTAGGGTGAGGGTGAGGGGAGGGGTAGGGTTAGGATTAGGGTTAGGCTGAAGGTTACGGTTAGTGTGAGGGTGAGGGCTAGTTTTATCATTAGGGTTAGGGTTAGGAATAGGGTTAGGGTGAGTTTGAAGGTGAGGTAGAGATTGAGGTTAGGATTAGGGTTTGGGTTAGGCTAAGGATGGGGTGATTGTGAGGATTAGGTTTAGGGTGAGGGTTAGAGTTAGGGTTAGGGTTAGGGTAAGGTTTACGGTTAGGGTGAGGGTTAGGTTTTGGTTGAGGATTAGGGTGAGGGTGAGGGTTAGGTTGAGGGTTAGGGTTAGGGTTAGGTTTAGGGATAGGTTTAGAGTAAGGTTTAGGGTTAGGGTGATGTTTAGGGTGAGGCTGAGAGTTAGGGTGTGGGTGAGGTTTCAGGTTAGTGTGAGGTTTCGGGTGAGGGTGAGGGTTCGGGTGTGGGTTAGGATTAGGGTTAGGGTGGGGTTAGGGTAACTGTGAGGCTTAGGGAAAGGGTGAGGGTTAGGGTTAATTTTAGGGTGAGTGTTAAAATGAGGGTTAGAGTTAGAGTGAGGGTCAGGTTGAGGGGTAGGGTTAGGGTTAGTGTGAAATTTAGAGTTAGTTTGGGGGTTAGGGTTAGGGTTAGTGTAAGGTTAAAGGTTGGGGTGCAGGTTAGTGTGAGGGTGAGGGTTAGGTTTAAGATTAGGCTTAGGGTTAGGGTTAGGCTGGTGGTGAGGGTGAGGGTTAGGGTGAGGGTGAGGGTGAGGATTGGTTTAGGATTAGGTTTAGGTTTAGTGTTAGGCTTAGGATGAGAGTGAGTGTGAGGTTGCTGGTTAGGATTAGGGTAAGGGTGAGGTTTAGGTTGAGGGTTAGGGTTAGGGTGAGGGTTGGGGTTGGGATTAGGGTGAGGGTTAGGTTTAGCGCGATGTGTAGGTTGAGGGTGAGGTTTAGGGTGAGGTTTTGGGTTTGTGTTCGTGTAAGGGTTTGGTGAGGATGAGGATTAGGGTGTGGGTGAGGGTTAGTGTTCGGGTGAGTTTTAGGGTGATGGTGAGGATTAGGGTGAGTTTGAGGATTAGGGTTAATATTATGGTTAGGGTGAGAGTTAGCATTAGGGTTAGCGTTAAGGTGAGGGGTAGGGGGAGGGGAGGGTTAGGGTTAGGGTGAGGGTTAGTGTTAGTGTGAGGGTTAGTGTTAGTGTGAGGGTTAGGGTTATGTATAGGGTTAGTGTTAGCGTGAGGATAAGGGTTAGGTTGAGGGTGAGGGTTAGGGTTAGCATTAGGGTTAGGGTGTGGTTTAAGGTGAGGGTTAGGTTTAGGGTGAGTGTTAGGGTTAGGGTTAGGGTGAGTGTTATTGTTAGGATTACGGTTAGGGTTAGGGTTAGTGTTATTGTTAGGGTTAGGGTTAGGGTGAGTTTGAGTTTGAGGTTTAGCGTTAGGGTGAGGGTGAGGGTCAGTGTTAGGCTTAGGGTCTGGGTGAGGTTTGGGGTGAGGGGTAAGGTCAGTGTTAAGTATAGGGTTAGTGTTAGGGTTAGGTTTAGAGTTAGGGTTAGTATGAGGATAAAAGTTAGGGTGAGGCTTAGTGTTAGGGTTAAGGTTAGGGTTAGGGTGAAGGTTAGGGTCAGGGTGATGTTCAGTGTGAGGGTGAGGGTTAGGGTGAAGGTGAGGTTGAGGTTAAGGGTGAGGGTGAGGGTGATGGTCAGGATTAGGTTTAGGGTGAATGTGACAGTTAGGGTTAGGATTAGGGTTAGGCTGAATTTGAGGGTGGGGGTGAGGGTTAGGATTAGGGTGAGTGTTAGGGTTAGTTTGAGGGTTAGGTTGACAGTGAGTATTTGGGTGAGGGTTACTGTGAGGGTGAGGTTTCGGGTTAGGGTTAGGGTTAGGGTTAGGTTGAGGGTGAGGGTGAAGGTTATGGTTAGGGTTAGCGTTAGGGTGAGTGTTGGGGTTAGGATTAGGGTAAGGATTATGTTTAGGGTGAGGTTAGGGTTAGGGTTAGGTTGAGGTTTAGGGTTAGGGTTAGGTTTAGGGTGAGGGTTAGGGTTAGGCTTAGGGTGAGGGTTAGGGTGCGGGGTAGGTTTACGGTTAGTTTAAGGGTTAGGGTTAGGGTAAGTGTTCTGGTTAGGTTTAGGGTTAGGTTGAGGGTGAGGATGAGGGTGAGGTTTAGGGTTAGGTTTAGTGTGAGGGTTAGAGTGTGGGTAGAGGTTAGGCTTAAGGTGAGTGTTAGGGTGACTGTGAGGGTTAGGGTGAGGATGAGATTTAGGGTTAGGTTTAGGGTGAGGGTGAGTGTGATGGTTAGGTTTAGGCTTAGGGTGAAGGTTAGGGTGAGGGGGAGGTTTAGAGTTAGGGTGAGGGTTAGTGTTAGTGTGAGGGTTAGGATTAGGTTTAGACTTAGGTTTAGTGTATGTTTAAAGATTACGGTGAGGGATAGTGTGAGGGTGAGTGTTAGGGTTATCGTTAGGGTTAGGGTGATGGTTAGGTTGATGGTTAGGTTTAGGGTGAGGGTTAGTGTGAGGGCACTGTTTAGCGTGAGGTTGAGGGTTAGGGTGAGAGAGAGGGTTAGGGTTACATTTAGGGTTAGTGTTAGGGTTAGGGTGAGGGTGTGGGTTAGGGTTAAGGTGAGGGTGAGGTAGAGGGTTAGGCTTAGATTTAGGGTTAGGATTAGTGTGAGGGTTAGGGTTAGGTTTAGGTTGATGGTGAGGTTGAGGTTTAGAGTTAGGTTTAGGTAAGGGTTGGGGTTAGGGATAGGGTGAGGATTAGGTTGAGGGTGAGGATTAGGTAGAGGGTTAGGGTTAGGGTGAGGGTTAGGATAGGGCTTAGGTTTCAGGTTAGGGTTAGGGTGATGTTTAGGGTGAGAGTGAGTGTTCGGGTGAGGGTGAGGTTTAGGGTGTGGGTGAAGGTTAGGTTTTGGCTGAGTGTTAAGGTGACAATGAGGGTTAGGGTGAGGTTGAGCGTTAGGGTTATGGTTAGTGTTAGAGTAATGGTTAGGTTTAGTGTTAGTGTTAGGGTGAGGGTCAGGGTGAGGGTTAGGGTTAGGTTTAGGGTCAGGGTTAGGGTTAGTGTGAGGGTTAGGTTTAGGGTTAGTGGTAGGATACCGGTGAGGGTGAGGGTTAGGGTGAGGGTGAGAGTGAGTGTTAGGGTTAGTGTTAGGGTTAGGGTGAGTTTTACGGTGAGTGTTAGGATTAGGGTGACTGCTAAGTTTAGTGTTAGGGTGACGTTTATGTTTAGGGTGTTATTTAGGGTGAGGGTGAATATTAGTTTGAGGGTAATGGTTATTGTTAGGGTTAGGGTTAAGGTTAGGGTGAGGGATAGGTATAGGATTAGTGTTAGGGTTATGGTTAGAGTGATTGTAAGAGTTCGGTTGATAATTCGGGTGACCTTGAGTGTTAGCGTTTGGGTGAGGGTTAGCGTCAGAGTGCATATTAGGGTTAGGGTTAGTGTCAGGGTTTTGGTGAGTTTAAGGGTTAGGGTGAGGTTTATGGTGAGGGTTAGGGTTAGAGTTAGCCTTAGGGTTAGGGTGAGGGTTATGGTGAGGGTTTGGGTTAGGGTTAGGGTGAGGGTTAGGGTGAGAGTTAGGGTTAGTATGAGGGTTATGGTTAGGGTTAGGGTGAGGGTTAGGTGAGAGTAATGCTCAGGGTGAGTTCGAGGGTTAGGGTGAGGGTGAGTTTGAGGGTGAATGTTAAGGTGACATTGAGGGTGACAATGACGGTGAGGGTTAGGTTTAGGGTTGGGGTCAGGTTTAGGCTGAGGGTGAGGGTGAGGGTGAGGGTTAGTGTGAGGATGAGGGTGATGTTGAGTGTTAGGGTTAGGATTATGTTTAGGGTGAGTTTTAGGGTTAGGGTTAGGGTTAGGGTGAGTGTGAGGTTTAGGGTTATGGTTAGGGTTAGTGTCAGGTTTAGATTGAGGGTGAGGGTAAAGTTGAGGTAGGTTTAGGATTAGGTTTAGGTGTTTGGTAAGGCTTAGGGAAAGTGTGAGGTTGAGGGTCAGAGTTACGGTTAGGGTGAGGGTTAGGGTTAGGATTAGGGTTAGGTTGAGGGTCAGGGTGAGGATTAGCTTGAGGGTGATATCGGTTGACAGTGAGGGTGAGGGTTAGGTTTAGGGTAAGGTTTAGGGTTATGATTAGGGTTAGAGTGAGTATGAGGGTGAGGGGTAGGGTGAGGCTGATGGTGAGGTTGAGGGTCATGGTGAGGGTTAGGGTTTGGGTGAGGGTTAGGTTTAGGGATAGGGTTAAGGTTCAGGTGAGGGTTAGGGTTAGGGTTAGGGTTAGGATGACGGTTAAACTGAGGGTTAGGGTTAGGTTTAGGGTGAGGGTGAGGTTTAGGATTAGGATCAGTTTTAGGGTAGGGTGAGGTTTAGGGATAGGTTTAGGGGTAGGGTGAGGGTTTGTTTAGGGTTAGGTTTAGAGTTAGGGTGAGGGTGAGGGTTTGGGTTAGGGTTTGGATTAGGTTTAGTTTTAGGTTTAGGCTGAGGATGAGGTTGAGGGTGAGTGTGAGGGTTAGGGTTAAGGTGAGCGTTAGGATTATGGTTAGGGTTAAGGGTAAGGTGAGGGTTAGGGTTAGGATTAAGTTTAATATGAGGGTTAGGCTGAGGGTTAGGGTTAGGATTCTTGTGAGGGTAAGCGTTAGGGTGAGGGATATGGTGAGGGTGAGGTTTATGGTTAGCGTTAGGGTTAGGGTGAGGGTAAGGTTTAGGGTTAGGTTGAGTGTGAGTTTGAGGGTTAGAGTTAGGTTTAGGTAAAGGTTAGGGTTAGGGTTAGGGTGAGGATTAGGTTGAGGTTGAGGGTTAGGTAGAGGGTTAGGGTTAGGGTGAGGGTTATTGTAGGGGTTAGGTTGAAGGATAGGTTTAGGGTTATGTTTAGGGTGAGATGTTTAGTGTTCGGGTGAGGGTGAGGTATAGGGTGTGAGTGAAGGTTAGGTTTTGGCTGAGTGTTAAGGTGCCGATGAGTTTTAGGGTGAGGTTGAACGTGAGGTTTTGGTTAGTGTTAGGGTGAGGGTTAGGTTTAGGGTTAGGGTTAGGGTGAGGGTTAGGTTTAGAGTTAGGGTTAGGGTCAAGGTTAGGGTTAGTGTGAGGGTTAGGGTTAGGGTTAGGGTTAGTATTAGGATAAGGGTGATGGAGAAAGTTAGGGTTAGGTTTAGGGGTAAGGTTAAGTTTAGGGTGAGGGCTAGTGTGAGGGAGAGGGTGTGGGTTCGGGTGAAGGGGAGGGGTAGGTTCAGGGTTAGGGTTAGGGTTAGGCTGAGCTTTAAGGTTAGTGTGAGGGTGAGGTATAGATTTAGCATTAGGGTTAGGGATAGGGTTAAGGTGAGGGTGAGGGTGAGGTTGAGTTTGAGGTTAGGGTTAGGGTTAGGGTTAGGATGAGGGTGGGGGTGAGGGTGAGGGTGAGGGTTAGGGTTGGTTTTAGGGTGAGGGCTAGGGTGAGGCTGAGGGTTAGGGTGAGGGTTAGGGTGAGGGTGAGAGTTAAGGTGAGGGCGAGTGTGAGGTTAGGGTGTAGGTGAGGGTTAGGGTTAGGGTAAGGGTTAGGGTGACGGTGAGAATAATGGTGAAGGTGAGGGTTAGGGTTAGGGATAGGGTGAGGGTTAGGGTTAGGGTTAGGGTGAGGTGTTACGTGAGGGGTAGGGTAAGGGTTAGGCTGAGGGTTAGGGTTAATGTGAGGGTTAGGGTTAGGGTTAGGGTTACTGGGAGGATAAGGGTTAGGGTGAGAATTAGGTTGAGGGTGAGGGTTAGGGATAGCATTAGGGTTAGGGTGAGATTTAGGGTGAGGGATAAGGTGTGGGATAGTGTTAGTATGAGGGTGAGGTTTAGAAGTAGTTTTAGGGTGAGGGTTAGGGTTAGGGTGAGATTTGGGTAGGGTTAGAGTCAGGGTGAGTGTTTGAGTGAGGGTGAGTTTTAGGGTGTTGGTGTCGGTAAGGCTTAGGGAGAGGGTTAAGGTGATGGTGAAGTTCGGGTGAGGGAGAGGGTTAGGTTTACGGTGAGTGTTAGGGTGAGTGTTAGGGTTAGGGTTAGTGTGAGGATTAGGGTTAGGTTTAGGGTTATGGTGAGAGTAAGGGTTAGGGTGAGGGTTAGGGTTAGCGTTAGGTTTAGGGTGAGGTTTAGGGTGAGGGTTAGGTTTAGGGGGAGGTTAAATGTTAGGGTGAGGGATAGGGAGATGGTGAGGGTGAGCGTGAGAGTGAGGGTGTGGGTGAGGGTTTTGGTTAGGTAAGGGTTAGGGTTAGGGTTATGGTGAGGATTAGTGTGAGGGTGCGGATTAGATTGAGGGTTAGGTTTAGGGTGAGTGTTAGGGTTAGGTTTATGGTGAGGGTTAGTGTTAGGGTGATGTTTAGGGTGAGGGGGAGGGTTAGGGTGAAGGTGAAGTTTTGGGTGAAGGTGAGGGTTAGTTAGGGTTAGGGTTAGGGTGAAGTTTAGGATTAGTGTTAGGGTTAGTGTGAGGGTTAGTGTGATGGGCAGGGTTCGGGTTAGGGTGAGGGTTATGATTAGTGTGAGGGTTAGGGTTAGGGTTAGGGTTAGGGTTAGTGTGAGGATAAGGGTTAGGGTGAGAGTTGTGTTGAGGGTGAGGGTTAGGGTTAGATTTAGTGTTAGGGTTATTGTTACCCTGCAGGTTAGGGTTTGGGTTATTGTTAGGGTGAGGGTTTTGGGTTAGTGTGAGTGTTAGGGTTAGCATAAGGTTTAGGGTGAGGGTTAGGGTCGGGGTCAGGAATAGTGTTAGGATTTTTTTAGGGTGAGTTTTAGGGTTAGGTTTAGGGTTAGGGTGAGGGTGAGGGTTAGAATTAGGGTTAGGGTTAGGGTTAGGATTATTGTTAGAGTTACGGATAGTGTTAGGGTGAGGGTGAGGGTTAGTGTTAGGTTTAGTTTGAGGTTTAGGGTAAGGTTTAGAGTTAGGGTGAGTGTTAGTGTTAGGGACAGGGTTAGGGTGAGGGTCGGGGTGAGGGGTAGGTTTAAGATTAGGGTTAGAGTTTGGGTTATCCTGAGAGGGAGGGGAGGGTGAGGGTGAAGTTTAGGGTTAGGGTTAGGTTTAGGGTGAGGTCTAGTTGAGGGTGAAAGTTAGGGTGAGGATGAGGGTGAGGGTGAGTGTTTCGGTTATGTAAGGGTTACGGTTATTATTAGGGTGAGGATTAGGTTGAGGGTGAGGTTCAGTGTGAGAGTTAGTGTTGAGTGAGTATTAGGGTAAGGGTTTTGGCGAGGGTTAGGATTAGTGTGAGGTTTAGTGTGAGGGTGAGGTTTTGGGTGATAGTTAGGGATCCAGTGAGGTTGAACGTTAGGGTGTGGGTGAGGTTGAGGGTTAGGGCGACAGTGAGGGTTAGTGCCAATGTGAGGGTTAGGGATAGTTTTAGGGTGAGGTTTAGGGTTAGGGTTAGGGTGATGGTTAGGGTGAGGTATAGGGTTAGGGTTAGGGTTAGGGTGGGGGTTAGAGTTAGTGTGAGGGTTAGGGTTAAGGTTAGGGTTAGGGTCAGTTTGAGGGTAAGTGTTAGAATGGGTGTTAGGGTTAGGGTAAGCGTTAGGGTTAGCATTAGTGTTACGGTGAGTGTTTGTGTGAGGCTTAGGTTTAGGGTAAGGGTTATGGTGAGGGTTAGGGTGAGGGTTAGGTTTAGGGTTACGGTTAGGATGAGGGTGAGGTTCAGGGTTAGGGTTAGGGTTAGGGTGAGGGTTAGGGTGAGAGTGAGGGTGAGGGTTTCGGTTATATAAGGGTTAGGGTTAGGGTTCGGGAGAGGATTAGGTTGAGGTTGAGGGTTAGGTGGAAGGTTAGGATTAGGGTGAGGTTTAGGGTTAGGTATAGAGTGAGGGTTAGTGTTAGGGTGATGTTTATTGTAGGGTTATCGTGAGGGTGAGGATTTGGGTGAGTGTGAGTATTAGGGTGTGGCTGACGGTTAGGTTTAGGGTGAGCTTATGGTGACGTGAGCTTTAGGGTGAGGGTGAGGTTTAGGTTTACGGTGAGCGTTAGGGTGAGGCTTAGGTTTAGAGTTAGTGTAAGGATTAGGGCTAGGGTTAAGGTTATGGTGCCGGTAAGGGTTAGGGTGAGGTTTAAGTTAGGGTGAGGGTTAGGGTTAGCGTTAGGTTTAGCGTGAGGGTTAGGGTGAGGGTTAGGGTTAGGGTGAGGGTTAAGTTTAGGTTGAGGGATACAGTGAGGGTGATTGTTAGGGTGAGGGTGAGGGAGAGGGTGAGGGTGAGGGTTAGGGTTAGGGTTAGGCTTAGGGTTAGTTTGAGGATAAGGGTTATGGTGAGGGTTAGGATGAGGATGAGGTTTAGGGTTAGTGTTAGGGTTAAGTTGAAATTTAGGGTTAGGGTGAGTGTTAGGGTTAGCTTTAAGATTGGTGTTAGGGTGAGTTTTAGAGTTAGGTTTAGGGTTAGTGTGAGAGTTAGGGTTAGGATTTGGGTTAGGGTTAGGGTTAGGATTATTTTTAGGGTTAGGGATAGGGTTAGGGTGAGGGTGAGGGTTATCCTTAGGGTTAGGGTGAGGGTTAGGGTTTGGGTGAGTTTGAGCCATAGCATGTGGATGAGGTTGAGGGTTAGGTTGAGGGTTAGGGTGACAGTGAGCCTTAGGGTGACTGTGAGGGTTAGGGATAGGTTTAGGGTGAGGATTAATGTTAGGGTAAGTTGTAGGGTTAGGGTGACAGCAAGGGTGAGGGGTAGGGTTAGGGCTAGTTTGAGGGTCAGGGTTAGTGTCAGGTTTAGGGTTAGTGTTAGGGTTAGGGTTAGGTTGAGGGAAAAGGTTCGTGTGAGTATTATGGTGAGGGAAAGTGTTAGGGTTAGCGTTAGGGTTAGGTATAGTTTGTGCAGTAGCGTGTGGGTGAGGTTGAAGGTTAGGTTGAGGGTTAGGGTGAGGGTGAGGGTTAGTGTGAGAGTGAGAGTTAGGGTTAGGGTGAGGGCTAGGTTTATAGTTAGGTTGAGGGGTTGGGTTAGGGTGATGTTTATGGTGAGGGTGAGGCTTAGGGTGAGGGTTCGGGTTCGGGTGAGTGTGAGGGTTAGGGTGTGGGTGAGGTTTAGGGTTGCCATGAGGGTTAGTGTGACTGTGAGGGTTATGTTGAGTGTGAGGATTAGGGTTAGTGTGAGGATTAGGGTTAGGTTTTGGGTGAGGGTTCGGGTTAGTTTTAGGGTGATGGTGAGGGTAAAGGTGAGGTGTAGTGTTAGGGTTAGGGTGTGGGTTAGGGTTAGTGTGAGGTTTAGTGTTCGGGTAAGTTTTAGGGTTAGGGTGAGGGTTAGGGTTAGGGTTAGGGTTAGGGTGAGGGTGAGGGTTAGGGTTAGCGTGAAGGTTAGGATGAGGTTTAGGGTGAGGGTTAGGTTTGGGGTTCAGGGTTAGGGTGAGGTTTAGAGTTTGGGTTAGGGTTAGGGTAAGGTTTATGGTTAGGTTTATGGTTAGGGTTAGGGTGAAGATTAGGGTAAGGTTTTGGGTGAGGGTGAAGGTGAGGGTGAGGGTGAGGTTTAGGGTGTGGGTTAGGGTTAGGTCAGTTTAGGGTGACAGTTAGGGTTAGGTTGAAGGTGAGGTTTAGGGTTAGGGTGAATGTTGGGGTGAGGGTTATGTTGAGGGGTAGGGTTAGGTTTAGGTTGAGCCTTAGGCTTAGTGTTAGGGTTTGGGTTAGTGTTAGTGTTAGGGTTAGTGTGAGGTTAAAGTTTAGGGTGAGGGTGAGGGTTAGGTTGAGGTTTAGCGTTAAGGTAGCATTAGGGTTAGGTTTACAGTGAGGGATATGGTTAGGGTGATGTTTAGGGTGAGGGTGAGGTTTAGGATGAGTGTGAGGTTTCAGGTGAGGGTGAGTGTTCAGGTGAGGATAAGGGTTATTGTGTGGGTTAGTTTTAGGTTTAGGGTCTGGTTAGGGTGACATTGAGGGTTAGGGTGAGTTTGAGTGTTAGGGTTAGTTTTAGGGTGATGTTTAGGGTGAGGGTGAGATTTAGGGTGAGGGGGTCTGTGTGGGTGAGGGTTAGGGTTCGGGTAAGGGTTAGGGTGACGGTGAGTTTAATGGTGAAGGTGAAGGTTAGGGTTAGGTTTAGGGTGAGGTTTACAGTGAGTGTAAGGGTTAGGGTGAGTGTTAGGGTTAGGGTTATGGTGAGGGTCAGTTTTAGGGTGATATTTAGGGTGAGGGTGAATGTTAGGGTGATGGTGATGGTTAAGATTAGGGTTAGGGTTAAGGTTAGGGTTAGGGATAGGTATAGGATTAAGGTTAGGGTTAGGGTGAGTGTAAGGGTTCGGTTTAGGATTTGGGTGACCTTGAGTGTTAGGGTTTGTGTGAGGGTTAGCGTTAGGGTGCATATTAGGGTTAGGGTTAGGGTCAGGATTTTGTTGAGTTTAAGGGTTAGGCTGAGGTTTAGGGTAGGGTGCGGGTTTGGGTTAGTGTTAGGGTTAGGCTGAGGGTTAGGGTGAGAGTTTGGGTTAGGGTTAGGTTGAGGGTGAGGGTGAGGGTGAAGTTGCAGGTTAGGTATAGGGTGAGGGGTAGGGTGAGTGTGAAGTTTAGGTTGAGGGTTAGCGTGAGGGTGAGGGTTAGGGTTGGGATTAGGGTGAGGGTAAGGGTTAGGGCGATGTGTAGGTTGAGGGTGAGGGTTAGGGTGAGGATTCAGGTTCGGGTTCGGGTTCGGGTTCAGTGAGGATGAGGGTTAGGGTGTGGGTGAGGGTTAGGGTTCAAGTGAGTTTTAGGGTGACAGTGAGGATTAAGGTGAGTTTGAGGTTTAGAGTTAATATTATGGTTAGGGTGAGGGTTAGCGTTAGGGTTAAGGTGAGGGTTAGGGGAGGGGGAGGGATAGGGTTAGGTTGAGGGTTAGGGTTTGTGTGAGGGTTAGGGTTATGTATAGGGTTAGTGTTAGTGTGAGGATAAGGGTGAGGGTGAGGGTGAGTGTTAGCATTAGGGTTAGGGTTAGGTTTAAGGTGAGGGTCAGGGTTAGGGTGAGTGTTAGGGTTAGGGTTAGGGTGAGTGTTATTTTTAGGAATACGGTTAGGGTTAGGGTTAGTGTTATTGTTAGGGTTAGGGTTAGGGTTACGGTGAGTGTGAGGTTGAGGTTTAGCGTAAGGGTTATAGTGAGTGTTAGGGTGAGGGTGAGTGTTAGTGTTAGGGTCAGGGTGAGGGTTGGGGTGAGGGGTAAGGTAAGTGTTAGGGAGAGGGTTAGGGTTACGGTTAGAGTTAGGGTTAGAATGAGGATAAAGGTTAGGGTGAGGTTTCAGGTTAGTTTTAGGGTGATTGTGGGGGTTAGGGTGAGGTGTAGGATTAGGGTTAGGGTGTAGGTTAGGGTTAGTGTGAGGTTTAGGGTTAGGGTAAGGTTTAGGGTTAGGGTGAGAGTTAGGGTTACGGTTAGGGTTAGGGTGAGGGTGAGGGTTAGGGTTAGAGTTAAGGTTAGGATGAGAGTTACGGTTAGGTTTAGGGTTAGGTTTAGGGTGAGGTTTAGAGTTAGGGTTAGGGTTAGGGTTAGGGTGTAGATTAGGGTGAAGGATCGGGTGAGGGTGAGGGTTCAGGTGAGGGTGAAGTTTAGGGTGTGGGTTAGGGTTAGGGTTAGTGTCAAGTTAGGGTGACGGTGAGGTTTAGGTTGAGAGTGAGGTTTAGGGATAGGGTGAATGTTGGGGTGAGGGTTAGGTTGTGGGGTAGGGTTAGATTTAGGGTGAGCCTTAGGGTTAGTGTGAGGGTTAGGGTTAGTGTTAGGGTTAGGGTGAGTGTGAGGTTAAATTTTAGGGTGAGGGTTAGTGTGAGGGTGAGGGTTAGGTTAAGGGTTAGGGTTAAGGTAGGGTTGGGGTTAGGTTTACAGTGAGGGTTATGTTTAGGGTGATGTTTAAGGTGAGGGTGAGGGTTAGGATGATTGTGAGGTTTCTGGTGAGGCTGAGTGTTCAGGTGAGGATAAGGGTTATTGTGTGGGTTAGTTTTAGGGTTAGGGTCTGGTTAGGGTGACATTGACGGTTATGGTGAGGGTGAGGGTTAGGGTTAGTGTTAGGGTGATTGTTAGGGTGAGGGTTAGGTTGAGCGGTAGGTTTAGGGTTAGGGTGAGGTTTAGGGTTAGTGTGAGGGTTAGTGTTAGGGTTAGTGTTAGGGTTAGTGTGAGGTTAAAGTTTAGGATGAGGGTTAGGGTGAGGATTAGTGTGTTGGTTAGTGTTAGGTTGAGGGTTAGGTTTAGGGTTAGGGTAAAGCTGAGCGTGAGGGTGAGGGTTAGGGATAGGGTTAGGGCTAGGGTTAGCTTTTGTGTGAAGCTTAGGAATAGGGTTAGGGTTAGGTTGTGGGTAAGGGTTATTGTGAGGGTTAGGGTGAAGGTGAGGTTTAGGAATAGGGTTAGGTTTAGGATTATGGTGCGTGTAGGGTTGAGTTTTAGTGTTAGCGTGAGGGTTAGGGTTAGGGTTATGGATAGGGGGAGGGTTAGGTTTAGTGTGAGGGTTAGATTTAGTGTTAGGGTTAGGATTTGAGTGAGGGTAAGGATTAGGGTTAAGTTTAGGGTGACAGTGAGGGTTAGGGTTAGTGTGAGTGTTAGGGTGAGTGTTAGGGTGAGGTTTCAAGTTAGGCTTACGGTGAGTGTTAGTGTGTGGTTGAGGTTGAGGGTGAGGTTTTAGGTTAGTTTAAGGTTGGGTTAGGGTTAGTGTTAGGGTTAAGGTGAGGTTTCGAATGAGGGTAAGTGTTAGGGTAAGGTTGAGCGTTAGGGTTAGGGTTAGGGTGAGGTGTAGGCTGAGATTTAGGGTTAGGGTTAGGGTTATTGTGACGGTTAGGGTGAAGTTGAGGGTGAGCGTGAGGGTGCGGGATATGGTTAGGGTTAGGGTTAGGGTTATTGTGAGAGTTAGGGTGAAGGTGAGGTTAAGGGTTAGGTTAATTGATAGGGTGAGGTTGAGGGTTAGGGTTAGGGTAAGGGTTTGGTTGAGGATTAGGGTGACGGTTAGGGTTAGGGTTAGGGTTAGGGGGAGGGTTAGGGTTAGGGTTAGGGCTAGGATTAGGGTGAGGGTAAAGGTTAGGGTTAAGGTTAGGGTGAGAGTGAGGGTTAGGGTTAGCAAGAGTGTTAGGTTTAGGGTTAGGGTGAGGGTTAGGGTTAGGGTTAGGGTGAGGGTTAGGGTTAGGATTAGGATTGGGATTAGGGTAAAGCTGAGGGTGAGGCTGAGGTTGAGATTGAGGGTGAGGGTTAGGGTTAGGGTAAGGGTTAGGTTTTGTGTGAGGTTTAGGAATAGGTTTAGGGTTAGGGTGAGGGTAAGGGTTTGGCTGAGGGTTAGGGTGAATGTGAGGTTAAGGTTAGGGTGAGGTATAGGGTGAGGGTTACATTTAGTTTGAGGGTTAGGGTGAGGGTTAGGGATAGGACGAGGCTGAGGGTAAGGGTTAGGGTGAGGGTTAGAGTGAGGGTTAGGGTGAGGGTGAGTGTTAGTGTGAGGGTTAGGATTTGGGTTAAAGTTAGTGTTTGCGTGAGGATAAGAGTTAGGGTGAGTGTTATGTTGTGGATGAGGGTTAGGTTGAAGGTGAGGTTTACACATAATGTTATAGTTAGGTTTATGGTGTGGGTGAGGTTGAGTGTTACACTTAGGGTGAGGGTTAGGGTTAGGGTGAGGTTTAGGGTTAGGTTTATGTTTAGGGTGATTGTGAGGGTGAGGGTTATGGTTAGTGTTAGGGTTAGGGTAAGGGTGAGGGTGAGAGTGATGGTGAAGGTGAGGGTGAGGTTTAGGGTTAGGGTTAGGTTGAGGGTCTGGGTGAGGGTTAGGGTTAGGATTACGGTAAGGGTTAGGGTTAGACTGTGGGTGAGGGTGAGGTTTAGGCTTAATGTGAGGATGAGGGTTAGGGTTAGGGTTAGGGTTAAGATGATGGTTCGGGTTAGGGGTAGGGTCATGGTTAGGGTGAGGTTTAGGTTAGTGTGAAGGTTAGGGTTAGGTTTAGTGTTAGGGTTAGGTTGAGGGTTACAGTCATGGTTAGGGTGACGGTTATGTTTAGTGTGAGGGTTAGGTTTAGGGTGAGGGAAAGGTTTATGTTGAGGGTTAGGGTAAGGGTGAGGGTTAGAGTTAGGGTTGGGGTTAGGATTAGTGTTTGGGTGAGGGTGAGGGTTAGGTGAGGGTTAATGATAGGGTGAATATTAAGGTAAGGGTTAGGGTCAGGATGAGGGTTAGGCTGAGGAATAGGGTTAGGGTTAGGTTGAGGTTTAAGTTTAATCTGAGGGTTAGGGTTAGGGATTGGGTTAGGGTTAGAGAGAGGGTAAGGGTTATGGTGAGGGGTAGGGTGAGGGTGAGGGTTAGGGTTAGCATTAGGGTTACGGTGATGGTTAGGTTTAGTGTTAGGGTGAGGTTGAGGGTGAGGTTAGGGTTAGCATTAGGGTGAGGGTTAGGGTTAGGGTTAGGTTTATGTTTAGGTTGAGGGTGAGGCTGAGGTTTAGGGTGAGGGTAAGTGTGAGGGTCAAGGTTAGGATTAGGGTTAGGGTAAGGTTGAGGGTGAGGGTGAGGGTTAGGTATAGGATTAGGTTTAGTGTTAGGGTTAGTTTGAGGTTTAGTGTGAGGGGGAGGGTTAGGGTTATGGATAGGGTGTGGGTTAGGTTGAGGGTTTGGGTTAAGTATAGGGTTAGGTTTAGTGTGAGGGTTAAAGTTAATGTTAGCGTTTCGGTTAGGGTAAGGGTTAGGGTGAGTTTGAGGGTTAGGGTTAGGTTGAGGTTTAGGGTTAGGGTAAGGGTTAGGGTTAGGATTAGGGTTAGGGGGAGGGCTAGGCTGACGGTGAGGGTTAGGGTTAGAATTAGGGTTAGGGTGAAGTTAGTGTTAGGGTTAGGATTGGGGTGAGGTTTAGGCTTAAATTTAGTGTGAGGGTTAGGGTTAGGTGTAGGGGTAGGGTTAGGGGAGGGTGAGGATAAGGGCTAGGGTAAGGGTTAGAGTGAGGGTGAGGCTTAGATTTAGGGTGAGGGTTAAGGTGAGGGTTAGGGTTCGTCTTAAGGATAGGGTGAGGGTGAGGTTGAGGCTGAATTTTAGGGTTAGGGTGAGGGTGAATGTTAGGGTTAGTTTTAGGGTTAGGGTGAGGGATAGGTTTAGGTTTAGCGTTAGGATTAGTGTGAGGGTTAGGGTTAATGTTAGGGTTAGGGTTAGGGTGAGGGTAAGGCGTAGGGTGAGGGTTAGGGTCAGGGTGACGGTTTGGGTTAAGTTTAGGGTTAGATTGAGTTTGAGGGTAAGGGTTAAGTTTGGGTGAGGGTTAGAGTTAGAATAAGGGTTAGGGTTGGATAAGGTTTAGAGTTAGGGTGAGGGTGAGGGTGAGGGTTAGGGTTAGGATTAGGGTTAGTGCTAGGGTTAGACAGAGGGTGAGGGTGAGGGTGACGGTTTGGTTTAGGATGAGGGTTATGGTTAGGGTTAGGGTGAGGGTAAGCGAGAAGGTTAGGGGTAGGGGTAGGATGAGGGTTAGGTTGAGGGGTAGGGTTAGGTTTAGGTTGATGATTAGGGTAATGTGAGGGTTAGGTTTAGGTTTAAGTTTAGGGTTAGGGAGAGGGTAAGGGTTAGGTTAGTGTGAGGGTTAGGGTTAGGGTTAGGTTTAGGTTGAAGGTAAGTTTTAGGTTGAGGTTTAGTGTGAGGGTGAGGGTTAGGCTTAGGGTTAGTGTTAGGATTATTGTGTGGGTGAGAGTGAGGACGAGGGTTAGGGTGAAGTTTAGGGTTAGGGTTAGGTTGAGGGTTAGGATGAGGGTTTGAGTGAGGGTGAGAGTAAGGGTTAGGGTTAGGGTTAGGGTGAGAGTGAGGGTTAGGGTTAGGATTAGGTGTACGGTTAGGTTTAGGCTGTGGATGTGGGTGAGGTTGCGGGTTAGGGATAGGGTTGGGTTAAGGCTAGGGTGAGGCCTATTTTGAGGGTGAGGGTTAGGGTGAGGGTGAGATTTAGGGTGAGGGTTAGGGATAGGGTGAGGGTTAGGGTTAGTGTTAGGTTAAGGGTGATGTTTAGGATGAGGGTGAGGGTTAGGGTGAGGGTGAGGTTTCGGGTGAGGGTTAGGGATAGGGTGAGAATGAGAGTTACGGTTAGGTTTAGGGTGGGGGTTAGGCTGAGGGGTAGGGTTAGGGTAGGGTTTGGGTTAGGCTTATTATAAGGGTTAGGGTGAGGGTTAGGTTGAAGATGAGGGTTAGTTTTAGCATTAGGGGTAGGGTGAGGGAAAGGTGAGGGTTAGGGTTAGGGTTATGGTTAATGTGAGGGAGGGTGTTATGGTTAGGGTGAGGTTTAGGGTTATGGTGAAGGTTAGGATTAGGGTTAGTGTTAGGATGAGGGTGAAGGTGAGACTGAGGGTTAGGGTGAGGGTGAGGGTGAGGGTGAGGTTTAGGGTTCGGGTTAGGGTTACGGTTAGGGTTAGGCTGAGGGTGAGCATGAAGGTGAGGGTGATGGTTAGAGCTAGGGTTAGGTTGAGGGTAAGGGTCAGTATGAGACTTATGGTGAGGGTGAGGGTAAGGTTATTTTAAGGTTAGGGTGAGGGTGAGGGTTTGGGTTAGGGTTAGGATGAGGGTTAGCGTGAAGGTTAGGGTTAATGCTAGGGTTAGTGTTAGGGTGAGGGTTAGGGTTTGGATTAGGATTAATGTGAGGGCTAGGGTGAGAGTGAGGGTTAGGGTTAAGCTTATGGTGAGGATAAGATTTAGGTTTAGGATTAGTGTTAGGGTTAGGTGATGGGTAGGTTTAGGGTTAGTGTCAGGTTTAGGTTTAGTGTGAGTGTTAGGTTTAGGGTTAGTGTTTGGATTAGTGTGTGGGTGAGGGTGAGCGTGAGGGTTAGGGTGAGGTTTAGGGTGAGTGTTAGGGATAGGGTTAGAGTTAGGTTTAGGGTTAGGTTGTGAGTTTGAGTGAGGGTGAGGGTTAGGGTTAAGGTGAGGGTGAGGTTCATGGTGAGGGTAAGTTTTAAGGTGAGGATTGGGTAAGGTTGAGCCTTAGGGTTAGGGTTAGGTTTAGTGTGAATTTTAGGGTGAAGGTGAGGTTGCGGTTAGGTTTATGGTTAGGGTTATTGTGAGAGTTAGGCTGAATTTGAGGGTGAAAGTGAGGTTGCGGGATAGGGTTAGGTTTAGGGTGAGAGTTAGGGATAGTGGGAGGGTTAGGGTGAAGGTGAGGTTAAGGGTTAGGGTGAGGGGTAGGGTGAGGTTATGGGTTAGGTTTAGGGCAAAGTTTAGGTTGAGGGTTACCATGACAGTTAGAGTTAGTGTTAGGGTTAGGGGGAGGGTTAGGTTTAGTGTGAGGTTTAGGGATAGGTTTAGGTTTAGGATTAGGGTGAGGGTAAGAGTTAGGGTTAAGGTTAGGGTGAGAGTGAGGGTTAGGGTTAGCGTGAGTGTTAGGGTGAGGGTTTGGGTGAAGGTTACGTTTAGGGTTAGGGTTAGGATTAAGATTAGGGTTAGGGTAAAGCTGAAGGTGAGGGTGAGGGTGAGGGTGAGTGTTTGTGTGAGGTTTAGGAATAGGGTTATGGTTAGGGTGAGGGTGAGGGATAGGGTGAGGGTTAGGATTTGGGTTAAAATTAGGGTTTGCATGAGGATAAGAGTTAGGGTGAGTGTTAGGGTACGGGTGAGGGTTAGGGTTATCATTAGGGTTAGGGTGAGTGTTAGGGTTAGGGTTAGGTTGAGGTTGAGCGTTAGGGTTAGGGTTAGGGTGAGGGTTAGTGTTAGGGTGAGGTTTAGGTTTAGGTTTAGGGTTATGTTTAGGGTGAGGGTGAGGGTGAGTGTGAGGGTTAGGTTTAGGGATAGATTTAGTGTGAGTGTTAGCGTTAGGATGATGTTTAGGGTGAGGTTCAGGGTTAGGGTGAGGGTCAGGTTTCTGGTTAGGGTGAGGGTCAAGGTGTGGGTGACAGTTACGGTTAAGTTCTGGGTTAGGGTGTGGGTGAGGCTTAGGATTAGGATGAGGATTAGGGCTAGCATGAGTGTGAGGGTGAGCGTTAGGGTGAGGTTTAGGGTGAGGGTTAGAGTGAGGGTGTTAGTTTGAGGGTGAGGATTAGGTTTAAGTTTAGGGTTAGGGTGAGGATAATGATTAGGGTGAGGGTTAGGGTGAGGGTGAGGGCTAGGGTGAGGGTTAGGGTTAGGATTAGGGTTAATGTTAGGGTTAGGGGAAGGGTTACTGTTAGTGTTAGGGTGAGGATGAGGGTTAGGGTGAGTGTGAGGATGAGGGTTCTGGTTAGGGTGAGAGTTAGGTTGAGGGGGAGGGTTAAGTTGAGGGGGAGGGTTAGATTTAGGATTAGGGTTAGGGTGAGGGTTATGGTTATGGTTTGGGTTAGGGTGACGTTTTGGTTGATGGTTAGTGTTAGGTTTAGGTTTATTGTGATTGTTGGGTGAGGCTTAGTGTTAGGGTTAGGGTTATTGTTAGGGTGAGGGTAAGTGTTAGGGTGAGGGTTAGGGTAAGGTTGAGCGTTTAGGTTAGGGTTAGGGTTAGGGTAAGGTGTAGGTTGTGATTTAGGTTTAGGGATAGGGTTATCGTTACTTTGAGGGTTAGGCTGCAGTTGAGGTTAAGGGTGAGAGTGACGGATAGGGTTAGGGTTAGGTTGAGGGTTAGGGTTAGTGTGAGTGTTAGGTTGAAGGTGTGGTTAAGGGTTAGGGTGAGGGATAGTGTGAGTTTGAGTGTTAGGGTTAGGGTAAGGGTTAGGTTGAGGGTAAGGATGACGGTTAGGATTAGGGTTAGGTTTAGGATTAGGGGGAGGGTTAGGTTTAGTGTGAGGGCTAGGGTTAGGGTAAGGGTTAGGATTAGGGTAAGAGTTAGGGTTAAGTTTAGGGTGAGAGTGAGGGTTAGGGTTAGCATGAGTGTTAGGGTGAGGGTTAGGGTGAGGGTTAGGGTTAGGGTTAGGGTGAGGGTTAGGGTTAGGATTAGGATTAGGGTTAGGGTAAAGCTGAGTGTGAGGGTGAGCTTGAGTGTGAGGATTAGGGTTAGGGTTAGGGTTAGGTTTTGTGTGAGGTTTAGGAATAGGGTTAGGGTTAGTGTGAGGGTAAGGGTAAGTGTGATGGTTAGGTTTAAGGTGAGCTTAAGGGTTAGGGTGAGGTATAGGGTGAGGGTTAGTTTTAGTGTGAGGGTTAGGGTGAGAGTTAGGGATAGGATGATGCTGAGGGTAAGAGTTGGGTGAATGTTAGGTTGATTGTGAGGGTTAGAGTGAGGGTTAGGATTTGGGTTAAAATTAGGGTTTGCGTGAGGATAAGGCTTAGGGTGAGGGTTAGGGTTAGGGTGAGGTTCAGTGTTAGTGTTAGTGTTAGGGTGGGGATGAGGGTGAGGGTTAGGGTTAGTGTTAGGGTTAGGGTTAGGGTGAGGATGAGAGTGACGATTAAGGTGAGGTTGAGCTTTAGGGTTAGAGTTAGGTTAGGGTTACGGTGAGGGCTAGGGTGAGTCTGAGGTTTAGGGTGAGGGTGAGTGTTAGGGTGAAGGTTAGGGTTAGGGTTAGTGTAAGGGTGAGGGTGAGGGTGAGGATTAGTTATAGGATTAGGGTTAGGGTTCGGGTTTGGTTGAGGTTTATTGTGAGGGGGAGGGTTAGGGTTATAAATAGGATGTGATTTAGGGTGACTGTTTGGGTTAAGGATAGGGTTAGGTTTAAGGTGAGGGTTAGGGTTAATGTTAGTGTTTTGGTTAGGGTAAGGGTTAGGGTGAGTTTGAGTGTTAGGGTTAGGGTGAGTTTTAGGGTTAGGGTGAGGGATAGTGTTAAGATTAGGGTTAGGGTGAGGGTTAGGGGAGGGTGAGGGTGAGGTGTAGGCTTAGGATCAGGGTGAGGTTTAGGGTTAGGGTTAGGGTTAGTGTTAGGATATGTTAAGGATAAGGGTTAGGGTAAGGATTAGGGTGAGGATGAGGTTTAGGTTTAGGATGAGGGTTAGGGTGAGGGTTAGCGTTAGGCTTAAGGATAGGGTGAGGGTGAGGATGAGACTGAGGTTTAGGGTTATGGTGATGGTGAATGTTAGGGTTAGTTTTAGGGTTAGGGTGAGGGTTAGGGTTATGGTTAGGTTTAGGATTATTTTGAGGGTTAGGGTTAGGTTTAGGGTGAGGGTAAGGGTTATGGTGAGAGTTAGGGTTAGGGTGAGAGTTAAGGTTAGGGTTTAGGATGAGGTTTAGGGTTAGAAATAGGATTAGGATTAGGGGAAAGCTGAGGGTGAGGGTGAGGGTGAGGCTTAGGGTTAGGAATAGGGTTTGTGTGAGCTTCAGGAATAGGGTTGGTGCTAGTGTGAGGGATAGGGTGAGGGTTAGGTTTAGTGTGAGTGTTAGCATGAGGGTTAGGGATAGGACGATGCTGACGGTAAGGGTTAGGGTGAGTGTTAGGGTGAGGGTGAGGGTTAGGGTGAGAGTCAGGATTTGGGTTAAAGTTAGGGTTTGCGTGAGGATAAGGGTTAGGGTGAGGGTTTGGGTTAGGGTGAGGTTTAGGTTTAGGGTTAGATTTAAGGTGAGGGTAAGGGTGAGGGTGAGGGTTAAGGTTAGTGTTAGGGTTAGGGTTAGGCTGAGGGTAAGAGTGACAGTGAAAGTGAAGGTAAGGTTTAGGGTTAGGGTTAGGGTGAGGGTAAGGGCTAGGGGGAGGGAGAGTGTTAGTGTGTGGTTGAGGTTGAGGGTGAGCGTTTGGGTTTGGTTACGGTTAGGGTTAGGGTGATAATTAGGATGAGGATTAGGGTTAGGGTGAGGGTTAGGGGTAGGGTGAGGGTTAGGGTTAGGAATGGTGTTAGGGATAGGGTTAGGGTTAGGGTAAAGGTTAGGGTAAGGATTAGGGTTAGGGTTAGGGTTATTGTTAGGGTTAGGTTAGGGTGAGAGTGAGGGTTAGCGTTTGGGTTAGTGTCAGGGTTAAGGTGAGGGTGAGGGTGAGGGTTAGGTTTAGGATTACAGTTAGGTTTAGGGTTAGACTCTGGGTGAGGGTGAGGGTGAGGATTTGGTTTAGGGTGAGGGTTAGCGTTAGGGTTAGGCTTAGGGTGAGGATGAGGGTTAGGGTTAGGATGAGGGTTAGGGTGAGGGGTAGGGTCATGGTTAGGGTGAGGGTTAGGGTTACTGTGGGGGTTAGGGTTTGGTTTAGTGTTAGGGTTAAGTTGAGGGGTACGGTTATGTTTAGGGTGAAGGTTAGGTTTAGTGTGAGGGTTAGGGTTAGGGTTAGGGTTAAGGTGAGGGAAATTGTTATGGTGAGTGTTAGGGTCAGGGTGAGGGTTGGGTTAGGGTTAGGGTTAGGATTAGTGTGTGTCTGAGGGTGAGGGTTAGTTGAGGGTTAATGATAGGGTGAATATTAAGGTTAGGGTTAGGGTCAGGGTGAGGGTTAGGCTGAGGGATAGGTTTAGGGTTAAGTTGAGTTTTAGGTTTAGGTTTAGTCTCAGGGTTAGGGTTAGGGTTTGGGTTAGGGTTAGGGTTAGGTTAGAGTGTAAGGGTTATGGTGAGGGTTAGGGTGAGGGTGAGGGTTAGGGTTACCATTAGGGTTAATGTGAGGGTTACGGTAATGGTTAGGGTAAGTGTTAAGTTGAGGTTGACGGTGAGGATTAGGGTTAGCATTAGGGTGAGGGTTAGGGTTAGTTTGAGGGTTAGGGTTAGGGTTAGGTTGAGGGTGAGGCTGAGGTTTAGGATGAGGGTGAGTGTCAGGGTGAAGGTTAGGGTTAGGTTTAGTGTTAGGTTGAGGTTTAGTGTGACAGGAGGGTTAGGGTTATGGATAGGGTGTTGGTGAGTGTGAGGGTTAGGGTTAAGGATAGGGTTAGGTTTAGGGTGAGAGTTAGGGTTAATGTTAGCCTTTCGGTTAGAGTAAGGGTTAGGGTGAGGGTGAGGGTTAGGGTTAGGGTGAGGTTTAGGTGTAGGGTGAGGGTTAAGGTTAGGATTAGGGTTAGGGTAAGGGCTAGGGTTAGGGTGAGGGTTAGGTTTAGGGTTAGGATTAGGGTGAGGTGGAGGCTTAGGTTTAGGGTGAGGGTGAGGGTTAGGATTGGGGGTAGGGTTGGGGTAGGGTGAGGATAAGGGGTTACGGTGAAGGTGAGGGTTAGGTTTAGGGTGAGGGTTTGGGTGAGGGTTAGGGTTAGGCTTAAGCATAGGTTGAGAGTGAGGTTGAGGCTGTGGTTTAGGGTTAGGGTGATGGTAAATGTTAGGGTTAGTTTTAGGGTTAGGTTGAGGGTTATGTTTAGGGTTAGCTTTAGGGTAAGCATTAGGATTAGTTTGAGGATTAGGGTTAGGGTTAGGGTTCGTGTTAGGGTGAGGGAAAGGGTTAGGTTGAGGGTTAGGCTTAGGGTGAGAGTTAGGGTTAAGGTTAGGGTTAGATTGAGGTGGAGGGGGAGGGTTAAGTTTGGGTGAGGGTTAGAGTTAGAGTGAGGGTTAGGGTTGGATTAGGGTTATATTTAGGGTGAGGGTGAGGGTGAGGGTGACGGTTTGGTTTAGGGTGACTGTTAGGGTTAAGGTTAGGGTGAGGGTAAGCGTGAGGGTTAGGGTTAGGTGTAGGATGAGGGTTAGGTTGAATGGTAGGGTTAGGGTTAGGGTTTAGGTCAGGGTTAGGTAGAGGTTAAGGGTTAGGTTAGTGTGAGGGTTAGGGTTAGGGTTAGGTTTAGGTTGAGGGTAAGGTTTAGGGAGAGGTTTAGTGTGAGAGTGAGGGTTAGGATTTGGGTTAGTGTTAGGATTAGTTTGGGGGTGAGGGTGAGGGTGAGGGTTAGGGTGAGGTTTAGGGTTACGGTTAAGGTTAGCGTGAGGGTTTGATTGAGGATGAGAGTATGGTTTAGGGTTAGGCTTAGGGTGAGGATGAGGGTTACGGTTAGGATTAGGGTTAGGGTTAGGCTGAGGGTGAGGGTGAGGTTGAGTTTCAGGGTTAGGGTTGGGTTAAGGCTAGGGTGAGGGCTATTGTCAGGATGAGGTTGAGGATTTCGGTTAGGTAAGTGTTAGGGTTAGGGTTAGGGTGAGTTTTAGGTTGAGGGTGTGGGTTAGTGTGTGGGTTAGGGTTAGGGTGAGGATTAGGGTTAGAGTTAGGGTGAGGGATAGGATTAGGGTGATGTTAAAGATGAGGGTGAGGGTTAGGGTGAGGGTGAGTGTGAGAGTGTGGGTTAGGGTTATGATTAGTGTTAGGTTGAGGGCTAGGTTGAGGGTGAAGGTAAGGGTTAGGTTTAGGGATAGAGTGAGAATTAGGGTTAGGGTCAGGGTTAGGGTGAGGGTTAGGCTGAGGGGAATGGTTAGGGTTAGGGTGAGGGTTAGGTTTAGTCTGAGGGTTATGGTTAGATTTAGGGTTAGGGTTAGTGTGAGGTTAAGCATTAGGGTGAGGGTTAGGTTAAGGGTGAGGATTAGGGTTATGGTTAGGGTGAGTGTGAGGGTTAGGGTTAGGTTTAGTGTGAGGCTTAGGTTGAGGTTGAGGGTTAGGGTGAGGTCTAGGGTTAGGGTTAAGAATAGTCGGAGGGTGAGGTTGAGGTTGAGGTTTAGGGTGAGGGTGAGGGTGAGGGTTAGGTTTAGGGTCAGCTTCAGGGTGAGGATTAGGGTTAGGTTTAGGATTAGGGTGAGGGTTAGGGTTTAGCCGAGGGTGAGAATGATGGTGAGTGTAAGGGTTAGGCTTAGGTTTAGGGTGAGGGTTAGGGTTAATGTGAGGGTTAGGGTGAGGGTGAGGATAAGTGTTAGGATGAGGGTTAGGGTGAGTGGGAGGTTTAGGGTTACGGTTAGGGTTAGGATGAGGGTTAGGGTGAGGGTTAGGTTTAAAGTGAGAGTTACACTTAAGATTAGTGTTAGGTTTAGGTTTAGGCTAAGGGTGAGGGTTAGGGTGAGGTTTAGGATTAGGGATAGGATTAGGGTTAGGTGTGAGGTTTAGGGTTAGGGTGATGTATAGGGTTAGGGTTAGTTTTAGGGTGAGGTTTAGGTTTAGGTTGAGGGTTAGGTTAGGGTTAGGGTTAGGGTGAGTGTTAGGGTTAGGATTAGGCTTAGGCTATGAGTGAGGGTGAGGGTGAAGGTGAGGGTTAGGTTTAGGGTGAAGCTTAGGGTTAGGGTTAGGGTGAGGGTTATGTTTAGGGTGATGTTTAGCATGAGGTAAGGGTCAGGGTGAGAGTGAGGGTTAAGGTGTGGGTGAGGATTAGGGTTATGTTGAGGTTTAGGGTGACGGTGAGGGTTAGGGTGAGTGTGAGGATTTGGGTTAGGTTCAGGGGGAGGGTTATTGTTAGATTTATGGTTAGGGTGAGGGTTAGGTTTAGGGTTAGCGTTAGGATTAGTGTGAGGGTTAGGGTTAGGGTTAGCGTGAGGGTAAGGGTTAGGGTGATGATCAGGGTTAGGGTGAGAGTTAGGGTTAAGTTTAGGGTTAGATTGAGGTTGAGTGTGTGGGCTAAGTTTGGGTGAGGGTTAGAGTTAGAGTGAGGGTTAGGGTTGGATTAGAGTTAGGGTGAGGGTGAGGGTTTGGGTTAGCCTTAGGGTTAGGGTTAGGGTTAGGGTTAGACTGAGGGTGAGGGTGAGGGTGAGGTTGACGGTTTGGGTTAGGGTGAGGGTTACAGTTAGGGTTAGGGTGAGGGTAAGCGTGAGGTTTAGGGTTAAGGGTAGTATGAGGGTTAGGTCGAGGGGTAGGGTTATTGTGAGGGTGAGGGTTAAGGTTACTGTGAGGGTTAGGTTTAGGGTTAAGGTTAGGGTTAGGGAGACAAT
This sequence comes from Dipodomys merriami, assembly GCF_024711535.1. Classification (NCBI taxonomy): domain Eukaryota; kingdom Metazoa; phylum Chordata; class Mammalia; order Rodentia; family Heteromyidae; genus Dipodomys; species Dipodomys merriami. Next base: position 12,269,505 of record NW_027203715.1, on the reverse strand, counting down.
AAGTGTTAGCGTGAGGTTTAGGGTGAGGGTGAGGGTTAGCGTTAGGGTTTGGGTGATGATTACGGTGAGGGTTAAGGTTAGTGTTACGGTTAGGCTTAGGGTGAGCATAAGGGTTAGGGTGAGGTTTAGGGAGAGTGAGGGTTAGGGTTAGGGTTAAGGTTAGTGTGAGGTGTAGATTGAGGGTTAGCGTTAGTTTTAGGTTTAGGATGAGGGTTAGAGTGAGGGTGGGTTTGGGTTAGGGTTAGGGTTAGTGTTAGGGTGAGGGTTAGGGTCAGGGTGAGGGTTAGGTTTAGGTTGAGGGTAGGGTGAGGGTTATGATTAGGGTTAGGGTAAGTGTTAAAGTGTTAGGATGAAAGTTAGGCTGAGGGGTAGGTTTAGGGTTAGGGTGATGGTTAGGTTTCGTGTGAGTATTAGGGTTAGAGTTAGGATTAGGGTTAGGGTGAGGGTGAGGGTTAGTGTTAGGGTTAGTATTAGGATTAGGGTTAGGGTGAGGGTGAGGGTGTGGGGGGTGTTTAGGGTTAGAGTTAGATTTAGTGTGAGGATGAGAGACAGTTTTAGGGATAGGATTAGGATTAAGGTTAGGCTTAGGCTTAGGTTGATGGTGAGAGTAAGAGGAAGGGTTAGGTTTAGGTTTCGGTTAGGGTTAGGGTGAGGGTGAGGGTTAGGGTTAGGGTGAGGTTTAGGGTTAGGTTAGGGTTAGGGTTAGGGTGAGGGTGTGGGTGAGGTTGAGGGTTTCGGTTAGGGTTAGGGTTAGGGTGAAGGTGAGGGTTAGGTTTAGGTTTAGGTTTAGGATTAGGGTTAGGCTGAGGTAGACTGTGAGGTTGAGGGTTAGGGTTATTGTTAAGGTTAGGGTGAGGGCATGGGTTAGGGTCAGAGTGAGGGTGAGGGTGAGGGTTTCGCTTAGGTAAGGGTTAGTTTTAGGGTTAAGTTGAGGATTAGTGTGAGGGTGTGATTTAGGGTGAGTGTTAGGGTTATGGTGAGGGTTGGGTTTAGGGTTAGGGTGAGAGTTACGGTTAGGTTTAGGGTGAAGTTTAGGATGAGGGTGGGGGTTAAGGTGAGGGTGAGGGTTCGGATGAGTGTTAGGGATAGGGTTAGAATTAGGGTGAGGGCTAGGGTGAGGTTGAGTATTAGGGTTAGTGTTAGGGATAAGGTGAGAATTAGAGTTAGGGTTAAGGTTAGGGTGAGGGTTAGGCTGAGGGGTAGGTTTAGGGTTAGGGTGAGGGTTATGTTTTGTCTGAGGGTTAGGGTTAGGGTAGGGTTAGGGTTAGGGTTAGGGTAAGTATTAGGGTGATGGTTAGGGTGAGGATGAGATTTAGTTTTAGCATTAGGGTTAGGGTGAGGGATAAGGTGAGGGTTAGGGTTAGGGTTATGGTTAATGTGAGGGTGAGGGTTAGGGTTAGTGTGAGGGTTAGGGTTAGTTTGAGGGTTAGGGTTAGCGTTAGGGTTAGGGTTTATGTGAGGGTGAGGGTTAGGGTTATTGTGAGGTTTAGGGTTAGGGTGAGGGTTAGGATTAGGGTAGGGTTAGGGTGACGGTGAAGGTTAGCCTGATGGTTAGGTTGAGGGTGAGGGTGAGGGTGAGGTTTAGGGTTAGGGTTAGGATGACAGTGAGGGTTAGGGTTAGGATTAGGGTAGGGTTAGTGTTAGGCTGAGGGTGAGGGTGAGGGTTAGAGTTAGGGTTAGGGTGAGGGTTAGTGTCAGTGTGATTCTTAGGGTGAGTGTGAGACTAAGGGTTACGTTGAGAGTTAGGGTGAGGGGTAAGGTTATTGTTAGGTTTAGGATGAAGGTTAGGCTTAATGATAGGGTTAGTGTTAGGGTAAGTGTTAGGGTGAGGGTTAGCTTTAGGGTGAAGGTTAGGGTTTTGGTGAGGGTTAGGGTCTGGATTAGGGTTAATGTGAGGGCTAGGGTGAGGGTGAGGGTTAGGGTTAAGCTTAGGGTGAGGGTAAGGTTTCAGTTTAGGATTAGGTTTAGGGTTAGGTGAGGGGTAGGTTTGGGGTTAGTGTGAGGTTTAGGTTTATTGTTAGTGTTAGTTTTAGGGTTAGTGTTAAGATTAGTGTGTAGGTGAGGGTGAGGGTGAGGTTTAGAGTGAGGGTTACGGTTAGGTAAGTGTTAGGTTTAGGGTTTGGGTGAGTATTAGGGTGAGGGTGAGGTTTAGGTTGAGGATTAGGCTTAGGTTGAGGGTTTTGGTTAGGTAAGGGTTAGGGTTAGGGTAAGGGTAAGGGTTAGGGTGAGGGTTAGCGTTAGGGTGAAGGTTAGCATTATGCTGAGGTTGAGGGTGGGGGTGAGGGGGTAGGTTAGTGTTAGGGTTAGGGTTAGGTTTTGGGTGAGGGTGAGGGTTAGGTTAGTTTGAGTGTTAGGGTTAGGGTTAGGTTTAGGATGGATGAAAGGGTTGGGGTGAGGTTGAGGGTGAGGGTGAGGGTTAGGCTTAGGGTTAGTGTTAGTATTAGTGTGTGGGTGAGGGTGAGGGTGAGGATTAGAGTGCGGTTTAGGGTTAGCGTTAGGGTTAGGGTTAGGTTGAGTGTTTGAGTGAGGATGAGGGTTATGGTTAGGGTTAGGATTAGGGTAAGGGTGAGGGTGAGGATTATGTTTGGTATTAGCGTTAGGGTTAAGGATAGGCTGAGGGTGAGGGTGAGGTTGAGGTTTAGGGTTGGGTTAAGGTTAGGGTGAGTGCTATTGTGACTGTGAGGGTTAGGGTGAGGTTGAGGGTGAGGGTGAGGGTTTCTTCTAGTAAAGGGTTAGGTTTATGGTTAGGGTGAGGATTAGGGTGAGGGTGAGGGTTAGGGTGAGGATTAGGATTAGGGTGAGGTTTAAGGTTAGGGTGAGGGATATGGATAGGGTGATGTTTAGGATGAGGTTCAGGGTTAGGTTGAGGGTTCGGTTGAGGGTGAGTGTTAGGGTTAGTGTTAGCGTTAGGTTTTAGGGCTATGGTGAGTGGAATGGTTAGGGTTTGGGTGAGGGTTAGGTTTAGTCTGAGGGTTAGGATTAGGGTTAGGGTTAGTGTTAGTGTGAGGTTAAGTGTTAGGGTGAGGTTTAGGGTGAGGGTGAGGGTTAGGGTTAGGGTTAGGTTTAGGCTGTGTGTGAGGGTGAGGGTGAAGGTGAGGGTTAATTTTAGGGTGAGGCTTAGGGTTAGGGTTAGGGTGAGGGTTATGTTTAGGCTGATGTTTAGTGTGATGGTGAGGGTCAGGGTGAGAGTGAGAGTTAGGGTTATGGTGAGGGTTAGGGTGACGGCGAGGGTTAGGGTGAGTGTAAGGATTAGGGTTAGGTTTAGGGGGAGGGGTAGTGTTAGTTTTAGGGTTAGGGTGAGGGTTAGCTTTAGGGTTAGCGTTAGGATTAGTGTGAGGGTTAGGGTTAGGGTTAAGGTTTGGTTTAGGGTGAGGGAAAGGGTTAGGGTGATGGTAAGGGTTAGGGTGAGAGTTAGGGTTAAAGTTAGGGTTAGATTGAGGTTGAGTGTGAGGGTTAGGGTTGGATGAAGTTTTGACTTAGAGTGAAGGTTAGGGTGGGATTAGGGTTAGATTTAGGGTGAGGGTGAGGGTGAGTGTTAGGCTTAGGATTAAGGTTAGGATTAGGGTTATACTGAGGGTGAGGGTGAGGGTGAGGTTGACGGTTTGGGTTAGGGTGATGGTTAGGGTTAGGGTTAGGGTGAAGGTAAGCGTAAGGGTTAGGGTTAGGGATAGTATGAGGGTTAGGTAGAGAGGTAGGGTTATGGTGAGGGTGAGGGTTAGGGTTACTGTGATGGTTAGGGTTAGGTTTAAGCTTATGGTTAGGGAGACGGTAATGTTTAGAGTGAGGGTTATGGTGAGGGTGAGGGTCAGTGTTAGGATTAAGGTGATGGTTACGGTGAGGGTTAAGGTTAGTGTTAGGGTTAGGGTTAGGGTGAGGGTTAGGGTGAGGGTAAGAGTTAGTGTGAGGTTTAGGGAGAGTGAGGGTTAGGGTTAGGCTTAAGGTTAGGGTGAGGCGTATGTTTAGTGTTAGGGTTAGGATTTAGGGTTAGGATGAGGGTTAGAGTGAGGGATTGGGTTAGGGTTAGGGTTAGTGTTACGGTGAGGGTTAGGGTCAGGGTGGGGTTAGGTTTAGGGTGAGGGTTAGGTTTAGGGTGAGGGTTAGGTTTAGGGTGAGGGTTAGGATTAGGGTTAGGGTAAGTGTTAGGGTGAAGTTTAGGCGGAGGGGTAGGGTTAGGGTTAGGTTGAAGGTTAGGTTTCATGTGAGTTTAGGGTTAGAGTTAGGGTTAGGGTAAGGGTTAGGGTGAAGGTGAGGATTAGGTTTAGGATTAGGTTTAGGATTAGGTAAGGCTGAGAGTGATTGTGTGGTTGAGGTTTAGGGTTATTGTTAAGGTTACGGTGAGGGCTAGGGTGAGGGTGAAGGTGAGGGTGAGCGTGAGGGTGAGGGTTTCGCTTAGGTAAGGCTTAGTTTTAGAGTTAGATTGAGGATTAGGTTGAGGGTGAGATTTAGGGTAAGGGTTAGGGTTAGGGTGAGTGTTGGGGTTTGGGTTAGGGTGAGGGTTAGGGTTAGGTTTAGGGTGATGTTTAGGATAAGGTGGGGGTTGGGGTGAGGGTGAGGGTTTGGATGTTTAGGGATAGGGGTAGAATTAGGGTGAGGGCTAGGGTGAGGTTGAGGGTTAGGTTTAGGGTTAAGGATATGGTGAGAATTAGAGTTAGGGTTAAGGTTAGGGTGAGGGTTAGGCTGAGGGGTAGGGTTAGGGTTAGGGTGAGGGTTATGTTTTGTCTGAGGGTTAGGGTTAGGGTAAGGGTTAGGGTGAGGGTTAGGGTGAGGATGAGGTTTAGTTTTAGCATTAGGTTTAGGGTGAGCGATAAGGTGAGGGTTAGGGTTAGGGTTGTGGTTAATGTGAGGTTGAGGGTTAGGGTTAGGTTTAGGTTTAGGGTTAGGGTGAGGGTTAGGATTAGAGTTAGGGTTAGGGTGAGGGTGAAGGTGAGGCTGAGGGTTAGGGTGAGGATGAGTGTGAGGGTGAAATTTAGGGATAGGGTTAGGATGAGGGTGAGGTTTAGGGTCAGTGTCATACTTTGGGTTAGAGTAATGGTAAGGGTTACGTTGAGAGTTAGGGTTGGGGGGAGGGTTAGGGTTAGTTTGAGGTTTAGGTTTAGTGTGAGTGTTAGGTTTAGGGTTAGTGTTAGGATTAGTGTGTGGGTGAGGTTGACGGTGAGTGTTAGGGTGAGGGTTTCGTTTAGGTAAGGGTTAGGATTAGGGTTAGTGTAAGCGTAAGGGTGAGGGTTAGGGTGAGGGATAAGGTGAGGGTTAGGGTTAGGGTTATGGTTAATGTGAGGGTGAGGGTTAGTGTTAGGCTGAGTTTCAGGGTGAGGGTGAGGGGGAAGGATAGTGTTAGGGTTAGGGTTAGGTTTAGGGGGAGGGTGAGGGTTAGGTTAGTGTGGGGGTTAGGGTTATGGTTAGGTTTAGGGTGGATGTAAGGGTTAGGGTGTGGTTGAGTGTGAGTGTGAGGGTTAGGCTTAGGGTTAGTGTTTGTATTAGTGTGTGGGTGAGGGTGAGGGTGAGGGTTAGGGTGAGTTTTAGGGTTAGGGAAAGGGTTAGGGTTATGTTGAGGGTTTGAGTTAGGGTGAGGGTTAGGGTTAGGGTTAGGGTTAGTGTGAGGTTAAAGGTTATGGTGAGGGTTAGGGTTAGGGTTTGGTTTAGGATTGGGTTAGGGTTAGGATTAGGCTGAGGGTGAGAATGACGGTGAGTGTGAGGGTTAGGCTTAGGGTTAGGACGAGGGTTAGTGTTAATGTGAGGGTTAGGGTGAGGGTGAGGATAAAGGGGCAGGTTGAGGTCAGTGGGAGGTTTAGGGTGAGGGTTACGGTGAGTCTTAGGGTTAAGTTTAGGTTAGGGTTAGGGTGAGGGTTAGCGTTAATGTTAGGGTTAGGGTTAGAGTAAGATTTAGTGTGAGGGTTAGGGTGAGGGTTAGGGTAAGGGTGAAGGTTAGGTTTAGGGAGAGAGTTAGGGTAAGAATGAGGTTTAGTGTTAGGCTAAGGTTCAGGTTAGGATTATAGTTAGGTTGAGGGCTAGGGTGAGGGTGAGCGTTAGGGTTAGGCTTAGGGTTAAGGTGTGGGTTACGGTTAGTTTTAGGTTTAGGGTTAGAGTGAGTTGTAGTTTTAGGGTTATGGTTAGGGTTAGGTTTAGTGTGAATGTTAGGGTTAGGTTTAGGTTTAGGGTGAGATTAAGGTTTATGGTGAGGGTCAGGTTTAGGGTGAGTGTGAGTGTTAGGGTTAGTGTGAGTGTTATGGTGAGGGTTAGGATGAGGGTTAGTGTTAGGGTTAGTGTTAGGGTTAGGGTTAGGGTGACGGTGAGGGATAGTGTTAGAATTAGGACTAGGTTTAGGGTTTTTATTAGGGTGAGGTTGAGGGTGAGGTTTAGGGTTAGGGTGACAGTGCGGGTCAGGGTGAGGGTTAGGGTTAGGGTTAGGGTTAGGGATAGTGTGAGGATTAGTGTTAGGGTTTGGTTTAGTGTGAGGGTTAGGCTGAGGGATAGGGTTACGTTTAGGGTGAGGGTAAGTTTTAATGTGAGGGTTAGGGTTAGGATTAGTGTTAGGGTGAGGGTTAGGGTTAGGATTAGAGTGAGGTTATTTTTAGGGTTAGGATGAGGTTGATGTTGACGGTGAGGGTGAGGTTTAGGGATAGTGTTAGGATTAGAGTAAGGGTGGGAGAGAGGGTTAGGGTTAGGATTATGATTAGGTTTAGGGTTAGGCTGAGGGTGAGTGGGAAGTGGAGGGGAAGGTTAAGTTTAGGGGTCGGTTTAGGGTTATGGTTACGGTGAGAGTTAGGGTTAAAGTTATTGTTAGGATTAGGGTGAAGGTGAGGTTGAAGGTTCAGGAGAGGGTTAGGGTTAGGGAAAGAGTTAGGATGAGGGCTAGGGTGAGTGTGAGGGTTAGGGTTATGGTTAGGGATAGGGTGAGAATTAGGGTTAGGGTTAGGGTTAGGGTGAGAGTTAGGTTTAGTCTGAGGGTTACGGTTAGTTTTAGGGTTAGGTTTAGGCTGAGGGTGAGGGTAAGGGTTAAGGTGAGTGTGAGGTTTAGGGTTAGCATTAGGGTAAGGGTTGGTTGAGGGTTAGGGTTAGTGTTAGGGTTATGGTGAGGGTGAACGTGAGGGTTAGGGTTAGGGTTAGCGTGAGGATAAGAGTGAGGCTGAGGATTAGGGTGAGGGTGAGGGTGAGTTTGACGGTTAGGGTTAAGGTGAGGGTAAGGGTAAGGATTTGGGTAAGGATTTCAGTTAGGATTAGGGTTAGGCTGAGGATAAGTTTGAGGGTGCGGCTGATTGTGAGGGTTAGGGTAAGGATTAGGGTTAGGATTAGGGTTGGGCTGAGGATGAGCTTGAGGGTGAGGGTGAGGGTTAGGGTTAGGGTTAGGGTTAGTGTGAGGGTTAGAGTGAATGTAAGGGTAAGGTTTAGATTGAAGTTAGGGTGAGGTGGAGTGTTAGGGTTAGGGTTAGGGTGAGGGTGAGGTTTAGGATGAGGGTTAAGTTTAAGGTTAGGGAGAGGGTTAGGGTTATTGTGAGGGTTAGGCTTAGGATGAGGTTTAGGGTTAGGATTATGGTTAGTTTGAGGGGTAGGTTGAGGGTGAGGGTTAGGGTTAGGCTCAGGGTTAGGGTGATGGTTTGGGTTAGGGTGAGGGGTAGGTTTAGGTTTATGGTGAGGGTTAGGTTTAGTGTGAGTATTAGGGTGAGGGTAAGGTTTAGGGTGAGGGTTAGCTTGAGAATGAGTGTTAGGGATAGGGTAAGTGTTAGGGTGAGAGTTAGGTTGAGGGTTATGGTTAGGGTTAGGGTGTGTGTGAGGGCTAGGGTTAGGGTTAGGGTGAAGTTAAAGTTTATGGTTAGGTTTAGGGTGAAAGTTAGGGTTAGGGTTGGGGTTATTTTTAGGGTTAGGTTAAGGCTGAGGGTGAGGGTGAAGGTGAGAGTGAGGTTGAGGCTTAGGGTTAGGTTTAGGTTTATGGTGAGGGTGAGAGTGAGGGATAGGGTTAGGATTAGAATTACTGTTAGGTTTAGGCTGAGGGTGAGGGTGATGGTGAGGGTTAGGATTACGGTGAGTGTTAGTGTTAGGGTTAGGGTGAAGTTTAGGGTTAGTCTGAGGGTGAGGGTTAGGGTAAGGGTAAGGGTAAGGATTTGGGTAAAGATTTCAGTTAGGATTAGGGTTAGGCTGAGGATAAGCTTGAGGGTGCGGCTGATTGTGAGGGTTAGGGTAAGGATTAGGGTTAGGATTACGGTTAGGCTGAGGATGAGCTTTAGGGTGAGTTTGAGGGTTAGGGTTAGGGTTAGGGTGAGAGTTAGGGTTAGTGTGAGGGTTAGAGTGACTGTAAGGGTAAGGTTTATATTGAAGTTAGGGTGAGGTGGAGTGATAGGGTTAGGGTTAGGGTGAGGGTGAGGTTTAGGATGAGGGTTAAGTTTAAGGTTAGGGAGAGGGTTAGGGTTAGTGTGAGGGTTAGGCTTAGGGTGAGGTTTAGGGTTAGGATTATGGTTAGTTTGAGGGGTAGGGTGAGGGTGAGGGTTAGGGTTAGGCTCAGGGTTAGGGTGATGGTTTGGGTTCGGATGAGGGTTAGGGTTAGGGTGAGGGGTAGGTTTAGGTTTATGGTGAGGGTTAGGTTTAGTGTGAGTGTTAGGGTGAGGGTAATGTTTAGGGTGAGGGTTAGCTTGAGAATGAGTGTTAGGGATAGGGTAAGTGTTAGGGTGAGAGTTAGGTTGAGGGTTATGGTTAGGGTTAGGGTGAGTGTGAGGGCTAGGGTTAGGGTTAGGGTGAAGTTAAAGTTTATGGTTAGGTTTAGGGTGAAGGTTAGGGTTAGGGTTGGGGTTATTTTTAGGGTTACGTTAAGGCTGAGGGTGAGGGTGAAGGTGAGAGTGAGGTTGAGGCTTAGGTTTAGGTTTAGGTTTAGGGTGAGGGTGAGAGTGAGGGATAGGGTTAGGATTAGAATTACTGTTAGGTTTAGGCTGAGGGTGAGGGTGATTGTGAGGGTTAGGATTAGGGTGAGTGTTAGTGTTAGGGTTAGGGTGAAGTTTAGGGTTAGTGTGAGGGTGAGGGTTAGGGTAAGGGTGAGGGGTAGGGTTAGGGTTAGGATGAGGTTTAGGGTTAGTTTGAGGGTTAGAGTTAGGGTTAGGATGACGGTAACAGTTAGGGAGAGGGTTAGGGTAAGGGTGAGGTTTAGGTTTAGGGTGAGGGTAAGGGTTAGGGTGAGGGTTAGGGTAAGGCTTAGTGTTAAGGAGAGTGCTAGGGTGAGGGTGAGAGTTAGGGTTACATTTAGGGTTAGGGTTAGCCTTAGTGTTAGGGTCAGGGTGAGAGTTAGGTTTTGGATTAGTGTTAGGTTTAGGGTTAGACTTAGGGTGAGGGTGAGGTTGAGGGTAAGGGTTAGGATGAGGTTTAGGGTTAGGGTTAGGGTGAGGGTTAAGGTAAGGTTGATGTTTAGGGTGAGGGTGAGGTTTAGGGTTAGGGTTATGATTAGGGTTATGTTTGGCTTAGGTTTAAGGTTAGGGTGAGGGTTAGGTTTAGGGTGAGAGTTAGGGTTACGGTTAGTCTTAGGTTGAGGGTTAGGGTGAGGGTGAGGGTTAAGTTTAGGGTGAGGGTTAGTGTGTGGGTGAGGGTTAGGGTTAGGGTGAGGATTAGGCTGACAGTGAGGGTTAGAGTGAGGGTGACAGTTAGGCTTAGGGTTAGGGTGAGGGTTAGTGTTAATGTGAGGGTTAGAGTGAGAGTGAGGATAATCGTTAGGTTGAGGGTTAGGATGAGTGGGAGGTTTAGGGTTAGGGTTAGGGTTAGGGTGAGTGTTTGTGTAAAGGTTAGGTTAGGGTTAGGGTGAGGGTTACTGTTATTGTTAGGGTTAGGGTAAGTGTTAGGGTGAGTGTTAGGATTAGGGTGAGGGTTTGGTATAGGGTGTGGGTTAGGGTTAGAATGAGGGTTAGGTTTAGGGTGAGGTTTAGGGTTAGGATTATTGTTAGGGTGAGGGATAGGGAGAGGGTGAGTGTTAGGGTTAGTCTTAGGTTTAGGGTGAGGGTTAGGTTTAGGTTTAGGGTTAGGGTTAGCGTGAGGGGTAGTTTTAGTGTTAGAGTGAGGGTTAAGTTTATTGTTAGTTTTACGTTTTGTGTTAGAGTTAGTGTGAGTGTTAGATTGAGTATTAGGGTGAGGGTTATTGTTAGGATTAGTGTTAGTGTTAGGGATAGGTTTAGGGTTAGGGTTAGGGTGAGGTTTAGGGTGAGGATTAGGTTTACAGTGAGGTTGAGGGTGAAGGATATTGTTAGAATTAGGATTAGGGTTAGGTTTCAGATTAGGGTGAGGGTGGGGGTGAGGGTTAATTTTAGGTTTACAGTGAGGGTCAGCGTGAGAGTTGGGTTTGTTTTTGGTTTAGGGATAGGGTGAGGATTAGCATTAGGGTTAGGTTTAGTGTGAGGGTTAGGTTGAGGGGTAGGGTTACGTTTAGGGTGAGGGTAATGTTTAATGTGAGGGTTAGGGTTAGGGTTAGTGTTAGGATTAGGATTAGGGTTAGGGTTAGGGTTAGAGTTGGGCTTATTGTTAGGAGTAAGGTGAGGGTGAGGGTGAGGGTGAGAGCGAGGTTTAGGGTTAGGGTTAGGTTTTGTGTGAGGGTGGGAGTGAGGGTTAGGGTTAGGATTAGCATTAGGTTTAGAGTTAGGCTGAGGATGAGTGGGAAGGGGAGTGGGAGGGTTAGTGCAAGGGGTAGGTTTAGGGTTAGGGTTACATTGAGAGTTAGGTTAAAGTTATTGTTAGGTTTAGGGTAACGGTGATGGTGAGTGTGAGGGTTCGGGTGGAAGTTAGGGTTAGGGATAGAGTTAGGGTGAGGGCTAGGGTGAGGGTGAGGGTTAGGGATAGGGTGAGGGTGAGGGTGAGGGTTAGGGTTAGGGTTAGAGTAAGAGTTAGGGTGAGGATTAGTTTGATGGTGAGGGTTAGGGTCAGGGTGAGTGTTAGGGTCAGGGTGAGGGTTATGGTGAGGGCTAGGGTGAGGGTGAGGGTTAGGCTGAGGGTGAAGGTGAGGGTGAGGGTGAGGGTTAGGTTTAGCATAAGGTTTAAGTTTAGGGTTAGGGTGAGGATAAGGTTGACTTGAGTATTAGGGTGACGGTAAGTGTTAGGGTGAGGGTTAGCGCTAGGGTTAGGGTGAGGGTTAGGGTGAGGGTGAGGTTTAGTGTGAGACTTAGGGTTAGGGTGAGGGTGACGGTTCGGGTTAGGGTTAGGGTTAGGGTTAGGCTGAGGGTGAGGGTGATGGTTAGGGTTAGGGTTAGGTTACTGTTAGGGTTATGGTGAGGGTGAGGGTGAGTATTAGTGTGTGGGATAGGGTTAGGGTTAGCATTAGGGTAAGGATGAGAGTGAGAGTTAATTTTATGATTAGTGTTAGGTTTAGGGTTAGGCTTTAAGGGTGAGGGTGAGGATGATGTTTAGGGTTAGGGATAGGGTTATGGTAAGGGTGAGGGTTAGGGTAAGGGTGATGTTTAGGGTTAGTGTTAGGGATAGGGTGAGTTTTAGGTTTAGGGGGAGGGTGAGGTTTAGGGTTAGGGTGAGGGTGAGGGTTAGGGTTAGGTTTAGGATGTGAATGAGAGTGAGGGTGAGGGTTAGGTTTAGGTTGAGTCTTAGGGTTAGGTTTAGGGTGATGTTTAGGGTGAGGTTTAGGGTGAGGGTGAGGGTCATGTTGAAAGTTAGGGTTAGGGTGTGGGTGATGGTTAGGGTTAGGGTGAGGGTTAGGTTGACGGTGAGGGTTATGATTAGGGTTAGGATTAGGGTGAGTGTTAGGTTTAGTTTTCCGGTAAGGGGAAGTGTTAGGGTTAGGATTAGCCTTAGGATTAGTGTGAGGGTTAGCGTTAGGGTTAGGGTGAGAGTTAGGGTTAAGGTTAGCGTTGATTGAGGTTGAGGGTGAGGATTAGGGTTGGGTGAGGTTTAGAGTTAGAATGAGGGTTATGGTTGCATTACGGTTATAGTTATAGTGAGGGTGAGGGTGAGGGATAGGGTTAGGATTAGGGTTAGGTTTAGGGTTAGACTGAGGGGGAGGGGGAGGTTGAGGGTGATGGTTTTTTTCAGGTGAGGGTTAGGGTTAGGGTGAGGAAGAGGGTAAGCGAAAGTGTTAGGGGTAGGGGTAGGATGAGATTTAGATTGAGGGGTAGGGTTATGGTTAGTGTGAGGGTTAGGGTTAGGGTTAGGGTTAGGTTTAGGTGATTGTAAGGGTTAGGGTGAGGTTAGGGTGAGGTTGGGAGTTAAGCTTAGGGCTAGTGTTAGGATTAGTGTGTGGGTGAGGGTGAGGGTGAGAGTTAGTGTGAGGTTTAGGGTTAGGGTTAGGGTTATTTTTAGGGTGAGGGTTTGAGTGAGGGTGAGGGTTAGGGTTGTGATTAGGGTTAGGGTTAGGGTTAGGCTGAGGGTGAGGATGAGTTCGTTGGTTAGGGTTAGGGTTGAGTAAAGGTTAGGGTGAGGGCTCTTGTGAGGGTGAGGGTTAGGGTGAGGGTGAGGGTAAGGGTGAGGGTTTCGATTAGGTAAGTGTTATGGTTAGGGTGAGGCTAAGGATTTGGTTGACAGAGAGGTTTAGGGTGAGTGTTAGGGTTAGGGTGAGGGTTAGCTTTGGGGTTAGTATGAGGGATAGGGTTAGGGTGATGTTAAGGATGAGGGTGAGGGTTAGGGTGAGGGTGAGGGTTCAGATGCGGCTTAGGGTTATGGTTAGAGTTAGGCTGAGGGATAGGGTGAGGATGAGGGTTAGGGTTAGGGTTAGGGATAGGTTGAGAATTAAGGTTAGGGTCAGGTTTAGGGTGAGGGTTAGGCGGAGGGGATGTTTAGGGTTTGGGTGAGGGTTAGGTTTAGTCTGAGGTTTAGGTTTAGGGTTAGGGTTTGGGTTAGTGTGAGGTTAAGGGTTAGGGTGAGGTTTAGGGTGAGGGTGAGGACTAGGGATAGGGTTAGGGTTAGGGTGAGGGTGAGGTTTAGGTTTCGGGTGAGGGTTAGCTTTAGGGTGAGGTTTAAGGTGAGGGTAAGGGTTAGGGTGAGGTTTAGGGTTAGGGTGAGGTTTAGGTTTAGGGTTAGGCTTAGGCTGTGAGTGAGGGGGAGGCGGAGGGGAAGGGTTAGGTTTAGGGTGAGGCTTAGGTTTAGGGTTGGTGTGAGGGTTATGTTTAGGGTGATGTTTAGGGTGAGGGTGAGGATCAGGTTGAGAGTGAGTTTTAGGGTGTGGGTCAGGGTTAGGGTTAGGGTGAGTATTAAGGTGACGGTGACGTTTAGGGTGAGGGTGAGAATTATGTTTAGGTTTAGGGTGAGGGTTAGGGTTAATTTTATGGTTAGGGTGAGGGTCAGTTTGAGGGTTAGTGTTTGGGTTAGCATTAGGATTATTGTGAGGGTTAGGGTTAGGGTTAGGGAGAGGGTAAGTGCTAGGGTGAGGTTTAGGGTTAGGGTGAGAGTTAGGGTTAAGGTTAGGGTAAGATTGAGGTTGAGGTTGAAGGTTAGGGTTGGGTGAGGGTTAGAGTTAGAGTGAGGTTTAGGGTTGGATTAGGATTAGAGTTAGCGTGAGGCTGAGGGTGAGTGTTAGGATTAGGATTAGGTTTAGAGTTAGGGTTAGACTGGCCGTGAGGGTATGGGTGAGGGTGATGGTTTTTTTTTAAGGTGACTGTTAGGGTTAGGATGAGGGTGAGGGTAATCGTGATTGTTAGGGTTAGTGGTAGGATGAGGGTTAGATTGAGGGGTAGGGTTATGGTTAGGATGATTGTTAGGTTTACTGTGAGGGTGAGGGTTAGGTTTAGGGTTAGTGATAGGGTGAGAATTAGGGTTAGGGTCAGGGTTAGGTTTAGGGTGAGGGTTAAGTTTAGGTTTAGGGTTAGGGTGAGGGTGAGAGTGAGGCTGAGGGTTAGGGTTAGGGTGAGGGTGAGGGTGAGTTTGAGGGTTAGGTTTAAGTTGAGGGTAAGAGTGAGGATTATGGTAAGTATTTGGTTTAGGTTTAGGCTGAGGGTGAGCTTGAGGGTGAGGTTGAGGTTTCGGGGTATAGTTAGGGTGAGGTTAGCGTTAGGTTTAGGGTAAGGCTTAGGGTGAGGGTTAGGGTTAGGGTTATTGTTAGGATTCGGGTAAAGGTGTGGGGGAGGGGGAGGGGAGGTTTAGGGGTAGGGTTTGGTTTTGGGTGAGGGTGAGAGGGAGGGTTAGGGTTAGGATTAGGATTACAGTTAGCATTAGGATGAGGTTGAGGGTGAGAGTGAGGTAGAAGGTTAGTGTTAGGCTTACGCTTAGGGTGAGGGTGAGGATGAGAGTTAGGTTAGTGTGAGGGTTAGGGTTAGGGTCAGGGTTAGGGTGAGGGTGAAGGTTAGGGTTAGGATTAGGGTTAGGGTTAGGTTTAGGCTGAGGGTGAGGGTGAGTTTGAGGGTTAGGGTTAGGGTTGGGTTAAGGTTAGGGTGAGGGCTATTGTGAGAGTGAGGGTTAGGGTGAGGTTGAGGGTGAGTGTGAGGGTTTCGGTGAGGTAAGGCTAAGGGTTAGGGTTAGGGTTAGGGTGAGGGTGAGGGTTATGGATAGTGTGAGGGTGAAGGTTAGGGTTAGGGATAGGGTTAGGTTAAAAGTTAGTGTGAGGATTAGTATGACGGTGAGGATTAGGGTCAGGGTGAGGGTTAGGGTTAGGGTTAGGTTTAGGGTGAGGTTTAGGGTGAGGCTGAAGGTTAGGCAGAGGGTGAAGGTGAGGGTGACGGTGAGGGTTAGGGTTATCGTAAGTTTTAAGTTTAGGGTTAGGGTGATGGTAAGAGTGACTTGTGGATTAGGGTGACGGTAAGTGTTAGGGTGAGGCTTAGCGCTAGGGTTAGGGTGAGGGTTAGGTTGAGGGTGAGGTTTACTGTGAGCTTGAGGGTTAGGGTGAGGGTGACGGTTCGGGTTCGGGTTAGAGTTAGGGTTAGGTTGCTGGTTAGAGTTAGGGTTAGGTTGCGGGTTAGGTTAGGGTAAGGGTTAGGGTGAGGGTGAGGGTGAGGGTGAGTATTAATGTGAGGGTTAGGGTTAGGGTTAGCATTAGGGTAAGGATGAGAGTGAGAGTTAGGTTTAAGATTAGTGTTAGGTTTAGGTTTAGGCTTAGGGTGAGGGTGAGATTGAGGTTTAGGGTTAGGGATAGGGTTAGGGTAAGGGTGAGAATTAGGGTTAGGGTGATGTTTAGGGTTAGTGTTAGGGTAAGGTTGAGGGTTAGGGTTAGGTTGAGGGTGAGGTTTAGGGTTAGGGTTAGGGTGAGAGGGTTAGGGTTAGAATTAGGCTGTGAATGAGGATGAGGTTGAGGGTGAGGCTTATGGTTATGTTTAGGGTGAGAGCTATGTTTAGGGTGATATTTAGGGTGAGGGTGAGGGTCATGGTGAGAGTGAGGGTTAGATTCTGGGTGATGGTTAGGGTTAGGGTGCGCGTTAGGTTGACGGTGAGGGTGAGCATTAGGGTTAGGGTTTGGTTGAGGGTTAGGGTAATTTTTAATGTTAGGGTGTGGGGTAGTGTGAGAGAAAGGTTGGGGTTAGCATTAGGATTAGTTTGAGGGTTAGGGTTAGGGTTAGGGGTAGGGTGAGGGTGAGGGTAAGTGTTAGGGTGAGGGTTAGGGTTAGGGTGAGAGGTTGGGCTAAGGTTAGGGTTAGATTGAGGTTGAGCATGAGGGTTAGTGTTGGGCAAGGGTTATCGTTAGACTGGGGGTTATGGTTGGATTAGGGTTACAGTTAGGGTGAGGGTGAGGTTGAAGGTTATGATTAGGATTAGGGTTAGGGTTAGGGTTAGACTGAGGGTGAAGGTGAGGGTGAGGGTGACGGTTTTTTTAAGTTGAGGTTTAGGGTTAGGGTGAGGGTTAGGGTAAGCGAAATGTTTAGGATTAGTTGTAGGATGAGGGTTAGATTGAGGGGTAGGGTTATGGTTAGGGTGATTGTTAGGGTTACTGTGAGGGTTAGGGTTAGGTTTAAGGTTAGTGTTAGAGAGAGGGTAAGGCTTAGGTTAATGTGAGGGTTAGGGTTAGGTTTAGGGTGAGGGTAAGGTTTACGGTGAGGTTTAGGCTGAGGGTGAGTCTTAGGTTTGGGGTTAGTGTTAGGATTAATGTGTGGGTGAGTATAAGGGTGAGACTTAGTGTGAGGTTTAGGGTTAGGTTTAGGGTTAGGGTTAGGGTGAGGGTTTGAGTGAGGGTGAGGTTTAGGGTTAGGGTGAGGGTGAGTGTTAGGGTTAGGATTAGGGTTAGGGTTAGGGTTAGGCTGAGGGTAAGGGAAAGTTGGAGGGTTAGGGTTAAGTTGGGTTAAGGTTAGTGTGAGGGCTATTTTGAGGGTGAGGGTTAGGGTGAGGGTGAGGGTTTTGGTTAGATAAGTGTTAGGGTTAGGGTTAGGGTGAGGATTTCGTTGAGGGAGAGGGTTAGGGAGAGGGTTAGAGTTAGGTTGAGGGTTAGGGTTAGGGTTAGGGTGAGGGATAGGGTTAGGGTGATGTTAAGGATGAGGGTGAGTGTTAGGGTTCGGGTTCATGTTTGGATGCGGGTTAGGGTAATGGTTAGAGTTAGGTTGAGGGCTAGGGTGAGGGTGAGTGTTAATGTTAGGGTTAGGGATAAGGTGAGAATTAGGCATAGGGTCAGGGTTAGGATGAGGGTTAGGCTGAGGGGAATGGTTACGGTTAGGGTGAGGGTTAGGTTTAGTCTGACAGGGTTAGGGTGACGGTTAGGGTGAGGTTAGGGGTTACGGTGAGGGTTAAGCTGAGGGTGAGGGTTAGGGTTAGGGTTAGGGTTAGGGTGAGGGTTACGGTTAGGTTTAGGGTGAGTTTTAGGTTTAGGGTGAGCGTTAGGGTAAGGTTTAGTTTTAGGGTGAGAGTTAGGTTTAGGGTTAGGGTAAGGGTGAGGGTAAGGGTTAGGGTTAGTCTTAGGCTTTGATTGAGGATGATGGTGAGGGTGAGGCTTAGGTTTAGGTTGAGGCTTAGGGTTAGGGTTAGGGTGAGGGTCATGTTTAGGGTGATGTTTAGGGTGAGGGTGAGGGACAGGGTGAGAGTGAGGGTTAGGGTGTCGGTGAGGTTTAAGGTGATGGTGAGGGTGAGGGTGAGGGTGAGGATTAGGTTTAGGGTTAGGGTGAGGGTTAGCGTTAGTTTTAGGGTCAGGGTGAGGGTTAGTTTGAAGGTTAGGGTTAGGGTTAGCATTAGGATTAGTGTGAGGGTTAGGTTTAGGTTTAGGGGTAGGGTGAGGGTAAGGGTTAGGTTGAGGGTTAGGGTTAGGGTGAGAGTTAGGTTTAAGGTTAGGTTTAGATTGAGGTTGAGGTTTAGGGTTAGGGTTGGGTGAGGTTTAGAATTAGAGTGAGGGTTATGTTTGGATTAGGTTTAGAGTTAGGGTGAAGGTGAGGGTGAGGGTTAGGATTAGGGTTAGGGTTAGGGTTAGGGTGAGAGTTAGGGTTACGGTTAGGGTTAGGATGAGGGTTAGGGTGAGGGTTAGGGTTAGGGGTAGGATGAGGGAGGTTGAGGGGTAGGGTTTTGGTTATGGTGAGGGTTAGTATTACTATGAGGTTTAGGGTTAGGGTTACGTTTAGGGTTAAGGAGAGTGTAAGGGTTAGTTTGAGGGTTAGGTTGAGGGTGAGGGTAAGGGTTAGGGTTAGGGTAAATGTTACTGTGAGGTTGATGGTTAGTGTTAGGGTTAGGGTTAGGGTGATGGTAAGGGTTAGGGTGAGGGTTAGGGAGAGAGAGGGTTAGGGTTAGGATTAGGGTTAGGTTGAGGCATAAGGTGAGGTTTAGGGTTACAGTTAGTGTTACGATGAGGGTTACGGTGAGGGTTAGGGTTAGGTTTACGGTGAGAGTGAGGGTTAGGGTCAGAGTGAGGCTTAGGTTTAGGGTGAGGTTTTTTGTCACGGTGAGGGTGAGGATTAGGGTGAGGGTAAGGGTTAGGGTGAGAATTAGGGTTAAGGATAGGTTTAGATTCAGGTTGAGGGTGAGTGTTAGGGTTGGGTGAGGCTTAGATTTAGAGTGAGGTATACGGTTGGATTAGGGTTAGAGTTAGGGTGAGGGTCAGGGTGAGGGTTAGGTTTATGATTAGGCTTAGGGTTAGGGTTAGACTGAGGGTGAGTTTGAGGGTTAGGTTTAGGGTTAGAGTTAGGTTTAGTGTGAGGGTGAGAGTGAGGTTTAGGGTTAGGATTAGGATTAGGTTTAGGCTTAGGCTCAGGTTGAGGGTGAGAGTAAGAGGGAGTGTTAGGGTTCAGGTTAGGGTTAGAGTGAGGGTGAGAGTTAGGGTTAGGGTAAGGTTTAGGGTTAGGGTGAGGGTTAGGGTTGGTTTAGGGTTAGGTTAAGGGTGTGGGTGAGGGTGAGGGTTAGGGTGAGGGTTAGGGTTAGGGTAAGGGTGAAGGTGAGGTTTAGGATTAGGGTTAGGGTTAGGGTTAGACTGAGGGTGAGGGTGAGGTTGAGGGTTTGGTATTAGTGTGAAGGTTAGGGTGAGGGCTAGGATGAGGGTCAGGGTTAGGGTGACGGTGATGGTGCGGGTAAGGGTTTCAGTTAGGTAAGGTTTAGTTTTAGGGTTAGGTTGAGTATTAGGTTGTGGGTGAGGATTAGGCTGAGGGTTAGGGTCAGGGTGAGGGTTGGGTTTAGGGTTAGGGAGAGGGTTAGGGTTAGGTTTAGGGTGATGTTTAGGATGAGGGTGAGGGTTAGGGTGAGGGTGATGGTTCGGGTGAGGGATAGGGATAGTGTTAGAATTAGGGTGAGAGCTAGGGTGAGATTGAGTGTTAGGTTTAGGGATAGGGTGAGAATTAGGGTTAGGGTTAGAGTTAGGATGAGGCTTAGGCTGAGGGTTAGGGTTAGGGTTAGGTCGAGGGTTACATTCAATCTGAGGGTTAGGGTTAGAGTAGGATTAGGGTAAGGGTTACGGTGAGCTTTAGGGTGAGGATGAGGGTTAGTTTTAGCATTAGAGTTAGGGTGAGGGATAAGTTTAGGGTTATGTTTAATGTGAGGGTGAGCGTTAAGGTTAGGGTGAGGTTGAGGGTTAGGGTGAGGGTTAGGATTAGGGTTAGCTTTAGGGTGAGGGTTAAGGTGTGGCTGAGGGTTAGGGTGAGGGTGAGCATGAGGGTGAGGGTGAGGTTTAGGGTTAGGGTTAGGGTGAGGGTAAGGGTGAGGGTTATTATTAGGTTTAGGTTTAGGGTTAGGGTTAGGCTGAGGGTGAGCATCAGAGTGAGGTTGAGGGTTAGTGTTAGGGTTAGGGTGAAGGTTAGGTTTAATACTAGGTTTAGGGTTAGGGTAAGGGTTAGGGTGATGTTTAGGTTTAGGGTGAAGTTTGGGGTTAGGGTGAGGCTTAGGGTTTGGATTAGTTTAAGGTTAGGGTTAGGGTGAGGGTGAGGGTTAGGGTTAAGCTTAGGGTGAGGGTAAGGTTTAGGTTTAGGCTTAGGTTTAGGGTTAGGGTGAGGGGTAGGTTTAGTGTTAGTGTGAGGTTTAGGATTAGTGCCAGTGGTAGGTTTAGGGTTAGGGTTAGTGTTAGGATGAGGGTAAGGATTAGGGTGAGGGTTAGTGTTAGGTTTAGGTTTAGGGTGAGTGTTAGGGTGAGTGTTAAGTTTAGGATTAGTGTTAGAATTAGGGTTAGGCCTAGGGTGAGGGTGAGGGTTAGGTTGTGGGTGAGGGTTAGGGATAGGGTGAGGGTTAGGGTGAGTGTGAGGCTTAGGTTTAGGATTAGGGTTAGGCTGAGGGTTAGGTTAGGGTTAGCGTTAGGGTTAGGGTGAGGTTTAGGGTGAGGTTTAGGGTTAGGGTTAGTTTTAGGATTAGTTTGAGGGTTAGGGGGAGGGTAAGGTTTAGGGTCCTGGTTAGGGATCGGGTTAGGGTTATGGTTAGGTTTGCGGTGCAGGTTAGAGTCAGAGTTAGGGTGAGGATTAGGCTGAGGGTTAGGGTAAAGGCTAGGCTGAGGGTTGGATTTCGTGTAAGGGATAGGGTTAGGGTTAAGGTTAGGGTGAGGTTTAGGTTGAGGGTGAGGGTTAGGCTGAGGGGTAGGGGAAGGGTTGGGGAAGGGTTAGGGTTAGGTTTAGGGTTAGGGTTATTGTTAGGGTTCGGGTGAGGGTGAGGGTGAGGGTGAGGGTGAGGTTTCGGGTTAGGGTTAGGGTTAGGGTGAGGGTTAGGTTGAGGTTTAGGGCTAGGGTTAGGGTTACGCTTAGGATTAGTGTGAGGGTTAGGGTGAGGGTTAGGCTGAGGGGTAGGGTAAGGGTTAGGGTGAGGGTTAGATTTAGTGTGAGGCTTAGGGTTAGGGTTAGGGTTACTGTTGCGGTGAAGATTAGGGTTAGGGTGAGGGTGAGGATTAGGCTGAGGGTTAGGGAAAGGTTGGGGGTGAGGGTTTGGGTTAGGGTTCGTGTTATTGTTAGGGTTAGGATGAGGGTGAGGGTTATCTTGAGGGTGTGGGTGAGATTTAGAGATAGGGTTAGGTTTATGGTGAGGGTGAGATTGAGGGTTAGGTTTAAGATAAGGATTAGGGTTAGGGTTAGGCTGAGGATGAGGGTGAGGGGTAGGGGGAGGGTTAGGGTTTCGGTTACGGTTAGGGTAAGGGTTAGGGTGAGGTTTAGGGTTAGGGTTAGGGTTAGATTTATTTTGAGGGTTATGGTAAAGGTGCGGGTGAGGGGGAGAGGGAGGTTTAGGTTTAGAGATTGGTTTAGGGTTAGGGTGAACGTGAGGGTGAGAGTTAGGTTAGTGTGAGGGTTAGTGTTAGGTGAAGGGTCAGGAATAGGGTTACGGTGATGTTTAGGATGAGGGTGAGGATTAGGGTGAGGGTGAGGGTTCAGGTGCCGTTTAGGTTTACGGTTAGAGTTAGGGTGAGGGCTAGGTTGAGAGCGAGGGTTAGGGTTAGGGTTAGGGATAGGATGAGAATTAGGTTTAGGGTTATGGTTTGGCTGAGGGTTAGGCTGAGAGGAATGGTTAGGGTTAGGGTAAGGGTTAAGTTTCGTCTGAGGGTTAGGGTTAGGTTTAGTGTTAGTGTGAGCTTATGGATTAGGGTAAGGGTTAGGGTGAGGGTGAGGGTTAGGGTTAGGCTTATGGTTAGGGTTAGGGTGAGGGTTAGGGTTAGGTTTAGGGTGAGGCTTAGAGTTAGGGTGAGGTTTAGTGTGAAGGTTAGGTTTAGGGTTAAGCATAGGGTGAGAATGAGGGAGATGATGAGGGTTAGGCTTAGGGTTAGGGTGAGTGTTAGGCGTAATATGAGGGATAGGGTGAGGGTGAGGATAAGGGTTAGTTGAGGGTTAGGGTGAGTGGGTGGTTTAGGGTGAGGGTTAGGTTCAGTTTTAGGATTAAGTTTAGGTTTGGGTTAGGGTGAGAGTTAGGGTTAATGTAAGGCTTAGGGTTAGGGTAACTGTTAGGGTGAGGTTTAGGGTTAGGGTGAGGGTTAGGTTTAGGGCTACGGTTAGGGTTAAAATGAGGTTTAGGGTTAGGGTGAGGTTTAGGGTTAGGATTATGGTTAGAGATAGGGCTAGATTGAGGCTGAGGTTTAGGGTTAGGCTTAGGGTTAGGGTGAGCGTTATGGTTAGGTTTAGGGATAGAGTTAGCTTGAGGGGTAGTTTTCGGATTAGGGTGAGGTTTAGGTTTAGTGTGAGGGTTAGAGTTAGGGTTAGGGTTAGGGTGAGGGTAAGGTTTAGGCTAAGAGTGAGGATTAGGGTGAGATTGAGGGTTAGGGTTATCGTGAGTGTTACGGTGCAGGTTAGGGTGAGGGTTAGTGTTAGTGTTAGGTTGAGGCTGAGGGTTATGTTTAGGGTTAGGGTGAAGGTTAGGGTTAGTGTGAAGTTTAGGGTTAGGTTTAGGTTTAGCATGAGGGTGAGGGTGAGGGTGAGGGATAGGGTTAGAATTAGGATTATGGTTAGGCTTAAGATGAGGGTGAGTTTGAGGGTGAGCGTTAGGGTTAGGGTTACAGTGAGGGTCAGGGTGAGATTTAGGGTTAGGGATTGGTTAGGCTAGGGTGAGGATTAGCGTTAGGGTTAGGTTTAGTGTGAGGGTTAGTTTGAGCTGTAGGGTTACATTTAGGGTGAGGGTAAGGTTTAATGTGAGGGTTAGGGTTAGGGTTAGTGTTAGGGTGAGGGTTAGAGTTAGGGTTAGGTTTAGAGTTGGGGTTATTGTTAGGGTTAGGGTGAAGGTGAGGGTGTGGGTGACGTTTACTTTAGGATTAGGTTTAGAGTTAGGGTTGGAGTGAGGGTTAGGTTTAGGATTAGGATTAGTGTTCAGATTAGGCTGAGGGTGAGTGGGAAAGGGAGGGGGAGGGTTAGGGTTAGGGGTAGGTTTAGGGTTAGCGTTCCGGTGAGATTAGGGTTAAAGTTATTTTTAGAATTATGGTGAGGGTTCGGGTGAGTGTTCAGGTGAGGGTTAGGGTTAGGGATAGAGTTAGGGTGAGGGCTAGGGTGAGTGTGAGGGTTAGGGTTATTGTTAGGGATAGGGTGAGAATTAGGTTTAGGGTTACGGTTAGGGTGAGGGTTAGGCTCAGGGTTAGGGTTAGGGTTAGGGTGAGGGTTAGGTTTAGTCAGAGAGTTACAGTTAGAGTTAGTGTTAGGGTTACGGTTAGGGTGAGTGTAAGTGTTAGGGTGAGGGTTAGGGTGAGGGTGATGTTTAGGTTTAGGTTTACAGTGAGATTTGGGTGAGGGTTAGGGTTATGGTTAGGGATAGGGTGAGAATTAGGTTTAGGGTTAGGGTGAGGGTGAGGGTTAGGCTCAGGGTTAGGGTTAGGGTTAGGGTGAGGGTTAAGTTTAGTCGGAGAGTTACAGTTAAGGTTAGTGTTAGGGTTACGGTTAGGGTGAGTGTAAGTGTTAGGGTGAGGGTTAGGGTGAGGGTGATGTTTAGGTTTAGGTTTACAGTGAGGGTTGGGTGAGGGTTAGGGTTAGGGTAGGGTGAGGGAGAGATTTAGGGTTAGGTTTAAGGTGAGGGTCAGGTTTAGGGTTATGATGAGTGTGAGGGTGAGGATGAGGGTTATGGTGAGGGTGAGGGTGAGGGTGAGTTTGAGGGTTAGGTTTAGGGTGAGGGTGAGTGTGAGGGTTAGGGTAAGGATTTGGGTTAGGATTAGGGTTAGGCTGAGGTTGAACTTGATGGTGAGGTTGAGGGTGATGGTTAGGGTAAGGATTAGTGATAGGATTAGGGTTAGGCTGAGGATGAGATTGTGGGTTAGGGTTAGGGTTAGGGTGAGGGCTAGGGTCAGTGTGAGGGTTAGGGTGAGGGTAAGGGTAAGGTTTAGATTGAAGTTTAGGGGGAGAGGGAGGTATAGGGTTAGTGTTAGGGTTAGGATGAGGGTTCAGTTTATGGTTAGGGTTAGGGTTAGGGTGAGGGTTAGGGTTAATGTTAGGCTTAGGCTTAAGGTATGGGTTAAGGTTAGTGTGAGGGTTAGGGTTAGGGTGAGGGTTAGGGTTCAGATTAGGTTTAGGGTGAGGGGTAGGGTGAGGGTGAGGATTAGGTTTAGTCTTAGGGTTAGGGTGATGGTTAGGGTTAGATTGAGGGTTAGTGTTAGGGTGAGGGATAGGTTTAGGGTTAGGCTGAGGATTAGGTTTAGTGTGAGGGTTAGGGTGAGATTAAGGGTTAGGGTGAGGGTTAGCTTGAGAATGAGGGTTAGGGATAGCATAAGTTTTAGAGTGAGGTTTAGGGTGGTGGAAATAGTTAGGGTTAGGGTGAGGGTGAGGGTTAGGGTTAGGGTTAGGGTGAGGATAAGGGTTAGGTTTAGGGTGAGGGTTAGGGTTAGGCTTAGAGTTAGTGTTAGGGTGACAGTGAGTGTGAGGGTTAAGTTTAGGATTAGTGTTACGGTTAGGGTTAGTTAGTTATGTTTAGGGTTAGGTTTAGGGTTAGAGTGAGGGTGAGAGTGAGGGATAGGGTTAGGATTAGAATTAGGTTTAGGGTTAGGCTGAGGGTGAGGGTGACAGTGAAGGTTAAGATTAGGGTTAGTGTTACTGTTAGGGTTAGTGTGAAGTTTAGGTTTAGTGTGAGTGTTAGGTTTAGGTTTAGGTTGAGGTGTAGGGTTAGGGTTAGGATGAGTTTTAGGGTTAGTGTTAGGGTAAGGTTAGAGTTAGGATGAGGGTAAAGATTAGGATGAGTGTTAAGGTGAGGGTGAGGGTAAGGGTTAGGGTGAGGTTAAGTGTTAGGTTGAGGGTTAGGGTGCGGGTTAGGGTTAGGCTTAGGGTTAGGTAGAGGGATAGGGTGAGGGTGAGAGTTAGGGTTAGGGTTAGGGTTAGGGTTAGCCTTAGGGTGAGGGTAAGGGTGAGAGTTAGGTTTAAGATTAGAGTTAGGTTTAGGGTTAGGCTTAGGGTGAGAGTGAGGATGAGGGTGAGGGTGAGGGTTAGTGTGAGGGTTAGGGTTAGGGTTAGGGTGAGGGTTAGGTTTAGGGTGAGGGTTAGGGTTAGGGTGAGGGTGAGGATGAGGGTTAGGGTTAGGGTGAGGATGAGGCTTACGGTTAGGGTGAGGGTTAGGGTTAGGGTTAGGGTGACGGTGAGTGTGAGGGTTCAGTTTAGGATCAGTGTTAGGGTTAGGGTTAGTGTTAGGTTTAGGGTTAGATTGAGGTTGAGTCTTAAATTTAGGGTGAGGGTAGGTTGTGTGTGAGGGTTAGGGTTAGGATGAGGTTTAGGGTGATGTTGTGTTTTAGGGTGAGGGTGAGTGTTAAGGCATAGTGTTAGGGTGAGTTTTAGGGTTAATGTGAGGGTTAAGGTGAGGGTGAGGATAAGGGTTAGGTTGAGGGTTAGGATGAGTGGGAGGTTTAGTTAAAGGGTTAGTGTTAGGGTGAGGGTTAGGGTTAATATTAGGTTAAGGTTACGGTGAGGGTTAGGGTTAATGTTAGGTTTAGGGTTAGGGTAGGTGTTAGGGTGATGTTTAGGGTTAGGATTATGGTTAGGGTGAGTGTTAGAGTCAGGGTGAGGGTTAGGGTTAGGCTTAGGGTTAGGGTTAGGATTATGGTTAGGGTGAGGTCTAGAGTGAGGGTGAGGGTTAGGGTTAACCTTAGGGGTAGGGTGATGGTTAGGTTTAGTGTGAAGGTTAGGGTGACACTTAGGGTTAGATTGAGGATAAGGGTTAGGGTGAGGTTGAGGTTGAGGGTGAGAGTGAAGGTTACGGTTAGCATGAGTGTTAGGGTGAGGGTTAGGGTGAGGGTTCGTGTTAGGGTTAGGGTTAGGTTTAAGGTTAAGGTGAGGGTGAGGGTTAGGTTTAGAGTTAGGGTGATGGTTAGGGTTAGGGTTAGTGTTAGGGTGAGGTTTAGGGTTAGGGTTATGTTTAGGGTGAGGGTGAGGGTGAGGGATTGTGTTAGATTTAGGATTAGGCTTAGGGTTAAGATTAAGTTGAGGTTGAGGGTGACGGTTAGGGTTAGGGTGACAGTGAGGGTCAGAGTGAGGGTTCGGGTTCGGGTTAGGCATAGGGTGAGGATTAGCATTAGGGTTTGGTTTAGTTTGAGGGTTACGCTGAAGGGTAGGATTATGTTTAGGGTGAGGGTAAGGTTTAATGTGAGGGTTAGGGTGAGGGTTAATGTTAGGGTGAGGGTTAGGGTTAGAGTTGGATTTATTGTTAGGGTTAGGGTGAGCGTGAGGGTGAGGTTTAGTTATAGGGTTAGGTTTAGAATGAGGGTGGGAGTGAGTGTTAGGGTTAGGATTAGTATTAGTGTTAGGTTTAGTCTGAGGGTGAGTGGGAAGGGGAGCAGAGGGTTAGGGTTAGGGGTAGGTTTAGGGTTAGGGTTACGGAGAGAGTTAGGGTTAAAATTATTGTTAGGATTAGGGTGAGGGTGAGGGTGAGAGTTCAGTTGAGGGTTATGGTTAGGGTGAGGATTAGGTTTAGTCTGAGTGTTACCGTTAGGGTTAGCGTTAGTGTTACGGTTAGGGTGAGGGTAAGGGTAAGGCTGAGGTTTAGGGGGAGGGTGAGGTTTAGGATTAGGTTTACGGTGAGGGTTAGGGTTAAGGTTAGTGTTAGGGGGAGTGGGAGGTTTAGGGTTAGTGTGAGGGTGAGGATTAGGGTTAGGGTTAGGGTTATTTTTAGGTTTAGTGTGATTGTGAGGTTGAGGAGGAGGTTTAGGTTTAGGGTTAGGTTTAGGGTGAGGGTGAGAGTGAGGGTTAGGATTAGGATTAGGATTAGGGTGAGGGGGAGGGGGAGAAGGAGGGTTAAGGTGAGGGTTAGGTTTAGCGCTAGGGTTTGGGTGAGGGTTACGTTTAGGATTAGGGTTAGTGTAAGGGTAAGGGTTAGGGTCAGCGTTAGCGTTAGGTTTAGGGTGAGGGTTAGGGTTGGTTGAGGGTTAGAGTGAGGTTGAAGATTAGGGTTTGGTTATGGTTAGAATTAGGTTGAGGTGACCGTGAGGGTTAGGTTAAGATTATTGTTAGGATTAGGGTTAGACTTGGGGTGAGGCTGAGGGTGAGCGTGAGGTTTTGGGTTAGGTTGAGGTTTGGTTTAGGGTTAGGTTGAGGATTAGGGTTAGAATTAGGGTTAGGGTGAATATGAGGGTGAGGGTTAGGTTTGGGTGAGGGTTAGAGTTAGGGTGAAGGTTAGCGTTGGGTAAGGGTTAGAGTTATTGTGAGGATGAGGGTGAGGGTTAGGGTTAGGATTAGGGTTAGGGTTAGGGTTAAACTGAGGGTGAGGGTGAGGGTAAGGGTGAGGGTATGGGTTAGGTTTAGGGTTAGGTTTAGGGTGAGGGTAAGGGTTAGGGTTAGGATTAGAATTAGGGTGAGGGTGAGTGTCAGGGTTAGGGTTAGGATTAGTGTTTGGTTTAAAGTTAGGCTGAGGTTGAGGGTGAGGGTAAGGTTTATGGTGAGGGAGAGGTTTAGTGTTAAAGTTAGGGTTAGGGTGAGTGTTAGGGTGAGTGCTAGGTTTTGGTTTAGGGTGAGGGTGAGGGTTAGGCTGAGGGGTTGGCTTAGCGTTAGGGTGAGGGTTAGGGTGAGCGTTAGCGTTAGGGTTAGGGTTAGGTTTAGGGTGAGGGTGAGGGTGAGAGTTAGGTTTGTTGAGGGTTAGAGTGAGGGTGAGGATTAGATTTGGGCTATGGTTAGAGTTAGGGTGAGGTGAGGGTGAGGGTTAGGGTTAAGATTAGGGTAGGGTTAGACTTAGGGTCAGGGTGAGGGTGAGCATCAGGGTTTGGGGTAGGGTGAGTGTTAGGGTTAGGGTTGGGGTGAGGGTAAGGGTTAGAGTTAGGGTTAGTGTGGATGTGAGGGTGAGGGTTAGGTTTGGGTGAGGGTTAGAGTTAGGGTGAGGGTTAGGGTTGGGTAAGGGTTATGGTTATGGTGAGGGTGAGGGTGAGCGTTAGGGTTAAGATTAGGGTTAGGATTAGTTTTAGATGTGGGTGAGGTTGAGGGTGAGGGTGAGGATTTGGGTTAGTGTTAGGGTTAGGGTTAGGGTGAGGGTGAGGGTTAGGTTTAGGGATAGAATTAGGGTGAGGGTGAGGATCAGGGTTAGGGTTAGCATTAGTGTTAGGGTTAGGGTTAGGCTGAGAGTGTGGTTGAGGGTGAGATTTAGTGTTAGGGTTCGGGTGAGAGTTTGGTTGATGGTTAGATTTAGGGTTAGGTTGAGGGTATGTTTATGTTTAGGGTTAGGGTGATGGTCAGGGTGAGGGTAAGAGTTAACATGAGGTTTAGGGTGAAGTTGAGGGTTATGGTTAGGCTGAGGGTGAGGAGTATGATGAGGGTTAGGGTTAAGGTGAGGGTGAGTGTTAAGTTGAGGTTGAGGGTTAGGGTTAGGTTTAGGGTGAGGGTTAGGGTGAGTGTGACGTTTAGGGTTAGTGTTAGGGTTAGGATTAGGTTTAGGGTGAGGGTGAGGATGAGCGTTATGGTTGGTTGAGGGTTAGAGTGAGGGTGACGATTAGGGTTGGGTTATGGTTAGAGTTAGGGTGAAGTGAGGGTGAGGGTTAGGATAAGGATAAGTGTTAGGTTTAGGGTTAGGCTGAGGTTGAGGGTGGAGTTGAGGTTTCGGGTTAGGGTTCCGGTGAGGGTTCGGGTGAGGGTTAGATTTAGGGTTAGGGTGAGAGTTAGGGTGAGGGATATGGTTAGGGTTAGGGTTAGGCTGACGGTCAGGGTGAGGGTAAGTGTTAACGTGATGTTTTGGGTGAAGTTGTGGGTTAGGGTGAGGAGTATGGTGAGGTTAGGTTTAAGGTGAGGGTGAGCGTCAAATTGAGGTTGAAGGTTAGGGTTAGGGTCAGGGTGAGGGTTAGGGTTAGGTTTAGGATTAGCATGACGGCTAGGGTGAAGTTGTGGTTTAGGGTTAAGGTTACGGTTAGGGGTAGGGTGAGGTTTAGGGTTAGGGTTAGGGTTAGGGCTAGGGTTAGGCTGAGGTGTTGCCTTATGGTTAGGTTGAGGGTAGGTTTAGTGTGAGAGTTAGGGTTAGGGTAGGGTTAGTGTTAGGTTGAGGGTTAAGGTTAGGGTTAGGGATATTGTTAGGGTTAGTGTAAGGGTTAGGGTTAAGGTTAGAGTTAGGGATAGGGTTAGGGTGAGGGTTAGGGTGAGGGTGTGATTTAGAGTTAGGGCTAGGGTGAGGGTGAGGGTGAGGGTTAGTTTTAGACTTAGAATTAGGGTGAGGGTGAGGTGAGGAATAGGTTAGGATGAGGGTTAGGGTTAGGGTTAGGCTGAGGGTGTGGTTGAGTGTTAGGGTTAGGTTTAGGTATAGGGTGAGTGTTAGAGTTAGCCTTAGAGTTAGGGTGAGGGTTAATGTGAGGATTAAGGTTATTCTGAGGATTAGGGTTAGGTTGAAAGTTAGGGTTAGGGTAGGATGAGGGTAAGGTTTAGAGTGACGGTCAGGGTTAGGCTGAGGTTGAGGGTGGGGGTGAGGGTGAGGGCTAGGTTGAGGGTGAGGGTTATGTTGAGGGTGAGGGTGAGGGTGAGGGTTATGGTGTGCATTAGGGTTAGGGTTAGGGTCAGGGTTACGGTTAGTGTAAGGGTTAGGTTTAGGTTTAGGGTGAGGTTGAGGCTGAGGCTGAGGTTTAAGGTGAGGGTTAGGGTGAGTGTGAGGGTGAGGGTTAGAGTTTGGGTTAGGGTAAGGGAGAGGTTGAGGCTGAGGCTGAGGATTTACGTGAGGGTGAGAGTGAGTGTGAGTGTTCGGGTTAGGGTTCGGGTTAGTGTTAGGGTGGGGTTGAGGCTGAGGCTGAGGTTTAAGGTGAGGGTGAGGGTGAGTGTGAGGGTGACAGTTAGGGTTCGGGTTAGGGTTACGTTGAGGGTGAGTGTGAGGGTTAGTATTTGGATTAGGGTTAGTGTTAGGGTTAGGCTGAGGGTGAGCATGATGGTGAGGGTGAGTGTTAGTTTTAGGGTTAGGGTGATGGTTAGGTTTATTGTGAGGGTTAGGGTGACGATGAGGGAAAGGGTTAGGCTGATGGTTAGGGTGAGGGGGTGGGTTTGGTTTAGGGTTAGGGTGAGGGTTAGGATGAGGTTTAGGGTTAAGTTTAGAGTAAGGGTTTGGGGTAATGTTAGGCTTAGGTTTAGGGTAAGCGTTAGGGTTAGGGTTAGGGTTAGGGTTAGGGTGAGGGTGAGGGTTACGGTTAGTTTTAGGGTGAGGGTTATAGTTAAGGTGAAGGTTAGGGTTAGGTTTAGGGTTACGGTGAGTTTGAAGGTTAGGGTTGGGGTTAGGGTTAGGATGAGGGTGAGAGTGAGGCTTAAGGTTAAGATTAGGTTTTGGGTTAGGTTTAGGCTGAGGGTGAGGGTGAGGGTTAGGGTTGGGGTTAGGTTGAGGTTGAGAGTTAGGTTGAGGGGTAGGTTTAGGTTTAGGGTGAGGGTGAGGGTTAGGTTTAGGGTGAGGTTTATGGTTAGGGTTAGGTTTACGTTGAGGGTTATGGTGAAGGGTAGGTTTAGGGTAAGTGTGAGCCTTAGTGTTAGTGTGATGGTTAGGGTCAGTGTTAGGGTTAGGTTGAGGGTTAGGGTTAGGGTGAGGGTTAGGGTGAGGGTTAGGGTAAGATGTAGGGTTAGGGTGAGGGTGAGGGTTAGGTTTAGGTTAAGGGTTAGGGTGAGGGATAGGGTCAGGGTTAGGGTTAGGGTTTTGGTTAGGGGTAGGGTTTTGGTTAGGATTTGGTTAAGTTGAGGGTGAGGGTGAGTTTTAGGGATAAGTTTAGGGTTAGGGTGAAGGTGAGTGTTAGGTTTAGGATTAGTGTTAGGGTTAGGGTTAACCTTAGGTTTAGGGTGAGGGTTAGTGTGAGGGTTAAGGTTAGGATTAGGTTTAGGTTTAGGGGGAGGGTATGGGTTAGGGTGAGGGTTAGAGTGAGGGTGAGGGTTAGGGTAAGGTTTAGGTTTAGGATTAGGGTCAGGTTGAGGGTGAGGGTTAGGGTTAGTGTGAGGGTTAGGCTGAGGCGTAGGGCATGGGTTATTGTGAGGGAAGGGGTGAGGGTTATAATTACATGAGGGTTAGTTTTAGGGTTAGGGAGAAGATTAGGTTTTGGGTGAGGGTTAGGGTGAGGGTAAGTGTTAGAGTTTGGGTGAGTGTTAGGGTTAGAGTGAAGCTGAGGGTGAGGGTTTTGATTAGGTAAGGTTTAGGATTAGTGTTAAGTTTATGGTTAGGTTTAGGGATAGGTTGAGGGTTAGCGTGAGGGGTCGCATTAGGGTTAGGGTTATTGTGAGGGTTAGGTTTAGGGATAGGATTAAGGTTAGGGTGAGGGTAAGGGTTAGGGTGAGGGTTAGGATGATGGTGAGGTTTAGGGTTAGCGTTAGGGTTAGGGTGTCGGTTAGGGTGAGGGTTAGGTTTAGGGTGAGGGTGAGGGTGACGGTTAAGGTTAGGTTGAGGGTGAGGGTTAGGTTTAGGTTTAATGTTAGTGTTAGGGTTAGGCTTAGGGTGAGGTGAGGGTTAGGGTGAGGGTTTGGGTTAGGGTTAGGGTTAGGTTGAGTGTGAGGGTTAGGGTGAGGGTTAGGTTTAGTGTTTGGATTAGTGTTTGGGTGAGTGTTAGGGTGAGGGTGAGAGTTAGGGTTAGGGTTAGGGTTAGGGAAGGGTGAAGGTAAGGGTTAGGATGAGGGTTAGTGTTAGGCTGAGGTTGAGGGTGAGGGTGAGGTTTAGGGTTAGGTTTAGGTTTAGTGTGAGTGTTAGGGTTAGGGTTAGGGTTAGGATGAGTGTTAGGGTGAGGGTAGGTTTAGGGTTAGTTTTAGGGTTACGGTGAGGGTGAGGTTTAGGGTAAGTGTGAAGGTTAAGTTCAGGATTAAGGTGAGGGTGAAGGTTAGGGTTAGGTTTAGGATGAGGGTTAGGGTGAGGGCTAGCTTTAGGGATAGTGTGAGGGATAATGTTAGTGTGAGTATTAGGGTTAGATTTAGGGTTAGGTTTACCATGATGCTAAGGGTAAGTTTGAGGGTTAGGATGAGAGCCAGGTTTAGGGTTAGTGTGAGGGTTAGGGTTAGGGTGAGGGTGAGGGTAAGGGTTAGTATGATGGTTAGGTTTAGGATTAATGTTAGGTTAAGGGTAAGGGTTAGGGTGAGTGTTAGGATGAGGGTGAGTGTTAGGGTGAGGGTGAGGTTTAGTGTGGCTTTATGGTTAGGGTTTGGGTTAGGCTGAGGGCTAGGGTGAGTTTGTGGGTGAGGGTTAAGGTGTCAGTGAGGGTTAGGTTCCGGTGAGGTTTAGGGGGATGGTGAGGGTTAGGGTGAGGTTGAGGGGTAGGGTTATGGTTAGAGTTAATGTTAGGGTCAGGTTGAGGATTAGAGTTACGGTAATGGTTAGGATAAGGGTTAGGGTGAGGGGTAGGTTTAGGTTTAGGGTTAGGGTTAGGGTGAGCGTGAGGGTTAGGGTTAGGGTTAGGGTTAGATTGAGGCTAATTGTTAGGGTGAAGGTCAGGATGAGGGCGAGGGTTATGGCTAGGGTGATGTTTAAGATTAAGCTTAGGGTTAGTGTTAGGGTGAGGGTGAGGGTGAAGGTTAGCGTGAGGGTAAGGGTTAGCTTGAGGGTGTGGATTAGGGTTATGGTTTGGGTTAGTGTGAGGTGTAGGGTTGGGGTTAGGATGAAGGTTTGGTTTAGTGTGAGGTTTATGGTTAGGGATAGGGTTAGGGTGAGGGTAAGGGTAAGGTTGAGGGTGCAGATTAGTGTTACGGTTAGGGTTGCTGTGAAGGGTAGGGTTAGGGTTAGGATTAGAGTGAAGGTAAGGGTTAGCATGAGGTTTATGATGAGGTTTAGAGTTAGGATTAGATTTAGGGTTAGGTTGAGGTTTAGGGTGAGGTTTAGAGTTAGGGTGAGGCTGAGTGTTAGGTTTAGGGTTAGGGTGATGGTTTGTTTTAGGGTGAGAGTTAGAGTTAGGTTTAGGCTGAAGTTGAGTGTTACTGTTAGGGTTAGGGTGAGGGTTAGGTTGAAGATGAGGGTAAGGTTTAGGTTGAGGGTTAGGGTTAGGGGGAGGGTTTGGGTTAGACTGAGGGTGAGCGTGAGTGTGAGGGTGAGGGTTAGTGTTAGGGTTAGGGTGAGGGTTAGGTTTATTGTGAGGGTTATTGTGAGGATGAGGGTAAGGTTTAGGTGAGGGTTAAGATTAAGTTTAGGGTTAGATTTAGGGTGAGGGTTAGGGTTAATATTAGGGTTAAGTTTAGGTTAGGGTGAGGGTTAAGTTTAGGGTGAGGGTTAGAGTTAGGTTTAGCGTTAGGATGATTGTGAGGGTGTGGCTTAGGGTTAGGATTAGTGCTTTAGTTAGGGTTAGGCGGAGGGTGAGCCTTAGCGTTAGGATGAGGTTTTGAGATAGGGTTAGGCTGAGCGTGAGGATGAGGGTTAGGGTTACCGTGAGGGTTAAGTTTAGGGTTAGGGTGAGGGTGAGGGTTAGGTTGAGGGCTAGGTTAAGGGTTAGGGTGAGGGTGAGGGTGAGGGTTAGGGTGAGGTTTAGAGTTAGGTTGAGGGTTAGGGTTAGGGTTAGGTTCAGTTTGAGGGTCTGGTTGAGGGGTAGGGTTAGGTTTAGTGTGAGCTTTACTGTTAGTGTGAGGGTTACTGTTAGTGTAAGAATTAGGGTTACCATGAGGGTAAGAGGAAGGGTGAGGGTTACGATGAGGGTGAAGGTTAGGGGTAGGTTTAGGGTGAGGGTGAGTGTTTGGATGAGGATGAGAGTTAGGGTTAAGTTTAGGGTGAGGGTTAGGGTTAGGGTGAGGGATAGTGTTAGTTTTAGGGCTAGGGTAGGCTGAGGTTGAGGGTTAAGGTTAGTGTTAGGGTTAGGGTTTGGGTGAGTGTTAGGGTGAGGGTTAGGGTTAGGGTTAGGGTTTGGCTGAGTTTGAGGTTGAGGGTGTCATTTAGGGTTAAGGTGAGTGTAAGGGTTAGGGTTAGGGTTAGGATGAGGGTTAGGGTGAGGTGTAGGATTAGGGTTAGTGTAAGGGTCAGGGTGAGTGTGAGGGTGAGGGTGAGTTTTAAGATTAGTGTGAGTGTTAGGGTTAGATTTAGGGTTAGGATGAGGTTTAGGGTGAGGGGTAGGATAAGGGTTAGGGTGAGGGTGAGGTTTAAGGTTAGTGTGAGGGTTAGGGTTAGGGTTAGGGTGAGGATGAGGGTTAGGCTTAGGTTTAGGATGAGGGTTAGAGTGAGGGGTAGGGTTAGGTTTAGTGAGAGGGTTAGGATTAGTGTGAGGGTTAGGGTTATTGTGAAGTTTAGGGTTAGTGTTAGGGTTAGGGTGAGGTTTAGGTTTAGGTTTAGGGTTAGGAGGAGGGTAGGGTGAGGGTGAGGTTTAGGGTGAGGTTGAGGGTGAGGGTGAGTGTTAGGGTGTCGGTGAGGGTTAGTGTAGGGTGAGGTTTAAGGTGATGGTGAGGGTTACCGTGAGGGTGAGGTTTAGGGTTAGTGTTAGGGTGAGCGTTAGGGTGAGGGTCAGGGTTAGGTTTAGGATTTGTGTTAGGGTTAGGGTTAGGCTTAGTGTGAGGGTGACGGGAAGGTGAGGGTTTGGGTTATGGTTAAGGTTATTGTGAGGGTGAGGGTTAGGGTGAGGGTTAGGGTTTGTGTGAGGTGTAGGGTGAGGGTTAGGGTTAGGTTTATGGTTAGGGTAGGGTGAGGGTAAGGGTAAGGCTTAAGATTAGGGGTAGGGTTACGGTTAGGTTGAGTGTTAGGGTTAGTGTGAGGTTTAGGGTTAGCTTTAGGGTTAGATTTAGGGTTAAGGTGAGGGTAAGTGTTAGGTTGAGGTTTAGAGTGATGGTGAGGGTTAGTGTAAGGTTTAGGTTTAGGTTTAGGGTCAGAGTGATGGTGAGGATTAGGGTTAGTGTGAGGGTTAGGCTGAGGGTTAGGCTTAGGGATAGGTTGAGGGTGTGGGTGAGGATGAGGTTTAGGGCTAGGGTGAGGGTTAGGGTTAAGGTTAGGTTTAGTTTTAGGCTGACGGTGAGTGTTAGGTGTAGGTTTAGGGTGAGGGTTAGGGTGAGGGTGAGGGTTAGAGGTATTGTGAGGGTTAGGGTGAGGGTGAGGTTTAGGGTTATGGTTAGGGTTAGATGAAGGTAGGGTGAGTGTGAGGGTTAGGGTGAGGGTGAGGGTGAGGGTTAGGTTTAGATTGTCGGTGGGGGTTAGGTAGGGTGAGGGTTAATGTGACAGTGATTGTTAGGGTGAGGGTGAGGGTTAGGGTTAGGGTAAGGGTGAGGGTTAGGTTTAGGGTTAGGGTAAGGGTGAGGGTTAGGTTTAGGATTAGTGTTACGGCTAGGGTTAGGCTTAGGGTGAGGGTGAGGTTAAGGGTGAGGGTTTCAGTTAGGGTTAGGGTGAGTGTGAGGGTTAGGGTGAGGGTTAGGGTTAGTGTTAGGGTTAGGGTTTGGGTGAGTGTTAGGGTGAGGTTGAGTGTTAGGTTTAAG
Organism: Dipodomys merriami; assembly: GCF_024711535.1. Classification (NCBI taxonomy): domain Eukaryota; kingdom Metazoa; phylum Chordata; class Mammalia; order Rodentia; family Heteromyidae; genus Dipodomys; species Dipodomys merriami. The sequence goes on along the minus strand of NW_027203715.1, from coordinate 12,235,015 downwards.
GCAGGGTGAGGGTTAGTGTTAGGGTTAGGGTTAGGCTTAGGGTGAGGGTGAGGGGAAGGATGAGGGTTTGGGTTAGGTTTAGGTTTGGGTGTCGGTGATGGTAAGGGTAGGGTGAGAGTTAGGGTGACGGTGAAGGTTAGGCTGAGGGCTACGGTGAGGGTGAGGGTTAGGGTGAGTGTCAGGGTGAGGGTGAGGATTAGGGTGTCGGTGAGTGTTAGGGTAGGGTGAGGGTAAGGGCAACTCTGAAGCTTAGGGTGAGGGTGAGGGTTAGGGTTATGGTTATGTTTAGTGTTAGGGTCAGGTTGAGGATTAGGGCTACGGTTAGGGTTAGGATGAGGGTTAGGGTTAGGTGTAGGTTTAGGGTTAGGGTTTGGGTTAGGGTGAGGGTAAGGTTTACGGTGAAGTTGAGTGTTAGGGTTACGGTGAGGGTAATTGTTAGGGTGAGGTTTAGGATGAGTGTGAGGGTTAGGGTTAGGGTGATGTTTAAGGTTAAGTTTAGGGTTAGCGTGAGGGTGAGGGTGAGGGTGAGGTTTAGGGTGACAGTAAGTGTAAGGTTTAGCGTGCGGTAAAGGGTTACGGTTAAGGGTTAGTTTGAGGGGTAGGGTTAGGGTAAGGGTTAGAATTAGGGTTAAGTTTAGAGTGAAGATAAGGTTTAGGGTGAGGTTTATGGTGAGGTTTAGGGTTAGGGTTAGAGTTAGGGTTAGGTTGAGGGTTAGGGTGAGGTTTAGAGTTAGGATGAGGCTGAAGGATAGTGTTAGGGTTTGGGTTAGGGTGAGAGTTAGAGTTAGGGTTAGGCTGAGGGTGAGGGTTAGTGTTAGGTTTAGGGTGAGGGTTAGGTTTAGGTTTAGGGTTAGGGTACGGGTTAGGTTTAGGTTGATGTTTAGTGTGAGGGTGACGTTTAGGGTGAGGGTGAGCGTTCAGTGAGGGTGAGGGTTAGGGTGTGTGTGAGGGTGAGAGTTAAGGTGAGTGTTAGGGTTAGGTTTAGGATAGGGTGAGGGTAAGGTTTAGGGTTAGGTCTAGGGTTAGGCTGAGGGTGAGGTTGAGGGTGAGGGTTAGGGTTTGGTTTAGGGTTAGGGTGAGTGTAATGGTTAGGGTTAGGGTTAGGATGAGGGTTAGGGTGAGGTGTAGGATTAGGGTTCGTGTAAGGGTGAGGGTGAGCGTGAGGGTGAGGGTGAGGTTTTGGGTGAGGTTTAGGATTAGTTTGAGTGTTAGGGTTAGGTTTAGTGTTAGGATGAGCATTAGGGTGAGGGGTAGGGTTAGGGTTAGGGTGAGGGTGAGGTTTAGGGTTAGGGTGAGGTTTAGGGTTAGGGTGAGGGTGAGGGTTAGGCTTAGGTTTAGGATGAGGGTTAGGGTGAGGGTTAGCGTTAGGGTTAGTGAGAGGGTTAGGGTTAGTGTGAGGGTTAGGGTTATTGTGAATTTAGGGTTAGGGTAAGGTTTAGGGTTAGGTTTAGAGTCAGGATGAGGGTAGGGTGAGGGTGAGGTTTAGGGTGAGTGGGAGGGTGAGCGTGAGGGTTAGGGTGTCGGTGAGTGTTAATGTAGTGTGAGGTTTAGGGTGACCGTGAGGATTACCGTGAGGGTGAGGTTTGGGTTAGGGCTAGGGTGACCGTTAGGGTGAGGGTGAGGGTTAGGTTTAGGATTTGTGTTAGGGTTAGGGTTAGTCTTAGGGTGAGAGTGAGGGGAAGGTGAGGGTTTGGGTTATGGTTAAGGTTAGGGTGAGGGTGAGGATTAGGTTGAGGGTTAGAGTTTGTGTGAGGTGTAGGGTGAGGGTTAGGGTTAGGTTTATGGTTAGGGTAGGTTGAGGGTTATTGTGGGGTTGCAGTTTAGTATTAGGGTTAGGGTTAGGTTGAGTGTTAGGGTTAGTGTGAGGTTTAGGGTTAGGGTTAGGGTTAGATTTAAGGTTAGGGTAAGGGTAAGTGTTAGGTTGAGTTTTAGAGTGATGGTGAGGGTTAGTGTAAATTTTAGGTTTAGGATTAGGGTCAGAGTGATGGTGAGGATTAGGGTTAGTGTGAGGGTTAGGCTAAGGGGGAGGCTGAGGTTTAGGTTGAGGGTGAGGGTGTGGGTGAGGTTTAGGGCTAAGGTGAGGGTTAGGGTTAATGTTAGGTTTAGGTTTTGGGTGACGGTGAGTGTTAGGTGTAGGTTTAGGGTGAGGGTTAGGGTGAGGGGTAGGGTAATTGTGAGGGTGAGGGTTAGGGGTATTGTGAGGGTTAGGGTAAGGGTTAGGGTGAAGATGATGTTTAGGGTTAGGGTTAGGGTTAGGTGAGGGTAGGGTGAGTGTGAGGGTTAGGGTGAGGGTGAGGGTGAGGGTTAGGTTTAGGGTGTCGGTGAGGGTTAAGTAGGGTGAGGGTTAGGGTGACAGTGAGTGTTAGGGTGTGGGTGAGGGTTAGGGTTAGGGTGAGGGTGAGGGTTAGGTTTAGGGTTAGGGTGAGGGTTAGGTTTAGGATTAGTGTTACGGTTAGGGTTAGGCTTATGGTGAGGGTGAGGGGAAGGGGGAGGGTTTCGCTTAGTGTTAGGGTTAGGGTTAGGGTGAGTGTGAGGGTTAGTGTGAGTGTTAGTGTTAGGGTTAGGGTTAGGGTTTGGGTGAGTGTTAGGGTGCGGGTGAGTGTTAGGGTTAGTGTCAGTTTTAGGAAAGGGTGAGGGTTAGATTTAGGATTAATGTTTGGGTTAGGGTTAGGGTTAGTGTGAGGGTGAGGGGAAGGATGAGGGTTTGGTTTAGGTTTAGGTTTGGGTGTCGTTGAGGGTAAGGGTAGGGTGAGAGTTAGGGTGACGTTGAAGGTTAGGCTGAGGGCTATGGTGAGGGTGAGGTTTAGGGTGAGTGTGAGGGTGAGGGTGAGGGTTAGGGTTTCTGTGAGTGTTAGGTTAGGGTGAGGGTAAGGGCGACTGTGAGGCTTAGGGTGAGGGTGAGGGTTAGGGTTATGGTTACGTTTAGGGTTAGGGTCAGGTTGAGGATTAGGGCTACGGTTAGGGTTAGGATGAGGGTTAGGGTTAGGTGTAGGTTTAGGTTTAGGGTTTGGGTTAGGGTGAGGGTAAGGTTTAGGGTGAAGTTGGGGGTTAGGGTTACGGTGAGGGTCATTATTGGGGTGAGTGTTAGGATGAGTGTGAGGTTTAGGGTTAGGGTGATGTTTAAGGTTAAGTTTAGGGTTAGGGTTAGGGTTAGGGTGAGGGTGAGGGTGAGGGTAAGTTTTAGGGTGATGTTGAGGGTTAGGGTTGCGGTGAGGGTAATTGTTAGGGTGAGGGTTAGGATGAGTGTTAGGTTTAGGGTTTGGGTTATGTTTAAGGTTAAGTTTAGGTGAGGGTTAGGGTTAGGATGAGGGTGAGGGTTAGGGTGACAGTAAGTGTAAGGTTGAGGGTGCGGAATAGGGTTATGGTTAGGGTTAGTGTGAGGGGTAGGGTTAGGGTTAGGGTTAGAGTTAGGGTTAGGTTTAGAGTGAAGGTAAGGTTTATGGTGAGGTTTATGGTGAGTTTTAGGGTTAGGGTTAGGTTGAGAGTTAGGGTGAGGTTTAGAATTAGGGTTAGTCTGAGGGTTAGTGTTAGGTTTAGGGTGAGGGTATGGGTTAGGGTGAGAATTAGAGTTAGGGGTAGGCTGAGGTTGACGGTTTGTGTTAGGTTTAGGGTGAGGGTTAGGGTGAGGATGAGGGTGAGGTTTACGTTGAGGTTTAGGGTGAGGAGGAGGGTTAGGGTGTAGGTGAAGGTTAAGGTAGGGTGAGGGTTAGGGTGACGGTGAGGGTTAGGGTGAGGTGTAGTATTAGGTTTAGCTTTAGGGTGAGGGTTAAGTTTTGGGTTAGGGTTAGAGTGAGTGTTAGGTTTAGAATTAGGGTTAGGGTTAGGTTTAGGCTTAGGGTGAGGGTGAGGATTTGGGTTAGGGTTAGGGTTAGGGTGAGGTTAGGGTTAGGGTTAGGCTTAGGGTTAGGATGAGGGTTAGGGTGAAGGTTAGGGTTAGTGTGAGTGGTAGGGTGAGGATTAGGGTTAGAGTTATGGTTAGAGTAGGGGGAGGGTTAGGGGGAGGTTTAAGGTTAGTGTTAGGGTTAGGGTTAGGCGGACAGGGGTAGTGTGAAGTTTAGGGTTTGGGTTACATTTAGGGTTAGGGTGAGGTTAAGGTTTTGGGTGAGGTTTTCAATGAGGGTGACTGTTAGGGTAAGGTTTAGGTATAGGATTAGGTTAAGGGTTATGGTGAGGGTTAGGGTTACTGTGAGGGTTAGGCTGAGTGGAGGTGTTAGGGTTAGGGTGAGGGTGAGGGTGAGAGTTTCGGTTATGTAAGGGTTAGGTTTGGGGTTAGGGAGAGAATTAGCGTTGGGTGAGGGTTAGGGTGAAGATAATGGTTAGGGTTTGGGTGAGGTTTAGTGTTAGGGTGAAGCTGACGGTGAGGGTTTTGTTTAGGTAAGGGTTAGGGGTAGGGTTATGGTTAGGTTTAGAGATAGGTTGAGGGTTACCGTGAGGGGTATGGTTAGGGTTAGGGTGATGGTTAGGGTTAGTGTGAGGGTTAGGTTTATGGATAGGATTAGAGTTAGGGTGTGGTTTAACATTAGTGTTAGTTTTAGGGTTAGGTTGAGTGTTAGGGTTAGTGTGAAGTTTAGGGTTAGTGTTAGGTTTAGGGTTAGGGTGAGGGTAAGGGTTAGGGTGAGGATTTGAGTGAGGGTGAGGGTTAGGTTAAGGGTTAGGATTAGGGTCAGGGTGAGGGTGAGGGTTAGGGTTAGTGTGAGGGTTAGGTTGAGGGGTGGGGTTAGGGTTAGGGTGATGGTGAGGGTGAGAGTTTCGGTTATGTAAGGGTTAGGTTTAGGGTTAGGGAGAGCATTAGCGTTTGGGTGAGGGTTAGGTTGAGGGTAAGTGTTAGGGTTTGGGTGACGTTTAGCGTTAGGGTGAAGCTGCGGGTAAGGGTTTTGTTTAGGGAAGGGTTAGTGTTAGTGTTATGGTTAGGTTTAGAGATAGGTTGAGTGTTAGCGTGAGGGGTAGGGTTAGGATTAGGGTGAGGGTTAGGGTTAGTGTGAGGGTTAGGTTTAGGTATAGGATTAGGGTTAGGGTGAGGTTTACGGTTAGTGTTAGGTTTAGGGTTAGGTTGAGTGTTAGGGTAAGTGTGAAGTTTAGGGTTAGGGTTAGGTTTATGGTTTGGGTGAGAGTAAGGGTTAGGGTGAGGGTTAGAGTGAGGGTGAGGGTTAGGGTATGGTTTAGGTTTAGGATTATGGTCAGGGTGAGGTTGAGGGTTAGGGGTAGTGTGAGGGTTAGGCTGAGGTGTAGGGTTAGGTTTAGTGTGAAGGTGAGGGTGAGAGTTTCGGTTATGAAAGGGTTACATTTAGGGATAGGGAGAGGATTAGGCTTTGGGTGAGGGTTAGGGTGAGGGTAAATGTTAAGGTTTCGGTGAGGGTTAGAGTTAGCTTGAAGCTGAGGGTGAGGGTTTTGCTTAGGTAAGCGTTAGGGTTAGGGTTAGGGTTCGGGTTAGTGTGAGGCTTACCGTGAAGGGGAGGGTTAGGGTGAGGGTGAAGGTTAGGGTTAGTGTGAGGGTTAGGGTTAGTGTGAGGGTTAGGGTTAGGTTTAGTTTAAGCTGAGGGCTAGGGAGAGGGTGAGGGTTAGGGTTAGTGTGATGGTGAGGGTGAGGGTTAGGGTGTCAGTGAGGGTTAGGGTAGGGTGAGGGTTAGGGTGTAGGTGAGGATTAGGGTTAGCGTGAGGATATGGGTTAGGGTGAAGGTGAGGGTTAAGGTTACGGTTAGGGTTAGGGTGAGCCTAATTGTTAGGGTGACGTTTAGGATGAGTGTGAGGGTTAGGGTTAGGGTGATGTTTAAGGTTAAGTTTAGGGTTAGGGTGAAGGTTAGGATTAGTGTGAGGGTTAGGGTTAGGGTTAGGGTTAGAGTGTGGGTAAGGGTTAGGGTGAGGTTTATGATGAGTTTTAGGGTAAGGGTTAGAGTTAGGGTTAGGTTGAGGGTTAGGGTGAGGTTTAGAGTTAGGGTTAGGGTGAGGGTTAGTGTTAGGGTGAGAGTTAGAGTTAGGATTAGGCTGAGGGTGAGTTTTAGTGTTAGGGGTAGGATGAGGGTTAGGGTGAGGATGAGTGTAAGGTTTAAGTTGAGGGTTAGGTTGAGGGGTTGGATTAGGGTTAGGGAGAGGGTTAGGGTGAGTGTTAAGGTTAGGGTGATGGTGAGCGTGAGGGTGAGGGTGAGGGTTAGTGTTAGGGTTAGGGTGAGGGTTAGGTTTATTGTGGGGGTTAGGGTGAGGATGAGGGTGAGGATTAGGTTGAGGTTTAGGGTGAGAGGAGGTTTAGGGTCAGGGTTAGGGTTAGGGTGTGGGTTAGGATGAGGGTTAGGGTTATCTTTAAGGTTAGGTTTAGGGTGAGGCTTAGGGTTAATGTTAGGGTTAGGTTTAGGGTAAGGGTTAGGGTTAGGTTAACGGTTAGGGTTAGGGTGAGGGTTATGGTTAGGTTTAGTTTGAGGGTGAGGGTTAGTGTTAGGTTTGGGGTTAAGGTGAGTGTGAGGATGAGGCTTAGGTTTAGGATTATGATTTGGGTTAGTGTGAGGGTGAAGGTGAGGCTTAGGGTCCGGATGAGGGTTTGAGTTAGGGTTAGGCTGAGGGTGAGGGTGAGTGTTAGGGTTAGCATGAGGGTTAGGGTTAGATTTAGGTTGAGGGTTAGGGTGAGGGCTAGGTTTAGGGTTAGGGTGAGGGTGAGGGTGAGGATGAGGTTTAGGGTGAGGGCTAGGGTTAGGGTGAGGGGTAGGGTTAGGCTTAGATTAGGTTGAGGGTTAGGTGAGCGGTATGGTTAGGGTTAGTGTGAGCCTTAGTGTTAGTGTGAGGGTTAGGATGAGGGTGAGGGTTAGGGATAGGTTTAGGGTGAGGGTGAGTGTTAGGGAGAGGATGAGGTTTAGGGTTTTGGTTAGGGTGAGGTTTATGGTTAGGTTTAGGGTTAGTGTGCAGCTGAGGGTTAGGGTTAGGTTAAGGGTTATGGTGAGGGGTAGGGTGAGGGTTACCGATAGGGTTTTGGTTAGGGTAGGGTGAGGGTGAGGGTAAGCGTTAGGGTTCGGGTGAGTTTGAGGGAGTTTTAGGGATAGGTTTAGGGTTAGGGAGAGTGTGAGTGTTAGGCTTAGGATTATTGTTAGGGTTAGGCTTAGGCTTAGGGTTAGGGTGAGGGTGAGGGTTAGGGTTAGCGTGAGGGTTAGGGTTAGTGGTAAGGTGCGGGTTAGGGTTCGGGTGATGTTTAGTGTGAGGGTGAGTGTTAGGTTGCGGTTGAGGCTTTTGTTGAGGGTAAGGGTTAGGGTGTGGGTGAGTGTTAGGGTTAGGGTGAGTGTTAGGGTGAGGGTGAGGTTTAGGTTTAGGGTTAGTGTTAGGGTTAGGGTTTGGGAGAGTGTTAGGGATAGGGTTAGGGTTAGGTTTAGGGTAGGATGAGGGTAAGGTTTAGGGTGAGGGTTAGGGTTAGGCTGAGAGTGAGGGTGATGGTGAGGGTTAGGGTTAGGTTTAGGGTTAGGGTGAGTGTAAAGTTTAGGGTTAGGATGAGGGTTAGGGTGAGGTGTGGGATTAGGGTCAGGGTGAGGGTGAAGGTGAGGGTTAGGGTTAGGGTGAGGGTTAGGCATAGGGTTTTGGTGAGTATTAGGGTTAGTGTTAGGTTTTTGGATGAGGGTTAGGGTGATTGGTAGGGTTAGGCTTAGTGTGAGGGGTAGGGTAGTGTGAGGGTTAGGGTTAGGTTTAGGGTTACATTGAGGGTATGTGTAGAGGTGAGTGTTAGAATGAGGGTGAGGGTTTGGGTTAGGGTTAGGGTGAGGGTGATCTTTAGGGTTAGGGTTAGGTTGAGGGTTAGGGTTAGGGTTAGGGTTAGGGTTAGGCTGAGGGTAGGGTGAGGGTGAGGGTTAGGGTGAGGGTGAGGGTGAGGTTGAGGTTTAGCGTGTCGGTGAGCGTTTGGGTAGGGTGAGGGTTAGGGTGACGCTGAGGGTTATGGTGAGGGTGAGAGTTAAGGTTAGGGTTATGGTGAAGGTTAGTTTTAGGGTTAGGGTGATGGTGAGGGTTACTTTTAGGATTAGTGTTAGGGTTAGGGTTAGGCTTAGTTTGAGTGTGAAGGGAAGGGTGAGGGTTTGGGTTAGGATTAGGGTTCAGGTTAGTTTGAGGGGAGGGTGATTGTTAGCATTAGGTTTATGGTTAGGGTAGGGTGAGGGTTAGGGTGAGGTTTAATGTTAGTGTTATGGTTAGGGTTAGGTTGAGTGTTAGGGTTAGTGTGAGGTTTAGGGTTAGGGTTAGGTTTAGGGTTAGGGTGAGGGTAAAGGCTAGGGTGAGGGTTAGAGTGAGGGTGAGGGTTAGGGTAAGGTTTAGGTTTAGGATTAGTTTAAGGATGAGGGTGAGGGTTAGGGTTAGTGTGAGGGTTAGACTGAGGGGAGGTGTTAGGGTTAGGGTGAGGCTGAGGGTGAGAGTTTCGGTTATGTAAGGTTAGGTTTATGATTAGGGAGTGGATTAGGTTTTGGGTGAGGGTTAGGGTGAGTGTAAGTGTTAGGGTTTGGGTGAGGGTTAGTGTTAGGGTGAAGCTGAGGGTGAGGGTTTTGTTTAGGTAAGAGTTAGGGTTAGGGTTATGGTTAGGTTTTGAGATGGGTTGAGGTTTACCGTGAGGGGTAGGATTAGGGTTAGGGTGATGGTTAGGGTAGTGTGAGGGTTAGGTTTAGGGATAGGATTAGGGTTAGGGTGAGGTTTATGGTTAGTGTTAGGTTTAGGGTTAGGTTGAATGTTAGGGTCAGTGTGAAGTTTTGGGTTTGGGTTACGTTTAGGGTTAGGGTGAGGGTAAGGGTTAGGGAGAGTGTTAGTGTGAGAGTGAGGGTTAGGGTAAGGTTTAGGTTTAGGATCAAGGTCAGGGTGAGGGTCAGGTTTAGGGTTAGTGTGAGGTTAGGCTGTGGGGTGGGGTTAGTGTTAGGGTGAGGGTGAGGGTGAGAGTTTCGGTTATGTAAGCGTTAGGTTTAGGGTTAGGGAGAGGATTAGCTTTTGGGTGAGGGTTAGAATGAGGGTAAGTGTTAGGTTTTGGGTGAGAGTTAGGGTTAGGGTGAAGCTGAGGGTAGGGTTTTGCTTAGGTAAGGGTTATGGTTAGGGTTAGTGTTATTGTTAAGTTTAGGAATGGGTTGAGGGTTAGCGTGAGGTGTAGGGTTAGGGTTAGGGTGAGGGTTCGGGTTAGTGTTAGGGTTACTGTGAAGGGGAGGGTTAGGATGAGGGTGAGGGTTAGGGTTAGTGTGAGGGTTAGTGTTAGTGTGAGGGTTTGAGTTAGGTTTAGGTTAAGCTGAGGGCTAGGGAGTGTGTGAGGGTTAGGGTGAGTGTGAGGGTTAGGGTGTTAGTGAGGGTTAGGGTAGGGTGAGGGTTAGGGTGTTGTTGAGGATTATGGTTAGCGTGAGGATAAGGGTTAGGGTGAATGTGAGGGTTATGGTTTCGGTTAGGGTTCGGTTGAGGGTAATTTTTAGGATCAGGGTTATGATGAGTGTGAGGGTTAGGTTTAGGGTGGTGTTTAAGGTTAATTTTAGGGTTAGGGTGAGGGTTAGGATTAGTGTGAGGGTTAGGGTTAGGGTTAGGGTTAGAGAGAGGGTCAGGGTTAGGGTGAGGTTTATGGTGATTTTTAGGGTTAATGTTAGAATTAGGGGTAGAATGTGCCACGCCAACTCCAGTGGAGTCTGCTTAGCATGGGAAACCATCTATCAGACCAAGATAGGGGCTTCAGAGTCCTATCTCTGAGTTTTGGGACTTCACCGGTCTTCCTCAGAGAATGGGGCTTTACAGAAACCTATCTCCAAGTTTTGGGATTTCACCGAAGTCTAACTCGAATAATAGGGCTTCTAAGAGGCCTACTCCTGGAAAAAGGCTGGCAAAGCCCTGGGAAAGATGTGTTTCTGTCTTTCTTCTCCTCATAAGAGTGCCTATTAATATTTTACTGTTTCTGCTGTTCATCGTACTTACTCATTGTCAACGTTCCCTTAGTCAAAGCTCTTTCTTAAGAGTATTGATGACTCCAATATCTGATGAGTGTCTCAAAAATATGACTAACTCACCAGAGTTAAGTGCTACCCTGAAAGCCCTCTTATGAAGGCTAGTAGACAAGTTATAAGTAAATATAAAAGTATTGGGGGTTTCACAAAGTCACTCCAGCAGAAGGAATTGTAAGAAATTTACAAGAAGCTGTAGGCGCGGCTAGAACAGAATGAATGTATGGCAATTGCGGAGATAACTACTTAGGAGAAAGAACTTCCTGGTACTCTCATTTACTAAGAGACTTGCTAGATCTAGGCCTCCACGACCTTACTATTAAAGAAAGAACAGGAAAGATCTTATGGGACAATTAAGGCCTCTATAGAAATAAGGTAATGGTTAGTTGGTGACAAACGTCGAAACCCATTATATTTCTTAGAGATAAGCCGGAAACAAGTACCTTTCAGGCGACCAGCTGGTGACCATCCAAGTATGAAGCCCTGCAGCAAGATTGTGTAAACTTTTGCCCTTTCAGGGGACCAGCTGGTGACCATCCAAGAATGAAGCCCTGTAGCAAGATTGTGTAACCTTTTGCCCCTTTCGTATGAAGACTTCTCTTATAAAAGATTGTTATCCTCTGCATTAAATCGCACTCAGCACTCAGCACTCAGCACTCAGCATCCACTCCTAATGTGTGTGAGTTGTCTGTTTGCCATCTCCCAATCCTATTCCAGGTTCCTCCCCTAGGTGTCCTCCGTCGTCCCGACAGAACCCTGTCCGCGGCAAGAATGTGGTTTAGGGTGAGGTTTAGAGTTATGGATAGGGTGAGGCTTAGGGTTAGGGTTAAGGTGAGGGTTAGGGTTAGGGTGAGAGTTAGAGTTAGCATTAGGCTGAGGCTGAGGGTTAGTGTTAGGGTTATTGTTAGGGTTAGGGTGAGGATAAGGGTAAGTTTTAGGTTGAGGGTTAGGGTGAGGGGGAGGGTTGGGGTTAGGGTTAGGGTGAAGGTTAGGGTTATGTTTAGGGTTAGGTTTAGGGTTTGGGTTAGGGTGAGGGTGAGCGTGAGGCTTAGGGTTAGGATTAGGGTTAGAGTTAGGGGTAGGCTTAGGGTGAGTGTGAGCATTAGGGTTAGCATGAGGGTTAGGGTTAGGGATAGTTTTAGGTTGAGTGTTAGGGTGAGGGCTAGGTTTCGGGTTAGGGTGAGGGTGATGGTGAGGTTTAGGGTGAGGGTTAGGGTTAAGGTGAGGGGTAGGGTTAGGTTTAGGTTTAGGTTGAGGATTAGGTGAGGGGTAAGGTTAGGGTTAGTATGAGCCTTAGAGTTAGTGTGAGGGTTAGAGTTAGGGTTAGGGTTAGGGTTACCGTGAGGGTAAGGGTAAGGGTGAGGGTTAGGGTGAGGGTGAGGGTTAGGGATAGTTTTAGGGTGAGGGTGAGTGTTAGGGAGAGGATGAGGTTTAGATTTAGGGTTAGGGTGAGGGTTATGGTTAGGTTTAGGTTTAGGGTGACGGTGAGGGTTAGGGTTAGGTTAAGAGTTATGGTGAGGGGTAGGGTGAGGGTTACGGATAGGGTTTTAGTTAGGGTAGGGTGAGGGTGAGGGTTAGGGTTATGGTTAGGGTGAGTGTGAGGATGTTTTAGGGATAGGTTTAGGGTTAGGGAGAGGGTGAGTGTTAGGTTTAGGATTATTGTTAGGGTTAGGCTTAGGCTTAGGGTTAGGGTGAGGTTGAGGGTTAGGGTTAGCGTGAGGGTTAGGGTTAGTGGTAAGGTGCGGATTAGGGTTCGGGTGATGTTTAGTGTGAGGGTGAGGGTTAGGTTGCGGGTGAGGATTTGGTTGATGGTGAGGGTTAGGTTGTGGGTGAGGGTTAGGATTAGGGTGAGTGTTAGGATGAGGGTGAGGGTTAGGGTTAGGTTTAGGGTTAATGTTAGGGTTAGGGTTTGCGTGAGTGTTAGGGTTAGGGTTAGGTTTAGGGTAGGGTGAGGGTAAGATTTAGGGTGAGGTTTAGGGTTAGGCTAAGAGTGAGAGTGATGGTGAGGGTTAGGGTTAGGTTTAGGGTTAGGGTGAGTGTAAGGTTTAGGGTTAGGGTTAGGATGAGGGTTATGGTGAGGTGTGGGATTAGGGTTAGGGTGAGGGTGGGCTGAGGGTTAGTGTTAGGGTGAGGGTTAGGCTTAGGGTTATGGTGAGTATTAGGGTTAGTGTTAGGTTTAGAATGAGGGTTAGGTTGAGTTCTAGGGTTAGGCTTAGTGTGAGGGGTAGGGTTAGTGTGAGGTTTAGGGTTAGGGTTAGGGTTGCCGTGAGGATATGTGTAGTGGTGAGGGTTAGGATGAGGGTCAGGGTTAGTGTTAGGGTTAGTGTTAGGGTGAGGGTGAGTGTGAGGGTGAGGATTAGGGTTAGGTTTAGGATTAGTGTGAGTGTTAGGGTTAGGGTTAGGATGAGGTTTAGTGTGAGGGTTAGGGTTAGGGTTAGGTTGAGGGAGAGGGTGAGGGTTTGGTTTAGGGTGAGGGTGAGTTTTAGGGTTAGAGTTAGGGTGAGGGTGATGGTTAGGGTTAGGTTTAGGATGAGGGTTAGTGTGAGGGTTAGGGTTAGTTTTAGTGTGATGGTTAGGTTTAGTGTGAGGGTTAGGGTTAGGCTTAGGGTTAGGATAAGGGTTAGGTTTAGGGTTAGGGTTAGGCTGAGCGTAGGGTGAGGGTGAGGGTGAGGGTTATGGTTAGGGTTAGTTTTAGGGTTAGGGTTAGGGTGAGAGTTTTGATTACGAATAGGTTTAGGTTGAGGGTAAGTGTTAGGATGAGAGTAGGGTGAGAGTAAGGTTTAGGGTTAGCATGAGTGTTAGGGTGAGGGTTAGGGTTAGGTTTAGGGATTGGGTGAGGGTGAGGGTTTGGGTTAGTGTGAGTATTAGGGTTAGGGTTTAGAGTTAGGATGAGGGCGAGGGTATGGGTTGGGGTGAAGTTTAGTGTGAGGGTGAAGGTTATTGTTAGTGTGAGTGTTAGGGTTAGAGTTAGGTTTAGTGTAAGGGTTAGGGTTAGGGTTAGGTTTAGAGTAAGGGTGAGGGTCAGGGTGAAGTTTAGGGTGAGGGTGAGGTTAAGGGTTAGGTTTAGAGTGAGGGTTAGGGTTAGTGTTACGTTGAGGGTTAGGCTGCGGGTGATGGTGAGGGTGAGGGTTAGGTTTACGGTTAGGGTTACGGTTAGGCAGAGGGTGAGGGTTAGGGTTTGGGTGATGGTTAGTGTTAGAGATAGGGTTAGATTGAGGGTGAGTGTAAGGGTGAGAGTTAGGGTTAGGATTAGGGTTAGGGTTACAGTTAGTCTGAGAGTGAGGTTGAGGGTTAGGGTTATTATGAGGTTTATGATGAGGGGGAAGGTTTAGAGTGATTGAGAGGGTTAGGATTAGGGTGTGGTTAGGGATAGGATTAGGGTTAGGGTGAGGCCTGGGTCCAGTTTTGTGTTAGGGTTAGGGTGTATGTTAGGGTTAGGTTTATGGTGAGTGTTAGTTTGAGGGGTACAGTAAGGGTTAGGGTGAGGGTTAGGTTTAGTGTGAGGGTTTGGGTTAGATTTAGGGTGAGGGTAAGGGTTAGGTTTAGGGTTAGGGTGAGAGTGAAGTTTAGGGTTAGCGTTAGTGTTAGGGTGAGGGTTAGGGTGAGGGTTAGGGTTAGGGTTAGGTTTGGGGTGAGTGTGAGGTTTAGGGTTAGGGATAGGGTGAGGTTTAGGTTTAGGGTGATGGTGAGGGTTAGGGTTAGGGTTAGAGTTAGAGTTATATTTAGGGTTAGGGTGAGGGTTAGGGTGAGGCTGAGGGTGAGGCTGAGGGTGACGGTGAGGGTTAGGTTTAGGTTTAGGCTTAGGCTGAGGATGAGGGTTAGGGTTAGGGTTAGGCTGAGGGTGAGGGTTAGGGTTAGGGTGAGGATAGGTTTAGGGTGAGGGCTAGGGTAAAGGTGAGTGTTAGACTGAGGGTGAAGGTGAGGGTGAGGGTTAGGATTAGGGTGACGGTTAGGGTTAGGCTTAGGGTGAGGGTTAGGTTTCGGGTGAATTTTAGGGTGAGGGTGAGGGTTACGTTGAGTGTGAGCTTTGGGGTGAGGGTGAGGCTTAGGTTGTGGTTGAGGGTTAGGGTGAGGGTTAGGGTTAGGGTGAGGGTTAGGTTTAGGATGATAATTAGGGTGAAGTTGAGGGTTAGGGTGACTGTGAGTGTTCAGGTGATGGTGAGGGTAAGTGGTTAGGTTGAGAGTGAAATTTAGGGTTAGCGTTAGTGTTAGGGTGAGGGTTAGCGTGAGGTTTATGGTTAGTATGAGGGTTACAGTGAGGGTGAGGGTGAGGGTCAGGGTTAGGGTTAGGTTTAGGGTTAGGCTGAGGGTGAGGGTTAGGGTTAGGTTTAGGCTGAGGGTGAGGGTTAGGTTTAGGGTTAGGATAGGGTTAGGGTGAGGGCTAGGCTGAGGGTGAGGTTTAGGGTGAATGTGAGGGTTGGGGTGTGGGTGAGGTTTAGGGTTTGGGTGAGGGTTAGGGTGAGGATTAGGTATAGGGTTAGGGATAGGGTGGGGATGAGGTTTAGGATGATATTTAGGGTGAAGTTGAGGTTTAGGGTGAGTGTGAGGGTTCAGGTGAGGGTGAGGGTAAGGGTTTGCTTGAGGGATAGGGTTAGGGTGAGGGTTAGGTTGAGAATAAGTTTTAGTGTTAGCTTTAGGCTTATGGTGAGGGTTAGGGAGAGGGTTAGTGTTAGCTTTAGGGTTAGTGAGAGGGTGAGGGTTAGGTTTAGGATTAAGGTGAGGGTTAGGGTTAGGGTGAGGTTTAGGGTTAGAGTTATTGTTAGGGTGAGTGTTACATTTAGGATGAGGTTTCGGGTGAGGGATAAGATTAGGATGAAGGTTAGGCTGAGGGGTATTGTTAGGGTTAGGGTGAGTGTGAGGTTGAGGGTGAGGGTTTTGGTTACATAAGCGTTAGGGATAGGGTTAGGGTGAGGGTTAGGGTTAGGGTGATGTTTAGGATGAGGGTGAGGTTTAGGGTGATGGTGAGGGTGAGGGTGTGTGTTAGGCTGATGGTGAGGGTTAGGGTGAGTGTGAGGGTTAGGATTAGAGTGAGGGTTAGGGTTAGGTTTAAGGTTAGGGTGAGGGTGAGTGTTAGGGTTAGGAGGAGCTTTAGGGTTCTTATTAGGGATATGCTTAGGTTGAGGGTTAGGGTTAGGCTGAGTGTGAGGCATAGGATTAGGGTTAGGGTGAGGGTTAGGTTTAGGGTTAGGGTTAGGGTGAGGTTTATGGTTACGTTTAGGGTTAGGGTTATAGTTAGGGTTAGGTTTAGGGGTAGGTTTAGGGTGAGGGTTCGTGTGAGGCTTCGGGTTATGGTTAGATTTAGGGTTAGGTTGAGGGTGAAGGTTAGGGTTAGGGTTAGTTTGTGGGCTAATGTGATTGTGAGGGTTAGGGTTAGGGTGAGTGTGAAGTTGAGGGTGAGGGTGAGTGTGAGGGTTAGAGTGAGTGTTACCGTTAGGGTTAGCGTGAGAGTTACGGTTAGATTGATGTTTAGGGTTAGGGTGAGGGTTAGGGTGAGTGTGAGGGCTCAGGTGAGGGTGAGGGTTAGGGTGTGGGTGAGGGTTAGGTTGAGGGTTAAGGTTAGTGTTAGTGTTAGTGTGAGGGTTAGGATTAAGGTGAGATTTAAGGTGTGGATGAGGGTTAGGGTTAGCATTAGGATTATGGTGAGGCTTAGGGTGAGTGTTAGTGTTAGTGTTAGTTTGAGGGTGAGGGATAGGGTAGTGTTATGGTGAGGGTTAGGGTGATGTTTAGGGATAGAGTTAGGGTTAGGGTGAGGATGAGGTTGAGGGTTAGGGTTATGTTTAGGGTTAGAGTTATTGTGAGAGTGAGGGTGATGGTTAGGGTGTGTGTGAGTTTAGTGTTACGGGAGGTTAAGGGTGTGGCTGAGAGTTAGCATTAGGTTTAGGGTAAGGGTTAGGGTGAGGGTTAGGGTAAGTGTTAGTGTTACTGTGAGGGTGAGGGTTAGGGTTAGGGTTAGGGTGAGGGTTAGGGTTAGGGTGAGGTTTAGGGATAGATTTAGGATTACGGTGAGGATGAGGGTGAGGGTTGCGGTTAGGGTTAGGGTTAGAGTTAATGTGAGGGTGAGGGTGAGGGTTAGGATTAGGGTTATTGTTAGGCTGATGGTGAGACTGACGGTGAGGGTGAGGTTTATGGTTAGGGTTAGGGTTAGAGGTAGGCTTAGGTTTAGGGTTAGGGTTAGGGTTAGTGTGAGGGTTAGGGTTAGTTTTAGGTTTAGGGTTAGTGTGAGGGTTAGTGATAGGGTTAGGGGTAGGATGAGGGTTAAGTTGAAGTTTAGGGTTAGGGTTAGTGTGAGTATTAGGATTAGGGTTAGGGTTAGGGTGAGGTTGAGGTTAAGGGTTAGGGTGAGGTTTAGGGTGAGGGTGTAGGTTAGGGGTAGTGTGAGAGCTAGGGTGAATGTTAGGATTACAGTTAGGTTTAGGGTAAGGCTTAGGGTGATGGTTAGGTTTAGAATTAGGGGTAGGGTGAAGGTGAGGATTAGGGTTAGGGTGAGGGTTAGGGTGAGGGTTAGGTCGAAGGGTAGGGTTAGTGTTAGGGTGAGGATTAGGTTTAGTGTGAGGGTGAGGGTTCGGATTAGGGTTAGGGTTAGGTTGAGGGTAAGGGATAGAGTATGGATTAGGGTGAGAGTGAGGTTTAGGGTTGGCGTGAGTGTTGGAGTGAGTATTAGGGTGAGGGTTAGGCTTATGGTGAGGGTTAAGGTGAGGCTGAGGGTTAGGTTAATCGTTAGGGTGAGGGTTACGGTTAGAGTTTAGGTTACGGTTAGGGTTAGTGTTAGGGTTAGGGTTAGAGTTAGTGTTAGGTTTAGGGTTAGCGTTAGGATTATTGTTAAGGGTAAGGTGAGGGTGAGGTTTAGAGTTAGGGTTAGTTTTAAGGTTAGTGTTAGGCTTATTGTTAGGGTTAGGGTGAGGGTGAGGTTGAGGGTGAGTATTAGGGTTAGGGTTAGGTTTAGGGTTAGGTTTAGAGTTAGGCTGAGGGTGAGTGTGAGGGTCAGGGTCAGGGGGAACGTTAGGGTTATCGTTAGGGTTAGGGTGAAGCTTAGGGTTGGTGTGATGGTTAGGGTTAGGGTTAGGATTAGGGTGAGGGTAAGGGTTAGGGTTTGGATAAGGTTGAGTGTTAGGGTGAGGGTGAGGGTTAGGGTTAGAGTTAGGGTAAGGATTAGGGTGAGGGTGAGGGTGAGGGTTAGGGTTAGTGTGAGGGTTAGGGTAAGGTTGATGGTTAGGTTAGCGTTAGGGTTATAGTGAGGGTGATGGTGACCGTGAGGGTTAGGATTATTGTTAGGGTTATTGTGAGGGTGAGGGTGAGTGATGGGTTAGGATTAGGATTAGGGTTTTGGTTAGTATAAGGGTGAGGGTGAGGTTGAGGGTGCGGCTTACGTTTCGAGTGATGGTGAGGATGAGGGTTATGGTGAGGGTGGGGGTTAGGGTGACAGTGATGGTGAAGGTGATGATTTCAGTTAGGTAAGAGTTAGGGTAGGGTTAGGGTGAGGATTAGGTTGAGAGTGAGGGTAACCTTGAGGGTTAGGGTTAGGGTGAAGTTTAGTGTTAGGGTTATGGTGAGGGTTAGGGATAGGTTTAGCGTTAGGGTTAGGGTGTGGGTGAGGGTTAGGTTTAGGGTGAGGGTTAGGGTTATGGTGAGGGTTACGGTTAGGGTTTGGGTTAGCATTAGGGTGAGGGTCAGGTGGAGGGGTAAGTTTAGGTTTCTGTTAGTATGAGGATTAGGTTTAGGTTAAGGTTAGGGTTAGGTTGAGAGTTAGGGTAAAGGTGAGGGTGAGCGTGAGGGTGAGAGTGAGAGTGAGGGTGAGAGTGAGTGTGAGTGTGAGGGTTAGGGTTAGGGTTAGGGTGAGGGCGAGGTCAGATTTAGGGTTAGGATTATGGTTAGGGTTACAGTTAGGCGGAGGGTGAAGGTTAGGTTGAGGGTTAGCGTTAGCCTGAGGGTTAATGTTCCTTGAGGGTTAGGGTTAGGTTTAGGGTTAAGGTTAGGGTGAGGGTTAAAGTTAGGGTTAGGGTTAGGGTTATGGTGAGGGTTAGGCTGAGGTGTAGGGTTAGGGTTAGGGTGAAGATTAGGATTACTGTGAGGGTTAGTGTTAGTGTTAGGGTTGGGTTACAGTGAGGGTAAGGTTTAGGGTGAGTGTTAGGTGGAGGGTGAGGGTTAGGGTTAGCATTAGGGTTAGGGTTATTGTTACCCTACAGGTTAGGGTTCATGTTAGTGTTAGGGTGAGGGTTTGGGGTTAGGGTTAGGTTTAGGTTGAGGGTTAGGGTTAGGGTGAGGGTTAGGTTTCGGGTGAGGGTGAGGGTGAGGGTGAGGGTGAGAGTGAGGCTGAGAGTGAGGGTGAGAGTGAGGGTGACGATCAGGTTTAGGGTTAGGGTTAGGTTGAGGATGAGGGTCAGAGTTAGGGTTAGGAATATGGTTAGGGTTTCGGTTAGGCTGAGGATGAGGGTGAGGGTTAGTGTTAGGGTTAAGTTGAGGGTGATGTTTAGCGTGAGTGTGAGGGTTAGGGTTAGGGTGAGAGTTAGGGTTAGGATTAGGGTTAGGTTGAGGGCTAGGGTGAAGGTGAGGTTTAGGGTTAGTGTTAGGTTTAGTGTGAGGTTGAGTGTTAGGTTTAGTGTGAGGTTTTAGGTTACTATTAGGGTGAGTTTAAGGGTTAGGGTGAGGGTTAGGTTGAGATTGAAGTTTAGGGTTAGCGTGAGTGTTAGTGTGAGGGTAAGGTTGAGAGTGTTAGGTTTAGGGTTAGGGTCTGGTTTAGGGTTAGGGTTAGGGTGAGGGTGAGTGTGAGGGTGAGGATTAGACTTAGGTTTAGGTTTAGGGTTAGTGTTAGAGTTAGGCTGAGGGTGAGGGTGAGGGTGAGGTTTAGGGTTAGCTTGAGGGTTAGGGTGAAGGTTAGGGTTACTTTGAGGTTTAGGGTTAGTGTTAGGTTGAGTGTAAGGGTTAGGGTTGGGGTAAGGGTGAGGGTTAGGTTCAGGGTGAGGGTTAGGTTCAGGGTGAGGTTTAGGGTTAGCGTTAGGGTGAGGGTGACGGTGAGGGTTAGGGTTATTGTTAGGGTGAGGGTGAGTGTTAGGGTAGGATTAGGGTTAGGGTTTGGGTTAGGATGAGGGTGAGGGTGAGGTTGAGGGCTAGTTAGGGTTAGCGTGAGGGTGAGGTTTAGGGATAGGGTTAGAGTGAGGGTTAGGCTTAGGTTTAGGGTGAGGGTGTGGGTGAGGATGAGAATGAGGGTTTTGGTTAGGTATGAGTTACAGTTAGGGTTAGGGTGAGGATTAGGGTGAGGGTGAGGGTTAGTGTGAGGGTTAGGGTTAGGTGAGGTTTAATGTTAGAGTTAGGGTGCGGGTTAAGGATAGAGATAACGTTAGGCTTAGTGTGTGGGTGGGGGTTGGGTTAGGGTGAGGGTTAGGGTTACGGTGAGGGTTAGGGTGAAGTTTAGGGTTAGGGTTTGGTTAAGCGTTAGGGTGAAGTTTAGGGTTAGTGTTAGGGTGAGAGTCAGGTTGAGGGTTAGGTTTAGGTTTCAGTTAGTGTGAATTTTAGGTTTAAGTTTAGGGTTAGGGTTAGAGTGAGGGCAAGTGTTAGGGTGAGGGTGAAGGTTAGGGTTAGGGTGAGGGTTAGGGTGAGGGTTAGGGTTACGGTGAGATTTAAGGTGAGGGTGAGGTTTAGGGTTAGATTTAGGATGAAAGTTTGGCTGAGGGGGAAGTTTAGGGTTAGGCTGAGGTTTAGAGTTAGTGTTAGGGTGAGTGTTAGATGTAGGGTTAAGTTTAGGATTAATGTGAGGTTTAGGGTTGGTTTAGGTTTAAGGTGAGAGCTAGTGTGATGGTGAGGGTTAAGGTTAGGGTTAGGTTTAGGGTTAGGGTGAGGCTGAGGGTTTGTGTTAGAATTAGGTTTATTATTACGGTTAGGGTTAGGGTGAGGTTTAGGGTGTGGGTGAGGTTTAGGTTTAGAGTTATTGTGAAGGTTAGGGTTAGGGTTAGGGTTAGGTGTATTGTTAGGGTTAGGGTTAGGGTCACGGTTAGGGTTAGGGTGAGGGTGAGGGTGTGGGTGAGGGTTAGGGTTAGGGTTATTCTGAGGATGACGGTTAGGTTTAGGGTGAGGGTTAGGATGAGGGCTAGGGTGAGGTGGTGGGTTAGGTTGAGGGTGAAGGTGAGGGTGAGGGCGAGTGTGAGGTTGAGGGTGAGCGTTAGGTTTAGTATTATGGTTAGGGTTAGGGTTAGGCTTAGTGTGAGGGTGAGGATTCGGGTGAGGGTGAGGGTTAGGGAGTGGGTGAGGGCTACTGTCAGGTGAGGGTTAGGGTGACGGTGAGAATTAGGGTGAGGGTGAGGGTCAGGGTTATGGTTAGCGTTAGGTCGAGGTTTAATGTTAGGGTTAGGGTTAGGTTGAGGGTGAGGTTGAGGGTTAGGGTTAGGGTTAGTTCGGGTATTAGGGATAGGGTTAATGTTAGGGTGAGGGTGAGGGTAAGGTCAAGGGTTAGTGTGAGGTTTAGGGTAAGGTGAAATTTAGTGTTAGTGTGAGTGTTAGGGTGAGTGTCAGGGTTAGAGTTAGGTTGAGTATAAGGGTTAAGTTTAGGGTTAGGGTTAGAGTAAGGGTGAGGGTGAGGGTTAGGGTTAGGGTGAGGGTGAGGTTTAGGGTTAGGTTTAGCGTTATTGTTAAGGTTAGGTTTAGGGATTGGGTGTTTGTGAGGGGGAGGGTTGGCATTAGGGTTAGGGTTAGGGTGATGGTGGGGGTGAGGGATAGGTTTAGGATTAGGATTTGGGTTAGGCTGATGCTGAGGGGGAGAGTGAGGGTGAAGTTTAGGGTTAAGATTAGGGTTAAGGTGAGGGATAGTTTGAGGATGAGGGTTAGGGTGAGGGTGAGGTTGAGGGTGAGGGTTTCGGTTAGGTAAGGGTTAAGGTTATTGTTAGGATGAGGATTAGGTTGAATGTGAGTGTTAGTGTGAGGCGTAGGGTGAGGGATAGGGCTGGGGTGAGTTAGAGCGTTAGGTAGTGGGTGAGAGTTAGGGTTAGTTAGAGGGTTAGGTTGACGGTGAGGGTTAGGGTGACTGTGAGGGTTAGGGTTAGATTTAGGATGAGGTTTAGGGTTAGGGTTAGAGTGAGGATAAGTGTTAGGGCGAGGGTTAGGGTGAGAGTGAGTGTTAGGGTTATCATTAGAGTTAGGGTGAGCGTTAGGATGAGGGTTAGCGTTAGGGTAAGGTTTAGGGTTAGGGTTTGGGTGAGGGTTATGGTTAGGGTTAGGATTAGGGAGAGAGTGAGTGTTAGTGATAGGGTTAGGGTGAGTGTTAAGGTTAGGGTGAGGCCTAGGGTGAGTGTGAGGGTTAGAGTGAGGGTGATTGTGAGGTTTTCGGTTAGGTAAGGGTTAGGGTTAAATTTATGGTGAGGATTAGGGTGAGGGTGAGGGTTAGGTTGAGGGTTAGGGTTAGGGTGAGGGTTAGGGTGATGGTTAGTTTTAGGGTTATGATTAGGGTGAGGGTGATGGTTAAGGTGAAGGTTAGGGTGAGGTTTAGGGTTAGGGTTAGTTTTAGGGTGAGGGTGAGTGTTTGTTTTAGGGTTAGGGTTATGTTTAGGGGTAGTGTGAGGTTTAGCGTTAGGGTTAGGGTTAGGGTTAGTGTGAGGATAAGGGTTAGGGTGAGGGTTAGGTTGAGGGTGAGGGTTAGGGTTAGTTTTAGGTTGAGTGTTAGGTTTAGGGTTAGGCTTAGGGTGAGGGTTAGGATTAGGGTTAGATTTACAGTGAGTTTTAGGGTTAGAGTTAGGGTTAGGGTGAGGGTTAGGGTTAGGGTAAGGGTAAGGGTTAGGATTAGTGTTATGGTGAGTTTTAGGGTTATGGTTAGGTTTAGGGTGAGGGTTAGGTTTAGGGTCAGGTTTAGGTTTATAGTTAGGGTTAGGGTTAGGGTATGGGTGAAGGTTAGGGTGAGGGATGGCATTAGGTTAGTGTTCAGGTTAGGGTGATGGTTGGGGTGAGGGGAAGTTTTAGTATTAGCGTTACAGTTAGGCTGAGGTGGAGGGAGTGGGTGAGGATGAGGTTTAGGTTTAAGGTTAGAATCAGGGTTACGGTGAGGGCTATGTTGAGGGTGTGGGTTAGGGTTAGGGTGAGGGTTAGGGTGAGGGTGAGGGTTCAGTTGAGGGTCAGGGTTAGGGTTAGGGTTAGGGTGAGGGTTAGGATTAGGTTTAGTGTTAGGGTTAGTGTGAGGGGTAGCGTTAGGGTTAGGGTGAGAATTAGGGTTAGTGTGAGGGTTAGTGTTAGGTTTAGGTTTAGTGTGAGGATAAGGCTTATGGTGAGGGTTAGGTTGAGGGCGAGTTATAGGGTTAGCGTTAGGGTTAGTGTGAGAGTTAGTGTGAGGGTTTGGGTAAGGGTTTGGGTGTGGGTGAGGGTGAGGGTTGGCCTTAAGGTTAGGTTTAGGGTTAGGGTGATGGTGAGGTGAGGGATAGGTTTAGGATTAGGGTTAGGTTTACGCTGAGGCTGAGGGTGAGGGTGAGGGAGAGTTTTAGGATTAGGGTTAGGGTTAAGGTGAGTGCTAGTTTGAGGGTGAGAGTTAGGATGAGGTTGAGGGTGATGGTGAGGGTTTCGGTTAGGTAAGGGTTAAGGTTATTGTTAGGGTGAGTATTAGGTCGAGTTTGAGTGTTAGTGTGAGGGTTACGGTTTGGGTGAGGGTTCGGGTTAGGGTTTTGGTGACAGTTATGGTTAGCGTGAGGTTTAGGGTGAGGGTGAGTCTTAGGGTAAGGGTTAGAGTTCGGGTGAGTTTGAGCGTTAGGTAGTAGGTGAGGGTTAGGTTTAGGAAGAGGGTTAGGGTGACGGTGAGGGTTAGGGTTAATGTGAGGGTAAGGGTTTGATTTAGGATGAGGTTTAGGGTTAGGGTGAGGGTTAGGTTGAGGAGCAGGGTTAGGGTTGGGGTTAGAGTGAGGATAATTGTTAGGGTGAGGGTTAGGGTGAGGGAGAGGGTTAGAGTTATCATTAGAGTTAGGGTGAATGTTAGGGTGAGGGGTAGTGTTAGGGTAAGGTTTAGGTTTGGGGTGAGGGTTATCGTTAGGGTTAGGGTTAGGGAGAGGGTGAGTGTTAGTGATAGAGTTAGCGTGAGGTTTAAGGTTAGGGTGAGGGTTAAGGTTAGGGTGAGGCCTAGGGTGAGGGTGAGGGTTAGAGTGAGGGTGAGTGTGAGGTTTTCAGATAGGTAAGGGTTAGGGTTAAGTTTATGGTGAGGATTAGGGTGAGGGTGAGGTTTAGGTTGAGGTTTAGGTTAGGGTGAGGGTTAGGGTGAGGGTTAGTTAGGTTGAGGGTTAGGGTTATGGTTAATGTGAGTGTTAGGTTTAGAGTTAGGATAAGGGTTATGCTGAGGGTTAGGGTTAGGGTTAGTGTTAGGGTTAGGGTTAGGTTTAGGGTTTGGTTTAGGTTAAGGGTAATGGTTAGGGTGAGGGTTAGGGTGAGGGTGAGGACTAGGGTTAGGGTTAGGGTGACGGTAAGGTTTAGGGTGAGTGTGAGTTTTAGGGTTAGCATTAGTTTTAGGGTTAGTGTTAGGATGAGTGTTAGCGTAGGATTAGGGTTAGGGTGAGGGTGAGGGTGAGGTTTAAGTTTAGGGTTGGGGTGAGGGTTAGAGTTAGGGTGAGGGCTAGTGTGAGGGTGAGGGGTAGGGTGAGGGTAAGGGTGATGGTGAGGTTTTCGTTAGGTAAGGGATCGCGTTAGGGTTAGGGTTCGGATTAGGGTGAGGGTGTGTGTTAGGGTTAGGTTTAGGGTGAGGGTGATGGTTAGGGTGAGGGTTAGGGTTAGGGTTAGTGTGCAGGATAGGGTTACAGTGAGGGTTAGGATTAGGGTGAGGTTTAGGGTTAGCTTTAGGGTTAGCAATAGGGTTATGTTGAGGGTAAGGGTAAGGGTGAGGGTGAGGGTTATTGTTAGAGTGAGAATTATGGTTAGTGTTAGGGTTAGGGTGAGGGTGAGGGTTAGGGTTAGGATTAGGGTTAGGATGAGGATTAGTTAGGTTGAGGGTTAGGGTTAGGTTTAATGTGAGTGTTAGGGTTAGGGTTAGGGTTATGGTTATGGTGATGGTAGGGTTAGGGTTAGGTTTAGGGTTCAGATAAGGGTTAGGCTGAGGTTTAGGGTAAGTTTTAGTGTGAGTGTTAGGTTTAGGGTTAGGGTTTGGGTTAGGTTTAGGGTTAAGTTTAGGGTGAGGGTTAGTGTGAGGGTGAGGTTTAGGGTTAGCATTAAGTTTAGGTTTAGGGTTAGGATGAGGGTTAGTGTTAGGTTGATGGTGAGTTTGAGGGTGAGGTTGAGTGTTAGGGTTAGATTTAGTGTGAGGGTTAGTGTTAGGGTGAGTGTTAGGCTGAGGTTGAGTGTTAGGGTTTGGTTGATGGTGAGTTTTAGTGTGAGTGTGAGTTTTAGGTTTAGGTTTAGTGTTAGAATGAGGGTTAGGGTTAGGATTAGGGTTAGGGTTAGGGTGAGGGTGAGGGATAGGGTTAGGGCTGGGGCGAGAATTTGAGTTAGGGAGAGGGCTAGTGTGACGGTGAGTGATAGGGTGAGGGTGAGGGTGAGGGTGAGGTTTTCGGTTAGGTAAGGGTTAGGGTTAGGGTTAGTGTGAGGGTGAGGATGAGGGTGAGGGTCATTGTTAGGATTAGGGTTAGGGTTACAGTTAGTGTGAGGGTTAGGGTTACGGTGAGGGTTAGGGTTAGGATGAGGTTTAGGGTTAGGTTTAGTGTGATTTTTGGTGTGAGGGTGAGGGATAGGGTGAGGTTGAGTGTTCGGGTGAGAGTTGAGGTTAGGTTTAGGGTTAGGGATAGGGTTAGGCTGTTAGGGTGAGGTTTAGGGTGTGGGTTAGGTTTAGGGTTAGGGTGAGGGTTAGGGTCAGGTTTAGGCTTACGTTTATGTTTAGGGTAAGGGTGAGGTTTAGCCTGAGGGTTAGTTTTAGGATTAGCGTGAGGGTTAGAGTGTGGGTAAGAGTTTGGGTGAGAGTTAGGGTGATGTTGAGGGTTAGGTTTAGGGTGACGGCAAGGTTTAGGGTGAGGGTTAGGGTGAGCGTGAGTGTTAGAGTTAGCATTAGGGTTAGGGTGAGAGTGAGGGTTAGGGTGATGTTTAAGTTTAGGGATAGGGTGAGGATTAGGGTGAGGGTTATGTTTAGGATGAGGGTTAGGATGAGGGGTAGGGTTAGGGTTAGGTTGAGGATTAGGTTCAGTGGGAGGTTTAGGGTTAGCATTAGTGTGAGGGTTAGGTATAGTGTGAGGATTAGTGTTAGGTTTAGGGTGAGGGTGAGGTTTAGGTTTAGCATTAGGTTTAGGGTTAGTGTTAGGATGAGGGTTAGGGTTAGGGTGAGGGTTTGGTTGAGGGTGAGGGTGAGTGTTATGGTTAGGTTTAGTGTGAGGGTTAGTGTCAGGGTGAGGGTTAAGTTTAGGGTGAGGGTTAGGGTTAGGTTGAGGGTTAGGGATAGGTTGAGGTTTAGCGTTTGTGTTAGTCTGAGAGTTAGGGTTAGAGTGATGTTTATTGTGAGGGTGAGGGTTAGGGTGAGGGTGAGTGTTAGGGTGAGGGTGAGGGTTCATGTGAGGGTGAGGGTTCGGTTGTGGTTGATGGTTAGGGATAGGGTGAGGGTTAGAGTGACAGTGAGGTTTAGGGTGAGGGTGAGGGTTAGGTTGAGGGTGAGGGATAGGCTTAGGGTTAGGGTTAGGGTTAGGGTTAGGGTTATGGTGAGAGTTAGGCTGAGTTGTTGGGTAGGGTTAGGGTGTGGGTAAGGTTAGTGTGAGGGTTAGGGTTAGGTTTAGTGTGAGGGTAAAGTTTAGGGTGAGGGTTAGGGTGAGGGTGAGGTTTAGGGTTAGCATTAGGGTTAGGTGAGGGTTAGGGTTAGGGTGAGGGTTAGAATTAGGTTTAGGTTGAGGGTTAGGGTGATGTTTACGGTGAGGTTGAGTGTTAGTGTGAGGATGAAGGTGAGGGTGAGGTTGAGGTGCATGGTGAGTGTTAGGGTTAGGTTTAGGATGAGGGTGAGTTTTAGCTTTAGGATTAGGGTTAGGGTTAGGGTTAGGCTGAGTGTAAGTGTGAAAGTGAGAGTGAGGGTTAGGGTTAGGGTTAGGGTGAGGGTTAGTGTTAGTGTGATGGTTAGTGTGATGGTGAGGGTCAGGGTGTGGGTGAGGGTTAGGATGATGGTGAGGGTGAGGGTGAGAGTTAGGGTTAGGGTGAGATTTAGGGTTAGGGTTAGGTTTAGGGCTAAGGTTAGGGTTCTTTTTAGGGTTACTGTTAGGGTTAGTGTGAGGGTTAGCGTTAGGATTATGGTGAGGTTTAGGGTGTGGGTCGGTGTTAGGGTGACGGTTAGGTTGAGGGTGAGGGTTAGTGTTAAGTTGAGGGTAAGGGTTAGGGTGAAGGTTAGGGTGAGGTTTAGGGTTATGTTTAAGTATAGGGTGAGGATAAGGGTTAGGGTTAGGTTTAGTGTGAGGATTAGGCTGAGGGGTAGGGTTTGATTTAGTTTGAGAGTTAGGTTTAGTGTGAGGGTTAGGGTTAGGATTAGGGTGACGGTAAAGTTTAGGGTGAGGTTTAGTGTGAGTGTGAGTTTTAGGGTTAGCATTAGGTTTAGGGTTAGTGTTAGAATGAGGGTTAGGATTAGGGTTAGGGTGAGGGTGAGGTTGAGGGATAGGGTTAGGGCTGGGGTGAGGTTTTGAGTTAGGGAAAGGGCTAGTGTGAGGGTGAGGGTTAGGGTGAGGGTGAGGGTGAGGTTTTCGGTTAGGTAAGGGTTAGGGTTAGGGTTAGTGTGAGGGTGAGGATGAGGGTGAGGGTCAGTGTTAGGATGAGGGTTAGGGTTAGGGATAGTGTGAGGGTTAGGGTTACTGTGAGGTTTGGGGTTAGGATGAGGGTTAGGGTTAGGGTTAGGGTGATTTTTGTTGTAAGGGTGAGGGTTAGGGTGAGGTTGAGCGTTCCGGTGAGAGTTGAGGTTAGGTTTAGGGTTAGGGTTATGGTTAGGTTGAGCGTTAGGGATAGGTGGATTGTTAGGGTTAGTGTTAGGGTTAGAGTAAGGCTTAGGGAGATGTTTACTATGAGGGTGAGGGTTAGGGTGAGGGTGAGTGTTCGGGTGAGGGTGAGCGTTCGTGTGAGGATGAGAGTTAGGGTGTGGTTGAAGGTTAGGGTTAGGGTGAGGGTTAGGGTGACGGTGAGGGTTAGGGTGAGGGTGAGGGCTAGACTTACGGTTAGGATTCGGGTTCGGATTAGGGTTAGGGTTCGGGTTATGTTGAGGTTTAGAGTTAGGGTTAGGTTTAGGGTTAGGATAAGGTTTAGGCTGAGGGTTAGGATAAGGGTTAGTGTGAGTGTTAGGTTTAGGGTTAGGGTTTGGGTTAGGTTGAGGTAAAGTTTAGGGTTAGGTTTAGGGTGAGGGTGAGGTTTAGGGTTAGGGTGAGGGTTAGGGTCAGGGTTAGGCTTAGGGTTATGTTTAGGGTTAGGGTGAGGTTTAGCGTGAAGGTTAGTATTAGGGTTAGGGTGTGGGTAAGTGTTAGGGTGAGGGTAAGGGTGAGGTTGAGGGTTAGGGTTAGGGTGACAGCAAGTTTTAGGGTGTGGGTTAGGGTGAGCATGAGAGTTAGGTTAGCATTAGGGTTAAGGTGAGAGTGAGGGTTAGCGTGAGGTATAAGTTTCGGGATAGGGTGAGGATTAGAGTGAGAGTTATGTTTAGGGTGAGGGTTTGGCTGAGGGGTTAGGGTAAGGATTAGGTTTAGTGTGAGGTTTTGGGTTAGCATTAGGGTGAGGTTTAGGTATAGTGTGAGAATTAGGTTTAGGGTTAGGGTGAGTGTGAGGTTTAGGTTTAGCATTAGGTTTAGGGTTAGGGTTAGGATGAGGGTTAGGGTTAGGGTGAGGGTGAGGTTGAGGGTGAGGTTGAGTGTTAGGTTTAGGTTTAGTGTGAGGGTTAGTGTCAGGGTGAGGGAGAGTTTTAGGTTGAGGGTTAGGGTTAGGATGAGGGTTAGGGAAAGGTTGAGGTTTAGCGTTAGGGTTAGTGTTAGTTAGGGTTAGGGTGATGTTTATTGTGAGGGTGAGGGTTAGGGTGAGGGTGAGTGTTCGGGTGAGTGTTTGGGTTCATGTGAGGGTGAGGGTGAGGGTGTGGTTGAAGGTTAGGGTTAGGGTGAGGGTTAGGGTGACGGTGAGGTTTAGGTTGAGGGTGAGGTTTAGGCTTAGGGTTAGGGTTCGTGTGAAGGTTTGGGTTAGGGTTATGGTTATGGTGAGAATTAGGGTGAGGTGTCAGGTAGGGTTAGGGTGTGGGTAAGGTTAATGTGAGAGTTAGGTTTAGGGTTAGGTTTAGTGGGAGGATAAAGGTTAGGGTGAGGGTTAGGGTGAGGGTGAGGATTAGGTTTAGCATTAGGGTTAGGCTTAGGGTGAGGTTTAGTATTAGGGTTTGGTTGAGAGTTAGGGTTAGGGTGATGTTTAGGGTGAGTTTGAGGGTTAGTGTGAGGTTGAGGATGAGGATGAGTTTGAGGTTGAGGGTGAGTGTTAGGGTTAAGGTTAGGATGAGGGTGAAGGTTAGGGTTAAGGTGAGGGTTAGGTTAGTGTTAGGTTTAGGTTGAAGGTGAGGGTTAGGATTAGGGTTAGGGTTAGGATTATGGTTAGGCTGAGGTTTAGGGTTAGGGTTAATGTGAGGGTTAGGGTTTGGGTTAGGGTTCGGGTTATGGTGAGGTTTAGGGTTAGGGTTAGGTTTAGGGTTAGCATAAGGATTAGTCTGAGGTTTAGGGTTAGGGTTAGTGTGAGTGTTAGGTTTCGGGTTAGGGTTTGGTTAGGTTGAGGGTAAAGTTTATGGTGAGGGTTAGGATGAGTGTGAGAGTTAGGGTTAGGGTGAGGATTAGGGTGAGGAGTAGGCCTAGGGTAATGGTTAGGATTAGGGTGAGTTTTAGGGTGAGGGTTAGGTTTAGGGTTAGGTTTAGGGTGCGGGTTAGGGTGTGGGTAAGTGTTAGGGTGAGGGTGATGGTTAGGTTTAGGGTGAGGGTAAGGTTTATGGTGAGGTTTAGGGTTAGCATTAGGGTTACGGTGAGAGTGAGGGTTAGGGTGAGGGTTAAGGTTAAGTTTAGGGATAGGGTGAGATTTAGGGTTAGGGTTAGGTTTAGGGTGAGGGATAGGCTGAGGGTTAGGGTTAGGGTTAGGGTTAGGATTAGGTTTAGTGTGTGGTTTAGCATTAGCGTTAGGGTGAGGGTTATGTTTAGTGTGAGGGTTAAGGATAGGGTTAGGGTGAGGGTAAGGTTTAGGGTGAAGGTTAGGGTGAGGGTGAGGTTTAGAGTTAGCATTAGTTTTAGAGTTAGGGTTAGGATGAGGTTTAGGGTTAGGGTTAGGGTGAGGGTGAGGTTGAAGTTGAGGTTGAGTGTTAGGGTTAAGTTTAGTGTGAGGGTTAGTGTTAGGGTGAGTGTTAGGTTTAGGGTGAGGTTTAGGGTTAGGTTTAGGGTGAGTGTTAGTGTTACGTTGAGGGTTAGGGATTGGTTGAGGGTTAGGGTTAGTGTTAGGGTGAGTGTAAGGCTTAGGGTGATGTTTATTGTGAGGGTGAGGGTTAGGGTGAGGTTGAGTGTTCGGGTGAGGTTGAGCGTTCGTGTGAGGGTGAGGGTTAGGGTGTGGTTGAACGTTAGGGTTAGGGTGAGGGTTAGGGTAACGGTAAGGGTTAGGGTGAGGCTGAGGGTGAGGCTTAGGGTTAGGGTGAGGGTGAGGGTGAGGGTTAGGGTTCGGGTTATGGTGAGGGTTGGGGTTAGGGTTAGGTTTAGGGTTAGGATAATGTTTAGGCTGAGGGTTAGGATAAGTGTTAGTTTGAATGTTAGTTTCAGGATTAGGGATTGGTTTAGATTTAGGGTAAAGTTTAGGTTTAGGGTGAGGGTGAGGGTGAGGTTTAGGGTTAGGCTGAGGGTTAGGGTCAGGGTTAGGCTTAAGTTTATGGTTAAGTTTAGGGTGAGGTTTAGCGTGAGGGTTAGTATTAGGGTTAGGGTGAGGGTTAGGGTGTGGGTAAGTGTTAGGGTGAGGTTGAAGGTGAGGATGAGTGTTAGGGTTAAGTTTAGTGTGAGGGTTAGTGTTATGGTGAGTGTTAGGTTTAGGGTTAGGTTTAGGGTGAGTGTTAGTGTTAAGTTGATGGTTGGGGATTGGTTGAGTGTTAGGGTTAGTGTTAAGGTGAGAGTAAGGCTTAGGGGGATGTTTATTGTGAGGGTGAGTGTTAGGGTGAGGTTGAGTGTTCGGGTGAGGTTGAGCGTTCATGTGAGGGTGAGGGTTAGGGTGTGGTTGAAGGTTAGGGTTAGGGTTAGGGTTAGGGTGACGGTGAGGGTTAGGGTGAGGGTTAGGGTGAGGCTTAGGGTTAGGGTTCGGGTGAGGGTTAGGGTTAGGGTTCGGGTTATGGTGAGGGTTGGGTTTAGGGTTAGGTTTAGGGTTAGGATAAGGTTTAGGCTGAGGGTTAGGATAAGGGTGAGTGTGAGTGTTAGGTTTAGGGTTAGGGATTGGTTTAGGGTGTGGGTAAGTGTTAGGGTGAGGGTTAGGGTGAGGTTGAGGGTTAGGGTTAGGGTGAGGGCAAGGTTTAGGGTGAGGGATAGGGTGAGCTTGATGGTTAGGGTTAGCATTATTTTTAGGGTTATGGTTAGGATAAAGTTTAGGGTTAGTGCGAGGGTGAGGTTGAAGGTGAGGTTGAGTGTTAGGGTTAAGTTTAGTATGAGGGTTAGTGTTAGGGTTAGTTTTAGTTTTAGGGTGAGGTTGAGGGTTAGGGTTAGGTTTAGGGTGAGTGTTAGGGTTAGGTTTAGGGTTAGGATTAGGGTGAGATCTAGGGTGAGGGCCCGGGATAGGGTTAGGTTTAGTGTGAGGATAAGGTTTAGGGTGAGGGTTAGGGTTAGGGTTTGGTTTAGGGTTAGGTTAAGGTTAGGGTGAGAGTTAGGGTGAGTTGCTGGGATAGGGTTAGGGTGAGGGTTAGGGTTAGTGTGAGAATAAGGTTTAGGGTGAGGGTTAGGGTGAGGGTGAGGGTGAGGGTTAGCCTTAGGGTTAGTGTGAAGGTTAGGGTGAGGGTTAGCCTTAGGGTCAGGGTTTAGGGATAGGTTTAGGGTCATGGATAGGGTTAGGGTGATGTTTAGGGTGAGGTTGATGGTTAATGTGATGGTGAGGGTGAGGGTTAGGGTGAGGGTCAGGGTGAGGATGAGGGTTAGATTTAGGTTTTGGGTGAGGGTGAGGCTGAGAGTTAGAATTAGGAATAGTGTTAGGGTTAGGGTTAGGCTGAGAGTGAGGGTCAGGGTGAGGGTGAAGTTTAGGGTTACAGTTAGAATTAGGTTTAGAGTGAGGGTTACGGTTAGTGTGAGTGTTATGGTTAGGGTTAAGATTAGGGATAGGGTGAGGGTAAGGGTTAGGGTGAGGGTTAGGTTGATGGTT
The DNA here is from genome assembly GCF_024711535.1 of Dipodomys merriami. Lineage (NCBI taxonomy): Eukaryota > Metazoa > Chordata > Mammalia > Rodentia > Heteromyidae > Dipodomys > Dipodomys merriami. The sequence continues at coordinate 12,203,825 of NW_027203715.1, read as the reverse complement.
AGGGTTAGGGTTTTGATTAGGGTGAAGGTAAAGTTTTGGGTGAAGTTTGGGGTGAGGTTGTGTGGTAGGGAGAGGATGATGTTTCAGGTGAGGGTGAGAGTGAGGGTTAGGTTGTGGGCGAGGATTAGGGTTAGGGTGCGGGTTAGCGTTCGATTTAGGTTTAGTGTGAGGGTGAGGGTTAGGGGTAGGGTTAGGGTTAGGTTGAGTGTTAGGGTTAGGGTTAGGCTTAGGTAGAGGGGTAGGGTTAGGTTTAGGGTGAGTTTAGGGTGAGTGTGAGGGTTAGGGTGATAGTGAGGGTTTGGGTTAGGGTTAGGATTAGGTTTAGGGTTAGGGTGAGTTTGAGGGTGAGGGTTAGGTTTAGGATTAGGGTTAGGTTTAGGGAGAGTGTTAGGGTGAGGGTGATGGTTAGGCTTAGGGTTACGGTTAGGTTTAGGGTTAGGGTGAGAGTTAGGGTGAGGTTTCGGGATAGGGTTAGTTTGTGGGTTAGGGTTAGTGTGAGGGTTAGGGTTAGTGTTAGGTTAAATGTGAGGATAAACTTTAGGTTGAGGGTGAGGGTTAGGGTTAGCGTTAGGGTTAGGGTGAGGGTTAGGATTAGGGTGAGGGTTAGGATTAGGGTTAGGTTGAGGGTTAAGCTGAGGTTAGGTTTAGGGTGAGGATTAGGGTTAGGGTTAGAGTGAGGGTTAGGTTTAGGGTGATGTTTAGGGTGAGGATGAGGGTTTGGGTGAGGGTGAGGGTTAGAGTGAGGGTGAAGGTGAGGGTGAGTCTGAGGGTTAGGTTTAGGTTTAGGTTTAAGGTGAGGGTGAGGGTGAGGTTTAGGAATAAGAATAGGGTTAGGGTTAGGTTTAGGATGAGGATGACGGTCAGGGTGAGGGTGCTGGTTAGGGTTAGGGTGATGATAATGGTTAGTATGAGGGTTATGGTTAGGTTTACGGTTAGGGTTAGGTTGAGGGTAAGGGTTAGGGTCAGGCTTTTGGTGACGGTGAGGGTTAGTGTTAGGGTTATTGTTTGGGTTAAGGTTTGTGTGTTGTTTAAGGTGTGGGTTCGGGTTTGGGTGAGGATGAGGGTCCCGGTTTGGGTGAGGCTTAGGGGGTGGGTGAGGATTAGGGTTATGGTGAGGGTGAGCGTTAGGTGTAGTGTTAGTGTGTGGGTGAGGGTTAGGGGTAGGGTTAGGGTTAGGTTGAGGGTTAGGGTTAGGGTGAGGGTTATGGAGAGGTGTAGGGGTAGGGTTAGGTTGAGGTTTGTGTGAGTGTGAGGGTTAGGGTGAGGGTGAGGGTGAGGGTTAGTGTTAGGATTAGGGTTAGGATTAGGGTAATGGTGAGTGTGAAGGTTAATGTTATCGTTAGGGTTAGGGTTAGGGTTCTGGTGAGGGTTATTGTTAGGTTTAGGGTGATGGTTAGTGTTACTGTGAGGTTTAGGGTCAGAGTGTGGGTAATGGTTAGTTTGAGTGTTAGCGTGAGGGTGAGTGATCGTGTGAGTGTTAGGGTTCAGGTTCGGGTGAGGGTTTGGGTGTGGTTATGGGTTAGGGTTACGGTGAGGTTTAGGGTGACTGTGAGTGTTAGGGTAGGGTGAGGTTTAGGTTTAGAGTGAGGGTTATTGTTAGGCTTAGGGTGAGGGGTAGGTTTAGTGTGAGGGTTAGGATTAGTGTTAGGGTTATGGTGAGAATTAGGGTGAAGTGTCAGGATAGGATTAGGGTGAGGGATAGGGTTAGAGTGAAGGTTAAGCTTAGGGTTAGGGTTAGTGTGAGTATAAGGGTTAAAGTGAGTGTTAGGGTGAGGCAGAGGTTTAGGGTTAGTGTTAGGTTGAGGGTGAGTGTTAGGGTGAGGGTTAGCGTTAGGGTGAGGTTTAGGTTTATGGTTAGCATGAGGGTTAGGGTTAGGGTGATGTTTAGGGTGAGGTGCAGGGTTAGTGTGAAGGTGAGGGTTAGGGTGAGGGTGAGGGTGTGGGTGAGAGTGAGTGTTAGGGTTAGGTTTACGGTTAGAGTTAGGGTGAAGGAGAGGGTGAGGGTTAGAATTAGGGTTATGCTGAAGGTGATTGGGAGCGTGAGGGTTCGGTGAGGTTTCGGGTTAGGGTTAGGGTTAGGTTTAGGGTTAGGTTTAGGGTTAGGGTTAGGATGAGGGTTAGTGTTAGGGTGAGGGTATGATTGAGGGTGAGGGTGAGTGTTAGGTTTGGTTGAGGGTCAGGTTTAGGGTTAGGGTTAGTTTTAGGGTTATTTTTAGGGTGAGGGTTAGCGTTAATGTTAGGGTGGGAGTTAGGGTACGGGTGATTATTATTGTGAGTGTGAGTTTAGGGTGAGGGTGAGTCTTCGGGTGAGGGTGAGGGTTCCGGTGAGTGTGAGGATTAGGGTGAGCTTGAGGTATAGGTTTAGGGAGAGGGTTAGGGTGACGGTGAGTGTTAGGGTGAGGGTGAGGTTTAAGTTTAGGTTTAGGGTTAGGGTGAGGGTTAGGGTTAGGGTTAGCGTGAGAGTTAGGGTGAGGTGTTGGGATAGGGTTAGGGTGAGGGTTATGGTTTGGGTTTGGGTTAGTGTGAGGATAAGGGTTAGGGTGAGGGTTAGGTTGAGGGAAAGGGTTAGGATTCGCGTTAGTGTGAGTGTTAGGGTTAGGGATAGAGTGACGGTGAGGGTAAGGTTTATGGTGAGGGTTATGGTTAGGGATTTTGTAGGGTGAGATTGAGGGTTAGTGTGAGGGTGAGGGTTAGGATGAGAGTTAGGTTGAGGGTGCGGGTGAGGGTGACGTTGAGGTGAGGGTTAGGGTTAGGGATAGGGTTAGGGTAAGTGTTAGGGTGAGAGTGATATTTAGGGTTAATTTTACAGTTAGGGTGAGTGTTAGGGTTTGGGTTATGTTCAGGGTGAGGGTGAGGGTTAAGGTGAGGATGAGGGTGAGGGTGAGGGTGAGGGTTAGGGTGTGGGTGAGGATTAGGGTTAGGTGAGGGTTAGCCTTAGTGTGAGGGTGAGATTTAGGGGTAGGGTTAAGGTTAGGGTTAGGGTTATGGTGTGGGTGAGCGTTAGGCAAAGGTGTAGGGTAGGGTTAGGGTGAGGTTTAGGGTTATTGTGAGAGTTAGGGTGAGGGTGATGTTGAGGGTGAGGGTTAATTGTAGGATTAGGGTTAGTTTTAGGGTGAGTGTTAGGGTAAGCGTGAAGGTTCGGGTGAGGGTTAGGGTTAGTGTGAGGGTGAGGTATAGGGTGAGGGTTAGGGTTAGTGTGAGGGCTAGGGATATGGTTAGGTTTAGGGTGAGGGTGAGGGTGAGTTTTAGGGTCAGGTTTAGGTTTAGATTTAGGGTGAGTGTGAGGGTGCGTGTAGGGATTAGGGTTAGGATTAGGGTTAGGCTGAGGGTGATGGGGAGGGTGAGGGTTAGGGTTAGGGTTAGGATGAGGTTTAGGCTCAGGTTTAGAGTTAGGGTTAGTGTGAGATTTAGGGTTTAGGATTAGGGTTAATGTGAGGGTTAGGTTTAGGGGTAGGTTAAGGGTTAGGGTAAGGGTAAAGTTTAGGGTGAGGTTTAGGGTAAGGGCGAGGGTTAGCATTAGGGTGAGTGTTAGGGTGAAGGTTAGGTTTGGGGTTTGGGTGTGGGTTTCGTTTAGGTTGAGGCTTAAGGTTAGGTTTAGGTTGAGGGTCAGGGTGAGTGTTAGGGTTAGGTTGAGGGTTAGGGTTAGGATGAGGGTTATCGTTAGGATGATGTTTATTTTGACAGTGACGTTTAGGGTGAGGGTGAGTGTTAGCTTGAGGGTGAGTTTTCGGGTGAGGTGAGGGTTAGGGTATGGTTGCGGGTTAGGTTAATTTTAGGGTCAGTGTGAGGGTTAGGGTTTGGGTTAGGGTGAGGGTGAGGATTAGGGTGAAGGTGAAAGTGAGGGTTTCTGTTAGGTAAGGGTGAGGGTTACTTTTAGGGTGATAATTAGGTTGTGGTTGAGGGTTAGTGTGAGTGTTAGGGTTACTGTGAGGGTGAGGGTTAGGATTTGGTTGAGGGTTAGGTTGAGGGTGAGGTTTAGTGTTGGGTTTAGAGTGAGATTTAGGGTTAGGGTGAGGGTGAGGGTGAAGGTTAGGGTGAGAGTTATTGTTAGGTTTAGTGTTAGTGTGAGTGTTAGGGTTAGGATGAGGGAAAGGGTTAAGGTTAGGTTTCGGTTGAGGGCTAGGGTTAGGGTTAGGGTGAGGGTTAGTGTGAGGGCTAGGGTGAGGGTGAGGGTTAGGTTGAGGTTGAGGGTGAGGTGAATTTTTCGGTTAGGTAAGTGTTAGGGTTAGGGTTAGGGTGAGGATTAGGGGAGAGTGAGGGTTATGTTGAGGGATAGGGTTATGCTGAGGGTTAGGGTTAGGGTTAGGGTGAGGCTTAGCTTTAGGATGAGGTTTGGTATGAGGGTGAGGGTTACTGTTGTGGTTAGGGTTAGGGAAAGTGTAAGGTTTAGTGTTAGGGTTAGTGTGATGGTAGGGTTGAGTGGTACTGTTAGGGTTAGGCTGAGTGCTAGGGTTAGTGTGAGGGTTAGGGTTAGGGTTAGTGTGAGGATAAGGGTGAGGGTGAGGTTTAGGATGAGGGTGAGGGATAGGATTATCGTTAGGTTTAGGGTGAGGTTTATGGTGAGGGTTAGGATTAGGGTTAGGGTGACGGTGAATGTTAGATTTAGGGTTAAGGTGAGGGTTATGGGGAAGATGAGGGTTAGGTTTAATCTTACGGTGAGGGTTAGGGTGAGGGTTCGGGTGAGGGTGAGTGTGAGGTTTAGGGTGTGGGTGACGGTTAGGGTTAGGGTGAGGGTGAATGTGACGGTGAGGGTTAGGGTGAGGGTGAGGATTATGGTTAGGGTGAGAGTAAGGATGAGGGTTAGGGTTAGGGTTAGTGTGAGGATTAGGGTTAGGGTTAGGGTTAGGGTTATGATGAGGTTAAGGGTTAGGGTGAGGTCTATTGTGAGGGTGAGGATTTGGGTTAGCGTTAGGGTTAGGTTGAGGTTTAGGGTTAGGGTTAGGGTGAGGATGAGGGTTTGGGTTAGGGTTAGGGTGAGGGTTAGGATTAGGGTGAGGGTTAGGGATAGGGTTAGGTTTAGGATGAGGATTAGGCTGAGGGTTAGGTTTAGGGTTAGGGTGATGTTGAGGGTCAGGATATGGGTTAGGGTGATGGTTAGGATGAGTGTAAGGTATCGGGTTAGGGTTAGGTTTAGTGTTGTCGTTAGGATGAGGGTTAGGGTTTGGTTTAGGGTAAGGGTTAGGGTGAGGGTTAGGTTGAGGGTGAGGGATAGGGTTATGATGAGGGTAAGGATTAGGGTGAGGGTTAGGATGAAGTTGATTGTTAGGGTTTGGGTGAGTGTAGGCTAAGTGTTAGTGTGTGTGCTAGGGTTAGGGTTAGGGTTAGGATGAGTTTAAGGGTTATGTTGAGGGTGAGGTTGAGTGTTAGCTTTAGGATCAGGTTAGGGTTAGGGTGAGGGTTAGGGATAGTGTAAGGTTTATGGTGAGCTTTAGGGTTAGGGTTAGGGTTAGGGTTAGAGTTAGAGTGAGGGTGAATTGAGGTTTACGGTTTGGATTAGGGTTAGTGTTATGGTTAGGGTGAGGGTTAGGCTAAGGGGTAGGGTTAGGGTTATGGTGAGGGTGAGTGTTAAGGTTAGGGTGAGGGTTAGGGTTAGGGTGAGTGTTAGGGTTGGGGTTAGGGTTAAGGTTTAGGTGAGGGTTAGGGTTAGGGTTAGGGTTAGGATGAGGGTCAGGCTGAGGGTTAGGGTGAGGGTAAGCGTTAGGGTGAGGGTGAGGGTTAGGATTAGGCTTAGGGTTAGGGTGAGAGTTAGGGTGAGGGTTAGGGTTAGGGTTAGGTTTAGGGTTAGCGTGAGGTTTAAGGTGAGGTTTAGGGTTAGTGTTATGGTTAGGGTGAGGGTGAGGGTGAGGGATAGGGTTTTTGGTGAGGGGAAGGGTTAGGGCGAGGTTTAGGGTGAGATTTAGGGTTAATGTTAGCATTAGCCTTAGGGTAAGGGTGGGGTTTGTTTGAGGGTTAGGGTTAGGGTTAGGGCGAGGTTGAGGTTAAGGGATCGGGTTAGGGCTAGGGTTCGGGTTAGGCTGAGGGGTAGGATTAGGGTTAGGGTTAGGGTTAGTGTGAGGGTTAGGGTTAGGTTTAGGTTTAGGGTAGGGTGAGGTTTAGGTTTAGGATGAGGGCTAGGGTGAGGGTAAGGTTTACGGTGAAGGTTAGGGTGAGGGTGATGGTGACAGTTAGGGTTAGGGTGAGACTTAGGGTGAGGGTGAGGGATAGTGTTAGCATTAGTGTTCGTTTTAGGGTTAGGGTTAGGGTGACAGGGTTAGGTTTAGGGTTAGAGTTAGAGTGAGGGTGGGTATGATGTTAGGGTTTTGATTACGGTTAGTGTCAGGGTTAGGCTGAGGGGTAGGGGTAGTGGTAGGTTGAGGGTGAGGGTGAGGGTTAAGGTTAGGGTGAGTGTTAGGGTGAGGGTGAGTATTAGGGATAGTATTAGGTTTAGGGTTAGGGTTACGGTGAGTGTTAGGGTTAAGGTTACGGTGAGGGTGAGGGTTACGCTTTGGATTACGGTTAGGTTTAGGTTTAGACTGAGGTTGAGTTTTAGTGTGAGGGTGAGGGTTAGGGTTAGAGTGAGTGTTATTGTTGGGGTTAGGGTTAAGTTTAAGGTGAAGGTTAGGGTTAAGGTTAGGATGAGGTTTAGGCTGAGGGTTAGGGTTAGGTTTATTGTGAGTGTAAGCGTTAGGATTAGGCTTAGGGTTAGGTTTAGAGTTAGGGTGAGGCTTCGAGTTAGTGTTAAGTTTAGGGTTAGGGTGAGGGTTAGGGTTAGGGTTAGGGTTAGGTTTAGGGTTACGTTGAGGGTGAGGGTAAGGCTTAGGTGAGGGTTAGGGTGATGGTGAGGGATAGGGTTTTTGGTGAGGGTAAAGTTAGGGGGAGGTTAAGGGGAAGGTTTAGGTTTAATGTTAGCTTTAGCCTTAGGGTAAGTGTGAGAGTTTGGGTGAGGGTAAGGGTAAGGGTTAAGAATAGGGTGAGGATTAGGGTTCGGGTTAGTGTTAGGGTGAGGGTTACTGTGAGGGTTAGGGTTAGGGTTAGGGTTAGGGTGAGGGTAAGTGTGAGGGTAAGTGTTAGGGTGAGGGTTAGGGTGAGGTTGAGGTTGAGGTTTAGCATTCAGATTAGGGTTAGGGTGAGGGTTAGTGTAAGAGTTAGGGTTAGAGTGAGGGTGAGGCTTAGTGTTAGCATTAGTTTTAGGATTAGGGTTTGCATGAGGGTTCGGGTTAGGGTTAGGATTATGGTTATGATTAGGGTTAGGCTGAGGGTGAGGTTGAGCATGAGGGTGAGGGTTAGGATTAGGCTGAGGCTTAGAGTTAGATTTAGGGTTAAGTTTAGGGTGAGGGTTTGGGTTATGGATAGGTTTAGGATGAGTGTTAGGGTTAGGTTTAGGGTTAGGGTGAGCTTTAGGGTGGGGGTTAGGGTTAGAGTTAAAGTGAGGGTTAGACTGAGGGTACGGGTTAGGGTGAGGTTTAGGGTGAGGGTTAGGGTTAGGGTTAAATTGCGGGTTAGGGTGAGGTTAAGGGTTAGGGTGAGGGTTAGGGTGAGTGTTAGGGATAGGGTTATGGTGAGGGTAAGGGTTAGGGCGAGGTTTAGGGTGAGGTTGAAGGTTAATGTTAGCATTAGATTTCCAGTGAGGGTGAGGGTTAGGGTTAGGGTTAGGGAGAGGTTGAGGATTAGGTTTAGGTTTATGGTTATGGTGAGGGTTAGGCTGAGGGGTAGGGTTAGGGTTATTGTTAGGGTGAGGGTTAGGTTGAGGGTTATGGTTAGGGTGAGGGTGAGGTTGAGGGTTAGGGTTAGGGTTAGGATTAGAGTTAGGGTTTGGGTTAGGCTGATGGTGGGCGTATCGGTGAGGGTGAGTGTTAGGTTTAGTGTGAGGTCTAGGGTCAGTGTCAGGGTTAGAATGAGGGTGAGGGTTTCTTTTAGAAAAGGCTTAGGTTTAGGGTGAGGATTAGGGTGAGGGTGAGGTTTAACGTGAGGGTTAGGGTTAGGGTTAGGTTGCAGTTGAGTGTGAGGATGAGGATTAGTGTTAGGGTTAGGATTAGGGCTAGGGTTAGGGTTAGGCTGAGAGTGGGGGTGAGGGTGAGGGTGAGGGTGCGGCTTAGGCTGTAGGTGATTGTTTGTGTTAGGGTGAGGGTTAGGGTGACGGTGAAGGTTAGGGTGAAGGTGAAGGTTACGGTTAGGGTGAGAGGTAGGGTTAGGGTTAAGATGAGGGTTAGGGTTAATGTGTGGTTTAGGTTTAGGTTTAGGGTTAGAGTGAGAATAAGGGTTAGGGTGAGGGTTAGGGTGAGAGCGAGGGTTAGAGTTAGCGTTAGGGTTAGGGTGAGGGTTAGGGTGAGGGTTAAGGTGAGGGTTAGGTTGAGGGTTAGGGTTAGAATTAGAGTGAGGGTTAGGGTTTTGATTAGGGTTAGGGTTAGGTTTAGGCTGAGGTTGAGGTTGAGGGTGAGGGTGGTTAGGTTTGGGGTGAGTGTTAGGGGTGGAGTTGGGGTTAAGGTTAGGGTGAGGGTTAATGTTAGGGTTAGGGTTAGGGTGAGGCTTAGGCTGAGGGTTAGGGTCAGGGTAAGGGTGAGGGTAAGGGTTAGGGTGAGGGTTAGGGTGAGGTTGAGGGTTAGGATTAAGCTTAGGGAGAGGGTTAGGGTGAGGGTTCGTGTTAGGATGAGGGTTAGGCTGAGTGTTAGGTTTAGTGTTAGGGTGAGCGTAAGGGTTAGGGTCAGCGTTAGGGTGAGGGTGATGGTTAGGATTAGGCTAAGGGTCAGGGTGAGGGTTAGGGTGACTTTAGGGTTAGGGATAGGGTTATGATGAGATTTAGGCTGAGGGTTAAGTTTAGGGTAAGGGTGAGGGTAAGGGTTAGGGTGACGGTTAGGGTTAGACTAAGGGGTAGGGTTAGGGTGAGGTTGAGGTTGAGGTTTAGCATTCAGATTAGGGTTAGGGTGAGGGTTAGTGTAAGGGTTAGGGTTAGAGTGAGGCTGAGGTTTAGTGTTAGCATTAGTTTTAGGATTAGGGTTAGCATGAGGGTTCGGGTTAGGGTTAGGATTATGGTTATGGTAAGGGTTAGGCTTGAGGGTGAGGTTGAGCGTGAGGGTGAGTGTTAGGGATAGGCTGAGGGTTAGAGTTAGATTTAGGGTTAAGTTTAGGGTGAGGGTTTGGGTTAGGGATAGGTTTAGTATGAGTGTTAGGGTTAGGTTTAGGGTTAGGGTGAGCTTTAGGGTGGGGGTTAGGGGTAGGGTTAAAGTGAGGGTTAGTGTGAGGGTACGGGTTAGGGTGAGGTTTAGGGTGAGGGTTAAGGTTAGGGTTAAAGTGTGGGTTAGGGTGAGGTTAAGGGTTAGGGTGAGGGTTAGGGTGAGTGTGAGGGATAGGGTTATGGTGAGGGTAAGGGTTAGGGCGAGGATTAGGGTGAGGTTGAGGGTTAATGTTAGCATTAGGGTTACAGTGAGGGTGAGGGTTAGGGTTAGGGTTAGGGAGAGGTTGAGGATTAGGTTTAGGTTTATGGTTATGGTGAGTGTTAGGCTGAGGGGTAGGGTTAGAGTTATTGTTAGGATGAGGGTTAGGTTGAGGGCTAGGGTTAGGGTTAGGGTGAGGTTAAGGGTGACGGTAAGGGTTCGGGTGAAGGTTAGTGTGAGGTGGAGGTTTAGGGTTAACATTAGGGTTAGGGTGAGGATTAGGGTTAGGGTTGGGGTGAGGGTGAGCGTTAGTTTTAGCATTAGGTTTAGGGTTATGGTGAGGGTTAGGGTTAGGGTGAGGGTGAGGTTGAGGGTTAGGGTTAGGTTTAGGATTAGAGTTAGGGTTTGGGTTAGACTGATGGTGGGGGTAACGGTGAGGGTGAATGTTAGGTTTAGTGTGAGGTCTAGGGTCAGTGTGAGGGTTAGAATGAGGGTGAGGGTTTCTTTTAGAAAAGGCTTAGGTTTAGGGTGAGGATTAGTGTGAGGGTAAGGTTTAAGGTGAGGGTTAGGGTTAGGTTGGGGGTGAGTGTGAGAATGAGGACTAGTGTTAGGGTTAGGATTAGGGCTAGTGTTAGGGTTAGGCTGAGAGTGGGGGTGAGGGTGAGGGTGAGGGTGAGGCTTAGGCTGTAGGTGATTGTTTGTGTTAGGGTGAGGGTTAGGGTGACGGTGAGGGTTAGGGTGAAGGTGAAGGTTACGGTTAGGGTGAGGGGTAGGGTGAGGGGTAGGGTGAGGGGTAGGGTTAGGGTTAAGATGAGGGTTAGGGGTAATGTGTGGTTTAGGTTTAGGTTTAAGGTTAGAGTGAGAATAAGGGTTAGGGTGAGGGTTAGGGTGAGAGTGAGGGTTAGAGTTAGCGTTAGGGTTAGGGTGAGGGTTAAGGTGAGGGTTAGGTTTAGGGTTAGTGTTAGAATTAGAGTAAGGGTTAGAATTTGGATTAGGGTTATGGTTAGGTTTAGGCTGAGGTTGAGGTTGAGGGTGAGGGTGAAGGTTAGTTTTAGGATGAGTGTTAGGGGTAGGGTTGGGGTTAAGGTTAGGGTGAGGGTTAGTGTTAGGGTTAGGGTTTCGGTGAGGGTTAGGCTGAGGGTTAGGAACAGGGTAAGGGTGAGGGTAAGGGTTAGGGTGAGGGTAAGGGTGAGGTTGAGGGTTAGGATTAAGCTTAGGGAGAGGGTTAGGGTGAGGGTTTGTGTTAGGATGGGGGTTAGGCTGAGTGTTAGGTTTAGGGTTAGGGTGAGGGTAAGGGTTAGGGTCAGCGTTAGGGTGAGGGTGATGGTTAGGATCAGGCTAAGGGTCAGGGTGAGGGTTAGGGTGACTTTAGGGTTAGGGATAGGGTTATGATGAGATTTAGGCTGAGGGTTAGGTTTAGGATAAGGGTGAGGGTAAGGGTTAGGGTGAGGGTTAGGGTTAGGCTAAGGGGTAGGGTTAGGGTTAGGGTGAATGTGAGGGTTAGGGTGAAGGTTAGGGTGAGGGTGAGGGTTAATGTGAGGGTTAGGGTTAGGGTTAGGGTTAGTGTGAGGATAAGGGTTTTGGTGAGGGTTAGGTTGAGATTGACCATTAGGGTTAGCGTTAGTGTAACACTACGCTGTAACCGTAACAGTGAGTGTTAGGGTGAGGGTTTAGGTGAGGTTTGGGGTTAGTATGAGGGGGAGGGTTAAGGTTAGGTTTAGGGTGAGGGTTAGGGTTAGGGTGAGGGTTTGGGTAGGGTTAGGGTGAGGATGAGGGTTCGGTGAGGGTGAGTTTTAGGGTGTGGGTTGCGGTTAGGTGTAGTGTGAGGGTTAAGTGATGGTGAGTGTTAGGGTGAGGGTGAGGGTTTGGGTTATGGTGTGGATAAGTGTTAGGGTTAGCTATAGGGTTATGGTGATGGTAAGGGTTGTAATGTGGTTTAGGGTGAGGGTGATATTTAGGGATAGCTTTAGAGTTTGTGTGAGGTTTAGGGTTCAGGTTAGGCTTAGGGTGAGATTGAGGCTTAGAGTTAGGGTTAGGATTATGGTTTGGGTGAGGGTAAGGTTTAGGGTGAGGGTTAGGGTGAGGGTGAGTGTCATTGTTAGATTGAGGGTTAGGGTGAGGGTTAGGTTTAGGTTTATGGTTAGGGTGAGGGTAAGAGTGAGGTTTAGTGTTAGGGTTAGGTTTAGGCTTAGGGTGAGGATGAAGGTTAAGAATAGCATTAGGGTTAGTGTTAGGGTGAAGGTTAGACATAGGGTTAGGGTTAAGGTGAGGGTGAGTGTGAGGGTTAGGGTTAGCATTAGGGATATGGTTAGGGTTATGGTTAGGGTGAGGGTTAGGGTTAGGGATAGGGTTAGGGTGAGGGTGAGGGTGAGGGTTAGAGTTAGGGTTAGGGTGAGTGTTAGGCTTAGGTTGAGGATTAGGATTAGGTTGATGGTGAGGGTAAGGCTTAGGGTGAGTGCTAGGGGTTGGCTTAGGTTTAGGCTGAGTTTTAGGTTTGGGTGAGGTTGAGGGTGAGGGTTAGGTTTAGGATTAAACTTAGGTGTAGGGTTAGGCTTAGTGTGACGGTGAGGGTGAGGGTCAGAGTTAGGTTTAGGGTGAGCGTTAGGGTTATGGTTAGGGCAAGGGTGAAGGAGAGGGTGAGTGTTAGGGTGAGGTTGATTATGAGGGTGAGGGTGAGGGTGATGGTTAGGTTTAGGGTGAGGTTTAGGGTTATTGTTAGGGTTGGGGTGAGGGTGAGTGTGAGGGTTATGGTGAGGGTGATGGTGAGGTTGAGGCTTAGGTGTAGGGTTAGGCTTAGGGTGACGGTGAGGGTGAGGATCAGAGTTAGGTATAGGTTGAGGGTTAGGGTTATGGTTAGGATGAGGGTAAGGCTGAGGGTGAGGGTTAGGGTGAGGGTCATGGTGAGGGTGAAGGTGATGCTTAGATTTAGGCTGAGGGTTAGGATTAGGGTTAGGGTTAGGTTGAGGTTGAGTGTGAGGGTTAGGGTGAGGTTGAGGGTGAGGGTGAGGGTGAGGGTTAGGGTGAGGGTTAGGGTTAGGGTTAGCGTTAACGTTAGGGTGAGGGTTAGGCTGAGGGTTAGCCTTAGAGTTAGGGTGAGGGTAATGGTTAGGGTGAGGGTGAGGGTTAGGTTTAGGATTAGGATTAGGATTAGGAGTAGGATTAGGTTAGGGATAAGTTTAGGATTAGAGTGAGGGTTTTGGTTAGGGTTAGGTTTAGAGTTAGGTTGAGGGTGAGGGTTAGGGTTTGAATTGGGGTTAGGGTTAGGGTTAGGGTGAGGTTGAGGTTGAGGCTGAGGGTGAGGGTGAGGGTTAGGGTGAGGTTTAGGTTGAGTAATAGGGTGAGGGTGAGAGTTAGGTTTAGGTTGATGGTTAGGTTAATGTAAGGTTATGTTGAGGGTGAGGGTTCGGGTGAGCTGAGTTTTAGGGTGTGCATAACGGTTTTGGTTAGGGTGAGGGTTAAGTTTAGGGTGAGGGTTCGGGTGAGTGTTACTTTTAGGGTTAGGGTGAGGGTTAGGGTTAGGGTTAGTGTTAAGGTTAGGATGAGGGTGAGGGTTAGGGTTAGGTTTAGGATGAGTGTTAAGCTGACGGTTAGGGTTAGGGTTCAGGGAGGGTAAGAGTTAGGGTGAGTGTTAGGGTGAAGGTGAGGTTTAGGGTGAGGGTAAGCATAAAGGTGAGCGTTAGGGTGAGCATGATGTATAGGGTTAAGTTAAGGGTAAGTGTTAGGAAGAGTTTTAGAGTGAGTTTGAGGGTTAATATTAGCATTAGATTTATGGTGAGGGTGAAGGTTATGATGAGGTTTAGGGTTAGGGTTAGGTATACGATGAGGATTAGGGTTAGGGTTAGGTTTAGGGTGAGGGTTAGGCTAAGGGTTAGTGTTAGTGTTAGGGTTAGGGTGAGGGTGAGAGGAGGGTTAGGGTTAGAGTTTGTGTTAGGCTTAGGTTGAGGGTTAGGGTGAGCCTTAGGGTGAGTTTTAGGGTGAGGATAAGGGTTAGAGTGAGGGTTAGGGTGAGGGTGAGAGTTAGGGATAGCATTAAGGTTAGGGTTAGAGTTTGGGTGAGGGTTAGCGTTAGGGTTAGGATGATGGTGAGTGTTTGGGTTAGCTTTAGGGTTAGGGTTATGCTGAGGGTGATGGTGAGTTTGATGATGAGGGTGAGGGTTAGGGTTTGGGTGAGGGTTAGGTTTAGGGTTAGGGTTAGGATGAGGGTTAGGCTGAAAGGTTAGGTTTAGGATTAGGTTGAGGGTAAGGGTTAGGGTGAGGGTTAGGTTTAGGGTGAGGGTACGGATTACGTTGAGAGTGAGGGTTAGGTTTAGGATTAGTGTTAGGGTTAGGGAGAGGGTTAGGGATAGGGTTAGGGTTAGAGTGAGGGTTTTGGTTAGAATTAGGTTTAGAGTTAGGGTGAGGGTGAGGGTGAGGTTTAGAGTTTGTATTATTGTTAGGTTTAGGGTTAGGCTGAGGCTGAGGTTGAGGGTGAGTGTGAGGGTTAGGTTCGTATAAGGGTGAGGGTTAGCGTTAGTGTTGGGGTTACGGTTAGGCTGAGGGTTAGAGTTAGGGTTAGGGTTACGCTGAGGGTTAGGGTCTGGGTTTTAGTGAGGGTAAGTGTTAGGGTGAGGGTGAGTTTGAGGGTTAGGCTTAGTGTTAGGGTGAGGTTTTGGGTGAGGGTAAGGCTTAGGGTGAGTGTTAAGGTGAGGGTGAGTGAAGGTTTAAGGTGAGGTTAAGGGTTAGGGCGAGGTTTAGGGTGAGGTTGAGGGTAATTTTTAGCATTAGATTTATGCTGAGCATGAGGGTTAGGGTTACGGTTAGGGATAGCGTGAGGATTAGGGTTGGGGTTAGGTGTAGGTTGAGGGTTAGGCTGAGGGTTAGGGTTAGGGTTAGGGTTAGGGTGAGGGTCAGGTTGAGGGTTAGGGTTAGGTTTAGGGTTATGGTTACGGTGAGGTTGAGGGTGAGGGTAAAGGTTAGGGTGAGGTTTAGGCTGCGGTTGAGGTTTAGGGTTAGTATTAGTGTTAAGGTTAGGTTAGGGTGAGGGTTTGGGTCAGGGTTAGGGTCAGGGTGGGGGTTTCAGTTAGGAAAGACTTAAGTTTAGGTTTAGGGTGAGGATAAGGATGAGGGTGATGTCTAAGTTGAGGGCTAGGGTTATGGTTAGGGTGAGGGTTAGGGTTAGGGTGATGTTTAGGGTGAGGGTGAGGTTGAGGGTGAGGGTTAGGGTGTAGGTGAGGTTTAGGTTTAGGGTGAGGGGTAGGGTGAAGGTGAGGGTTAGGGTGAAGGTGAGGGTTAGTGTTAGGGGGAGGGTGAGGTTGAGGGGTATGTTTAGGGTTAGGTTGGGTGTTAGGGTTATTGTGAGGTTTAGGGTTAGTGTTAGGGTTAGTTTGATGATGAGGTTTAGGGTAAGGGTTAGGGTGAGAGTGAGGGTTAGGGTTAGTCTTAGGGTTAGGGTGAGGAAAAGGTGAAGGTTAAGGTGAGAGTTAGGGTTAGGGTTGGTATGAGGGTGACGGTAAGAGTTATGTTTAGGGTGAGGGTTAGGGTTAGGGTGAGGTTTAGGGTAGTGTTAGGGTGAGCGTGAGGGTTCGGTTGAGGGTGAGTTTTAGGGAGAGGGTGATGGGTAGCGTTAGGGTGAGTGTTAAGATGACGGTGAGGTTTTGGGTGAGGGTGAGGGTTAGGATTACGGTGAGGACTAGGGTTAGGTTAGGGTTTGGCTTATGTTGAGGTTAAGGGTTAAGATGAGTTTTAGGGTGATGGTGAGTTTTAGGGATATAGTTAGAGTAAGGGTGAGGGTTTGGGTGAGGGTTAGGGTTCGGGTTTGGCTTAGGGTGAGGGTGAGGTTTAGAGTTAGGGTTAGGGTTAGGGTTAGGGTGAGGGTAAGGTTTAGTGTGAGGGTTAAGGTGAGGGTGAGGGATAGGGTGAGGTGGAGTGTTAGGGTGAGTGTTAGGGTGAGGTTTATGTTTAGGTTTAGGTTTATGGTGAGGTTTAGGGTGAGGTTTAGTGTAAGGTTAGGTTTAGCGTTAGTGTTATGGTGAGGGTAAGGGTTAGAGTGAGGGTTAGGGTGAGGGTGAGTGTTAGGGATAGAATTAGCTTTAAGGTTAGGTTTTGGGTGAGTGTTAGGGTTAGGATTAGGTTTAGGGTGAGGGTGAGGGTTAGGGTTAGCATTAGGGTGAGGTTTAGGGTGAGGGTGAGGGTTTGTATTAGGGTTAGGGTGAGGGTGTGTGTTTTGGATAGGGTTAGGTTTAGAGTTAGGGTGAGGGAGAGGGTTAGGCTGAGGTTGAGGGTTAGGATTAGGGTGAGGGTTAGGATTAGTGTTTGCGTTAAAGTTAGGGTGAGGATTAGGGTTAAGGTTAGGATGAGATTTAGGCTGAGGTTTAGGGCTAGGCTTCGAGAGAGTGAAAGGTTTATGTTGAGGGTTAGGTTGAGGGTTAGTTTTAGGCTTAGTTTTCAGGTGAGGGTTAGTGTTAGGGTTAGGTTAAGGTTAGGTTGAGGGTTAGGTTGAGGGTAATGGTTAGAGTGAGGGTTATGGTGAGGGTGAGGGATAGGGTTAAGGTGAGGGAAGGGTTGGGGTGAGGTTTAGGGTATGGTTGAGTGTTAATGTTAGCATTAGGTTTACGGAGAGGGTGAGGGTTAGGGTGAGGTTATGGGTTAGGGATAGGGTGAGGATTAGGGTTAGGGTTAGGTTTAGGGTGAGGGTTAGGCTGATGGGTAGAGTTAGGGTTAGGGTTACGGTTAGGGTGAGGTTGAAGGTGAGGGTAAGTGTTAGGGTGAAGGTTTTGTTGAAGTTGAATTTTAGGGTTAGCATTTGGGTTAGGGTGAGTGTTCAGGTTCGCGTTAGGGTGAGGATTAGTGTTAGGGTGAGGGCTAGAGTTAGCATTAGGTTTAGGGTTAGGGTTAGGGTTAGGGTGATGGTGATTGTTTAGGGTTAGTATTCCGTTTAGGGTTAGGGTTAGGCTGAAGGTGGGGTGAGGTTGAGGGTGAGGGTTAGGGTTAGGGTTAGTTTTAGGGTGAGGTCTAGGGTGAGGGTGAGGGTTAGGGTGAGTGTGAGGGTTTTGGTTAAGAAAGGTTTAGGGTTAGGGTTAGGGTGAGGATTAGGGTGAGGGTGAGTTTAAGGTGAGGGTTAGTGTTATGTGTGGATCAAGGTTAGGGTTAGGGTGAGGGTTATGGTTAGGGTGATGTTCAGGGTGACGGTGAGGATTAGGTGAGGGAGAGGGTGAGAGTGAGCATGTAGGTGATGGTTAGGGTTGGGGTGAGAGTTAGGGTTACGGTGAGGGCTAGGGTTAGGCTTAGGTATAGGCTGAGTTTTAGGTTTGGGTAAGGGTTAGTGTGAGGGTTAGGGTGAGGATGAGGTTTAGGCTTAGCATTAGGTTTAGGGTTAGGGTTAGGGTTAGGGTTAGGGTTAGGTTGAGAGTGGGGGTGTGGTTGAATGGGACGGTTAGGGTTAGGGTTAGTTTTAGGGTTAAGGTTAGTGTTAGGGGTAGGTTGAGGGTTAGGGTTAGGGTTAGGAAGAGGGTTTGGTTGAGGTTTTGGGTTAGGGTGAGGGTGAGCGATAGGGTTAGTGTGAGGGTGAGGGTGAGGGTTAGTTTTGGGATTAGGGTGAGGGGAAGTTTTAGGGTGAAGGTTAGGGTGAAGGTGAGTGTTAGGGTTAGGGTGAGGGTTAGGGTGAGTGTTAGCCTGAGGGTGAGGTTTAGGTTTAGGGCTAAGCTGAGGTTTAGGGTGAGGTTTAGTTTGAGGGTTAGGCTTAGGGTGAGGGTGAGGTTCAGAGGTAGGTTTAGAGTGAGAGTTAGGGTATGGTTAGGGTTAGGGTGATTGTGAGGGTGAGGGTTAGTGTGAGGATGATGGGGAGTGTGAGGGTGAAGGTGAGAGTTATGTTTAGGGTTAGGGTTATGGTTCCTTTTAGGTTTAGTTTAGGGTGAGGGCTATGCTGAGGTTGAGGTCTAGGGTTAAGTTTAGGATTAGGGTGAGGTTTAGGGCTAGTTTGACTGTTAGGGTGAGGGGTAGAGTTAGCGTTATTGTTAAGGTGAGGGTTAGGTTTAGTGTGAGGGTTAGGGTTAGGTTTAGGATTAGGGTGAGGGTAAGGGTTAGGGTGAGGGTTAGGGTGAGAGTGAAATTTAGGGTTAGGCTGAGTGTTAGGGTGAGGTTTACGGTTAGGGTTAGGTTTAGGGTTAGGGTTAGTTTTAATGTTAGTGTGAGGGTGAGGATTATGGTTAGTGTTAGGGTGACGGTTAGGGTTAAGGTGATGTTTAGGTTGAGGGTGACGGTTAGGGTGAGTGTTCAGGTTCAGGTTAGGGTGTGTTTGAGGGTTAGGGTTAGAGTGAGGGTTAGGATGATGGTGAGGTTTAGGGTGAGTTTGAGGTTTAGGGTTAGGTATAGGTTTAGGGTGAGGTTTAAGTTTAGGGTTAGGTTAACGTTAGGGTTAGGGGGATGTGTAAGGTTAGGTTTAGGGTGAGGGTTGGCTTAGTGTGAGGATTAGGGTTAGAGTTAGGGTTAGGGTTATGGTTAGGTAGAGGGTTAGGGTTAGGGTTATGTTTAGGATTAGGGTTAGGCTGAGGGTTAGGGTTAGGGTTTGGTGGAGGGTAAGGTTTTGGTGAGGGTAATGTGAGGGTTAGGGTTAGGCATAATTTTAGGGTGAGGTTTAGGGTTAGGGTTAGTGTGTGGGTTAGTGTGTGGGTTAGGGTTAGGGTTAGATTAAAGTTAGCGTTAGGGAGACGTGTACGGTTAGGTTTAGGGTGAGGCTTAGGGTTAGTGTGAGGTTTAGGGTTAGGGTTAGTGTTAAGGTTAGGGTGATGGTGATGGATGGGGTTAAGCAGAGGGTAAGGGTTAGTGCGAGGTTTAGGGCGAAGTTGAGGGTGAATGTTAGAATTAGGGTTACATTGAGGGGGAGGCTTAGGGTGAGGGTTAGGATTAGGGTTAGGGATAGGGTGAGGATTAGGGTAAGGGTTAGGTTTAGGGTGATTTTTAGGCTGAGGGGTAGTGTTAGGGTTAGGGTTAGAGTGAGGGTTACAGTGAGGGTTAGGGTTAGGGGTAGTGTTAGGGTGAGGTTGAGGGTGTGGGAAAGGGTTAACGGGTGAGGTTTTGGTTTAGGGTTAGCATTAGGTATAGGGTAAGGGTTAGGGTTAGGGTTAGGGTGGGGTTGAGCACTAGTGTTAGCATTAGGATTAGAGTTACGGTTAGGTTCAAGGTGAGGGTGAGGGTGAGGGTTAGGGTTAGATTTAGGATTAGGTTTAGGGTTATGGTTAGGCTGAATGTGGGGGTGAGGTTGAGGGTGAAGGTTTGGGATAGGGTTAGTTTTAGGGTGAGGGCTAGGATGAGGGTGAGGGTTACAGTGAGGGTTAGGGTTAGGGTGAGGGTGAGGGTGAGGATTACGGTTAGGTTTAGGATTAAGATTAGGGTTAGGGTTGGACTGAGGGTGAGTGTTAGTGTTATGGTTTGTTTTAGGGTGAGGCCTAGGGTGAGGGTGAGGGTTAGGGTGAGGGTGAGGCTGAAGTTTTTGGTTAGGAAAGGCTTAGGGTTAGGTTTTAGGTGAGGATTAGGGTGAGGTTGAGGTTTAAGATGAGGGTTAAGGTTATGTGAGTATTAAGGTTAGGGTTAGGGTGAGGGTTTGGGTTAGGGTGGTGTTTAGGATTGGGGTGAGTGTTACGGTGAAGGTGAGGGTGAGGGTGAGGGTGTAGGTGACTGTTACGGATGGGGTGAGCATTAGGGTGACCGTGAGGGTGAGGGTAAGTGTGAGTGTTAAGGTTAGGGATAGGGTGAGTGTTAGGGTTAGGGTTAGGTTGAGGGGTAGGGTGAGACGGAGGGTTAGGGTGAGCATTAGGGTTAGAGTGAGGGTTATAGTGAGGGTTAAGGTGAGCGTTAGGGTTAGAATGAGGGTGAGTGTTATAGTTAGGTTTAGGGTGAGGGTTAGGGTTAGGGTGAGGTTTTGGGTACGGTTAGGGTGAGGGTGAGGGTTCGGGTTACGGTGAGTTTTAGGCTGTGGGTGGTGGTTAGGGTTAGAGTGAGGGTTAAGGTGACTGTGAGGGTTAGGGTGAGGGTGAGTTAGGGTTTTGGTGAGGATTAGGTTTATGGTTAGGTTTAGGGTTATGGTGACGGTAAGGTTTTTGATGAGGTTTAGGGTGATGGTGAGGTTTACGGATACGGTTAGAGTTAGGGTGAGGAATAGTGTTCAGGTTAAGCTTAGAGTTAGGGTGAGGGTAAGGGTTAGGGTGAGGGTTAGGGTTAGGATGGGGGTAAGAGTGACGGTTAGGGAGAGGGTGATGGTGAGGTTGAGGGTGAGGGTGAGCGTTAGGGTTTTGGTGAGGGTTAGGTTTAGGGTTAAGTTTAGGGTGGGGGTTAGGGTTACGGTTAGGGTTACGATGAGGTTTAGCCTGAGATTTTGGATTAGGGTTTGGGCCTTACCCTCAGTAAGTGTTAGGATGAGGGTGAGGGTTAGTTTTAGGATTAGGGTTAGGGTTAGGGTGAGGATTTCGGTTAGGGTTAGTTTTAGGGTTAGGGTAAGAGTTTTGCTTAGGGTTAGGATTAGAATTAGTGTGAGGGTGAGGGTTAGGTTTGAATTAGGGTCAGGGTTAGGGTTAGGCTGAGGTTGGGGTTGAGGCTGAGGCTGAGGGTGAGGGATAGGGTTAGGGTTAGGGTTAAGGTTAGGGTGAGGTTTAGGGTTAGGCTTAGGTTTAGGATGAGGGTTAGGCTGCTGGTTATTGTTTGGGGGAGGGTAAGGATTAGAGTGAGGGATAGGGTGAGGGTGAGGATTAGGGTTAGGCTTAGGCTTAGGTTTAGGGTGAGGGTGAGGGTGAGGGTGAGGGCTAGGGTTAGGTTTAGGGTGAGGGTTAGGGTTAGGATTAGGGTTAGGGTGAGGGTGAGGGTGAGGGTTAGGGTTAGGTTTAGGGTTAGGGTCAGGTTTAGGGTTAGGGTTAGGTTTAGGTTTAGGGTGAGGGTTATGGTTATGGTTAGGGTTAGGTTAGGGTGAGGGTGAGGGTGAGGGTTAACGTTAGGGTTAGTTTTAGGGTGAGGGCTAGGGTGAGGGTGAGGGTTAGTCTGAGGGTTAGGGTGAGGGTGTGGGTTTCGTTTAGGAAAGTCTTAGGTTTAGGGGTAGGGTGAGGATTAGGGTGAGGATGAGGTTTAAGGTGAGGGTTAGGGATAGGGTGAAGATTAGGGTTAGGGTTAGAAGGAGGGTTATGGTTAGGGTGATATTTAGGTTGAGAGTGAGGGTGAGGGTGAGGGTGAGGTTTAGGGTGAGGGTTAGGTTGTAGGTGAGGGTTAGGTTTAGGGTGAGGCTTAAGCTGACAGTGAGGTTTAGGGTGAAGTTGAGTGTTAGGTTTACTTTTAGGGTAAGTGTTAGGGTGAGGGTTACTGTAAGGATTAGGGTTAGGTTTAGGGTTATGGAGAGGGTAAGGGTTAGGGTGAGGTTTAGTGTGAGGGCGAGGGTTTGGGTTAGCGTTAGAGTAAGGTTGAGGGTTAAGGTGATTGTTAGGGTTAGAGTGAGGGTGAGGGTTAGGGTTAGGTTGAAGGATGGGGTTAGGGTGAGGGTCAGGGTTAGTGTTAGTGTTAGAGTTAGGGTGATGGTGTGGGTTAGGGTTAAGTTTAGGGTTAGGGTTAGGGTTAGGCAGAGGGTTAGGGTGAGGGCTAGGTTTAGGGTGAGGGTTAGGTTTAGTGTTAGGGTTCGTGTTAGTTTGAGTGTTAGGGTTAGGGTTAGGTAGAGGGTTTGGCTGAGGGATGGGTTTAGGTTTAGGGTTATGTTGAGGGTAACGTTTACGGTGAGGGTTAGGGTGAGGGTGATGATTAGGGTTAGGTTGAGGGTTTGGGTGATAATTAGGGTGAGGGTTAGCTTTAGGTTGAGGGTTGGAGTGAGGGATAAAGTGAGGTTTAGTATTAGGGTTAGGGTTACGATTATGGTGAGGTTTAGGATGAGGGTTAGGGTTAGGGTGAGATTGAGGTTTAGTGTGAGCTTTAGGGATAATGGTAGGGTTAGTGTGATGGATAGGTTTAGGGTTAGGGTTAGGGTGAGGGTGAGGGTTAGGGTTAGTGTAAGGGTGAGGGTTAGGCTTAGGTTGAGGGTTAGGGTTAGCGTGGCGATGAGGGTAAGCGTTAGGGTGAGAGCTAGCATTAGTGTTAATGTTAGGATGAGGTTTAGGGTGAGTGTGAGGTTCAGAGTTAGGTTTAAGGTGAGAGTTAGGGTTATGGTTGGGGTTAGGTTGAGGGTGAGGGTGAGGGTTAGGGTGAGGGTGATGGTGATGGTGAGGGTGAGGGTTAGGTTTAGGGTGAGGGTTAGGGGTAGGGGTAGGGTGAGGGTGAGGGTGAGGGTTAGGGTGAGGGTGATGTTGAGTTTGAGGGTGCGTGTGAGGGTTAGGGTTTGGGTGAGAGTTAGGGTTAGGGGTAGAATTAAAGTTAAGGTGAGTTTTAGGTTTAGGGTTAGGGTTAGGATGAGGGTTAGGGTGCGGGTTAGGGTTATGGTTATGGTGAGGTAAGGGTTAGGGTGAGGGTGAGGGTTAGGTTTTGGATTAGGGTTAGGGTTATGGAGAGGGTTAGGGATAGGTTTAGTGATAAGTTGAGGGTTTTGGTTAGGGTTAGGTTTAGAGTTAGGGTGAGGGTGAGGGTGAGGTTTAATGTTTTGATTAGTGTTATGGTTAGGTTTAGGGTGAGGGTAAGGTTGAGGGTAAGGGTGAGGGTTAGGGTTAGGGTGAGGGTTATGGTTAAGGTTAGGGTGAGGGTTAAGGTTAGGGTTAGGATGAGGGTTTGGCTGAGGGTTAGGTTTAGAGTTCAGGTGACGATAAGGTTTAGGGTGAGCGTTAGGGGGAGGGTGAAGGTTAGGCTGAGGCTTAGGGTTAGGCTGAGTGTTAGTGTGAGGGTAAGGTTGAGGGTAAGTGTTAGGGTGAGGGTTAAGGTGAAGGTGAGCGATAGGGTTAAGGTGAGGGTAAGATTTAGGGCCAGGTTTAGGGTGTGGTTGAGGGTTAATGTTAGCATTAGGGATAAGGTGAGGGTGAAGGTTAGGGTTAGGATTAGGGATAGGGTGATGCTTAGGGTTAGGGTTAGGTTTAGGGTGAGGGTTAGGCTGAGGGTCTGGGTTAGGTTTAGGCTTAGGGTGAGAGTTAGAGTGAGGTTTAGGGTTAGGTTTAGGGTTAGGGTTAGGGTGAGGTTGAGGGTGAGTGTAAGAGTTAGGATGAGGGTTAGGGTTAGGATTAGTTTTACGATGAGGGTTAGGGTGAGGGTGAGGTTTAGGGTGAGAGTTAGGGTGAGGGTGACAGTTTCGGTTAGGAAAGGCTTAGGGTTAGGGTTAGTTTGAGGATTAGGATGAGGGTGAGGTTTAAGGTGAGGGTTAGTCTTTGGGTGAGGATTAGGGTGAGTGTTAGGGTTAGGGTGAAGTTTACGGTGAGAGTGAGTGTTAGTATGAGGGTGAGGGTGAGGGTTAGGGTGTAGGTGAGGGTTAGGTTTAGGGTGAGGGTTAGTGTGATGATGAGCGTTAGGTTCAAGGTGAGGGTTAGAGCTAGTGTTAGGGTGAGGTTTAGTGTTAGGGTTAGGGTGAGGGGTAGGGTGAGGTGTAGGTTTAGGTTTAGGGTGAGGGTTAGGGTTAATGTTAGAGTTAGGTTTAGGGTTAGGGTTAGTTTTAGGGTGATATTTAGGGTGAGGTTGAGGATTAGGTTTAGCGTTAAATTTAGGCTGAGGGTTGGATGAGGGTTAAGGTGAGAGTTAGTGTTAGTATGAGGGTGAGGGTTAGAGTTAGGTTTAGGGTGAGGATTAGATTTAGGGTGAGGTTGAGTGTGAGAGTTAGGTTTCGGATTAGGCTTAGATGTAGGATTAGGCTTAAGGTGAAGATGAGGGTGAGGGTCAGAATTAGGTTAAGGGTGAGGGTTAGGGTTATGGTTAGGATTAGGGTGAGGGTGAGGGTGGTTAGTGTGAGAGTGATGGTGAGGGCGAGGGTGAGGGTGAGGGTTAAGTTTAGGGTGAGGGTTAGGATTATGGTTATGGTTAGGGTGAGTGTTAGGTTGAGGGTGGTGGTGAGGTTGAGGGTAAGGGTGAGGTTTAGGGTTTGGATGAGGGTTAGGTTTAGGGTTAGGGTTAGGCTGAGGCTGAGGTTGGTGTTGAGGGTGAGGTTTAGGTTGAGGGTGAGGGTGAGGGTTAGGTTTAGGGTTAGGGTTAGGATGAGGGTTAAGCTGAAGTTTAGGGTTAGGGTTCGGGTGAGGGTAAGGGTTAGGGTGAGGGCTAGGGTGAGGGTGAGGTGATGGTTAGGCTTAGGGTTAACGTGACATTTAGGGTGATGGTAAGGGTTAGGGTGAGGGTTAGGGTGATGGTGAGGATAGGGTTAAAGTGAGGGTAAGGGTTAGGGCGAGGTTTAGGGTGAGGTTGAGGGTTAATGTTAGCATTAGGATTATGGTGAGGGTGAGGGTTAGGGTGAGGGTTAGGTTTAGGTTTAGGGTTAGGGAAAGGGTGAGGATTAGGGTAAGGGTTAGGTTTAGGGAGAGGGGTAGGGTTAGTATTAGGGTTAGGGTGAGGGTCAGGTTGAGGGTTAGTGTTAGGATTAGGGTTAGGTTTAGGGTGAGTGTGAGTGTGAGGTTTAGCGTGAGATTGAGGTTTAGAGTTAGCATTAGGTTTAGGGTTAGGGTTCAGTTGAGGGTTTGGGTTAGGGTTAGGGTTATGGTGAGGGTGAGGGATAGTTTTAGCATTAGGGTAAGGGTTAGAGTTAGGGTTAGGGTGAGGATGAGGTTTACATATTGGGTTAGGATTAGGGTTAGGATTAGGGTTAGGCTGAGGGTGGGGTGAGGTTGAGGGTGAGGGTTAGCTTTAAGGTTAGTTTTAGGGTTAGGACTAGGGTGAGGGTAAGGGTTAGGGTGAGGATTAGGGTGAGGCTGAGAGTTTTTGGTTAGGAAAGGCTTAGGTTTCGGGTTAGGGTGAGGATTAGGTTGAGGGTGAAGTTTAAGGTGAGGGTTAGGTTTAGGTTGAGGCTTAGTGTTAGGGTGAGGGTTAAGGTTAGGGTGATGTTTGGTGTGAGGGTGAGTTTGAGGTTGAGAATAAGGCTGTAGGTGAGGTTTCGGGTTAGGATGAGGGTTAGGTTGAAGGTGAGGGTTAGGGTTAGGGTTAGGGTGAGGGTTAGGTGTAGGGTTTGTGTGAGGGGTAGGGTGAGGGGTAGGTTTAGGGTTAGGTTGGGTATTAGGGTTAATGTAATTGTTAGGGTTAGTGTTAGGTTTAGTGTGAGGATAAGGGTTAGGGTGAGGGTTAGGGTGAGAATGAGGTTTAGGGTTAGCCTTAGGGTTAGGGTGAGGATTAGGGTGAGGGTGAGGGTGAGGTTAGGGTTAGCATTAGGGTTAGGGTTAGGGTTAGGGTTAGTGTGAGGGTTAATGTTAGGGTTAATGTGAGGGTTATTGTTAGGGTGAGGGTGAGGTTTAGGGTTAGTGTGAGGGTTAGGATTAGTGTTAGTGTTAGGATTAGGGTGAGGGAAAGGTTTAGGGTGAGTTTTAGTTTGACTGTGAGGGTTAGGGTGAGGGTGAGTGTTAGGGTGAGATTTAGGGTGAGGGTTAGGGTTAGGGATTGGGTTAGGATGAGGTTTAGTTTTAGGGTTAGGGTTAGAGTTACGGTGCGTGTAAGGGTTAGGATGAAGTTTAGGGTGATGGTGAGGTTTAGCGATAGCATTCGAGTTAGGGTGAGGGTTAGGGCGAGGGTTAGGGTGAAGCTTACTCTTAGGGTGAGGGTGAGGGTTAGAGTTCGGGTTAGGATTAGGGTGAGGGTAAGTTTTAGGGTGAGGGTTAGGGTTAGGGTGAGGGTAAGGATTAGAGTGAGGGTTAGGGTGAGGGTGAGGGTTAGGAATAACATTATTGTTTGGGTTAGTGTTAGGGTGAGTGATAGGGTTGTGGTTAGGGTTGGGGTGAGGATAAGGCTGAGGATTATGTTGAAGGTTAGGGTTAGGTTCATGGTTAGGGTTAGGGTGAGGTTGATGTTTAGTGTTAGAGTTAGGGTGAGGGTGAGAGTCAGGGTTTGTGTGAGGGTT
The DNA here is from genome assembly GCF_024711535.1 of Dipodomys merriami. Lineage (NCBI taxonomy): Eukaryota > Metazoa > Chordata > Mammalia > Rodentia > Heteromyidae > Dipodomys > Dipodomys merriami. The sequence continues at coordinate 12,178,529 of NW_027203715.1, read as the reverse complement.
AGGGTAAGGTTGTGGGTTAGGGATAGCAATAGGGTTAGGGTTAGGGATAGGGTGAGTGTTAGGTTTACGGTTAGGGTTAGGGTGAGAGTGAGGGTTATGTTGAGGGTTAAGGTTAGGGTTAGGGTTAGGGTTAGGGTTATGGTGAGGGTGAGGGTGAGGGTTAGGATTAGGGTGAGGGTTAGAGTGACAGTTTGGGTAAGGATTAGGTTTAGGGCTAGGTTGAGGGTTAGGGTTAGGGTTAGGGTTAGGGTTAAGGTGAGGTTAAGGGTTAGGGTGAGCATTATGGTGAGGTTGATGGTAAATGTTAGCATTAGGGTTAGGGTGAGAGTGAGGGTTAGGGTGAGGGTTAGGGTTAGGGTTAGGTTTAGGGTGAGGTTTAGGCTGAGGTGTAGGGTTAGGTTTAGGGTTAGGGTGAGTGTTAGGGTGAGGTTTAGGGTTAAGGTTAGAGTTAATGTTCGGGTGAGGTTGAGGTTGAGGGTAAGGGTTAGGGTGATGGTTATGGTGAGGTTGAGGTTTAGGATTAGTATTAGGGTTAGGGTGAGGGTTCGGCTAGGATTAGGGTTAGTGTGAGTTTGAAGGCTAGTGTTAGCATTAGAGTTAGTGTTAGGGTGAGGGTGAGGGTGAGGGTGTGGGTTAGGGTTATGTTTAGGATTAGGTTTAGGGTTAGTGTTAGGCTGAAGTTGGGGGTGAGGTTGCGGGTGCGGGTTAGGGTTAGGGTTAGTTTTAGGGTGAGGGCTATGGTGAGGGTGAGGGTTAGGGTGAGGCTTAGAGTGACGGTGAGGATAAGGGTAAGGGTGAGGGTTAGGTTTAGTGTTAGGTTTAGGGTGAGTTTTAGGTTAAGGGTGAGGTTGAGTTTGAGGGTTATGTTTAGGATTAAGCTTAGGTTTAGGGTTAGGCTTAAGGTGTGGCTGAGGGTGAGGGTCAGAGTTAGTTTTAGGGTAATGGTTAGGTTTATGGTTAGGGTTAGTGTGAGGGTGAGGTTTAGGTTGAGGGTGATGGTGAGGATGAGGGTGAGGGTGAGATTTATGTTTAGGTTTATTTTTATGGTTAGTGTCAGGTTTAGAGTTAGGGTCAGGGCTAGGGTGAGGCTGAGGGCTAGGGTTAAGGTTAGGATTAGGGTGAGGGTTAGGGATAGGGTGAGTGTTATTGGGAGGGGTAGGGTTAGGGTTTGGGTAAGAGTTAGGGTGAGGGTTAGGGTGAGGTTGAGGTTTATGGTTAGTATTAGGGTTAGGGTGAGGGTTCGGGTTTGGTTTATGGTTAGGGTGAGGGTGAGGGCTAGTGTTGGCATTAGAGTTAGGGTTAGTTTTAAGGGTAGGGTGAGAGTGAGGGTTTCGGTTAGCCTGAATGTTAGGGTGAGGGTTGCGGTGAGGGTTAGGTTTAGGGTTAGGGTTAGTGTTAAGTTTATGGTGAGGGTGAGGATTTTGGTTAGTGTTAGGTGGAGGGTTAGGGTTAAGGTGATGTTTAGGTTGAAGGTCACAGTTAGGGTGAGTGTTCGGGTTCTGGTTAGGGTGAGGGTTAGGGTGAGTGTGACGGTCAGAGTTAGTTTTAGGGTGAGGGTTATGGTTATGGTTAGGGTGAGGGAGAGTGTGAGGGTGAGGGTTAGGGTGAGGGTGATGGTGAGATTGAGGGTGAGGGTGAGAGATATGTTTAGGTTTAGTTTTATAGTTAGTGTTAGGTTTAGAGTTAGGGTGAGGGCTAGGGTGAGGCTGAGGGTAGGGTTAAGGTTACGATTAGGGTGAGGGTTAGGTTTAAGGTGAGAGTTAGGGTTAGGATTAGGGTTAAGGTGAGGGTGAGTGCTAGTGTTAGCATTAGAGTTAGGGTTAGGTTTAGGGTTAGGGTAAGGGTGAGGATGAGGGTTAGGGTTAGGGTTAGGATAAGGTTTAGAGTTAGGGTTAGGCTGAAGTTGGGGGTGAGGTTGAGGGTGAGGGTTAGGGTTACGGTTATTTTTAGGGTGAGGGCTAGTGTGAGGGTGAGGGTTAATGTGAGAGTTAGGGTGAGGGTGAGCATTTCGGTTAGGAAAGGCTTAGGGTTAGGGTTAGGGTGAGGATTAGGGTGAGGGAGAGGTTTAAGGTGAGGGTTAGGGTTATGTGAGGATTAAGGTTAGGGTTGGCTGAGGGTTAGGGTCAGGATGAGGATGAGGGTGAGGGAGAGGTTTAGGGTGAAGGTGAGAATTAGGGTTAGGGTTAGGGCTAGGGTTAGGATTAGGATTAGGTTGAGGCTTAGTGTGAGCGTTAGGGTTAGGGTTAAGTTTAGGTTTAGGGTTAGGGTGAGGGTTAGGGTGAGGTTTAGTGTTAGTACAAGGGTTAGGGTTAGGTTCAGGGTTAGGGTGGTCGTTAGTGTGAGGGTTAATTTTAGGTTTAGGGTTAGTGTGAGGTTTAGGGTGAGGTTTAGTGTTAGTGTTAGCGTTAGGGTTAGGGTGAGGGTTAGGATGATGGTAAGGGTTGGAGTGAGGGTGAGGGTTAGGGTTAGGTTGTGGGTTAGGGATAGGGTTGGGATTAGGTGAGGGTCAGGGTTAGGTTTAGGGTTAGAGTTAGAGTGAGGGTTAGCATTAGGGTTATGGTTAGGGTTATGCTGAGGGTGAGGGTGAGAGTGAGGTTTAGGTTTAGGTTGAGTGTTAGGTTTAGGTTTAGGGTGAGGGTTAGGTTTAGTGTGAGGGTTAGGCTAAGTGTTAGGGTTAGTATTAGGGTGAGGGAAATGTTTAGGGTGTGGGTTAGGGTGAAGGTGAGTCTTAGGTTTAGGGTGAGGGTGAGGGTTAGGGTTAGGTTTAGGGTGAGAGTGAGGGTTAGAGTGAGGTTTAGTTTATGGTTAGGGATAGGGGTAGGGTGAGGGTAAGGGTTAGAGTGAGGGTTAGGGTGAGGGTGAGGGTTAGAAATAGCATTAGGGTTAGGATTAGGCTTAGACTGAGTGTTAGGGTTGTGGTTAGGGTTAGGATGAGGGTAAGGGTGAGGGTTATATTGAGGGTTAGGTTTAGGGTTAGGGTTAAGGTAATGTTTAGCGTTAGGGTTAGGGTTAGGGTTAGGGTGAGGGTGAGGATTAGGGTTAGTGTTACGGTGAGGGTTAAGTTTGGCGTGAGGGTTAGAGTGAAGGTGAGGGTAAGGGTTAGGGTGAGGGCTAGGGTTATGGTTAGCGTTAGGGTGAGTTTAGGTTTAGGGTGAGGGCGAGGTTGAAGGTTAGGTTTAGGATTAGGCTTTGGTTTAGGGTTACTCTTAGGGTGTACGAGAGGGTGAGGGAAAGAGTTAGTTTTAGGGTGAGGGTTAGGGTTATGGTTAGGGTTAGTGTGAGTGTGAGTGTGAGGTTTAGGGAGAAGGTGATGGTGAGGGTGTGGGTGAGGATTAGGGTTAGGGTTAGGTTTAGGGTGAGGGTTTGGCTGAGGGGTAAGGTTAGTGTTAGGGTTAGGTTGAGGGTGAGTGCTAGTGTTAGCATTAGAGTTAGGGTAAGGGTTAGGGTTAAGTTGAGTGTGAGGGTTAGGGTTAGGGTTAGGATTAGGTTTAGGTTTAGGGTTAGGCTGAAATTGGGGGTGAGGGTGAGGGTGAGGGTTAGGGTTAGTTTTAGGGTGAGGGCTAGGGTGAGGGTGAGTGTTAGGGTGAAGTTGAGGGTTTCAGTTAGGAAAGGCTTAGGGATAGGATTAGGATGAGGATTAGTTTGAGGGTGAGGTTTAAGGTGAGGTTTAGGGTTATTTGAGGATTAAGGTTAGGGTTAGGGTGAGGGTTAAGGTGAGCGAGAGGGTTAGAGTTAGGTTTAGGGTTATTGTTGGGGTGAGGGTAAGGTTTAGGGTGAGGGTTAGGCTAAGGGTGAGGGTTAGGGTTAGGTTGAGGGTTAGGGTGAGCGTTAGGGTGAGGTTTAGGTTTAGTTTTAGAATTAGGGCCAGAGTTATGGTGAGGTTTAGTGTTAGTGTTAGGGTTAGGTTTAGGGTGAGGGTTTTGGTGAAGGTAAGGGTTAGAATGAGGGTTAAGGTGAGGGTGAGGGTTAGTGATAGCATTAGGGTTCAGTTTAGGGTTAGGGTGAGGGTTAGGGTTAGGGTTAGGGTTAGGGTTAGGGTTAGGGTTAGGGTTAGGGTTAGCATTAGGGTTAGGGTGAGAGTTAGGGTTAGGTTTAGGGTTTGGGTGAGGGTGAGGGTGAGGGTTAGGTTTAGGGTTAGGGTTAGGGTGAGGGTTAGGGTTAAGGTGATGGTGAGTTTAAGGTTTAGGGTGAGCACTAGTTTTAGGGTTAGGGTTAGGCTGAGGGTGGGTGTGAGATTGAGGATAAGTGTTAGGGTTAGGATTAGTTTTAGGGTAAGGGCTAGGGTGAGGGTGAGGTTTAGTGTGAGGCTTAGGATGAGGGTGAGAGTTTCGTTTAGGAAAGGCTAAGGGTTAGGTTTAGTTTGAGTATTAGGATGAGGGTGAGGTTTAAGGTGAGGGTTATGGTTAGGGTGAGGATTAGGGTGAGGATTAGGGTGAGGATTAGGGTTAGAGTGATGTTTAGGGTGAGAGTTAGTGTTAGGGTGAGGGTAAGGGTGAGGGTGAGGGTGTAGGTGAGGGTTAGGTTTAGGGTGAGGGTTAGGGTGACGTTGAGGGTTAGGGTCAAGGTTTGGGTTAGGGCTAGGGTTTGGCTGATTGTTAGGGTTACTGTTAGAGTGAGGGGTAGGGTGAGGAGTAGGTTTAGGGTTAGGGTGAGGGTTAGGTTAGGGTTAATGTGAGGGTTACTGTTAGAGTAAGGGTTAGGGTTAGGATTAGGGTGATATTTAGTGTGAGGGTGAGGGTTAGGGTTACCTTTAGGTTTAGGGTGAGGGTTGGGTGAGGGTTAAGGTGAGAGTTAGTGTTAGTATGAGGGTGAGGGTTAGATTTACGTTTAATGTGAGGGTTCTGGTTAGGGTGAGGTTTTGAGTAGAGTTAGGATGAGGGTGAGGGTTTGGGTGAAAGTTAGTTTTAGGGTGTTGGTGATGGTTAGGTTTAGGGTGAGGGTTAAGGTGAAGGTGTGGGTTAGGGTATGGGTGAGGGTTAAGATTACGGTGAGGATTAGGCTTAGGGTTAGTGGTTATGGTGAGGGTAAAGTTTAGGATGAGGTTTAGGGTGAGGGTGAAGTTTAGGGATAGCGTTAGATTTAGGGTGAGGGTGAGTTTGAGGGTTAGGATTAATGTTAGGCTTAGGGTGATGTTGAGGTTTACAGGTAGGCTTAGGATTAGGGTTAGGGTGAGGGTAAGGTTTAGGGTGAGTGTTAGGGTTATGAGGGTTAGGGTGAGGGTGATGGTGAGGGCGAGGGTGAGGGAAAGGGTTAGGTTTAGGGTGAGGTTTAGGGTTATGGTTAGGGTTAGGGTGAGGGTGAGGGTCAGGCTGAGGGTGGTGGTGAGGTTGAGGGTAAGGGTGAGGTTTAGGGTTTGGGTGAGGGTTAGGTTTAGAGATAGCGTTTGGCTGAGGCTGAGGTTGAGGGTGAGGGTGAGGGTTAGCGTTAGGGTGAGGGTGAGGGTTAGGGTTAGTGTTAGGGTTACGGTTAGGATGATGGTTAGCTTTAGGGAGAGTGTTAGGATGAGGATTAAGCTGAAGTTTATGGTTAGGGTTCGGGTGAGGGTAAGGGTTAGGGTGAGGTCTAGGTTGAGGTTGAGGGTATGGTTAGGCTTAGGGTTATGGTGAGCTTTAGGGTGAGTGTAAGGGTTAGGGTGAGGGTTAGGGTTAGGGTGAGGATAGGGTTAAAATGAGGGTAAGTGATAGGGCGAGGTTTAGGTGAGGTTGAGGTGTAATATTGGCATTAGGGTTTTGGTGAGTGTGAGGGTTATCGTGAGGGTTACGGTTAGGTTTAGGGATAGGGTGAGGATTTGGGTAGGGTTAGGTTTAGGTTGAGAGTGAGGCTGAGGGGTACAGTTACAATTAGGGTTAGGGTGAGGGTTAGGTTAAGGATTAGGGTTAGGATTAGGGTTAGGTTTAGGGTGAGTTTGAGGGTGAGGGAAAGGATTAGTATGAGGGTTAGCATGATTTTGAGGTTTAGGGTTAGCATTAGGGTTAGGGTTAGGGTTCGGGTGAGGTTTTGGGTTAGGGTTAGGGTTACGATGAGTGTGAGGGCTAGTGTTAGCATTAGGGTAAGTGTTAGGTTTAGGGTTAGGGTGAGAATGTGGGTTACACATTGGGTTAGGATTAGTGTTAGGATTAGGGTTAGGCTGAGGGTGGGGGTGAGGTTGAGGGTGAGGTTTAGCATTAGGGTTAGTTTTAGGGTGAGGGCCAGGGTGAGGGTGAGGGTTAGGGTGAGGTTTAGGGTGAGGGTTTTCAGTTACGAAAGACGTAGGTTTCTGGTTAGGGTGAGTATTAGGTTGAGGGTGAAGTTTAAGGTGAGGGTTAGGGTTAGGGTGAGGATTAGTTTTAGGGTGAGGGTGAGGGTTAGGTTTAGGGTGATGTTTAGTGTGACGGTGAGGGTGAGGTTGAGGTTGAGGGTAAGTGTGTAGGTGAGTTTTAGGGTTAGGTTGAGGGTTAGGTTGAAGGTGAGGCTTAGGGTTAGGATTAGGGTGAGGGTTAGGTTTAGGGTTAGGAGGATGGGTAGGGTGAGGGGTGGGTTTAGGGTTAGGTTGGGGGTTATGGTTAATGTAATTGTTAGGGTTAGTGTTAGGGTTAGTGTGAGGATAAGGATTAGGGTGAGGGTTAGGGTGAAAATGAGGGTTAGGGTTAGCCGTAGGGTTAGGGTTAGGATTTGGGTGAGGGTTAAGGTTAGGGTTAGGGTTTGTGTTAGTATGAGGGTGATGTTTAGAGTTAGGTTTAGGGTGAGTGTTAGGGTTACGCTGAGGTTTAAGTTAAGGTTATGGGGAGGGTGAGGGTTCAGGTTCGGGTGAGTTTTAGGGTGTGGGTGAAGGTTAGGATTAGGGTGAGGTTTAAGGTGAAGGTGAGGGTTAGGGTGAGGGTTAGGGTTAGGGTTAGGTTTACGGTTATGGTGAGGGTAAGGGTTAGAATGAGGTTTAGGGTGAGGGTGAGGTTTAGGGACAGCATTAGAGTTAGGGTGAGGTTTAGGGTGAGGGTTGGAGTTCAGGTTACGCTTAGGGTTAGGGTTAGGTTTAGTATGAGGGTGAGGTTTATAGTTAGGTTTAGGGTGAGTGTTAGGGTTATGCTGAGGTTTAAGGTAAGGTTATGGTGAGGGTGAGGGTGAGTTTTAGGGTGTGGGTGAAGGTTAGGTTTAGGTTGAGGGTTAAGGTGAAGGTTAGGGTTATGTTGAGGGTAAGGGTTAGAATGAGGTTTAGGGTGAAGGTGAGGTTTAGGGACAGCATTAGAGTTAGGGTGAGGGTTAGGGTGAGGGTTAGAGTTCAGTGTAGGCTTAGGGTGAGGGTGAGAGTTATTGTTAGGGTAAGGGTGAGAGTTAGTGTTAGGTTGAGGGTTAGGGATAGGTTTGGAGTTAGGGTGAGTGTAAGGGTTAGGGTTAGTGTTAGAGTTAGGGTGAGGGTGTGTGTGAGGTTTAGGGTTAGTATTAGGGTTAGGATTAGGGTTGGCTGAGGGTGAAGTTGAGGGTGAGGGTCAAGTTTAGGGTTAGGATGAGGGTTAGGTTTAGGTTTAGGGTTAGGGTTAGGTTGAGGGTTAGGGTTAGGATTAGGTTGAGGGTTAGGTTTAAGGTTAGGTTGAGGGTTAGGGTTAGGGTTAGGAAGAGGGTTTGGCTGAGGGTTATGGTTATGTTTAGGGTAAGGGTTAGGGTTAGTGTGAGGGTTAGGATTAGTGTTAGGGTTAGGATTACGGTAAGGGAAATGCTTAGGATGAGTTTTAGGGTGACTGTGATGGTTAGGGTTAGGGTGAGTGTTAGGGTGAGCATTAGTGTGAGGGTTAGGGTTAGGTTTAGGGTTAGGGTGAGGGTTCGGATGAGGTTTAGTTTTAGGGTTAGGATTAGGGTTAGGGTGAGGGTAAGAGTTAGGATGAGGTTTAGGGTGAGGCTGAGGTTTAGGGATAGCATTCGAGTTAGGGTGAGGGTTAGGGTTCAGGTTAGGCTTAGGGTGAGGGTGAGGGTTAGAGTTGGGGTTATGGTTAGGGTTAGGGTGAGGGTAAGGTTTAGGGTGATTGATAGGGTTAGGGTGAGCGTAAGGGGTAGAGTGAGGGTTAGGGTGAGGGTGAAGGTTAGGAATAGCATTAGGGTTAGGGTTAGGGTTAGGGTGAGTGTTAGGGATGCGGTTAGGGTTGGGGTGAGATTAAGGCTGAGGGTTATGTTGAGGATTAAGGTTAGGGATCTGGTTATGGTTAGGGTGAGGGTTAGGGTTAGGGTGAGGTTTAGGGATAGCATTAGGGTTAGGGTGAGAGTGAGGGTTATGTTGAGGGTTAGCGTTAGGGTTAGGGTTAGATTTAGGGTTACAGTTAGGGTTAGGGTTAGGGTTAGCGTGAGGGTGAGGGTGAGGGTTAGGGTTAGGGTGAGGGTTAGAGTGATGATTTGGGTAAGGGTTAGGGTGAGAGCTAATTTAGGGTTAGGGTTAGGGTTAGGGTCAGGGTGAGGTTAAGGGTTAGGGTGAGGGTTAGTGTGAGGTTGAGGGTTAATGTTAGCATTAGGGTTACGGTGAGGTTGAGGTTAGTGTGAGGGTGAGGGTTAGGGTTAGGGATAGGGTGAGGACTAGGTTTAGGGTTAGGTTTAGGGTGAGGTTTAGGCTGAGGGGTAGGTTTAGGGTTAGGGTTAGGCTGAAGTTGGGGGTGAAGTTGCGGGTGAGTTTCAGGGTTAGGTTTAGTTTTAGTGTGAGGGCTATGGTGAGGGTGAGGGTTAGGGTGAGGCTTAGGGTGACAGTCAGGGTAAGGGTAAGGGTGAAGGCTAGGTTTAGGGATAGGTTTAGGGTGAGTTTTAGGTTAAGGGTGAGGGTGAGTATGAGGGTTAGGTTTGGGATTAAGCTTAGGTTTAGGGTTAGGCTTAGGGTGAGGGTGAAGCTGAGGGTCAGAGTTAGTTTTAGGGTGAGGTTTAGGTTTATGGTTAGGGTTATTGTGAGGGTGAGGGTGAGGGTTAGGTTGAGGGTGATGGTGAGGTTGAGGTTGAGGGTGAGATTTATGTTTAGGTTTAGTTTTATGGTTAGTGTTAGGTTTAGAGTTAGGGTGAGGGCTAGGGTGAGTCTGAGGGCTAGTGTTAAGGTTAGGATTAGGGTGAGAGTTAGGTTTAGGGTGAGGGTTAGGGTTAGGATTAGGGTTAGGGTGAGGGTGAGTGCTAGTGTTAGCATTAGAGTTAGTGTTAGGGCTAGGGTTAGGGTTCGGGTTAGGTTGAGGGTTAGGGTGAGCGTTAGGGTGAGGGTTAAATTTAGGTTTAGGGTTAGGGTGAGGGTTAGAGTTAAGGTGAGGTTGAGGGTTAGGGTTATGGTTAGATTGAGGTCTAGGCTGAGGGAGAGGGTTAGGGTTAGGGTGAGGGTTAGGGTGAAGTTTAGGGTTAAGATTAGGTTTAGGGTGAGGAAAACAGTTAGGGTGAGTGTTAGGTTGAGGGTTAGGTTTTAGTTTACGATTAGTTTAGGGTTAGCGTTAGGGTGATGGTTACGGTTAGGGTTAGGGTGAGGGTGAGGTTTAGGTTTAGGATTAGGGTTATGGTTAGTATTAGGGTGAGGGTTAGGTTTAGGGTTAGGGTGAGGTTGTGGGTGAGGGTAAGGGTTAGGCTTAGGTTTAGCGTTGGGGTGAAGGTTAGGGTTAGGGTGAGGGTTAGGGATATGGTTAGGGTTAGGGTGAGAGCGAGTGTGAGTGTTAGGGGTAGGGTTATGCTTAGGTTGCGGGTGAGGGTGAGCGTGAGTGTTAGGGTAAGGGTTAGGGTTAGTGTTAGTGTTAGGGTTAGGGTGAGGCGGTGGCTTAGGTTTAGGGTGAGGGTTTGAGTTAGGGTGAGGTTTAGGGATTGGTTAGGGTTAGGGAGAGGGTATGGGTGAGGGTTAGGATTACGGTTAGTGTTAGAGTTAATGTGAGGTTGAGAGTTAGGGTTAGGATTAGGATTAGGGTTAGGGTCAGTCTGAGGGTGAGGTTAAGGGTGAGGGTTATGGTTAGGGGTAGGGTGAAGGTTAGGGTGATGTTGAGGGCTAGGGTTAGCGTTAGGGTTAGGTTGAGCTTTAGGGTGAGGGTTAGGGTTAGAGTTAGTGTTAGGGTGAGCGTGAGGGTTATTTTTATGTTGAGGGGTAGGGTGAGGTTTAGGGTTAGGGTTATGGTTAGGCTGGGGCTAGGGTTAGGATTAGGGTTAGGGTTAGAGTTAGGGTGAGGGTCAAGGTTAGGCTTAGGATTTCGCTTAGGGTTAGGGTTAGTCTGAGGGTGAGGTTAAGGTTGAGGGTTAGGGTTAGGGTTGGGGAGAGTGTTAGGGTTAGGGTAAGGATTAGGTTTAGGCTGAAGGGTAGGTTTAGGGTTAGGGTGAGTTTTAGGTTTAGGGTGATGGTGAGGGTTCAGGTTCGGGTGAGGATTAGGTTTATGTGTAGGGTTAGGGTTAGGGATAGTGTTAGGATTAGGGTTAGGGCTAGGGTTAGGATGAGGGGAAGGATTAGGGTGAGGTTTTGTGTTAGCGTTAGGGTTAGTGTGAGGGTTAGGGTTAGTGTTAGTGTTAGGGTTGGAGTGAGGCTGCGACTTCGGTTTTGGGTGAGGGTTAGGGTTAGGATGAGGATTAGGGATTGATTATGGTTAGGGAGAGAGTATGGGTGAGGGTGAGGATTAGGGTTAGGGTTAGAGTTAGGGTGAGGGTGAGTGTTAGGGTTTGGATTAGGGTTAGCGTTAGAGTTAGACTGAGGGTGAGGTTAAGGGTGAGGGTTAGGGTTAGGGTTGGGGAGAGTGATAGGGTTAGGGTAAGGATGAGGGTTAGGCTGAGGGGTAGGGTTAGGTTTAGGGTGAGGGTTAGGGTGTGGGTATGGGTTGGGTTAGGGTGACAGTGAGGGTTAGGGTGAGTGTGAGGCTTTGGGTTAGTGTTAGCGGTAGGGTGAGGCGTAAGGTTACGGTTAGGGTTAGGTTGATGGTTAGGGTGATGGTTAGGGTTAGGGTTAGTGTTAGGGTAAGGGTGAGGGTTAGATCTAGGATTAGGGTTAGTATGAGGGTTAGGCTGAGGGGTAGGGTTACGGTTAGGGTTAGGATTAGTTTTAGCATGAGAGTTAGGATTAGGGTTATGATTAGGTTGAGGTTAAGGTTTAGGGTGAGGGTTAGGGTTAATGTTAGGGTTAGGGTGATGGTGATGGATAGGGTTAGAATTAGTGTTAGCGTTTTGTTTAGGTTGAGCTTTACGGATAGGGTTCGTTTAGGGTGAGGATGATGTTGATGGTTAGGATTAGTGTTAGGGTTAGAGTTAGGGTGAGGGTGAGGGTGTGGATTAGGGTTAGGATTAGGCTGAGGGTGTGGGTAAGGGTGAGGTTGAGGGTGAGAGTTAGGGTTAGGTTGAGGGTAAGTGTTAGGGTTAATGTTAGGGTGAGGGTTAGGGTTAGGGTTAGGATTAGGATGAGAGTTAGGCTGAGGGGTAGGGTGAGGGTTAGCACTAGGGTGAGGGTTAGGGTTAGGGTCAGGGATAGGGTGAGAATAAGGGTTAGGGTGAATGTGAAGCTTGAGCTCAGGATGAGGGTTAGAGTGTGGCTGAGGGTTAGGTTTAGGGTGAGATTAAGCTTTAGGGTGAGGGTTAGGGTGAGGGTGAGGTTTAGGGTTAGGATTAGGCTTAGTGTGAGGGTGAGGGTTGGGGTTAGGTATAGCATGAGGTTTAGGGATAAGGTTAGGTTTAGGGTGAGGATGAGGTTGAGGGTTAGGATTAAGGTTAGTGTTTGAGTTAGGGTGAGGGTGAGGGTGAGGGTTACAGTTAAGTTTACGGTTAGGTTTAGGCTGAGGTTGTGGGTAAGGGTGAGGGTGAGGGTTATGGTTAGCGTGAGGGTTAGGTTAGGTTTAGTGATAGGGTGAGGTTTAGGGTGAGGGTTTGGGTTAGTATGAGGGTTAGGCTGAGGGGTAGGTTTAGGATTAGGGTGAGGATTAGTGTTAGTGAGAGTGTTAGGGTTAGGGTTAGGGTTACGTTGATGTTAAGGGTTAGGGTGAGTGTTAGGGTTGGTGTGAGGGTTAGGTTCAAGGTTAGGGAGAGGGTTAGGGTAGGGTGAGGGTAAGGTTTAAGGTGAGGGTTAGGGTCAGGGTAAGGGTTAGGGTTAGGATTAGGGTTAGGGTGTGGGTGAAGGTTAGGGTTAGTTTTAGGGTTAGGGTGGGGGGTAGGTTTAGGGTGATAGTTAGGTTTAGGGTTAACATGAGTGTTATTTTGAGGGTGAAGGTTAGGGTTAGTTTTAGGGTGAGGGTTAGGGTGGTGGTGAGGGTTAGGTTGAGGGGGAGGGCTGGGTTAGGATTAGGGATTGGGTGAGGAATGGGTGAGGTTTAGGGTTAGGGTGAGGGTTAGGTTGAGATTTATGGTTAGGGTTAGGGTGAGGGTAAGGGTTAGTGTGAAGGTTAGGGTTAGTGTTAGGTTTAGGGTGAGGGTATGGTTTAGGGTGAGGGTAAGGTTTTGTGTGAGGATTAGGGTTAAGGTTAGGCTTAGGGTGAGGAAAACAGTTGGGTTGAGGTTTAGGGTGAGGTTAAGGTTTAGTTTAGGATTAGATTTAGGGTTAGCTTTAGGGTTAGGGTGCTAGTTAGGGTGAGGGTTAGGGTTAGGGTTAGGGTGAGGGTTATGTTTTGTCTGAGGGTTAGGGTTAGGTTAGGGTTAGGGTGAGAGTTTGGGTTAGGGTTAGGGTGAGGGTGAGGGGGAGGGGGAGGGGGAGGGTTAGGGTTAGGTTTAACGTTGGGGTGAGGGTTAGGGTTAGGGTGAGGGTTAGGGATATGGTTAGGTTTAGGGTGAGAGCGAGGGTAAGTGTTAGGGTTAGGGTTACACTTAGGTTGAGGTTGAGGGTGAGCTTGAGGGTTAGGGTTAGGGTGAGGGTTAGGGTTAGTGTGAGGGATAGGGTGAGGGTTAGGGTTAGAGTTAGTGTTAGGATGAGGTTTAGGCTGAAGTATAGGGTTAGGGTTAAGTTGAGGGTTAGGGTTAGTGTGACGGTTAGGGTTAGGATAGAGTTAGGGTTAAGATTAGGGTGAGGGTTAGGGTTAGGGTAACGGTTAGGGTTAGGGTTAGGGTTATTTTTAGGGTTAGGGTTACGGTGAGGTTGATGGTGAGGGTGAGAGTTACGGTTATGGTTAAGTTTAGGGTTAGAGTGAGGGTGAGGCTGAGGGTTATGATTAGGATTAGGGTTAGGGTTAGGTTTAGGCTGAGTGTGAGGATGAGGCTGAAGGTGAGGGTTAAGGTTACGGTTAGGGTTAGGGTTAGGGTTAGGTTTAGGGTTAGGGTTATTTTTAGGGTTAGAGTTTGGGTGAGGGTGATGCTGAGGGTGAGGTATAGGTTTAGGGTTAGGTTTAGGTTTAGGTTTAGGGTTAGGCTGACAGTGAGGTTGAGGGTGAGTTTGAGGGTTAGGGTATGTGTGATGTTTAGGTTGAGGTTGCAGGTCAGGGTGAGAGTGAGGGATCGGGTGAGGGTGAGGGTTAGGTTGTGGGTGAGGATTAGGTTTAGGGTGAAGGTTAGGGTGAGAGTAAGGGTGAGGGTGAGGTTTAGGGTGAGGGTGAGGGTTAGGATTAGCATTCGCGTGAGGGTTATGTTTAGGGTGAAGGTTAGGGTTACGGTTAGTGTTAGGGTTAGGATTAGGGTGAGGGTTTGGGTTAGGGTTAGATTTAAAGTGAACTTCAAGGCGAGGGCTAGGGCTAGGATTAGGGTTATGGTTAGATTTTGGCTGATTGTTACGTGAGGGTGAGCATTCGGATTAGGTTTTGGTTTAGGGTTAGGGTTAGGATGAGTGTGAGGGTGACGGTTAGGTTTAGGGTTAGATCAAGGGTTAGATTTAGGGTTAGGGAGAGGGTTAGGGTGAGGATTAGGGTTTGTGTGATCGTTAGGGTGATGTTGAGACTTAGGGTTAGATTTTGTTTAGGTTTAGGGTTAGGTTGAGGGTTAGGTTTAGGGTTAGGGTGAGGGTGAGGGTGAGGGTGAGTTTTAGGCTGAGCGTGAGGGTTACCATTAGTTTTACCGTAATTGTTAGGGTTCGGGTGAGGTTTAGGGTTAGGGTTAGGGTGAGTTTGAGGGTTAGAGCTAGGGTTAGGCTTAGGGTGAGGTTTAGCCTGAGGGTGACGGTGAAGGGGAAGGTTAGGTTTAGGATTATATTTAGGGTCAGGCTTAGGGTGAGTGTGAGGGAATGGTTGAGGGTTAGCTTTAGTGTTAGTTTGAAGGTTAGGGTTAGGGTTAGGAGGAGGGTTAGGTTTAGGGTGATGTTTACGGTGAGGGTGATGATTAGGGCGTGGGTGATGTTTAGGGTTCGGGTAAGGGTTAGGTTGACGGTGAAGGTTAGGGTTAGGGTTAGCATTAGGGTGAGTGTTAGGGTTAGAATTAGAATGGGGTGAGTGTTAGTGTGAGGGTTAGATTTAGGGTTAGGTTTAGGTTGAGGGTAAGGGTTAGGGTGAGGGTTAGGGTGAGGGTTATGGTTAGTGTTAGGGTTAGGATGAGGGTGGGGGTTAGGGTTAGGGTTAGGGTGAGGGTTAGGGTTAGTGTGAGGTTTAGGGATAGGGTTGCTTTAGGGTTAGGGTGAGGTTGAGGGTTAGGACTAGGGTTAGTTTTATTGTTAGGGTGATGGTGAGAGTGTGGGTTAGGGTTAGATTAGGGTTAGGGTTAGGGTTATGCTGAGGGCGAGGGTAAGGGTGAGGTTGAAGGTGAGAGTTAGGGTTAGGGTGAGTGTTAGGCTTAGGTTTAGTGTTAGGGTGAGGGATAGGGTTAGGATTAGGATGAGGGTTAGGCTGAGGGGTAGGGTGAGGTTTAGCTTTCTGGTGAGAGTTAGGGCTAGGGTCAGGGATAGAGGGAGGGTAAGGGTTGGGTGAGGGTTAGGTTTAGAGTGAGGGCTAGGTTGAAGTTTAAGGTGAGTCTTAGTGTTGAGGTGAGGTTAAGCGTTAGGGTGAGGGTTAGGGTGAGGGTGAGGTTTAGCATTATGATTAGGCTTAGTGTGAGAGTGAGGGTTAGGGTTAGGTTTAGGGTTAGGGTGAAAGCTAGGGTGAGGGTGAGATTTAGGGTTTGGGTTAGGGTGAGGATTAGAGTGAGGGTGAGGTTAGGGTTCGGGTTATGTTTAGGGTGAGCTTTAGGGATAGGGTTAGGTTTAGGGTGGGGTTGAGGTTGAGGGTTAGGATTAAGGTTAGTGTTAGGGTTAGGGTGACGGTGAGGGTGAGGGTTAGGGTTAGGATTAGGGTTGGGGTTAGGCTGAGGGTGAGATTAAGGGTGAGGGTGAGCGTTAGCGTTAGGGTGAGTGTTAGGGTTAGGGTTAGGGTTAGTATGAGGGTTAGGCTGAGGGTGATGGTTAGGATTAGGCTGAGGATTAGTTTTAGTGTGAGAGTTAGGATTAGGGTTAGGATTAGGTTGAGGTTAAGGGTTAGGGAGAGGTTTAGGGTTAGTGTGAGGGTTAGGTTGATGATTAGGGTGAGGGTTAGGGTTAGGGTGATGGAAAGGGTTAGGGTGAGGTTTAGGGTGAGGGTGAGTTTTAGGGTTGGGGTTAGGATTAGGGTGAGGTTGAGGGTGAGATTTAGGGTTAGTTTTAGGGTTAAGGTGGGGGCTAGGGTTAGGGTGACAGTTAGGTTTAGTGTTAGGATGAGGGTTATTTTGAGGGTGAGGTTTAGAGTTAGGGTTAGGGTGAAGGTTAGGTTGACGGTGAGGTTTAGGTTGAGGGTGAGGCACAGGGTTAGGATTAGGGATAGGTGAGGATTAGGGTGAGGTTTAGGGTTAGGGTGAGTGTTAGGGTGAGGTTTAGGATTAGGGTTAGGGTGAGGATTAGGCATACTGTGAATGTTAGGGTTAGGTTTAGGGTTAGAGTGAGGGTAAGGATTAGGGTGAGGGTAAGGTTTTGTGTGAGAGTTAGGGTTAAGATTAGGTTTTGGGTGAGCAAAAGGGTTAGGGTGAGAGTTAGTGTTTCGCTTAGGATTAGATTTAATGTTAGCGTTTGGTTTAGGGTGCTAGTTAGGGTGAGGCTTAGGGTTAGGGTTAGGGTTAGTGTTAGGGTGAGGGTGAGGGTGATGTTGAGGGTTAGGGTTAGGGTTAGGGTGAGGGTGAGGATGACGGTTAGGTTTAGGATTAGGGTTTGGGTTAGAATTAGGCTTAGGGTGAATTCGAGTGTTGGGGTTAGGGTTATGGTGATGGATAGGGTTTGTTTGAAGGTTAGGGTTAGGGGTAGGGTGAGGGTCAGTGTGAGGGTGAGGGTGAGGGTGAGATTTGGGGTTAGGGTTAGGGTAAGGGTTAGGGTTAGTGTGATGTTTAGGGTGAGGTTGAGGGTTAGGGTGAGTGTGAGGGTTTGGGTTCGATTTCGGGTGAGGGTATGGGTGAGAGTTAGGGTTAGGGTGAGAGTTAGGGTTAGGGTGAGTGTGAGGGTTAGGGTTAGGGTGAGGGTTAAGGATAGGGTTAGGTTTAGGGTGAGGCGGAGTTTGAGGGCTAGGTTTAGTGTTAGGCTTAGTGTGAAGGTGAGGTTTAGGGTTAGCGTGAGGATTAGGGTTAGGGTGAGGGTGAGAGTTAGGGTTAGGGTTAGGTTTAGTGTGAGGGTTAGGGTTAGGGTTAGGGTTAGGATGAGGTTTAGGCTGAGGAGTAGGCATAGGGTTAGGGTGAGGGTTAGGGTTAGTGTGAGTGTTAGGGTTAGGTTTAGGGTTAATATTAGGGTGAGGATTAGGGTTAGGGTAACGGTTAGGTTAGGGGTAGGGTTCTGGTAGTGTTAGGGTTAAGGTGAGGGTGAAGGTTAGGGGTAGGATTAAGATTAGGTTTAGGGTTAGGCAGAGGATGAGGGTGAGGTTGAAGGTGAGGGTGAAGGTTAAGGTTATGTTGAGGGCTAGACTGAGTGTAAGGGTTAGGGTGACTGTGAGGGTGAGGGTTTCGGTTAGGTAAGGTTTAGGGTTAAGGTTAGGGTGAGGATTAGGTTGAGGGTGAGGTTTAGGGTGCCGTTTAGAGTTAGGGTGAGGGTGAGGGTGTGGGTTAGGCTTAGGGTTAGGGTTATGGTTAGGATTAGGCTGAGGTTGAGTATAAGGGTGTGGTTGAGGGTGAGAGTAAGGTTTAGGATGGGGGCAAGTGTTAGAATTAGTCTGAGGGTGAGGGTAAGGGTGAGGTTGAGGGTGAGAGTTAGGGGTAGGGTGAGGGTAAGTGTTAGGGTTAATGTTAGGGAGAGGGTTAGTGTTAGGGTTAGGATTAGGATGAGAGTTAGGCTGAGTTGTAGGGTGAGGGTTAGGTTTAGGGTCAGGGATAGGGTGAGAGTAAGTGTTAGGGTGAGTGTGAGGTTTGAGCTCAGGGTGAGGGTTAGGGTGTAGCTGAGGTTAAGGGTTAGGGTGAGATTAATCTTTAGCGTGAGTGTTAGGGTGAGGGTGAGGTTTAAGGTTAGGATTAGGCTTAGTGTGAGGGTGAGGGTTAGGGTTAGGTTTAGGGTGAGGTTTATGGATAGGGTTAGGTTTAGGTTGAGGGTGAGTTGGAGGGATAGGATTAGGGTTAGGGTTTGAGTTAGGGTGAGGGTTAGGGTTAGGGTTAGTGATAGGGTGAGGTTTAGGGTGAGGGTTTGGGTTAGTATGAGGGTTAGGCTGAGGGGTAGGTTAAGGATTAGGGTGAGGATTAGTGTTAATGAAAGTTATGGTTAGGGTTAAGATTAGGTTGATGTTTAGGTTTAGGGTGAGTGTTAGGTTTTGTGTGAGGATTAGTTTCAGAGTTAGGGTGAGGGTTAGAGTTAGGGTGATTGTAAGGTTTAGGGTGAGGGAGAGGGTCAGGGTGAGGGTTAGGGTTAGGTTTAGGGTTAGGGAGTGTGTGAGGGTTAGGGTTAGTTCTAGGGTTAGGGTGGGCGCTAGGTTTAGGGTGATAGGTTTAGGATTAGGATGAATGTTATTTTGAGGGTGAGGGTTAGGGTTAGGGTTAGGGTGAGGGTGAGGGTGAGTGTTTCAGTTAGGTAAGGGATAGTGTTAGGGTTAGTGTGAGGATTAGGCTGAGGGTTCGGGTGAAGGTGAGGGTTAGGGTGTGGGTGAGGGTTAGGTTTAGGGTGAAGGTTAGGGTGATGGTAAGGGTTAGGGTGAGGGTGACTGTTAGGGTTATGGTTAGGGTTAGTGTGAGGGTTAGGGTTAGTGTTAGGGATAAGGTGAGGGTCAGGTTGAGGGGTTGGGTTAGGGTTAGGGTTAGGGTGAGTGTTAGGTTTAAGGTTAGGATAAGGTTTAGGTTGAGGGTTAGGTTTAGGGTTAGGGTTTGTGTGAGGTTGAGGGTAATCTTTATGCTGAGGATTAGGGTGATGTTGAGGATTAGGGTTAGGTTTAGGGTTAGGGTGAGGGTTAGGGTGAGAGTTAGAGTTAGGTTTAAGGTTATGGTGAGGGTTAGGGTGAGGGTGATTTTTAGGGTTAGGGTTAGCATTAGGGTTACGGTGAGGGTTTGGATGAGAGTTAGGTTTAGGTTTAGGGTGAGGGTGAGGGTTAGGGTGAGGGTGAGAGATAGGGTTACGGTGAGGGTTAGGGTGAGGGTTAGGGTGAGGTCTAGGTTGAGGGTGAAGGTGAGGGTTAGGGTTAGCGATAGGGTGAGGATTAGGGTTAGGCTTAGGGTTAGGGTGAGGGTTAGGCTGAGGGTTAGGATAATGGTTATGGTGAGGGATAGATTTAGTGTGAGGGTTACCTTTAGGGTTTGGGTTAGGGTGAGGGTGAGTTTGAGGGTTAAGGTTTAGGTTGTGGGTTAGGTTTAAGGTGAGGTACAGCATTAGGGTTAGGGTTAGGGTGAGGGTTAGGTTTAGGATTACGGTTAGGGTGAGGGTGAAATTTAGGTTTAGGATTAGTGATCGGGTTAGTGTTATGCTTAGGTGAGGGTAAGGGTGAGGGTTAGGATTAGGGTGAGGTTTAGGGTGACAGTGAGGGTTAGGGTTAAGTGAGGGTTAGAGTTAGGGTGAGGATTTGGGTTGGGGTTAGGATGAGGGTTAGGGTTATAGTGATGTTTAGGGTGAGGGTGAGTTTTAGAGTGAGCATGAAGGTTCGGGTGAGGGTGAGGTTTAGGTTGTGGGTGAGTGTTATTTTTAGGGTGATGGTAAGGGTGATAGTGAGTGTTAGAGTAAGGGTTATCATTAGGGTTAGGGTTAGGGTGACAGATAAATTTAGGGTTAGCTTTAGGGTTAAGGTGAGGGTGCGGGTTAGGTTTAGCGTTAGGTGAGTCTTAAGGTTAGGGTGAGTGTTAGGGTTAGGTTTAGAGTGAGTGTGAAAGTGAGGGTTAGGGTTAGGGTTAGGTTTAGGGTGAGGGTGAGGGTGAGGATTAGATTTAGGATTAGTGTTAGGGTTAGGGTTAGGCTTATGGTGAGTAAGAGGGTGAGGGTGAGGGTTAGGGTAAGTTTAGGGTTAGGGTTAGGGTTAGGGTGATTGTTAGGGTGAGGGTTAGGGTTAGGGTTAGCCTTATGGTGAGGGTTAGGGTTATTGTTAGTGTTAGGGTTAGTGTAAGGGTTAGGGTGAGCGTGAGGGTTAGTATTATGGTGAGGAGTGGGGTGAGGTTTAGGGTTAGGTTTAGGGATAGGCTGAGGGGTAGGGTTAGGGTTAGGGTGAGGGTGAGGGTGAGGGTTTTGGTTAGGGTGAGGGTTGGCGTTAGGTTTAGGGTTAGGGTGAGGGGTTGGGTTGGGTTTTGGGTGAGGGTTAGGTTAGGTGTGAGAGTTAGTAATAGGGATAGGGTTAGAGTTAGGGTGACGGTAAGGGTTAGGGTGAGAGTTAGGGAGAGTTTTAGGGTTAGGTTTAGCGATAGGATTAGGGTGAGTGTTAGGGTGAGCTTTATGTTTAGGTTTAGGGTAAGGTTTAGGGTGAGGGTGAGGGTTAGTTTGAGGTTTAGGGTGAGGTTTAGGTTTAGAGTTAGGGTTTGGGTGAGGGTGAAGGTAATGGTTAGGGTGAGGGATAGGGTGATGGTGAGTGTTAAGGTTAGGGTTAGAGTTATGGTGAAGGTTAGGGTGAGGGTTAGGGTTAGGTTTAGGGTGAGGGTGAGGTTTAGCGTGTGGGTGAGGGTTAGTGTTAGGGTGAGGGTTAGGGTAAGGTTTATGGTGAATGTTACGGTTAGGGTGAGGGTGAGGTTTAAGTTGAACGTGAAGGTTAGGGTTAGGGTTTGGCTGAGAGTAAGGATTAGTTTGAGGGTTAGGGTGAGGGTTAGGGTTAGGGTGAGGGATAGGGTTAAGATGAGAGTTAGGGTTAGGGTGAGTGTATGGGTTAGTGTGAGGGTTAGTGTGAGGGTGAGGGTAAAGGTTAAGGTGAGGGTTAGGGTGAGGATGAGTATTATTATTAGGGTTAGGGTAAGGGTGAGGTTGAGGTTTAGGTGAGGGTTAGGTTTAGGGAGAGGGTTAGGGTGAGGGGCAGTGTGAGGGGTAGGGTTAGGGTTAGGTTGAGGGTGAGGATAGTGTGAAGGTTAGGGTTAGGGTTAGGGTTCAGTTAGTGGAGGGATAGCGCTAGGGTTAGGTTGAGGGTTAGGGTTAGGGTTTGGTTTTGTGTTAGGCTGAGGCTTATAGTGAAGGTTAGGGTTAGTGTTAGGGTTAGGGTGACTGTGAGGGTTAGGGTCAGGGTTAGGGTGAGGGTTAGGGTTATGCTTTCGGTTAGGGTTAGGGTTAGGGTGAGGGTTAGTATTAGGGTTAGTTTTAGGGTGAGAGTGAGGGTGAGAGTGAGGGTGAGGGTGAGGATTAATGTTAGTGTTACGTTTATGGTGAGGGTGATGGTGAGGTTTAGGTTTATGATTAGGGTTAAGGTTAGATTTAGGGTGAGGATAAGGGTGAGTGTGACGGTGAGGATTAGGATTAGGATTAGGGTTAGGGTTAGGGTTAGGGTTAGGGTGAAGTATAGGGTTAGTGTGAGGATTAGGTTTAGGTTTAGGTTTAGGGTGAGGGTAAGGTTTAGGGTGAAGTTTAGTGTGAGGGTGAGGATTAGTGTTAGGTTTAGGTTTAGGCTGAGGGTGAGGGTGAGGTTGACAGTGAGTGTTACTGTTAGGGTTAGGGTGAGAGTTAGGGTTAGATTGACTGTGAGGGTGAGGGTGAGGATTTCACTTAGGTAAGGATTAGGGTTAGGGTTAGTGTGAGGATTAGGGTGAGGGTGAGTGTTAGCATGAGTGTTAGGGTGAGGGTGAGGTTTAGTGTAAGGGTTAAGTTGAGGGTTAGGGTTAAGGTGAGGTTTCCGGTGAGGGTAAGGGTTAGGGTAAGGGTGAGTGTTATGGTAAAGGTGAGGGTTAGGGTGTGGTTGAGGGTTAGCTTTAGGTTAAGGGTTTTTTTTATGGTGAGGGTTAGGGTGAGGGTGAAGATTCAGGTTAGGGTGAGGTTTAGGGTTAGTGTGAGAGTTAGGATTATGGTTAGGGTTAGGCTTATTTTGAGGGTGAGGTTGAGGGTTAGGGTTAGGGTTAGGGTTAGGGTGATGTTTAGGGTGAGGGTGGGGTTTAGGGTGAGGGTAAGGGTTCGGGTGTGGGTGTGGGTGAGGGTTAGGTTTATGGTGAGGGTTAGGGTGACTGTGAGGTTTAGGGTGAGTGTGAGGCTTATGATTAGGGTTAGGGTTAGTGTGAGGTTTAGGGTTTAGGTTAGAGTTAAGGTGAGGGTTATGGTGAGGGGTAGGGTTATTGTTAGGGTGAGGGTTAGGTTTAGTGTGAAGTTAGGGTTAGGAGTAGGGTTAGGGTTAGGGTGAGGTTGAGGGTGAGGGTGAGGGTTAGGTTTAGGATTAGCGTTAGGGTTAGGATTAGGCTTAGGGTGAGTTGAGGTTTAGGGTTAGGTTTAGGGTGAGGGCTAGTGTTTGTGTGAGGGTTAGGGTTTGGGTTTGGGTGAGTGTGAGGATGAGGGTGATGGTAGTGGTTAGGGTTAGGTTGAGGGTTAGATGTAGTGTAATGTTTAGGGAGAAGGTGAGTATGACTGTTCGGGTTCGAGTGAGGGTCAGTGTGTGGGTGAGTGTTAGGGTTAGGGTGAGAGTTAGGGTGACGGTTAGGGTGAGGGTGAGGGTGAGCGTTAGGGTTAGGTTGAGGGTAAGTGTTAGGGAGAGGTTTAGGGTTAGGGTTAGGGTTATTGTTAGGGTTAGGTTAGGGTTAGGGTGAGGGTGGGATTGAGGTTTAGGGATAGGGTTAGTGTGAGTGTTAGGTTTACTTTTAGCGTTAGGGTTAGTGTTAGGTTGAGGGTGAGGGTTAGGGTGAGGGTGAGCGTTAGGGTTAGAGTGAGGGTTAGGTTGAGTGTTAGTGTGACGGTAAGGGTTATTTTGATCGTTAGGGTTAGGGTTAGTCTGAGCTTGAGGATGAGGGTGAGAGTGAGGGTTAGGGTTAGTGTTTGGGTTTGGCTTAAGCTGAGGGCTAGCATGAGGGTGAGGGTGAGGTTGAGGGTGAGGGGTAGGGTGTGGGAGAGGTTTAGTATTACGTTGAGGGTGTTAGTATTAGTGTGATGGTGAGGGTTAGGGTTACGGTTAGGGTTAGGGTGAGGCTTAGGGTAAGGGTTAGCTTTAGGGTTAGGGTTTGTATTAGGGTGAGGGTGAGGGTTAGGGTGAGGGTGTGGGTGAGGGTGAGGATTTCGGTTAGGTAAGGGTTAGGTATAGGGTGAGGGTGAGGATTAGGCTGAGGGTGAGGGTTAGGGTGAGGGTGAGTGTTAGGGTGAGGGTCAGTATTCGGGTTTGGGTTCGGGATAGGGTTTGGGTGAGTGTTAGGGATACGGTGAGGGTTAGTCTTATGGTGAGTGTTAGGGTGAGGGTGAAGGTTAGGATTAGGGTGAGTATTTGGGTTAGTGTGAGAGTTAGGATTATGGTTAGGGTTAGGCTTAGGGTGGGGTTTAGGGTGAGGTTAGGGTTAGAGTGAGGTTTAAGGTTAGGGTGATGTTTAGGGTGAGGCTGAATTTGAGCCTGATAGTGAGAGTTCGGGTTCAGATGTGGGTGAGTTCTAGGGTTAAGGTGAGGGTTAGGGTGACGGTGCCGGAAAAGGAGAGGGTGAGGGTGAGGGATAGGTTTCGGGTTAGCCTTTGGGTGAAGGTTAGTGTTAGGGTGAGGGTGAGGGTGAGGGTTATGGTTAGGGTGAGGGTTAGTGTGAGGATTAGGGTTAGGGTTAGGGTTAGGGTGAGGGTAAGGGTTAGGGTGAGGTTCAGGGTTAGGGTGAATGTTAGGGTTAGCATTAGGGTTCGGGGGAGGGTTACGGGGAGTGTTATAGTGTGAGAGTTAGGTTAAAGGTAAGGGTTAGGGTTAGTGTTCGTTTAGGGTTAGGGTGAGGGTGAGGGTGAGGTTTAGCTTGAGGGTGAGGGTTAGTTTTGGGTTAGGGTGACGTTTAGGGTGAGGCTAGTGTGGGGGGTAGGGTTAGGGTTACCGTGAGGGTTAGGGTTAGTGTGAGGTTTAGGGTTAGGTTTAGGTTTAGTGTTAGGTTGAGTTTAAGGGTTATGTTGAGAGTTTGGGTGAGGGTTAGAGTTAGGTTTAGGGTTAAGGTGAGGGTTAGGGTGAGGGTAAGTGTTAGGGTAAGTATAAGGATGAGGCTGAGTTTTAGGGTTAAGGTTAGGGTGAGGAGTAGGGTTAGGGTTAGGGTTAGGGTTAGGGTGAGGATTAGGGTTAGGGTGAGCATTAGGGTAAGAGTGAGTGTTAGGGTGATTGTGAGGATTATGGTTAGGTTTAGGATTAGGGTGAAGCTTAGGATAAGTGTGAGGGTTAGGGTTAGTGTTAGGGTTACGGTGAGGGTGAGGGTCAGAGTTAGGGGTAATGTTAGGGTTAGGGTGAGGGTTAGATATAGGATTAGGGTTAGGGTTAGGATTAGGCTTAGGATGAGGTTGAGGGTGAGGGTTCTGTTTAGGGTGAGGGTTATTTTTTTTTTATTATTTTTTTATTATTTTTTTTATTTTTGTCGGTCGTGGGGCTTGAACTCTGGGCCTGGGCGCTGTCCCTCAGCTCTTCAGCTCAAGGCGAGCGCTCTACCACTTGAGCTACAGCGCCACTTCCGGTTTTCTGGTGGTTTTATTGGAGATAGGAGTCTCACGGTCTCTCCTGCCCAGGCTGGCTTTGAACCGCGATCCTCAGATCTCAGCCTCCTGAGTAGCTAGGATTACAGGCGTGAGCCACCAGCGCCCGGCAAGTGAGGGTTATTTTTAAGGTTAATGTGATGGTTAGAGTTAGGGTTAGGGTTATGGTGAGGTTGAGGGTTAGGGTTAGGGTTAGGTTTAAGGTGAGGGTAAGGGTTAGGATGAGGGTTAGGGTGAGTGTGAGGGTTAGGATTTGGGAATGGCTAACTGTTAGGGTGAGGGTTATGGTGAGGGTGAGGCTTAGGGTTAGCATTAGGGTTAGGTTGACGGTAGGGTTAGGGCTAGGGTGAGGGTTAGGGTGAGGGTGAGTGTTAGGGTTAGGGTGAGGATAAGGGTTAGTGTGAGGGTTACGGCGAGACTTAGGGTTAAGGTTATTGTTAGGGTTAGGGTTAGGGTTTCCGTGGGGGTCTGATTGAGGTTTAGTGTTTGGGTTTGTGTGAGGGTTAGGTTTAGGTTTAGGATTAGGATTAGTGTTAGGGTGATGGTGAGGGTTAGGTTGAGGGTGTGGTTGAGTGTGAGGGTGAGGATTAAGGTTAGGGTTAGGGTTATTGTGAGTGTTATGGTTAGGGTTAGGCTGATGTTTAGGGTGAGGATGAGGGTGAGGGTGAGGATATTGGTTAGGTAAGGCTTACGGATAGGGTTAGGTTGAGCATTAGGCTAAGGGTGAGGGTTAGGGTGAGGGATAAGTTTAGGGTGAGGGTTAGGGTTTGGGTTAGGGTGAGGGTTAGGGTTAAGGTGAAGTATAGTGTGACGTTGAGTGTTAGGGTCAGGGTGAGGGTTCGGGTGAGGGTGAGGGGTAGAGTCTGGGTGAGGTTTAGGATTATGTTGAGGGTTAGGGTGATGGTGAAGGTTAGGGTTACGGTTAGTGTTAGGGTGAGGCTTAGATTTAGGTTTAGGGTTAGGGTTAGGGTTTGTAATAGGGTGAAGGTGAGGGTTAGGGTGAGGGTGTGGGTGAGGGTGAGGCTTACAGTGCGGTTAGGTTGAGGGTTAGTGTGACAGTAAGGGTTATTGTGAGTGTTAGGGTTAGGGTTAGGCTGAGTTTGAGGGTGAGGGTGAGGGTGAAGTTTAGGGTTAGTTTTAGGGTTAGGGTTAGGGTGAGGGCTAGGATGAGGGTGAGTGTTAGGGTGAGGGTGAGTGTGAGGGTGAGGATTTCGGTTAGGTAAGGGTTAGGGTGAGGATTAGGCTGAGGGTGAGGTTTAGGGTGTGGGTGAGGTTTAGGGTGAGGGTTAGGGTTTGGGTTAGGGTGAGGGTTAGGGTTAGGGTGATGTATAGAGTGAGGGTGAGTGTTAGGGTCAGTGTGAGGGTTCGGGTGAGGGTGAGGGGTAGGGTGTAGGTGAGGTGTAGGATTACGTTGAGGTTTAGGGTGACGGTGAGTGTTAGGGTTACGGTTAGGGTTAGGGTGAGGCTTAGAGTTAGGGTGACGGTTAGGGTGAGGGGTAGGGTTAGAGTAAGAGTGAGGGTTTTGTTTAGTGTGTGGGTTAAGTATAGGATTAGGGTGAGGGTAAGGGTTAGGGTGAGGGTTACAGTGAGGGTGAGGTTTAGGGTTAGTGTAATGGTTAGGGTTAGGATTAGGGTTAGGGTGAGGGCTAGGATGAGGGTGAGGGTTAGGGTGAGGGTGAGTGTGAGGGTGAGGATTTCGGTTAGGTAAGGTTTAGGTGACCCGTCCAGCAAGTCAGGTAATTTGGTGGGGGATCCGAGGGGGCACCTCCTGAAAGAACCAAGGGGGGCGAGAGAGGATCGAGACCAAGCGCATTAAGAAAGACAGAGCCACTCTGAGTCGCGTCAAGGTCTGCTTTATTAAAGTGAGGCAGGGTTTATATACCCGAAGGGACAGGGGAAGGGAATGAAAAAACTTTGCAGAAGCAAGGGTGAGAAGTCCCGGGGTCAGGGATGGGTCGTGCTTATCCTTTGGCCGTTGTGCTAATCTTAAAGGTATCTCCTGTGATTTCTTTAAGAGGCATTTATGGTTAGCCAGGCGCCGTTTGCTTAGGGCTGGAGATAAGAGAAAGTTTATAGTTAGCCAAATGCAGTTTACTTAGGGCTAAAGGAATATTTATGGTTAGCCAAATGTAGTTTACTTAGGGCTAAAGGAATATTTATGGTTAGCCAAATATCTAAATATGCACCTTGGAATTTCCAAGAACGGCTACTTGTCAATTAGGTGTTTGAAAGAGGTCAGAGCATTCTCAGGCAGGTTTCGGGTCTCCAACAATTCCCCCTCCTTTTATAAAAATGGCCAGAGTTCACTTTTGGCCCGGCTGAGAGAGCCCTGTCTTAGGCTATATGGGGTGCCTCCTACAACGTGCCATGTTGAGCCGGTCTCGACGACCTCTGTATGTTGTGCCTCCAGCGCAGGCCCCATACTAATCCCGTCATTGAGTACTCTCTAACTATCCCCGGCGGGGAGGTCGGGACCGAGAGGCGCTGAACCTGAGCCCTTGCTCTGCCTCAACAGCCTGTTCTTGGGTTTCCACTTGATGGTAGTGTACTGAAACGGTTTTGGTAAGGGTCGAATCGATCTGGTTTTTAATAAACTGAGTTAGCCGTTGAAAAGCCCAAGGGCCAAAGGAAATAAGCAAAAGTAATCCAACAAGGGGACCCAGGAGGGGAAGAACATAGGGTAAAAGTCCCCCCCAAGCAGCCCAAATAGGGCACTCAAAAACTCATGTCGCCGTCTTTCAATCTCCTTCTGATGTTTTTTAACTCGATCTCTTACAATGCCAGACTTATTGGCATAAAAACAGCACTTTTCCTGTAAAGTTAAGTAAATGCCACCTCTGTCAGCAGTTAAAAGATCTAAACCGATTTTGTAAAGCCACCTCAGCTAATGAATCTAACTGATCCTGAAGATCTTTAACAGATTGATAAGCTTTAGTAATATCATCAACTAATTGTTGTGAAAGCTTGGAGTATGAGGAGAGAGCAGTGGCTAATCCTGCAGTCCCAGTGCCTAAAGCACCAGCCACTCCAAGTCCTATCAGTAGGGGAATAAATTGTACCACCCTTTTATGTCGGGGAACAAAATAATCAAAGGCAGGAATGGGTACTGGCTCATCTCCGGAAATCAAGTCAATGTCTGGGAGCAAAATAGCTGGAATACAGAGCCCTGTCCAATTTTGTGCAAGTACAGTGTAGGCCATATTATTGCCACAAACAAAAACCTGGCTCTGTTGTGAGTATAGGGAGGCAAAACATTAATAACATTGTTGCACAGGGAAAAAGAGGATATCCCAACATCAATGTCATACTACCTGGGGAAGTTTATAACACTCTTTGCAATAAAACAATTAGCACGGATGATCAAACTGAGGTAGTCACTCTGGGAGGTAAGGGTTAGGGAATCTACAGTGTTACAGGCTTGTGATTAACACTTGGCCTAGTCTGCTGGGCTCATCAAATGGCCCTTATCTTGAGCCCCCTAAATCGGGAGTTTTTACACAGGAATGCGGAGGAACATACTCCTTGTTTCTTATCTTGGGTCCCATTTGGCCATTTAGGGAATTTACTTGTTAGCCCTTTAATTACTACTACAGAGCTTGTCCCAGGGCCAACACCTAGACCCCGAAACCTTTTCTATATCTCCAGGGAGGGGAAGGGTCAGTGCTAGCCCAAGCAAGTTTACAGAAGCAAAACCAGCAGTTAGCAATTGTAAAATGTAACTCTAATTTTTAATCTTTTATTCCCCCATTTTTGGGGGCTAATTTGAATCTTAAAATTTAGGGGTTTTTATTTCAGTCGTAGGGGTGTCTCTATATTATCTTGTGGGGTGTCAGTTGTTCTCAATGCTTGGTATTTGGATCTCAGAACTAATAGAAGGACTGCGCTGATCTTTTTCTTTTACAAAAGACACCAGTCTGTTGAGTATACAAGGTCCGATTGTAACAAAAATAACAGTACCAGAGCCCCTTACGTTTTTTTTTCAAGGCTTTCTTTACTACCCTCTTTTTTACGATTTTTTGAGCATCTTTGTGGCTGTAGTTAAAAACTGCCCAATTTTCCTTTGGCTTGCAGAACGTTTATCTTAAAACAGCCTAAAGGCACCACTGTGATGCAGAAGCTTGCTAGATTTTAAGGCTAAGAGTATTACCTCCACTGATAACACACTCAGGTTATAACCATACCAGAGCCAAACTAGGCTGTGACCATAGAGTGGATTTCCAGTCACTATGCACTGAAGTGCCTAAGGCAAGCAAGCCAGTGATATTCTTGTCCCCAGTAGCCACTGTGGGAAGAGAGGGTTTCTGGATATCACCCAAAAGAATGTCCCACAAGATCTTAGATTTAGCAGCAGTCAACCAGGAAGCCGACTCAGGTGATGGAATCAGGCAGGAGTTTTTCCAGGTGGCTGTCAGGCCATCGTTGAACTTTACCCATTAGGGTATGCAGCAGCAGCAGCAGCAGGATCTCTCAGTGGCTCCAAGGGACTGTCACACCTCATGCTGGGCTGTAAATTCCTACACAGACTGGTTAAGGATACATTGCATAGGCTTGGCAGGCTTTGATCCTGCTGGTTTTTAAGATCTTTAAACAATAGCCCAGGACAATTTACCAAAATCACAACCTTTTTACTAACCAGATATTTTGTAAATAGACACAGAAGGCTCAGAAGGTTTAGTCTTGCAACCATCTCTGACAGATGCAGTCTCCACACCTTGCACACCAACAACTGTTAACACTATTTTTATGTCTTTTTTTTCTTTCTTTTTTTTTAACTGACTCTGGACCCTTGATCTTAAAATAGGGGTAGAAGGGCGAAGGTCCATCTTCTGTAACTTCTTCAAGCTGACTTTAGGGGCGTTGACCTTACCTAGACAGGGACCTATAACTTTAGCCTATTTTACAAAGAGGCTATCAGGGTTAGATGTCATTAAGAATAATATTTTAACTTTTGACAACTGCACAGACCTTTTCTCTGGCTACAGCAGTGTAGCTTGTATAGCACTCTAGTTTGCAAAAGCATCTTCCTAGATGGCTTAGGAATGTGATCTCTAATGATCCCAAATAATGCCTAAGTTACCTTTGCAGGCCTTTAGACAGATATCAATGATATCAATAGAAACACACTCTCAGGTTTACAAACTTTTTCCTGAGCAGATGAACTTTATGTAACTAGTGTCAGCTCAATTAGAGCTGCCAATTAGAGCTTTTGGCACATAAAGTGGTTGAGATTTAAACTATCTCCCACATTTTATAACATTAGCTTTTCACTATCACAGAGGACTGGCAAGTTCTTGTCCCTTACAAGGTAGTCATGAACATTAGGCATGCTTCCAAACTATCTTCTTATGACCTCCCGGCTTTGACCAGTTTTGAAGGGCCATGCACAAATGACTCTAGGATATGATATTTCTGCCATCCAAGCAGTGGCTTACTGCCTCTGGATGCTCCTCCATTGCTTTCGTCCCAGAAGTGTCTTCTCCACATTGGGATAAATGCCTCATTGGCATTTTCCTTAGCTGGTTGTTGGACTTGAACTCGGGGCCTGAGCACTGTCCCTCAGCTCTACAGCTTAAGGCTAGCACTCTGCCATTTTGAGTCCCAGACTCGGGGCTTGAATGCTGTCCCCTAACTCTTCAGTCCAGGGCTAGTACTCTGCCACTGTGAGTCTCGAGCTTGGGGCTTGAGTACTGTCCCCTGACTCTTTAGTCCAGGGCTAGTACTCTGCTGGCTGAATAGAGGTGACAGTCTCACAGGAACCTTTTTGTGCCCAGGCTGGCTTTGAACCAGTTTGCAGATCAATGAGTCTTACAAAAGGCCGTTTTACTCCAATTAAAAGCAACAAGGTGATCAACATAGAAGTAGCTTTTAAGCATGCTCTTACCTGAAACTTATTAAGAGTCAAAGTTACATCTGACAACTTGTAAGAATCCTCTGTGCTTTGCTTTGGGCTTGCTGGAAACTTAAAAAACCTATAAGAGCAAACTAGAATAGCAATTATTTTGGTAATCCTAATTTTTTCTTTGTGCACATTGAGGCCAATGTTAAGAACAATTTTATATTTAAACTTTATATCCAAAAATCCATTTCTATTTTTTAAACCTCTTATTAATTACCTTTAATATTTTATACTTCAGTTTTTATTTACATTTCGAAAAGATCCCTTGAAATCTTGAGGCCAAGTGTCACTCATTGCCTCTTGGTTGCTTGTTTTAAAACAGACACACATTAAGATTTTTAAACTCAAATGACCATTTTTCCTTAATGCAAGAATTACAGTCACCTTTACTAGATCACGAAGCTAGACTTAACACCTTTATAACTTTTAAAAGCATCCTAATTGGGAACATAATTGAAAGTAAGCCACATTATATAAATAACTTTTTAGCCCTCTTTTAAGGCCTTCCTAATTTTAATGTTAACACATCCAAGGGGAGGTTTTAGCAATACTAATCAGATCATCACATCACTCATCTTGTTTTCAATGTCTATCTGCAGAGAAAAGAGAGAACAAAGATGGGCTACCCAGCCCCTTCTATGGAATGGCCACACACCCAATCTGACTCTTTAGGGTTAGATGAACTGCATTTGCATCAGCTTGCCCTCTTTTACCATGCGTGGACTCCTCCCAGGGCCTGTCCCACCATGCATGACAAGCTGAACTGCACTTCTGCTTGTTCACCCCTCACCCCTAAAGATAGGTCTTCTGTTGGCTTCTAAGTTTTTCCTTGTCTCTTCTCTTGGTTCTCGAATGAAATACACAGTTTTAGACAGACAGAACAAGTAACATCTTTGACAGTGTTAAACTAACCTTTACATTTAAATTTCTAATACTTATCCCCAAATTTTAGCCAAGGGAACTAGATCCCAAACAGCCAATGCATTTTTGTTAAGCCAGGCAACATGATTACAGTATAAACTGTCTTATGCATTTTAAAATATTAGTTTTTAAATACCAGATTTTTTAATTTGCAAGTTAAAGAATTCTTACAAAGCCATTTAAAACAATGTGAAGATTCTTTAAAATTTTTGGTAATGTCCAAACCTCATAACCTTTTGAATTTTTAAATTTAAACTCACTCAATTGTTACAGCATGCTGACAATTTTTATCTTTGAACACGTTCACAGACACATTCAAAACACTCACACAGATCTTAAAGCACTCAAAAATCAAAATCAGTTGTACTTACACCTTTTAAAGTTTTTAAACAAAAATTTAAGACAGTATTTCTTTTAAACCAGGTACCTTTGTTGGGCTTCATTTTCCCAGAGCTTGCTTATCTAGCAAGGCAATTCACTAGTCTTTTGAATCTCTGTGCTGTTCTCATTCAGCAAGCTGAATCCAGAGTCTGCTGAGTGAGCCTGCCACACTCACCCAAATCTTCCCTACTTCAGAAATCATAAACCGAACACACACACTAAACAAGACAAACAAGTGGCCACAAAGACAAAATCAGGTCTCAGTGAATGGGGCGACATCTCACCACTATTTACTTACTAGGGGACTCAACACCTCTACTCACCTCCGGAGGATTTTTTTTTTTTTTTTGATTCCTGCAAGCTTTGACCCAGGGGCCTTCCGAGGCGGAGGAGAATTCCCAGTCATCTTGGGGCAAGGGAAAAAAAATCCCTAGCGGCCGTCCCCTCAGACTGACAGGTTCTCCCCCATGCTCAGACCCCCTGAACCAAGGCCCAAGGCTGAGATCTAACTGGGGCCACTCGCAGGTGGTCAGTGGCAATTTCATAATTGACAAACAAGCAAGTTCCTAAAACCTGACAATCTGGGCTCAAGCTGTAACTTTTTTCCAGTGATCTAAAGTCAGACTTAAGGGGGTTGTTAGTTGCCGCCCCTTCCCTTTAAGGACAACAAGACAGACAACAGAGACAATCAACACTAAACAGAAACAGAGGAAACCAGACAGGCGCTGCGCGGCAGTCGAAGGACTGCAAACAGAAAAAGCAACTTCAGATGGTAATGGCCATCTGAACATGTTTTTTGTTTATGAGAGCCTGAGCCTCTGCCTTATCTATAAATTCAGCCTTCCAGGTTAAGAACTGGCTTCTAGTCAGGACTGACTGAACCACTTTAACCCACTCGTGAGGCAGCAGGCTGCCTCCTTGGCCCAGTCCTTCAAGTATAGAAAGGGTGAAGGGTGCATTAATACCATAATTTTTTACTGCTGAATGTAAGTCTTTTAGATGTTTAATTTTTAATTTTTTATATATGGCCTGGCCCACAGTACCTCCCCCTCGTTCTTCCTCTAATTCTTCCCCCTCTCCCTCAGAGGCCGAGGTCCCTTGTTCAGCATCTTCATCCTCTGAGTTATCACCCTGGGTGGTGTCTACCTGATTTCCCTGAGTACCAGAACGGGTCATTACTGGAAAAGACAGTGACACTGAAGTTGGTGTCTTGCTACTTTTACTTATCCTTGGCCTGGCCTGTGCTCTGGGTAAGGAACCCACACGAGGCAAAACAAAGCCAGCTTCTGTAATTCCTGTATTTGTTGGGTGAGATCTCTTAATTCCCTTTTTATGGAAAGGACATCTTTTAAAGAGGAGACCTGTCTTAACAGGGAGTCTTTAGTTTTTAAGAGTCCTTCTACCCCTGGAATCTGGGTAAGAGGAACTAAATTATTTGGGGGGGCGCTTGGAACATTGGGGGTACATGGCCCATATGGAGGTGGAGAGGGCCAGTGGAGTTGTCTGGGATGTTCCCGGTCTGCTATAAATGCTTGGGACTGATATTGAGGGCGGGACCCGTATTTTTCCTCCTCATATCTGGCAGCCTCCGTCTCGAGGCTGGCCTGCTGTGAGGGGTCAAGCCAATCATCGTCAGGGACATTTTGATGAATTACAGGATAGAGTGCCTTATTTTTTTAACGATTTATTTGGAGGAGGTGGCCTCAATAAAGGGGGGGCCAACTTCGTGGGGATAGGCTCATCAATAAGGGATGGGGAGGGCGAAGCCGCGCCAGTGGCAGCCTCATCCAGGCCTGATGTCCATTTTTCCAAATTAGTTTTATTTTTTAAAGGGGCGGTTGGCGAACTGACCTTGGAGCAAGGTTCATGGTCTGCCGGGGGACAAGTAAAGAGGTCATCCGCAAGGGCTAAGAGATGGGAAAATCGTCCATCTCCCTCCACATCTTTTAAGATGGCCCTGATGACCCCATAAAAACTAAAAAAGGCTTCAGGAACCTCTTCTCCGTCTCTGAGGAGTTTGTTAATGTCCCTTCCTACCTTATTCCAGGTAAGAGGGTGAATTCCTGGACCATGTAACACTAACCATGGACATTTTTCTTCCACAAAACAAAAAAAAATTTATGCAAGTCCTTTTTCTTAACTCTAATTCCTCTCTCCCTGATACTATTTTTCATTTCCTTAATGAAAAGACCTTCTTTAGACAGACTACTTCCCATGGTCAGTTGACAGCAATGCTGACCCCGAGACCTTTCCCGTGCACGAGCGATGCAGTCCGGCCATCTCTACCTCGCGTCAGGAGCTCCTTGTTTGTCCGCTGTCCGGTAGGTCACCGCGTCTCGGGCCCCACATTGGGCGCCACTTGACCCGTCCAGCAGGCCAGGTAATTTGGTGGGGGATCCGAGGGGGCACCTCCTGAAAGAACCAAGGGGGGCGAGAGAGGATCGAGACCAAGCGCATTAAGAAAGACAGAGCCACTCTGAGTCGCGTCAAGGTCTGCTTTATTAAAGTGAGGCAGGGTTTATATACCCGAAGGGACAGGGGAAGGGAATGAAAAAACTTTGCAGAAGCAAGGGTGAGAAGTCCCGGGGTCAGGGATGGGTCGTGCTTATCCTTTGGCCGTTGTGCTAATCTTAAAGGTATCTCCTGTGATTTCTTTAAGAGGCATTTATGGTTAGCCAGGCGCCGTTTGCTTAGGGCTGGAGATAAGAGAAAGTTTATAGTTAGCCAAATGCAGTTTACTTAGGGCTAAAGGAATATTTATGGTTAGCCAAATGTAGTTTACTTAGGGCTAAAGGAATATTTATGGTTAGCTAAATATTATCTAAATATGCACCTTGGAATTTCCAAGAACCGCTACTTGTCAATTAGGTGTTTGAAAGAGGCCAGAGCATTCTCAGGCAGGTTTTGGGTCTCCAACATTTAGGGATAGGATTAGGGTGAGGATTAGGCTGAGGATGAGGGTTAGGGTGAGGGTTAGGGATAGGGTGAGAGTTAGGGTTTGGGTTAGGTTGAGGGTTAGGGTTAGGGTGATGTATAGAGTGAGGGTGAGTGTTAGGGTCAGTGTGAGGGTTCGGGTGAGGGTGAGGGGTAGGGTGTAGGGGAGGTGTAGGATTACTTTGAGGGTTAGGGTGACGGTGAGTGTTAGGGTTACAGTTAGGGTTAGGGTGAGGCTTAGAGTTAGGGTGATGGTTAGGGTGAGGGGTAGGGTTAGAGTAAGGGTGAGGGTTTGGTTTAGTGTGTGGGTTAAGTATAGGATTAGGGTGAGGGTAAGGGTTAGGGTGAGGGTTACAGTGAGGGTGAGGTTTAGGGTTAGTGTAATGGTTAGGGTTAGGATTAGGGTTAGGTGAGGGCTAGGATGAGGGTGAGGGTTAGGGTGAGGGTGAGTGTGAGGGTGAGGGTTTCGGTTAGGTAAGGTTTAGGGATAGGGTTAGGGTGAGGATTAGGCTGAGGGTGAGTGTTAGGGTGAGGGTTAGGGATAGGGTGAGGGTTAGGGTTTGGATTAGGGTGAGGGTTAGGGTTAGGGTGATATATAGAGTGAGGGTGAGTGTTAGGGTCAGTGTGAGGGTTCGGGTGAGGGTGAGGGGTAGGGTGTGGGTGAGGTGTAGGATTACGTTGAGGGTTAGGGTGACGGTGAGTGTTAGGTTACGCTTAGGTTTAGGGTGAGGCTTAGAGTTAGGGTGACGGTTAGGGTGAGGGATAGGGTTAGAGTAAGGGTGAGGCTTTGGTTTAGTGTGAGGTTTAAGTATAGGATTAGGGTGAGGGTAAGGTTTAGGGTGAGGGTTACAGTGAAGGTGAGGGTTAGGGTTAGTGTAAGGGTTAGGGTTATGATTAGGGTTAGGGTGAGGGCTAGGGTGAGGTTGAGGGTTAGGATTAGGATTAGGCTTAGGGTGAGGTTTGGGGAGACTTTGAGGGTTAGGGTTATGGTTAGGGTTAGGTTGAGGGTTAGGGTTAGGGTGAGGGTTAGGGTTAGTGTGAGATTAAAGTTAGCGATAGGGTTAGGGTTAGGTTGAGGGTAAGGGTTAGGATGAGGGTGAGGTTGAGGGTTGGTTTAGGGTTAGCATTAGGGTTAGGGTGAGGGTTAGGATGACGGTTAGGTTTAGGGTTTGGGTAAGGGTTACGGTGAGGGTTAGGGTTAGAGTTAGGGATTGGGTTAGGGTGAGGGTTATCTTTATGCTGAGGATTACGTTGAGGTTGAGGATAAGGTTTAGGTTTAGGGTTAGGATGAGGGTTTGGGTGAGAGTTAGAGTTAGGTTTAAGGTTAGGGTGATGGTAAGGGTGAGGGTGAGGCTTAGGGTTAGTGTTAGCGTTAGGCTTAGGGTTAGGGTTAGGATGAATATTAGGTGGAGGGTTAGAGAGAGGGTTAGGGTGAGGGTTAGGGTGTGGGTGAGGGTTATTGTTAGAGTGAGAGATAGGGTTATGCTGAGGGTTAGAGTTAGGGTTAGGGTGAGGTCTAGGATGAGGGTGAGCATGAGGGTTAGGTTTAGGGATAGGGTGAGGATTAGGGTTAGGGTTAGGGTTAGGGTGAGGGTTAGGCTGAGGGGTAGGGTAAGGGTTAGGGTGAGGGATAGATTTAGTGTGAGGGTTACGTCTAGGATTATGGTTAGGGTTACTTTTAGGGTGAGCTTAAGAGTTAGGGTGAGAGTTAGGGTTAGGGTGAGGGTTAGGGTTAGCATTAGTGTTATGATGAGGGTTAGGGTGAGAGTTACGTTTAGTGTTAAGTTTAGGGTAAGCGTGAGGTTGAGGGTTAGGGTGAAGTTTAGGGTGAGGGTTAGGTCTAGGGTGAGGCTAAGTGTTAGGGTAATGGGTAGGGTGAGGGTGAGGGTCAGTGTGAGGTTTACGGTAGGTGTGAGTGTGAGGGTTAGGGTTAGGGTTAGTGTTAGGGTTAGGGTTAGGCTGAGGGTGAGGGTGAAGTTTAGGGTTAGGGTTACATTTATTGTGAGTGTGAGTGCGAGGGTTAGGGTTAGATTAGGGTTAAGGTTAGGGGGAGGGGGAGGGTTAGGGTTAGGATTAGAGTTAGGGTGAGGGTGAGGGTTAGTTTTAGGATTAGTGTTAGGGTTAGGGTGAGGCTTGGGGTGAGCGTGAGTGTGAGTTTGAGGGTTAGGTTTAGGGTGAGGGTTTCGTTTAAGGTGAGGAATAGCATTAGGGTTAAGGTTAAGTTGAGGGTTAGGTTTAGGGTTACGGTTAGGATGAGGGTGAAGGTTAAGTTTAAGATTAGTGATAGGGTTAGGATTAGGCTTAGGGTGAGTGTGAGGGTGAGGGTTAGGGTTAGGATGAGGGTTAGGGTGACAGTGAGGGTTGGGGTAAGTGTGAGGGTTAGGGTTAGGTATAGGGTGAGGGTGAGGGTTAGGGTTAGGTTTAGGGTTAGGGTTAGTGTGAGGGTGAGGTTTAGGGTTAGGGTTAGGGTTAAGTGAGAGTTAGGCTTAAGGTGAGGATTAGGGTTAGGGTTAGGGTGAGCGTTAGGGTTAGGTTGATGTTTAGGGTGAGGGTGAGGTTTAGGGTGAGAGTGAGGGTGCAGGTGAGGTTTTCTTTGTGGGTGAGGGTTATTTTTAGGGTGAGGTTTAGGGTGATAGTGAGTGTTAGGGTAAGGGTGAGCGTTAGGGTTAGTGTTAGGGTGAGGGTTAAATTTAGTGTTAGGGTTAGGGTTATTGTGAGGGTGCGTGTTAGGGTTAGCTTTAGGTGAGGCTTAAGGTTAGGGTGAGTGGTAGGGTTAGGCTTAGGGTTAGGGTGAGGGTTAGGGTGAAGGTTAGGGTTAGGGTTAGGATTAGGGAGAGGGTTAGGGTGAGGGTTAGATTTAGGATAGTGTTAGGATTAGGGTTAGGCTTATGGTGAGTGAGAGGGTGAGGGTGAGGGTTAGGTTTAATGTTAGGGTTAGGGTTAGTGTGAGGGTGAGGGTTAGCGTTAAGGTTAGGGATAGGTTGAGGTTTAGGGTGACGGTTAGGATTAGGGTTAGGGTTAGGGTGAGACTGAGGGTTAGTTTTATGGTGAGGGGTAGGGAGAGGTTTAGGGTTTGGTTAAGGGTTAGGCTGAGGGGTAGGGTTAGGGTTAGGATGAGGGTGAGTGTTAGGGTTAGGTTTAGGTTTAGGGTGAGGGGTTGGGTTAGGGTTAGTGTGAGGTTTAGGGTTAGTGTGGGAGTTAGGATTAGGGATATGGTTATGGTTAGGGTGAGGGTAAAGGTTAGGCTGAGAGTTAGGGTGAGGTTTAGGGTTAGGTTTAGCGTTAGGGTTAGGGTGAGGGTTAGGGTGAGGTTTATGTTTAGGGTAGGGTAAGGTTTAGGGTGAGGGTGAGGGTTAAGGTTAGGTTTAGGGTGAGGGTTATTTTAAGGGTTAGGCTTTGGGTGAGGGTGAGGGTAATGGTTAGGGTGAGGGATAGGATGAGGGTGAGGTTTAAGGTTAGGGTTAGGGTTATGGTGAGGTTTAAGTTGCGGGTTAGGGTTAGGTTTAAGTTTAGGGTGAGGGTGAGTTTGAGGGTTAGGGTGAAGGTTAGCGTGAAGGTTAGGGCTAGGGAAAGGCTAAGGGTTAGTTTTAGGGTTAGGGTTAGGATGAGGGTGAGGGTGAGTGTTAGGGTGAGTTTGAGGGTGAGGGTTAGGGTTATGGTTAGTGTTAGGTTTAGGGTTAGGCTGAGGGTGAGGGTGAAGTTTAGGGTTAGGGTTACGTTCATTGTGAGCTTGAGGGTGAGGGTTAGGGTCAGGATTAGGGTTATGGTTTGGGTGAGGTTGAGGGTGAGGGTTAGGGTTAGGATTAGGGTTAGTGTGAGGGTGAGGGTTAGCTTTGTGATTAGTGTTAGGGTTAGGCTTAGGCTTAGGGTGAGGGTGAGGGTGAGTATGAGGGTTAGTTTTAGGGTGAGGGTTAGGTTTATGGTGAGGGATAGCATTAGATTTAGGGTTAGGGTTACGGTTAGGGTGAGGGTGAAGGTTAGGTTTAGGATTAGTGATAGGATTAGGGTTAGGCTTAGGGTGAGGGTGAGGTGAGCGTAATGGTTAGAGTGAGGGATAGGATGAGGGTGAGGGTTAGGGTTAGGGTTAGGGTTATGGTGAGGGTGAGGTTGACGGTTAGGGTGAGGGTGAGGTTTACCGTGAGCATTACTATGAGGGTTAGTGTTAGGGTGAAGGGTAGGGTTAGGTTGAGGGTGATGGTTGGGTTAGGGTTAGTGTTAGCTTTTTGCTGATGGTGAGGTTTAGGTATTGGGTTCGTTTAGGGTGAGGATGAGGTTGATGGTTAGGATTAGTTTTAGGGTTAGAGTTAATGTGAGGGTGAGGGTGTGCGTTAGGGTTAGGATTAGGGTTAGAGTTAGGATTAGGCTGAGGGTGAGGGTAAGGGTAAGGTTGAGGGTGAGAGTTAGGGTTAGGGTGATGGTAAGTGTTAGGGTTAATGTTATGGTGAGGGTTAGGGTTAGGGTTGGGATTAGGATGAGTGTTAGGCTGAGGGGTATGGTTAGGGTTAGCATTAGGTTGAGGGTTATTGTTAGGGTCAGCGATAGGGTGAGAGTAAGGTTTAGGCTGAGTGTGAGATTTGAGCTGAGGGTGAGGATAAGGGTGTGGATGAGGTGTAGGGTTAGAGTGAGATTAAGGGTTAGGGTGAGGGTTAGGGTGAGGGTGAGGTTTAGGGTTAGGGTTAAGCTTAGCGTTAGGTTGAGGGATAGAGTTAGGTTTAGGGTGAGGTTTAGGGATAGGCTTAGGTTTAGGGTGAGGGTGAGGTTGAGGGTTAGGATTAGGGTTAGGGTTAGAGTTAGGGTGAGGTTGAGGGTGATGGTTACCGTTAGGATTAGGGTTAAGGTTAGGCTGAGGTTGTGGGTAAGTGTGAGTTTGAGGGTTATGTTTAGGATGAGGGTTAGGGTTAGGGTTAGGATGAGCTTTAGTGTTAGGGTTTGGGTTAGTATGAGGGTTAGGTTGAGGGGTAGTTTTATGGTTAGGGTGAGGATTAGTGTTAGTGAGAGAGTTAGGGTTAGGGTTAGGGTTAGGTTGTTGTTAAGGTTTACGGTGAGGGTTAGGTTTGGTGTGAGGGTTAGGTTCAGGGTTAGGGTGAGGGTAAGGGTTAGGGTGAGGGTAAGGTATAGGGTGAGGGTTAGGGTGAGGGTGAGGGTTAGGGTTAGGATTAGGGTTAGGGTGAGGGTGAGGGTTAGGGTTTGTTTTAGGGTTAGGGTGGTCTAGGATTAGGGTGACAGTTAGGTTTAGTGTTAGGATGAGTGTAATTTTGAGGATGAGGGTTAGGGTTAGGTTTAGGGTGAGGGTTAGGGTGACGATAAGGGTTAGGTAGAGCATGAGGTTTACAGTTAGGATTAGGGATAGGGTGAGGAATGGGTGAGGGTTAGGGTTAGGGTGAGTGTTAGGGTGAGGTATAGGGTTAGGGTTAGGGTGAGGGTTCGTCTTAGTGTGAAGGTTAGGGTTAGGGTTAGGGTTAGGGTGAGGGTAAGGGTTAGGGTGAGGGTAAGATTTTGTGTGAGGGTTAGGGTTAATGTTACTGTTAGGGTGAGGAAAACAGTTAGGGTGAGGGTTAGGGTTTAGTTTAGGATTAGTTTTTGGGATATCGTTAGGGTTAGGGTGCCAATTAGGGTGAGGGTTAGGGTTAGGGTGAGGGTGAGGGTTAGGGTTAGGATTAGGGTTAGGGTTATGGTTAGGGTTAGGTTGAGGATGAAGGTGAGTGTTAGGGTTAGGTTTAGCGTGGTGTGACGGTTAGGGTTAGGGTGAGGGTTAGGGATTTAGTTAGGATTAGGGTGAGAGTGAGGGTGATTGTTAGGGTAAGGGTTATGCTTAGGTTGAGGGTGAGGGTGAGTGTGAGGGTTAGGGTTAGGGTGACGGTTAGGTTTAGGGTTAGGGATAGGGATAGTGTGAGGGTTAGTGTTAGAGTTAGTGTTAGGATGAAGTTTAGGCTGAGGAGTAAGTTTAGGTTTAATGTGAGGGTTAGGGTTAGTGTGAGGGTTAGTGTTAGGGATAGGTTTACGGTTAAGATTAGGGTGAGGGTTAGGGTTCAGGTAACGGTTAGGCTTAGGGTTAGGGTTATTGTTAGGGTTAGGGTTAGGGTGACAGTGATTATGAGGGTGAGAGTTACGGTTATGTTTATGTTTAGGGTTAGAGTGAGGGTGAGAGTGAGTTTATGGTTAGGATTAGGGTTAGGGTAAGGTTTAGGCTGAGGGTGAGCGTGAGGGTGAAGGTGAGTGTTAGGGTTAGGTTTAGGGTGAGGGTTAGGGTTAAGGTTAGGGTTATTTTTAGGGTTAGGGTTAGCGTGAGGGTGAGGGTGAGGTTTAGGGATAGGTTTAGGGTTAGGGTTAGGTTTAGGGTTAGGGTTAGGAGGGAGAGGGTTAGGGTTTGTGTGATGTTTAGGGTGAGGTTGAGGGTCAGGGTGAGTGTGAGTGTTCAGGTGAGCGTGAGGGTTAGGTTGTGGTTGAGGATTAGGGTTAGGTTGAAGGTTAGGATGAGAGTAAGGGTTAGGGTGAGGTTTAGGGTGAGGGTGAGGGTTAGGGTTAGCATTAGCATGAGGGTTAGTGTTAGGGTGAAGGTTAGGGTTAGCGTTAGGGTTAGGGTTAGGATTAAGGTGAGGGTTAGGGTTAGGGTTAGATTTATGGTGTATGTCAGGGTGAGGGCTAGGCCTAGGATTAGGGTTATGTTTAGGTTTTGGCTGATTGTGAGGGTGAGGGTGAGCATTAGGATTAAGTTTTGGTTTAGGGTTAGGGTTAGGATTAGTGGGAGGTTTAGGGTGAAGCTGAGGGTTAGGTTTAGGTTTAGGGTAAGTGTTAGCTTTAGGGTTAGGGAGAGGTTTAAGGTGAGGATTAGGGTTTGTGTTAGGGTGAGGGTGAGGTTGAGATTTAGGGTTAGGTTTGGGTTTAGGGTTAGGGTTAGGGTGAGGGTTAGGGTTAGGTTAAGGGTGAGGGTGAGGTTGAGTTTTAGGCTGAGGGTGAGGGTTACCATTAGTGTTACCGTAAGGGTTAGGGTTAGGATGAGGATTACGGTTAGGGTTAGGGTGAGGTTGAGGTTTAGAGCTAGGGTTAACGTTAGGGTGAGGTTTTGGCTGAGGGTGACGGTGAGGGGGAGGGTTAGGTTTTGGAATAAGGTTTGTGTTATGGTAAGGCTTAGGGTGAGGGTGAGGGAGAGGGTGAGGTTTAGGTTAATGTTAGGTTGAGGGTTAGGGTTAGGGTTAGGGTGAGGGTTAGGTTTAGGGTGGTGATGTTTACGGTGAGGGTGAGGATTAGGGCGTGGGTGATGTTAAGGGTTCGGGTAAGGGTTAGGGTGACGGTGTAGGTTAGGGTTAGGGTTATCGTTAGGGTGAGGGTTAGGGTTAGAATTATGGTTAAGGTGAGTGTTAGTGTGAGGGTTAGGTTTAGGGTTAGGTTTAGGTTGAGGGTAAGGGTTAAGGTGAGGGTTAGTGTGAGGGTTAGGTTTAGTGTTAGGGTTAGGAAGAGGGTGAGGGTTATGGTTAGGGTTAGGGTGAGGGTTAGGGTTAGTGTGAGGTTTAGGGATAGGTTTGCTTTACCGTGAGGGTGAGTTTGAGGGTTAGGACAAGGTTTAGGGTTATTGTTATGGTGAGGGTGAGAGTGTGGTTTAGGGTTAGGATTAGGGTTAGGGTAAGGTTATGCTGAGGGTGAGGATAAGTGTGAGTTTGAAGTTGAGAGTTAGGTTTAGGGTGAGGGTTAGGCTTAGGTTTAGTGTTAGGGTGAGGGTTAGGCTTAGGATTAGGATGAGGGTTAGGTTGAGGGTTAAGGTGAGTTTTAGTGTTGAGGTGAGGTTAAGGGTTAGGGTGAGGGTTAGGGTGAGGGTGAGGTTTCGGGTTAGGATTAGGCTTAGTGTGAGGGTGAGATTTAGGGTTAGGTTTAGGGTTAGGCTGAAGGCTAGGGTGACTGTGAGATTTAGGATTAGGGTTAGGGTGAGGATTAAGGTTAGGTTGACAGTAAGGGTTAGGGTTAGGGTGAGGTTTAGGGATAAGGTTAGGGTTTGGGTGGAGTTGAGGTTGAGGGTTGGGATTAGGCTTAGGGTTAGAGTTAGGGTGACGGTGAGGGTGAGGGTTAGGGTTAGGATTAGGGTTAGGGTTAGGCTGAGGGTGAGGTTAAGAGTGAGAGTGAGGTTTAGGGTTAGGGTTAGGATTAGGGTTAGGTTAAGGGTGAGGGTTAGGTTTAGGGTTAGGGTTAGTATGAGGGTTAGGCTGAAGGTTAGAGTTAGGGTTAGGCTGAGGATTAGTTTTAGTGTGAGAGTTAGGATTAGGGTTAGGTTTAGGTTGAGGTTAAGAGTTAGGGTGAGGGTTAGGGTTAGTGTGAGGGTTAGTTTGAGGATTAGGGTGAGGGTTAGGGTTAGGGTGATGGAAAGGGTTAAGGTGAGGTTTAGGGTGAGAGGGAGGGTTAGGGTTAGGATTAGGAATAGGGTGAGGGTTAGGGTTAGGGTTAGTTTTAGTGTTAAGGTGGAGGCTAGGGTTTGGGTGACAGTTAGGTGTAGGGTTAGGATGAGGGTTATTTTGAGGGTGAGTTTTAGGGGTAGGGTTAGGGTGAGGGTTAGAGTTAGGGTGAGTGTTAGGGTGAGAGTGAGTCTTAGGTTGAGGGTGAGGAATAGGGTTAAGATTAGGGATAAGGTGAAAATTAGGGTGAAGTTTGGGGTTAGGGTGAGGGTTAGGGTGAGGTTTAGGGTTAGGGTTAGGTTGAGGATTAGGCTTAGTGTGAAGGTTAGGGTTAGGGTTAGGTTTAGAGTTAGGGTAAGGATTAGGGTGAGGGTAAGGTTTTGTGTGAGGGTTAGGTTTAAGATTAGGGTTAGGTTGAGGAAAACATTTAGGGTGAGGTTTAGGGTGAGAGTTAGTGTTTGGCTTAGGATTAGTTTTAAAGTTAGAGTTATGTTTATGGTGCTTGTTAGTGTGAGGGTTAGGGTTAGGGTTAGGGTGAGTGGGAGGGTTAGGTTTAATATTAGGGTTAGGTTTAGGGTTAGGGTTACGGTTAGGTTTGGGTTGAGGGTGAGTGTTAGGGTGAGTTTGTGGGTGAGTGTAAGCGTTAGTGTTAGGGTGAGGGTTAGGGATACGGTTAGGGTTAGGGTTATGGATAGGGTGAGGGTTAGGGTTAGGGTTAGGGTTAGGGTGAAAGTGAGGGTTAGGGTTATGTTTAGGGTGAGGGTAAGAGTTAGGGTGAGGCTTATGTTGAGGGTTAGGTTTTGGGTTAGGATGAGGGTTAGGGTGAGCGTTCGGGTTAGGGTGAGGGTTATCGTTAGGATTAGGGTTATGGTCAGGGTTAGAGTGAGGGTTAGGGTTAGGGTTAGGGTTAGGATGAGGGTGAGTGTTATAGTGAAGGTGTGGGCGAGTGTAAGCATTAGGGTTAGGGTGAGTGTAAGGTTAGGGTTAAAGTGAGGGTTAGGGTGAGGGTTAGGGTGATGGTGAGTTTTAGCGTTAGGGTGAGGGTTAGGGTGAGATTTATGGTGAGGGTTAGGGTTTGGGTTATTGTTAGGGTTAGGGTTAGGGTTAGGGGGAGGTTGGGATTGAGGTTTAGGGTTAGGGTTAATATGAGTGTTAGGTTAAGTTTTAGGTTTAGAATTAGTGTTAGGTTGAGTGTGAGGGTTAGGGTGAGAGTGTGGGTTAGGGTGAGTGTTTTATTTAGAGTGTGGGTAAGGTTGAGGGTGAGAGGGAAGGTTAGGTTTAGTGGTAGGATTATGGTTAAGGTGAGTGCTAGGAAGAGGGTGAGGTTTAGGGTGAATGTGAGGGTGAGGGTGTGGATTTCGGTTAGGTCAGGGTTAAGTATATGGATTGGGTGAGGATTAGGCTGAGGGTGAGTATTAGGGTGAGGGTGAGGATTAGGGTGAGGGTCAGGGTTCGGGTGAGGGTTCGGGATAGGTGTGGGTGAGGGTTAGGTATAAGGTGAGGGTTAGTGTTACAGTGAGTGTTAGGTTGAGGGCCAAGGTTAGGATTAGGGTGAGTATTAGGGTTAGTGTGAGAGTTAGGATTTTGGTTAGGGTTAGGCTTAGGGTGAGGTTTAGGGTTAGGTTAGGCTTAGGGTGAGGGTTAAGGTTAGGGTGATGTTTAGGGTGAGGGTGAAGGTTAGCCTGATGGTGAGGGCTCGGGTTCGGGTGAGGGTTATGGTGTGGGTGAGGGCTAGGGTTAAGGTGAGGGTGATGGTTAAGTGAGGGTGAGGGTGAGGGTTAGGTTTAGGTTTAGCCTTTGGGTGATGGTTAAGGTGAGGGTGAGGGTTAGGCTGAGTGTTATGTTTAGGGTGAAGGTTAGTGTGAGGATTAGGGTTAGGATTAGGTTAGGGTGGGGGAAGGGTTAGGGTGAGGTTTAGGGTGAGGGTTAAGTTGAAGGTTAGCGTTAGGGTTACGGTGAGGGTTACGGTGAGGGTTAGTTTTAGAGTTACGTTTAAGGTAAGGGTTAGTGTTAGGGTTAGGGTTAGGTTTAGGTTTTGGGTTAGTGTGAGCGTTAGGTTTAGGTTTAGGGTTAGGTTTAGTGTTAGGGTGAGGGTGAGGGTTAGGGTGAGGATGTGGGTGAGGGTGAGGGTGAGGGTTAGGGTTAGAGTGAGGGTTAGGTTGAGGGTTAGTGTGATGGTAAGGGTTATTGTGAGTGTTAGGTTTAGGGTTAGGCTGAGGCTGAGGGTGAGGGTGAGGGTGAGGGTAAGGGTTAGGGTTATGATTAGGGTTAGGTTTAGGTGTAGGGTGAGGGTTAGGGTTAGGGTGAAGGTTAGGGTTAGGAAGAGGGTGAGGGTGAGTGTGAGGTTGAGGGTTAGGGTTAGGGTGAGGGGATGGTGAGGGTTAGGGTTAGGTTTAGGGTGAGGGTTAGGGTTATCTTGAGGGTTAGGGTTAGGTTTAGGGTTAGGTTGAGGGTGATGATGAGGGTTAGGTTTGGGGTTAGGGTTAGGGTGAGGGTGAGGGTATGAGTTAGGGTTAGGATTAGGGTTTGTGTTAGGGTTAGGCTGAGGGTGAGGGTGAGGGTAAGGGTTAGGGTGAGATTTATCGTGAGGGTGAGGGTTGGTTTTAGGGATGGGGTTAGGGT
The DNA here is from genome assembly GCF_024711535.1 of Dipodomys merriami. Taxonomy (NCBI): domain Eukaryota; kingdom Metazoa; phylum Chordata; class Mammalia; order Rodentia; family Heteromyidae; genus Dipodomys; species Dipodomys merriami. Next base: position 12,133,576 of record NW_027203715.1, on the reverse strand, counting down.
GAGGATTCAATTTTGTGTGAGGGTTAGGGTTTGGGTTAGGGTTAGGTTTAGGGTTAGGTAATGGTTATGGTGAAGGTTAGGGTGAGAGTGATGGTTAGGGTTGGTGTGAATGTTAGTTTGAGGGTTAGGGTGAAGGTTAAGGTTAGGGTTAGGGTGAGTGTAACGCTTAGGGGGAGTGATAGGGTGAGGGTGAGGGTTAGGATTAGGTTAGGGTTAGGATTTGGGTGAGGATGAGGGTGAGGGTTGTGGTTAGGGTTAGGGTGAGGGTAAGAGTTAGGGTTAGTTTTAGGGTGAGGATGAGGGTGATGTTGATGCTTAGGGTTAGGGTTAGGGTGAGGGTGAGGGCAGGGTGAGGGTTTCCTTTAGGTAAGGGTTAGGGTTATGGTTAGGGTGAGTATTAGGGTGAGGGTGACGTTTAGGGTACGAGTTAGGGTTAGGGTGAGGGTTAGAGTTAGGGTTAGGGTGAGGGTTAGAATTAGGGTTAGCGTGACATTTAGGGTGAGGGTGCGAGTTAGGGTGAGGCTGAGGTTTCGGGTGAGATTGAAGGTTAGGGTGTGGGTGAGGCTAAGGGTTAGAGTGAGGGTTAGGGTGACGGTGAATGTTAGGGTGAGGTGAGGGTTAGGGATAGGCTTAGGGTTAGGTTGAGGTTTAGGGTGAGGGGTTGTGTTAGGGTTAGGGTGAGTGTTAGGTTTTGTGTGAGGTTAAGGGTGAGCGATAGGGTTAGGGTGTGGCTGAGAGTAAGGGTTAAGGTGAGCGTTATTCTGAGGTTGAAGGTTAGGGTGAGCCTTAGGATGGGGGTTATGGCTAGGGTTAAGTTTTGGGTAAAGTTTAGGCTGAGGGTTAGTGTGCGGGTGAGGGTTAAGTTTTGCGTTAGGTTATGGTGAGGGTTAGGGTGAGGGTTAGGGTTAGGAATAGGGTTAGGTTTAGAGTGTGTGTGAGGGTTAGGGTTAAGGTGAGGATGAGGGTTAGAGTTAGGTTGAGGATTAAGTTGAGGTTGAGTGTTAGGGTGAGGGTGAGGGTTAGGGTTAGGTTTAGCGTCAGGCTGAGGGTGAGTGTGAGGGTTATGGTTACGGTTAGGGTTAGGTTGTGGGTTAGGTTGAGGGTGAGGTTGAGGGTGAGGGTGAGGGTTATGGTTAAGGTTGAGGGTTAGGGTTAGTGTGAGGGTTAGGGTGATGGTGAGGGTAAGGGTTAGGGTGAGATTTAGCGTGAGGGTGAGGGTTAGGGTTAGGGTTAGGGTTAGGTTGATGGTTAGGGTGAAGTTTAGGGTTAGGGTTAGGGTGAGGATTCGATTTTGTGTGAGGGTTAGGGTTTTGGTTAGGGTTAAGTGTAGGGTTAGGGTAAGGGTTAGGGTGAAGGTTAGGGTGAGAGTGATGGTTAGGGTTGGGGTGAGTGTTAGGGTGAGGGTTAGGGTGATGGTTAGAATTAGGGTTATGGTGAGTGTAAGGCTTAGCATGAGGGATAGGGTGCGGGTGAGGGATAGGGTTAGGTTAGGTTTAGGATTGGGTGAGGATGAGGGTGAGGGTTAGGGTTAGGGTGAGGCTTAGGGTTAGGTTGAGGGTTAGGGTTAGGGTTAGGTTGAGGGGAGGGTGAGGGTTTCCGTTAGGTAAGGGTTAGGGTTAGGGGGAGGATTAGGGTGAGGGTAAGGTTTAGGGTGCGAGATAGGATTAGGGTGAGGGTTAGGGTTAGGGTCAGGGTGATGTTTAGGTTGACGTGGGGGTTAGGGTGAGGGTGAGGTTTTGCTTCAGATTGAAGATTAGGGAGTTGGTGAGGGTTAGGGTTAGAGTGAGGGTTAGGGTGACAGTGAGGGTTAGTGTGAGGTGAGGGTTAGTGTTATGGTTAGGGTTAGGGTGAGGCTGAGGTAAGGGTTAGGGTGAGTGTTAGGCTGAGGTTGAAGGTTAGGGTGAGCCTTATTATAAGGGTTATGGTTAGGGGTAGTGTGAGGGTAAAGTTTAGGGTGAGGTTTAGGGTGCGGGTGAGCATTAGGGTTAGTGTTAGCATTAGGGTGAAGGTTAGGATGAGTGTGAGGGTTAGGGTTATTGTTAGGGTTAGGGTGAGGGTAAGGGTCAGGGTTAAGGTTAGGTTTATGGTTAGGGTGAGGTTGAGGATGAGGGTTAGGTTTAGGATTATGTTTAGGGTTAGGATTAGGCTTAGGATGAGTGTGAGGGTGAGGGTTATGTTTAGGGTGAGGGATAGGGTGAAGGTTAGGGTTAGGGTTATTGTTAGGATTAGGTTTAGTGTTAGGGTGAGGATTGGATTGATGTTTAGGGTTTGGGTTAGTGTGAGGGTTAGGTTTAGGGTTAAGGTTAAGGTTAGTGTTAGGGTGAGGATGAGGGTTAGGGTGAGGGTGTGGGTGAGGGTTAGGGTTAGGTTGAGGGTTAGTGTGATGGTTAGGGTTATTGTTAGTGTTAGTGTTAGGGTTAGGCTGAGGTTGAGTTTGAGTGTGAGGGTGAGGATTAGGTTTAGTGTTAGGGTTAGGGTTAGGGTGAGGGCTAGGATGAGGGTGAGGGTTAGGGTGAGGGTGAGGGTAAGTTTTAGGGTTAGGGTTAGGGTTATGTTGAGGTGTAGGGTGAGAGTAAGGGTTAGGGTTAGGGTTAGGGTGAGGGTTAGGGTTAGGGTGAGGTTGAGGGTGAGGGTGAGGTTGAGCATTAGGTTTAGGGTTAGGGTTCTGGTGAAGTGTGGGTGCGGGTTAGGGTTAGATTTACGGTGAGGGTTAGGGTTAGCCTGAGGGTTAGGGTTAGGGTTAGGCTTAGGTTTAGGTTCAGGGTGAGGGTTAGGGTTACGTTTAGGTTTAGGTTTTGGGTTTGGCTGTGGATGAGGGTGAGGTTGTGGGTGAGGGTTAGTGTTACGGTTAGGGTGAGGATTAGGGTTATTGTGAGGGTTAGGTTGAGGGTGTGGGTAAGGTTTAGAATGAGATTTAGCATGAGGGTTCGGGTTAGTGTTAGTGTTAGGGTTAGGTTGAGGGTTAGAGTGAAGTTTAGGGTTAGGGTTAGGGTGAGGATTCGATTTTGTGTGAGGGTTAGGGTTTAGATTAGGGTTAGGTTTAGGGTTAGGGTAAGGGTTATGCTGAAGGTTAGGGTGAGAGTAATGGTTAGGTTTGGAGTGAGTGTTAGAGTGAGTGTTAGGGTGAGGGTTAGGGTTAGGGTTAGGGTGAGGGTAATGCTTAGGGTGAGGGATAGTGTGAGGGTGAGTGTTAGGGTTAGGTTAGCATTAGGATTTGGGTGAGGATGAGGGTGAGGGTTAGGGTTAGGGTGAAGGTTAGTGTTATGGTTAGGGTTAGGGTGAGGGTGAGGGTGAGGTTGAGTGTTAGGGTTAGGTTTAGGGTTAGGTTGAGGGGAGGGTGAGGATTACGGTGAGGATGAGGTTTAGGGTGCGAGGTAGTGTTATGTTGAGGGTTCTGGTTAGGGTTTGGGTGATGTTTATGTTGAGAATGCGGGTTACTTTGAGGGTGAGGTTTAGGGTGAGATATAACGTTAGGGTGTATGTGAGGGTTAGGGTTAGAGTGAGGGTTAGGGTGACGGTCAGGGTTAGGTTGAAGTGAGGGTTTGGTTTAGGGTTAGGGTTAGGATGAGGGTTAGGTTGAGGGATAGTTTTAATGTTAGAGTGAGTGTTAGGTTTAGTGTGAGGTTTGGAGTGAGGGTTAGGATTAGGGTGAGGCTGAGGGTAAGGGTTAGGGTGAGAGTGAGGCTCAGCTTGAAGGTTAGGGTGAGCCTTAGTATAAGGGTTAATGTTAGGATGAGTGTGAGGGTAAATTTAGGGTGAGGGTTAGGGTGCGGGTGAGGGTTAGGTTTTGCGTTAGGGTTATGGTGAGGGTTAGGGTGAGGGTTAGGGTTAGGATTAGGGTTAGGATTAGGGTGAGTGTGAGGGTTAGGGTTAAGGTGAGGGTGAGGGTGAGGGTTAGGGTTAGGTTGAGGATTAGGTTGAGGTAGAGGGTTAGGGTGAGGGTGAGGTTTAGGGTTAGGTTTAGGGTTAGGCTGAGGGGGATTGAGAGGGTGAGTGTTAGAGTTAGGGTTAGTGTGAGGGTTAGGTTTAGTGTGTGGGTTGGGTGAGGATTAGGGTTAGGGTGAGGGTATGGGTGAGGTTGAGAGTTAGGGTGAGGATTAGTTTGAGAGTGAGGGTTAGGGCTATTGCTACGGTTAGTTTTAGGGTCAGGTTGAGGGTGAGATTGAGGTTTAGGTTTAGGGTTAGTGTGAGGGTTTGGGTGAGGGTGAGGGTGAGGTTTAGGGTTAGTGTTAGAGTTAGGGTTAGGGTGAGGGCTAGGATGAGGGTGTGGGTTACGGTGAGGGTGAGGGTGAGGGTGAGGATTTCGGTTATGTAAGGGTTAGGGATATGGTTAGGGTGAGGATTAGGGTGATGGGTAGGGTTAGGGTTTGCATGAGGGTTAGGGTTAGTGTGAGGGTTAGTGTTAGGGTTAGGTTTAGCGTTAGGATGAGTTTAAGGGTTATGTTGAGAGTTAGGGTGAGGGATAGAGTTAGGGTTAATGTTATGGTGAGGGTTAGGCTGAGGGTAAGTGATAGGGTGAGTTTAAGGATGAGGGTTGAGTGTTAGGGTTAGTGAGGGGTAGGGTTAGAGTTAGGGTTAGGATTAGGGTGAAGTTTAGGATGAGTGTGAGGGTTAAGTTATTGTTAGGGTTAGGGTGAGGGTGAGTGTCAGGTTTAGGGTTAGGTTTAGGCTTAGGGTTAGTGTTAGGATTAGGCTTAGGATGAGTGTGAGGATGAGGGTTATGTTTAGGGTGAGGGTTAGGGTGAGGGTTAGTGTTAGGGTTATTGTTAGGGTTAGGTTTAGGGTTAGGGTGAGGGTGAGATTGAGGTTTAGGGTTTGGGTTAGTGTGAGGCATAGGTTTAGGTTTAGGGTTAGGGTTATTGTTAGGGTGAGGGTGAGGGTTAGGTTGAGGGTTAGTGTGATGTTTAAGGTTATTGTTAGTATTAGCGTAAGGGTTAGGCTGAGGTTGAGGGTGAGGTTGAGGTTGAGGCTTTGGGTTAGTGTTAAGGTTAGGGTTAGGGTGAGGGCTAGGATGAGGGTGAGAGTTAGGGTGAGGGTGAGGGTGAGGATTTCGGTTAGGTAAGGATTAGTGATAGGATTAGGGTGAGGATTAGGCTGCGGTTGAGGGTTAGGGTTAAGGTTCGGTTTTGGTTGTGTGTTAGGCTGAGGGTGAGGGTGAGGTGAGGGTGAGGGTTACGGTTAGGGTTAGGTTGAGGGTTAGAGATAGTGTGAGGGTTAGGGTGAGGGTGAGGGTTAGGATTAGGATGAGATTTAGTTTGAGGGTGAGGGTTAGTGTTAGGGTTAGTCTTAGATTGAGGTTTAGGGTGAAGTTTAGGTTTAGGGTTAGGTTGAAGATTCGATTTTTTGTAAGGGTTAGGGTTTGGGTTAGGGTTAGGTTTAGGGTGAGGGTAAGGGTTAGGGTGAAGTTTAGGGTGAGAGTGATGTTTAGGGTTGACGTGAATGTTAGGGTGAGGGTTAGGGTGAGGGTTATGGTTAGGGTTAGGGTGAGGGTAATGCTTAGGGTGAGGGTGAGGGTGAGTGTGAGGGTTAGGGTTAGGGAGAGGCTTATGGTTAGCATGAGGGTTAAGCATTAGTGTTAGGGTTAGGATGGCGTTCGGGTTAGGTTTAGGGTTAGGGTTAGGGTGAGGGGAGGGTGAGGGTTTCCATTAGGTAAGGGTTACGGTTAGGGTTAGGGTGAGGATTAGGGTGAGGGTGAAGTTTAGGGTGAGATTTAGGGTTAGGGTGAGGGATAGGGTTAGGGTGAGGGTGATGTTTTGGGTGAGGGTCCTGGTTAAGGTGAGAGTGAGGTTTAGGTTGAGGTCGAAGTTTAGGGTATGGGTGAGGGTTAGGGTTACAGTGAGGGTTATGGTGATGGTGAGGGTTATGGTGAGGTGAGGGTTAGGGTTAGGGTTAGGGATAGGGTGAGGTTTAGTTTTAGGGTGAGGGTTAGGGTAAGGGGTAGGGGTAGGGTTAGGGTGAGTGTTAGATTTGGTGTGAGGTTTAGGCTGAAGGTTAGGGTTATCGTGAGTGTTAGGGTTAGGTTTTGGGTTTGGGTGAGGTTGAAGCGTACAGTTAGGGTGAGGGTGAGTGTTAGGTTAGGGTTAGGGTTAGGGTTAAGGTTAGGATGAGGGTTAGGTTTAGTGGTAGGGTGAGGGTTAGGGTTATTGTGAGGGTTAGGTTTAGGGTTAGGTTAAGGTTAGGTTTAGTGTTAGGGTGAGGGTAAGGGTTAGGTTGAGGGTAAGGGTGAGGGTGAGGGTTGGTTTAGGGTTATGGTGAGGGTTATGGTGAGGGTTAGGTTTAGGGTTAGGGTTAGGGTGAGGGTTAGCGTGAGGGTTAGGGTTAGTTTTAGGGTTAGGATGATTGTTAGGGTTAGGCTGAGGGTTAGGTTTAGGGTGAGGTTTACGGTGAGGTTTAATTTTAGGTGAGGCTTAGGGTAAGGGTTAGGGTGAGGGTGAGGTTTAGGGTGAGGGGTATGTTTAGGATTAGGGTGAGTGTTAGGGTTAGGGTGAGGGTTAGGGTTAGAGTGTGGGTGTGGGTGAAGGTGAGGGTAAGGGGTAGGGTTAGAATGAATGTTACGGTGAGGGTTATGGTGACGGTAAGTGTTATTGTGAGTGTTAGGGTTAGGGTTAGGCTGAGGTTGAGGGTGAGGGTGAGGGTTAGGGTTAGTGTTAGTGTTAGGGTTAGGGTGAGGGCTGGGATGAGGGTGAGATTTAGGGTGAGGGTGTGTGTGAGGGTGAGGATTTCAGGTAGGTAATGTTTAGGGATAGGGTTATGGTGAGAATTAGGCTGAGGGTGAGGGTTAGTGTGAGGCTTAGTGTTAGGGTGAGGGTTAGGGTTAGGGCGATATATAGGGTGAGGGTGAGGGTTAGGGTCATGGTGAGGGTTCGGGTGAGGGTGAGGGGAAGTGTGTGGGTGAGGATTACAGTTAGGGTGAGGGATAGGGTGAGAGTGAAGGTTAGGTTTACGTTTAGGCCTAAGGTAGGGGTTAGGTTTAGGTTTAGGGGGTGGGGTAGGGTTAGAGTTAGTGTTAGGCTTTGGGTTACTATGAGGGTTAAGGTTAGGATTACGGTGAAGGTAAGGGTTAGGGTGATGGTTAGAATGAGGGTGAGGTTTAAGGTTAGCATAAGAATTATTGTGAGCTTTAGGGTGAGGGTTAGGGTTAAGGTTAGTGTAAGGGTGAGGGTTACAGTTAGGTTTTGGTTTGGGTTGAGGGGTAGGTTTAGTGTGAGGGTTAGGGTGAGGGTTAGGGTTAGGGTTTGGGTGAGGGTGAGTGTGCTGGTAAAGGTTAGGGGGAGGATTATTGTAAGGGTGAGGGTTAGGGTTAGGGTTAGGGTTAGGCTGAGGGTGATGGTGAGGATGAGGTTTAGATTTAGGATTAGGCTTAGGGTATGGTTTAGTGTGTGGATTAGGGTGAGGGTGAGTGTAAGGGTTAGGGGGAGAGTTAAGGTGAGGTTGAGGGTTAGGGTTAGGGTAATGGTGAGGGTGATGGTTAGTGTTAGTATTAGGGTTAGAGTTAGTTTGAGGGCTAGGGTGTCGGTAAGTGTTAGGGGGAGTGTGAGGGTGTGGGTTTTGCTTAGGTATTGGTTAGAGTTAGGATTAGGGTTAGGTTTAGGGTGAGGTTGAGGTTTAGGGTGATGGTTAGGTTTAGGTTTAGGGTTAGGGTTAGCATTAGGGTTAGGGTGAGGGTTAGGGTGAGTGTGAAGTTTAGGATTAGGTGAGGGTAAGGGTTAGGTTGTGGGTTAGGGTTAAGAGTGAGGATGAGGGTTAGCGTGAGTGTTAGGGTGAAGTTAAGGTGAAGGTTACGGTGAGGGTGAGGGTGAGGGTGAGGGTGAGGGTTAGGTTTAGGTTTAGGGTTAGGCTGAGGGTGCGAGTGAGGGTTAGGGTTAGGGTGAGGTTTAGGAGTAGGGTGAGGGTTAGGGTTAGGTTCAGGATTAGGGTGAGGGAGAGGATTAAGTTGAGGGGTAGGGTTGGGGTGAGGGTGAGGGTGAGGGTTAGGGTTAGGGATAGGTTGAGAGTTAGGGTTAGTGTGAGTGTTAGGGTTACGGTTAGGGTTAGGGTGAGGATCAGAATGAGGGTTAGGGTGAGGGAGAGGTTGAGGGTGAGGGTGAGGGTGAGGGTTTGGGTTAGGTTTAGGAGTAGGGTTAGAGTGAGCGTGACGATTACTTTTAGGATTAGGGTTAGGGTTAGTGTTCGGCTGAGTTTGAGGGTGAGTGTGTGGGTGAAGGTTAAGATTAGGGTTAGGGTGTTGGTTAGGGTTAGTGTGATGGTTGGGGTGAGGATGAGTGTAAGGGTTAGGTTGAGAATGAGTTTTAGCGTGTGGTTTAGGGTTAGGGTTAGGGTGAGGGTTAGGGTGAGGGTGAGGGTTAGGGTAAGGGTTAGAGTTAGGGTTAGATTGAGGTTTAGGATTATGTGGACGGTGATTGTGAGGGTCAGGATTAGGGTTAGGTTAGGGTGAGGTTGAGGGTGAGGGTGCGGGTGAGGGTGAGTGTTATAGTTAGGAAAGGGTTAGGGTTAGGGTTTGGGTGAAGTTTGGTGGGACGGTGAGGTTTAGGGTTTGGGTCAGTGTTAGGGTGAGAATTAGGGTTAGAATTAGGTTTAAGATAAGGGTGAGGGTGAGAGTGAGGTTTAGGATTAGGATTAGGGTGAGGTAGAGTGTTAGGGTTAGGGTTAGGGCGAGAGTTAGTGTTTGATCTCAGGGTGAGGTGAGGGTGAGGGTGAGTGTTAAGGTTAGAGTTAGCGTTAGGGTTAGGGTAAGGGTTAGGTTGAGGGTAAGGGTGAGGGTGAGGGTTAGGGTTAGGGGTAGGTTTGGGTGAGGGTTAGTGTTTGGGTTATGGTGAGGGTTAGGGTTAGGTTAGTGTTAGGGTTTGGGTAAGGGTTACGTTGAGGGTAAGGGTGAGGGTGCGGGTTAGTGTTAGGGGTAGGTTAGGGTGAGGTTTAGAGTTAGAGTTAGGATGAGGGTGAGGATTAGTGTGAGGTTGATGGTTAGGGTTAGTGTGCGGTTTAGGGTGAGGGTGAGGGTAAGGGTTAAGGTGAGGGTTAGTTTGAGGGTTAGGTTTAGGATTAGGGTTAGGGTTAGTATGAGGGTTAGGTTTATGCTTAGGGTCAGGGTGAGGTTTATGTGAAGGTTAGGGTTAGGGTGAGGGTGAGGGTTAGGTTTAGGGTGAGGGTTAGTGTTATGGTGAGGGTTCGGGTGAGTGTTAGGGTGAGGGTGTGGGTTAGGGTTCGTGTGAATGTAAGGGTTATGGTTAGGGTTAGCGTGAGGGTGAGCATTAGGGTTAGGGTGTGGGTGAGTTTTAGGGTTAGCTATGGTTAGGGTGAGCATTAGGTTTAGGGTGAGGGTTAGGGAGATGGTGAAGCTTAGGTTTACAGTTAGGGTTAGGGTGGGGTTTAGGGTTAAGTTAGGGTGAGGGGTAGGGTGAGGGGTAGGGTTAGAGTTACGGTGATTGGGTTAGTGTGAGGTTTAAGGTTTGGTTTAGGGTGAGGGTAATGGTTAGTTTGAGGGTTAGAATGAGGGTGAGTTTTAAGGTTAGCGTAAGGGTTAGGTTATGGGTTAGGGTGAGGATTAGGGTTAAAGTTAGTGTTATGGTGAGGGTTACGGTTAATTTTAGGTTTATGGTGAGGGTTAGGTTTAGGGGAAGAGTAAGTGTTAGGGTGAGTGTTAGGTATAGTGTGAGTGTTTGGGTGAGAGTTAGGATTAGGGTGAGGCTGAGGGTAAGGGTTAGGTTGAGCGTTTGGGTGAGGGTGCAGTTCGGGGTTAGGATTAGGGTTAGGTTTAGGGTTGGTGTAAGCGTTATGGTTAGGTTTAGGGTGAGGGTGAGGGTAATGGTAAACGTTAGGGTGAGGATTAGGGTGAGGGTGATGTTTATGGTGAGCGTGAGGGTTAAGCCTAGGGTTAGGGTTAGGCTGAGGGTGATGGTGAGAATGAGGGTTAGATTTCAGAATAGGGGGCGGGTTAAGTTTAGTGTGTGGGTTAGGGTGAGGGTGAGGGTAAGGGTTAGGGTGAGAGTTACGGTGAGGTTGAGGGTTAGGGTTAGGGTAATGGTGAGGGTGATGGTTAGCATTAGGATTAGGGTTAGAGTTAGTGTGAGGGCTAGGGTGAGGGTAAGGGTTAGGGGGAGTTTGATGGTGTGGGTGAGGGTTTTGCTTAGGTATTGGTTAGAGTTAGGATTAGGGTTAGGTTTAGGGTGAGGTTTAGGTTTAGGGTGATGGCTAGGTTTAGGGTTAGGGTTAGCATTAGGGTTAGGGTGAGGGTTAGGTTGGGTGTGAGGGTTAGGGTTAGGTTGAGGGTTAGAGTTAAGAGTGAGGGTTAGATTTAGCATGAGTGTTAGGGTGAGGTTTAGGGTCAGGGTGAGGGTGAGTGTGAGGCTGAGTTTTAGTGTTAGGGTTAGTGTGAGGGTGAAGATGAGGGTGAGCAATAGGGTTAGGATTAGGGTTAGGGTTAGGCTGAGGCTGAGGCTGAGGGTGAGGTGAGGGTTAGGGTTAGGGTTAGAGTGAGGGTTAGGGTTAGTATGACGGTTAGGGTGAAGTTCAGTTTTAGGGTTAGGGTTAGGGTTAGGGTGAGTGTGAGGGTGAGGGTGAGGGTTAGGGTGAGTGTGAGTGTTAGGGTGAAGGTGAAGATTAGGGTTAGGATTAGGGATTGGGAGTGGCCTAAGTTGAAGGTGATGGTTACTGTTAGGGTTAGGGTTAGGTTGAGGGTTAGGGTGAAGTTTAGGGTTAGGATTAGGTTGAGATTTCGATTTTATGTGAGTTTTAGGGTTTGGGTTAGGGTTAGGTTTAGGGTGAGGTTAACGGTTAGGGTGAAGTTTAGGGTGAGAGTGATGGGTAGGTTTGCCGTGAGTTTTAGGATGAGGGTTACGGTGCGGGTTATGTATAGGGTTAGGGTGAGGGTAATGCTTAGAGTGAGGGATAGGATGCGGGTGAGGGTTAGGGTTAGGTTAGGTTTAGGATTTGGGTGAGGATGAGTGTGAGGTTTAGGTTTAGGTTGAGGCTTACGGTTAGGGTGAGGGTTAGCATTAGGGTTAGGTTAGGGTGAGGGTGAGGGTGAGGGTTAGGGTGGGGGTTAGTTTTAGGGTTAGGGTTAGGGTGAGGGGAGGGTGAGGGATCCGAAAGTAAGGATTAGTGTTAGCGTTAGGGTGAGGAGTAGGGTGAGGGTGAGGTTTAGGGTGCGAGTTACGGTTAGGGTGAGGGTTAGGGTTAGGGTGAGGGTGATGTTTAGGGTGAGGGTGCAGTTTAGCGTGAGGGTGAGGTTTCAGGTGAGGTTGCAAGTTAGGGTTTGGGTGAGGCTTAGGGTTAGAGTGAGGATTAGGGTGATGGTGAGTGTTATGGTGAGGTGAGGGTTAGGGTTAGGGTTAGGGTGAGGGATAGGGTGAGGGGTAGGGTTAGGGAGATGCTGAGGGAAAGGGGTAGGGTGAGCGTTAGGCTGAATTTGAAGGTTAAGGTGAGCCTTAGGATTAAGGTTAAGTTTAGGGTTAGGGTGAGGGGGTGAGGGTTAGTATGTGGGTGAGGCTTAGGGTTAGCGTTAGGTTTATGATGAGGGTTAGGGTGAGGGTTACGTTAGGATTCGGTTTAGGGTTAGGGTGAGATTTAGGGTTAGTGTTAGGTTGAGGGTGAGGGTGAGGGTGAGGGTTACGGTTAGGTTTAGGGTGAGGGTTAGGTTTAGGGTGAGGGTTAGGTTTAACGTGAGGGTGAGGGTGAGGGTGAGGTTTGGGCTTAGGTTTAGGGTGAGGGTGAGGGTGAGGCTTAGTGTTAGGATTAGGGTTTGGGTTATGGTTAGACTGAGGGTGAGGGTTAGCTTAGGGTTAGGGTTAGGGTTAATGTTAGAATGAGGGTTAGGTTGAGTGTTAGGGTGACAGTGAGGATTAGGGTTACAGTTTGGGTTAGGATGAGGGTTAGGGTTAGGGTTAGGTTTAATGTTAGGATGAGGATTAGGGTGTTTGGTTGACGGTGAGGATTAGGGTTACAATTTGGGTTAGGATGAAGGTTAGGGTTAGGGGTAGGGTGAGGGGTAGGGTGAGCGGTAGGTTTAGAGTTAAGGTGAGGGTTTGGGTTAGTGTGAGAGTTAAGGTTAGGCTTAGGTTGAGGGTAGGGGTTAGGGTGAGGGTTAGAATGAGGGTGAGATTTAGGGTTAGCGTAAGTGTTAGAGTGATGGTTAGGGTGAGGGTTAGCGTTAAGGTTAGTGTTAGGGTGAGGATTAGGTTTAGGATGAAGGTTAGGGTTATTGTGAGGGTTAGGGTGAGGTTTAGGAATAGGTTTAGGGTTAGGCTGAGGGTAAGGGTGAGGGTAAGTGTTATGGTGAGGCTTATGGTGAGGGTAAGTGTTAGGGTTAGGTTTAGGGTTAGGGAGAGGTGTAGTTTGAGATTTAGTGTCAAGGTTAGTGTTAGGGTAAGGGGAGGGTGAGGTTTAGGGTTAGGATTAGGGTGAGGGTTAGGGTTATGGTGAGGATTAGGGTTAGGTTTAGGGTAAGGGTGAGGGTGAGGGTGAGGCTTAGGTTTGGGGTTAGGGTTATGGTGAGGGTTAGCGTTAATGTTAGGGTGAGGGTAAGAGTTAGGGTGAGTGTTAGGGTGAGGGTGAGGTTTAGGGCGAGGGTTAGGATTAGGGCTAAGGTTAGGATTATGGTGAGGATAAGGTTTACGGTGAGGGTTAGGGTGCGGGTGAGGGTTAGGGTTAGCATTAGGGTTATGGTGAGGGTTAAGCTGAGGGTTAGGGTTAGGATTAGTGTTAGCGTTATAGAGAGGGTGAGGGTTAGTGTTAAGGTGAGAGTGAGGGTGAGGGTTAGTGTTAGGGTGAGGATTAGTGTGAGGATGAGGTTTAGGGTGAGGGTGAGGGTTAGGGTTAGGGTTAGGCTGAGGATGATGGTGAGGGAGTACTTTAGAGTTAGGCTTAAGGTGAGGGTTAGGTTTAGTGTGGGGGTTAGATTGAGGGTGAGTGTAAGCGTTAGGGTGAGAGTTAAGTTGAGGTTGAGGTTTAGGGTTAGGGTAATGGTGAGGGTGACGTTTAGGATTAGGATTAGGATTAGAGTTAGAGTGAGTGCTAGGTTGAGGGTGAGGGTTAGGGTGAGGGTAAGGGTGAGGGTTAGGGTTTTGGTTAGGTTAGGGTTAGGGTTAGGATTAGGGTTAGGATTAGGTTGAGGGTGAGGGAAAGCTTGTTGGGTAGTTTGAGGGTTAGGATTAGCATTAGGGTTAAGGTGAGGTCAGGGTTAAGTGTGAGGGTTAGCGTTAGTGTGAGTGTTAGGTTGAGGTTTAGGGTGAGGGTTAGTGTGTGTGTGAGGGTGAGTGTGAGTTTGAGGGTTAGGATTAGGGTTAGGATTAAGGTGAAGGTGAAGTTTAGGGTTGGGGTTAGTGTGAGGGTTAGGGTGAAGGTGAGTTTTAGTGTTAGGGTTGGGGTTAGTGTGACTGCGTGGGTGAATGTGAGGGTTAGGGTGAGTGTGAGGGTTAGGGTTAGGGTGAGGATTAGGGTTAGGATTAGGGATAGGGTGAAGGCTATAGTGAGGGTGAGGGTTAGAGTTAAGGTTAGGTTTAGTGTGAGGGTAAGGTTAAGGATAAGGGAAGGTTTAGCGAGAGGGGTAGGTTTAGGTTTAGTGTGAGGGTGAGGTTTAGGGTGAGGGTTAGGGTTAGGGTTAGGGTTAAGTTTAGGGTGATTTGCATGGTTAGGGTGAGGCTTAGGGTGAGGGAAAGTGTGAGGGTGAGGGTTAGGTTTAGTGTTAGGGTTAGGTTTAGGTTGAGGGTGAGGATGAGCGTGAGGGTTAGGTTTACGGTTAGGGAGACGGTTATTGTGAGGGTGAGGGTTAGAGTTAGGGTTAGGGTGAGGGTAGGGTTAGTGTGAGGGTTAGGTGGAGAGTTAGGGTAAGGGTTAGGGTGAGAGTTAAGGTGAGGGTGAGAATTAGGGTTAGGGTTAAGGTTAGCGCTAGGATGAGGGTGAGGGTCAGGTTTAGGGTTTGGGAGACGGTTAGCGTGAGTGTGAGGGTTAGAGTTAGTGTTAGGTTGAGGGTAGGGTTAGTGTGAGGGTTAGGTTGAGGGTGAGGGTAAGGGTTAGGGTGAGAGTTTAGGTGAGGTTGAGAGTTAGGCTTACGGTTAGGATAACGGTGAAAGTGACGGTTAGGGTTAGCATTAGGGTCAGGGTTAGGGTGAGGGCTAGGTTGAGGGTGAGTTTTACAGTGAGGGTGAGGATGAGGTTGAGGGTTTTGGTTAGGTAAGGGTTAGGGTTAAGATTAGGGTGAGGATTAGGGTTAGGGTGAGGGTTAGGGTGAGGGGTAGGGTTAGGGTTACGATTAGGGTGAGGGTAAGGTTTAGGGTGAGGGTTAGGTTGAGGGTTAGGGTTAGGGTTAGGAAAGCGTTAGGGTGAGGGTGAGGGTTAGGGTTAGGGTTAGGGTGAGGTTGAGGGTGAGGGTTAGGTTTAGGGTTAAGGTTAGGGTGAGGGTGAGGTTTAGAGGAAGGATTAGGGTTAGGGTTAGGATTAGGTTGAGGGTAAGGATGAGGGTGAGGGTTAGGGTGAGGGATAGGGTTAAGTTTGGGTAAGCGTTAGGGTTAGTGTGAGTTTTAGGCTTAGGGTTAGGGTTAGGGTGAGGGTGAAGCTGAGGTTTAGAAGAAGTATTAGGGTTAGGTTGAGGGTGATGGTGAGGGTTAGGGTTAGGGTTAGGGTGAAGGTTAGTGTTAGTTTGAGGGTTTGGTGAAGTTTAGGGTTAGGGTGAGGGTTAAGTTGAGGGTGAGGTTTAGGGTTAGGGTTAGGGTGAAGGTTAGGGTTAGTATGAGTATTAGGGTGAAGGTGAGATTTAGGGTTAGGTTTATTGTTAGGGTGAGGTTTTGGTTGCGGGTTAGGGTTATTTTTACGGTTAGGTTTAGGTTTAGGGTGAGGGTGAGTGTGAGGGTGAGGGTTATGTTTAGTGTTAGGATTAGGGTTAGGCTGAGGGTGATGGTGAAGTTGAGGTTTAGGATAAGTGTTAGGGTGAGTGTTAGGGTTAGGGTGAGGGTTAGGTTTAGGGTTAGGATGAGGCTTAGGGTGAGGGGTAGGGTGAGGTTTAGGGTGAGCATTAGGGTTAGGGTGAGGGTTAGTGTTAGGGTTAGGGTGAGTGTGAGGGTTAGGGTTAAGATTAGGGTTAGGGTAAGGTTAGGGTGAGGGTTAGGGTTAGAATGAGGGTTAAGGTTAGGGTGAGGGTTAGGGTGAGGGTGAGGGTTAGGGATAGCATTAGGTTTAGGGTTAGGTTGAGGGTAGTATTCGGGTTAGCGTGAGGGCTAGGTTGAGGTTGAGCGTTAGGGTTAGGGTTAGGGATAGGGTTAGTATTAGGATTAGGGATAGGGAGAGGGTTAGGCTGCGGGGTAGGGTTAGGATTAGGGTGATGGTTAGGTTGAGGGTGAGTGTTAGGGTTAGGTTTAGGTATAGGGTGAGGATTAGGGTTAGGGATATGGTGAGGGTTAGGTTGATGGGTAGGGTTATGGTTAGGGTGAGGGTTAGGTTTTGTGAGCGTTAGAGTTAGAGTTAGGAATAGGGTTAGCGTGAGGTTAAGGATTAGATTGAGGTTTACGGTTAGGCTGAGGTTTAGGGTTAGCATTAGGGTCAGGGTTAGTGTTATGGTGAGGGTTAGGGTTAGGGTTAGGGTTAGTGTGAGGGAGAGGGTTAGGTTAAGGGTGAGGGTTAGGATTAGTGTGAGGTTTAGGTTTAGGGCTAGAGTTAGGGCAAGTGTGAAGGTTAGGGTGAGGTTTAGGGTGAGAGTGAGGGTTAGGGTTATTGTGAGTTTTAGGGTGAGTGTCAGGGTGAAGGTTAGCGTTAGCTTTAGGGTTAGGGTGAAGGCTAGGGTGAGGGTTAGGGTAGGGTTTGGGTTAGCGTGTGGGTAAGGGTTACAGTGAGGGTTAGGGTGAGGGAGAGCTTTAGGGTGAGGGTGAGGGTGAGGGTTAAGGTTGGGGTGAGGTTGAGGCTGAGGGTTAGGGTAAGGGTTAGGGTGAGCGTTAGCCTATGGGTGAGTGTTAGGGTTAGGGTTAGGGTGAGGGTGAGGGTTAGGGTGAGGGTGTGGTTGAGGATGAGGGTTAGGGTTAGATTGAGGGTTAGGGTGAGGGTTAGTGTGAGGGTAAGGGTTATTGTAAGTGTTAGGGTTAGGGTTAGTCTGAGGTTGAGGCTGAGGGTTACGGTTAGGGTTAGTTTTAGGGATAGTGTTAAGGTGAGGGCTTGGATGAGGGTGAGGGTTAGGGTGAGGGTGAGGGTGAGGGTGAGGATTTCCTTTAGGTAAGGGTTAGGGATAGGGTTAGGGTGAGGATTAGCCAGAGGGTGAGGGTTAGTGTTAGGGTGAGTGTTAGGGTTAGGGTTAGAGTGAGGGTTAGGGTTAGGGTGATGTATAGGGTGAGGGTGAAGGTTAGCGTCATGGAGAGGGTTCCAGTACGGGTGAGGCATAATGTGTGAATGAGGATTATTTTTAGGGTGAGGTTTAGGGTGACGGTGAGGATTAGGGTTATGGTTTGGTTTAGGGTGAGGGTTAGGGTAAGGGTTGGGTTGAGGGGTAGGGTAAGAGGTAGGGTTAAATTTAGGGTGAGGGTTTGGGTTCGTTTGAGAGTTAAGGTTAGGGTTAGGGTGAGGGTAAGGGTTAGGGTGAGGGTGAGGGTTAGGGTGAGGGTGTGGGTGAGGGTGAGTGTGAGGGTTAGGGTTAGAGTGAGGGTTAGGGTGAGGGTTAGTGTGACGGTAAGGGTTATTGTGAGTGTTAGGATTAGGGTTAGTCTGAGGTTGAGGCTGAGAGTTACAGTTAGGGTTAATTTTAGGGATAAGGTTAGGGTGAGGGCTTGGATGAGGGTGAGGTTTAGGGTGAGGGTGAGGGTGAGGGTGAGGATTTCCTTTAGGTAAGGGTTAGGGATAGGGTTAGGGTGAGGATTAGCCATTGGGTGAGTGTTAGGGTTAGGGTGAGTGTTAGGGTAGGGTTAGGGTGAGTGTTAGGGTTAGGGTGATGTATAGGGTGAGGGTGAAGGTTAGCGTCATGGAGAGGGTTCCGGTATGGGTGAGGCATAGGGTGTGAATGAGGATTATTGTTAGGGTGAGGGTTAGGGTGACGGTGAGGATTAGGGTTATGTTTTGGTTTAGGGTGAGGGTTAGGGTAAGGGTTGGGGTGAGGGGTAGGGTGAGGGGTAGGGTTAAAGTTAGGGTGAGGGTTTGGGTTCATGTGAGAGTTAAGGTTAGGGTTAGGGTGAGGGTAAGGTTTAGGGTGAGGGTAAGAATGAGGGTGATGGTTAGGGTTAGCGTAAGTGTTAGGGTGAGGTTTAGGGTGAGGGTTAGCGTTAAGGTTAGTGTTAGGGTGAGGGTGAGGGTTTCGGTTAGGTTTAGGGTGAGGGTTAGGGTGAGGGTAAGTGTTAAGGTTAGGTTTTGAGTTAGGGTGAGGTTTAGGGTGAGTGTTTGGGTTAGGTTTAGGTTAGGGTGAGTGTTAGCATTAGGCTTAGGGTTAGGGTTCGGGTGAGGGTTAGGTATAGTTTTGGGGTTAGGGTTCGGTTGAGGGTGAGTGTGAGTGTTAGGGTTAGGATTAGGGTTATTGTTACGTTTAGGCTTACAGTGAAAGTGAGTGTGAGAGTTAGGTTTAGTGTCAGGGTGCGGGTTAGGGTTAGGTTTAGGTTTAGGGTAAGGATGAGGCTTAGGATCAGGGGTAGAGTGAGCATTAGGGTTAGGGTGGGGATTAGCGTGACTCTTAGGGTGAGGTTCAGTGTTAGGTTGAGTGTTAGCGTGAGGTTGAGAGTTAGGGTTAGTGTGAGGGTAAGGGTTAGGGTGAGCGTTAGGATGAGTGTGAGCATTAGGTTTATGGTGAGTGTGAGGTTTAGGGTTAAGGTTAGGGTTAGAGTGAGCATTAGAGTTAGGGTGAGGGTAAGGTAAGGGTTAGGGTTAGGGAGATGGTTAGGTTGAGGGTGAGGTTTAGTGTTAGGTTTAGGGTGAGGGTTAGGATCAGTGTGAGTGTTAGGGTGAGGGTGAGGGTAAGGGTTAGGGTGAGAGTTAAGGTGAGGGTGATAGTATGAGGTTGAGTGTTAGTGTTAGGGTGAGGGTTAGGTTTACGGTGAGGGTTAGGGTGAGGCTTAGGTTTAGGATTAGGTTTAGGGTTCGGGTTAGGGTTCGGGTTAGGGTTAGGGTGAGGGTTAGGGTTAGGTTTAGGGTGAGGGTGAGGTTTAGGTTGAGGGTGAGGGTGAGTATGAGTGTGAGGGTTAGGGTTAGTTTAGGGTGATCGTGAGCATGAGGTTTAGGGTTAAGATTAGGGTTAGGGTTAGGCTTAGGGTGAGGGTGAGGGTGAGGGTTAGGGTTAGGGTTAGGGTGAAGTTAAGGGTAAGTATGAGGGTTAGGGTGAAGGTGAGGTTTAGGGTTAGGTTTAGTGTTAGGGTGAGGGTGAGGGCTAAGGTGAAGGTGAGGGTTAGGGTTAGGTTTAGGGTTAGGGTGAGAGTTAGGCTTAGGGTGAGTGTTAGGGTGAGGGGTACAGTTAGGGTTACTGTGAGGGTTAGGTTTAGGGTTAGCGTTATTTGTAGGGTTAGTGTTAGGTTTAGGGTGAGGGTGAGTGTGACGGTGAGGGTTATGTTTACTGTTAGGGTATGGGTTCGGCTGAGGGTGAAGGTGTGTGTTAGGCTTAGGGTTAGTGTTAGGGTGAGGGTTAGGGTTATGGTTAGAGTTAGGTTTAGGGTTAGGATGAGGCTTAGGGTGAGTTGTAAGGTGAGTTTTAGGGTGAGCGTTAGGATTAGGGTCAGGGTTAAGGTGAGGTTTAGACTTAGTGTTAGGTTGGGGGTGAAGTTTAGGTTTAAGATTAGGGTGAGGGTAAGGGTAGGGTGATGGTTAGTTTTAGGGTGAGGGTGAGGGTTAGGGTGAGGGTGAGTGTTAGGATTAGTTGAGGGTAAGGGTTAGGGTGAGGCTTAGGGTGAGGTTGAGGGTTAAGGATAGCATTAGTGTTAGGATTAGGGTGATGGTAGGATTAGGTTTAGGGTTAGGGTGAGGGCTAGGTTGAAGGTGAGGGTTAGGGTTAGGGTTAGGGATAGAGTGAGGATTAGGTTTAGCGTTAGGTTGAGGGTTAGGCTGAGGGTAGGGTAAGGGTTAGGGAGAGGGTTAGGATTAGTGTGAGCATTAGGGTTAGGGTTAAGATTAGTGTTAAGGTGAAGCTAATGGTAAGGGTAAGGTTTTTGTTCAGGGTGAGGTTTAGAGTTAGCATTAGGGTTAGGGTGATAGTGAGAGTTAGGGTTAGTGTGAATTTTAGGGTGAGGATCAGGGTGAGAGTTAGCGTTAGGCTTAGGGTTATGGTGAGGGTGAGCATGAGGTTGAGGTTGAGGGTGAGCATGAGGGTGAAGTTTAGGGTTAGGTTTAGGGTTAGGGTGATGGTGAGGGTTAGGGTGAGGGTGAGTGTTAGGGTGAGGGGTACCGTTAGGGTTAGTGTGAGGGTTAGGTTTAGGGTGAGGGTTAGGGTTAGGGTTAGGGTTATTTGTAGGGTTAGGGATAGGTTGAGGGTGAGAGTGAGTGTGACGGTGACGGTGATGGTTAGCTTTAGGCTTCGGGTTAGGCTGAGGATGAGGGTGAGGTTTAGAATTAGGGTTAGGGTGAGGGTTAGGTTTAGTGTGAGGGTTAGGGTGAGGGTGAGTGTAAGGGTTTGGTTGAGAGTTAGTGTGAGCGTGAGGTTTAGGGTTATGGTTATGGTGAGTGTTAGGGTGAGGGTGAGGTTTAGGTTGAGGGTGAGGGTTAGGGTGAGGGATAGGGTTAAGGTTAGGGTGATGGTTAGGGTTAGGGTGAGGTATAGGGTTAGGTTTACGGTTAGGGTGAGGGTGAAGTTTAGTATGAGGCTTACCTCTAGGTGAAGTGTGAGGGTTAGGGTTAGGGTTAGGGTTAGTTTTAGGGTTAGTGTGAGGTTTAGGGTTAGGATTAAGATTAGGTTTAGGGTGATGATAAGGGTTAGGCTGAGGGTTAGGTTGAGGGTGAGGGTTAGGGATAAGGTTAGGTTTAAGATTAGGGTAAGGGTGAGGATAAGTCTTAGGGTGAGGGTTAGAGTGAGGGTGAGGGTTAGGGTTAGCATTAGGGTTAGGGTAAGGGTTAGGTTGAGGGTTAGGGTGAGTTTGAGTGTTTGGGATATGGGTAGGGTTAGGGTGAAGGATAGGTTTAGTGTGAGGGTTAGGGTGAGGGTGAGGGTAAGGGTTAGGGTGAGAGTTAGTCTGAAGTTTAGTTTTAGGGTTAGGGTTAAGGTTAGGATGAGGGTTAGGGTTATGGTTTGGGTGACGGTGAGTGTGAGGTTTAGGGTGAGGTTGCGGGTTAGTGATAGGGTTAGGGTGAGTTTATGGGTTAGGGTGAGTGTTAGGGTGAGGGGGAGATTTAGGGTTAGTGTGAGGGTAAGGGTTAAGGTGAGGGTTAGGGTGAGGGTGAGCATGAGGGTTAGGGGGAGGATGAGGTTTAGGGTTAGGGTTTGGGTTAGGGTGAGCATTAGGGTTAGTATGAGGGTAGGGTTAAGTTAGGGTTAGGGAGAAGGTTAGGGTGAGAGTGAGGTTTAGGGTTAGGATTAGGGTGAGGGTTAGAGTTAGTGTGAGTGTTAGGGTGCGGGTGAAGTTAAGATATAGGTTTAGATTAAGGTGAAGGTGCGGTTTAGGATGAGGTTTAAGGTGAGGTTTAGGGTTAGGGATAGGGTTGGGTGAGGCTTAGGGTGAGCGTTAGGATTAGGGTGAGGGTTAGGGTTACGGTTAGTGTGAGGATGAGGGCTAGGGTGAGAGTGAGGGTGAGTGTGAGGTGAGGGTTCGGGTTAGGTTTAGGTTGAGTATGAGGGTGAGGTTTAGGTTTAGGATTACGGTTAGGATTAGGGTTAGGCTGGAGGTGAGGGTGAGGGTGAGGTTTAGGGTTATGATTAGGGTGAAGGTTAGGTTTAGTGTGAGGGTTAGGGTGAAGGTGAGAGTAAGGGTTAGGGTTAGGTTTAGTGTGAGGGTTAGGGTGAGGGTGAGGGTTAGTTTGAGGGTGAGGGTTAGGTTTCGATTGAGGATTAGGGTTAGAATTAGAGTGAGGGTGATGGATAAGATGAGGGTGAGGGTTAGAGTTAGGGTTAACGTTAGGTTGAGTGTTAGGCTGAGGGTTAGGGTTAGTGTGAGGGTTAGGGTGAAGGTGAGAGTTAGGGTTAGGGTTAGGTTTAGTGTGAGGGTTAGGGTGAGGGTGAGGGTTAGTTTGAGGGTGAGGGTTAGGTTTCGATTGAGGATTAGGGTTAGGATTAGAGTGAGGGTGATGGATAAGATGAGGGTGAGGGTTAGAGTTAGGGTTAACGTTAGGTTGAGTGTTAAGCTGAGGGTTAGGGTTAGTGTGAGGGTTAGGGTGAAGGTGAGAGTTAGGGTTAGGGTTAGGTTTAGTGTGAGGGTTAGGGTGAGGGTGAGGGTTAGTTTGAGGGTGAGGGTTAGGTTTCGATTGAGGATTAGGGTTAGGATTAGAGTGAGGGTGATGGATAAGATGAGGGTGAGGGTTAGAGTTAGGGTTAACGTTAGGTTGAGTGTTAGGCTGAGGGTTAGGGTTAGTGTGAGGGTTAGGGGTAGGGTTAGAGTTAGGGTTATTTTCAGGGTTAGGGTTAGGATTAAGGTGTGGGTTAGGGTGTGGGTGAGGGTAAGGGTTAGGATTAGGGTTACGGTTATGATTAGGCTGAGGGTGAAGGTGAGGGTGAGGGTTAGGTCTAGTGTTAGGGTGAGGGTTAGGGTTGGGGTGAGGATTAGATTTAGGGTTAGGATGAAGCTTAGGGTGAGGAGTAGGGTGAGGGTTAAGGTGAGCGTTAGGGTTAGGGTGGGGATTAGGGTGAGGGTTAGGTTCAGGTTATTTGTTAGGGTGAGTGTTTGGTTGAAGGTGAGGGTTAGGGTTAGTGTGAGGTTAAGGGTTAGTATGAGGGTTAAGGTGAGCGTGAGCATTAGGGTTAGCTTGAGTGTGAGGTTTAGGGTTAGGGTTAGGGTTAGGGTGAGCATTAGGGTTAGGATAAGGGTTAGGGTTAGGGTGAGGGTTAGGGTTAGGTTGAGGGTAAGTTATAGGTTGAGGTTGAGGGTGAGTGTGAGTGTGAGGGTTAGGGTTAGGGTTAGGGTGAGCCTGAGGGTGAGGTTTAGGTGTTGGATTAGGGTTAGGGTTTGGCTTAGGCTGATGGTTAGGATGAGGGTGAGGGTTAGGGTTAGGGTTAGGGTGAAGTTTAGGGTTAGTATGAGGCTTAGGGTGAAGGTGATTCTTAAGGTTAGGTTTAGTGTTAGGGTGAGGTTTACGGTGAGGGTGAATGTTAGTTTGAGGGTGAGGGTTAGGGCTATGGTGAGAATTATGGTTAGGATTAGTGTGAGGGTGAGGGCTAAGGTGAAGGTGAGGGTTAGGGTTAGGGTTAGGGTGAGGGTTAGGTTTAGGGTGAGGGTGATTGTTAAAATGAGGGGTACGTTTAGGTTAGTGTGAAGGTTAGTTTTAGTGTGAGTGTTAGGTTTACGTTTAGGGTTAGTTTTATTTGTAGGGTTAGGGTTAGGTTTAGGGTGATGATGAGTGTGAGGGTGAGGGCTATATTTACTGTTAGGGGTTGTTTTAGGCTAAGGGTGAGGGTGAGTTTGAGGGTTAGGGTTAGTGTTAGGGTGAGGGTTAGGGTTAGGGTGAGCATTAGGTTTAGGGTTAGGATGAGGTGTTGGGTGAGGGGTTAGGTGAAGCTTATGGTGAACATTAGGGTTAGGGTGAGTGTTAGGGTGTGGTTTAGGCTTAGGTTTAGGGTAAGGGTTAAGGTTAGGATTAGTGTGAGGGTAAGGGTTAGGGTGAGGGTTAGGGTTAGGGTGAGACTGAGGGTTAAGGTGAGGGTAAGGGTAAGGGTGAGTGTCAGGATTGGGTGAGGGTAAAGGTGAGGTTGAGGGTTAGGGTGAGGTTGAGGGTTAGGGATAGCATTAGGGTTAGGGTTAGGGTGAGGGTAGGAATAGCTTTAGGATTAGGGTGAGGGCTAGGATGAGAGTGAGGGTTAGGGTTAGGTTTAGGGATAGGGTAGAATTAGGGTAGAATGAGGTTTAGGCTGAAGGATAGGGTTAGGGTTAGGGAAATGGTTAGGTTTAGTGTGATCTTTAGGGTTACGGTTAGGATTAGGGTTAGTGTGAGGGTTAGGGTGAGGGTGAACGTGAGGCTGAGGTTGAGCCTGAGGGTGAGGGTTAAGGTTAGGGTTAGGGAGTAGGTTAGGGTTAGTGTTAGGGTTAGTGTGAGGGTGAGTGTATGGGTTAGGGTGAGAGTTAGTGTGAGTGTGAGGTTTAGGGTTAGGGTTATGTTGAGGGTTAGGGTGAGGGTGAGGGTTAGGGTTAGGGTGAAGATTAGGCTTAGGATTAGGTTTAGGGTGACGGCTAGGTTGAGGGTTAGGTTTAGGGTTAGGGTTAAGTTTAGGGTTACGTGGAGGGTTAGCGTTAGGTTGAGGGTGAGTGTTAGGGTGTCCGTTAGTGTTACAGTTAGGTAAGGGTTAGGTTTAGGGTTAGAGTTATTTTTAGTGTTAGGGTTAGGGTGAGGGTGAGAGTTAGAGTTTGGGTTACGTTTGGGTGAGGGTGAGAGTGAGGGTGACGGTGAGGGTTAGGTTTAGGGTTAGGGTTAGAGTGAGGGCTAGGGTTAGGGTGAGGGTTAGGGTGAGGCTGTGGGTGAGTGTTTTATTTTGGAAAGTGTTAGGGTTAGGATTAGTGTGAGGATTAGGGTGAGGGTGAGGTTTAGTTTGAGGGCAAGGGTTAGCCTGGAGTTAGGGGTAGGGGTAGGGTGAGGGCTAGACTTAGGGTGATGTTTAGGGTGAGGGTTAGGGTGAGGTTGAGGGTGAGGGTGAGGATTAGGTTGAGGCTTAGGTTGTGGGTGAGGGTGACGGTGAGGGTTAGGGTTTTACTTACGTAAGGGTTAGGGTTAGTATTAGGGTTAGGTTTACGGTTAGGGTGAGGGTTAGTGTGAGGGGAAGGGTTAGGGTTAGGGTGAGGGTTAGGTTTAGTGTGAGGGTTAGGGTGAGTTTTAAGGTTATGGTGAGGGTGAGGGTAAGTGTTAGGTTGAGGGTTAGGGTGAGGTTGACTGTTAGGTTGAGGATAAGTGTTAGGGTGAGGGTTAGGGAGAAGTGAGGCTTAGGTAAGGGTTTGGTTATGTACGGTTTAGGGTTAGGATTAGGTTATGGTTTAGGGTTAGGGTGAGGTTTAGGATGAGGGGTAGGGTTAGGGATAGGGTAAGGGTTAGTTTTAGTGTTAGGGTTAGGTTGAGGTTTAGGATGAGGGGTAGGGTTAGGGATAGGGTAAGGGTTAGTTTTAGTGTTAGGGTTAGGGTGAGGGTTAAGGTTATGGTGAGGTTGAGGGTAAGGTTTAGGGTGAGGGTTAGGGTGAGGGGTAGGTTTATGTTTAGTGTGAGCATTAGAGTTAGGGTGAGTGTTAGGGTTAGGATTAGCGTGAGGGTGAGGTTTAGCGTTAGGATTAGAGTGAGGGTAAATTTTAGGGTTAGGATGAGTTTTAGGGTGAGGGTGAGTGATTGATTTAGGGTTAGGTTGAAGGTTAGGGTTAGTGTGAGCGTTAGGATTATGGTTAAGTTTAGGTTAGGGTGAGGATAATTGTTAGGGCGAGGGTGAGGGTGAGGGTGAGGGTGAGGGTTAGGGTTAGCGTTAGGGTTAGTGTAAGGGTAGGTTGAGGGTAATGGTGAGGGTGAAGGTTAGGGTTAGGGGTAGGGTTAGGGTGAAGTTTTGGGTTAGGGTGAAGTTGAGGGTGACGGTTATGATGAGGGTTAGGGTTAGGGTGAGGTTTAGGGTAGGGGTTAGGGTTAGGGTTAGTGTTAGGGTGAGGGTTAGGGTGAGGTTAAGAGTTCAGGTGAGGAAGTGGCGCTATAACTCAAGTGGTAGAGCTCTTGCTTTGAGCTGAAGAGCTGAGGGACAAAGCCCAGGCCCAGAGTTCAAGCACCATGACCGACAAAAAAAAAAAAAAAGAGTTAGGGTAAGTGTTAGGGTGAGGGTGAGGGTTAGGGTTAGTGTGAGGGTAAGGGTTAGGATGAGGGTTAGGGTGAGGATGAGCATTAGGGTTAGGGTGAGGCTGAGGTTTAGGGTTAGGCTTAGGGTTAGTGTGAGGGCTAGGGTGAGGGTAAGGGTTAGGTTTAGGGTTAGGGAGACGGTTAGGGTGGGGATGAGCGTTAGGGTTAGGGTTAGGGTGAGGGTTAGGATGACGGTGAGCGTTAGGGTGAGGATGAGCGTTAGGGTTAGGGTGAGGGTGAGGGTGAGGGTGAGGTTTAGTGTTAGGGTGAGGATTAAGGTGAGGGTGAGAGTTAGGGCTATGTTTAGGGTGAGGGTTAGGATGACGGTGAGCATTAGGGTGAGGGTGAGGGTTAGGGTTAGGCTGAGGGTGAGGGTGAGGTTGAGGTTTAGGGTTAGGGTGAGGATTACGGTGAGGGTGAGAGTTAGGGTGAGGGTAAGGGTTAGGGTTAGGTTTAGGCTGAGGGTGAGGGTGAGGGTTAGAGTTAGGGTTAGGGTGAGGGTTAGGGTTAGTTTGAGTTAGGGTGAGGGTGGGGGTTAGGGTGAGGGGTAAATTGAGGGATAGGGTTAGGGTTAGAGAGAGGGCTAGGGTGATGGTGTCGGTTAGGGTGAGGGTGAGGTTGTGGGTGAGGGTTTTGGTTAGGAAAGGTTTAGGTTTAGGATTAGGGTTAGGGTTAGGTTGAGGGTTAGGGTGAGGAGTAGATTGACGGTTAGGGTTAGGGTTAGATTGAGGGTTAGGTTTAGTGTGAGGGTTAGGGTGAGGGTTAAGGTTAGGTTGAGGGTGTGGGTAAGGGTTAGGGTGAGGGTTAGGTTGAGAGTGAGGTTTAGTATGAGGGGTAGGTTTTGGGTTAGGGTGAGCGTTAGGGTTAGGGAGAGGGTTAAGGTTAGTAATAGGGTTAGTGTGAGGGTGAGGGTTAGGTTTAGGATTAGGGTGAGGGTGAGGGTTAGGGTGAGGGTTAAGGATAGGTTTATGGTGAGGGTTAGAGGTAGGGTGAGGGTGAGGGTTAGGGTTAGGTTGAGGGGAGGCTGAGTGTTAGGGTTAGGTTTTGGGTGAGGGTTAGAATTAGGTGAGGGTTAGGGTTAGGTTTAGGGTTAGGGTGAGGGTGCGGGTGAGGGTTAGGTTTGGGGTTAGTGTACGGGTGAGGGTGAGGTTGAGGGTTAGGGTTAGGGTTAGGATTACGGATTGGGTTAGAGTTAGGCTGAGCATGAGGGTGAGGTTTAGGGTGAGCGTGAGGGTTAGGGTTAGGGTGAGGGTTAGGTTTAGGTTTAGTTTAGGGTTAGGCTGAGGGTGATTGTGAGTGTGAGGGTGAGGTTTAGGTTATGGTTAGGGTCAGGCTTAGGGTTAGTGTGAGGGATAGGGGGAGGGGGAGGGTAAGGGTTAGGGTGAGTTTTAGGGTGAGGGTGAGGGTGAGGTTAAGGGGTAGTTTTAGTTTGAGGTTTCGGGTGAACGTTGGGGTTAGGTTTAGGGTAATGGTTCAGTTTATTGTGAGCGCTAGGTTTTGGGTTAGGGTTAGGATTAGGTTGAGGCTAGGGTTAGGGTGAAGTGTAGTTTGAGAGTGAAGGTTAGGGTTAGCATGTGTGTTAGGTTGAGGGTTAGGGTGAGGGTTAGGTATAGGTTTAGGGTGAGGGTAAGTTTTAGGGTGCGGGATAGTGTGAGGGTGAGTGTGAGGGTTAGGGTTAGGGTTAGGGTTAGGGTGAGGGGAGTGTGAGGGTTTCCATTAGGTAAGGGTTATGGACAGGGTTAGGGTTAGTGTGAGTTTAGTGTGATGTTTAGTGTGAGTGTGAGTGTTAGGATGAGGGTGTGGTTTCGTGTGTGGGTGAGGGTTAGGATGTGGGTGAGTGTTAGGTTTAGAGTGAGGGTTAGGGTGACGGTGAGTTTTAGGATGAAGTGAGGGTTAGGGTTAAGGTGAGGGTTAGAGTTAGGGGTAGGGTGAGTGTTAGGTTTAGTGTGAGGGTTAGGGTTAGGGATAGAGTTAGGGTTAAGATTAGGGTGAGGTTGATTATAAGGTTTATGGTAAGGGTTAGGGTGCGTGTGAGGGTTAGGGTTAGAGATAGGCTTATGGTGAGGGTTAGGGTGAGGGTTAGGTTTAGGTTTAGGGTGAGGGTGAGGTTGAGGGTGAGGTTTAGGGTTAGGGTGAGGATTAGGGTTAAGGTTAGGTTTAGTGTGAGGGTGAGTGTTGGGGTTAGGGTTAGGGTTAGGCTGAGGGTGATTGTGAGGGTGACAGTTAGAGTTAGGGTTAAAATGAGGTTTAGGTTTAGTGTGTGGGTTAGGGTGAGGGTGAGGGTTAGGGTTAGGGTGAGAGTTTAGGTAAGGGTGAGGGTTAGAGTTGGGGTAATTGTGAGGGTGAAGGTCAGGGTTAGGATTAGGGTTAGAGTTAGGTTGACGGCTAGGTTGAGGGTGAGGGTTACGGTGAGGGTAAGGTTGAGGGTTAGGGTTATTGTGAGGGTTAGCATTAGGGTTAGGATTAGGGTGAGTGTGAGGGTGAGAGTAAGGGTTAGGGTTAGGTTTAGGGTGAGGGATTGTGGGGGTTAGCGTTAGTTTTAGGGTGAGGGTTAGGGTTATGGTGAGGGTTAGGATTAGGTTAAGGGTTAGGGTCAGTGTGTGGGTGAGCGTTAGGTTTGGGGTTAGGGTTAAGGTGAGTGGTAGAGTTAATATTAGGGTGAGAGTAAGGGTTAGGGTGAGAGTTTGGGTGAGGGTGAGGGTTAGGGTGAGGGTTAGGATTAGGGTTATGTTAGGGTTAGAGTGAGGATAAGGTTTAGGGTGAGGATTAGGTTGCGGGTGAGGGTTAGGGTGAGGGGTAGGTTTAGCGTTAGGGTGAGCGTTAGGGTTAGGGATAGGTTTAGTGTGAGGGTGAGGGTTAGGTATAGGATTAGGGCTAGGGTCAGGGTTAGGGTGAGGGTTAAGGATAGTGTGAGGTTTAGGGTTAGGTTTAGGGTTAGGGTGATGCTTAGGGTGAGGGTTAGGTTTAGGTTAGTGTTAGCGTGTGTGTTAGGGTGAGGGTTAGGTTTAGGGATATGGTGAGGGTAGGGTTAGGGTGAGGGTGAGGGTTAGGGTTATGTTGAGGGGAGGCTGATTGTTATGGTTAGGTTTTGGGTGAGGGTTAGAACTCGGTGAGTGTTAGGGTTAGGTTTAGGGTTAGGGTGAGGTTGAGGGTGAGGCTTAGGGTTGGGGTTAGGTTAAGGGTGAGGTTGAGGTTGAGGGTTAGGATTAGGGTTAGGATTATGGCTTGGGTTAGGGTTATGCTGAGGGTGAGGTTGAGGTTTAGGGTTAGCGTGAGGTTTAGGGTTAGGGTTAGGGTTAGAGTGAGGGTTAGGTTTAGGTTTACTTTGAGGGTTAGGCTGAGGGTGATTGTGAAGTTGAGGGTGAGGTTTAGGGTTATGGTTAGGGTGAGGTTTAGGGTTAGTGTGAGGGTTAGGGTGTGGGTGAGGGTAAGGGTTAAGGTGAGCTTTAGGGTGAGGGTGAGGGTGAGGTTTATGGTTAGTGTGAGTTTGAGGTTTAGGGTGAAGGTCAGGTTTAGGGTTGGGGTGATGGTTCGGTTTAGTGTGAGGGCTAGGGTTTGGGTGAGTGTTAGGAATAGTGATAGGATGATTAGGGTGATTAGGATAAGGGTTAGGGTGAAGTTTAGGTTGAGAGTGAGGGTTAGGGTTAGCGTGAGTGTTAGGGTGGGGGTTAGGGTGAGTGTTAGGTATAGGTTTACGGTGAGAATAAGGGTTAGGGTGAGGGATAGTGTGAGTATGAGGGTTAGGTTTAGGGTTAGGTTTAAAGCGAGGGTGAGGGTGAGGGTGAGGGTTAGGTTTAGGGATAGTGTGAGGGTGAGGGTTAAGGTTAGGGTGAGGGTCAAGTTTAGGGTGATGTATAGGGTGAGGGTGAGGGTTAGGGTCATTGTGAGGGTTCGGGTGAGGGTGAGGGGTAGGGTACAGGTGAGGGTTAGGGTTAGACTGAGTGTTAGGGCGACGGTGAGGATTAGGGTTACAGTTAGGGTTAGGGTAAATGTTAGGGTTATGTTTAGTGTTAG
Organism: Dipodomys merriami; assembly: GCF_024711535.1. Lineage (NCBI taxonomy): Eukaryota > Metazoa > Chordata > Mammalia > Rodentia > Heteromyidae > Dipodomys > Dipodomys merriami. Next base: position 12,104,686 of record NW_027203715.1, on the reverse strand, counting down.
GGTGAGGGGTAGGGTGAGGGGTAGGGTTAGAGTTAGGGTGAGGTTTGAGTTAGTGTGATGCTTAAGGTTAGGTTTAGGGTGAGGGTGAGGTTTAGAATGAGGGTGAGGATTATGGTTAGCTTAAGTGTTAGGGTGAGGGTTTGGGTGAGGTTTAGGGTTAGGGTTAGGGTGAGGTTTAGGGTTAGGGTTAGGTTGAAGGTTAGTGTGAGGGGTAGGGTTAGAGTTAGGGTGCTGGTTAGGGTTAGGGTTAGTTCGAGTGTTAGGGTTAGGGTTAGGGTTATGGTGATGGTAAGAGTTAGGGTGAGTTTGAGGTTTAGGTTTAGGATTAGGGTGAGGGTTAGGTTCAGGGTTAGGGTTATTGTTAGGGTTATTGTGAGGGTTAGGGTGAGGATTATGGTTAGGGTTAGGGTTAGGTTCTGGGTACGGGTTAGGGTGAGGGTTAGGGTGAGGGTAAGTGTTAGTGTTAGGGTTAGGGTTAGGGTGAGGTATAGGTTGAGATTTAGGGTTGGTTTAGGGTTAAGGTTAGCATTAGGGTTAGGTTTAGGGTGAGGTTTAGGGTGCGGGTGAGGTTTAGGGTTAATGTTAGGGTTATGGTGAGGATTAGGGTGAGGATTAGAGTTAGGCTTAGGGTTAGGGTAAGGGTGAGGATGAGTGTTAGGGTTAGGTTGAGGGTGAGGGTGAGGGTGAGGTTTAGGGTTAGGGTGAGTATTGGGTGAGGGTGAGGTTAGGGTGAGTGTGAGGGTGAGTGTTAGAGTTAGTGTTAGGGTGAGTGTTAGTTTTAGTGTATTGGTTACGGTGAGGGTGATGTTAAGGGATTGGGTGAGATTTACGTTGAGGGTTAAGGTTAGGGTTAGGGTCAGGTTGAGGGTAAGGGTTAGGATGAGGCTTAGGGTGAGGGATAGGGTGAGGTTTAGGGTAAGCGTTTGGGTTAGGGTGAGGGTTAAGTGAGGTTTAGGGTTAAGGTTAGTGTGAGGGTGATGGTTAGTTTTAGGATTAGGGTGAGCATAACGCTTACGGTGAGGGTTAGGGTTAGGGTCAGTTTGAGGGCAACGGTTAGCATGAGGCTTAGGGTGAGGGATAGGGTGAGATTTAGGGTGAGCGTTAGGGTTAGTGTGAGGGTAAAGTGAGGTTTAGGGTTAAGGTTAGGTTTAGTGTGAGCGTTAGAGTGAGGGTTAGGGTTAGGGTTAGAGTGAGGGTTCGTGTGAGGGTTAGGTTTAGTGTTAGGGTTAGGGTGAGGGTGAGGGTTAGGGTTAGGATGAGAATTAGGTTTAGGGTGAGGGTTAGGGTTAGGGTTAGGATGAGTGTTACTGTGAGGGTGAGGTCCTGGGTTATGGTTAGGGTTAAGGTGAGCATTAGGGTGATAGTTAGGTGTGTTTTAGGGTGAGGGTTAGGGTGAGAGGGAGGTTTAGGTTGAGAATTAGAGTTAGGTTTAAGTTTAGGGTGAGGGTTAGGGTGAGGGTTAGGGTTAGGGTTAGGGTTACAGTGAGGTTTAGGATGAGGGTTAGGGTGAGGTCAGGCTTAATATTAGGGTGCGGAAAAGCTGAGGGTGAGGGTTTCAGTTAGGTAAGGGTTATAGTTAGGGTTAGGGTGAGCTTTAGGGTGAGGGTGAGGGTGAGGTTGAGGGTTAGGGTGTGGGTGAGGGTTAGGGTTACGGTGAAGTTTAGGGTGACGGTAAGAGTTAGGGTGAGGGTGACAGTTAGGGTTACGGTTAGTGTTAGGGATATGGTGAGGTTTAGGGTGAGGGGTTGGTTAGGGTTAGGGTGAGGTTTAGGGTTAGTGTGAGAGTTAAGGTTAGGTATACTGTTAGGTTTAGGGTGAGGGTAAGGGTTAAGGTGAGCATGAGGTTCAGGGTTAAGGTTAGGGTGCGCGTTAGGATTAGGGTGAGTGTTAGGATGAGGGTTTTGTTTAGGGTTAGGGTAAGGCTTAGTGTGAGGGTGAGGGTTAGGGTTAGGTTTAGGGTGAGGTTTAGTGTTAGTGTTAGGGTTTGGGTGAGGGTCAGGGTAATGCTTATGCTGAGGGTTAGGGTGAGGTTTAGCGTTAGGGTTAAGGATAGTGTGAGGATTAGGGGTAGGTTTAGCGTTAGGGTGAGGGTTATGCTGACAGGTAGGGTTAGGGTTAGGGTGAGGAATAGGTTTAGTGTGATTGTTGGGGTTAGGGTTAATGTTAGGGTGAGGGTAAGGGTTAGGGTGAGGGTTAAGGTTAGGGTGAAGTTTAGGGTTATCATTCGGTTTAGGATGAGGGTTAGGGTGAGGGTTAAGGTTAGGGTTAGGGTTAGGGTGAGGGTGAGGTTTAGGGTTAAGGTTATGAAGAGGGTTAGAGTTAGACTTAGGTTGAGGTTGAGGGAGTGGCTGAGGGTTAAGGATAGGGTTAGGTTAAGGGAGACGGTGAGGCTGAGGGTTAGTGTTATGGTTAGGGTGAGGGTTAGGTTTAGGGTTAGGGATAGGGTTAGGGTAAGGGTTAGGTTTAGGCTGAGGGTGAGGGTGAGGTTTAAGATTAGGTTCAGGGTTAGGTTTAGAGTGAGGGTGAGGTTTAGGTTTAGGATTAGTTTTAGGGTTAGTTTTAGGCTTATGGTGAGGGTGAGGGTGAGGGTTAGGGTTAGGGTGAGGGTTAGGGTTTTGGTGAGGATTAGGTTTAGGGTGAAATTTAGAGTGAGAGTGAGGTTTAGGGTGAGGATGAGGGAGAGGGTGAAGGTGTGGGTGAGGATTAGGGTTAGGGTTCTTGTGAGGGTTAGGGTGACGTTGAGGGTTAAGCTGAGCGTGAGAGTTAGGGATAGGGTTAGGGTGAGGGTTAGGGTTATGGTTAGGGTTAGGGTTAGGGTAAGGGTAAGGTTTTGAGTGAGGGTTAGTGTAAGGGTGAGTTTTAGGGTTAGTATGAGGGGAAGGGTGAGGGTTAGGGTTTAAGTTAGGTTAAAGGGTAAGGGTTAGGGTGAGGGTGAATGTGAGGTTTAGTGGTAGGTTTAGGGTTAGTGTGAGGGTGATGGTTAGGTTTAGGATTAGTGTTAGGGTTAGGGTTAGGCTTAGGTTGAGAATGAGGGTGAGTGTGAGGTTTATGGTTAGGGTGAGTGTTACGGTTAGGGTTAGGATGAGCCTCAGTTTTAGGGTGCTGGTGAGGGCTTAGGTGAGGGTAAGGTTTTGGGTGTGGGTGAGGGTTAGGTTTAGGGTGAGGGTTACGGTGACGGTGAGGGTTAGGGTGAGGGTGAGGGTTAGGTTTAGGTTAAGGGTTACTGTGAAGTTTCGGGTTAGGGTTAGGTTTAGGGTGATGGTTAGGGTGAGGGTTAGGTTTAGGGTTAGTTTTAGTGTTAAGGTTAGGATTAGTGTGAGGTTTAGGTTTAGCATTAGGGTTGGGATAAAGGTAAGGGTGAGGGTGAGGTTTAGGGTAAGGGTGAGGGTTAGGGTTAGCGTTAGGGTCAGGGTGAGGGTTAGGATTAGTGTTAGGGTGAGGTTGAGGATTAGGGTTAGGGTTAGGGTGAGGGTTAGTGTTAGGGTGAGGGTTAGGGTTAGGGTTAGGGTTATGGTGAGGGTGAGGGTGAATGTTAGGGTTGGGTTATGTTTAGAGTTAGGGTGAGGGTGAGGGTTAGGTTTTGGATTAGGTTTGGGGTTATGTTTAGGCTGGGGGTGAGGGTGAGGATGAGGATTAGGTTTAGGGTGAGGTTTAAGGTTATGTTTAGGGTTAGGATTAGGATTAGGGTGAGTGTTAGGGCTAGAGTTAGGGTTAAGATGAGACTAAGGTTGAAGGGTAGAGTTAGGCTTAGGGTGAGGCTTAGGATTAGTGTGAGGGTTAGGTTTAGGGTTAAGGTTAGGGCTATGGTGAGGGTAAGGTTTAGGGTGAGGTTTACAGTGAGGGTTAGGATGAGGGTTAGGGTGAGGGTGAGGGCCTGGGTTAGGGTTAGGGTTAGGGTGAGCGTTAGGGTGAGGGTTACGGTTAGGGTTAGGGTGAGGGTTAGTGTGAGGGTAAGGTTTAGGGTGAGGGTTAGGGTGAGCGTGAGGGTTCGGGTTAGGATGAGGGGAAGGGTGAGTTTTAGGGTTAAAGTTAGGTTGAGGGTAAAGGTTAGGGTGAGAGTGAGGGTGAGGGTAAAGGTTAGTGTTAGCGTTAGTTTTAGTTTGAGGATTAGGATGAGGGTTAGGATTAGGGTTAGGGTAAGGGTTAGGGGGAGGGTGATGGTTAGGGTTAGGTTTTTTGAGGGCTAGTGTTAGGGTTTGGGTGAGGTTGAGGATAATCTTTATGCTTAGTATTAGGTTGAGGGTTAGGGTTAGGGTTAGGTTTAGGGTTAGGGTGAGAGTTAGAGTTCGGTTTAAAGTTAGGTTGAGGTTTAGGGTGAGGGTGAGAGGGTTAGGGTGAGGGTTAGTGTGAGGGTTAGGGTGAGGGTGAGTGTTAGGGTTAGGGTAATGGATAGGATTAGCGTGAGGGTTAGGTTTGGGCTTAGGGTGAGGTCTAAGATGAGGGTGAGGTTTAGGGTTAGGGTTAGGAATAGGGTGAGTGTTAGGTTTAGGCTTACGGTTAGGGTGAGGTTTAGGCTGATGTGTAGGGTTATGATTAGGGTGAAGGATAGATTTAGTATGAGGGTTAGGGTTAGGGTTAGGGTTAATATTAGGGTGAGGGTAAGAGTTAGGGTGATGTTTAAGGTTAGGGTGAGGATTAGTGATAGCATTAGTGTTAGGTTGAGGGTTAGGGTGAGGGTTAGGGTTAGGGTTAGGGTGAAGGTGAGGTTGAGGGTTAGGGTGAAAATTGGGGTGAGGGTTAGGCCTAGTTTGAGGTTAAGGGTTAGTGTTAGGTTTAGGGTGAGGGTGAGGGTCAGGGTGAGGGTAAGGCTGAGGGTGAGGATGAGGGTTAGGGTTAGGGTTACTGTTAGGTTTAGGCTGAGGGTGACTGGGTGGTTTAGGGTTAGGGTTAGGTTTAGGGTGAGCTGAGGGTGAGGGTTAGGGTTAGGATTAGGGTTAAGTTTAGGGTTAGGCTGAGGGTGAGGTTGAGGGTGAGGGTGAGGGTTAGGGTTAGGATTAGGTTTAGGGTTAAGGTGAGGGTTAGCTTTAGGATTAGTGTTAGTGTTAGGGTTATGCTTAGGGTGAAGGTGAGGGGGAGGTTGAGGGTTAGGTTTAGGGTGAGGTTTAGGTTTAGAGTGAGGGATAGCATTAGGGTTAGGGTTAGAGTGAGTTTTAGGGTTAGGGTTAGGGTTAGGGTGAGGGTGAGGTTTAGGTTTAGGAGTAGTGATAGGGTTAGGCTTAGGCTTACGGGGAAGGTGAGGGTGAGGATTAGGGTTAAGGTGAGGTTTAGGTTGACAGTGAGCGTTAGGGTAAGTGTGAGGGTTATGGTTATGATTACGGTGAGGATGAGGGTTAGGATCAGGGTTAGGGTTAGTGTCAGGGTGAGGGTTAGGGTTAGGGTTAGTGTTAAGTGAGGGTTAGGACTAGGGTGAGGGTTAGGGTTAGGTTTAGGGTTAGTGTGAGTGTGAGGGTTAGGGTTAGGGTGAGTGTGAGGGTGTGGGTTGGGTTTAGGATTAGTGTTATGGTTATGGTTAGGCTGAGGGTGATGGTTAGGATTAGCATTAGCATTAGGGTGAGGGTGAGGTCTAGGTTCAGTGTTAGGGTTAGTGTTAGGGTTAGTGAGGTGATGAGGGTTAGGGTTAGGGTTAGGGTTAGGGGTCAGTGAGGGTTAGGGTTATGGTGAGGGTTAGGTTGAGAGTGAGGGTTAGGGTTATGGTGATGTTTAGTGTGAGGGTATGGTGAGGGTGATGGTTCGGCTTCGGGTGATGGTTAGGGTGTGGGTGAGGTTAAGGTTTAGGGTGAGGGTTAGGGTGAATGTGAGGGTTAGGGGAAGTGTGAGGATTAGGGTTAGGTTTAGGGAGAGAGTTAAGTTTAGGGTAAGGGTTAGGTTTAGGTTGAGGTTGAGTGTTAGGGTTAGGGTTAGTTGAAGCCTACAGTGAGGGTGATAGTAAGAGTGAGGGTTAGGGTTAGGATTTGGGTGAGGATTAGTGTTGGGTTAGGCTTAGAGTTAGGGTGTGGTTGAGGGCTAGGCTTAGGCTTAGGGATAGGGTTATGTTTAGGCTGGGGGTGAGGGTGAGGATGAGGGTTAGGTTTAGGGTGATGGTTAGGGTTAGGGCTAGGGTTAGGGGGAGTGTTATGGTTAGGGTTAGGTTTAGGTTGAGGCGTAGGTTTAGGGTTAGGGTGAGGGTGAGGATTAGTGTGAGGTTTAGGGTTAGGGTTAGGGTTAGGGTTAGGGTTAGCTTGAGAGTAAGGGTTAGGGTGAGGGTTAGGGTGAGGGTTAGGGTGAGGGTTGGGGTTAGCATTAGGGTTAGGGTGAGGGTGAGGGTTAGGTTTAGGGTGAGGGGTAGGGTGAGGGTTAGGGTTAGGGTTAGGCTGAGGGGTAGGGTTAGGCTTATGGTTAAGGTGAGGGTGAGGGTTTCATTTAGGTAAGGGTTAGGGTTAGGGTTAGGGTGAGGATTAGGGTGAGGATTCAATGAGGGTGAGGGATAGTTTGAGGTTTAGGGTTAGGGTTAGGGTTAGGGTGAGTGGTAGGGTTACGGTTAGGGTGAGGGTTGGGTTATTATGACAGTTAGGGTTATGGATATAGTTAGGGTTAGGGTGAGGGTAAGGTTTAGGCTTAGAGTTAGGGTAAGGGTTAAGGATAGGGTTAGCGTTAGGGTTAGGGTGAGGGTTAGGGTGAGGTTTATGTTTAGGTTTAGGGTAAGGTTAAGGGTGAGGGTAAGGGTTAGGGATAGGTTTAGGGTGAGGGTTAGAGTTAGGGTTCATTTTTGGGTAAGGGTTAGGGTAATGGTTAGGGTGAGGGATAGGGTGAGGGTGAAGGTTAGGATTAGGTTTAGGGTTAGGGTGAAGGTTAGGGTTAGGGTGAGGTTTAGGTTCAGGTTTAGGGTTAGGGTGAGGGTTAGGGTGAGGGTGAGTGTTAGGGTTAGTGTTAGGGTTAGGGTGAGGGTTAGGGTGAGGTTTATGTTGAGGGTGAGAGTTATGGTTAGGGTGAGGTTTAGGGTTATGGTGAGGGTTAGGGTTACAGTTAGGGTGAGGTCTAAGCTGAGGGTGAGGTTTAGGGTTAGGGATAGTGTGAAGATTAGGGTTAGGGTTAGGATTAGGTTGAGGGTTAGGCTGAGGGCTAGGGTTAGGGTTAGGATGAGGGATAGGTTTATTGTGAGGTTTAGGTTTAGGGTTAATGTTAGTAGGAGGGTAAGAGTTAGGGTGAGGGTTAGTGTTAGGGTGAGGGTTAGGGTTAGCATTAGGGTTCGGATGAGGGTTAGGGTGAGGGAAAGTGTTCGGGTTAGGGTTACGGTGAAGGTAAAGGTTAGTTTGAGGGTGAACGTTAGGTTTAGTGTGAGTGTGAGTCTGTGGGTTGGGGTTAGGATTATTGTTAGGGTTATGGTTAGGCTGAGGGTGAGGGTTAGGTTTAGGTATAGTGTGCGGTTAAGTTTTAGGGTTAGAGTTACTGTGAGGGTAAGGGTTAGGGTGAGGTTTAGAGTTAGGGTTAGGGTGAGGGTGAGGATGAGGGTTAGGGTTGGGTTCAGCTTAGAGTTAGGGTGAGGTGAGGGTGAAGGTTAGCTTTTGGGATAGTGTTAGGGTTAGGGTTAGGCTTAGGGTGAGGATGAGGGTAAATTTGAGGTTTCCGGTTAGGGTGACAGTAAGGTTTAGTGAAGTGTGAAGTTTAGGGTTAGGGTAAAGTTTAGGGTGAGGATTAGGTTCAGGGTTATGGATAGTGTTAGGATTAGTGTGATGATGAGGGTTAGGCTTAGGGTTAGGGGTAAGTGAGGGTTAGTGTTAGGGTGAGGGTTAGGGTTAAGGTTAGGGTGAGGGTTAGGGTTATGGTGATGTTTAGGTTGAGGGTAAGGTTTAGGGTTCGGGTTCGGTTCGGTTTAGTGTTTGGGTGAGGGTAAGGTTTAGGATTAGGGTTAGGGTGACTGTGAGGGTTAGGGTAAGTTTGAGGATTAGGGTTAGGGTTAGGGAGAGAGTTATGTTTAGGGTAAGGGTTAGGTTTAGGGTGAGGTTGAGGGTTAGGGTTAGGGTTAGTTGAGGCTTATGGTTAGGGTGAGGGTTACGGTTAGGCGTTAGGGTTTGGGTGAGAATGAAGGTGAGGTTAGGGTTAGGGTTAGGATTAGGGTGAGGGTGAGGGTTAGATTTAGAGTTAGTGATAGGGTTAGGGTTAGGATTATTGTGAGGGCGAGGGCGAGGGTGAAATTTAAGGTAAGGGTGAGGTTTAGGGTTAGGGTTAGGGTGATTGTTAAGGTGAGGGTTAGGGTTAGGTTTATGGTTAGGGTTGGGGGAGGATTAGGGTTCATATTAGGGTTAGTGTTTGGGTGAGATTTAGGGTGAGGGTGAGGGTTAGGGTTAGGGTGAGGGTTAGGGAGAGGGTTAGGTTTAGGGCGTCGGTGAGGATTAGGGTTGGGTTAGGTTTAGCGTTAGGGTGAGGATGAGGGTTAGGCTTAGGCTGAGGGTTATGGTTAGGTTTAGGCTGGGGGTGAGAGTGAGGATGAGGGTTAGGGTTAGGCTGAGGGTTAGGGTTAGGGTTAAGTTTAGGGTGAGTGTTATTGTTAGGGTTAGGTTTAGGATGAGGGTTTTGGTGAGGGGTAGGTTTAGGGTTAGGGTGGGCGTTAGGGTTAAGGTTAGGTTGAGGATGAGGGTGAGGGTTAGTTTTAGGATTAGTGTTAGGTTTCTCGTTAGGCTTAGGGTGAGCCTGAAGTTGAGGTTGACGGTTAGGGTTAGGGTGAGCATTAGGTTTAGGGTGAGGGATAGGTTTAGGTTTAGGGTTAGGGTGAGGGTGAGGATTAGGGTGAGGGTGAGGGTTAGGTTTAGGATTATTGTTATTTTTAGAGTTAGGCTTAGGGTGAGGGTGAGGGTTAGGTTTAGGTGAGGGTTAGGTTGACAGTGAGGGTTAGGGTAAGTGTGAGGTTTAGGGTTAGGTGTAGTGTGAAGGTGAGTGTTAGGATCAGGGTTAGGTTTAGGGTTAGTATGAGGTTGAGGGTTAAGGTTAAGCTGATGTTTAGGGATGGGTTAGGGTTAGGGAGGAGGTGAGGGTGAGGCTTAGGCTTAGGGTTAGGGTTAGAGTTAGTTTGAGGTTGAGTGTTAGGGTTAGGATTAGTGTTAGGGTTAGGGTTAGTCTGAGGGTGAGGCTAAGGGTGATGGTTAGGGTTACGTTTGTGGAGAGTGTTAGGGTTAGGTAAGGATGAGGGTTAGGCTGAAGGGTAGGGTTAGGGTTAGGGTGAGGGTTAGGGTTAAGGTTCGTTTTAGGGTGAGGGTAAGGGTTAGGGTGAGGGTGAGGGTTAGGGTTAGAGTTAGGGTTAGTGTGAGGGTGATGATGAGGGTTAGGTGTAAAGTTAGGGTGAGTTTGAGTGTGAGGGTTAGAGTTAGTGTGAGGGTTAATGTTAGGGTGAGGGCTAGGGTTAAGATTAGGGTGAGGGTGAGAGTGAGGTTTAGTTTGGGTTAGGGTTAGAGTTAGGGAGGGTGAATGTTAGGATTAGGATTAGGGTTAGGGTTACGTTTAGGCTGGGTGTGAGGGTGAGGATGATGGTTAGGTTTAGGGTGAGGGTTACGGTTAGGGGTTAGGGTTAGGGTTAGGGTTAGGGTGACGGTTAGGATCACAGTGAGGGTTAGGGTAAGTGTGAGGGTTATGGTTAGGATAGGGTGAGGGTCAGTGTTAAGTTCAGGGTTAGGTTTAGGGTTAGTGGGAGGGTGAGGGTTAGGATTAGGTTTAGGTGAGGGTTAGGGTTAGGGTTAGGGTGCGGGTGAGGGTTAGTTTTAGGGTGATGTTTAGGGTGAGGGTGAGGTTTAGGGTTAGAGTGAGGGTTCAGTTGAGGGTGAGCGTTAGTGTGTTCTTGAGGGTTTGGGTTAGGGTGAGGGTTAGGGTGACAGTGAGGTTTAGGGTGAAGGTGAGGGTTAAGATTAGCGTTAGGATGAGGTTTAAGTTTAGGGTTAGGGATATGGTGACAGTAAGGGTGAGGGCTAGGGTTAGGGTTAGGTGAGGCTTAAAGCTATGGTGAGGGTTAGAGTTAGGGATAGGGTTAGCGTGAGGGTCAGTTTAAGTGTTAGGGTTAGGATTAGGGTGAGATTTAGGGTGAGTGATAGTGTTAGGGTTAGCGTGAGGGTTATTGTTAGGTTTGTGTTTATGGTGAGGATGAGTGTTAGGGTGAGGGCGAGGGTTCGGGTGAGGGTGAGGTTTAGGGTGTGGGTGAGGTTTAGGGTTAGGCTGAGGGTTAGGGTGACCGAAAGGGTTAGGGTTAGGGTTAGGATAAGAGTTAGGGTAAGGTTTAGTGTTAGGGAAAGAGTAGGGTGAGGGTTAGGGTGAGGGTTAGGTTTAGGTTTAGGGTTAGGGTTAGGGTTAGGGTTAGTGTAAGGATTTGGGTTAGGGTTAGGGTTAGGGTGAGGGTAAGCATTAGGGTGAGGGTTAGGGTGAGGGGTAGGTTTAGCATTAGGGTTAGTGTTAGTGCTAAGGTTAAGGTGAGGCTGCGGCATTGGTTTAGGGTGACGAAGAGGGTTAGGGTTAGGTTTAGGATTAGCGTTAGGGTAAGGTTTAGGGTTAGGGTAAGGGTAGGGTGAGGGTTAGGGTGAGGTTTAGGTTTTGGTTTAGGTTTAAGGTTAGGGTGAGTTTTAGGGATTTGTTAGGGTTAGGGAGAGGGTATGGGTGAGGGTTAGGATTAGGGTTAAGTTTAGAATTAGGGTGTGGTTGAGAGTTAGGGTTATTATTAGGGTTAGAGTTAGGGTTAGTGTGAGGTTGAGGTTAAGGGTGAGGGTTACGGTTAGGGTTGTGGAGAGGGTTAGGGTTAGGATAAAGATGAGGTTTAGGCTGAGGGGTAGGGTTAGGATTAGGTTGAGGGTTAGGGTGTGGGTATGTGTTAGGCTTAGGTTAACGGTGAGGGTTAGGGTGAGGGTGAGGGTTAGGGTTAGGGTTAGCGTTAGAGTGAGGCGTATGTTTAGGGTTAGGTTTAGAGTGAGGGTTACGGTGAGGGTTAGGGTTAGGATTAAGGGTAGATTTAGGGTTAAGGTGAGGGTTAGGGTTAGGGTTATTGTTAGGGTTATAGTTAGGGTGACGGTGAGGGTGAGGTTGAGGGGTAGGTTTAGTGTTAGGTTTAGGTTTTGGGTTAGGGTTAATCTGAGGGTGAGGGTGAGGGTGAGGTTTAAGTTTATTGTGAAGTTTAGAATGAGGTTGAGGGTCAGGGTGAATGTGAGGGTTAGGGTGAGTGTGAGGGTTCAGGTGAGGGTGAGGGTTAGGTTTTGGGTGAGGATTAGGGTTAGGGTGAGGGTTAGGGTGAGAGTAAAGGGTAGTGTGAGCGTTATGGTGAGGGTGAGGGATAGGGTTAGCATTAGCGTGAGGCTTAGGGTTAGGGTGAGTGTTAGGGTGAGGGTTAGGTTTAGGGTTAGATTTAGGTTGATTATAAGGGTTAGGGTGAGTTTTAGGGTGAGGATTAGTGTTAGTCTTAGGGTTAGGTTGAGTGTTAGGGTGAGTGTTAGTATTAGTGTTAGGGTTAGGGTGAGGGTGATGGTTAGGATCAGGGTTAGTGTTAGAGTTTTGGTTAGGGAGAGGTTTAGGGATAGTGGTCGTTTAGGGTGAGGGTGAGGTTGAGTGTTAGGCTTAGAGTTAGGGTGAGGGTGAGGGTGTGGGTTAGGGTTAGGATTAGGTTTAGGGTTAGGCTGAGGGTCAGTGTAAGGTTGAGGTTGAGGGTGAGAGTTAGGGTTAGGTTAAGGTAAGTGTTAGGGTTTGTGCTAGGGTGAGGGTTAGGGTTCAGGTTAGGATTAGAATGAGGGTTAGGCTGAGGGGTAGGGTGAGGGATAGCATTAGGGTGAGGGTTAGGGTTATGGTCAGGGATAGGGTGAGAGTAAGGTTAAGGTGAGTGTGAGGTTTGAGCTGAGGGTGAGGGATAGGGTGTGGGTGAGGATTAGGGTAAGGATGAGATTATGGGTTAGGGTGAGGGTTAGGGTGAGGGTGAGGTTTAGGGTTAGGGTTAGGCTTAGTGTGAGGGTGAGGGTTAGGGTTAGGTTTAGGGTTAGGGCGAAGTATAGGATGAGGGTGAGATTTAGGGTTAGGGGTATGGTGAGGGTTATGTTGAGGGTCAAGTTTAGGGTTAGGATTAGGCTTAGTGTGAGATTGAGGGTTAGAGTGAGGTTTAGGGTTAGGATGAAGTATAGGATGGGGGTGAGATTTAGGGTTAGGGGTAGGGTGAGGGTTAGGGTGAGGTTTAGGGTTAGGATTAGTGTGAGGTTGAGGGATAGGTTGAGGGTTAAGGTGAGGGTGAGGTTGAGGGTTAGGATTAGGGTAAGGATTAGCCTTAGTGTGAGGGTGAGGGTTAGGATTAGGTTTAGGGTTAGGGTGAAGTATAGGATGAGGGTGAGATTTAGGCTGAGGGGTAGGGTCAAGTTTAGGGTGAAGGTGAGGTTTAGGGTTCGGATTTGGCTGAGGGTGTTGGTATGGTTGAGAGTGAGGGTTATGGTTAGGGTGAGGGTTAGGGTTAGGTTTAGGGTTAGGGTGAGGTTTAGGGTTAGGGTTTGGGTTAGTATGAGGGTTAGGCTGAGGAGTAGGGTTAGGGCTAGGGTGCAGATTAGTGTTAGTGAGAGTTTTAGGGGTAGGGATAGGGTTAGGTTGATGTTAAGGGTTAGGGTGAGGGTTAGCGTTATTGTGAGGGTTAGGTTGAGGTTTAGGGTGAGGGTTAGGTTTAGGGTGAGGATAAAAGTTAGGGTGAGGTTTAGGGTGAGGGTGAGGGTTAGGGTTAGGATTAGGGTTAGGGTGAGGTTGAGGGTTAGGTTTAGTTCTATGGTTAGGGTGGGGGCTAGGTTTAGGGTGACAGTTATTTTAGGGTTGGATGAGTGTTATTTTGAGGGTGAGGGTTAGGGTTAGGGTGAGCGTTATGGTGAGGGTTATGGTGAGGTTTAGGGTTAGGGTTAGGGTGAGTGTTAGTGTTAGTGTGAAGGTTAGGGTTAGGGTTAGGGTTAGGTTGAGGGTAAGGGTTAGGGTGAGGGTAAGGTCTTGTGTGAGGGTTAGGGGTAAGGCTAGGGTTAGTGTGAGGAAAACGGTTAGGGTGAGTGTTAGTGTGAGGGTTACGTTTTAATTTAGGATTAGTTTTAGGATTAGCGTTAGGGTTAGGGTGCCAGTTATGGTGAGGGTTTGGCTTAGGGTTAAGTTTAGGCTGAGGGTTAGGGTTAGTGTTAGGGTGAGGGTTAGGGATAGGGTTAGGATTATTGTTAGGATGAGGGTTATGGTTAGGGTGAGGGTGAGGGTGAGGGTGAGGGTTAGGGTTAAGGTTAGTTTTGGGGTGAGGGTTAGGGTTAGGGTGAGGGTTAGGGGTATGGTTAGGTTTAGGTTGAGAGCAAGGGTGAGAGTGTTAGGGTTAGGGTTAGGGTTAGGCTTTGGTTTAGGGTGAGGGTCAGTGTGAGGGTTAGGTTTAGGGTAAGGTTTAGGGTTAGGCTTAGGGATAGGGATTGTGTGAGTGTTAGGGTTAGGGTTAGGGTTAGGGATAATATGAGGGTTAGTGTTAGGGATAGGGTTAGGGTTAAGATTAGGGTGAGGGTTAGGGTTAGTGTAACGGTTAGGGTTATTTTTAGGGTTTGGGTTAGGATGAGGGTGGTGGTGTGAGAGTTACGATTATGGTTAGGATTAGGGTTAGAGTGAGGGTGAGGATGAGGGTCATGGTTACGATTAGGGTTAGGCTGAGGGTGAGGTTGAGGGTGAAGGTGAGTGTTATGGTTAGTGTTAGGGTGAAGGTTAGGGTTAGGGTTAGGGATAGGGTTATTATTAGTGTTAGAGTTAGGGTGAGGGTGAGGGTGAGTGGTAGGTTTAGGGTTAGGTTTAGGTTTAGGGTTATAGTTTGGCTGAGAGTGAGGTTGAGTGTGAGGGTGAGGGTTAGGTTTTGTGTGATGTTTAGGGTGAGGTTGAGGGTCACGGTGAGTGTGAGGTTGAGGTTTAGGTTGTGGGTGAGGATTAGGTTTAGGGTGAAGGTTAGGGTGAGAGTAAGGGTTAGGGTGAGGTTTAGTGTGAGAGTTAGGTTTAGGGTTAGCATTAGCGTGAGGGTTAGGGTTAGAGTGAGGGTTAGCGTTAGGGTTAGTCTTAGAGTTAGGATTAGGGTGAGGGTTAGGGTTAGGTTTAGGGTTAGATTTAGGGTGAGGTTCAGGGTGAGGGCGAGGGTTAGGATTAGTGTTATGGTTAGGTTTAGGCTGATTGTGAGGGTGAGGTTGAGGGTTAGGATTAGCTTTTGGTTTAGGGTTAGGCTTAGGATGAGGGTGAGAGTGAGGGTTAGGTTTAGGTTTAGGATTAGGGTAAGGATTAGCTTTAGGGTTAGGGAGAGTGTTAGGGTGAGGGTTAGGGTTTGTGTTAGGGTTAGGCTGAGGTTGAGACTTACGATTGCGTATGGGTTTAGGGTTCGGGTTCGGGTTCGGGTTAGGGTGAGGGTGAGGGTGAGTTTTAGGCTGAGGGTGAGGTTTACAGTTAGTGTTACCGTAAGGGTTAGAGTTAGCGTGTGGGTTAGGGTTAGGGTGACGGTGAGGGTTAGAGCTAGGGTTAGGGTTACAGTGAGGTTTAGACTGAGGGTGACAATGAGGGTGAGGGTTAGGTTTAAGATTAGGGTTAGGTTTAGGATTAGGCTCTGTGTGATGGTGAGGGAGCGGGAGAGGGTGAGGGTTAGGTTTAGTGTAAGGTTGACGGTTAGGGTTAGGGTTAGGGTCAGGGTTAGGTTTAGGGTGATGTTTAGGGTGAGGGTGAGGATTAGGGCGTGGGTGATGTTTAGGGTTCAGGTAAGGGTTAGAGTGACGGTGAAGGTTAGGTTTAGTGTTAGTGTTAACTTTAGGGTGAGGGTTAGGTTTAGGATTAGAGTTAGGGTGAGTGTTATAGTGAGGGTTAGGTTTAGGGTTAGGTTTAAATTAAGGGTAAGGGTTGGGGTGAGGTTTAGGGTGAGGGTTAGTGTTACTGTTAGGGTTAGGATGAGGTTTTGGGTGAGTTTTAGGGTTAGTGTTAGGGTTTGGATGAGGTGAGGGTTAGCTTTAGGGTTAGGGTGAGGGTTAGGGTTAGCATGAGGTTTAGGGATAGGGTTGCTTTAGGGTGAGTGTGAGGTTGAGAGTTAGGACTAGGGTTAGGGTTATTGTTAGCGTGACGGTGAGAGTGTAGGTTAAGGTTAGGATTAGGGATAGGGTTAGGCTGATGCTGAGGGTGAAAGTAAGGGTGAGGTTGAGGGTGAGAGTTAGGGTTAGGGTGAGTGTTAGGCTTAGGTTTAGTTTTAGGATGAGGGTTGGGGTTAGGATTAGGATGAGGGTTAGGCTGAGGGGTAGGGTGAGTGTTAGCTTTAGGGTGAGGGTAAGGGTTAGGGTCAGGGATAGGGTGAGGGTAAGGTTTAGGGTGAGGGTTAGGGTTAGGGTGAGGGTTAGATTGAGGGTTAAGGTGAGGGTTAGGTTTAGGGTGAGATTAAGGGTTAAGGTGAGTGTTAGGGTGAGGGTGATGTTTAGGGTTAGGATTAGGCTTAGTGTGAGGGTGAGGGTTAGGGTTAAATTTAGGGTGAAGTATAGGATGAGGGTGAGATTTACTCTTAGGGGTAAGGTGAGGTTTAGGGTGAGGGTGAAATTTAGGGATAGTGTTAGGATTAGGGTTAGGGTTAGAGTTAGGGTGAGGGTGAGGTTGAGGGTTAGAGTTAGGATTAGGGTTCGGGTTAGGATGGGGTGTGGGTAAGGGTGAGGATGAGGGTAATGGTTAGGGTGAGGGTTAGGTTTAGGGTTAGAGTGAGAGCAAGGGTGAGTGTTAGGGTTAGTGTTAGGTTTAGGCTTAGGTTGAGGTTGAGGGTTAGCATGAGGGTTAGGGTTAGTGTTTGTTTTGGTGTGAGGGTTAGGGTTATGGTGAGGGTTAGGGATATGGTTAGGGTTAGGGTGAGAGCGAGGGTTAGGGTTAGTGTTAGGATGAGGTTGAGGCTTAGGAGTAGGGTTAGGGTTAAGGTGAGGGTTAGGGTTAATGTGAGGTTTAGGGTTAGGCATAGGGTTAGAGTAAAGCTTAGGGTGAGTGTTAGAGTTAGGGTAACGGTTAGGGTTAGGTTTAGGGTTATTGTTAGGGTTAGGGTTAGGATGAGGGTGATGATGAGGGTGAGAGTTATGTTTTTGGTTAGGTTTAGGGTTAGAGTGAGGCTGAGGGTGAGGGTTATGGTTAGGATTAGGGTTAGGGTTAGGGTTAGGCTGAGGGTGAGGGTGAGGGTGAAGATGAGGGTTATGAATAGGGTTAGGGTGAGGGTTAGGGTTAGGGTGAGGGTTAGGGTTATTTTTAGGGTTAGAGTTAGGGTGAGATTGAGGGTGAGGGTGAGGAGTAGGTATAGGATTAGGTTTAGGTTTAGGGTTAGGCTGAGAGTGAGTTTGCGGGTGAGGGTAAGGGTTAGGTTTTGTGTGATGTTTAGGGTGAGGTTGAGGGTCAGGGTGAGTGTGAGGTTGAGGGTTAAGTTCTGGGTGAGTATTAGGTATAGCGTGAAGGTTAGGGTGAGAGGAAGGGTTAGGGTGAGGTTGAGGGTGAGGGTGAGCGTTAGGGTTAGCATAATCGTGAGGTTTAGGGTTAGGGTGACGTTTAGGATTAGGTTTAGTGTTAGAGTTAGGATTAGGGTGAGGGTGAGGGTTAGGGTTAGGATTAGGGTTAGGGTGAAGGCTAGGGTGAGGGTGAGATTTAGGGTTATGTGTAGGGTGAGGATTATGGTGAGGGTTAGGGTTAGGTTTAGGGTTTAGTTTAGGGATAGGGTTAGTTTTAGGGTGAGGTTGAGGTTGAGGGTTAGGATTAGGTTTAGGTTTAGTTTTAGGATGAGGGTGAAGGTTCGGGTTTGGGTTAGGGTTATGGTTAGCCTGAGGGTGAGTTTAAGTGTGAGGGTGAGGGTTAGGTTTAGGTTGAGGATGAGGGTGAAGGTTCGGGTTTGGGTTAGGGTTATGGTTAGCCTGAGGGTGAGTTTAAGTGTGAGGGTGAGGGTTAGGTTTAGGTTGAGGGTTAGGGTTAGGGTTAGGATAAGGGTGAGGGTTAGTGTTAGGTTTAGGGTTAGTATGAGGGTTAGCCTGAGGGTTAGTGTTAGGGTTAGGGTGAGGATTAATTTTAGTGTGAGAGTTAGGATTAGGGTTAGGGTTAGGTTGAGGTTAAGGGTTAGGGTTAGGGTGAGGGTTAGGTTTAGGGTGAGTTTTAGGGTTAGGATTAGGGTTAGAGTTAGGGTTAGGGTTAGGGTGAGGGTGAGGGTTAGGTTTAGGGTGTAGTTTAGGGTTATGGTGAGGGTTAGGGTGAGTTTTAGGGTGAGGGTGAGGCTTTGGGTTAGTGTGAGGGTAAGGGTTAGTGTTAGGTTTAGGGTGAGGGTAAGAATTATTGTTAGTGTGTGTGTGAAGTTTAGGATTAGGGATAGGGTTAGGGTGAGCACTAGGGTTAGTTTGAGGGTGAGGGTTAGGTTTAGGTTTAGGGTAAGGGTGAGGGTGATGGTTAGGGTTAGGGTGAGGATTATTGTTAGAGTGAGGTTTAGGGTGAGGGTGAGCGTTAGGGTTAGCGTTAGGGTTAGGCTGAGGGTGATGCTGATGGTGAGGGTTAGAGTTAGGCTTAGGGTGAGGGTTAGGTTTGGTGTGTGTGTTATGGTGAGGGTGATGATAATGGTTATGGTGAGAGGTAAGTTGAGGGTGAGGGTTAGGGTTATGGTTATGGTGAGTGTGACGGTTAGTGTTTGGGTTATGGTTTGGGTGAGGGCTAGGTTGAGGGTGAGGGTGAGGGTGAGGGTGAGGGTTTTGATTAGGTAATGTTTAGGTTTAGGGTTAGGGTTAGGTTGAGGGTTATTGTTAGGGTGAGGGGTAGGTTGAGGGTTAGGGTTAGTGTGAGTTGTAGGGTTAGGCTTACGATTAGGCTTAGGGTGAAGGTAGTGGTGAGGGTTAGGTTTAGGGTTAGGCTGAAGGTTAGGGTTAGTGTCAGGGTTAGGGTGAAGGTGAGTGTTAGGGTTATTTTTAGGGTTTGGGTGAGTGTGAGGGTGAGGGTGAGGGTTAGGAAGAGGGTGAAGTTTAAGGTTAGGGTGAAGATTAGGGTTAATATTAGCTATAGGGTGAGGGCTAAGGTGAGGTTGAGGGTTAGGGTTAGGGTTAGGGTGAGAGTTAGGGTTAGGGTGATCGCGAGGTTTAGGGTGAGGGTAGGGTTAGATTTAGTGTGAGGGTTAGGTTTAGTGTGAGGGTTAGACTTACGGTTAGGGTTAGGGTTAGGGTTATTTGTATGGTTAGGTTTAGGCTTAGTGTGAGGGTGAGTTTTAAGGTGAATTTTAGGTTTAGTGTTAGGGTAGGTTTAGGGTGAGGGTGAGGCTGATGGTGAGGGTTAGCTTTATGTTTAGGGTTAGGGATTGGGTTAGGCTGATGTTGAGGGTGAGGGTTAGGTTTAGGGTGAGGGTAAGGGTTAGGGTGAGGTTGAGGTTTAGGGTAAGGATGAGGGTTAGGGTGAGTGGTAGGGTTATTGTTAGGGTAGGTGTTAGCGTTAGGTTGAGGATGAGGGTTAGGTTTAGTGTTAGGGTGAGGTTAAGGTTTAGGGTGAGGGTTAGGGTGAGGGTGAGGTTTAGGGTGAGGGTTAGGTTGACGGTGAAGATTATGGCTGTGGTTAGTGTTAGGGGGACTGTTAGGGTTAGGGTTAGGGTGAGGGATAGAGTTAGATTTAGGGTAAGGGTTTGGGTTAGTGTGAGGGTTAAGATTAGGGTTAGGGTGAGGGTAAGGTTTACGGTGAGGGTTAGGTTGAGGGTTAGGGATAGGTTTAGGTTTAGGGAGAGGGTGAGGTTGATGATTACGGTTTGGTTTAGGTTAGGGTTAGGGTGAGCGTGAGGCTTAGTGTTAGGATTAGGGTTTTGGTTAGGGTTAGGCTGAGGGTGGGGTGAAGGTTAAGGTGAGTTTGAGTGTTAGGGTTAGGATTAGGGTGAGGGCTAGGTTGAGGGTTAGGTTTATGTTTAGGTTTATTTTGAGTGTTAGGTTGAGGGTTAGGGTTAGGGTGTGGGTAAGGATTAGGGTGACAGTTATGGTGAGGATAAGTTTTAGGGTTAGGGTTAGGGTTAGGGTGAGGTAAAGGGTGAGAGTTAGGGTTAGGGTTAGGGTTAGGGTCAGGGTAAGCGTTAGAGTTAGGATTAGGGTGAGGGTGAGTGTGAGGTTGAGTGTTAGGTTTAGGGTTAGGGTTAGGGGAGCGTGAGGGTTAGGGTTAGGTTTAGGGTCAGTGTTTGGGTTA
This sequence comes from Dipodomys merriami, assembly GCF_024711535.1. NCBI lineage: Eukaryota > Metazoa > Chordata > Mammalia > Rodentia > Heteromyidae > Dipodomys > Dipodomys merriami. Next base: position 12,085,543 of record NW_027203715.1, on the reverse strand, counting down.
GGGTGAGGGTTAGGGTTAGGTTTAGGGTTAGGGTGAGTGTCTGGGTGAGTGTTCAGTTTGGGGTTAAGGTTAGTGTGAGGGGTAGGGTTAATATTAGGGAGAGGGTAAGGGTTAGGGTGAGCGTTAGGGTGAGGTTGAGTGTGAGGGTGAGGGTTAGCATTAGGGTTAAGTTTAGGGTTAGGGTGAATATAAGGGTTAGGGTGAGGGTTAGGGGGCACGTGAGGGTAAGGGTTAACGTTAGGGTTATGGTGAGGATTAGGGTTAGGGATAGGGTTAGGAGTAGGGTTAGAGTGAGGCTGAGAGTGAGGGTTAGGGTTAAGGTGAGGATTAGGGTGAGGGTGAGTGTTAGGGTGAGGGTTAAGCTTAGGGTTAGGGTTAGGGTTAGTGTTAGTTTTAGAGTTATCGTGACAGTGAGGGTAAGGGTTAGTGTGGGGGTTGAGGTTAGGTTTAGGGTGAGGGTGAGGGTGAGGCTTAAGGTTACGATTAGTGTTTGGATCAGTGTTAGGCTGAGAGTGAAGCTGAGGGTTAGGGTTAGCGTGAGGTTTAGCGTTAGGTTTAGGGTGAGGGTTAGGTTAAGGGTTAGGGTTAGGTTGAGAGTTAGGCTGAGGCTGAGGGTGAGGGTGAGTGTGAAGGTTAGGATTATGGTTAGGGTGTGGGTTAGGATTAGTGTGAAGGTAGGGTGAGGGTAAGGATTAGGTTACGGTTTAGAGTGAGTATGATGGTTAGGTTTAGGTTTAGGGTTAGGTTGTTGTTTAGGGTGAAGGTAAGGTTTCTGTTTAGTGTGAGGTTTAGGGTTTGGGTAGGGTTAGGATTTGGGTGAGGGTAAGAGTTAGGGTGAAGGTTAGTGTGAGAGTTAGGGATAGCCTTAGCGTGAGAGTTAAGTTAAGGGTTAGGGTGAGGGTTAGGGTTAGGTTTACGGTGAGGGAAAGTTTTAGGGTGAGGGATAGGCTTAGGGTGAGGGTTACGGTTAGGGTTAGGGTTAGGTTTATGATTTGGGTGAGGGTGATTCTGAGGGTTAGTGTTAGGGTGAGGCTTAGGGTTAGGGTGAGGATTAGCATTAGGGTTAGGTTTAGGGTGAGGGTGAGGGTGAGTGTTAGGCTTAGGGTTAGGGTTAGACTTAGGGGGAGGGGAGGGGGAGGGTTTCCCTTAGGTAATGGTTAGGGTTAGGGTTAGGGTTAGGCTGATGTTTAACGTGAGGTTGCGGGTTAAGGTGAGGGTCAGGTTTCGTGTGAGGGTGAGGGTTATGGTGTAGGTAAGGATTAGGGTTTGAGTGAGGGTTAGGGTGACAGTGAGTGTTAGGGTGAGGTGATGGTTAGAGTTAGGGTTAGGGTTAGGGTGAAGTTGAGGGTTAGGATGAGGGTTAGGTTTAGGATGAGGGTTACGGTTAGGGTTAGGGTGAGGGTGAGGGTTAGGGTAAGAGTTATGGTCAGGGTTAGTGTTAGGTTGAGCGTTTGGGTGAAGTTAAGGGTTACGGTGAGTGTTAGGGTGAGGGTGAGGGTTAGGGTTAGTTTGAGGGTAAGGATTAGGGTGAGGGTTATGGTGAGCGTGAGTTTAGGGTTAGGGTGAGGGTGAGGTTTAAGGTTAGGGTTAGGGTTAGGGTGAGGGCTAGGATTAGATTGAGGGAATATGTTAGGGTTAGGGATACTGGTTGAGGATGAGGGTTATGGTTAGGGTTAGGGTGAGGTTTAGGATGACGGTGAGAGTTAGGGTGAGTGTGAGTGTGAGGGTGAGGGTTACGTTTAGGGTTAGGGTGAAGCTTAGGGTGAGGAGTAGGGTGAGGGTTAAGGTGAGCATTAGGGTTAGGTTGAGGTTTTGGGTGAGGGTAAGGGTGAGGTTAAGTGTTAGGGTGAGTGTTAGGGTGAGGGTGAGGGTTAGGGTTAGATTGAGGGTAAGGGTTAGGGTGAGGGTTAGGGTGAGGGTGAGCATTAGGTTTAGGGTGAGTGAGAGGGTTAGGGTTAGGGTTAGGGTGAAGGTTACGGTTAGTCAGAGGTTTAGGGTGAAGGTGAGGGTTAGGGTAAGAGTTAGGGTGAGTGTGAGGGTGATTGTTAGGGTGAGATTGAGGGCTAGTGTTAGGGTTAGGTTTAGGGTGTGGTTTATCATTAGGATTAGGGTTAGGGTGAGAGTGAGGGTTAGGTTGAGGGGTAGGGTTAGAGTGAGAATTATTGTGAGGGTGAGGTTTAGGTTTAGGGTGAGGGTAAGGGTTAGGATGAGGGTTAGGGCTAGGTAGAGTGTTAGGGTTAGCATTAGGGTTATGTTGAGGGTGAAGGTTAGGGTGAGGGTTAGGGTTAGGGTTAGGTAAAGGGTGAGGAATAGGGTTAGTGTGAGGATGAGGGTGAGGGTTAGGGTTAGGGTCATGGTTAGATTTAGGGTGAGGATGAGTGTGAGGGTTAGAATAAGATTTAGGGTTAGAGTTAGGGTGAGGGTGATCGTGTGGGTTAGGCTTTTGGTTAGAATTAGGGTGAGGGTGAGCGTGAGGGTTAGGGTTACGATTAGGATTAAGGTTAGGGTTAGGGTGAGGGTGAGGTTGAGGATTAGCGTTAGGGTTAGGTTTAGGGTTAGTGTGAGGATCAGGTTTAGGTTGATTGTTAAGATGAGGGTGAGGTTGAGGGTGAGGATTAGGGTGAGTTTTAGGGTTAAGGTTAGGGTGAGGGTTAGGGTGAGGTTTAGGGTTAGGGTGAGTGTTAGGGTTAGGGTGAGGGTTAGGGTTAGGGTGAGGGTGAGGTTTAGGTTGAGGGTTAGGGTTAGGGTTAAGGTTGGGGTTAGGGTTAGGGTGATCGTTAGGGTGAGGATTAGGTTTAGGTTTGGTGTAGGGTGTGGGTGAGGGTGATGGTTAGTGTTAGGGTTAGGGTGACGGTTAAGTTTAGGGTGAGGGGTAGGGTGAGGTTGAGGGTTAGGGTGTGGGTGAGGGTGAAGGTTTCGGGTAGGTAAGGGTTAGGGATTGGGTTAGGGTGAGTATTGGGTTGAGGATGAGGGTTAGTTTGAGGGTTAGGGTTAGGGTGATAGTTAGGGTTGGGGTAAGGTTGAGGGTTAGTGTTAGGGTGATGTTTAGAGTGAGGTTTCACGTGAGGGTGATGGTGAAGGTGAGGGTGAGTTTTAATGTTAGGATTAGGGTTAGTGTGAGGGTTAGGGTTAGGGTTAGAGTTAGGGTTGTTGTGAGGTAAAGGTTAAGGTGAGGTTTAGGGTGAGGGTTAGGGTGAGGGTTTTGGTTAGGGTGAGGTTTAGGGTTAGGATGATGTTTAGGGTGACTATGAGGGTTAGGGTGAGGGCAAGGTTGTGGGTGAGGGTTAGGGTGAGGGTGAGGGTTCGTGTGATGATGAGGGTTGGGGTTCGGGTTCGGTTTTGGGTGTGTGTTTGGATTAGGTTTATTGTGAGGGTTAGGTTGATGGTGAGGGTTAGGGTGAGGGTGAGTGTTAGGTTGAGGGTTAGGGATAGGGATTGGGTGATCTTTAGGGTAAGGGTAAGGGATAGGGTGAGGGTTAGGGTGAGGATGAGTGTTAGGGTTAGGGTGAGGGTAATGATTAGGGTGAGGGTTAGGGTGAGGGTGTGGTTTAGAGTTATCATTAGGGTTAGGTTGAGGGTGAGAGTTACTGTGAGAATTAGGGTTAGCGTTAGGGATAAGGTGAGGATTAGGTTTAGTGTGAGCGTTAGGGTTAGGGTTAGGGTTAGGGTTAGAGTTAGGGTGAGTGTGAGGGTGAGGGTTAGTGTTAGGATTAGGGTTAAGGTTAGGGTTAGGGTGAGAGTGAGGGTGAATGCTAAGGTTAGGTTCAGAATTAGGGTTACGGTTAGTGTGAGGATAAGGGTTAGGGTGAGGTTTAGGGTGAGGGTGCGGGTGAGGGTGAGGGTTAGGTTGAGGTTGTGGGTTAGGGTTAGGTTATGGGTTAGGGTGAGTATTAGGGCTAGGGTTAGATTTAGGTTATGGGATAGGATGAGGTTTAGGGTTAAGCTTAGTTTTAGTGTGATTGTGAGAGTTAGTGTTAGGGTTAGGGTGAGGGTAAAATTTAGGGTGAGGGCTAGTGGGAGGGTGAGGGTTAAGGTGAGGGTGAGGGTGAGGGTGAGGGTTTTGGTTAGTTACGAGTTAGGGTTAGGTTTATGGTGAGTATTAAAGTGAGTTTGAGGGTTAAGTTGAGGGTTAGGATTAGGATGAGGGTTAGGGTTATGGTTAGGGTGAGGGTTAGGTTTATGGTGATGTTTAGGGTGAGGGTGAGGGTTAGGGTGAGGGTTCGGTGGAGGATTGGGGTGAGGGTTAGGGTTAGGCTTAGGTTTATTGTGAGGGTTAGCATTAGAGTTAGAGTTAGTGTGAGGGTTAGTGTTAGGGGTAGGGTTAGGGTTCGGGTGAGGGTTAGGGTCAGTGTGAGGGTAAAGGATAGGTTTAGGGTTAGTGTGAGGATAAGGGTTAGGGTGAGGGTTAAGTTGAGGGTGAGGGTTAGTGTAAGGTTAGGGATAGGGTGAGGGTTAGGGTGAGGTTTAGAGTTAGGTTGAGTGTTAGGTTTAGGGTTAGTGTGAGGGTTAGGTTTAGGGTGAGGGTTAGGGTTAGGATTGTTGTTAGGGTAGTTTTAGCGTTAGGTTTATGGTTAAGGTGAGGGTTAGGGATAGGATTAGGTTTAGGGTTAATGTTAGGGTTTTTGTTAGGTTTAGGGTTAGGGTTAGGGTTGGGGTGAGGGTGAGGGTTAGCGTTAGGGTTAGTGTCAGGTTTAGGGTTAGGCTGAGGGAGAGAGGGAGAGTGTGGGTGAGGATTAGGCTTAGGCTTAGGGTTAGGGTTAGTATGAGGGCTAGGGTGAGGGTGAAGTTTTGGGTGAGAGTGAGGGTGAGGGTAAGGGTTTCTGTTAAGTAAGGGATAGGTTGAGTGTTAGGGTTCGGGTGATGTTGAGCGATCCGGTGTTGTTGAGATTTAGGGTAAGGATGAGGGTTAGGGTGACGGTGAGGGTTAGGGTGACTGTGAGGGTTAGGATTAGAGTTAGGGTTAGGTTGAGGGTAACGGTTAGGGTGAGGGTTAGGGTGAGTGTAAGGGTTACGGTTAGCGTTAATGTTAGGGTGAGGGTTAGGGTTAGGGGTATGTTGAGGGTTAGGGTGAGGGTTAGGGTTAGGGTTAGGGTTACTGTGAGGGTGAGGGAGAGGGTGAGGGTTAGAGTGAGAGTGAGGGTAAGGGTTTGGTTTTCAGTTAGGTAAGGTTTAGTGTTAGGGTTAGGGTGAGGTTTAGGATGAGTGTGAGGTTTAGGTTGAGGGTTAGGATTAGGGGGAGGGTTAGGGTTAGGGTGAGAGTGAGGGTTAGGGTTAGGGTTAGGGTTAGGTTGATTGTGAGGGTGAAGTTTAGGGTTAGGATTAGGGTTAGGGTTAGGGTTAGGCTGAGGGTACCTGTGAGGTTGAGTTTGAAGTTTATCTTTAGGATTAGGTTTAGGGTTAGGATGAGGGTTAGGGTGAGGGTTAGGGTTAGGGTAAGGGTTAGGGTTAGGCTTAGGGTTAGGGTTAGGCTGAGTGTGAGGGTGAGGTTTAGGGTTAGGGTTAGGGTGAGGTTTAGCTTTAGGGTGAGGTCTATGTTGAGGGTGAGGTTTTGGGTGAGTGTGAGTGTGAGAGTGAGGTATTTGGTTAGGTAACCATTAGGGTTAGGGTGAGATTGAGGATTAGGGTGAGGGTGAGGTTTAGTTTGAGGGTTAGGGTTAGGGTGATGTTTCAGGTGAGGCTGAGGGTTAGGGTGAGTGTGAGGGTGAGGGTGAGGATGAGGTTTCAGGTGATGGTGAGGATTAGGGTGTGGATTAGGGTTAGGTTTAGGGTGAGGTTTTGGGTGACAGTGAGGGTTAGGGTGAGGGTGAGGCTTAGGGTTAGGGTGAGGGTGAGGGTTAGGCTTAGAGTTAGGTTTAGGGTGAGGGTTAGGGTGAGAGGTAGGATTAGGTTTAGGGAAAGGGTTAGGGTTAGTTTGAGGGTTAGGTTTTGGTTTAGATTTAGGGTTAGTATGAGGATAAATGTTAGGTTGAGGTTTAAGTTGAGGGTGACGTGAGGGTTCGGGTGAGGATGAGGGTTCGGGTGAGTGTGTGAGTTAGGTTGTGGGTTAGGGTTAGGGTTAGGGTGAGGGTTAGGGTGACGGTGAGGTTTAGGGTGAAGTTGAGGGTTAGGGTTAATGTTACGGTGAGGGTGCGATTTAGGGTGAGGTCTAGGGTTAGAGTGAGGTTGAGGTTTAGTTTTATTGTGAGGGTTAGTGTTAGGGTTAGAGTTAGGGTTAGTGTGCGGTTAAAGGTTTGGTTGAGGGTTAGAGTGAGGGTGACGGTTAGGGTTAGGGTTAGGGTTTAGATTAGGGTGAGGGTGAGGATGAGGGTGAATGTTAGGATTAGGGTTAGGGTTAGGGTTAGGCTGAGGGCGAGTGTGAGGGTGAGGGTAAGGGTTAGGTTTAGGGTGAGGGCTATGTTGAAGGTGAGGGTTTCGGTGAGAGTGAGGGTGAGGGTGAGGGTTTCGGTTATGTAAGGGTTAGGATTATTGTTATGGTGAGGTTTAAGTTGAGGGTGAGGGTTAGTGTGAGTGCTAGGGTTAGGGTGAGGTTTAGGGTTAGAGTTAGGGTGAGGGGTAGGGTTAGGGTGATGTTTAGGGTGAGGGTAAGGTTTAGGGCGAGTGTATGGATTCAGTTGAGAGTGAGGGTTAGGGTGTGGGTAAGGGTTAGGTTTAGGGTGAGTTTTAGGGTGACAGTGTGTGTTAGGGTGAGTGTGCGGGTTAGGGTTATGTTTCAGGTGAGGGTTAGGGTCCGAGTTAGGGTGAGGGTGAAGTTTATGGTGAGGGGTAGGTTTAGGGTTAGGGAGAGGGTTAAGGTTAGTGTGAGGGTTATGTTTAGGGTTATGGCTAGGTTTAGTGTGAATATAAGTGTTAGGATGAGGGTAGGGTGAGGGTGAGGGTTAGGGTTAGTGTTAGGGATAGGGTGACGTTTAGGTTGAGTGTTAGGGTTAGGGTTAGGTTGAGGGTTATTGTTATGGTTAGGGTTAGGGTAAGGTTTAGAGTTAGGGTGAGGTTTAGGGTTAGGGTTAGTGTGAAGTGAGGGTTAGGGTTAGCGTTAAGGTTAGGGCGAGGTTTAGGGTGATGGTTAGGGTTAGGGTGAAGGTTAGAGTTAGAGTTAGGGTTAGGGTAAGGTTTAGGGTTAGGGTGATGGTTAGGGTTAGGGTGAGGATTAGTGTCAGGATGAGGGTTAGTTTCAGGGTTATTGTTAGGTTTAGGTTTAGGGTTAGGGTTAGAGTGAGGGTTAGGGTAGGGTGATGTTTAGGGTGAGGCTGAGGATTATGGTGAGTGTGAGGGTTCGAGGTTGAGGGTTCAGGAATGGGTGAGGGTTAGGGTGTGGGTTAGGGTTAGGGTTAGGGTGGGGTTATCGTAACGTAAAGTTGAGGTTAAGGGTTAGGGTTAGGGTAAGTGTTAGAGTGAGGGTGAGGGTTAGAGTTAGGGTGAGGGTTAGGTTTAGGGGTAGGGTTAGGTTTAGGGTAAAAGTTAGGGTTAGTGTGAGGGTTAGGGTTAGGGTTAGTGTTATGGTTAGTGTGAGGTTAAAGGTTAGGGTGAGGTTTAGGTTGAGGGTGAGGGTTAGGGTTAGGATGAGGGTTAGGGTTAGGGTTAGGCTGATGGTGAGGGTGAGGGTGAGCATGAGGGTTAGGGTTAGGGTTAGGGTTAGGATTAGTGTGAGGTTTAGGGTGAGGTTTAGGGTTAAGTTTAGGGTGATGGTTAGGGTAAGTTTTAGATTTAGGGTGAGGGTGAGGTTTAGGTTGAAGATTAGGGTTAGGGTGACGGGTAGGGAGAGCATGAGGGTTAGGTTGAGTGTAAGGGTTAGGGTGAGGGTTATGGTTGTGGTTAGGTGAGGGTTAGGTTTAAGGTGATGTTTAGGTTGAGGGTGAGGGTTAGGTGAGGGTGAGGGTTCGGGTGAGGGTGAGGGTTCGGTGAGGATGAGGGTTAGGGTCTGGGTGCGAGTTCGGTTCGGGTATGTTTTAGGGTGACGGTGAGGTTTAGGGTGATGGTGAGGTTCAGGGTTAGGTTTTTGTATAAGGTTAGTTTTAGTGTGAGTATAAGGGTTGGGGTGAGTTTTAAGGTGAGGTTGTGGGTTAGGTTTAGCATTCGGGCTAGGGTGAGGTTTATGGTGAGGGTTAGGGTTAGGGTGATTTTTAGGGTTAGGGTTAGGGTGAGTGTTATTGTTAGTATTAGGGTTTGTGTTAGGGTTAAATTTATTGTTAGGGTTAGGCTTAGGGTTAGGTTGAGTTTGAGGGTGAGGTTTAGTGTTATGGTTAGGCTTAGGGTGAGGGTGAGAGTGAGTGTTAGGGTTAGGGTTAGGGTTAGTGTGAGGGATAGGTTTAGGGTTAGAGTTAGGGTTACGTTAAGGTTAGGTTTAGGGTGAGGGTTAGGGTTAGGGTTATGTTTAGGGTGAGGGTGAGGTTTAGGGTGAGGGTGAGTTTGATGGTGAGGGTGAGGGTGAGGATGACGGTGAGGGTTAGTTTTAGGGTGAATATGAGGGTTAGGGTTAGGATTAGGGTTAGGTTTAGGTTTAGGCTGAATTTGAGGGTGAGGGCGAGGTTTAGGGTGAGGGTGAGGGTTAGGGTTAGTTTGAGGGGTAGGGTGAAGGTGAGTTTTAGGGTGAGGATTAGGGTGATGGTGAGGGTGAGGGTTAATATTAGGGTTAGGATTAGGATTATGGTTAGGGTTAGTGTTAGGGTGAGGGTTAGGGTTTGGGTTATCATTAGGGCGAGAGTTAGAGTTACAGTTAGGGTAAGGATTAGGGTTAGGGTGAGGGTTAGGTTTAGGGTTAGTTTGAGGTTTAGGGTTAGGGTTACGTTGAGGGTGAGGTTGAGGGTTAGGTTTAGGGTGAGGGTTAGAATGTGGGTGAGGGTTAGGCTTAGGGTGAGGGTTCGGGTGACCCTGAGGGTTAGGGTGAGGGTAAGGGTTAGGGTTAGGTTTAGGGTGAGGGTTAGTGTTAGGGTTAGGTTTAGTGTTAGGGTGAGGGTTAGCGTGAAGGGTAGGGTTAGGGTTAGGGTGAGATTTAGTGTTAGTGTGAGGGTTAGGGTTAGGTTTTGACTTAGGGTTAGTGTATGGTTAAAGGTTCGGTTGAGGGTTAGGCTGAGTGTTAGGGTTAGGGTTAGGTTTAGGTTGAGGGATAGGATGAGGTTTAGGGTTAAGCTTAGGTTTAGGGTGAGGGTGAGAGTTAGTGTTAGGGTTAGGGTGAGGGTTAAGATTAGGGTGAGGGCTAGTGCCATGGACTGGCTCTGTCAGGATGACGGAGGATATTTAGGGGAGGAACCTGGAATACCGGGGGAAATGGCAAACAGACAACTCACACACAAGAGGAGTGGATGCTGAGTGCGATTTAATGCAGAGGATAACAAACATTTATAGCAAAAATTCTCCATAAGAAAAGGGCAAAAGTTTGCACAATCTTGTTACAGGGCTTCATTCTTGGATGGTCACCAGCTGGTCGCCTGAAAGGGCAAAAGTTTACACAATCTTGCTGCAGGACTTCATTCTTGGGTGGTCAACAGCTGGTCGCCTGAAAGGCACTTGTTTCCGGCTTATCTCTAAGAAATATAATGGGTTTCGACGTTTGTCACCATCTATAGAGGCCTTAATTGTCCCATAAGATTTTTCCTGTTCCTTCTTTAATAGTAAGGTCATGGAGACCTAGATCTAGCAAGTCTCTTAGTAAATGAAAGAGAATAACAGGAAGTTCTTTCTCCCAAGTAGTTATCTCAGCAATTGCCATACATTCTTTCTGTTCTAGCCGCACCTACAGCTTCTTGTAAATCTCTTACAGACAATTCCTTCTGCTGAAGTGACTTGGTGAAACCCCCAATACTTTTATATTTGCTTATGACTTGTCTACTAGCGTCCATAAGAGGGCTTCCAGGGTAGCACTTAACTCTGGTGAGTTAGTCATATTTTTAAGACACTCATCATATATTGGAGTCGTCAACACTCTTAAGAAAGAGCTTTGACTAAGGGAACGTTGACAATGAGTAAGTACAAAGAGCAGTAGAAACAGTAAAAGATTAATAGGCACTCTTATACAGTGAGGAAAAGAAAGGCAGAAACACATCTTTCCCAGGGGTTGGCCAGACTTTCCAGGAGTAGGCGTCTTAGAAGCCCTATTCTCTGAGTTAGACTTCGGTGAAATCCCAATATTCAGAGATGGGTCTCTGAAGCCCCATTCTCAGGTCTGAAAACTGGTTTCCCATGCTAAGCAGATTCCACTGGAGTAGGCGTGGCAGGCTAGGGTGAGGGTGAGGGTTAGGTGAGGGTGAGGGTGAGGGTGAGGATTACGGTTAGGTAAGAGTTAGGGTAAGGTTTATGGTGAGGATTAGGGTGAGGGTGAGGGTTAGGTTGAGGGTTAGGGTTAGGGTGAGATTTAGGCTTAGGGTTAGGGTGAGGGTTAGGTTTAGAGTGATGTTTAGGGGGAGGGGAGGGGGAGGGGAGGGGGAGGGTTAGGGTTATGGTTAGGGTTAGCATTAGAGTGAGGATCAGGGTTAGTTTGAGGGGTAGGGTTAGGGTTCGGGTGAGAGTTAGGGTTAGTGTGATGATAAGGGTTAGGGTGAGTGTTGAGGGTGAGGGTTAGTGTTAGGTTTAGGGTGAGGTTTAGGGTTAGGGTGAGTGTTAAGTTTAGGGTTAGGGTGAGGATTAGGTTTAGGGTGAGGGTTAGGGTTAGGATTGGTGTTAGGGTGAGTTTTAGCGTTAGGTTTAGGGTTAGGGTTAGGGTTAGGGTTGGGGTGAGGGTGAGGGTTAGCGTTAGGTTTAGGGTCAGGGTTAGGGTTAGGCTGAGTGAGAGGGGGAGAATGTGGGTGAGGTTTAGATTTAGGGTTAGGGTTAGGGTTAACTTTAGTGTGAGGGCTAGGGTGAGGGTGAAGTTTTGGGTCAGGGTGAGGGTGAGGGTAAGGGTTTCGGATAGTTAAGGTTTAGAGTTATTGTTAGAGTGAGGATTAGGTTGAGCGTGAGGATTTGTGTGAGGGTTAGTGTTAGGGTGAGGGTTAGAGTTACGGTTTTTATGAGGGTTAGGGTTAGAGTGAGGTTTAGAATATGGGTGAGGGTTAGAGTGGGTGTTAGGGTTCGTGTTATGTTGAGCGATCGGAAGTGGGTGAGGTTTAGGGTAAGGATGAGAGTCAGGGTGACGGTGAGGGTTAGGGTGACTGTGAGAGTTAGAGTTAGGGTTAGGGTTAGGTTAAGGGTAAGGGTTTGGGTGAGGGTTAGGATGAGGGTAAGGGTTAGGGTTAGAGTTAGTGTTAGGTTGAGGGTTAGTGTGAGGGTTAGGGTTAGGGTTAGGGTGAGGGTTAGGGTTAGGGTTAGGGTTAGGGTTACTGTGAGGGTGAGGGTGAGGGTGAGGGTTAGCATTAGGGTGAGGTTGAGGGTTAGGGTGAAAGTGAGGGAGAGGGTGAGGGTTTCGGTTAGGTAAGGGTTATGGTTAGGGTTAGGGTATGGATTAGGGTGAGGGTGAGGTTTAGGTTGAGGGTTAGGGTTAGGGAGAAGATTAGGGTTAGGGTTAGAGTGAAGGTTAGGGTTAGGGTGAGGTTTAGGCTGAGGCTGAGGGTTAGTTTGTGGGTTAGATTTAGGGTTAGGTTGAGGGTTAGGGTAACAGTGAGGGTTAGGGTTAGGGTTAGGTTGAGGGTGAGGGTTAGGGTTAGGGTGAGGGTTCGGTTTCGGGTTAGGGTGAGGGTGAGGGTTAGGGTTAGGGTTAGGGATAGGCTGAGGGTGGGGGTGAGGATGAGTGTGAGGGTGAGGGTTCAGGTTAGTTTTAGGGTGAGGGCCAGGGTTAGGGTGAGGGTTAGGGTGACTTTTAGGGTGAGGGTGAGGTTTTCATTTAGGAAAGGCTTACGGTTAGGATTAGGATGAGGAATAGGGTGAGGGTGAGGTTTAAGGTGAGGGTTAGGGTTACGGTGAGGATTAGGGTTAGGGTTATGTTTAGGCTGAGGGTTAGGGTGAGGGGTAGGATTAGTGTTAGGGTGAGGGTTAGAGTTAGTGTGAGGGTTAGGGTTAGGATTAGAGTTAGGGTTAGTGTGAGGTTAAAGTTTAGGGTGGGGGTTAGGGTGAGGGTGAGGGTAATTGTTATGGTTAGGGTTAGGGTGAGGGTTAATGTGAGGGTTAGGGTTAGGATGAGGGTTATGGTTAGGGTTAGGGTGAGGGTTATGGTACGAGTACTGCTTAGGGTGAGGGTGAGGTTTAGGGTGAGGTTGAGGGTTAGGGTGAGGTTGAGGGTGAGGGTGAGTGTTAAAGTGACTGTGAGGGTGATGGTGAAGGTGAGGATTAGGTTTAGGGTTAGGGTTAGGGGAGGGTGATTGTTAGGGTTAGGATTAGGGATAGGGTTAAGTTTAGGCTGAGGGTGAGGTTGAGGGTGATGGTGAGCGTTAGGTTTAGGATTAGTCTTAGGGTGAGTTTTAGTGTAAGGGTTAGGTTTAGGGTGTGTGTGAGAGTTAAGTTTCGGCTGAGGGTTAGGGTGACGGTGAGGGTGAGGGTTAGGGTTATGGTTAAGGTTAGGGACAGATTTAGGTTTAGGGTGAGGGTCATGGTGAGGGTTATGTTTAGGATTGGGCTTAAATGTTTGGTAAGGTTTAGTGTGAGGGTGAGTGTGAGGGTCAGAGTTAAGTTTAGGGTGAGGGTTAGGGTTAGGGTTAGGGTTAGGTTGAGGGTGATGGTGAGGGTGAGGTTTAGGTTTAGGGTAAAGTTTAGGGTTATGGTTAGGGTTGGGGTGAGGGTGAGCGTGAGGGTTAGAGTGAGGGTGATGGTGAGGTTGATGGTGAGGGTGAAGGTTAGGGTTTGGGTGAGGGATAGGGTTAGGGTTGGTGTTAAGTTTAGTGTGAGGGTTAGGGTTAGGGTTAGGTTTAGGATGAGGGTTAGGCTGAGGGTTAGGCTTAGGGTTAGGGTTAGAGTAAGGATTAGGTGAGGGTGATGTTTAGGATTAGAATTAGGGTTAGGGTTAGGGTGAGGGTTAGGGATAGGTTTAGGGTTAGGGTGATGTTTCTGTTTAAGGTTAGGTTTAGAGTTGGGATGAGGGTGAGGGTGAGGGTTAGGGTTTGGATTGGAGTTAGTTTTTGGGTTAGGCTGAGGATGAGGTTGAGGGTGAGGGTTAGGGTTAGGGTGAGGGTTAGGTTTAGTGTTAGGATTAAGGGTAAGGTGAGGGTTAGGGTTAGGGTTAAGTTTAATATGAGGGTTAGGCTGAGTGTTAGGGTTAGGGTACGTGTGAGGGTAAGGGTAAGGGTGAGTGTTAGGGTGAGGGTGATGGTTAGGGTTAGGCTTAAGGTCAGGGTGAGTGTTAGGGTGAGGGTTAGTGTTAGGGTTAGGGTTAGGTTTAGGTTGACGGTTAGGGTGAGGGTAAGGGGTAGGGCGAGTTTTATGGTGGCAGTGAGGGCTCGTGTGAGGGAGAGGGTTAGGGTTAGGGTGAGGGTAAGTGTTAGGGATAGGGTTAGGGTTAGGCTGAGGGTTACGGTTAGTGGGAGGGTGAGGTCTAGTTTAAGCATTAGGGTTAGGGTTAGGGTGAGGGTGAGGATGAGGTTGAGGTTAGCGGTAGGGTTAGGGTTAGGCTGAAGGTGGGTGTGAGGATGAGCCTGAGGGTGAGGGTTAGGGTTAGTTTTAGGGTCAGGGCTAGGGTGAGGGTGCGGGTTAGGGTGATGGTTATGGTGAGGGTGAGGGTTTCGGTTAGGAAAGGCCTATGGTTAAGATTAGGGTGAAGATTAGGGTGAGGGTGAGGTTTAAAGTGAGGGTTAGGGTTAGGGTGAGGGTTAGGGTTAGGATTAGGGTGAGGGTTAGGATTAGGGTGATGTTTAGGGTGAGGGTGAGGTTTAGGGTTAGGGCAATTGTGAGGATTGGGGTGTAGGTGAGGGTTAGGGTTAGGGTGAGGGTTAGGGTGACGGGGAGGGTTAGGTTCAAGGTGAAGGTTAGGGTTAGGGTTAGGGTTGATGTGAGGGTTAGGCTTAGGGTTAGTGTCAGTGTGAGGGTAAGTGTTAGGGTGAGGTTTAGAGAGAGTAATAAATTGAGGGTTAGGGTTAGTATCAGGGTGAGGGTTAGAGTTAGTTTTAAGGTCAGGGTTAGGGTTAGGGTGAGGGTGAGGGTTTGGGTGAGGGTGAAGGTTAGGTTTAGGGTTAGGATGAAGTTTAGGATTAGGGTTAGGGTTAGGGTGAGGGTTAGTGTGAGCTGTAGGGTTTGAGTTAGGGTGAGGTTAGGGTTAGTGTGAGTGTTAAGGGTAGGGTTAGGGTTAGGGTTGGTGTGAGGATAAGGGTTAGGTTGAGGGTTAGGTTGAGGGTGAGGGTTAGGGTTAGCGTTAGTGTTAGGGTGAGGGTTAGGGTGACTTTTAGGTTCAGGGTGATTGTTAGGGTTAGGGTAAGGTTTAGGGTTAGGGCCAGGGTGAGGATTAGGGGTAGGATTTGTGTTAGGGTGAGTTTTAGGTTTAGGTATACGGTTAGTGTGAGGATTAGGGTTTGGGTAAGTGTTAGGGTTAGTATGAGGATAAAGGTTAGGGTGAGGATTAGGGTGAGGGTGAGGTTGAGGGTGAGGGTGACGGTGAGGGTGAGGGTTAGTTTCAGGGTGAATGTGAGCTTTAGGGATAGGATTAGGATTAGGTTAATGTTAGGCTGAAGTTGAGGGTGAGTGTGAGGGTTTGGGTTAGGGTTAGGGTGAGAGTTAGGGTTTCTTTGAGGGTTAGGGTGAAGGTGAGTTTGAGGGTTAGGATTAGGGTGAGGGTGATGGTGAGGGTGAGGGTTAGGGTTAGGATTATTGTTATGGTTAGTGTTAGGGATAGGGTGATGATGAGGGTGAGTGTTAGGGTTAGGGTTAGCTTTAGGGTGAGGATTAGGGTTAGGGTTAGATTAAGGATTAGGGTTAGGTTTAGTTTTAGGTTTAGGGATAGGTTGAGGTTTAGGGTTAGGGTTAGATTTAAGGTGAGGGTTAGGGTTAGGGTTAGGGTTAGGTTTAGGGTGATATTTAGGGTGAGGGTGAATGTTAGGGTGAGAGTGATGGTTAGGGTTAGAGTTAGGGTTAAGATTAGGGTGAGGGATAGGTATAGGATTAGGGTTAGGGTTAGGGTTAGGGTGAGTGTAATGGTTCGGTTGAGGATTCGGGTGACTTGAGTGTTAGGGTTTGGGTGAGCGTTAGCGTCAGGGAGCATATTTAGGTTTAGGGTTAGGGTCAGGGTTTTGTTGAGTTTAAGGGTAAGGGTGAGGTTTAGGGTGAGGGTGGGGGTTTGGGTTAGGGTTAGGGTGAGGGTTAGGGTGAGAGTTTGGTTTAGCGTTAGTGTTAGGGTCAGGGTTAGGGTTAAGCTGAGGGGGAGAGAGAGAGTGTGGGTGAGCTTTAGGTGTAGGTTTAGCGTTAGGGTTAGTGTGAGGGCTAGGTTGAGGGTTAAGTTTTGGTTGAGGGTGAGGGTGAGGGTAAGGTTTTCTGTTTGGTAAGTGTTAGTGTGAGGATTAGGTTGAGGGTGAGGGTTTGTGTGAGGGTTAGTGTTAGGGTGAGGGTTAGCGTTACTTTTTTGGTGAGGGTTAGGATTAGAGAAAGGTTTAGAGTAGAGATGAGTGTTAGGGTGAGTGTTAAGGTTCGGGTGATGTGGAGCGATCGCGTGTGGGTGAGGTTTAGGGTAAGGATGAGGGTTAGGGTGACGGTGAGGGATAGGGTGACACTGAGGGTTAGGGTTAGGGTTAGGGTTAGTTTGAGGGTAAGGATTAGGGTGAGGGTTAGGGTGAGGGTAAGATTTAGGGCTAGCGTTAAGTTTAGGGTGAGGGTTAGGGTTAGGGTTAGGGTTAGGGTGAGGGTTAGGGTGAGGGTAAGGGTTAGGGTTAGAGTTACTGTGAGGGTCAGGGTGAGGGTGACAGTTAGGGTTAGGGTTAGGGTGAGGGTAAGGGTGAGAGTGAGGGTGAGGGTGAGGTTTAGTTTGAGGGATAGGGTGAGGGTTAGGGTTAGGGTTTGAGTGAGGGTTAGGGATACGGTGATGTTTAGGTTGAGGCTGAGGGTTGGGGTAAGATTGAGGGTTCAGGTTCGGGGGAGGTTTGGGGTGAGTGTGACGGTTAGTTTGTGGGTTAGGGTTAGGCTTAGGGTGAGGTTTAGGATGACAGTGAGTGTTAGAGTGAGGATGAGGGTTAGGTTTAGGTTGAGGGTGACGGTTAGCGTTAGTTGAAGGTGAGGGTGAGGGTGAGGGTGAGGGTGAGGGTTAGGGTTAGGGTTAGGTTTATTGTGAGGTTAAAAGTTAGGGTTAGGGTTCGGGTGAGAGTGAGGGTAAGTGTTATGTTTAGGGTTTGGGTGATGCTTAAAGGTGAGTGTTAGGGTTGGGATGAGGGTTATAGTTAGGGTTAGGGTGAGGTTTAGGGTGAGAATACTGCTTAGGGTGAGGGTGAGGTTTAGAGTGAGGGTGAGGTTGAGGGTGAGTGTTAAGTTGAAGATGAGGTTGACGGTGAAGGTGAGGGTTAGGTTTAGGGTTAGGGGTAGGGTTATGGTGAAGGTTAGGGTCAGGTTGAGGTTTAGTTTGAGGGTGAAGGTGAGGGTTAGGTTTAGGATTAGGCTTAGGTGTTTGGTAAGGCTTAGAGTGAGTGTTAGCGTGAGGGTCAGAGTTAAGTTTAGGGTGAGGGTTAAGGTTAGGCTTAGGCTTAGGTTGAGGGTGAGGGTGAGGGTGAGGTTGAGGGTGATGGAGAGGGTGAAGGTGAGGGTGAGGGTTAGGTTTAGGGTAAGGTTTAGGGTTATGGTTACGGTTAGGGTGAGGGTGAGTGTGAGGGGTAGAGTGAGTGTAATGGTGAGGTT
Organism: Dipodomys merriami; assembly: GCF_024711535.1. Lineage (NCBI taxonomy): Eukaryota > Metazoa > Chordata > Mammalia > Rodentia > Heteromyidae > Dipodomys > Dipodomys merriami. Next base: position 12,068,842 of record NW_027203715.1, on the reverse strand, counting down.
GATGGTGAGGGTGAGGTTTAGGGTTTGGTTGAGGGATAGGTTTAGGGTTAGGGTTAAGGTTAGGGTGAGGGTTAGGCTTAGGGTTATGGTTAGGAGGAGGGTTAGGCTGAAGGTTAGGGTTAGGGTTAGGGTAAGGGTTGGGGTGAGGGTGTGGTTTAGGATTAGGATTAGGTTTAGGGTTAGGGTGAGGGTTAGGGATAGGTTTAGGGTTAGGGTGATGTTTTTGTTTAGGGTTAGGTTTAGAGTTATGGTGAGGGTGAGGATTTGGATAAGGGTTAGGGTATGGATTAGGGTTAGTGTTAGGGTTAGGCTGAGGGTGAGGTTGAGGGTGAGAGTGAGGGTTAGGGTAAGGGTGAGGGTTAGGTTTAGGTTTATGCTTAAAGGTAAGGTGAAGGTTAGGGTTAGGGTGAGGGTTAGGGTGAGGGTTAGGGCTAGGGTTAGGGTTACTGTGAGGTTGAGGGTGAGGGTGAGGTTTAGGGTTAGGGTTAGGGTGAGGGATAGAGTGAGTGTGAGGGTGAGGGTGAGTGTTTAGGTTAGGTAAGGGTTATGGTTAGAGTTAGGGTGAGGATTAGGGTGAGTGTGAGGTTTAGGTTGAAGGATAGGGTGAGGGTTAGGGTGAGGGTGAGGATGAAGGTGACGGTGACGGTGAATGTTCGGGTTAGGGTTAGGGTTATGGTGAAGGTGAGGGTTAGGTTTAGGGTTACGGTTTGTGTAAGGGATAGGATGAGGGTTAGGGTGTGGGTGAGGGTGAGGGTTAGGGTTAGGGTGAGGGTGAGGGTTAGGGTTAGCATTAGGGTAAGGGTGAGGGTGAGGGTTAGGGTGAGGGTTAGGGTTAGGGTTAGGGTTAGGGTGAGGTTTAGGGTGAGGGTTAGGGTTAGGGTTAGGGTTATGTTGAGGTTTAGGTTTAGGGTAAGCGCTATGGTGAGGATGAGGGTTAAAGTGAGTGTGAGGGTGAGGGTGAGGTTTTTGGTTAGTTATTGTTTGGGTTATGGTTAGTGTTAGGGTTAGGGTCAGGTTTAGAGTGAGGGTTAGGGTTAGGGTGATGTTTAGTGTGAGGCTGAGTGTTAGGCTGAGGGTGAGGGTTCAGGTGAGGGTGATGGTTCGGGTTCGGGTTCGGGTTAGGTTGTGGGTTAAGGTTAGGTTTAGGGTGAGGGTTAAGCTGACGGTGAGGGTGAGGGTATGGGTTACAGTTAGGTTGAGGGTTAGGGTTAGGGTTAGAATTGGGGTGAGGGTGAGGGTCATATTTCGGGTGAGGTTGAGGGCTAGGGTGAGGGTTAGGGTTCAGGTTAGCGTGAGGTTTAGGTTGTGGGAGTGGGTTAGGTTTATGTTGAAGTTTATGGTGAGGGGTAGGGTTAGGGTTAGGGTTAGGGTTACGGTGAGGGTTAGGGTGAGGGTGATGGTGAGCATTATTGTTAGTGTTAGGGTGAGTGTGAGGGTTGGGTTAGCGTTAGGGTGAGGGTAAGGTTTAGTGTGAGGGTTAGGGTGAGGGTGAGGTTGAGGTTCAGGGTTAGGGTGACAGTGACGGTGACAATGAGGGTGAGGGTTAGTGTTAGGATTAGGGTTACAGTGAGTTTTAGGTTTAGGTTTAGGGTTAGGGTTAGGATTAGGATTAGTTTTAGGGTTAGGGTTATTGTTAGGGTAAGGATCAGGGTTAGGGTTAGGTTAAGAGTGAGGTTTAGGGTTAGGTTTAGGGTGGGGTTTAGGTTTAGGTTGAGGGCTATGGTGAGGGTGAGGTTTAGGGTGAGTGTGAGGGTGAGGGTCAGGGTAAGTGTTATGATTTGGGCTAGGGTTATGTTAAGGCTGAGGATGACAGTGAGAGTGAGGGTGAAGGTTAGGTTTAGGGTTAGGGTTAGGGTGAGGGTGAGGGTGAGGGTTAGGTTTAGGATTAGGGTTAGGTTTAAGGTTATGCTCCCGGTGACGATGATTGAGGGTGAAGATTAGGGTTAGGGTTAGGGTTAAGGTTAAGGTGAGGGCTAGCATGAAGGTGAGTGTTAGGGCGAGAATGAGTGTGAACGTGAGGGTTTCGGTTAGGTAAGTTAGGGTTATTGTTAAGATGAGAGTTAGGGTTAGGGTGAGTGTTAGGGTTAGGGTGAAGTTTAGGGTGAGAGGTAGGGTTAGGGTAAGTGTGAGGGTTAGGGTTAGTGTGAGGGTTAGGGTTAGGGTTAGGGATAGGGTCAGGTTGTGTGTAAGGGTTAGGTTGAGGGTTAGGTGTAGGTTTAGGATGAGGTTTAGGTTTAGGGTGAGGCCTACGGTGAGTGTGTGGGTTAGGGTGACTTTGAAGATGAGGGTGAGGTTTTCAGTTAGGTAAGGATTAGGGTTAGGGTTAGGGTTAGGGTGAGGGTAAGGGTAAGGGTTATTTAGGGTTAAGTTTAGAGTGAGGTTTAGGTTTATGGTTAGGTTGAAGGTGAGTGTTAGGGTGAGGGGTAGGTTTAGGGTTAGGGTAAGGGTTTGGGTTAGGGTGAGGGTGAGGGTTAGCGTTAGGGTGAGGGTTAGGGTTAGGGTTAGGGTTAGGGTTAGGGTGAGGGTTAGTTTGAGGGTTAGGGTTAGGGTTAGGGTAAGTGTTAAGGTTAGGTTGAGGTTTAGGGTTAGGGTTAGGGTTAGGGTGATGATGAGGGTGAGGTTTAGGGTTAGGGTTAGTGTGATGGTGAGGGTGAGGGTTAGGGTTAAGTTTAGGGTTAGTGTGAGGATAAGGCTTAGGGTGAGGGTTAGGGTGTGGTTGAGGGTTAGGATTAGTGTTAGGTTTAGGGTGAGGATTAGTGTTAGGGTTAAGGTGAGGGTTAGGGTGAGGTTGAGGGTTTGGGTTAGGGTTAGGGATAGGGTGAGATTTAGGGTTAGGGTTAGGGTTAGGGTAAGGTTTAGAGTTAGGGTGAGGATTATGTTTAGGATTAGGGTTAGGGTTAGGGTTAGGGTGAGGGTGAGGGTTAGTGTGTTAGGGTTAGGGTTAGGGTAAGTGTTAGGGTTAGGTTGAGGTTTATGGTTAGGTTTAGGCTTAGGGTGATGGTGATGGTGAGGGTGAGGTTTAGGGATAGGGTTAGGGTGATGGTGAGAGTGAGGGTTAGGGTTAGGGTGAGGGTTAGTGTGAGGATAAGGCTTAGGGTGAGGGTTAGGGTGTGGTTGAGGGTTAGGGTTAGTGTTAGGTTTAGAGTGAGGATTAGTGCTAGGGTTAGGGTTAAGGTGAGGGTTAGGGTGAGGTTGAAGGTTTGGGTTAGGGTTAGGGTTAGGGTGAGATTTAGGGTTAGGGTTAGGGTTAGGGTAAGGTTTAGAGTTAGGGTTAGGGTTATCTTTACGTTTAGGGTTAGGGTTAGAGTTATGGTGAGGGTTAGGGTTAGGGTTAGGGTGAGGTTGAGGGTTAGGGTGAGAGGTAGGGTTAAGGTTATTGTGAGGGTTAGGGTTAATGTCAGGGTTAGGGTTAGGGTTAGGGTCATGTTGAGTTTAAAGGTTAGGTTGAGGCTTATGGTGAGGGTGAGGGTTAGGGATAGCGTTAGGGTAAGGGTGAGGTTGAATGTGAGGGTTATGTTTATGGTTAGGTTTAGGGTGAGTGTGAGGTTGAGGGTGAGGGTTAGGGTTAGGTTTAGTGTGAGGATAAGGTTTAACATGAGGGTTAGGGTGAGGGTGAGTGTTCGCCTGAGGGTTAAGGTTTGGTATGGGTGAGGGTTAGTGTTAGTGTTAGTGTGAGGGTTTGGGCTAGAGAATTAGGGTTAGGATTGTTGGTAGGGTGAGTTTTAGTGTTAAGTTTAGTGTTAGTGTGAGTGTTAGGGTTAGGGGTAGAAATAGGTTTAGGGTTAGGTTTATGGTTAGGGTGAGAGTGATGGTGAGGTTATGTTTAGGGTTATGCTGAGGTTAGGGTTAGTGTGAGGGTTAGGGTTAACGTTAGCTTTAAGGTGAGGGTTAGTGTGAGGGTTAGGTTTAGGGTCAGGGTTAGGGTTAGAGTGAGGGTTAGGGTTAGGGTTAGGGGTAGTGTGATGGTGAGGGTGAGGGTTAGGGTTAGGGCTAGGTTTAGTGTTAGGGTGAGGATGAGTTTGAGATTTAGGCTGAGGGTGAGGGCGAGGTTGAGGGTGAGGTTTAGGGTTAGAGTTAGGGTTAGGGTTATGGTGAGGGTAAGGGTGAGGTTGAGGTTTAATGTGAGGGTTAGGGTCAGGGTGAGAGGTACGGTTAGAATTAGAGTTAGGGTGAGGGTGAGGGTTAATATGAGGGTTAGGTTGAGGGTTAGGTATAGGGTTAGCGTTAGGATTAGGTTTAAGGTTAGTATGCGAGTGGGGTTGAGTGTTAGGGTTAGGATTAGGTTTATGGTTAGCCTTAGGGTTAGGGTTAGAGTGAGGTTTAGACTGATGGTTATGGTTAGTTTTTTTGTGAGGGCTAGGGTTAGGGGTAGGATTAGGTTTACGGTGAGGGTTAGGGTTAGGTTTAGGGTTATGATAAGGGTTAGGCAGAGGGTTAGAGTTAGGATTAGTGTGAGGGTTAGGATGAGGGTAAAGGTTAGGGTGAGGATTAGGGTGAGGGTGACGCTAAGGGTTAGATTGAGGGTTAGTGTGAAAGTTAGGTTTATGGTTAGATTTAGGGTGAGTGTTAGGGTGTGGGTAAGTACTAGTGTGAGGGTTAGGGTGAGAGTGTGTGTTAGGTTTCGGGTGAGGGTAAGGGTAAGGGTGAGGGTTAGGTTGAGAGTGAGTGATAGGGAGAGGGTTTGGTTTAAGGTTAAGGATAGGGTGAGGATTTGTGTTAGGTTTAGGTTTAGGGTGAGAGTCAGGCTGAGGGGTAGGTTTAGGTTAAGGGTGAGGTTTAGGTTTAGTGTGAGGGTTTGGTTTAGGGTTAGGGTGACGGTAAGTGTTAGGGTGAGGGTTAGGGTGAGTGTGATATTTAGGGTTAGAATTAGGTTTAGGGTTAGGGTTAGGATGAGTGTTAGGGTTAGTTTTGTAGTTAGGATTAGGGTGAGGGCGAGGGTTAGGGTTAGGGTTAGGGTGAGGGTTAGTGTGAGGGTGAGTGCTAGAGTGAGGGTGAGGTTTAGGGTGAGGGTAATGTTGAGGGTGAAGTTTTTAGTTACGTAAATGTGAGGGCTAGGTTTAGCGTGACTATTAGGGTTAGGGTTAGGGTTAGGGTTATGTTGAGTGTGAGGGTGAGGGTGACGGTTAGTGTTAGGATGAGGGTGAGGGTGAGGGTGAGGGTGAGGGTGAGTGTTAGGGTTAGGGTTAATGTGGGGGTTAGGATTACGGTGAGGGTTAGAGTTATTGTGAGGGTTAGAATTAGGGTAAGTTTTAGGGTGAGTGCTAGGGTGAGGGTGAGGTTTAGAGTGAGGGTAATGGTGAGTGTGAAATTTTTGGTTAGGTAAGGGTTAGGGCTAGGTTTAGGGTGACTATTAGGGTTAGGGATAGGGTTAGGGTTATGTTGAGGGTGAGGGAGAGGGTGAAGGTTAGTGTTAGTATGAGGGTTAGGGTGAGGGTGAGGGTGAGTGTTAGGGTTAGGGTTAATATGGGGGTTAGGATTACGGTGAGGATTAGGTTTAGGGTGAGGTTTAGAATTAGGGTAAGGGTTAGGGTGAGGTTTAGGGTTAGGGTGATGTTTAGTGTGAGGGTTAGGGTGAGCGTGAGTGTTCAAGTCAGAGTTAGGGTAAGGGTTAATGTTAGGGATAGGGTTAGGGTGAGGGTTACGGTGACGGTGAGGGTTAGTGTTAGGGTTAGGGTTCGGGTGATGGTTAGGGTGAGCCTTAGGGTTAGGGTTAGTGTTTGTTTGCAGGTTAGGGTGAGGGTAAGGGTTAGGGTGAGGTTTAGGGTTAGGTTTAGGGTGAGGGTTAGGGTGAGGGTGAGAGGTAGGGTTAGCATTAGAGTTAGTGTGAGCGTGTGGGTTAGGGTGAGGGTTAGGGATAGGGTGAGGATTAGGGTTAGTGTGAGGGTTAGGGTTATGGTTAGGGTTAGTGGAGGATAAGGGTTAGGGTGAGGGTTAGTGTGGGGGTGATGTGTAGGGTTAGCGTTAGGGATAGGGTGAGCGATAGGATGAGGGTTAGGTTTAGGGTTAGGGTTAGGGTTAGGTTTAGGGTGGGGGTTAGGGTTAGGGTGATGTTTTTGGTGAGGGTGAGTGTTAGGGTGAGAGTGATGGTGAGGGTGAGGGTTAGGTTTAGGGTTAGGGTTAGGTTGAGGGTGAGGGTGAGGGTGACTTTTAGGTATAGGATTAGGGTTAGGGTTAGGGTTAGTGTGAGTGTTAGGGTGAGGATGAGGGTTCGGGTGTTGCTGAGGGTTAGGGTGTGGGCCAGGGTTAGGGTTAGGGTGAGGATTAGGGTTAGAGTTAGGGTTAGCATTATGATGAGGGTAAGGGTTAGGGTGAGGTTTAGGGTGAGGGTTAGGTTGAGGGTGAGAGGTAGTGTTAGCATTAGAGTTAGGGTGAGGTTGAGAGTTAAGATGAGGGTTAGGGTGTGGGTTAGGGATAGGGTTAGGTATAAGTTGAGGGTGAGGTTGAGGGTTAGTGTTAGGATAAGGGTTAGGGGTAGCGTGAGGGTTAGAGTTAGGCTGAGGTTTAGGGTTAGGGTGATGTATATTGTGAGGGTCAGGGTTAGGGTGAGGGTGAGTATTAGGGTGAGGGTGATGGTTAGATTTAGGGTTATGGTTATGGTGAGGTTTAGGGTTAGGGTTAGGGATAGGGTGAGAGTTACGGTGAGGTGTAGGGATAAGGTTAGGGTGAGGGTTTGGGTGAAGTTTAGGGTTAACGTTGGGGATAGCGTGAGTGTTAGGGTGAGGGTGAGGGTTAGGGTGAGTGTGAGAGTGAGGGTTTCAGTGAGGAAAGGGTTAGGGTTATTTTTAGGGTGAGGATTAGGTTGAGGTTGAGGGTTAGTTTGAGTGTTAGGGTTAGGGTGAGAGTCAGAGGAAGGATTTGGGTGAGGGTTAGGGTTAGGGTGATGTTTACGGTGAGGTTTATTGTTAGGGTCAGGGTTAGGGTTCAGGTGAGGGTGAGGGTTATTGTGTGGGTGAGGGTTAGGTTTGGTTGAGAGTTAGTGTGACTGTGAGGTTTAGGGTGAGGGTGAGGGTTATGTTTACGTTTAGGGTGAGGTTTAGGGTTATGGTGTGGGTTAGGTTGAGGGTCAGTGTGAGGGGTAGGGTTAGGGTTAGGGTGAGGTTTTGGGTTAATGTGAGGGTTAGGGTTAGGGTTAGGTTGACGGTTAGGATTAGGTTGAGGGTTAGGGTGAGTGGTAGGTTTAGAGTTAGTGTGAGGGCTAGGGTGAGGGTGAGGGTTAGGTTGAGGTTTAGGGTGAGAGTGAGGGTTTCGGTTAGGGAAGGGTTAGGGTTAGGGTGAGGGGAAGCGTTAGGGTTAGGGTGAGTTTTAGGGGAGTGTGAGGGTTAGGTTGAGGGTTAGGGTTAGGGTGAGTGTTAGGGTTAGGTTTAGGGTCAGGGTTAGCTTTAGGGTGATGTTTAGTATGAGGGTGAGTGTTACTGTTAGGGTTAGCCTTAGGAAAATGGTTAGGGTTAGTGTTAGGGTGAGGGTGAGGGTTAGAGTGATGGGCAGGGTTAGCATGAGGGTTAGAGTGAGGGTTAGGGTTAGGGTGAGTGTTAGGTTTAGGGTTAGGTTTAGGGTGAGGTTTAGTGTTAGGGTGAGGGCTAGGATGAGAGTGAAGTTTAGGGTGACGTTGATGGTGAGGGTGAGGTTTTTTTTAGGTAAGGTTTAGGATCAGGTTCAGGGTGTGAATTAGGGTGTGGGTTAGGGTTAGGGTTAGGGTTAGGGTTAGGGTGAGGGTGAGGGTGAGGGTGAGTGTTAGGATGAGGGTTAGAGTGAGGGTGAGGGTGTTGGTGAGTTTGAGGGTTATGTTTAGGATTAGTGTGAGGGTAAGGGTTACATGGAGGGTTCGGGTTAGGATGATTGTTAGGGTTAGGCTTAGGCTCAGGGTTAGTTTTGGGGTGAGCGTTAGGCTGAGGGTTAGGTTTAGGCTAGGTTTAGGGTTATGGTGAGGGTAAGGATTAGGGTCAAGTTTAGGGTTAAGCCTAGGGTTAAGGTTAGTGTTAGATTTAGGATTAGGTTTGGGGTTAGGGTGAGGGTGAGGGTGAGGGTTAGGGTTAGGGTTAGTGTGAGGGTTAGGGTTATTGTGAGAATTAGGTTTAGGGTGATGCTTAGGGTTAGGGTAACGGTTAGGGTGAGGGTTAGCGTTAGGGTTAGCGTTAGGGTGAAGGTCATTGTGAGGTTAGGGTTAGGGTGAGCGTTAGGGTTAGGGTTAGGTTTAGGGTGAAGCTCGGGGTGAGGGTTAGGGTTAGGAAGAGGGTTAGGCTGAGGGGTAGGGCTAGGGTTATGTTTTTTGTGAGGGTGAGGGTTCGGTTGAAGGGGAGTCTTAGTGTGAGGTTGAATGTGCGGGTGAAGGTGAGGGTTAGGGTGTGCTTGAGGGTTACGGTTAGGTTTAGGGTTAGGGTGATGGTGAGTGTTAGGGTGAGGGTGAGGATTAGGTTTAGGGTTAGAGTGAGAGTTAAGGTGAGATGTAGGGTTAGTGTTAGGGTGAGGGTCAGGTGAGAGTGCGGGTTAGGGTTAGCATTAGGGTTAGGGTGACTGTTAGGGTGAGTGTTAGGGTTAGGGTGATGGTGAAGTTTAGGGTGATGATAAGGGATTGGGTTAGGGTTAGGATTAGGGTGAGGTCTAGGGTGAGGGTTAGGGTGAGTTTGAGGGTGAGAGTTTCGTTTAGGTAAGGGTTAGGGTAATTTTTAGGGTGAGTATTATGTTGAGATTGATGGTTAGTGTGAGTGTTAGGGTTAGGATGAGGATTTGGTGAGGGTTAGGGTTAGGGTGATGTTTAGCGTGAAGTTTAGTGTTAGGGTGAGGGTCAGTGTTTGGATGAGGGTTAGGATTAGGGTGTGGGTGAGGGTTAGGGATATGTTGAGTGTTAGGGTAATGGTGAGTGTTAGGGTGAGGGTGAGGGTTAGGGTTAGGTTTAGGGTGAGGGTTAGGTTTAGGGTGAGTGTTAGGGTGAGGGGTAGTTTGAGGGGTAGGTTTAGCGTTAGGGTGAGGGTTAGGGTTACGGTGAGTGTTAGGGTTAGGTTTAGTTTGAGGGTAAGGGTTAGAGTGAGGGTTAGGTTGAGGGTCATGATGGGGGTGAGGGTTTCGTTTATGTAAGTGTTAGGGTTAGGTTTAGGGTGAAGATTAGGGGAGGGTGACGGTTAGGTTGAGGGTTAAGGTTAGGGTGAGGGTTAGGTTTACAGTTAGGGTGAGGGTTAGCGTTAGGGTGATGTTTAGTATGAGGGTGAGGGTAACTGTTAGGGTTAGTTTTAGGGAAAGGGTTAAGGTTAGGGTAAGATTTAGGTGAGGGTTAGGGTAATGGTTAGGGTTAGTGTGAGGGTAAGGTTTAGGGTTAGAGGTAGGGTTAATGAGAGGATAAGGGTTAGGGTGAGGGTTAGGTTGAGGGTGAGGTTTTGGGTTATCGTTAAGTTTAGGGTGTGGGTTAGGGTGACGGATAGGGTTATGGTTAGGTTTAGGGTTAGGGTGAGGGGGAGCGGGAGGTTGAGGGTGAGGGTGAGGATTAGATTGAGGTTGAGGGTTACTGTTAGGGTTAGGGTTAGGGTGAGGGTGAGGGTTAGGGTTAGGGTTAGGGTTAGTGTGAGGGTAAGGTTTAGGGTTAGAGGTAGGGTTAGTGTGAGGATAAGGGTTAGGGTGAGGGTTAGGTTGAGAGTGAGGTTTAGGGTTATCATTAGTTTTAGGGTGTGGGTTAGCGTGAGGGTAGGGTTATGGTTAGGTTTAGGGTTAGGGTGAGGGGGAGGTTTAGGTTGAGGGGGAGGGGGAGGATTAGATTGAGGGTGAGGGTTACTGTTAGGGTTAGGGTTAGTGTGAGGGTGAGGGTTAGGGTTAGGGTTAGGATGAGTGTAAGGTTTAGAGTGAGGGTTAGGGTGAGGGTGAGTTTTAGGATTAGGCTTAGGTTTAGGGTGAGGGTGATGGTGAGTGTGAGGGTTAAGGTTAGGGTTAGGGTGTGGGTGAGTGTTAGGGTTAGGTTTAGGGTTAGGGTTAGGGTAAGGATTAGGCTGAGTTTGAGGGTTTGGATGAGGGTGAAGGTTAGGGTTAGGCTTAGGGGTGAGGGTTAATATTAGGTGTATGGTAGGTGTAGGGTTGGTGTGAGGGGTAGGGTGAGGGTGAGTTTGAGGGTGAAGGTTAGGGGGAGGGTGAGGACGAGGCTGAGGGTTATCGTTAGGATTAGTGTTAGGGTGAGTTTTAGGGTTAGGATTACTATTATTGTTGGGATTAGGGTTAGGATGAGGGCTAGGATGAAGGTAAGGTTTAGCTTTAGGTTTAGGATGAGAATTAGGGTTTTGGGTGAGGGTTAGTGTTAGGTTTAGGGTGAGGATTAGGGTTAGGGTGATCTTTAGGTTGAGGGTGACAGGTAGGGTGAGGGTGAGTGTGAGGGTTAGGTTTAGGATTAGGGTTAGGTTTAGGGTTATAGTTAGGCGGAGGGTTCGGTTTAGTGTGAGGGTTAGGGTTACGGTTAGTGTGAGGGTAAGTGTTAGGTTGAGGGTTAGGGTGAGGGTTAGGGTTAGGATTAGGGTTAGGGTGAGGGTGAGGGTGAGGGTTAGTGATAGGATTAGGGTTAAGGTTAGGGTGAGGGTGAGGGTGAGGGTGAGGGTTAGGATTAGGGTAAGTGTGAGGGCTAGGTTTAGGGTGAGGATTAGGGTTAGGGTAAGGTTTAGGGTGAAGGTTAAGGTTAGGATTAGGGTTAGGGTGTGGGTCAAGGTGAAAGTAGGTTTAGGTTGAGTGTTAGGGTTAGGGTGAGGGTTATTGTTAGCGTAAGGTTGAGGTTTAGGGTTAGGGTTGTAGGGAGTGAGGGTAAACGCCATTACAAGATGGCGCCCACTCCCTTGCAGCTTTGAGGTAACCACTCCATTTCAGGCAGTGCTTGGTGGGACGGTGGGTCCTGGGCTTTGCGCATGCGCGAGCCTCGTAGAGTCCCCAGCCAATCCCGTGGCACCTGGTGACGGTGAAAGGCAGACGACCAATGATACAAAGACCCGTGTTCCTATTCCCTATATAAGTGGCCATGTTTCGGGTGCACGTGCTCTCGTGCTCAAGCTCTCCCATCAACTAAAAGGCTCTCCAATAAAGCGTGATCTGAGAAGACTCCTGGTGTGGTGTTCGTTCTTCCTCGCTGGTCGAGAAGGCGCGCGCCGCAAAGTGGTGCCGAAACCCGGGACACGCGCGAGAGGCCGAACCGGAGCCAGAACTCAACACGCGGAGAGGGGACGTCGGTAAGTATCCCCCGGTATGCTGTTCACTGTAGATTTAGATATTTATTGGTTGCTTGCATTGCTTCTTCCTTTGTGGCTTGTCTTTTTGATGGTGTGCACTTGCCTCGAGGAGGGAGGGTTTGATTTAATCCAGGAAGGATGCAAAGTACTAACACCGCATCAGGATAGTCTATCAGAGGCAGCATCCAGTAAAGGGGAGGAAAATAGGCCTAAAAGAAAAAGGGAAAAAAGACAAAAGGATCCTAAAGAATTAAAGCAACAGGGACTACAGCCCTCACAAAAGGAGAAGGGTCTTAGGGAGGAGGGGGTCTCAAGGAGACCCCTATGCCCTTCTTTTTTTTTTTTTAAATTGTATTTTTATTTGAGAACATACTGTACAGAGGGGCTACAATTACATGGGCAGGATAATGCATACATTTCTTACCAAGCATTGCAGCCTCCTCCTTTGTTTACCCTTCACTTCCCTTCCCCGCCTCCCCCCTCCCCCCACCCAATTTTACCCCCCTCCATCCCCCCAATTATACCCCCCTCCCCCCCCCACACCAAAATTGTAAAGCTGGTTTTGACATGACATTTTGTACTTCTCATTGTTGCAACAGGTCCAACTGAATCCTTAAACGACTTGTTTGTCCCCATCTCCTCCACATGTTATACTGCCATCAAATATAGTGAAAGCGGGGGTTACACTGTGGGGGAGGGACATACAAAGCAACAAAGAAATAATCTTATAAATGCATTAGAAACACATGCATGAAAGAAACGAAAACATTAAAATACATATTTAAGGGTTCATTTTCCTAACATCACATTATCTGGCCTTTTCCGCTTGACTCATACCTATACTAGATATTGCAAATAAGGGAAACCATGGGACCTATGCTTCTTTGGGCCTGGCTTACTTCACTTAATATAATTTTTTCCAAACCTTTCCATATCCTAACAAATGGGGAAATGTCATTCTTTCTGATGGAGGCATAGAATTCCATTGTGTATATATACCACATTTTCTTGATCCATTCATCTACTGAGGGGCATCTGGCTTGGTTCCATATCTTAGCTATGGTAAATAATGCTGCAATAAACATAGTTGTGCTGGTAGCTTTAGTGTGGTCTTGTTTGTAAACATTTGGGTAAATGCCCAAAAGTGGGATTGCTGGATCATAGGGGAGATCTATGTGAAGTCTTTTGAGGAACCGCCATACTGCTTTCCAAAGTGGTTGAACAAGTTTACATTCCCACCAACAATGAAATAAGGTTCCTTTCTGTCCACATCCCCTCCAGCATCTGTTGTTGTTAGAGTTCTTGATTTTTGCTGTTCTAACTGGAGTGAGGTGATATCTCAATGTTGTTTTGATTTGCATTTCTTTTATGGCTAGGGATGTTGAACATTTCTTCATGTGTCTATTGGCCATCCTTCTTTCTTCTTCAGAGAAGCTTCTCTTTAAGTCTTTCGCCCACTTATTTATTGGGCAGTTGTTTCTTTGAGGATTTGTTGTTGGGTGGTTTAATTTTTGAGTTCCAAGTATATTTTAGATATGAGACCCTTGTCCGTTGTATGGCTAGTAAAGATCTTCTCCCAATCGGTGGGCTTTCTATTGATCTTGCCAGCTATGTCATTTGCCCTGCAGAAGCTCTGCAATCTTATGCAATCCCATTTGTCCAACCTTTCTTTGATTTGTTGTGCTTCCGGGTCTCTATTCAGAAAATTTCGACCTGAGCCAAGGAGACCTAGGGTTTCTCCTATTCCATCCTGTAATGTTTTCAGAGTGTCTGCTTTGATTTCAAGGTCTTTGATCCATTTGGAGTTGATTCTGGTGCAGGGTGATATATAAGGATCTAGCTTTAGTTTTCTACATGTAGTTAACCAATTTTGCCAGCACCATTTACTGAAGAGGCTGTCTTTCTTCCATTCTATTGTTTTAGCTTCCTTATCGAAGATTAGATGGCTATAGGTCTGTAGGTTCATTTCTGGGTTTTCAATTCTATTCCATTGGTCCTGAGGTCTGTTCTTATGCCAATACCAAGCTGTTTTGACTACTATGGCTTTATAGTAGAGTTTGAAATTTGGTATTGATATTCCTCCAGCAGTGTTCTTTCCGTTGAGGAGCGTTTTTGCTATTCGGGGTCTTTTATTGTTCCATATGAATTTTTGGATTGCCTCCTCTATTTCCTTGAAGAATGAGGGTGGAATTTTGATAGGTATCGCGTTGAATTTGTAGATAGCCTTGGGAAGTATTGCCATTTTCACGATGTTGATATTGCCAATCCAGGAGCATGGGAGGTTTTGCCATTTTTTAAGTTCTGTGTTGATTTCCTTTTTCAAGATTTTAAAGTTTTCATCATAGAGGTCCTTCACTTCTTTGGTTAAGTTAATTCCTAGGTATTTTATTTTTTGTGTGGCTATTACAAATGGAGTTGCTTTCCTAATTTCAGCCACACTTTTCTCATTGTTGGCATATAGAAAAGCCATTGATTTTTGGGGGTTAATTTTATAACCTGCTACTTTGCCAAAGTTTTGAATCAGCTTGAGTAATTTGGGAGTGGAGTCTATGGGATTCTTTAAATACAAGATCATGTCATCTGCAAAGAGGGAAAGTTTTATTTCTTCTTTCCCTATTTGGATCCCCTTTATGTCTGCATCTTGCCTTATTGCTGTAGCTAGGCATTCTAATACTAGATTGAAGAGAAGTGGAGAGAGTGGGCATCCTTGTCTTGTTCCTGAGTTAAGAGGAAATGGCTTTAGTTTTTCACCATTGAGTATAATGCTGGCTGTAGGTTTGTCATATACAGCCTTTATTGTATTGAGGAATGTTCCATGGATTCCTAATTTTTCCAGAACCTTCATCATAAAGGGGTGTTGGATCTTGTCGAATGCTTTTTCTGCATCTATTGAGATAACCATGTGGTTCTTATTCTTGCTCCTGTTGATGTGATGAATAATATTAATTGATTTGCGTATATTGAACCAGCTTTGCATCCCTGAAATGAATCCTGTTTGATCATGGTGTATGATTTTTTGGATGAATTGTTGAAGTCGATTGGCCAAAATTTTGTTGAGAAGTTTTGCATCAATGTTCATCAAAGAAATGGGTCTATAGTTCTCTTTCTTTGATGAGTCCCTGCCTGGTTTTGGGATGAGGGTTATGATGGCTTCATAGAATGTGTTCGGTAGTGAGCTTTCTCTTTCAATTTCATTGAAGAGTTGGAGGAGTATTGGTGTGAGCTCTGCTTTGAAGGCCTTGTAAAATTCCGCTGTAAAACCATCTGGTCCTGGACTTTTCTTAGCTGGGAGGTCTCTTATTGCTGTTTCTATTTCAATGCTTGATATGGGCCTGTTAAGCTGGTTTAACTCATCTTGGTTTAGTTTTGGCATGTCAATATTTGCTAGGAAAAGGTCCATTTCTGTCAAGTTCTCAAACTTATTAGCATAAAGTTTTGAGAAGTATCCCCTTATAATGTTCTGAATCTTGGTTGTTTCCGTGGTGATGTTTCCATTCTCATCTCTGAGTTAATTAATTTGGGTGTGTTCTCTCCTTTTTCTGATAAGGTTTGCTAAGGGTCTGTCAATTTTGTTAAGTTTTTCGAAGAACCAACTCTTTGTTTTGTTGATTCTTTCTATAGTTTTTTTGGATTCTAATTCATTTAATTCTGATTTAATTTTGATTATTTCTTTCCGTCTACTGGATTGGGGTTTATCTTGCTGCTCTTTTTCAAGGAGGTTTAGATGTGTCATTAAATTGTTAGTTTCCGATCTCTCCAATTTGTTGATGTAGGAGCTCAGAGCTATAAACTTGCCTCTGAGTACTGCCTTTGCTGTGTCCCAGAGGAGCTGGTAATTTGTGTGTTCATTTTTGTTGAATAGCATGAACATTTGAATTTCCTTTCTAATCTCTTCCATGACCCACTCATGATTCAGCAGTGTGTTTTTCAGCCTCCATGTACTACCGGACTTTCTTTGGTGGCTTTTGGTGTTGAGTTCTAATTTTATTCCCTTGTGGTCAGAGAGAATGCAAGGTATAACTTCAATGTTTCTGAATTTAGACAAGTTTGCTTTGTGGCCTAAAATGTGGTCTATTTTAGAAAATGTTCCATGTGCTGCTGAGAAGAACGTGTATTCTGATGCTGCTGAGTGAAATGTTCGGTAAATGTCTGTTAAGTCTAGTTGATCTATGCAGCTGTTTAGATCTGCGGTTTCTCTGTTGAGTTTTTACCGAGTTGATGTATCTAGTGGGGAGAGTGGTGTGTTAAAATCCCCAACGATTAATGTCTTTGGATCTATCTGGGATTTGACGGAAAGTAGTGTTTCTTTGATAAATTTGGGTGCTCCATTGTTTGGCGAATAGATATTTAGAATTGTAATATCCTCCTGAAGGAGAGATCCTTTAATTAGTATGTAGCGACCTTCTTTATCTCTTCTCACGAATTTTAATTTGAAGTCTATTTTATCTGATATTAGGATTGCAACTCCCGCCTGTTTATGAGGGCCGTTTGCTTGGTAGATTTTGTTCCAGCCTTTAACCTTGAAAATATGTTTGTTTTTACGGGCAAGATGTGACTCCTGCAGGCAGCAGATAGAAGGGTCTTGTTTTTTAATCCAACTAGACAGTCTATGTCGCTTAATTGGAGAGTTCAGTCCGTTAACGTTAAGAGATAGGACTGAGAGGTATTTGGGAGTTCCTGCCATGTTATCCACCTTCTTGGGGGCTGTGAAAACTGGGTTCTTCCTAAGGTTCTTGGATTCTCAGTTTGTGTGCAGTTTCTTGGCCTTTGTTGCGTTCTTGTTGGTTTTCTATGTGTAGGACATCTTTAAGAATCTTTTGCAGGGCTGGTTTGGTGGAGATGTATTGTTTCAATTTTTCTTTGCTATGGAAGGTTTTTATTTGGCCTTCAGTTATGAAGGAGAGTTTAGCTGGGTACAGTATTCTTGGTTGATAGTTGTTTGTTTTTAGGGCATGGCATACGTCATTCCAGGCTCTTCTTGCTTTGATTGTCTCTGCTGAGAAATCTGAGGTAATTCTAATTGGTTTCCCTTTATAGGTGATTAACCTTTTCTCCTTGACAGCTTTAAGGATCTTTTCCTTGGTCTGGGTTGATCCTGTGTGGATTATAATGTGACGGTGGGATGTCCTATTCTGGTCTGGTCTATTTGGGGTTCTAAAAGCTTCTTGTATCTGAATAGGCCTATCTTTTTGTATGTTTGGGAAGTTCTCTGCTAGGATCCTGTTAAACAAATTTCCTAGACCATTAACTTCTGTTTCTAGGTGCTCCTCTACACCCATTATCCTTAGATTGGGCCTTCTGATGGTGTCTTCCAGGTGTTGGATAGACCTATCATATTTCTTGGACTTGTCTTGGATGGTTGTATGTTCTTTCTCTATAATATCTAGGCTCTCTTCAATCCCTGAAATTCGATCTTCTGCATGGTCTAACCTGCTGTCAAGACTATCTACTTTGTTTTTTATCTCTTTTCCTTCTAATTGGTCAGCTTTGATGGCTTCAAGTTCTTTGTTGAAGCTCTGTTTTAGGTCTTGTATGAATTTCTTTACTTCCTTAATTTGGTGTTCAGTGTTTGTTCTCAAATCACTTAGTTGATTGGTTATGGTTTCTTTGGACTGCCATTCCTTCTGTTGGGTTCCATTCAGCATTCCCTTTGTGGTCTCCCTGACTTCCTTCAGCTCTTTGTTAATGGATTCCATGAATGTCTTTAGTGATCTTTGTGTATTCTCTACCTGGTCTCTTAATTCGTGAATTACTCTTTGATTAGTTTCCTCCCTTCTGTGGGATTCCTGCAGTTCTCTTTGAGTGTTCTCTGCCTGCTCACGCCATTCCTCCCTTTCTCTTTGAGTATTCTCAAGTTGTTCACGCAAATCCTGTATCAGTTTTTGAGAAGCTTCCTCACGCTTATGATATTCCTGTATAAACTTCTGGGATGCCTCCTCTCTCTCCCTATCATGCTCATACAGAGTCCTTTGTACATTGTCAAACTTCTCATTTATCATGTTTGCTATTAGTGTTTGTAGAGCTATTTGGGAACTCTCCTCTGGATTATTCTTTATCTGTTCTAATCCCTGATTATCAAGGTTGGGAATTGAGATACCCGAATTTTCCATTTTTCTTGTGTTTTTCCGGCTTACTCGGCCCATTTGAGATAAAGATTGCACCAGTTTTGTGCTAGAACACTATCTTAAGGCAACCATCAACCAAAGTTTGCATTTGTACAGTCAATAGTCTACAGATACAATCTAGTTCAACAGATACATCTATTCAACATCAAATGACTATATGTTAAAGGACTTCGAACCGCAGAAAAGAATTTGGAAAACCAGAAATTATTAGGATTAGGGAGAGATGTGGGTAAAAAATAGGAATAGATTGGTGTGGGGAGGCACAGGGAGAGTTAACTATGTCCTAATCACAGTGCAGGAAATGGGTTGGGTAGGATGCAAGTAGAGAGAGAGAGAAAAAGAAGAGACGGAAAGGGGAATAAAGAGAGACCAGAAAAAGAATAGAAACGTAAAAATTAATGTTATTATAGAGGTTAAAAGACCGTCTATTTAGAGAGGAATGTGAATATGTTCAGAGAAGGGGAGGGACATAGAGGAGATGTGAAAAGCTTTAAGGGAGAAGAAAAGATCAGAAGTTCAGTAGAGCTAGATAAAAAACAAAAAGATAATTAAGAAAGAAAGAAAAAGAGAAAGAAGACAAGAAAAGAAAGGAAAACTCTCATTCATGTAATTCTGAAATAAAAATTATAAGATGAGAAAAAAAAAGTTACTGGAAAACAATTATTTTTTCAGTAGAGGCAAAAATTAAAGATTAATAAAAGTTTTAGAAGGGAAAATATATATATATATATATATATATAAGGTAACAAAAAACAAAAAACAAGCAAAAAAAAAGAAAAGAAGAAGAAGAAGAAAAAAAAAAAGAAAAGAAAAAAAAGGTCTTTTGATTTTTTTTTTTTGGGGGGGGGAGGAGTGGGAAGAATCCTGTATCTCCCTTTTGTCTGCCACCAGTCTCTTGTTGGAGTCTCTGGTCAGCTTGAGGTCCTGTGGCTTGATTGGTTTCTTAAGTCGGTTGATTGGAAGAGGCAGAAAAATGCTCTGCTTTACCCAAGATTTTGAGATCCCCCTCCCAGGTTAGTTTTCTGGGAGGGTGGTCTGCTTTGAGAGTCACAAAAGAGTGGGATGTGGTGATGAGGCTAGGTTCTGGGTAGAGTTGAGGCCTTTCAACAAACAGTAGCTTTTCCCTGGGGCTATTTTGTGATAAAGCTCACAGCGCCCAGCCTGGAGCCATTCTCAGGGTTTCTGTTTTTCAATTGATTGTGGTGGCTGCTAGAGGGAGGGGCAGCCTCTGGCTCTGGTTACCCAGTGAGGCTAGGCACTCCGATGGCTGGCGCCTGAGCTGGGTGACTTTTCCCTGGATGGAGCTGAGTCTGGCAGGTCACTTCGGCGTTAAGTTCTTGTGACCTGCTAAATGACTCATTTTATTCCAAGGCCTGAGCTGGAGCTAGCAGCAACTCCGAGCTTTGTCGGTATCCAAGATGGAGATCACCGGTGCTGGGGGGGGAGGGGTGGCCTTCCTTCCTCTGCTCCCTGAGGAGTGAGGATGTCGGGCTTGTACTCACGCCGAGTCTTGGATCCTGGGTCGTCTCTGGTGCCGAGTCTTGGATCCTGGGTCGTCTCTGGTCTGCAAGCTGCAGGGTGAAGATGTCCGCTCTTTGTTGGTTCTTGCTGGTGTTGAGTAGAATCCGCTCGCCCGCTGCGTCTGGCTCCTTCGTCCCGGACTCTCTGTGTGAGCGCTCAGGTATGGCCCCCGGCTGTGGTCTCTGCCGCTTGTGACCCTGCCGCCGCCGCCGCCGTGGCGGCTGCTGGCGAGCACTCAGGTGCTTCTTTTTGCCTTGGCTTCCCCTCTCTTGTCTAACTCTCTGTCCTGTGATGGCACACTTGGTGTGATTCTCTGGCTTAGGACTGTTCACTGGAACTCTAAAGCTGCTTTCTATGCGAGAGCTTATTCAGATTCCAGCTTCTCCTCCGCCATCTTCCCAGAACTCCTCCCCTATGCCCTTCTTTAAAAGCAAACCGTTTCTCAGCCCTACATGTGGAAGGGCAGGACCAAGAATGCAGTGATCTTGTGAGTGACTCAGAGGAAGAAATGTTAGAGGAGGAGGGAGAGCAGCTCGATCTAGCTGATAGTGAAGACTTAGAAGAGGCTGCGGCTGAGTATGAGGCAGACAGATATGGGGGATGGCGTCCCCTAGGGGTGGGAGTACCGCAGCAGCCAGGAAGAGGAAACGGAGCTGGCCCTCACCCGTCGGCCCCCCGGGCGTGCCTGCCGGCGGGGCGGAGTCACTTTATAAAAGGAAGCACCTGGTCGCGGTTAGCAGCCGCTTTTCCAGTTTTTGAAAATCCAATTACTAATGAAAGAAATTTTGAGCCGGTTTCCTACTCCCAGTTAAAAGATTTAGTTGAGGCAGTCAGGACTTATGGGGTGACGACCAATTATATCACTGCCTTGCTTCGAAGGCTAACTATTAATGCTATGATTCTGTGGGAGCAAAAACTGTTCAATATTTTCCTGAATTAGTGGCTAAACAGGCAATTTTGGTCTGAGAGAGAAAAAAAAAGGCAATTTTGGGTATAAAGTATTGTTTGATGCACTTTGCAAAAATTCCAGATATATTAATTATTCCATACACCCGTGAGCAAGTTGAAATTTTAGCAGCCACAGTGGGTATGTGGGCAATTCTTGTTTGCTCATTTCCAAATGTAATTGATAACCATTATCCTAAGCATCCTCTGCTTGCCATAGTTAACAAAAATTTAGTGTATTTTCCTGTTGTCACTTCAAAGGAGCCCTTGGTTGATGCCCTGACCATCTTTACGGATGGATCAAAATCTGGACAAGGTGCCTTTTTTGTTCAAGGACACAAACAGCCGGTAGTCTTTAATTTTCGGCCGAATGCCCCACAGGCTGTTGAATGTTTAATTGTGCTTGAAGTTTTTAAAAGATTTGATCAACCTTTTAATTTATTTTCTGATTCATTACATGTTGTAAATGCCGTCGCTTCTCTTGAAGTTGCTGCTTCAATCAAGAAGGCCAGTACAATTTCTAATGTTTTGTTACAGATTCAGTCCCTTATCTTAAAGAGAAAACACTCTTTTTATATTGGACATATTCGCGCCCACTCTATGTTGCCGGGCCCGATGGCAAGGTGTAATGATTTGGTGGACCAGGCAACTCGGGCTGTGGCTCTGGTCGCTGCTGATCCTGTAGAATTGGCAAAAGACTTTCATAGATTGTATCATGTACCTGCTAATACCCTTAGGAAAAGATATAATTTGTCCAGGATACTTCCCATGGTTTTCGCGCCTTTTGCGCACAAATGCAGGTTGCCCACACCACCGGACTGCCCTACAATCCTCAAGGACAAGGTATAGTGGAAAGAGCTAATAGAAGCATAAAAGAAATGCTTCAAAAACAAAAAGGGGGAATTGCTGAGTCAGCGTCCCCCAGGGAAAGACTTTCTCTTGCACTCTTTACCCTTAATTTTTTAATTCTAAATGACAACGATCAGTCTGCCGCAGATCGGCATATGACAAGAGACCCCATGGATACTAAAGACATGGTTATGTGGAAGGATGTTATTAATAATAAATGGTATGGACCGGATCCGGTAATAACGAGATCCAGGGGAGCTGTTTGTGTTTTTCCACAGAGTCAAGAAGTACCTCACTGGGTGCCAACAAGACTGACCAGGCCGGTGGAGACTGCAGCAGAACCCCTTCTTGAAGATGCCATCCACTCGTCTCCTGATGCAGCTGATCTTCCTGCTGTTAGCAACAGTGCTAATAGCAATCCCTGTGATAGCTAAACCAATGATGCTGTGGGCTGTTACAATTTACTCACTGGATTGCCTCTGCGGTGTCCTTTTTCAAAGAGTGGGTGGGAGTCAGAATGTTTTTAGCCTGCTGCCTGGGAGGATGCGTGGTCTGCCTATGGTTGGTCTGTCGCCTTCGAGCCCAAACCAGAAGGGACAAGATTGTTATCTCGCAAGCATTAGCCGCTTTGGAGAGTGGATCCTCACCCCAGATCGGGCTGTCGGCCCTGAGAGGCAATTAAGCCTTACCATCCTGCATAGCCTTAGCAGCCCGAGGGATCAAGGGATCCCATTGCACCGGGACAGGTATGCAATTTGCAATTTGGGACAGGGTGCTAGGCAAGTGCACTGCACTTGAGGAGGACCATCTCCTCAAGAAGAGCATGCTGGGTTGCAAGTGGGTTGATGCCCAAGATCCCACCTCTGCAAAAAAGGCATCGGACGGGCCTGGTCATCACTGGGGAAGGTGCCCCTCAGGCGAACACCAGTGCAAGGTCCTCTCACTAATGTTTTAGACAGAGGCCCAACCTCTACTCTTACCTGTTGCCAAAAAACAAAAAAGGAGGAACTGTAGGGAGCCAGGGTAAACGCCATTACAAGATGGCGCCCACTCCCTTGCAGCTTTGAGGTAACCACTCCATTTCAGGCGGTGCTTGGCGGGACGGTGGGTCCTGGGCTTTGCGCATGCGCGAGCCACGTAGAGTCCCCAGCCAATCCCGTGGCAACTGGTGACGGTGAAAGGCAGACGACCAATGATAGAAAGACCCGTGTTCCTATTCCCTATATAAGTGGCCATGTTTCGGGTGCACGCGCGTTCTTCCTCGCTGGTCTAGAAGGCGCGTGCCGCATAGGGTGATGTTTATTGTGGGGGTAAGGTTTAGGGTTAGGGTGATTGTTCAGCTGTGGGTGATGTTTAGGATGAGGGTGAGGGTTATGGTTAGAGTTAGGGTTAGGGTGAGGGGTATTGGGAGCGTTAGGGTTAGGATTAGGGTTAGGGTTAAGTTTAGGGTGAGGATAAGTTTTAGGGTCATGGTGATGGTGAGAGTGATGGTTAGGGTGTGGGTGAAGGTTAGGGTGAGTGTGAAGGTTAGGTTTAGGTTTAGGGTTAGGGTTAGTGTTTGGGTAAGGGTTAGGGTTATGGTGATGTTGAGGGTGAGGGTTATGGTAAGGGTGAGGGTGAGTGTAAGAGTTAGGGTGAGGGTTAGGGTGAGGGTGAGGGTTAGGGTTATTGTTAGGTTTTGGATTAGGGTGAGGGTGAGGGAGAGGGTTAGGGTGAAGATGAGGGTTAGGGTTAGGGTTAGGATGAGGGTTATGGTTATGGTTTAGGTTAGGATTAATTTAGGATGAGGGTGAAGGTAAGGGTTAGGGTGAGAGTGAGGGTTAGGTTTAGTGTTAGGATTAGGATTAGGGTGAGGGTTAGGGTTAGTGTTAGGGTTAGTATTAGGGTGAGGGTGCGGGTTAGGGTTTGGGTTAGGGTAAGCGTGAGGGTAAGTGTTAGGGTGAAGGTTTGGGTGATGGTGAGGTTTCGGGTTCGGGTTGTGGTTAGAGTTAGGTTTAGCCTGAGGGGGAGGGGGAGGGTGAGTTTGAGGGTAAGCGTTAGGGTTAGGGTAAGGGTGAGGGCTAGGGTGAGGGTGAGGGTTAGTGTGAGGGTGTGGGTGAGTTTTCATTTACCTTAGGGTTAGGGTTAGGGTGAAGATTAGGTTGAGGGTGAGGGTTAAGGAGAGGTTAGTGTTAGGGTGAGGGTGAGGTTTAGGCTTAGGGTGAGGGTTAGGGTTAGTGTGATGTTTAGGGTGAGGGTGAGCGTTCGGTGAGGGTGTGGGTGAGGGTGAGGGTTAGGGTTAGTGTTAGGGTTAGGTTTAGGGTGAGGGTGCGTGTGAGGGTTAGGATGAGGAATAGGGTTAGGGTTAGGGTTAGGCTGAGGTTAAGGGTCAGGGTGAGTGTGAAGTTTAGGGTTACGATGAGGGATAGGGTGTGGCTGAGGTTTAGGGTCATTGTTAGGGTTTGGATAAGGGTGAGGGTGAGGGAGAGGGTTAGGGTAAGGTGAGGGTTAGGTTTAGGGTGAGGGTGAGGGTTAGGGTTAGTGTTAGGATTAGGATTATGGTGAGGGTTAGGGTCAGTGTTAGGGTTAGTATTAGGGTGAGGGTGAGGGTTAGGGTTAGCGTAAATGTGAGGGTAAGGGTTAGGGTGAAGGTTTGTGTGATGATGAGGGTTAGGCTTAGGGTTATTTTTAGAGTTAGGTTTAGTCTGAGGTGGTGGGGGAGGGTGAGGTTGAAGGTAAGGGTTACGGTTAGGGTAAGTGTGAGGGCTAGGTTGATGGTGAGGTTTAGTGTGAGGGTGTGAGTGAGGGTTTCATTTACCTTTGGGTTAGGGTTAGTGTGAAGATTATGTTGAGGGTGAGGGTTAAGCTGAAGTTAGGGTTAGGGTGAGGTTTAGGGTTAGGCTTAGGGTGAGGGTGAGCATTCGGTGAGGGTGAGGGTGAGAGTGAGGGTTAGTGTTAGGGTTAGGTTTAGGGTGAGGGTGCGTGTGAGGGTTAGGATTAGGAATAGGGTTAGCGTTAGGGTTAGGGTGAGGGTAAGGGTCAGGGTGACCGTGAAGTTTAGGGTTAGGTTTAGGGTTAGGGTTAGAGTGAGGGTTACGGTTAGTGTGAGTATTATGATTAGTGTTAGGGTTAGGGTTAGCATGAGGGTAAGGATTAGGGTGAGGTCAAGGGTGAGGGTAAGGGTTGGGGTTAGGGATAGGTTTAGGCTGAGGGCTAGGGTGAGGGTGAAGATTAGTGTGAGGGTTAGGGTGAGGCAATCTTTTAGCTTATGGTGAGGATTAGACTGAAGTTGAGGGTTAGGTTGAGGATTATGGTTAGGTTGATGGTTAGGTTTAGGTTTAGGGTAATTGTTAGTGTTTGGGTTATGTTTAGGTTGAGGGTGAGAGTTAGGGTGAGGATGAGTGATCGGGGAAGGGTAGGGGTTCGGGTGAGGGAGAGGGTTAGGGTCTGAGTGAGGATTAGGTTTAGGGTGAGGGTTAGTATTAGAATTAGTTTTAGTGGGAGGGTGAGGGTTAGGGGTAGGGTTAGCATTAGGTTGAGCGTTAGGGTTAGGGTTATGGAGCGGGTAAGGTTTAGGGTTAGGGTTAGGGTGAGGGTGAGGGTGAGGGTTTGTTTAGGGTTAGGTTTAGGGTGAGGGTGAGGGTTAGGCTGAGGGTTAGGGTTAGGGATAGTGTGAGGGTTAGCGTTAGGGTTAGGGTTTGTGTTACTTTGAAGGTTAGGGTTAGGTTTAGGGTTAGGATAAGGGTTACACTGAGGATTAGGGTTAGGGTTAGTGTGAGTGTTAGGTTTAGGGTTAGGGTTTGGGTTAGGTTGAGGGTAAAAGTTAAGGTTAGGGTTAGGGTTAGGATGAGGGTTAGAGTGAGGGTTAGGGTTAGGTTTGTATTTAGGGTTAGGGTGAGGTTTAGGTTTAGGGTTAGGCTTAGGGTGAGGGTTAGGTTTTAGGTAAAGGTTAGGGTGAGTGTTAGGGTGAGGGTGATGTTTAGGGTTATAGTGAGGGTAAGAGTTAGTTTGAGGGTTATTGTGAGGGTGAGGGTTAGGGTTAGCATGAGGGTTAGGTTGAGGGTGAGGGGTTGGGTGAGGGTTAGGGTTATGGTTAGGGATAGGGTGAGGATTAGGGTTAGGGTTAAGTTTAGGTTTAGGGTTAGGCTGAGGGGTAATATTACGTTTAGGGTGAGGGTTAGGTTCAGTGTGAGGGTTAGGGTTAGGTTTAGGGTGAGTTTTAGGTTTAGTTTGAGGGTTAGGGTCTGGGTTAGGTTGAGGGTAAGTTTTAGGGTGAGGGTTAGGGTGAGGGTGAGGTTTAGGTTTAGCATTAAGTTGACCCTTAGGGTTAGGATGAGGGTCATGGTTAGGGTGAGGGTGAGGTTGAGGGTTAGGATTAGGGTTAGTGTAAGGGTTAGGGTGAGGTTAGGATTAGTGTGAGGGTTAGGGTGAGGGTCAGGGTGTGGGTTAGTGTTAGTTTGATGGTTAGGTTTAGGGTAAGGGTTAGGGTTAGGTTTAGGGTGAGAGTTAGGGTTAGGGTGATATTTATTGTGAGGTTGAGGGTTAGGGTTAGGGTGAGGGTTAGTTTCAGGTGAGGGTGAGGGTTTGCGTGTGGTTGAGGGTTAGGTTTATGGTGCGGGTTAGGGTGACGGTGCGGGTTAGGTTGAGGGTATGGGTTAAGTTTAGAGTTAGGATTATGGTCAGGGTTAGGGTTAGGCTTATGGTGAGAATTAGTGTGAGGTGTAGGTATAGGGTTGGGTTTAGGGTTATGGTTAGTGTGAGGGTTAGGCTTAGGTATAGGGTTAGTGTGAGTATAAAGTTTAGGGTTAGGGTTAGCATTCTGGTGAGGGTTAGGGTTAAGCTTAGGGTGAGGGTTAGGGTTAGGCTGACGTTTAGGGTGAGGTTGATGGTCAGTGTGAGGGTGAGTGTGAGGGTTAGTGTGAGGGTAGGGATGAGGGTGTGGGTTAGGATTAGGTTTAGGGTGAGGGTGAGGGTGAGAGTTAGAATTAGTTATAGTGTTAGGGTTAGGGTTAGGCTGAGGGTGAGGGTGAGGGTGAGGGTTAGTGTGAGGGTTTTTGTTAGGGTTACGTTTAGGGATAGTGTGAGGGTAAGCGTTAGGGTGAGGGTTAGGGTTTCGGTGATGTTTAGGTTAAGATTGAGGGTTAGGGTGAGGATGAGGGTTCGGGTGAGGGTGACAGTTCATTGCGGTTGAGGGTTAGGGTTTGGGTGAGGGTTAGGGTTAGGGTGAGTGTTAACATTAGGTTTAGGTTTAGTGTGAGGGAGAGAGTTAGGGGTTGGGTTAGGGTTAGATTGATGGTTAGGGTTAGGGTTTGGGAGAGGGGTAGGTTTAAGGTTAGGGTGAGTTTTAGGGTGAGTGTGAGGGTTAGGGTGAGGGTGAGGGTGAGGTTTAGGGTTAGGGTTAGGTTTATGGTGAGATTGAGGGTGAGGGTTAGGTTTAGGATTAGGGTTAGGTTTAGGGTTAGGGTTAGAGAGCGTGTTAGGGTGCGTGTGAGGGTGAGGGTGAGGTTGAGAATTCGGGTGTGGGTGAGGGTTAGGGTTAGGCTTAGGGTTGTGGTGAGAGTAAGGGTTAGGGTTAGGTTTGGGGTGAGGATGAGGGTTAGGGTTAGTGTTAGGGTTAGGGTGAGGGTTAGGTTGAGTGTTAGGGTTTGGTTTACGGTTATGTGAGGGTGAGGTATAGGTTGAGGTTTAGGGTTAGGGTGAGGGATAGGGATAGGGTTAAGGTTAGGGTGAGGGTGTGGGTGAGTGTTAGGGTTAGGTTTAGCATTAGAGTTAGGGTGAGGGTGAGGGTCAGGGTTAGGAGTAGGGTTAGGATTAGGGTAAGGCTGAGGTTGATGGGGAGGGTGAGAGTGTGGTTTACTGTTAGGGTTAGGGTTAGGGATAGGGCATGGTGATGGTGTGGGTTAGGGTTAGGATTAGGGTTATGATGAGGGTTCGGTTGAGTGTTAGAGTTAGGGTTAGAGTTAGTGTGAGGGTTAGTTTTGGGTTAGGATAAGGGTTAGGGTGAGGGTAAAGGTCAGGGTGAGAGTTAGGATTAGTGTCAGGTTTAGGATTATTGTTAAAGTTAGGGTGAGTGTTAGCATTAGGGTTAGGGTGAGGGTTAGGTTGAGGGTGAGGGTTAGGGTTAGGGTGAGGGTAAGGGTTAGGTTGAGGGTTAGGGTGAGGATGAGGTTTAGGGTTAGCATTAGGTTACGGTTAGTGTTAGGATGAGGGTTAGGGTTAGGATTAGGGTGAGGGTGAGGGTGAGGTTTACTGTGAGGGTTAGGATTAGAGTGAGGGTTAAGGTTAGGGTTAAGGTGAGGGTGAGGGTTAGGTTTAGGGTGATTTTTGCTGTGAGGGTGAGGGTTAGGGTGAATTTGAGCTTTCGGGTGAGAGTTAGGTTTAGGTTTAGAGTTAGGGATAGGGTTAGGTTGAGTGTAAGGGTTAGGGTGAATGTGAGTGTTTGGTTTAGGGTGAGGGTGAGGGTTAGTGTTAGGGTTAGGGTGAGGGTGAGGGTTAGGATGGATTAGAGTAAGGATTATGGTTAGGCCTAGGGTTAGTATTAGGGTGAGGGTGCGGTTGAGGGTGAGGGTGAGTGTTAGGGTTAATTTTAGTGTGAGGGATAGTGTTAGGGTGAGGGTTAAGTTTAGGTTGAGGGTTAGGGTTAGGGTAAGGTTTAGGGTGAGGGTTAGGTATAGGGTTAGGGGGAGAGTTAGGGTGAGGTCCCGGGATAGGGTTAGGGTGAGGCTTAGGGCTAGTGTGAGTATAAGGTTTAGGGTGAGGTTTAGTGTGAGGGTGAGGCTTAGGGTTAGTGTTATGGTTAGGGTGGGGGTTAGGGTCAGGGTTATCTTTACGGTGAGGGTTAGGGTCAGGGTAGGGTGAGGCTTAGGGTTAGGGTGATGTTTAGGGTGATGTTGATGGTTAGTGTGAGGGTGAGGGTGAGTGTTAGGTTGAGGGTCAGGGTGAAGCTGAGGTTTAGGGTTAGGTTGAGGGTGTGGTTGAGGGTGAGATTTAGAATTAGGAATAGTGTTTGGGTTAGGGTTAGGCTGAGGGTGAGGGTCAGGGTGACGGTGAAGGTTAGGGTTAGGGTTTCGATTAGGGTTAGAGTGAGGATTATGGTTAGTGTGAGGATTATGTTTAGGGTTACGATTAGGGATAGGGTGAGGGTAAGGGGTAGGGTGAGGGTTAGGGTGAAGGTTAGGGTTAGGGTTAGGATTAGGGTGAGGGTTAGGGTTTGGGTGATGTTTAGGGTGAGGTTGAGGGTTAGGGAGAGGACGAGGATTCGGGTGATGGTAAGTGTGAGGGTGAGGCTGAGGGATAGGGTGTGGGTGAGGATTAGGGTTAGGGTGAGGGTTATCGTTAGGTTTAGGTTCAGTGTGAGGGTGAGGGTTAGGGGTAGGGTTAGGGTTAGGTTGAGGGTTAGGGTTAGGGTTAGGGAGAGGGGTAGGGTTAGGGTTAAGGTGAATTTTAGGGTGAGTGTGACGGTTAGGGTGTGGGTGAGGGTGAGGGTTAGCGTTAGGGTTAGGTTTAGGGTGAATTCGAGGGTGAGGGTTAGGATTAGGGTTAGGTTTAGGGATTGGGAGAATGTTAGGATGAGTGTGAGGGTGAGGGTGAGGTTGAGAGTTAGGGTATTGTTGAGGGTTAGGGTTAAGTTGAGGATTACGGTTAGGGTTAGGGTTATAGTGAGAGTAAGGTTTAGGGTGAGGTTTAGTATGAGGATGAGGGTTAGGGTTAGTGTTAGGGTTAGGGTGAGGTTTAGGGTGAGGTTGAAGGTTAGGGTTAGCATTAGGTTTAGGGTGAGGGTGAGGGTGAGGGTGAGTGTTTGGGTTATGGTTAGGATAGGGGGAGGATTAGGGTTAGGGTTAGATTGAGGGTGAGGGTTAGGCTGAGGGGTAGCGTAAGTGTTAGTTTGAGGTTACGTTTATTGTGAGGGTTAGGGCTAGGGTTAGGGTGACGGTAAGGGTTAGGGTGAGGGTTAGGGTGAGTGTGAGTTTTAGGGTTAGCATTAGGTTTAGGTTTAGAGTTAGGATGAGGTTTAGGTTTAGGATTAGGGTTAGGTTGAGGGTGAGGGTGAGGGTTAGGGTTAGGGTTAGGGTGAGGGCTAGTGTGAGGGTGAGGGTTAGGGTGAGGGTGAGGTTGAGCTTGAGGTTAGGTAAGGGTTAGCGTTAGGTTTAGGGTGAGGATTAGGCTGAGGGTGTGGGTTAGGGTTAGGGTTAGGATGAGGGTGAGGGTGAGGGTGAGGGTGAGGGTTAGTGTTAGGATGAGGTTTAGGGTTAGGTATAGGTTGAGAGTGCGTGTGAGGGTGAGGGATAGGGTTAGGTTTAGTGTGAGGGTTAGGGTTACGGTGAGGGTAGGGTTAGGGTGAGGGTTCAGGTTAGGGTTAGGGTGAGGGTTAGTGTTAGGGTGATTTTTGGTGTTAGGGTGTGGGTTAGGGTGAGGGTGAGTGTTCGGGTGAGAGTTAGGGTTAGGTTTATTGTAAGGGTTAGGGTGAGGGTTAGGGTGAGGGTGAGGGTTAGGGTTAGGTTCAAGGTTTGGAATAGTGTTAGGTTAAGGGTGATCGTGAGGGTTGGGTTTAGGATTATGTTTAGGATGAGGGTTAGGCTGAGGGTTAGTGTTAGGGCTAGTGTGAGGGTTAGGGATAGGGTTAGGATTATGGTTATGGTGTGGGTTAGGGTTAGGGTTAGAATTAGGCTTAGGATAAGGGTTAGGCTGAGGGTTAAGGTTAGGGTTAGTGTGAATGTTAGGTTTAGGGTTAGAGTTTGGGTTAGGTTGAGGGTAACGTTTAGGTTGAGGGTTAGGGTGAGGGCGAGGGTTAGGGTTAGGGTGAGGGTTAGGGTGAGTGTTAGGGTGAGGGTTAGGCTGAGGTTTAGGGTTACGGTTAGGGTGAGGTTTAGGGTGAGGGTTAGGTTTAGGGTTAAGGTGAGAGTTAGGGTGTGGGTAAGTGTTAGGGTGAAGGTTAGTCTGAGGGTAGGTTTAGGGTTAGGGTGAGGGTTAGGTTTCGCATTAGGGCTAGGTTGAGGATGTGTGTTATGGTGAAGGTTATGATTAAGGTTTGGGATAGGGTGAGGATTAGGGTTAGGTTTAGGTTTAGGGTGTGGTTTAGGCTGAGAGGTATGGATAGGGTTAGGGTGAGGGTAAAGTATAGTGTGAGGTTTAGTGTTAGGATTAGGGTGAGTGTTAGGTTTAGTGTGAGGGTTAGGTTTAGGGTTAGGGTGAGCGTAAGTGTTAGGGTGAGGGTTAGTGTGAGGGTGAGGTTTAGGGTTAGCATTAGGTTTAGGGTTAGGGTGAGGATGAGGGTTGGGATTAGGGAGAGTCTGAGGTTGAGGGGTGAGGGTGAGTGTTAGGTTTTGTTTTAGTGTGAGGGTACGTGTTAGGGTGAGGGTTCGGTTTATGTTGAGAGTTAGGGTTAGGTTAAGGGTTACGTTGAGGGTTAGGGTTAGGGTGAGAGATAGGGTTAGGGTTATGTTTATTGTGAGGGTAATTGTTAGGGTGAGGGTGAGTGTTCGGGTGAGGATTAGGGTTCAGGTACATGTGAGGGTTAAGCTGTGCTTGCGGGTTAGATTTAGGGTGAGGGTTAGGGTGACATTGAGTGTTAGTGTGAGGGTGAAGTTTAGGTTTAGGGTTAGGGTTAGGGTGAGGTTTAGGGTACGGGTAAGTTTGAGGGTGAGGGTTAGGGTAATGGTGAGGGTTAGGGTTAGGGTGAGGGTAAGGGTTAGGTTGAGGGTTAGGGTGAGGGTTAGGGTGAGTGTTTGGGTTAAGGTTAAGGATAGGGTGAGGATTAGGTTTAAGGTTAGGTTTAGGCTGAGGGTTAGGCTGAGGGTTAGCGTTAGGGTTAGGGTGAGGGTTAGGTTTAGTGTGAGGGTTGGGGTTAGGGTTAGGTTTAGCATGATGGTAACGATTATGGTGAGGGTTAGTGTGTGAGATTTAGGGTTACCATTAGGTTTAGGGTTGGGTTAGGTTGAGTGTTAGGGTTAGGGTGAGGGTGAGGGTTACGGTTAGGGTTAGGGTGATGGTCCGTGTTAAGGTGAGGGCTAGGGTGAGGGTGAGGGTTAGGGTGAGGGTGAGGTTGAGGGTGAGATTTTTCGTTAGGTAAGGTTTAGGGTTAGGATTTGGGTGAGGATTAGGGTGAGGGTGTGGGTTAAGTTTAGGGTTAGGGTTAGGATTAGGGTGATCGTGAGGGTGAGGGTTAGGGTGAGTGTGAGGGTGAGGGTTAGGGTTAGGGTTAGTGTGAGGGTTAGGGTTACAATTAGGGTTAGGGTTAAGGTGAGGATTAGGGTTGGGTTAGGGCCAGTGTTAGGGTTACAGTGATGTTTAGTGTGAGTGTGAGGTTTAGGGTGAGGGTGAGTGTTCTGGTGAGAGATAGGTTTAGGGTTAGTGTTAGGGATAGGGTTAGTGTGAGGGTCAGGGTAAGGGTGATGGTTAGGGTGAGGGTGAGGGTTAGGTTTAAGGTGAGGGTTAGGGTTAGGGTTAGGGTTAATGTTAGGGTTAGGATTAGGTTTAGTTTGGAGTTAGGGTGAGGGTAAGGGTTAGGGTGAGGTTGAGGCTGAGGGTGAGGGTTAGAGTTAGGGTGAGTGTAAGTGTTAGAGTGAGGGTTAGGTTGAGGGTGAGAGTTAGGAATTGCATTAGAGTTAGGGTGAAGGTGAGGGTTAAGGTGAACGTTAGGGATGGGCTGAGGGATAGGGTGAGCTTTAGGGTTAGCGTGAGGCTAAGGGTTAGGGTGAGGTTTTAGGGTGAGGGTGAGGTGTAGTGTTAGCGTTAGGGATACGGTGAGTGTTAGGGTGAGAGTTATGTTTAGGGTGAGGGTTAGGATTAGGTTTAGGATGAGGGCTAGGGTTACGGTGATGTTTATGGTAAGGGTGAGTATTAGGGTGAGGGTGAGGGTGAGGGTTAGATTTAGGGTTAGGGTTATTGTGAGGGTGAGGGTGAATGTTAATTTTAGGATTAGCGTTATGGTTATGGTTAGTGTGAATGTTAGGGTGAGGTTGGGGTTTCCGGTGATGGTAAGGGTTGGGTGCAGGAGAGGGTTAGGGTTAGGGTGAGGATTAGGGTAAGGGTTAGGGTTACGGTTATGGTGAGGGGAAGATTTAGGGTGAAGTTTAGGGTGAAGATGAGGGTTAGGGTTAGCGTTAGGGTTAGGATGAGGTTTAGGGTGAGTGTTAGGTTTAGGGTTAGGGTTAGGGTTAGGTTGAGGGTGAGGGTTAGTGTTAAGATTAGGGTTAGGTTAAGGATTAGGGTGAGCATGAGGGTGAAGGTTAGGGTGAGCATTAGGGTTAGGATTAGGTTTTGTTTGCAGGTTAGGGTTATGGTTAGGGTTAAGGATAGGGTTAGTGTGAGGGTAAGGGTAATGGTGAGAGTTAGGGTGAGGGTGAGGGGTAGGGTGAGTGTAAGGGATAGGGTAAGGGTTAGGGTGAGGGTGAGAGTGAGGGTTAGCATTAGAGTTAGGGTGAGGGTGAGGGTTTGGTTGAGCGTTAGGGTTAGGGTTACTTATAGGGTGAGCATTAGGGTTAGTGTGAGGATAAGGGTTAGGGTGAGAGTTAGGGTGAGGATGAGGTGTAGGGTGAGGTTTAGGGTTAGGTTTAGGGTGACGGTTAGGGTTAGGGTGATGTTTATGGTAAGGGTGAGTTTTAGGTTGAGGGTGAGGGTGATGGTTAGGTTTAAGGTTGGGTTAGTGTGAGGGTGAGGTTGAGGGTTAGGTTTAGGACTAGCTTTATGGTTATGGTTAGTGTGAGTGTTAGGGTGAGGATGAGGGTTCGTGTGATGGTTAGGGTTAGGGTGTAGTCGAGGGTTAGGTTTAGGGTGAGGATTAGGGTAAGTTTTAGGGTTAGGTTTATGGTGAGGGAAAGGGTTAGGGTGAGGTTTAGGATGAAGATGAGGGTTAGGGTTAGCGTTAGGGTTCAGAGGAGGGTTAGTGTGAGTGTTAGTTTTGGTGAGGGTGATGGTTAGTGTTAAGATTAGGGTTAGGGTTAGGGTTAGGATGAGGGTGAGGGTTAGGGTTAGTGTTAGTGTGAGTGTTTGGGTTAGGGTGAGTGTTAGGTTTAGGGTGAGGTTTAGGTTTAGGGTAAAGGTTATGGTGAGGGTTAGGGTTAGGGTTAGGTTTAGTGTGAGGGTCAGGGTGAGGGTTAGGGTTAGGTTGAGGGTGAGGGTGAGGGTGTTAGGGATAGTGTGAGTGTTCGGGTGAGTTGAAGGTTAGGATGTGCTTGAGGATTACGTTAAGGATTAGGGTTAGGGTGAGGGTTAGGGTTAGGTTTAGGTTTATGGTGAGAGTTATTGTGAGGTGTAGGGATAGGGTTAAGTTGAGGGTTAGGGTGAGGATGAGGGTTAGGTTTAGCTTTAGGGATAGGGGGAGGGTTAGGTTGAGGCTTAGCTTTAAGGTGAGGGTGAGGGATAGGGTGAAGTTGAGGGTCAGGGTTTCTTTTAGGTAAGGGTTAGCGTTATTTTTAGCGTGAGGATTAGGTTGAGGTTTAGGCTTAGTGTGAGTGTTAGGGTTAGGGTGTGGGTTAAGGTTAGGATTTGGTTGAGTGTTAGGGTGACGGTGAGGGTTAGTGTAAGTGTGAGGTTTAGGGTTGGGCTTAGGGTGAGTGTTAGGGTTAGGGTGAGGGTTAGGGTGAAGGGTATTGTTAGGGTTAGCAGGAGGGTTAGGGTTAGTGTGAGGTTTAGGGTGAGGGTTAGGTTTAGGGTTAGTGTGAGGATAAGGGTTAGGGTGAGATTAAGGTTGAGTGTGAGGGTTAGAATTATCGTTAGGGTTAGGGTAAGGTTAGGGTGAGGGTTAGGGTTAGGGTTAGGGTTAGGGTGATGGTTAGGGTTACGGTGATGTTTACGGTGAGGGTGAGGTTTAGGGTGAGGATGAGGGTGGAGGTTAGGTTGAGGTTGAGGGGGAGGTTGAGGGTTACAGTTAAGGTCAGGGTTAGGGTGAGGGTGAGGGTTAGGTTTACTGTGAGGGTTAGGGTTAGTGTTAGGGTTAGGGTTAGGATGAGGGTAAGTGTTATGGTGAGGTTAGGCTGAGGGTGAGGCTTAGGATAAGGCTTAGGGTGAGGGTGAGGGTTAGGGTTAAGGTTAGGGTTTGGGTGAGTGTGAGTGTTAGCGTTAGGTTTAGCGTGAGCTTTAGGGTTAGGTTTATGTTTATTGTTAGGATTACGGTTAGGATGTGAGCTAGGGTGAAGGTGAGCTTTAGGGTTAGGGTTATGATGAGGGTTAGGTTTAGGTTAGGGTTAGGGTTAGGTTCAGGGTGAGCGTTAGGGTTAGTGTGATGTTTAGGTTGAGGGTGAGGTTTAGGGTCAAGGTGAGGGTTCGGGTTAGGCTTAGGGTGAGGGTGAGTGTGATGGTTAGGTTTAGGATTAGGGTTAGGTTTAGGGTTAGAGTTGGGGTGAGGGTTAGGTTTACTGTGAGGTTTAGGGTTAGGGTTAGGGTGAGGGTAAGTATTAGGGTGAGGGTTAGGATTATCGTGAGTGTTAGTGTGAGGGTTAGGGTTATGGTTAGTGTTAGGGTTTTGGTTAGGGTAAGGGTGAATGTGAGGGTGAGTCTTAAGATTATTGTTAGTGTTAGGGTTAGGGTTAGGGTTAGGGTGAGGGTGAGTGTGAGGTTTAGGTTTAGGATTAGGGTTAGGGCTAGGGTTAGGCTTAGGGTGAGGCTGAGTGTGATGGTGAGGGTTAGGGTTAGTGTAAGGGTTTGGATTATTTTTAGGATTAGGGTGAGTGTGAGGTTTAGGGTGAGGGTGAGGGTTCGAGTGAGGATGATGGCAAGGGTGAGAGTTAGGGTGTCTGTGAGGGTTAGGGTAAGGGTGAGGGTACGGGTTAGGGGTAGCATTAGCTTCAGGATTAAGTATAGGGTTCAGATTAGGGTGAGGTTTAGGGTAAAGTATGGTGATAGGGTTAGGGTTAGGGTTAGGGTGAACTTTAGAGTTAGGGTTAAGGTGAGGTTAGGGTGAGTGGTAGGGTTAGGGTTAGGGTGAGTGTTAGGCTCAGTGTGAGGTTTAGGGTTAGGGTTAGGATTAGGGTTAGTGTGAGTATAAGGGTTAGGGTGATGGTTAGGGTGAGAGTGAGGGTTAGGATTAGCGTGAAGGATAGGGTGAAAGTTAGGGTGAGGTTTAGGGTGAGCGTAAGTTTTAGCATGAGGGTTAGGGTGAGGGTGAGGTATAGGATTATGGTCAGGGTAAGGTTTAGGGCGAGGGTTAGGGTAAGGTTGAGGATTAGGTTTAGCATTATTGTTAGGGTGAGTGTGAAGGTTAGAGTGAGGTTTAGGGTTAGGTTTAGGAATAGGGTGAGGATTATGTTTAGGGTTACGTTTAGGGTGAGGGTTAGGCTGAGGGGTAGGGTTAGGGTTAGGGTTAGTGTGAGAGTTAGGGTGAGTGTGAGGGTTAGGGTTAGGGTTAGGGTTAGGATGAGGGTGAGGGTGAGGTTGAGGTTAAGTGTTAGAGTGAGGGTTAGTCTGAGGGTGTGATTTAGGTTTAGCATTAGGGTTAGGGTTAGGGTTAGGTTGAGGGTTAGCATTATGGTTGGGGTTAGGTTGAGTGTGAGGTTTAGGGTTAGCATTAGGGTTAGGGTTAGGGTGAGGTTTAGGGTTAGGGGTATGTTGAGGGTGAGGGTGAGGGTTTGGGTTAGGATTAGGGTTAGCGTTAGTGTTAGCTGAGAGTGAGAGTGAGGGTTCGAATGAGGGTTAGGCTAAGGGTTAGGTTTAGAGTGAGGGAGAGGGTCAGTGTGAGGGGTAGGGTGAGGATTAGGGTGAGGGTGAGGGTTTTGGTTAAGAAAGGGTTAGGGTTAGGGTTAGGGTGAGGATTACTGTGAGGGTGAGTTTTAACGTGAGGATTAGGGTGAGGGTTAGGGTTAGGGTTAGGCTTAGGGTGAAGGATCCGTTGAGGGTGAGGGTTAGGGTTAGTGTGAGGGTTAGGGTTAGGGTGAGGGTTAGGGTGACGGTGAGCATTAGGGTGAGGGTTATAGTGAGGGTGAGGATTAGGGTTAGGGTTAAGGTGAGGGTTAGGGTTCGGGTTAAGTTGAGGGTTATGATAAGGGGCAGGGTTAGTGTGATGATAAGGGTTAGGGTTAGGTTCAGTGTGAGAGTGAGGGTTTGGGTTAGCGTTAGGATTAGTGTGAGGGTTAGGGTTTTTTGAGTGTTAGGGTTAGGGTTATGGTTAGTTTGAGCGTTCGGTTGAGGGTTCGTGTGAAGTTGAGGGTTAGGGTGTGGGTGACGGTTAGGGTTAGGGTGAGGGTTAAGATGACAGTAAGTGTTAGGGTGAGGGTGAGGATTATGGTTAGGGTGAGCGTTAGCGTGAGGGTTAGGTTTAGGGTTAGTGTGAGGATTACGTTTAGGGTTGGGGTTAGGGATATGTTGAGGGTAAGCGTTAGGGTGAGTTTTAGGGTGAGGGTGAGGGTTAGGGTTAGCGTTAGGGTGAGGGTGAGAGTTAGGGTTAGGGTTAGTGTGAGGGTTAGGGTTAGGATGAGGGTTAGGGATAGGTTTTGGGTTAAGGTGAGAGTTAGAGTTAGGGTTAGGTTAGAGTTAGGGTGAGGGTATGGCTTAGGGTGGAGTTTAGGGTGAGGTTGAAGATTAGGGTTAGGAAGAGGGTGAGGGTAAGTGTTAGGCTGAGGGCTAGGGTTAGGGTTAGGTTTTGAGTGAGTGTAGGGGTTATGGTGATGTTGAGGGTGAAGATTAGGTTTAGGATTAGGGTTAGGGTTAGGGTGAGGGTTATGGATTGCCTTAGGGTTAGGGTGAGGTTTAGGGTTAGATTTAGATTTAGTTTTAGGATGAGGGTGAGGGTGAGGGTTAGGTTTTGTATTAGGGTTAGGGTTATGGTTCGTGTGAGGGTTAAGCTGAGGGGTAGGGGTAAGGTGAGGGGGAGGGGGAGGGGGAGGGTTAGGGTGGGGGTGTTGGTGAGGGTGAGAGTTAGGTTTAGGATTAGGGTTATGGTAAGTTTTAGGTTTAGGGTTAGGGTGAGGGCTAGGGTGAGGCTGAGGTCTAGTGTTAAGTTTTGGATTAGGGTGAGGGTTAGGGTTAGGGTGAGTTTTAGGGTGAGGGTTAGGTTTAGTGTGAGGGTTAGAGTTACAGTTAGGGTTAGGGTGAGGGTAAGAGTTAGGGTGAGGGTGAGGGTGAGAGTGAAGTTTAGGGTGACGGTGAGGTTGAGGGTGAGTTTGACGTTTATGGTTAGAGTTAGGGTTAGGGTGAGAGTTGGTGTTAGGGTTAGGTTAAAGTTAGGTTTAGGGTGAAATGTACGGTTAAGTTTAGGGTGAGGGTTAGGGTTAGGGTTAGGGTTAGGATGACGTTTAGGCTGAGGTTAGGGTTAGGGTTCGGGGGAGGGTAAGGGTTAGTGTGAGGGTGAGGGTAAGGTGAGGGTAAGGGTTAGTGTGAGGATGATGGTTAGGATTAGGATTAGGGTTAGGGTTAGGGTGAGGGTTAGGGATAGGGATAGGTTTAGGGTGAGGGTTTTGGTTAGATTTAGGTTTAGAGTTAGGGTGAGGGTGAGGGTGAGGTTCAGGGTTTGGGTTACGGTAAGGGTTTGGGTTCGGCTGAGGCTTAGGTTGAGTGTGAGGGTGAGGGTTAGGGTTAGGTTTAGGGTTAGGATAAGGTTGATGGCTAGTGTTAGCATTAGGGTTAGGGTTAGGGTTAGGCTGAGGTTGAGGGTGAGGATTAGGGTTAGGACTAGGATTAGGGTTAGGGTTAGGGTTAGGGTTAGGATGATGGTGGGGTGAGGTTGTGTGTGAGGGTTATGGTTAGGGTTAGTTTTAGGGTGAGGGGTAGGGTGAGCGTGAGGGTTAGCGTGAAGGTTAGGGTGAGGGTGAGGGTTTCAGTTAGGAAAGGTTTAGGATTAGGTGTACTGTGAAGATTAGGGTGATGGTGAGGTCTAAGCTAAGGGTTAGGGTTAGGGTGAAGATTAGGGTTAGGATTAGGATGAGGTTTAGGTTTAGGCTGTGTTTAGGTTGTGGGTGAGGGTGAGGGTTAGGCTGAGGGTTAGGGTGTAGGTGAGGGTTAGGTTTAGGGTGAGGGTTAGGGTGACCATGAGGGTTAGGATGAAGCTGAGGGTTAGGGTTACTTTTAGGGTGAGTGTTAGGGTGAGTATTAGTGTGAGGATTAGGGTTAGGTTTAGGGTTATGTAGAGGGTAAGGGTTAGGGTGAGGTTTAGGGTGAGTGTGAGGGTTAGGGTTAGCGTTAGAGTAAGGGTGAGTTTTAAGGTGAGTGTTAGGGTTAGGGTGAGGGTGAGGTTTAGGGTTAGGGTGAGGGTTGCGGTTAGGGTGAGGGTCAGGGTTAGTGTTAGAGTTAAAGTTAGGGTGATGCTGAGGGTTAGGGTTAAGATTAGGGTTAGGGTTAATGTTAGGCTGTGGGTTAGGGTGAGGGTTAGGTTTAGGGTGAGGGTTAGGTTTAGGGTTGGGGTTAGGGTTATTTGAGTCTTTGGGTTAGGTTTAGGAAGAGGGTTTGGCTGAGGGTTGGGGTTATGTTTAGGGTTCTGGTGAGGGTAAGGCTTAGGGTGAGGGTTAGGGTGAGGGTGAGCGTGAGGATTAGGGTTAGGTTGAGGGTTAGGGTGAGCATTAGGGTGAGGGTTAGGTTTAGGTTGAGGGTTAGGGTGAGGGTTAGAGTGAGGATTAGTGTTAGTGTTAGGGTTAGGGTTAGAGTGAGTTTTAGGGTGAGGGTAACGGTTAGTGATGGTTAGGTTGAGGGTAAGGGTGAGGGTGAGGGTGAGGGTGATGTTGAGGGTTAGGGTCAAAGTGAGGGTTAGGTTAGTGTTTGGGTGAGGGTTAGGGTTAGGGTGAGGGTGAGGGGTAGGGTGAGGGGTAGGTTTAGGGTTAGGGTAAGTGTTAGGGTTAATGTGAGGGTAAGGTTAGGGTTAGAGTTAGTGTGAGCGAAAGGGGTAGTGTGAGGTTTAGGGTGAGGGTTAGGGTGAGGGTTAAGGTGAGGTTTACTTTTACTATGAGCGTGAGGGTTAGAGTTAGGTTTAGGGTGAGGATTAGAGTTAGGGTGAGGTTTAGGGTAGGGTTAGGGTGAGTGTGAGGGTTCCGGTGAGGGTGAGTTTCAGGGTGGGCATGATGGTCATGGCTAGGTTGAGGGTTAAGGTGACCATGAGGGTTAGGGTGAGGGTGAGGGTTAGGATTACAGTGAGGATTAGTGTTAAGATTATGGTGAGGATTAGTGTAAGGTTTAGGGTTAGGGTTATGGTGAGGGTCAGGGTTAGGATGAGGTTTTGGGTGAGGGTGAGGTTTAGGCATAGCTTTAGATTTAGGGTGAGGGTTAGGATTCGTGTTAGGCTTAGGGTGACTGTGAGGGTTACAGTTAGGGTTAGGTGTAGGGTTAGGCTGAGGCTAAGGTTTAGGATGAGGGTTAGGGTGAGGGTGAGGGTTAGGATTAGGTTTAGGGTTAGGGTGAGGATTAGGTTTAGGGTGAGGTTGAGGGTGAGGGTTAGGTTTAGGATTAGGATTAGGTGTAGGGTTAGGATTAGGGTGAGAGTGAGGGTGAGGGTTAGGGTGAGGGTTAGGGTTAGGGTGAGATTTAGGGTTAGGGTGATGTTTAGGGTGAGGGTGGATGTTAGGGTGAGGGTGAGGGTGATGGTGAGGATTAGGGTGTAGGTGAGGGTTCATGTTCGCGTGAGGGTACGGTGAAGGTGAGGGTTAGGGTGAAGGTGAGGGTTAGGTATAAGGTTAGGGTGAGGGTTAGGGTAAGGGTTAGGCTGACGGGTAGTGTGAAGGGTAATGTTAGGGTTAGGGTGAGGGTTAGGGTTAATGTGAGGGTTAGGGTTAGGGTTAGGGTTAGTGTGAGGATAAGGGTTAGGGTGAGAGATAGGGTGAGATTGAGGGTTAGGGTTAGCGTTAGGGTTAGGCTGAGGGTTAGGGTGAGGGTTAAGGTGAGTGTTAGGGTTCGTATGAGGATGAGGGTTAGAGTTTGTTTAGGGTGAGGGTTAGGTTTGGGTGAGGTTTAGGGTAAGGTTATGGTGACGGTTAGGGTTCAGGTGAGGATGAGTTTTAGGGTGTGCTTGACGATGAGGGTTAGGGTGAAGTTGAGGTTTGGGTTGTGGTGAGGATTTGGGTTAGGGATACTGTTAGGGTTATGGTGAGGGTAAGGGTTAGAATGAGGTTGAGGGTGAGAGTGAGGTTTAGGGACAGGGTTAGAGTTTGCGTGAGGGTTAGGGTGAGAGTTAGGATTCAATTTACACTTAGGGTGAGGGTTTCGAGTGAGGGTTTGGGTGAGGATTAGGGTTAGGGATAGCATTAGGGTTAGGGTTAGGGTGAGGATTATAGTTAAAGTTAGGGATAGGGTAGGGGTTAGTGTGAAAGTCAGTTTTAGGATTAGGGTTAGAGTTAGGGTGAGTGTGAGTGTGAGGTTTAGGGTTACGATTAGGGTAAGGGTTAGGGTTAGGCTGAGGGTGAGGGTGATGGTGAGGGTGAGGTTTAGGATTAGGGTGGGAGTTAGGTTTAGGGTTAGGTTTAGGGTTAGGCTGAGGGTGAGAATGAGGGTGTAGGTGAGGGTTAGGGTGAAGGTGAGGTTTAGGGTTATTGTTAGGGTGAGTGTTAGGGTTTGGGTTAGGATGAGGGGTAGGTTGATGGGTGGGGTTAGGGTTAGGGTGAGGGTTAGCGTTGATGTGCGGGTTAGGGTTAGTTTGAGGATAAGGGTTTGGGTGAGGCTTAGGGTGAGAATGAGGGTTAGGGTTAGCGTTAGCGTTAGAGTGATGGTTAGGTTGAGGGTTCAGGTGAGGGTTAAGGTTAGTATCTGTGTGAGGGTTAGAGTTAGAATTAGGGTGAGGTTTAGGGTTAGGATGAGGTTTAGGGTAAGGTTAGGGTGAGTTTGAGGATTTGAGTGAGGGTGAGTTTTACCGTGTGGGTGACGCTTAGTGTTAGGGTGAGGGTTAAGGTGACAGTGAGGGTTACGGTGAGTGTGAGGGTTAGGGTTGCGGGGAGGATTAGGGTTAGGGTTAGGGTTACGGTTATGGTGAGTGTAAGGGTTAGGAATAGCTTTAGGATGAGGGTGAGGTTTAGGGATAGCGTTAGAGTTAGGTTGAGGGTTAGGGTGAGGGTTAGGGTTCAGGTTAGGCGTAGATGAGGTTGAGGGTTAGAGTTAGAGTTATGGTTAGTGTTATGGTGTGGGTAAGGTTTAGGGTGAGGGTTAGGTTTAGGGTGAGGTTTAGGGTTAAATTGAGGGTTAGGGTGAGAGTTAGGGTGAGGGTATAGGTTAGGATGTGGTTTAGGGTGAGGGTTAGATTTAGGGATATCGTTAGGGTTAGGATGAGTTAGAGCTCAGGTTAGGCTTAGGGTGAGGGTGAGGGTTAGAGTTAGTGTTAGGGTGTGGGTAAGGTTAAGGGTAAGGGTTAGGGTTAGGGTGAGTGTTAGGGTTAAGTTGAGGTTTAGGGTGATCTTTAGGGTGAGGGTTAGGTTTAGGGTTAGGGTTAGGGTGAGGATTAGGGTGAGGTTTAGTGTTAGGGTTAGGGTTCGGGTGCGGGTGAGGGTTAGAGATAGCATTAGGGTTATGGTTAGGTTTAGGGTGAGTGTTAGGTTTAGGGTAAGAGTGATGGTTAGTGTTAGGTTGAGGGTTAGGGAAAGGGCTGTAGTTAAGGTGAGGGTCAGGGTTAGAGTTAGGGTTAGAGTTAGGATGAGGGTGAGTGTGAGGGTTAGGGTTAGGGTTAGGGTTAGGTTTAGGGTTAGGCTGAGGGTGAGGGTGAGGGTGAGGGTGAAGTTTAGGGTTAGGGCGAGGGTTAGGTTTAGGGTTAGGGTTAGGGTTAGGTTGAGGGTTAGGGTTAGGGTTAGGTTGAGGGTTAGGGTTAGGGTTAGGAAGAGGGTTTGGCTGAGGGTTACGGTTAGGGTTAGGGTGAGGGTTAGGGTTGAGTGAGGGTTAGAATTAGGGGTATGGTTAGGATTAGGGTGAGGGAAAGGTTTAGGGTCAGTGTTAGGGTGACTGTGAGGGTTAGGGTTAGGGTTAGGGTGAGTGTTAGGGTGATTGTTAGGGTTAGGTTTAAGGTTAGGGTGAGGGTTAGAGTGAGGTTTAGTTTTAGGGTTAGGTTTGGGTGAGAGTAAGGGTTAGAGTGATTTTAGGTTTAGGGTGAGGGTTAAGGATAGCATTAGGGTTAGGGTTAGGGTGAAGGTGTGGGTTAGGGTTACGGTTAGAGTTAGGTTTAGGGTGAGGTTGAGGGTGAGGGTTAGGGTTAGGGCTAGGATTAGGATTAGGGTTAGAGTTTGGCTGAGTTTGGTGGTGAGGTTGAGTGTGTGGTTTAGGGTTAGGGTAAGCTTTAGGGTGAGGGCTAGTGTGAGGGTGAGGGTTAGTGTGAGGGTTAGGGTGAGGTTGATGGTTTCGGTTAGGAAAGGGTTAGGGTTAGGGGTAGAGTGAGGATTAGGGTGAGGGTCAGGTTTAAGGTGAGGGTTATGTTTAGGGTGTGGATTAGGCTTACGGTGAGGATGAGGGTTAGGGTTAGGGTGATGTTTAGGTTGAGGGTGAGGGTGAGGGTGAGGGTTACTGTGAGGGTTAGGGTGCAGTTGAGGGTTAGGTGTAGGGTGAGGGATAGGGTGACGGTGAGGGTTAGGGTGAAGTTGAGTGTTAGGGTTACTTTTAGGGTGAGTGTTAGGGTGAGGCTTAGTGTGAGGATTAGGGTTAGGTTTAGGGTTATGGAGAGCGTAAGCGTTAGGGAGAGGTTTAGGGTGAGGGTGAGGGTTAGGGTTACCTTTAGAGTAAGGGTGACGTTTAAGGTGAGTGTTAGGGTTAGGGTGAGGATGAGGGTTAGGGTTTGGGTGAGGGTTGGTGTTAGGGTGAGGGTCAGGTTTAGTTTTAGAGTTAGAGTTAGGGTGATGTTGAGGGTTAGGGTTAAGATTGGGGTTAGGGTTAATGTTAGGCTGAGGGTTAGGATGATTGTTAGGTTTAGGGTGAGGGTTAGGTTTTGGGTTAGGGTTAGGTTTAGTTTAAGTGTTAGGGTTAGGAAATGGGTTTGGCTGAGGGTTGGGTTTATGGTTAGGGTTATGGTGAGGGTAAGGTTTAGGGTGAGGGTGAAGGTGAGAATTAGGATTAGTTGAGGGTTAGGGTGAGCATTAGGGTGAGGATTAGGTTTAGGTTGAGGGTTAGGGTGAGGTTTAGAGTAAGGTTTAGTGTTAGTGTTAGTGTTAGGGTCAGGGTTAGGGTGAGGTTTAGTGTGAGGGTAAGGGTTAGAGTGATGGTTAGGTTGAGGGTGAGGGTGAGGGTGAGGGTGATGGTGAGGGTTAGGATCAAGGTGAAGGTTAGGGTTAGGGTTAGACTGAGGGTTAGGGTTAGGGTTAGGGTGAGGAGTAGGGTGACGGGTAGGTTTTGGGTTAGCGTTTGTGTTAGGGTTAATGTGAGGTTTAGGGTTAGGGTTAGTGTGAGGATAAGGGTTAAGTTAAGGTTTAGGGTGAGAGTGAGGGATAGGGTTATTGGTAGGTTTAGGGTGAGGGTTAGGGTGAGGGTTAAAGTGAGGTTTAGTTTTAGGATGAGGGGGAGGGTTAGAGTTAGGTTTAGGGTGAGGTTTAGGGTTAGGGTGAGGTTTAGGGTAGGGTTAGGATGAGGGTGAGTGTTCGGGTTTGGATGAGTTTTAGAGTGGGCGTGATGGTTAGGGTTAGAGTGAGGGTTAAGTTGAAGGTGAGGGTTATGGTGAGGGTGAGGGTTAGGATTACTGTGAGGATTAGGGTTAGGGTTATGGTGAGTGTAAGTGTTAGTATGAAGTTTAGGGAGATGGTGAGGTTTAGGGATAGCCTTAGAGTTAGGGTGAGAGTTAGTGTGAGGGTTAGGATTCGCGTTAGGCTTAGGACGACTGTGAGGGTTACAGTTAGTTTTAGGGTTAGGGTTAGGCTGAGGGTAATGTTTAGGGTGAGGGTTAGGGTGAGGGTGAGTGTTAGGGTTAGGGTGAGGGTTAAGGTGAGGATTACGTTTAGGGTTAGGTTGAGGTTGAGGGTTAGGTTTAGGATTAGGCTGAGGTATAGGTTTAGGC
Source organism: Dipodomys merriami (assembly GCF_024711535.1). Lineage (NCBI taxonomy): Eukaryota > Metazoa > Chordata > Mammalia > Rodentia > Heteromyidae > Dipodomys > Dipodomys merriami. The sequence continues at coordinate 12,025,370 of NW_027203715.1, read as the reverse complement.
TTAGGCTGAGGCTGAGGGTGAGGGTTATGGTGAGGGTTGGGTAAGGGTGAGGGTTTCGTTAGGGTTAGGGTTAGGGTGAGGGTTACGGTTAGGGTGAGGGTTAGAGTGATAGTGAGGGTAAGGGTTAGCGTGAAGGCTAGGGTTATGGTTAGTGTTAGGGTGAGGTTTAGGTTTAGGTTGAGGATGAGGGTGAGAGTTTGTTTTAGGACTAGGCTTAGGTTTAGGGTTAGTCTTAGGGTGAGGGAGAGGGTGAGGGTCAGAGTTAGGTTTAGGTTGAAGGTTAGGATTATGTTTAGGGTTAGGGTGAGTGTGAGGTTGAGGGTTAGGTTGAGGGTGATGGTGAGGGTGAGGGTGAGGGTGAGAATTAGGTTTAGGGTTAAGGTTATGGGTAGTTTTAGGTTAAGGGTTAGGGGGAGGACTAAGGTGAGGCTGAGGTCTAGGGTTAAGTTTAGGATTAAGGTGAGGGTTAGGGTTAGGGTGAGTGTTAGGGTGAGGTGTAGATTTAGCGTTATTGTTAGGGTGAGGGTTAAGTTTAGTGTGACGGTTAGGGTTACGGTTAGGTTTAGGGTGAGGGTAAGAGTTAGGGTGAGGGTTAGGGTAAGAGTGAGGGCTAGGGTTAGCCTGAGTGTTAGGGTGAGGTTTACAGTGAGGGTTAGGTTTAGGGTTAGGGTTAGTGTTACGGTTAGGGTGAGGTGAGGATTATGGTTAATGTTAGGGTGAGGGATAGGGTTAAGGTGATGTTTAAGTTGAGGGTGACGGTTAGGGTGAGTGTTCAGATTCTGGTTTAATGTGAGGGTTAGTGTGTGGGTGAGGGTTAGGTTTAGAGTGAGTCTTAGGGTGACGGTGAGTGTTATGGTGAGTTTGAGGTTTACAGTTAGGTTTAGGGTTAGGGTGAGGGTTAGGGTTAGTCTTAGGATGAAGGTGAGGCTGAGGGTTAGGTTTAGGATTCGTGGGAGTGTAAGGGTAATGGTGAGTGTAATGTGAGGGTTAATGTTAGGCTTAGGTTTAGGGTGAGGATTAGGTTGAGGATTAGTGTTAGGGTTAGGGTGTGGGTTAGGGTTAGGGTTAGGTTAAAGTTAGAGTTAGGGTGAAATGTTCATTTAGGTTTAGGGTGAGGGTTAGTGTTAGTGTGAGGATTATGGTTAGGGTTAGGGCTAAGGTTAGGGTGAAGTTGAGGGATAGGGTTAAGGTGAGGGTTAGGTTTAGGGCGAGGTTTAGGGTGAGGTTGGGGGTTAATGTTAGCATTAGTGTTAGGGTGAGGGGAAGGGTTAGGGTGAGGGTTAGGGTTAGGGTTAGCTATAGGGTGAGGATTAGGGTTAGGGTTAGGTTTAGGGTGAGGGTTAGGCTGAGGGGTAGCGTTAGGGTGAGGCTTAGGGTAAGGGTTAGGTTTAGGGTTAGGGTGAGGTTGAGGGTGAAGGTAAGGTTTAGTGTGAGCGTTAGGGTGAGGTTTAGGTTTATGGTTAGCATTAGGTTTAGGGTGAGGTTTAGGGTTAGGATTAGGTTTAGGGTGGGGGTGAGGGCAAGTGTTAGCATTAGGGTTAGGTTTAGGTTTAAGTTTAGGGTGAGGGTGAGGGTGAGATTTAGGGTTAGGTTTAGGATTAGGTTTAGTGTTAGGGTTAGGCTGAAGGTGGGGGTGTCTTTGAGGGTGAGGGTTAGGGTTAGGGTTAGTTTTACAGTGAGGGCTAGAGTGAGGGTGAGGGTTAGGGTGAGGGTTAGGGTGAGGGTGAGGGTATTGGTTAGAAGAGGCTTTGGGTTAGGTTTAGGGTGAAGATTTGGGTGAGGGTGACGTTTAAGGTGAGGGTTAGGGTTATGTGAGGATTAAGGTTAGGGTTAGGGTAAGGGATAGTTTTAGGGTGATGTTTAGGGTGAGGGTGAGTGTTAGGGTGAGGGTTAGGGAGAGGGTTAGGGTTAGGGTTAGCTTGAGGGATAGGGTGAGACTGAGGGTTAGGGTGAGCGTTAGGGTTAGGGTGAGGGTTTGGGTGAGGGTTAAGGTGAGGGCTACAGTTAATATGAGGGTGAGGGTTAGAGTTAGGTTTAGGGTGAGGGTTAGGGTTAGGGTGAGGGTTACGATTGGGTTAAGGTGAGGGTGAGGGTTCAAGTTAGGGTTAGTTTTAGGGTGTGGGTGGCGGTTAGGGTTAGAGTAAGGGTTAAGGTGACGGTGAGGTATAGGGTGAGGGTGAGGGTTAGGGTTTTGTTGAGGATTAGGTTTAGGGTTAGGTTTAGGGTTATGGTGACAGTAAGGGTTACCATGAGGTTTTGGGTGAGGGTGAGGTTTACGGATACGCTTAGAGTTAGGGTGAGGGTTAGGTTTCAGGTTAGGCTTAGTGTTAGCATGAGGGCAAGGTATAGGGTGAGGGTGAGGGTGAGGGTGAGGGTTATGGTTATGGTTAGTGTTAGGGTGGGTGTGAGGGTGAGGTTTAGGGTGAGGGTGATGGTGAGGTTGAGGGTGAGGGTGAGTGTTAGGGATAGGGTTAGGGTTAGGATAAGGGTTAGGCTGAGGGTTAGGCTTTGGGTTACGGTGAGGGTAAGGGTTAGGGTGAGGGTGAAGGTTAAGTTTAGGATTAAGGTTAGGGTTAGGGTGAGGATTAGGCATAGGGTCAGGTTTAGGGTTAGGGTGAGTGTTTTCGTTAGGGTTAGGATTAGAATTAGGGTGAGGGTGAGGGTTAGGTTTTGAATAAGGGTTAGGTTTAGGGTTAGGCTGAGGTTTAGGTTGAGGCTGAGGGTGAGGGTTAGGGTGAGGGTGAGGGATAGGGTTAGGGTTAGGGTTAAGGTTAGGGTGAGGATTAGGGTTAGGGTTAGGCTTAGGATGAGGTGTAGGCTGAATGCTAGGGTTAGGGTTCGGGGGAGGTTAAGGTTTTGGGTGAGGGTTAGGGTGAAGGAGAGGATTAGGGTTAGGCTTAGTTTTAGGGTTTGGGTTAGGGTGAGGGTTAATTTTAGGCTTATGGTGAGGTTGAGGGTGAGGGTATGGGTTAGGGTTATTGTGAGTGTTAGGGTTAGGGTGAGGGTTAGGGTTATGGTGAGGTGTGGGTAAGGGTTAGGGAGAGGGCTAGGGTTAGGGTTAGGGTTAGGGTGAGGTTTAGTTCTAGGGTGAGGGTGAGCATGATGGTTAGGTTTAGGATTAGGCTTAGGTGTAGCGTTAGGCTTAGGTTGAAGGTGAGGTTGAGGGTCAGAGTTAGGTTTAGGGTGAAGGTTAGGTTGATGGTTAAGGTTAGTGTGAGGGTGAGGTTGAAGGTTAGGGTGAGGGTGATGGTGAGGGTGAGAGTAAGGGTTAGGTTTAAGGTGAGGATTAGGGTTATGGTTAGGGTTAGAGAGAGAGTGAGGTTGAGGGTTATGGTGAGTGTGATGGTGAGGTTGAAGGTGAAGGTGAGGGTTAGGGTTAGGGTTAAGATTAAGGTGAGGTTTAGGGATAAGGTTAGGATGAGTGTTAGGCTGAGGGTTAGGGTTAGGGTTAGGGTGAGGCTTAGGGTTAGGGTGAGGGTTAGGGTTAGGGTTAGGGTTAGGGAGAGGGTTAGAGTTAGGGTTAGGGTGAGGGTTTTGGTTAGATTTAGGTTTAGATTTAGGTTGAGGGTGAGCATGAGGTTTAGGGTTTGGATTAGGATTAGGGTTAGAGTTCGGCTGAGGCTGAGGTTGAGTGTGAGGGTGAGGGTTAGGGTTAGGTTTAGGGTTAGGTTGAGGTTGAGGGCTAGTGTTAGCATTAGGGATAGGGTTAGGGTTAGGGTTAGGGTGAGGGTTAGGGTGACGGTGAGGGTTGGGGTGAAGTTGAGGGTTAGGGTTACTTTTAGAGTGAGTGTTAGGGTGAGGCTTAGTGTGAGGATTAGGGTTAGATTCAGGGTTACGGAGAGGATAAGGGTTAGGGAGAGGTTTAGGGTGAGGGGGAGGGTTAGGGTTACCGTTAGAGTAAGGGTGAGGTTTAAGGTGAGTGTTAGGGTTAGGGTGAGGATGAGGGTTAGGGTTAGAGTGAGGGTGGGTGTTATGGTGAGGGTCAGGTTTAGTTTTAGAGTTAGAGTTAGGGTGATTTTGAGGGTTAGGGTTAAGATTAGGGTTAGGGTTAATGTTAGGCTGAGGGTTTGGTTGAGGGTTAGGTTTAGGGTGAGGGTTAGGTTTTGGGTTAGGGTTAGGTTTAGTTTGAGTGTTAGGGTTAGTGGTAGGAAGAGAGTTTGGCTGCGGGTTGGGGTTATGATTAGGGTTATGGTGAGGCTATGGTTTAGGGTGAGGGTGAAGGTGAGAATTAGGGTTAGTTGAGGGTTAGGGTGAGCATTAGGGTGAGGATTAGGTTTAGGTTGAGGGTTAGGGTGAGGGTTAGAGTCAGGTTTAGTGTTAGTGTTAGTGTTAGGTTTAGGGTGAGGTTTAGGGTGAGGGTAAGGGTTAGAGTGATGGTTCGGTTGAGGGTGAGGGTGAGGGTGAGGGTGATGGTGAGGGTTAGGATCAAGGTGAAAGTTAAGCTGAGGGTTAGGGTTAGGGTTAGGGTGAGGAGTAGGGTGAGGGGTAGGTTTTGGGTTAGCGTTTGTGTTAGGGTTAATGTGAGTTTTAGGGTTAGGGTTAGTGTGAGGATAAGGTTTAAGTTGAGGTTTAGGGTGAGAGTGAGGGATAGGGTTAGCGTTAGGTTTAGGGTGAGGGTTAGGGTGAGGGTTAAGGTGAGGTTTAGTTTTAGGATGAGGGGGAGGTTTAGAGTTAGGTTTAGGGTGAGGGTTATGGTTAGGATGAGGTTTAGGGTAGGGTTGGGTTGAGGGTTCGGGTTCGGGTTTGGGTGAGTTTTAGGGTGGGCGTGATGGTTAGGGTTAGGGTGAGGGTTAAGGTGAAGTTGAGGGTAATGGTGAGGGTAAGGGTTAGGATTACTGTGAGGATTAAGGTTAGGGTTATGGTGAGGTTAAGTGTTAGGATAAGGTTTAGGGAGAGGGTGAGGTTTAGGGATAGCCTTAGAGTTAGGGTGAGAGTTAGTGTGAGGGTTAGGATTCAGGTTAGGCTTAAGGCTACTGTGAGGGTTACAGTTAGTTGTAGGGTTAGGGTTAGGCTGAGGGTAATGTTTAGGGTGAGGGTTAGGGTGAGGTTGAGTGTTAGGGTTAGGGTGAGGGTTAAGGTGAGGATTAGGTTTAGGGTTAGGTTGAGGTTGAGGGTTAGATTTAGGATTAGGCTGAGGTGAAGGTTTAGGCTTAGGGTGAAGCTGAGGGTGAGGGTTAGGGTGAGGGTTGGGGTGAGGGTGAGGGTTTCGTTTAGGAAAGGCTTAGGGTTAGGGATAGGGTGAGGATTATGTTGAGGGTGAGTTTTAAGGTGAAGGTTAGGGTTAGGGTGAGGATTAGGGTTAGGATTAGGTTGATTTTTAGGGGGAGGGTGAGTGTTAGGGTGTGAGTGATATTGAGCGTGAGGGTGTAGGTGAGATTTAGGTTTAGGGTGAGGGTAGGGTGACAGTGTGGGTTAGGGTGAAGGTGAGGGTTGGGGTTATGGTTATGGTTAGGGTGAGGGGTAGGGTGAAGTGTAGGGTTAGGTTGAGTGGTATGGTGAAGTGTAGGGTTAGGGTTAGGGTGAGGGTTAGGTTTAATGTGAGGGTTGGGGTTAGGTTTAGTGTGAGGATAAGGGTTAGGGTAAGGGTTAGGGTGAGATTGAGGGTTAGGATTAGCGTTAGGGTTAGGGTGATGTTTAGGGTGAGGGTTAAGGTAAGGGTTAGGGTTAGTATGAGGATGAGGGTTAGAGTTAGGTTCAGGGTGAGGGTTAGGTTTAGGGTGAGATTTAGGGTAAGGTTATGGTGAAGGTGAGCTTGAGGTTGAGGATGAGTTTTAGGGTATGGGTGACGGTTAGGGTTAGAGTAAGGGTTAAGCTGACAGTGAGGGTTAGGGTGAGGGTGAGGGTTAGGGTTGCAGTGAGGATTAGTGTTAGGGTTAGGGTTAGGGTTATGGTGAGGTCAAGGGTTAGAATGAGGTTGAGGGTGAGGGTGAGGTTTAGGGACAGCGTTAGAGTTAGGGTGAGGTTTAGGGTTAGGGTTAGGGTTCAGGTTACGCTTAGGGTGATGTTGAGGGTTAGAGTTAGGGTTAGTGTTAGAGTTAGGGTGAGGGTAAGGTTTAGGGTGAGGGTTAGGGTGATGGTGATAGTTAGGGTTAGGTAGTGGATTAGGTTGAGCGTTAGGGTGAGGGTTAGTTTTAGGTTTAGGGTTAGGGTGAGGGTTAGGGTGAGGGTACGGGTTAGAGTGAGGCTTAGTGTGAGGGAGAGGGTTAGGGATAGCATTAGGGATAGGATTAGGGTTAGAGTGAGGGTTATGGTTAGGAGTAGGGTGAGGTTTACTGTTAGGTTGAGTGTTAGGGATGTGGTAGGGGTTAGGGTGAGGGTCAGAGTTAGGGTTAGGTTTAGAGTTAGGGTGAGGTTGAGTGTGAGGGTTAGGGTTAGGATTAGGATTAGTGTTAGGTTTAGCCTGAGGGTGAGGGTGAGTGTTAGGGTGAGGGTTAGGTTTAGTTTTAGGGTTACGGTTAGGCTGAGGGTGAGGGTGAGAGTGTAGGTGAGGGTTAGGGTGAAGGTGAGGGTTAGGGTTAGGTTTAGGGTGAGGTTTAAGGTTAGGGTTAGGTTGAGGTGTAGGGTGAGGGGTAGGGTTAGGGTTATGGGGAGGGTTAGAGTTAATGTGACGGTTATGGTTAGGGTTAGGGTTAGAATTAGGATAAGGGTTAGGGTGAGGGTTAGGGTGAGGGTTTAGGTGAGCGTTAGGTTTAGTATGAGGGTGAGGGTTAGATTTATGTTAAGGGTGAGGGATAGGGTTAGGGTGAGCTTTAGGGTAAGGTTAGGTTGAGTGTGGGGGTTCAGGTGAGGGTGAGTTTTAGGGTGTGGGAAACGGTTAGAGTTAGGGTGAGGGTTAAGTTGACGGTGAGGGTTAGGGTGAGGGTGAGGGTAAGGGTTGCGGTGAGGATTAGTGTTAGGGTTAGGGTTATGGTTATTGTGAGGGTATGGGTTAGGATGAGGTTTAGGGTGAGGGTGAGGTTTAAGGATAGCGTTAGAGTTAGGGTGAGTGTGAGAGTTTAGGTTAGAGTTCAGGTGAGGGTAAGGTTTAGGGTGAGGTTTAGGGTTAGGGTGAGGGTTAGGGTTAAGTTGAGGGTTAGGGTGAGCGTTAGGGTGAGGCTTAGGTTTAGGTTTAGGTTTAGGTTTAGGGTGAGGGTTAGGGTGAGGTTTAGTGTTAGTGTTAGGTTTAGGGTGAGGGTTAGTGATAGCATTAGGGTAAGGTTTAGGGTTAGGGTGAGGGTTAGGGTTAGGTAAGGATGAGGGTAGTGTTAGGTTTAGGGTTAGGGATAGGGTTGGAGTTAGGGTGATGGTCAAGGTTAGGGTTAGGGTTAGGGTTAGTGTGAGGGTGAGTGTGAGGGTTAGGGTTAGGACTAGGGTTAGGGTTAGGGTTAGGCTGGGGGTGAGGGTGAGGGTGAGGGTGAGGTTTAGGTTTAGGGTGAGGGTTAGATTTAGGTTTAGGGTTAGGTTGAGGATTAGGGTTAGGGTTAGTTTGAGGGTTAGGGTTAAGGTTAGTAAGAGGGTTAGGCTGAGGGTTAAGTTTAGGTTTAGGTTGAGGGTTAGGTTTAGTGTGAGGGTTATGGTTACGGTTAGGGTAAGGTGAGGGTAAGGATTAGGGTGAGGGTTAGGGTGAGGGTTAAGTTGAGGGTTAGGATTAGTATGATTGTTAGCGTTAGGCTTAGGTTTAGGGTGAGTGTTAGGGTTAGGGGGAGGTTTAGGGTAAGTTTAAGGTGAGGGTGAGTGTTTTGGTGAGGGTGAGTTTTAGGTTGTGGGTGATGGTTAGGGTAAGTGTGAGGGTTAAGTTGACGGTGAGGGTAATGTTGAGGGTGAGGTTTAGGGTTGTGGTGATGGTAAGTGTTAGGTTGAGGTTAGGGTGAAGGTGAGGTTTAGGGATAGGGTTAGATTTAGGGTGAGGGTGAGGGTGACGGTTAGGGTTCAGGTTACACTTAGGTTGAGAGTGAATGTTAGAGTTTGTGTTAGTGTTAGGGTTAGGGAGATGTTTTGGCTGAGGGTTAGGGTTAGGGTTAGGGTGAGGGATAGGGTTAGTGTGGATTAGAGTGAGGGAAAGTTTTAGGGTGAGAGTTAGGGTGACAGTGAGTGTTAGGTTTAAGGTGAGGGTTAGGGTGAGCCTTAGGGTGAGTTTTAGGGTTAGGTTTAGGGTTAGTGTGAGGGTTAGGGTGAGGTTTAGTTTTATGGTTAGGGTTAGGCTTAGGGTGAGTTTAAGGGTTAGAGTGAGATTTAGGGCAAGGTTGAGGGTGAAGGATAGCATTAGGGTTAGGGTTAGGGTTAGGGTGAGGGTTATGGTTATGGTTAGGTTTAGGGTGAGTGTGAGAGTGAGGGTTATGTTGAGAGTTACGGTTAGGGTTAGGGTTAGGGTGAGGGTTAGGGTTATGGTTAGGGTTAGGGTGAGGGTGAGGGTGAGGGTTAGTGTTAGGGTTGGAGTGAGGGTGATGTTTAGGGTGAGGGTTAGAGTGATGGTGAGGGTAAGAGTTAGGGTGAGGGATAGGGTTAGGGTTAGGGTTAGGATATGGTTTAGGTTTAGGGTTAGGGTTATGTTTAGGGTGAGAGTAAGTGTTAGAGTGAGGGTTAGGGTGAGGGTGAAGGTTAGGGATAGCATTAGGGTTAAGGTTAGGGTTAGGGTGAGTTTTAGGGTTACATTTAGGTTTAGGTTGAGAGTGAGGGTGATGTAGAGCTGTAGGGTTAGTGTTAGGGTTAGGGTGAGGGTTAGGGTTAGGGTTAGGGTGAGGGTGAGGTTGAGGTCTAGGATTAGGGTTATGTTTAGTGTGAGGTTTAGGTTTAGGGTGAGGGTGAGGGTGAGGATTAGGTTTAGGATTAGGCTTAGCTTTAGGGTTAGGCTTAGGATGAGCGTGAGGGTGAGGGTTAGAATTAGGTTTTGGGTGAGGGTTAGGGTGAGGTTTAAGCTTAGGGTCAATTTGAGGGTGAGGGTGAGGGTGAGGGTTAGGGTTAGGGTTAGGGTGAGGGTTAAGGTTAGGGTGAGGGTTAGAGTGACGGTGAGGGTAAGAATTAGGGTGAGGTCTAGGGTTAGGGTTAGGGTTAGGGTGAGGTTTAGGTTTATTGTGAGGGTGAGGTTGAGGTTTAGGTTTAGGTTTAGGCTTAGGTTTAGGGTTAATCGTAGTGTGAGCATGAGTGTGAGGGTCAGAGTTAGTTTTAGGGTAAGGTTTAGGGTTATGGATATGGTTAGGGTGAGTGTGAGGTTGAGGGTTATGGTGAGGTTGATGGTGAGGATGAGGGTGAGGGTGAGAGTTATGTTTACGGTTAGTGTTAGGTTTAGAGTTAGGGTGAGGGTGAGGGTTAGTGTTTGAATTAGTGTTAGGGTTAGGGTTAATGTTGAGTTTGAGGTTGAGGCTAAGCGTGAGGGTGAGTGTTAGGGTGAGGTTGAGGTTTACGGTTTGCATTAGGGTTAGTGTTAGGGTTAGGGTGAGGGTTAGGGTTAGGGTTAGGCTGAGGGTAGAGTCTTGTTGAGGGTGACGGTTAAGGTTAGGATTAGTTTTAGGGTGAGGGCTAGGGTGAGGGCTAGGGTTAGTGTGAGGGTGAGGGTTTCGGTGAGGAAAGGCTTAGGGTTAGGGTTAGGGTGAGGATTAGGGTGAGGGTGAGTTTTATGGTGAGTGTTAGGGTTAAGGTGAGGTTAGGTTTAGGGTTAGGGTAAAGGTTAGGGTTAAGGTGATGTTTATTGTGAGGGTGAGGGTTAGGGTGAGGGTTAGGGTGAAGGTGAGGGTGAGGGTGTAGATGAAGTTTAGGGTTATTGTGTGGGTTAGGTTTAGGATTATGGTGAGGGGTAGGGTGAGGGGTAGTGTTAGGGTTAGGGTGAGGGTTAGGGTTAATGTGTTACGGTTAGTGTAAGGGATAGTTGGAGGATAAGGTTTAGGGTTACGTTTAGGGTGAGAGTGAGGGTTAGAGTTAGTGTGAGGCTTAAGGTGAAGGTTAGGGTTAGTATGACGGTGAGGGTTACAGTTAGTTTTAGGGTGAGGGTTAGTGTTAGGCTGAGGTTTAGGGAAAGATAAGGGTGGGGGTGAGGTTTCAGGTGAGGGTGAGTTTTAGGATGTAGGTTTCGGTTAGGGTTAGGCTGAGGGTTCATGTGATGGTGATGGTTAGGGTGAGTGTGAGGGTTAGATTTGCGGTGTGTATTACGGTTAGGATTAGGGTTAGGGTTATGATGAGGGTAAGGATTAGGATGAGGTTTAGGGTGAGGATGAGGTTTAGGGATAGCGTTAGAATTAGGGTGAGGTTTTCGGTGAGGGTTAGGGTTCAGGTTAGGCTTAGGGTGATGGTGCGAATTAGAGTTAGGGTTAAGGTTAGGGTGAGGATAAGTTTTAGGGTGAGGTTTAGGGTGAGGGTGAGGGTTAGGGTTAGGTTGAGGGTTAGGGTGAGCGTTAGGCTGAGAGTTAGGTTTAGGTTTAGTGTTAGGGTGAGGGTTAAGGTGAGGTTTAGTGTTAGTGTTAGGGTTAGGGTTAGGGTGATGGATAGTGTGAAGGTAAAGTTTAGAGTGAGGGTTAGGGTGAGGGGGAGGTTTAGGGATAGCATTAGGGTTAGGGTTAGGGTGAGGGTGAGGGTTGGGTTTAGGGTTAGGGTGAGGGTTAGGGTTAGGGTTAGAGTTAGGGTGAGGGTGAGTGTTAGGGTTAGGAATAGGGTAGGGTTAGGGTTAGGGTTAGTCTGAAGGTGAGGGTGAGGATGAGTTTTAGGGTTAGGGTGAGGGTTAGGTTTAGTGTTAGGGTTGGGATTAGGTTGAGGGTTATGGTTATGGTTAGGAAGACGATTTGACTGAGGCTTAGGGTTAGGTTTAGGATTAGTGTGAGGGAAAGTTTTAGGGTTAGGGTGAGGGATAGCGTTACTGTGAGGCTTAGCGTGAGCATTAGGGTGAGGGTTAGGGTTTGGTTTAGGTTTAGGGTGACAGTTACGATGAGGTTTAGTTTTAGGGTTAGGGTTAGGGTGAGGGTAAGAGTTAGAGTGAGGGTTAGGGTGAGGGTGAGGGTTAGGGATAGCATTAGATTTAGGGTTAGTGTTAGGGTGAGTGTTAGCGTTACAGTTAGGTTCAGGGTGAGGGTGAGGGTGAGGGTTATGATGAGGGTTAGGTTTAGGGTTAGGGATACCGTTAGTGTTAGGATTAGGCTTAGGGTTTGGGTGAGGGTGAGGGTGAGGGTTGAGGTTAGGCTTAGGGTAAGGGTTAGGGTTACAATGAGGGTTTAGGGTTAGGGTCAGTGTTAGGGTGAGGTTAAGGGTTAGAATGAGGGTTAGGGTGATGGTGAGGATTGGGTATAGCATTAGGGTTAAGGTTAGGATTAGGGTGAGGGTTAGGGTTACGGTTAGGTTTAGGGTGAGGGTGAGGTTTATGTTGAGGGTTAGAGTTATGGTTAGGTTTAGGGTTAGGGTGAGGTTTAGGCTTAGGGTTAGGGTGAGGGTGAGGGTTAGGGTTAGGGTTAGGGTTAGGGTGAGGGTGAGGTTTAGGGTGAGGGTGATGGTGAGGGTGATGTTGAGGGTTAGAGTTAGGTTTAGAGATAGTTGTATGTTTAGTGTTAGGCTTAGGGTTAAGGTGAGGACTAGACTGAGGCTGAGGGTAGGGTTATGTTTTGGATTAGGGTGAGGGTTAGGGTTAGTGTGAGGGGTAGGGTTAGCGTTATTGTTAGGGTGAGGGTTAGGTTTAGTTTTAGGGTTACGGTTAGGCTGAGGGTGAGGGTGAGAGTGTAGGTGAGGGTTAGAGTGAAGGTGAGGGTTAGGGTTAGGGTTAGGGTGAGGTTTAGGGTTAGGGTTAGGGTGAGGTGTAGGGTGAGGGGTAGGGTTAGGGTTATGGGGAGGGTTAGGGTTAATGTGACGGTTATGGTTAGGGTTAGGGTTAGAATTAGGATAAGGGTTAGGGTGAGGGTTAGGGTGAGGGTTTAGGTGAGCGTTAGGTTTATTATGAATCTGAGGGTTAGATTTATGTTTAGGGTGAGGGATAGGGTTAGGGTATGCTTTAGGGTAAGGTTAGGTTGAGTGTGAGGGTTCAGGTGAGGGTGAGTTTTAGGGTGTGGGAAACGGTTTGGGTTAGGGTGAGGGTTAAGGTGACAGTGAGGGTTAGGGTGAGGGTGAGGGTAAGGGTTGCGGTGAGGATTAGTGTTAGGGTTAGGGTTATGGTTATTGTGAGGGTATGGGTTAGGATGAGGTTTAGGGTGAGGGTGAGGTTTAAGGATAGCGTTAGAGATAGGGTGAGTGTTAGAGTTCAGGTTAGGCTTAGGGTTAGGGTGAGTGTTAGAGTTAGTGTTAGGGTTAGTGTTAAGGTGAGGGTAAGGTTTAGGGTGAGGGTTAGAGTTAGGGTGAGGATTAGGGTTAAGTTGAGGGTTAGGGTGAGCGTTAGGGTGAGGCTTAGGTTTAGGTTTAGGTTTAGGGTGAGGGTTAGGGTGAGGTTTAGTGTTAGTGTTAGGTTTAGGGTGAGGGTTAGTGATAGCATTAGGGTTAGGTTTAGGGTTAGTGTGAGGGTTAGGGTTAGGTTAAGGGTGAGGGTTAGTGTTAGGTTGAGGGTTAGGGATAGGGTTGGAGTTAGGGTTAGGATTAGGGTGAGGGTTAAGGTGAGGGTTAGGGTTATGTTTAGGTTTAGGGTTAGTGTGACATTAGGGTTAGGGTTAGGGTTAGCTTTGGTTTAGGTTTAGGGTGAAGGTGAGTGTTAGGTTTAGGCTTAGGGTTAGGTTGAGAGTTAAGTTAAGGGTGTGGGTTAGGGTGAGGTTGAGGGTGAGGGTAAGGGTTAGGATGAGGGTTAGGGTGAGTGTGTGGGTTAGGCTTTGCATTAGTGTTAGGGTTATTGTTAGAGTTAGTTTTAGGGTAAGTGTAAGGTTTAGGTTGAGGGTTAGGCTGAGAATGAGGGATAGGGTTAGCGTGAGAGTGAGTGTGGGGGTTAGGGTGAGTTTCAGGGTTAGGTTTAGGGTGAGGGTGAGGGTTATAGTTAGGATGAGGGTGAGCTTTTGGGTTATGGTGATGTTTAGGGTAAGGGTGAGTGTTAGAGTGACGGTGACGGTTCAGGTGAGGGTGAGGTTAGGTTGTGCGTGAGGGTTAGATTTAGGTGAGGGTAAGGGTGACGGTGTATGTTAGGGTGAGGGTGTGTGTTAGGGTTAGTGTTAGGGTTAGGGTTTGGTTTAGGGTTAGGGTTAGGTTTAGGGTGAGCTTTAGCGTGATGGGTAGGGTCAGGGTTAGGGTGAGTGTTAAGGTGACGGTGAGGGTCAGGTTTAGCCTTACGGTTAGGGTGAGTGTTAGGGTGACGGTGAGGGTTAGAGTTAGGGTTAGGGTGAGTGTGAGGTAAAGGGTTAGGGTTAGGGTGAGTGTGAGGGTTACGGTTAGGTTTAGGGTAAGGTTGAGGGTGACGTTGAGGTTTAGGGTTTGGTTTAGGGTGAGGGTGAGTTTGAGGGTTAGGTTTAGGATTAGTGTTAGGTTTAGTGTTAGGCTTAGGGTGAGTGTGAGGTTGAGTGTGAAGGTTAGGGTTAGGGTGAGGTTTAGGGTTAAGTTTAGGGTTAGGGTGAGGGAGAGTTTTAGAGTGAGCGTGAGGGTGATGGTGACGTTTAGTGTGTGGTTGATGGTTAAGGTAAGGTTTAGGGTGAGGGGAAGGGTTAGGGTGAGGCTTAGGATGATTGTGAGGGTTAGGGTGAGGGTGAGAGTGAGGGTTAGGTTTAGGGTTAGTGTGAGGGTTAGATTTAGGGTCAGGCCTAGGGTGAGGGTGAGAGTTATGCTAAGATTGATGGTGAGGTTGAGGTTGAGGGTTTCAATTAAGTAAGGGTTATGGTTAGGGTTAGGATGAGGATTAGGTTTAGGGTGAGGCTTACTTTGTGGGTTAGGGTTCGGGTGAGGCTTATGGTTAGGGTAAGGGTTAGGGTTAGGGTGAGGTTTAGGGTGAGGTTCTGGGTTAGGGTGAAGGTGAGGTTTCAGGTCAGGGTGAGGGTTCAGGAGAGGGTGAGGGTTAGTTTGTGTGTGAGGTTTCGGGTTCCGATGAGTGTTAGGATGACCGTGAGGTTTAGGGTGAGGTTGAGCGTTAAGGTTAGGGTGAGGGTTACAGTGAGGGTTATGGTTAGTGTTTGGTTTAGGGTGAGGCTTAGATTGAGGGGTAGGGTTAGGGTTATGGTTAAGGTTAGGGTTAGTGTGAGGATAAGTGTTAAGGTGATGTTTACGGTGAGGGTGAATTTTGGGGTTAGTGTTAGGGTTATGTTGAGGGCTAGGGTGAGGGTTAGGGTTAGGGTGAGGGTTATGGATAAGGTTAGGGTGAGGGTTAAGGTTAGGGTTATGTTGAGGGTTAGGATTAGGGTGATGTATAGGGTGAGGTTGAGGGTTAGGGTGAGCGTGAGGGTTAGGGTTTGATTTAGGGTTAGGTTAGGGTGAGGGTGAGTGTGAGGGTTAGGTTTAGGATTAGGTTTAGGGTTAGAGTTAGGGTGGGTGTTAGGGTGAGTGTGAGGGTGAGGGTGAGTGTTAGGGCATCGGTGAGGGTTAGGGTTAGAGTGAGCATTAGATTTATGGTTAGGGTTTGGGTTATGGTGAGCGTAAGGGTTAGGATGAGGTTTAGGGTGAGGGTGAGGTTTAGGGATAGAGTTAGAGTTAAGGTGAAGGTTAGGGTGAGTGTTAGGTTTTGGTTAGGCTTACGGTTAGGTTGAGGGTTAGAGTCAGGGTTAGGGTGAGGGATAGGTGTAGGGTTACGGTTAGGGTGAGGGTGAAGTTGTGGGTTAGGTAAGGGTTAGGGTTACAGTTAGGTTGAGGCTAAAGGTGAGGGTTAGGGTTAGGATTAGTATTAGGATTAGGGTCAAGCTTAGGCTGAGGTTGGGGCTGAGTGTGAGGGTGAGGTTAGGGTTAGGGTGAGGGTTAGTGTTAGTGTTAGGTTTAGGGTGTGGGTAAGGGTGAGGTTTAGGGTTAGGGTGAGGGTTAGGCTGCGGGTTAGGCTGAGGGTAAGGGTTAGGGTGAGGTTTAGGTTGAGGGTGAGCCTTAGGGTTAGGATGAGGGTAAGGGTTAGGGTGAGTGTTAGGGTTAGGGTTAGCATTAGTGTTAGGGTGAGGGTGAGGTTTATGTTGAGGGATAGTGTTAGGGTTAGGGATACGTTGAGGGATAGCTTTAGTGTGAGTGTTAGTATTAGTGTGACGATAAGGGTTACTGTGAGGGTTAGGTTGAGGGTGATGGTTAGGTTATCTTTTGGGCTAGGTTGAGGGTTAGGCTGAGGGTTAGGGTTAGGGTGAGTGTTATGTTTAGGGTTAGAGTGAGGGTTAGGGTTAGGGTGATGTTTAGGGTCTAGGTGAGTGTAAGGTTGAGGGTGATGGTGAGGGTGAGTTTTAGGGTGAGGGTAAGTGTGAGGGTGAGGGTTACGGTTATGATTAGGGTTATGGTGAGGGTTAGGGGTAGGGTTAGTGTGAGGGTTATAGTTAGGATGATGTTTAGGGTGAGGGTGAGTGTAAGGGTGAGGGTTAGGGTGAGGGTGAGGTTTAGGTTGAGGTTGAGAGTAAGGGTGAGAGTTACGGTTAGGGTTAGGGTTAGGGTTAGGGTGAGGTTTAGGGTAAAAGTGAGGGTGAGTGTTAGGGTTAGGTTTCTGTTTATGGTGAGGGTGAGGTTTAGGATGAGATTCATGTTTCGGGTGAGGGTGTGGTTTAGGGTTAGGTTTAGGTGAAGGTTAGGGTGAGTGTTCCCCTGAGGGTTAGACTGAGGGTTAGGGTTCGGTTTAGGGTGAGCATAAGGTTTAGTGTGAGGGTTAGGGTTAGGGATAATGGTAGGGTTAGTGTGATGATAAGTGTTAGGGTGAGGGTTAGTGTGATGGTGAGGGTTAGGGTTAGCGTTAGGGTTAGGGTGAGGGTTAGGCTTAGGGTTAGGGTTAGGGTGAGGGTGAGGGTAAGGGTTAGGGTTAGGGTTAGGGTGATGGTGAGGGTTAGATTTAGGATTGGCGTTAGGGTTAGGCTTAGGGTGAGGTTGAGTGTGAGGGTGAGGTTTAGGATTATGGTGAGGTTTAGGGTTAGGGTTAGCATTAGTGTGAGGGTAAGGGTTAGAGTAAGAGTTAGGGTGAGGGAAAAGGTTAGCATGAAGCTTAGGGTGAGGGTGAGGCTTAGAGTTATTTTGAGAGTGAGAGTTAGGGTTAGGGTTAGGGTGAGGGTTAGGTTTAGAGTCAGGGCTAGGGTGACGGTGATAGTTAGGCTGAGGGTGATGGTGAGGTTGAGGGTGAGGGTTTCAATAAGGTAAGGTTTAGGTTTAGGGTTAGGTTGAGGATTAGGTTCAGGGTGAGGCTTAGTTTGAGGGTTAGGGTACGGGTTAGGTTTAGGGTTAGGGTGATGATTAGGGTGAGGGTCAGGGTTAGGGTGAAGGTGAGGTTTCAGGTGAGGGTGAGGGTTAGGGAGAGGGTGAGGGTTAGGGTTTGGGTGAAGGTTCGGGTTCGGGTGAGTGTTAGGGTGACGGTGATGGATAGGGTGAGGGTAAGGGTTAAGGTTAGGGTTAGGGTTACAGTGAGGGTTAACGGTTAGTGTTAGGTTTAGGGTGAGGGTTAGGGTTAGGGTTAGGGTTAGGGTGATGGTGAGGATTAGATTTAGCATTAGGGTTAGGGTTAGGCTTAGGGTGACGGTGAGGGTGAGGGTTTGGATTAGGGTGAGGTTTAGGGTTAGGCTTAGCATTAGTGTGAGGGTAAGGGTTAGGGTAAGTGTTAGTGTGTGGGAAAGGTTTAGGGTGAGGCTTAGAGTGAGGGTGAGGGTTAGGGTTAGTTTGAGAGTGAGGGTTAGGGTTAGGGTTAGGGTGAGGGTTAGGTTTAGTGTCAGGGCTAGGGTGAGGGAGAGAGTTAAGCTGAGGTTGATGGTGAGGTTAAGGGTGATGGTTTCAATAAGGTAAGGGTTAGGGTTAGGGTTAGGATGAGGATTAGGCTCAGGGTGAGGTTTAGTTTGAGTGTTAGGGTTGGAGTGAGGGTTAGGGTTAGGGTAAGGCTTAGGGTTAGGGTGATGTTTAGGGTGAGGGTCAGGGTTAGGGTGAAGGTGAGTTTTCGGTTGAGGGTGAGGGTTCGGGAGAGCTTGAGGGTTAGGGTGTGGGTGAGGGTTTGGGTTCGGGTGATTGTTATGGTGACGGTGAGGGTTAGAGTGAGGGTGAGGGTGAAGATTAGGGTTAAGGTTACAGTGAGGGTTACGGTTAGTTTAAGGTTTAGGTGAGGCTTAGTTTGAGGGTTAGAATTAGGCTTAGGGTTATGGTTAGGGTAAGTGTGACGATAAGTGTTAGGGTGAGGTTTAGGGTGAGGGTGAGGGTTAGGGTTAGCGTTAGGGTTTGGGTGAGGGTTAGGGTGTGGGTGAGGTTTAGGGTGAGGGTGAGAGTGAGGGAGAGGGTTACGGCTAGGTTTAGTGTTAGGGTGAGGTTTAGGGTTAGAATTAGGTTTAGTGTTAGGGTGAGGTTGAGGTTTATGGTGAAGGCGAGGTTTAGGGTGAGGTTTAGGTTTCGGGTGAGGCTGAGGTTTAGGTTTAGGTTTAGGGTGAGGGTTAGAGTGAGTGTTAGAATGAGGGTTAGGCTGAGGGGTAGTGTTAGGGTTCTGATGAGCATTAGGTTTAGTGTGAGGGTTAGGGTTAGGAATGGGATAGGGTTAATGTGATGATAAGTGATCGGGTGAGGGTTAGTGTGATGGTGAGGTTTAGGGTTAGCATTAGGGTTAGGGTGAGGGTGAGGGTTAGGGTTAGGGATAGGGTGAGTGTTAGGGTTAGCGTTAGGGTGAGTGTGAGGGTGAGGTTAGGGTGAGGGTGAGGGTTAGGGTTAGCGTTAACTTTTGCTTGAGTGTAAGTGTGAGGGTTAGGGTTAGGGTGAGGGTTAGGCTGAGGGTAAGGGTTAGGGTGAGGTTTAGGTTGAGGGTTAGGCTTAGTGTTAGGATGAAGGTAAGTGTTAGAGTTTGGGTTATTGTGAGGGTTAGGGTTAGGGTTAGCATTAGTGTTTGGGTGAGGGTGAGGGTTATGTTGAGGGATAGGGTAAGGGTTCGGTATAGGGTGAGGGATAGGGTTAGTGTGAGTGTTAAGGTTAGTGTGAGGATAAGGGTTAGGGTGAGGGTTAGGTTGAAGGTGAGGGTTAGGTTTAGGGTTAGAGTGAGTGTTAGGGTTAGGGTGTTGGTGAGTGTAAGGGTGAGGGTGATGGTGACGGTGAGTTTTAAGGTGAGGGTGAGAGTGAGGGTGAGGGTTATGGTTAGGGTTAGGTTTATGGTGAGGTTTAGGTGTAGGGTTAGATTGATGGCTAGGGTTAGGGTGATGTTTAGGGTGAGGGTGAGTGCAAGAGTGAGGGTGAAGGTGAGGGTGAGGTTTAGGTTGTTGGTGAGAGTGAAGGTGAGGGTTATGGTTATGGTTAGGGTTAGGGTTAGCGTGAGGTTTAGGGTTAGAATTAGGGTGAGTGTTAGGATTAGGTTGATGTTTATGGTGAGGGTGAGGTTTAGGGTGAGGTTTAGGTTTTGGGTGAGGGTGAGGTTTAGGGTTAGTTTTAAGGTGAGGGTTAGGGTGAGTTAGGTGACGATTAGGCTGAGGGGTAGGATTAGGTTTAGGGGGAGCATTAGGTTTAGTGTGAAGGTTAGGGTTAGGGATAGATGTAGGGTTAGTGTGATGATAAGTGTTAGTGTGAGGGTTAGTGTGATGGTGAGGGTTAGGTTTAGCGTTAGGCTTAGGGTGAGGGTTAGGGTGAGAGTTAGGTTTAGGGTTAGGGTGAGGGTGAGGGTGAGGGTTAGGGTTAGGGTGATGGTGAGGGTTAATTTTAGGATTAGTGGTAAGGTTAGGCTTAGGGTGATGGTGAGGGTGAGGGTGATGGTTAGGATTAGGGTGAGGGTTAGGGTTACGGTTAGCATTATTGTGAGGATAAGGGTTAAGGTAAGGGTTAGGGTGAGGGTAAGGGTTAGTGTGAGGCTTAGGGTGAGGGTTAGGGTTAGGGTTAGTTTGAGGGTGAGGGTTAGGGTTAGGGTTAGGGTGAGGGTTAGGTTTAGGGTAAGGGCTAGGGTGAGGGTGAGAGTTAGGCTGAGGGTGATGGTGAAGTTGAGGGTGAGGGATTCAATTAGATAAGGGTTAGGATTAGGGTTAGGATGAGGATTAGGTTGAGGGTGAGGGGGAGTTTGAGTGTTAGGGTTCGGGTGAGGGTTAGTGTTAGGGTAAGGCTTAGGGTTAGGGTGATGTTTAGGGTGAGGGTCAGGGTTAGGGTGAAGGTGAGGTTTCAGGTGAGGGTGAATGTTCAGGAGAGGGTGAGGGATAGGGTGTGTGTGAGGGTTCGGGTTCGGATGAGTGTTAGGGTGACCGTGAGGTTGAGGGTGAGGTTGAGGGTTAAGGTTAGGGTGAGAGTTACAGTGAGGGTTAGGGTTAGTGTTAGGTTTAAAGTGAGGCTTAGTTTGAGAGTTAGGGTTAGGGTTAGGGTTAGCCTTAAGGTTAGTGTGAGGATAAGGGTTAGGGTGAGGTTTAGGGTGAGTGTTAGAATGAGGGTTAGGCTGAGGGGTGGTGTTAGGGTTAGGGTGAGCATTAGGTTTAGTGTGAGGGTTAGGGTTAGGGATAGGGGTAGGGTTAGTGTGATGATAAGTGTTAGGTGATCGTTAGTGTGATGGTGAGAGTGAAGGTGAGGGGTGAGTGTTAGGGTTAGGGTTAGGGTGAGGGTTAGGGTTAGGTTTAGGGGTAGTGTGTGGGTTAGGTTTCGGGGTAGGGTTAGTGTTAGGTTGTGCGTTAGGGTTAGTGTGAGGGTTAGGGTTAGTGTTAGGGTTAGTGTGAGGATAAGGTTTAGGGAGAAGTTTATGGTGAGGGTTAGGGTTAGCATTAGAGTTAGGGTGAGGGTTAGGGTAAGGGATTAGGGTTAGGTTGAGGTTTAGGGTAAGGGTTAGCGTGAGAGTTAGGGTGAGGGTGAGGGTTAGGGTTAGGGTTAGGATTAGTGATAGGTTGAGGATCAGGTTTTGGTTAAGTTATAAGTTGCGGGTTTGGGTGAGGGTTAGGTTTAGGGTTAGGAATAGGGGAAGTATTAGGGTTAGGGTTAGGATTAGGGTGAGGTTTAGGTTGAGGTGTAGGTTTAGGGTTAGGGTGAGGGTTAGGTTTAGTGTGAGTGTTATGGTTAAGTAAGGGTTAGGGTGAGGGTAAGGGTTAGGGTGAGGTTAAGGGTTAGGGTGTTGGTTAGTCTGAGTGTGAGGGTTAGGTGTAGCAGTAGGTTTAGGGTATGGTTAGGGTGAGGGTTAGGGTTAGGATTATGGTTAGGGTGAGGGTGAGGGTGAGTGTTAGGGTTAGGATTAGGGTGAAGTTTAGGGTTAGGGTGAGGGCTAGGTTGAGGGTGAGGTTTAGGTTGAGGTTCAGGGTGAGGGTGAGGGTTTCAGCTAGGCATGTGTTAGGGTTAGGGTTAGGGTTAGGATTAGGGTGAGTTTGAGGGTTATTTTGAGGTTTTGGGTTAGGGTGAGGCTTAGGGTTAGGGTTAGGGTTAGGTTGAGGGGTAGGGTTAGGGTTAGGGTGAGGGTTAAGGTTAGTGTGAGTTTTAGGGTTAGGTTTAGGGTTAGTGTGAAGATAAGGGTTAGGGTGGGGTTTAGGGTAAGGCTGAGGGTTAGGGTTAGTCTGAGGGTTAGTGTGAGGGTTAGGGTTAGGTTGAGGGTGAGGGTTAGGGTTAGGGTGATGTTTACAGTGAGGTTGAGTGTTAGGGTGAGGGTGAGGGTTAGGGTTAGGATTATGTTTAGGGTTAGGTTTAGGGTGAGGGTTAAGGTTAGTGTGAGGGATAGGGTTAGCGTTAGGTTTAGGATTAATTTTAGGGTTAGATTTCGGGAGATGGTAAGTTTATGGTGAGGTTTAGGGTGAGGGTGAGGCTTAGGGTTAGTCTTAGGGTTAGGGTGAGGGTTAGGGTGAGGGTTAGGGTGAGGGTGATGAATAGGGTTATGGTGAGTGTTAGGGTTAGGTTTAGGGTGAGGTTTAGGTTTACTTTGAGGTTTAGGGTTAAGGTTAGGGTTAAGGTTAGGGTGAAGTTGAGAGATAGGGTTAAGGTGAGGGTTAGGGTGAGGTTTAGGGTTAGGGTTACAGTGAGGTTTAGGTTTAATGTGAGGGTTAGGGTTAGGGTTAATGTGAGGATAAAGTTTAGGGTGAGGTTAAGGGTGAGTATGAGGATTAGGGTTAGCGTTAGGGTTATGGTGAGTGATAAGATGATTTTTAATGTGAGGGGTAGGATTAGTGTGAGGGTGAGGATTAGAGTTAGCCTTAGCGTGAGGGTTAGGTTTAGGGTGAGGTTTAGGGTAGGGTTAGGGTGAGGTTTCAGGTTTGGGTTCGGGTGAGTTTTAGGGTGTGGGTGATGGTTAGGGTTAGGGTGAGGGTTAAGGTGACAATGAGGGTTAGGGTTTGGGTGAGGGTTGGGGTTACGGTGAGTGTTAGGTGAGGTTTAGTGTTAGAGTTAGTGTGAGGATTATGGTTAGGGTTAGGGTTATGCTGAGGGTAAGGTTTAGGGTGAGGTTTATTGTGAGGGTGAGGGATAGGGTTAGCGTTAGGGATAGGGTGAGGGTTAGGGTTAGTGTGAGGGTGAGGGTTAGGTTTAGGGTTAGGGTTAGGGTTAGGGTTAGGGTAATGGTGAGGGTGATGGTTAAGTTGAGGGTTAGGTATAGGGTTGGGGTTAGGGTGAGGGTCAGGGTTAGGCTTAGGGTTAGAGTTAGGGTGAGGGTGAGGGTGAGGATTAGGGTTAGGATTAGGGTTATGGTTAGAGTTAGGCTGAGGATGAGGATGAGGGTGAGGGTTAGGGTTAGTGTTAGGGTGAGGATTTGGCTTAGGGTTAGGGTTAGGTTGAGGGTTAGAGTTAGGGTTAGGAAGAGAATGTGGCTGAGGGTTAGGGGGAGGGTTAGGGTGAAGGGTAGGCTTAGTGTGAGGGTTAGGATTAGGGTTAGGGTTAGGATTAGGATGAGGCTAAGGTTTAGGGTGAGGGTTAGGGTGAGGGTGAGGGTTACTGTTAGCGCGGGGGTTAGGGTGAGCGTTAGGTTGACGGTTAGGATTAGGTTTAATGTTAGGGTGAGGGTTAGTGTGAGGTTTAGTGTTAGGGGTAGGGTTAGGGTTAGGGTGAGGATAAGGGTTAGAGTGAGGTTTAGCGTGAGGGTGAGGGTTAAGGTGAGGGTAAGGGTTAGGGTGAGGGTTAGTGTGAGCCTGAAGGTTAGGTTTAGGGTTAGTGTTATGATTAGGATTAGGGTGAGGGTGAGCGTTAGGTTTAGGGTGAGGTTTAGGGTTAGGGTGAGGGTTAGGGTTAGGTTTAGGGTTATGGTAAGTGTGAGCATGAGGGTTAGGATTAGGGTTTGGGTGAGGTTCAGCATGAGGGTTGCGTTAGGTTTAGGTTTATGGTTAAGGTGATGGTGGGGTTGACGGGTAGGTAAAGGATTAGGGTTAGGGTTAGTGTTAGGGAGATGGTGGGGGTTAAGGGTAGGTTTAGGATTAGGGTTAGGGTGAGTGTGAGAGTTAGTGTGAGGGTTAGAGTTTGGGTGAGGGTTCGGGTTAGGGTTTTTCATGACGGTTAGGGTTAAGATGAGGTTTAGGGTGAGGGAGAGGCTTAGGGTGAGAGTTAGGGTGAGGTTGAGGTTGAGCGTTAGGTTGTGGGTGAGGGTAAGTTTTAGGGTGAGTATTAGGGTGATGGTGAGGGTTAGGGTCACTGTGAGGATTAGGCTTAGCTTTAGGGTGAGGTTTAGTGTTGGGTTGAGGGTTAGGTTGAGGGGTAGGGTTAGGGTTAGGGTGAGTGTTAGGGTTAGTGTGAGTGTTAGGGTTAAGTATAGGGTTAGGGTTAGTTTGAGGGTAAGGGTTAGGGTGAGGGTTAGGGGGAGGGTAAGGTTTAGGGTTAGCATTTGGGTTAGGGTGAGTGTTAGCATGTGGGTTTGGGTTAGGGTTAGGCATAGGGTTAGGGTGAGAATTAGGGTTAGGGCTAGGGTGAGGGTAAGGGTGATAGTGAGGGTGAGGTTGAGGGTTTCGTTTTGATAAAGGTTAGGTTTAGGGTTAGGGTGAGGATTAGGGTGAGGGTGAGTGTTAGGTTGAGTGTTAGGGTTAGGGTTAGCTTTAGGGTGAGGATTAGAATTAGGGTTAGGGTTATGGTGAGGGTAAGTATTAGGGTGAGGTTTAGGGTGAAGTTGAGGTTTAGGGTAAGGTTTAGAGTGAGGGTTAGGGTTAGGGTGAGGTTTAGGGTGAGGGTGAGGTTTAGGGTTTGTGTTAGGGTTATGGTTAGGTTGAGGGTTAGGGTGACAGTGAGGGTTAGGGTGAGGGTGAGGGTTAGGTTTAGGGTTAGTGTGAGGTTAAAGTTTAGGGTGAGGGTGAGGTTTTGGATTAGGGTTAGGGTTAGGGTGAGGTCTAGGGTGAGGTGTGCGTGTTAGTGTGAGAGTGAGTGTGAAGGTGAGGGTTTTGGTTAGGTAAAGGTTATGGTTATTGTTAGGGTGAGGATTAAGTTGAGGGTGAGGGTTAGTGTGAGGGTTAGGGTTAGGGTGAGGGTTAGGGTTCGGATGAGGGTGAGGGTTAGTGTGTGTGTGAGGGTTAGGCTGAGTGTGAGGGTTAGGGTTAGGTTTCAGGTGAGGGTTTGGTTTAGGGTAAGAGTGAGGGTTAGGCTTAGGGTGAGGGGTAGGGTTAGTGTTAGGGTGAGGGTTAGAGTTAATGTGGGGGTTAGGGTTGGGGTTAGGGTTAGGGTTAGTGTGAAGATAAGGGTTAGGGTGAGTGTTAGGGTGAGGGTTAGGGTAAGCGTTAGGGTTAGGGTTAGGGTTAGGGTGAGGTTTAGGGTAAGGGTTAGGGATAGGGTGAGTATGAGGGTGAGGGTCAGGGTTAGGCTTAGGGTGAGGTGTAGGGTTAGGGTTAGGGTTAGGGTTATGTTTACAGTAAGGATTAGGGTTAGTGTGAGGGTTAGGGTTTGGTTTAGGGTGAGTGTTAAGGTTAGGGTTAAGGTGAGGGTGTGTGTAAAGATGAGGGGTAGGGTTAGGGTTATGGTTACGCTTAGTGTGAGGGTGAGGTTGAGGGTTAGGGTTTGTATTACATTTAGTTTTAGGGTTAGGCTGAGGGAGAGGTTTAGGATTAGGGTAAGGTTTAGGGTGAGGGTGAGGATTAGGGTTAGGTTTAGGTTGAGGGTTAGGGTTAGGGTTTGTGTTAGGGTGAGGGTGAGGGTGAGGTGAGGGTTTCGGTTAGGTAAGTGTTATGGTTAGGTTAGACTGAGTAATAGGTTGATGGGGAGGGTTAAATTGAGGGTTAGCGTTAGGGTGAGGGTTAGGGTTAGGCTTAAGGTGAGAGTTAGGTTTAGCGTGATGTTTAAGGTGAAAGTGAGGGTTAAGGTGAGTGTGAGGGTTAGGGTTAGAGTTAGGGTTAGGTTTAGTGTTAGGGTGAGCGTGATGGTGAGGGTTAGGTTTAGGATTAGGGTTAGGGTTAGGGTGAATGTTAGGGTGAGGGTAAGGGTTTCGGTGAGGGTGAATTTTAGGGTGTGGGTGAGGGTTAGGTTGAGGTCGAGTATTAGGGTTAGGATTAGGGTGTTCATGAGGGAAAAGTTTAGGGTTAGAATTAGGGATAGGGTGAGGATTAGTGTTAGTGTGAGGGCTAATTTAGGGTTAGGTTGAGGATTAGGTTTAGTGTGATGTTTATGGTGAGAGTGAGTGATAGGGTGAGGGTGAAGATGAGGGTTAGGGTTAGGGTTAGTGTTAGTGTTAGGTTTAGGATGAGAGTGAGGGTGAGGTGGGGGTTAGTGTTCGGGTGAGAGTGAGGTTCAGGATGAGGGTTAGGGCGAGGATCAGGCTTAGGGTTAGGGTAAGGGTGAGGGTTACATTTAGAGTGAGGGTTAGGGTTAGGGTTAGTTTGAGAGTTAGCGTGATGGTTAGGGTTAGGGTTATGGTGATTGTTAGGGTTAGGGTTAGGTTTAGGGTTAGGGTGAGGGTGAGGGTTAATGTTAGGGTTAGTGTTTGGGTTAAGGTTAGGGTGAGGGCTAAGTTGAGGGTGAGGGTTATGGTGAGGGTAAGGGTTTCATTTAGGTAAAGGAAAGGTTTATGGTTAGAGTGAGGATTAGGGTGAGGGTGAGGGTTAGGTTGAAGGTTAGGGTTAGGGTTAGCTTTAGGGTTAGTGTTAGTGTGAGGATAAGGGTTAGGGTGAGGGTTATGTTGAGGAGGGTTAGGGTTAGCGTTAGGGTTAGGGTGAGCGTTAGGGTTAGGGTTAGGTTTAGGGTGAGGTTTAGGTTTAGGGCTAGGGTGAGGGTTAGGGTTAGTGTGTGTTTGTGGTGAGGGTGAGTGTTAGGGTGAGGGTTAGGTTGAGAATTAGGTTTATGGTTAGGGATAGGGTTATGGTGAGAGTGAGTGTGAGGGTGAGGGTTAGGGTTCGGGTGCCGGTGAGGGTGAGGGTGAGGTTTAGGGTGAGCGTCATGGTTAGGTTTAGGGTTACGGTGAGGTTGAGGGTTAAGATTAGGGATCAGGCTCAGATGAGGGTGAGGGTTAGGGTGAGGGTGAGGGTGAGGGTTTGGGTTAGGTAAGGTTAGGGTAGGGTTATGGTGAGGATTAGTGTGAGGCTGAGGTTTAGGTTGAGTGTTAGGGTAATGGTGAGGATTAGGGTTAGGCTTAGGTTGACGGTTATGGTTAGGGTGATGTTTCCGGTGAGGTTGAGGGTGAGGGTGAGGGTGAGGTTGAGGATTAGGTTTAGCGGTAGGTTTAGGATGAGGGTTAGGGTTAGACTGTGTTTATGGTGAGGGTGAGTGTTAGGGTGAGGCTGAATTTGAGGGTTAGGTTTAGGGTTAGGGTGAGAGTGAGGGTGAGGGTGAGGGTTAGGTTTAGTGTGAGGGTGAGGGTGATGGTTAGGGTGAGGGTCAGGGTTAGTGTTAAGTTTAGGGTGAGGTTGAGTTTTAATTTCAGGATGAGGGTGAGAGTTTTGGTTAGGTTAGGGTTAGGAATAGGGTTCTGGTGAGGATTAAAGTGATGGTGAGGTTTAGGTTGAGGGTTTGGGTTACGGGCAGGGTTACGGTGAGGGTTAGGGTTAGGGTTAAGGTTAGTGTGAGGATAAGGGTTAGGGTGAATGTTAGGTTGAGGGTAAGGGTTAGGGTTAGCGTAAGCGTTAGGGTGAGCTTTATGGTGAGGATTAGGTTTAGGGTGAGGGTGAGGGTGAGGGTTAGCGTTAAGGTTAGGGTTAGGTTTAGGGTGAGGGTGGGGGTGAGGGGTAGGTTTAGTATTAGTGTTAGGGTTAGGGTTAGGCTGAGGTGGAGGGTGAGGTTGAGGTTGAGGTTTAGGGTTAGTGTTAGGGTTAGGGTGAGGGTGAGGGTGAGGTTGAGTTTTAGGTTGAGGGTGAGGATTTCGGTTAGGTAAGGGTTAGGAATATTGTTAGGGTAAGTATTAGGTTGAGGGTGATGGTGAGGGTTAGGTTGAGTGTCAGGGTTAGGGTTTTGGTGAGGGTTAGGGTTAGGTTGAGGTTTAGGGTGAGGGTGAGGTTTAGGGTGAGGGTGAGGTTTAGGGTGACGGTGAGGTTTAGGGTGAATGTGAGGGTTAGGGTTAGTTTTAGGGTGAGCATTAGGGTTAGGGTAGTTGGGAGGGTTAGTGTGAGGGTTAGGAGTAGGGTTAGGGTTAGGTTGAGATTTAGTGTGAGGGTTAGGGTTAGGGTTAGGTTGAGGATAAGGGTTTGGTTGAGTGTTAGGGTGATGGTGAGGGTTAGCGTGAGGGTGAGTGTTAGAGTTATGGTTAGGTTTAGGGTGAGGTTTAGGTTTAGGATGAGGGTGAGGCTGAATGTTAGATTTAAGATTAGGCTTACGTGTAGGGTTAGGCTTAGGGTGAGGTTTCGGGTGAGGGTCAGAGTTAGGTTTCGGGTGAGGGTTAGTGTTAGGGTTAGTATTAGGGTGAGGGTGAGGGTGAGCTTTAGGTTGAGGGTGATGGTGAGGGTGAAGGTGACGGTTAGGGTTAGATTTAGGGTGAGGTTTAGGGTTATGGTTAGGGTTAGGGTGAGTGTAAGGGTGAGGATTAGGTGGAGGGTGATGGTGAGATTGAGGCTGAGGGTGAGGGTTAGTGTTTGGGTGAGGGTTAGGGATAGGGTTAGGGTTAAGGTTAGGGTGAGGGTTAGGTTAGGGTTAGGGTTAGGTTGAGGGTTAGGCTGAGGGTTTGGGTTAGGTTTAGGGTGAGGGTAAGGGTTAAGCTGAGGGTGAGGGTGAGGGTTAGGTTTAGGTTTAGGGTTAGGGTTACAGTGAGGGTTAGGGATAGGGTTAGGGTTAGGGTGAGTTTTTTGTTTAATGGTAGGTTTAGAGTTAGGTTGAGGGTGAGGGTGAGGGTTAGGATTTAGATTAGGCTTAGGGTTAGAGTTAGGCTGAGGGTGAGGGTGAGGGTTGGGCTTAGGTTGAGTGTTAGGGTTAGGGATTTGGTGAGGGTTAGGGTTAGGTTGAGTTTTAGGGTGAGGGTGAGGTTTAGGGTGAGGGTTAGGGTGAGGGTGATGTTGAGCGTTAGGCTGTGGGTGAGGGTTAGGTTTAGGGTGAGGTTTAGGGTGACGGTGAGGTTTAGTGTGACTGTCAGGGTTAGGGTTAGTTTTAGGGTGAGAGTTAGGGTTAGGGTTATGGTGAGGTTTAGTGTGTGGGTTAGGATTAGGGTTAGTGTGAGGTTTAGGGTTAGTGTGAGTGTGAGGGTTAGGGTTAGGGTTAGGTTGAGGGTAAGTGTTAGGGTGAGTGTTAGGGTGATTGTGAGGGTTAGGGTGAGGGTGAGGGTTAGATATATGGTTAGGCCTAGGGTGAGGTTTATGTTTAGGGTGAGGGTGAGGGTTAGATTTAGGATTAGGCTTAGGTATAGGGTTAGGCTTAAGGTGAGAGTGAGGGTGAGGGAGAGAGTTAGGTTTCGGTTGAGGGTTAGGGTTAGGGTTCGGATTAGAGTGAGGGTGAGGGTGAGGATTAGGATGAGAGTGATAGTGAGGGTGAGGTTGAGAGTGAGGGTTAGACTTAGGGTGAGGGTTAGGGTTAGGGTTAGGGTGAATGTGAGGGTGATTGTTAGGGTAAGCGTGATTCTGGGGTTGAGGGTTACGGTGAGAGTTAGTGTTTGGGTGTGGGTTAGGGTTAGTTTTAGGGTTAAGGTTAGGGTGAGGGTTAGGTTTAGGATTACGGTTAGGATGAGTGTTAGGCTGAGGGTTTGGGTTAGGGTTAGGGTGATGGTGAGGGTTATGGTCAGGGTGAGGGTGAGGGTTTTGGTTAGGTAAGGTTTAGCGTTAGGGTTATGGTGAGGAGTAGGGTGAGGGTGAGGGATAGGTTGAGGTTTAGGGTAAGGGTGAGGGTTAGGGTTAGGGTTAGGGTGAGGGTTAGGGTTAGGGTGATGTTTAGGGTGAGGTTGAGGGTTAGGTTGAGGGTGAGGGTTCGGGTTAGTTTGAGGGTTAGGTTTAGGGTGTGTTTATGGTGAGGGTGAGATTTATGGTGAGGGTGAGGTTGAGGGTTAGATTTAGGGTTAGCTTTAGGGTTAGTGTTAGGGAGAGAGTGAGGGTGAGGCTGAGGGTTAGGTTTCGGGTGAGAGTGAGTGTGAGGGTTTCGGTTATGTATGGGTTAGGGTTAGGTTTAAGGTGAGGATTAGGGTAAGAGTAAGGGTTAGCTTGAGGGTTAGGGTTAGGGTGAGGGTTAGTGTGAGGGGTAGGCTTAGGGTTAGGGTGAGGGTTAGGTTTAGTGTGAGGGTTAGGGTTAAGGTTAGGTTTAGGGTTAGTGTTAGGATAAATGTTAGGGTGAGTGTTAGGTTGAGGGTGATGGTTAGGTTTAGCGTTGGGTTTACGGTTAGCAATAGGTTTAGGGTGAGGTTTAGTGTTAGGGTGAGAGTTAGGTTGAGGGTGAGGGTTAGGGTTAGGTTTAGTTTGAGGGTTAGGTTTCGGGTTAGGGTTAGGGTGACGGTTAGGGTGAGGGTTAGGGTTAGGGTTAGGGTTAGGGTGAGGGTTAGTGTGAGGGTTAGGGTTAGGGTTAGTTTTAGGATGAGGGTGAGGGTGTTAATTTTAGGGTGAGGGTTACGGTTAAGGTGAGGGCTAGGGTGAGCGTGAGAATGAGGGTGAGGATGAGGGTGAGTGTTTCATTTAGGTAAGGTTTGGGTTAGGGTTATGATGAGGATTAGTATGAGGGTGAGGGTTATGTTGAGGGTTAGGTTAAGGGTGATGGTGAAGGTTAGCATTAGGGTGAGGGTTAGTGTTAGGATGATGTTTAGGGTGCGGTTGAGGGTTAAGGTGCGGTTGAGGGTTCGTGTGAGGGTGAGGATTAGGTTTAGGGTTGGGGTTAGGGTTAGTGTGAGGGGTAGGTTTAGGGTTAGGGTGAGGGTTAGGGTAAGTGTGAGGGTTAGGGTTAGATTTAGTATTAGGGGTAGTGTGAGGATAAGGGTTTGTGAGGGTGAGGTTCAGGGTGAAGGTTAGGGTGAGCGTTAATTTTGGGGTTAGCGTTAGGATTATGGTATGGGTTAGGCTGAGTGTTAGGTTTAGGGTGAGGTTTAGGTTGAGGGTGAGCGTTAGGGTTAGGTTTAGGTTGATGGTTAGGGTTACGGTTAGGTTTAGGGTGAGGGTTAGGGTGAGGGTTAGAGTGAGGGTTAGTGTTAGGGTGAGGGTTAGTGTTAGGATTAGGGTTATGGTGAGTTTTAGGGTTGGCATTAAGGTTAGGGTAAGGGTTAGGGTTAGGATTAAGGTTAGATTTAGGGTTAGGGTTATTGTTAGGGTTAGGTTTAGGGTTAGGGTGAGGGTGAGGTTGAGGGTTGGCGTTAGGGCTAGGGTTAGATTTAGGCTGATGGTGGGGGTAAGGGGTATGTTTAGGATTTGGGTTATGGTTAGGCTGAGGGGGAGGCAGAGGGTGAGGGTGAGGTTTAGGGTCTGGGTTAGGTTTAGAGTTACAGTGAGGGCTAGGGTGAGGGTAAGGGTTAGGTTGAGAGTTAGGGTTAGGTTGAGGGTGAGTGTTAGGTTTAGAGTGAGAGTTAGGGTTAGGTTTGATGTTTAGGATGAGGCTGAGTGTTAGGGTTCGGGTGAGGGTTCGGGTGAGTGTAAGTGTGAGTGTAAGCTTGAGGTTCAGGTGTGGCTTAGGTTTAGGGTGAGGTTTAGGGTGAGGTTTAGGGTTAGGGTTAGGGTTAGTTTGAAGTTGAGGGTGAGGATTAGAGTTAGGGTTAGGTTGAGGGTTAGAGTTAGGTTGAGGGCTAGGGTGAGGGTGAGTGTTAGGGTGAGGGATAGGTTTAGAGTTAGGGTTAGGGTGATAGTTAGGGTGAGGGGTAGAGTTAGGGTTAGGGGGAGGTTTAGGGTTAGTGTGAGGGTTTTGGTTAGAGTTAGGGTTAATGTGAGGTTAAAGTTTAGGGTGAGGGTTAGGGTGAGGGTGAGGGTTAGTGTTAGGGTTAGGGTTAGGGTTAGGGTGAGAGTTAGGGTTAGGGTACTGTTTAGCGTGAGGTTGATGATTAGGGTGAGGGTTAGGGTTAGGGTGATGTTTAGGGTGAGGTGAGGGTTAGGGTGAGGATGAGGGTGAGGGTTAGGATTAGGGTTAGGTTTAGGGTGCGGATGAGGGTTATCTTGAGGGTTAGGTTTAGGATTAGGTTTAGAGTAAGGTGAGTGTTAGGGTGAGGGTAAGGATTCGGGAGAGGGTGAATTTTAGGGCGTGGGTGAGTGTT
Organism: Dipodomys merriami; assembly: GCF_024711535.1. Taxonomy (NCBI): domain Eukaryota; kingdom Metazoa; phylum Chordata; class Mammalia; order Rodentia; family Heteromyidae; genus Dipodomys; species Dipodomys merriami. Next base: position 11,994,925 of record NW_027203715.1, on the reverse strand, counting down.
AGGTTTAGGGTGAGGTTGAGGTTTAGAGTTAGGGTTAGGGTTAGGACCATAGTTAGGCTGACGTTTAGGTTAAGGGTTAGGGTGAGGGTAAGTATTAGGGTGAGGTTTAGGGTGAGGTTGAGGTTTGGGGTTAGCGTTTTGGGTTAGGGTGAGGGTAAGTGTGAGGGTTAGGTTTAGGTTTAGTGTTAGGGGGAGGGTGAGGTTTAGAGTAAGGGTGATGGTAAGGGTTAGGGTGAGTTTGAGTGTTAGGGTTAGCATTAGGGTTAGGGTGAGAGTTTCTGTTAGGGTGAGGGTTAGGGTTAGGGTATGGTGTAGGGTGAGGATTAGGGTTAGTGTGAGGGTTAGGGTTAGGTTTGGTGTGAGAATAAGTGTTAGGTGGATGGTTAGAGTGAGGGTGAGGGTTAGGGTTAGCATTTGGCTTAGAGTTAGCGTTAGGGGGCGATTTAGCTTTAGGGTGAGTGTTAGGGATAGGATTAGAGTGAGGGTTAGGTCTAGGGATAGGGTGAGGGAGAGGGTGAGGGTTAATGATAGGGTTAGGGTGAGGGTTAAGGTTAGGGTGACGATTAAGGTTAGTGTGAGGGCTAGAGTGAGGGTGAGGGTTAGGGTGAGGGAGAATGTGAGGGTTTCAGTTAGGTAAGGGTTAGGGTTAAGGTTATGGTGAGGATTATGGTGAGGGTGAGGGTTAGTGTTAGGGTTAGTGTGAGGGTTAATTTTATGGTGAGAGTTAATGTTAAGGTGAGTGCTAGGGTGAGGGTGAGGTTTAGGGTTAGGGTGAGGGTTAGTGTTAGGTGATGTTTAGTGTGAGGTTGAGGGTTAAGCTGAAGGTGAGGTTATGGGTGAGGGTGAGGATTAGGTTTAGGTTTAGGGTTAGGGTTAAGGTGAGGATTAGGATAAGATTTAGTGTTAGGGTTAGGGTTAGTGTGAGGGGTAGGGTTAGGGTTGGGGTGAGGGTTAGGGTTAGTGTGAGGGTTAGGGTTAGGTTTAGGGTTAGGGTGAGAGTTAGGGTTAGGGTGATGTTTAGGGTGAGGTGAGGGTTAGGGTTAAGTTGTGGGTTAGGGTTAGGTTTAGGTTTAGGGTGAGGGTGAGGGTTAGTGTTAGGGTTATGGTGGGGGTTAAGGTTAGGGTGAGGTCTAGGGTGAGGGTGAGGGTTAGTGTGAGGGGTAGCGTTAGGAATAGGTTGAGGGTTAGGGTTAGGGTTAGTGTGAGGATAAGTGTTAGGGTGAGGGTTAGGTTGAGGGTGAGGGTTAGGGTTAGGGGTAGTGTGAGGGTTAGGTTTAGTTTTAGGGTTATGGTTGTGGTTACGGTTATAGTTAGGGTTAGGGTTTGGGTGAGGGTGAGTGTGAGGGTTGGCGTTAGGGTTAAGGATAGGTTTAGGGTGAGGGTGGGTGTGAGGGTTAGCTTTAGGATTAGGGTTAGGTTTAGGCTGAGGGGGAGGGGGAGGGTGAGGGTGAGGGAGAGGGTGAGGGAGAGGGTTAGGTTTAGGGGGAGGTTTAGGATTAGGGTAAGAGTTAGGGTTAGGATGAGGGTGAGGGTTGGGTTAGAATTAGTGTGAGGGTTAGGGTTAGAGTGAGTGTTAGGGTGACGGTGAGGGTTAGGGTGAGTGTTAGTGTTAGGCTTAGGTTTCGGGTTAGGGTTAGGATTAAAATGAGGTTGAGGCTTAGGGTGAGGGGTGGGTTTAGTGTTAGGGTGAGGGTTAGAGTTAGTGTGAGGGTTAGGGATGGGGTTAGGGTTAGGATTAGTGTGGGGATAATGGTTAGGTTGAGGGTTAGGTTAAGCGTTAGGGTTAGGGTGAGGGTTAGGTTTAGGGTTAGTGTTATGGTGAGGGTAAGGTTTAAGGTTAGTGTTAGGGTAAAGTTTAGTGTTAGGGTGAGGGTTAGGGTAAGGTTTAGGGATAGGGTGAGTGTGAGGGTGAGGGTTAGGGTCAGGACTAGGGTGATGGTTAGGGTTAAGGTGAGGGGTATGGTAAGGGTTAGGGTTAGGGTGAGAGTTAGGATTTGTTTTAGGGTGAGTGTTAGGGTTAGGTTTAGGGTTAGGGTTAGGGTGAGGGTTAGGGTTAGGGTTAGGGTGAGGGTGAGGGTAAAGTTGAGGGTGAGGGTTAATTTTAGGGTGAGGGTGTGGGTGAGGGTTAGGGTGAGGGTTAGTGCTAGCGTTAGGGTGAGGGTGTGGGTAACAATGAGAGTTAGGGTTAGGGTGAGGGTTAGGGTTATATTTAGGTTGAGTATTAGGTTTAGTGTGATGTTTAAGGTGAGGGTGAGTGTTAGTGTGAGGGTGACGATGATGGTTAGGTTTAGGGTTAGGGTTAGGGTTAGGTTTAGGGTGAGAGTGAGGGTGAGGGTGAGGGTTAGGGTTAGTGTTAGTGTGAGGATTAGGGTTAGCGTTAGGGTTATGGTGAGGGTAAGGCGTAGGGTGAGGTTGAGGTTTAGGGTTAGCGTTAGGGTAAGGGTGAGGGTTGGTTTGAGGGTAAGACTTAGGGTTAGGGTTAGGGTTATTTTTAGGATTAGGGTGGGGGTTAAGGTTAGGGTGAGGTCTAGGATGAGGGTGAGGGTTAGGGTTAGGGTTAGTGTGAGGGTTAGGGTTAGGGTTAGGGTGAGGTTTAGGGTTAGTATTAGGGTTAGGGTTAGGTTTCGGATTAGGATTAGTGTGAGGATAAGTGTTAGGGTGAGGGTTAGGTTGAGTTTGAAGTTTAGGATTAATGTTAGGGTTGGAGTTAGCGTTAGTCTTAGGGTGAGAGTTAGGGTGAGTGTTATGGTTAGGGTGAGGTTTAGGTTGAGGATGATCCTTAGGGTTAGGTTTAGGTTGATGGTTAGGGTTAGGGTTAGGTTTAGGGTGAGGGTTAAGGTGAGGGTTAGAGTGGGGGTTAATGTTTGGGTGAGGGTTAGGGTTAGGATTTGGGTTACGTTGAGTCTTATGGTTAGGGTAAGGGTTAGGGTTAGGATTAAATTTAGATTTAGGGTTAGGGTTATTGTTAGGGTTAGAGCTGGGGTTAGGGTGAGGGTGAGGGTGAGGGTTTGCCTTTGGGTTAGGGTTAGGTTTAGGGTGATGGTGGGGGTGAGGGTTAGGTTTAGGATTAGGGTTATGGTTAGGCTGAGAGGAAGTTAGAGGGTGAGGTTGAGATTTAGGGTTAGGGTTAAGTTTGGAGTTAGGGTGAGGGTGAGGATTAGGTTGAGGGTTAGGGTTAGGGTGAGGTTTAGGGTAAGGGTTAGAGAGAGGTTTAGGGTTAGGTTGATGTTTAGGGTGAGGCTGAGTGTTAGGGTTCGGGTGTGGGTTCGGGTGGGGGTGAATGTGAGGCTTAGGGTGAGGTTTAGGGTGTGGCTTAGGTTTCGGGTTAGGGTGAGGGTTACTGTGAGGTTTAGGGTTAGGGTTAGGGTTAGGTTGAAGGTGAGGGTGAGGGTTAAGGTTAGGGTTAGGTTGAGGGTTAGGGTTAGGTTGAGGTCTAGGTTGAAGTGTAGAGTTAGGGTTAGGGTGGTGGTGAGGGTTTGTGTGAGGGTTTGGGTTAGAGTTAGGGTTAGGGTGAGGGTTAGGGTGAGGTTTAGATTTCGGGTTTGGGTGAGAGTTAGGTTTAGGGTATTGTTTTTCATGAGGGTGAGGGTTAGGGTGAGGGTTATTGTTATGGTGATGTTTAGGGTGAGGTGAGGGTTAGGGTTAAGCTGTGGGTTAGGGTTAAGGTTAGGTTTAGGGTGAGGGTGAGGGTTAGTGTTAGGGGTAGGATGGGCGTTAAGGTTAGGGTGAGGTCTAGCGTGAGGGTGAGGGTTAGTGTGAGGAGTAGCGTTAGGATTAGGATGAGGGTTAGGGTGAGGGTGTGGGTGAGGGTTAGGTTTACGATTAGGGTTAGGTTTAAGGTGAGGGGGAAGGGGAGATTTTGGGTTAGGGTGAGGTTTTGGGTTAGGGTTAGGTTTAGGGTTACACTGAGGGCTAGGTTGAGGGTGAGGGTTAGGGTGAGGGTGAGGTTGAGGGTGAGGGTGAGGGTGAGGGTTAGGTTCAGAGTGAGGGTTAGCATTAGGGTTAGGGTGAGGTTTAGGGTGAGGGTGAGGTTTAGGGTGAGGGTGAGGTTTGGGTGAGGGTTAGTGTGAAGGTTACTCTTAGGGTGAGGGTTAGAGTGACGGTGAGGGTTAGGGTGAGTGTGAGTGTTAGGGTTTGGTTTAGGGTGAGCATTAGGTTTAGGGTAGTTGGGAGGGTTAGTGTGAGGGTTAGGAGTAGGGTTAGGGTAAGGTTTAGATTTAGTGTGAGGGTTAGGGTTAGGGTTAGGTTGAGGGTAAGGGTTTGGGTGAGTGTTAGGGTGATGGTGAGGGTTAGAGTTATGGTTAGGCTTAGGGTGAGGTTTAGGTTTTGGATGAGGGTGAGGCTGAATGTTAGATTTAAGATTAGGCTTTCGTGTAGGGTTAGGCTTAGGGTGAGGTTGAGGGTGAGGGTCAGAGTTAGGTTTCGGGTGAGGGTTAGTGTTAGGGTTAGGATTAGGGTGAGGGTGAGGGTGAGCTTTAGGTTGAGGGTGATGGTGAGGGTGAAAGTGACGGTTAGGGTTAGATTTAGGGTGAGGTTTAGGGTTATGGTTAGGGTTAGGGTGAGTGTAAGTGTGAGGATTAGGTGGAGGGTGATGGTGAGATTGAGGATGAGGGTGAGGGGTTAGTGTTTGGGTGAGGGTTGGGGATAGGGTTAGGGTGAAGGTTAGGGTGAAGGTTAGGGTTATGGTTAGGGTTAGGATGAGGGTTAGGCTGAGGGTTTGGGTTAGGGTTAGGGTGAGGGTAAGGGTTAAGCTGAGGGTGAGGGTGAGGGTTAGGTTTAGGATTAGGGTTAGGGTTAGAGTGAGGGTTAGGGATAGGGTTAGGGTTTGGGTGAGGTTTTTGTTTAATGGTAGGTTTAGAGTTAGGTTGAGGGTGAGGGTGATGGTTAGGATTTAGATTAGGCTTAGGGTTAGAGTTAGGCTGAGAGTGAGGGTGAGGGTTAGGCTTAGGTTGAGTGTTAGGGTTAGGGATTTGGTGAGGGTTAGGGTTAGGTTGAGTTTTAGGGTGAGGGTGAGGTTTAGGGTGAGGATTAGGGTGAGGGTGATGTTGAGCGTGAGGCTGTGGGTGAGGGTTAGGTTTAGGGTGAGGTTTAGGGTGACGGTGAGTTTTAGTGTGACTGTGAGGGTTAGGGTTAGTTTTAGGGTGAGTGTTAGGGTTAGGGTTATGGTGAGGTTTAGTGTGTGGGTTAGGATTAGGGTTAGTGTGAGGTTTAGGGTTAGTGTGAGTGTGAGGGTTAGGGTTAGGGTTAGGGGGAGGGGGAGGGTAAGGGCGAGGTTGAAGGTTAATTTTAGGGTTAGGGTGTGGGTGAGGGTTAGGCTGAGGGTTAGTGTTAGGGTTAGGGTGAGGGTCTGGGTAAGTATGAGTGTTAGGGTTAGGATTAGGTATAGGTTTAGGGTTAGGCTGAGGGAGAGGGTGAGGGTGAGGCTGAGGGTGAGGTTTACGTTTACGGTTTGGGTTAGTGTGAGGGCTAGTGTATGGGTGAGGGTGAGGGTTTCAGTTAGGTAAGTGTTAGGGTTAGGGTGAGGATTAGGGTGAGGGTGACGTTTAGTGTGAGAGTTAGGGTTAGGGTGAGGGTTAGGGTGACTGTGAGGGTTAGCGTTAGGTTTCGGCTTGGGGTGAGGGTAAGGGTCAGGGTGAGGGTTAGGGTGCTGGAAAGGGTTAGGGTTAGCATTAGGGTTAGGGTGAGGTTGAGGTTTAGGTTGAGGTTTAGGGTTAGGGATAGGGTTAGGATTAGGGTTAGGTTTAGAGTTAGGGTGAGGGTTAGGCTTAGGGGTAGGGTAAGGATTTGGGTGAGGGTTTGGTTTAGTGTGAAGATTAGGGTTAGGTTTAGAGTTAGGGTGAGGGTAAGGATTAGGCTGTGGTTTAGGGTGAGGGTGAAGGTTAGGTTTTGCATTAGGGTTAGGGTTAGGGTGAGGGTTAGGATCAGGGTTAGGGTTAGGGTGAGGGTGAGGTTGAGGATTAGGGTTACTGTTACATTGAGGGTTTGCGTTAGGTTTTGGTTTAGGGTGAGGGTGAGGGTGAGGTGAAGGTTTCGGTTAGGTAAGGGTTATGTTTAGGTTAGGATGCGGATTAGGTTGAGTGTGAGGGTTAGATTGAGGGTTAGGGTTAGGGTGAGGGTTAGGGTTAGGCATAAGGTGAGGGTTAGGTTTAGCGTCATGTTTAGGGTGAGGGTGAGGGTTAAGGTGAGGGAAAGTATTAGGGTTAGAATTAGGGATTGGGTGAGGATTAGTGTTAGTGTGAGGGTTAGGGTTAGGGTTAGGGTTAATGTGAGGTTTAGGGTTAGGTTGAGGATTAGGGTGAGGATGAGTGTTAGGGTTAGCGTTAGGGTTAGGATTAGGGATAGGGTGAGGTTTAGGGTTAGTGTGAGGGTTAGGGTTAAGGTTAGGGTTACTGTGAGGATAAGGGTTAGGGTGAGGTTTATGGTGAGGGTGGGGGTTAGGGTTAGCCTTAGGTTTATGTTGAGCGTTAGGGTGACGGTTAGGGTTAGGGTGAGGGTTAGGGTTATTTTTAGGTTGAGTATTAGGTTTAGTGTGATGTTTATGGTGAGGGTGAGTGTTAGTGTGAGGGTGAGGATGAGGGTTAGGGTTAGGTTTAGGGTTAGGTTTAGGTTTAGGTTGAGAGTGAGGTTTAGGGTTCGGATTAGTTTGAGTGTTAGGTTGAGGGTGTGGGTTTCGGTGAGAGTGAGGGTTAGGGTGTGGGTGAGTGTTAGGATAGGGTGAGAATTAGGGGTAGGGTTAGGGTTAGGGTTATGGTGAGGGTAAGTCTTATGGTGAGATTTAGGGTGAGGTTGAGGTTTAGGGTTAGCGTTAGGGTAAGGGTGAGGGTTGGTTTGAGGGTTAGAGTTAGGGTTAGGGTGAGGGTTAGGGTTAGGGTGAGTGTAAGAATTAGGGTGTGCCCGCTTTCACTATATTTGATGTCAGTATAACATGTGGAGGAGATGGGGGCAAACAAGTCGTTTAAGGATTCAGGTGGACCTGTTGCAACAATGAGAAGTACAAAATGTCATGTCAAAACCAGCTTTACAAAGTCGGTGGGGGGGAGGGGGGTATAATTGGGTGGTGGGAGGGGGGAGGCTGGGAAGGGAGGTGAAGGGTAAACAAAGGAGGAGGCTGCAATGCTTGGTAAGAAATGTATGCATTATCCTGCCCATGTAATTGTAGCCCCTCTGTACAGTATGTTCTCAAATAAAATAAAATAATATTAAAAAAAAAAGAATTAGGGTGTGGGTTAGGGTGAGGTTGAGGGTTAGGTTTATCATTAGGGTTAGGGTGAGGTGAGGGTTAGGGTGTGTTTATTGTGAGGGTGAGTGTTAGGTTGAGGGTTAGGTTTAGGTTTAGGTTTAGGTGTAGGGTTACAGTGAGAGTGAGGGTGAGGGAGAGGGTTAGGTTTAGGATGCGGGTGAGGGTGAGCGTTACTGTTAGGGTTAGGGTGAGGGTTAAGTTTAGGGGGAGGGTTAAGGTTAGGTTGAGGACTCGGGTGAGGGTGAGGGTGAGGGTGACGTTGAGTGTGAGGGTTTTGGTAAGGTAAGGGTTAGGGTTAGGGTTATGGTGAGGATTAGCTTGATGGTGAGGTTTATGTTGAGGATTAGGGTGATGTTGAGGGTTAGGGTGAGGTTTAGGGTTATGGTTAGGGTTAGGGTGAGGGTGAGGTTGAGGGTTAGGTTTAGGGTGAGTGTGAGGGTTAGTGTTAGGGTTAGGGTGAGGGTTAAGGTTAGGGTGTGGGTTGGGCTAGGGTGATGTTGAGGGTGAGGGTCAGGGTTTCGGTTAGTAAGTTTTCGGGTTAGGGTTATGGTGAGGATTTGGGTGAGGGTGAGAGTTAGGTTGAGGGTTAGGGTAAGGGTGAGGGTTAGGGGTAGGGTGAGGGTTAGTGTTAGGGTGATGTTTAAGGTGAGGTTGAGTTTTAGGTTGAGGGTGAGGGTTCGGGTTAGGGTGAGGGTTAGGGTTAGGTTGTATTTATGGTGAGGATGAGTGTTAGGGTGAGGGTGAGGTTGAGGGTTAGGTTTAGGGTTAGAGTTAGGGAGAGAGTGAGAATGAGGGTGAGGGTTAGTTTTCGGGTGAGGGTGAGGTTGAGTGTGAGGGTTAGGTTGAGGGTGAGGGTTTCTGTTAGGTAAGGGTTAGGGTTAGGGTTAGGGTGAGGATTCGGGTGGGAGTGAGTTTTAGCCTGAGGGTTAGGGTTAGGGTGAGGGTTAGGATGAGTGTTACTGTGAGAGGTAGGGTTAGGGTTAGGGTGAGGGTTAGGTTTATTGTGAGTGTTAGGGTTAGGTTTAGGTTTACGGTTAGAGTGAGGATAAGGGTTAGGGTGAGTGTTAGTTTGAGGGTGATGGTTAGGGTTAGCGTTAGGTTTATGGTTAACATTAGGGTTATGGTGAGGGTTAGGGTTACGATGAGGGTTAGTTGGAAGGTGAGGATCAGGGTTAGGTTTAGGTTCAGGGTTAGGGTTAGGGTTAGGGTTTGGGTGAGGGTTAGGGTCAGGGTTAGGTTTAGGGTTAGGGTGAGGGATAGTGTTAGGGTTAGGGTGAGGGTTAAGGTTAAGGTAAGGACTAGGGTGAGTTTGAGGATTATGGTGAGGGTAAGGGTGAGTGTTTACGTTAGGTGAGGTTCAGGGTTTGAGTTATGGTGAGGATTAGGGTAAGGGTGAGGGTTAGGTTGGGGGTTAGGTTAAGGGTGAGGGTGAGGATTAGGGTTAGGGTGAGTGTTAGGATTAAGTTCAGGGTTAGGGTTAGGTTTAGTGTGAGGGGTAAGTTTAGGGTTAGGGTGAGGGTTAGGGTTAGTGTGAGGGTTAGGGATAAGTTTAGGATTAGGGTTAGTGTGAGGATAAGGGTTAGGGTGAGGGTTAGGTTGAGGTTGAAGTTTAGGGTTAGCGTTATGGTTGGGGTTAGCTTTAGGGTTGGGGTGAGGTTTAGGGTGAATGTTAGGGTTAGGGTGAAGGTTAGCTTGAGGGTGAGCGTTATGGTTAGGTTTAGTTTGATGATTAAGTTTAGGGTTAGGTTTAGTGTGAGGGTTAGGGTGCGGGTTAGAGTGAGGGTTAGTGTTAGTGTGAGGGTTAGGGTTAGCATTAGGGTTGCGGTGAGTTTTAGGGTTATGGTCATGTTTAGGGTAAGGGTTAGGGTTAGGATTAAGGTTAGATTTAATGTTATGGTTATTGTTAAGGTTAGGTTTAGGGTTAGGGTGAGGGTGAGGGTGAGGGTGGGCATTAGGTTTAGAGTTAGGTTTAGGGTGATGGTGGGGGTGAGGGGTAGATATAGGGTTAGGGTTATGGTTAGGCTGAGGGGGAGGCAGACGGTGAGGTTTAGGTTTAGGGTTAGTGTTAGATTTAGTGTTACAGTGAGGGCTAGTGTGAGGGTGAGGGTTAGGTTGAGGGTTAGGGTTAGGGTGAGGGTTAGGGTTAGGGTTAGAGTGAGGGTTATTGTTAGGTTGATGTTTAGGGTGAGGCTGAGTGTTAGGGCTCGGGTGAGGGTTCAGGTGAGGGTGAATGTGAGGGTGAGTGTGAAGTTTAGGGTGTGGCTTAAGGTTAGGTTTTGGGTGAGGGTTAGGGTGAGGTTTAGGGTTAGGGTTAGGGTTAGGTTGAAGTTGAGGGTGAGGATAAGGGTTAGGGTTAGGTTGAGGGTTAGGATTATGTTGAGGGCTAGGGTGAGAGTGAGGGTTAGGGTGAGGGTTAGTGTTAGGGTTAGTTTGAGGGTTAGAGTTTGTGTGAGGTTTTGGGTTAGAGTTAGGGTTAGTGTGAGGTTAAAATTTAGGGTGAGGGTTAGGGTGAGGGTGAGGGTTAGGGTAATCGTTAGGGTTAGGGTGAGGGTTAGGGCGAGGATTAGGGTTAGGGTGATGTTTGGGGTGAGGTGAGTGTTAGGGTGAGGATGAGGGTGAGGGTTAGAGTTATGGTTAGCGTTAGGGTGCGGGTGAGGGTGATTTTGAGTGTTAGGTTTAGGATTTTGTTTATAGTTAGGTGAGTGTAAGGGTGAGGGTAAGGATTAGGGTGTGGGTGAATTTTAGGGTGTGGTTGAGGGTTAGGTTTAAGCTGAGAATTAGGGTTAGGGTTAGGGTGATGGTGAGGGTAAGTATTAGGGTGTGGTTTAGGGTGAGGTTGAGGTTTTGGGTTAACGTTTGTTTTAGGGTGAGGGTTAGTGTGAGGATTAGGGTCAGGTTTAGGTTTAGGGTGATGGTGAGGTTTAGAATTAGTGTTAGGTGGAGGGTTAGGTTTAGGGTTAGGGTGATGGTAAGGGTTAGGTTGAGGGTTAGGGTGTGTTTGAGTGTTAGGGTTAGCATTAGGGTTAGGGTGAGTGTGAGGGTTAGGGTGAGGGTTAGGTTCAGGGTTTGGGATAGGGCGAGGATTAGGGTTAGTGTGAGGGTTGCGGTTAAGTTTTGTATGACGATAAGTGTTAGGGGGAGGGTTAGGGTGAGGGTGAGTGTGAGGGTTTCGGTTACGTAAGGGTTAGGGTTAAGGTTATGGTGAGGATTAAGGTGAGGGTGCTGGTTAGCTTTTGCATTAGGGTTAGGGTGAGGGTTCGGGTGAGGGTTAGGGATAGGGTTAGGGTTATGGTTATGGTGGGGGTGAGGTGTAGGTTTAGGATTAGGGTTAGGGTTAGGCTGAGGGTGAGGCGGAGGGGGAGGGGAGGTTTTGGGTTAGGGTTAGGGTTAGTTGAGGGCTAGGATGAGGGTGAGTGTTAGGGATAACTTTAGGGTTAGGGTGAGGGTTAGCGCTAGGGTTAGGTTTAGGTTTTGTGTTAGAGTGAGAGTGAGGGTTAGGGTTCAGTTTAGGGATAGGGTTAGGGTTATGGTTAGGGTGAGGTTTACGGTTAGGGTTAGGGTTAGGTTGAAGGTGAGAGTAAGCGTTAGGGTGAAGTTGAGTGTTAGGGTTAGAATTAGGGTTAGGGTGAGAGTGAGTGTTAGGGTGAGGCTTAGAGTTAGAGTTAGGGATAGGGTGAGGATTAGGGTTAGTGTGAGGGTTAAGGTTAGGTTAAGTGTGAGGATAAGTGTTAGGGTGAGGGTTAGGGTGAGGGTTAGCTATAGGGTAAGGGTTAGTGTTATTGTTAGGGTGATGGTTAGGATTAAGTTTAGGGTTAGGGAGAGGGTGAGGTTTAGTTATAGGGGTCGGGTTAGGGTTAATAATAGGTTGAGGATTAAGGTTAGGGTGAGGGCTAGGGTGAGGGTGAGGGTTAGGGTGAGGGTGAGTGTGAGGGTTTCGTTTAGGTAAGGGTTAGATTTAAGGTTATGGTGAGGATTAGGGTGAGGGTGAGGGTTAGGTTGTGGATTATGGATAGGAGGAGGGTTAGAGTGAGGGTTAGGTTTAGGGTTAGGGTTATGATGAGGGTTAGGGTGAGGGTTAGGGTTAGGGTTAGGGTTAGGTTTAGGGTGAGGGTGAGGATTAGTGTTAGGGTTAGGGTGGGTGTTAAGGTTAGCGTGAGGTCTAGGGTGAGGGTGAGGGTTAGGATCAGGGTTAGTGTGAGGGGTAATTTTAGGTTTAGGTTGAGGGTGAGGGTTAGGTTGAGGGTGAAGTTGAGGGTGAGGTTTAACATAACGTTGGGGTGACGTTTAGCGTGAGGGTTAGCTTTACGTTTAGAGTTAGGGTGAGGGTGAGGGTTAGGTTTCGGGTTAGGGATAGGGTTATCGTTAGGGTTAGGGTGAGGTTTAGGGTTAGGGTTAGGGATAGGTTGAAGGTGAGGCTGAGGGTTAGGGTTAGGGTTAGTTTGAGGGCTAGGTTGAGTGTGAGTGTTCAGGTGAGGATGAGGGTTAGAGTTTGGGTGAGGGTTACATTTCGGCTCAGTGTTAAGGGGATGGTGAGTGTTAGAGTTTGGGTTAGCGTTAGTTTTAGGGTGAGGGTCACGTTGAGGGTTAGGGTTAGGGTGAGTGTTAGGGTTAGGGTGATGTTTCAGTTTAGGTTGAGTTTTAGGTTGTGGGTGAGCGTTAGGGTTAGGGTGAGGATTAGAGTTATGCTTAGAGTTAGGGTTATGGTGAGTTTAAGGGATAGGGTGAGGTTTAGTGTGAGGTTGAGGGTTATGGTGAGTGTTAGGGTGAGGGTGAGGGTTAGGGTTAAGGTGCGGGTTAGGGTGACAGGGTTAGGGTGAGGGTGAGGTTGAAAGTTAGGGTTAGGGTTCGGATTAGAGTTAGGGTGAGGGTGAGAGTAGGGTTAGAATTTGGATTAGGGTTATGGATAGAGTTAGGGTGAGAATGAGGGTTAGGGTTAGGATAAGAGTTAGGGTGAGAGTGAGGGTGAAGTTCAGTGTTAGGATTAGGGATAGGGTTAGGTTTAGGGTGAGTGTTAGGTTCAGGTTTAGGGATAGGGTTAGGGTTTGGGTTAGGGTGAGTGTTAGGGTTAGGGTTAGGGTGAGGTTGAGCGTTCGGGTGAGTGTGAATGTTCGGGTGAGTGTGAGTGTTACAGTGTGGGTGAGGGTTAGGTTTCGGCTGAGTGTTAGGGTGATGGTGAGGTTTAGGATTAGATTTAGCATTAAGGTTAGGGTGAGGGTTAGTGTTAGGGTGAGAGTTAGGGTTAAGGTGAGACATAGGGTTAGGGTGATATTTAGGGTGATGGTGAGGGTTAGTGTGAGGGTGATGGTTAGGGTTAGGGTTAGGGTGAGGGTTAGGTTTAGTATTAGGGTTAGGGTTAGGGTTAGGGTGAGTGTAAGGGTGAGGGTGAGGTTTCCGGTGAGGTTTAGTTTGGGGTTTTGTGTGAGAGTTAGGGTTAGTGCGAGGATTAGGGTTAGGTTTAGGGTTAGGGTTATGGTGAGTTTAAGGGTTAGGGTGAGGTTTAGGGTGAGGGTGAGGGTTACGGTTAGCATTAGGGTTGGGGTGAGTGTTAGGGTTAGATGCGGGTTAGGGTGAAGTTTAGGGTTAGGGTGAGTGTGAGGGTGAGGGTTAGGGTTAGGGGTAGGGTTAGAGTTAGGGTGTGGGTGAGACTGAGGGTTAGAATTTGGATTAGGTTAGTGTTAGAATTAGGGTGAGGGTGAAGGTTAGGATTAGAGTTAGGGTGAGAGTGAGGGTGTGGCTCAGTGTTAGGATTAGGGTTAGGGATAGGGTTAGGGTGAGGATACGGGTAAATATTAGGGTTAGGGTTAGGGTTAGGGTTACTGTGAGTATAAGGGTTAGGGTGAGGGTTAGGGAGAGGTTGAGGCTTAGGGTTAGGGTGAGGGTTAGGTTTAGGGTTAAGGTGAGGGTTATGGTTAGGATGAGATTTAGGGTGAGGGTTAGGGTTAGAGTGAGGGTTTGGGTGAGGTTTAGGGTTAGGTTTAAGATTAGGGTGAGGGTGAGCGTTAGTGTTAGGGTTAGGGTAAGGGTTAAGTTTAGGATGAAGGCTATGGTGAGCGTGTTGTTTAGGGTGAGGGTGAGTGTGAGCGTGAGTGTTTCGGTTAGATAAGGTTTAGGGTTAGGGTTATGATGAGGATTAGGGTGAGGGTGAGGTTTAGGTTGAGGGTTAGTTTGAGGTTGAGGGGTAGGCTTAATTTTAGGGTGACGGTTGGGGTTAGGGTGGGCTTTAGTGTGAAAATGTGGTTTATTGTGTTTTAGGGTTAGCGTTAGGGTTATTGTATGGTTTAGGGTTAGGATTAGGGTGAGGGAGAATGTAGGGATAGCGTTAGTGTTAGTGTGATGGTGGGGGTGAGGGGTAGGTTTAGGATTAGGGTTAGGGTTAGACTGAGGGCTAGGGTGAGGTTGAGGGTGAGGGTGAGGGTGAGGGTTTCTGTTAGGTAAGTGTTATGGTTATTGTCAGGGTGAGGATTAGATTGAGGGTGAGGATTAGGGTTAGGGTGAGTGTTAGGGTTATCGTTTTGTTGAGGGTTAGGGTTAGGGTGAGGTTTAGGGTGAGGTTGAGTGTTAGGGTGAGCGGTAGGTTTCGGGTGAGGTTGAGCGTTAGGGTGTGGGTGAGGGTTAGGGTTACGGTGAGGTTTAGGGTGTCGGTGAGGGTTAGGTAGACTGTGAGGGGTTAGGGTTATATTTAGGGTGAGAATTAGGGTTAGGGTTAAGGTTAGGGTGAGGTTTAGAGTGAGGGGTAGGGTTAGGGTTAGGGTGAGGGTTAGGATTAGGTTGAGGGTTAGGGTTAGGGTTAGGATTAGGTTGAGTGTAAGGGTCAGCGTGAGGGTTAGGGTGAGGGTAAGGGTTAGGGTGAGAGTTAGGGTGAGGGTAAGGGTTAGGGTTAGCGTTGGGTTTAGGGTGAGGGTTACATTGAGGGTTAGGGTTTGGGTTAGATTTAGGGTTATTGTAAGGGTTAGGATGAGGGTTAGGGATAGGTTTAGGGTAAGGGTTAGATTGAGAGTGAGGGTGAGGGTGAGTGTGAGGGTTTCGTTTAGGTAAGGGTTAGGGTTAGGGTGAGGATTAGGGTGAGGGTGAGAGTTAGGTTGAGGGTTAGGGTTAGGTTTACAGTTAGGGTGAGGGAGGTTGAGGTATACGGTTAGGTTTAGGGTTAGATTTAGGTTGACGGTTAGGATTATAAATAGGATTAGGTTTAGGGTTAGAGTTAGGGTGAGGTTGAGGGTGAGGGTTAGGGTTAGGGTTAGAGTTAGTGTGGGGTGAGGTGAGGGTTAGTGTTAGGATTAGGGTTAGTGTTAGGGTTTGGGTGAGGGTGAGGGTGAATGTTAGGATTAGGGTTAGGGTTAGGGTTATTGTGAGGATAAGGGTTAAGTTGAGGGTTACGGTGAGGGTGAGGGTGAGGGTGAGGGGTAGGGTGAGGTTGAGGGTTAGGGTTAGGTTTAGGGTTAGGGTGAGTGTTAGGGTTACGGTTAGGGTGAGGCTTAGGGTTAGGGTGAGGTTTAGGGTTAGGGTTAGGGTGAGGGTTAGTGTTAGGGTTAGGTTCAGGCTTTGGGTGAGGATTAGGGTGAGGGTTAGGGTTAGACTTAGGGTGAGGGATAGTGTTAGTGTGAGGGTTAGGGTTAGGGTTAGACTTAGGGTTAGTGTGTGGTTAAAGGTTAGAGTGAGGGTTAGGGTGAGTGTGAGTGTTATGGTTACCGTTAGGGTTAGGTTAACGGTTAGGGTGAGGGTTAGGTTTAGGGTGAGGGTTAGGGTGAGAGTACTGTTTAGCGTGAGGGTGAGGGTTAGGGTGAGGGAGAGGGTTAGGGTTAAGTTTAGGGTTACGGTGAGGGTTAGGTTTAGGGTGAGGGTCAGGTTGAGGGTTAGAGTTATGGTTAATTAAGGGTTAGGGTTAGGGTTAGGGTGAGGATTAGGTTGAGCGTGAGGGTTAGGTAGAGGTTTAGGGTTAGGGTGAGGGTTAGGGTAGGGGTTAGGGTGAAGGTTAGGGTTAGGTTGATGTTTAGGGTGCGAGTGAGGGTTCGGGTGAGAGTGAGGGTTAGGGTGTCGGTGAGGGTTAGATTTCGGGTGAGTGTTAGGGTGACGATGAGGGTTAGGGTGAGGGTGAGCGTTAGGGTTATGGTTGTGGGTTAGAGTGAGGGTTACGGTTAGGGTTAGGGTCAGGTTTAGGGTTAGTGTGAGTGTTAGGGCCAGAGTTATGGTTAGGGTTAGTGTTAGGATAAGGGTGAGGTTGAGGGTTAGGTTGAGGGTGAGCTTGAGTGTTAGGGTTAGTGTTAGGGTAAGGGTGACGTTTACGGTAAGTATTAGCGTTAGGGTGAGTGTTAGGGTCAGTTTAGGGTGAGGGTTAGGTTTACGGTGTTATTTATGGTGAGGGTAAATGTTAGGGTGAGGGTGATGGTTAGGGTTAGGGTTAGGGTTAAGGTTAGGGTGAGGGATAGGTATAGGATTAGGGTTACGGTTAGTATTAGGTTGATTGTAAGGGTTCGGTTGATGTTTCGGGTGACCTTGAGTGTTAGGGTTTAGGTGAGGGTTAGCGTTAGAGTGCATATTAGGGTTAGGTCTATGGTCAGAGTTTTAGTGAGTTTAAGGGTTAGGGTGAGGTTTATGGTGAGGGTTAGTGTTAGGATTAGCGTGAGGGTTAGGGGGAGGGTTAGGGGGAGGGTTTGGGTTAGGGTTAGGGTGTGGGTTAGGGTGAGGGTTAGGGTTAGGATGAGGGTTATAGTTAGGGTTAGGGTGAGGGTTAGGGTGAGAGTACTGCTTAGGGTGAGGGTGAGGGTCAGGGTGAGTGTGAGGTTGAGGGTGAGTGTTAGGTGAAGTTGAGGGTGACGGTGACGGTGAGGGTTAGGTTTAGGGTTAGGGTTAGGCTGAGGGTGAGGGTTAGGGTTAGGATTGGTATTAGAGTTAGGTTTAGGCTGAGGGTTAGGGTGAGGGTGAGGTTTAGCATGACAGTGAGGGTGATGGTGAATATTAGGGTTAGGATTATGTTTAGGGTGAGTTTTACGGTTAGGGTTAGGGTTAGGGTGTGGGTGAAGGTTAGGTTTCGGCTGAGTGTTAGGATGACGGTGAGGGTTAGGGTGAGTGTGAGGATTAGGGTTATGGTTAGGGTTAGAGTCAGGTTTAGGTTTAGGGTGAGTGTGAAGGTGAGGGTTAGGTTTAGGATTAGTCTTAGCTGTTTGGTAAGGCTTAGGGTGAGTGTGAGTATGAGGGTGAGAGTTAAGTTTAGGGTGAGAGTTAGGGTTAGGGTTAGGTTTAGGTTGAGGGTGAGGGTGAGGGTTAGGTTGTGGGTGATGGTGAGGGTGACGGTGAAGGTGAGGGTTAGGTTTAGTGTATGGTTTAGGGTTATGTTTAGGGTAAGATTGAGTGTGAGGATGAGGGGTAGGTAAGGGTGATGGTGAGGTTGAGGGTGAGGGTGAGGGTTAGGGTTTGGGTGAGGGTTAGGGTTAGGGTTAAGGT
This sequence comes from Dipodomys merriami, assembly GCF_024711535.1. Classification (NCBI taxonomy): domain Eukaryota; kingdom Metazoa; phylum Chordata; class Mammalia; order Rodentia; family Heteromyidae; genus Dipodomys; species Dipodomys merriami. The sequence goes on along the minus strand of NW_027203715.1, from coordinate 11,978,247 downwards.
TAGGGTGAGGGTTAGGGTTAGGGTTAGGGTTAGGATGACGGTTAGGCTGAGGGTTAGGTTTAGGGTTTGCGTGAGGGTGAGGGTTAGGATTAGGATTAGGGTTAGGGTTAGGTTGAGGTTTAGGGATAGGTTTACGGTTAAGTTCAGGGTTTGTTTAGGGTTAGGTTTAGAGGTAGGGTGAGGGTGAGGGTGAGGGTTAGGGTTTGGATTAGGGTTAGTGTTAGGGTTACGCTGAGGGTGAGGTTGAGGGTGAGTGTGAGGGTTAGGGTTAAGGCGAGGGTTAGGATTAGGGTTAGGCTGAAGGGTAAGGTGAGGTTTAGGTTTAGGATTAAGTTTAATATGAGGGTTAGGCTGAGGGTTAGTGCTAGTGTTAGTGGGAGGTTAAGGGTTAGGGTGAGGGTTAGGGTGAGGGTGATGTTTACGGTTAGGTCTTAGGGTTAGGGTGAGGGTTAGGGTGAGTGTTAGTGTTAGTGTATGGGGTTAGGGTTAGGGTGAGGGTTAGGGTGAGGGTAATGGTTAGGGTGATTTTTAGGGTGAGGGTTAGTGTTACTGTTAGGGTTAGGGTTCGGGTGAGGGTTAGGTTGAGGGTCAGGGATAGGGCGAGGTTTACGATGACAGTGAGGGTTCAGGTGAAGGAGAGGGTTAGGGTTAGGGTTAGGGTGGCGGTTAGGGTTAGGGTGAGGGCTAGTGTGAGGGAGAGGGTTAGGGTGAGAGTAAGGGGTAGGGGTAGGTTTAGGGTTAGGGTTAGGGTTAGGCTGAAATTTCGGGTTAGTGTGAGGGTGAGGGCTAGTTTTAGCATTAGGGTTAGGGTTAGGTATAGGGTTAGGGTGAGGGCGAGGGTGAGATTGAGGTTGAGGTTAGGGTTAGGTTTAGGGTTTGACTGCGGATGGGGGTGAGGGTGAGGGTGAGGGTGAAGTTTAGGGTTAGTTTTAGGGTGAGGGCTAGGGTGAGGGTGATGGTTAGGGTGACGGTTTTGGTGAGGGTGAGGATTAGGGTGAGGTTGAGGTTGAAGATGAGTGTTAGCGTTAGGGTGAGGATTACGTTTAGGGTTAGGGTGAGAGTTACGATTACGGTGATGTTTAGGGTGAGGGTTAGAGTTAAGGTGAGGGTGAGTGTAAGGATTAGGGTGTAGGTGAAAGTTAGGATTAGGGTGAGGGTTAGGGTGAGGGTGAGGTTTAGGGTGAAGGTGAGGGTTAGGGTTACGGTTAGGGTGAGCATTAGGGTTAGGGTTAGCGTGAGGGGTTAAGTGAGGGGTAGGGTAAGTGTTAGGGTGAGAGTTAGGGTTAATGTGAGTGTTAGGGTTAGGATTAAGGTTAGTGTTAAGGTAAGAGTTAGGGTGAGGGTTAGGTGGAGAGTGAGGGTTAGTGTTAGCCTTAGTGTTAAGGTGAGGTTTATTGTGAGGGATAAGGTGAGGGTTAGGGTTAGTATGAGGGTGAGGTTTAGAATTAGTTTTATGGTGAGGGTTAGGGTGAGGGTGAGGTTTAGGGTATGGTTAGGGTCAGGGTGAGGGTTCCGGTGAGGGTGAGTTTAGGGTGTGGATGATGGTTAGGGTTAGAGTGAGGGTTAGGGTGATGTTGAGGGTTAGGATGTGGGAGAGTGTTAGGGTTACGGTGAGCGTTAGGGTGAGGGTTAGGGTTAGGGTTAGTGTGAGGATTAGGGTTAGAGTAAGGGATAGGGTGAGGGCGAGGGTGAGATTGAGGTTGAGGTTAGGGTTAGGGTTAGGGTTAGACTGAGGGTGAGGGTGAGGGTGAACGTTAGGGTTAGTTTTAGGGTGCGGGCTAGGGTGAGGGTGAGGGTTATGGTGAAGGTTTGGGAGAGGATGAGGATTAGGGTGAGGTTGAGGTTGAAGATGAGGGTTAGGTTTAGGGTGAGGATTAGGTTTAGGGTTAGGGTGAGGGTTAGGGTGATGGTTAGGGTGAGGGGTAGGGTTAGGGTTAGGGTTAGGGTGAGGGTTAGGTTTAGTGTGAGGTTTAGGGTTAGTGTTACTGTTAGGGCTAGGGTTAGTTTGAGGGTAATGGTTAGAGTGAGTGTTAGAGTTAGGGTAAGCGTGAGGGTTAGCGTTAGGGTTAGGGTGAGGGTTAGGGTGAGGCCTCTGGTTTAGGATTAGGGTTAGTGTGAGTGTTAGGTTGAGGGTTAGGTTTAGGGTTAGTGTTAGGATGACGGTGAGTGTCAGGGTGAGGGTTAGGGTTAGGGTGAGTGAGGGTGTGGGTTTCGGTTATGTAAGTGTTAGGGTAGGGTTCGGGAGAGGATTAGGTTGAGAGTGAGGGTTAGGTGGACGGTTAGGATTAGGGTGAGGTTTAGAGTTAGGTATAGAGTGAGGGTTAGGGTTAGGGTGAGGTTTAGGGTAGGGTTAGTGTGAGGGTGAGGGTTTTGGTGAATGTGAGTTTTAGGGTGTGGTGATGGTTAGGGTTAGGGTGAGCTTAAGGTGACGGTGAGGGTTAGGGTGAGGGTGAGGCTTATGTTTAGGGTGAGGGTGAGGGTTAGGTTTACGGTGAGCGTTAGTGTGAGCATTAGGGTTAGGGTTAGTGTTAGGATTAGGGTTAGGGTTAGGGTTATGGTACAGGTAAGGTTTAGGGTGAGGTTTAAAGTAGGGTGAGGGTTAGGGTTAGCATTAGGTTTAGGGTGAGGGTTAGGTTTAGGGTGAGGGTTAAGGTTAGGTTGAGGCATCGGTGTGGGTGATTGTTAGGGTGAGGGTGAGGGAGAGGGTGAGGGTTTTGGTTAGGTAAGGGTTAGGTTTAGGGTGAGGGCTAGTTTGAGGGTGAGTGCTAGGGTGAGAGTGAGGGTGAGGGTGAGGGTTTCGGTTAGGTAAAGGTTAGGTTTATTGTTAGGGTGAGGTTTAAGTTGAGGGTGAGTGCTAGTGTGAGGGTTAGGGTTATGGATAGGGTGAAGGTGAGGTTTAGGGTGAGGGGTAGGTTTAGGGTTAGGGTGAGAGTTAGGGTTCATGTGAGGGTTAGGGTTAGGCTTATGGTTAATTTTAGTGTGAAGATAAGTGTTAGGATGAGGATTAGGGTGAGGGTGAGGGTTAGGGTTAGGTTTAAGGTAAGGTTTATGGTTAGGGTGAGGGTTAGGGTTAGGGTTAGGATTAGGGTTAGAGTGAAGTGAGGGTTAGGTTTAGCGTTAGGTATAGGGTGACGGTAAGGTTGAGGGTTAGGGTTAGGTTTAGGTTTAGTGTGAGGGTTAGGGTTAGGGTTAGGTTTAGGGTAAGGTTTAGAGTTAAGGTGAGGGTTAGGGTTAGGGTTGGGGTGAAGTGAGGGTCAGGCTTAGAGTTAGGGTTAAGTCAAGGGTTAGGGTGAGGGTGAGGGTTAGGTTTAGGATTAGGGTTAGGGTGAGGGTGAGGGTTAGGGTTAGGATTAGGGTTTGGGTAAGGTTTACGGTGAGGGTTAGGGTTAGGGTGATTGTTAGGGTTAGGGTTAGTGTGAGTGTTATTGTTAGGATTAGGATTATGGGTAGGGTTAGTGTTATTTTTAGGGTTAGGGTTAGTGTGAGGGTGAGATTTAGCGTTAGGGTTAGGGTTAGGGTGAGTGTGAGGGTGAGTGTTAGGGTTAGGGTTAGAGTGAATGTTATTGTTAGGATTAGGGTTATGGTTAGGGTTAGTGTTATTGTTAGGGTTAGGGTTAGGTTTAGAGTTAGGGTTAGTATGAGGATAAAGGTTAGGGTGAGGGTTAGGGTTAGTGTTAGGGATAAGGTTAGGGTTAGGGTGAGGGTTTGGGTTAGAGTGATGTTTAGGGTGAGGGTGAGGGTTAGGGTGAGGATGAGGTTGAGGGTGAGTGTGAGGGTGAGGGTGACGGTGAGGGTTAGGTTTAGGGTGAATGTGAGGGTTAGGGTTAGGATTAGGGTTAAGTTTAGGGTTAGGCTGAAGTTGAGGGTGAGGGTGAGGTTTAGGCTTAGGGTGAGGTTTAGGGTGAGGCTTAGTGTTAGGGTTAGGTTTAGGCTTAGTGTGAGGGTTAGGGTGAGTGGTAGGGTTAAAGTTCGGTTGAGGGTTAGTGGTTGTTTGAGGGTTAGGGTTAGGGTTAGACTTAGGGTTAGTGTATGGTTAAAGGTTAGGGTGAGGGTTAGGGTCAGGGTGAGTGGTAAGGTTATCGTTAGGGTTAGGGTGAGGGTTAGGATGAGGGTTAGGTGTAGGGTGAGGGTTAGGGTGAGGGTAATGTTTAGCGTGAGGGTGAGGGTTAGGTTGAGGGAGAGGGTTAGGGTTAGATTTAGGGTTAGGGTTACGGTGAGTTTTAATGTTAGGGATAGGTTTAGGTTGAGGGTGAGGTTGAGGGTTAGAGTTAGGGTTAGGTAAGCGTTAGGGTTAAGTTTAGGGTGAGGATTAGGTTGATGGTGAGTGTTAGGGTGAGGTTTAGGGTAGGGGTTAGGGTTAGGATGATGTTTAGGATGAGAGTGAGGGTTCGGGTGAGGATGAGGTTTAGGGTGTTGGTGAGGGTTAGGTTTCGGCTGAGTGTTAGGGTGACGATGAGCGTTAGGGTGAGGGTGAGCGTTAGGGTTATGGTTAGTGTTAGGGTGAGTGTTACGGTTAGGGTTAGTGTTAGGGTGAGGGTTATGGTGAGGGGTAGGGTTAGGGTTAGGTTCAGGTTAGGGTTAGTGTGAGGGTTAGGGTTAGGGTTATGGTTAGGGTTAGGATAAGGGTGAGGGTGAGGTTTAGGGTGAGGTTGAGGGTTAGGGTTTGGATTAGGGTTAGTGCTAGGGTTAGACTTAGGATAAGGCTGAGGGTGAGTGTGAGTGTTAGGGTTAGGGTGAGTGTTAGGTTTAGGCTTAGGGTTAAGGGTATGGTGAGTGTTAGGTTTAGGGTTAAGTTTAATATGAGGTTTAGGCTGAGTGTTAGGTTTAGGGTTCATGTATGAGTAAGGGTTAGGGTGAGGTTTAGGGTGAGGGTGAGGGTTATGGTTAGGCTTAGGGTTAAGGTGAGCGTTAGGGTGAGGGTTAGTGTGAGGGTTAGGGTTAGGCTTAGGGTGAGGGTTATGGTGAGGATAATGGTTAGGGTGAGGGTTAGGGTGAAGATTATTGTTACTGTTATGGTTAGCGTTAGGGTGAGGGTAAGGGTTAGGGCTAGTTTAGGGTGAAGGTGAGGGTTAGGGTGAAGGAGTGGGTTAGGGTCAGGGTTTCTTTTTGGGTTAGGTTTAGGGTGAGGGCTAGTGTGAGGGAGAGGGTTAGGGTGAGGGTGAGGTTTAGGGGTAGGGTTAGGGTTAGGGTTAGGTTTACGCTGAGGGTTAGGGTTAGTGTAAGGGTGAGGGCTAGTTTTTGCATTAGGGTTAGGATTAGGGTTAATGTTATTGTGAGGGGGAGGGGGAGGTTGAGGTTGAGGTTAGGTTTAGGGTTAAGGTTAGGCTTAGGGTGGGGGTGAGGGTGAGGGTGAGGGTGAGTATTAGGGTTCGTTTTTGGGTGAGGGTTAGGGTGAAGGTGAGGGTGAGGTTGACGGTTAGGGTGAGGGCGAGGGTTTCCGTTAGGAAAGGCTTAGGGTTAGGGTTAGGATGTGGATCAGGGTGAGGGTGAAGTTTAAGGTGATGGTTAGGGTTAAGGTGAGGATTAGGGTTAGGGTTTAGGTGAGAGTTAGGGTTTGGGTGAGGGTCAGGGTGACGGTGAGGTTTAGGGTGAAGGTGAGGGTTATTTGTTAGGGTGAGGGTGAGCTGTTAGGTGAGGGGTAGGGTAAGGGTTAGTGTGAGGTTTAGGGTTAATGTGAGGGTTAGGGTTAGGTTTAGGCTTAGTTTGAGGATAAGATTTAGGGTGAGGGTTAGGTTGAGAGTGAGGGTTAGGATTAGCATTAGTGTTAGGGTGAGGGTGAGGGTTAGGGTGAGTGTAAGGGTGAGGGTTAGGGTGAGGGTTAGTTTTAGTGTGAGTATTAGTGTTAAGGATAGATTTAGGGTTAGTGTGAGGTTAAAGGTTAGGGTGAGGATTAGGGTGAGGGTGAGGGTTAGGGTTAGGTTTAGGTTTGGGGTGAGGGTTAGTTTTAGGATTAGGGTTAGGTTTAGGGTTAGGGTTATAGTTAGGGCTAGGGTTAGGGTTAGGGTGAGTGTGAGGGTGAAGTTTAGCATTATGGTTAGGTTTAAGGTGAGGGATAGGGTGAGTGTAAGGGTGAGGGTTAGGGTGAGGGTTAGTTTTAGTGTGAGGATTAGGGTTAAGGATAGAATTAGGGTTAGTGTGAGGATAAAGGTTAGGGTGAGGATTAGGGTGAGGGTGAGGGTTAGGGGTAGGGTTAGGGTTGGGGTGAGGGTTAGTGTTAGGATTAGGGTTAGGTTTAGGGTTAGGGTTATTGTTAGGGCTAGGGTTAGGGTTAGGGTGAGTGTGAGGGTGAAGTTTAGCGTTACGGTTAGGTTTAAGGTGAGGATGAGGGTGAGTGTTAGGGTCAGGGTTACGGTTAGGCTGCGGGCGAGGCTGGGGTGAGGGTAAGTGTTAGGGTTAGGGTTACTGGGAGGGCTAGGTTGAGCGTGAGTGTTAGTGTGAGTGTGACGGTGAGGGTGAGGGTTTTGGTTACATAAGATTTAGGGTTATTGTTAGGGTGAGGTTTAAATTGAGGTTGAGGGTTAGTGTGAAGGTTAGGGTTAGGGTGAGGGTAAGGTTTATAATTAGGTTGAGGGGTAGGTTTAGGGTGATGTTTAGTGTGACCTCACCCTTCCACTCACCGTAACCCTAACACTAATCCTAAACCTAACACTCACCCTCACACTAACCCTAAACCTAACCCTCACCCTAAACCTAAACCTAATCCTCACCCTCACCCTAACACTCACCGTCACCCTAACCCTCACCATACCTTAACCCTCACCGACACCCTAACCCTCACCCTCACCCTCACCCTAACCCTCACCCTCACCCTATCCTCGTCCTAAACCTAACCCTAACCCTCACCCTAATCCTAAACCTAACAGTAACCCTCACACTAACCCTAACCCTCCCGCTAAAACTATCCCTATCCCTCACCCTAACCCTCATCCTAAACCTAACCCTAACCATCACCCTCACCCTCACCTTACACTAACCCTAACCCACTCCCTCAGCCTCACCCTCACCCTAACCTTCAGGCTCACCCTCTCCCTCATCCTAACCCCAAACCTAACCCTAAACATCACCCTAACCCTAATCCTCAACCTAACCCTAACACTCACACTAACCCTAACCCTCACCCTCACCTTAACACTAAAGGTAAACCTAAACCTCCCCCTTCCCCTCCCCCTCTGCCTCAGCCTAACCCTAACCCTAATCCTAATCCTAAACCTAACCCTCACTGTCACCCTCAACCTGAGGGTGATGGTTAAGGTTAGGGTGAGGGTTAGGGTGAGGGTGAGGGTTAAGAATAGCATTAGTTTTAGGTTAGGTTTAGGGTGAGTGTTAGATTTATGGTGAGGGTGAGGATAAGGGTTAGGTTTAGGATTAGGATTAGGATTAGGGTGAGGGTGAGGGTTAGGGTTTGGATTAGAGTTTGGGTTAGGTTTAGGCTGAGGTTGAGGTTGAGTGTGAGGGTGAGGGTTTGGTTTAGATTGAGTGTTAGGGTTGGAGTTAGGGTTAAGGTTAGGGTGAGGGTTAGTGTTTGGGTTAGGGTTAGGATGAGGGTTAGGCTGAGAGTTATGGTTAGGGTTAGGATGAGGGAAAGGGTCAGGGTGAGGGTTAGGGTTAGGGTGAGGGTTAGGGTGAGGGTGAGGTTTAGTGTTAGGGTGAGGGCTAGGGTGAGGTTGAGGTTAGGGTGAGGGTGAGGGTTAGGGTTAGGGTGAGGGTAAGGTTAAGTTTGAGGGTTAGGGTGAGGGTGACGTTTAGAGTTAGTTGAGGGCTAGTGTGAGTTTGAGGGTTAGGGTGAACGTTAGTGTGAAGGTTAGGTTTACGTTTAGTTTTAGGCTGAGGGTTAGGGTGAGGTATAGTGTTAGTGTTAGGTTTAGGGTTAGGGTGAGGGTTAGGGTGAGGGTAAGGTTTCGAGTGAGGTTTACTGTGAGGGTGAGGGTTAGGGATAGCATTAGGGTTAGGGTTAGGGTTAGGGTGAGGGTTAGGCATAGGGTTAGGGTTAAGGTGAGGGTGAGGTTTAGTTTTAGCATTAGGGTTAGTGTTAGGGTTATGGTGAGGGTGAGGTTTAGTGTTAGCATTAGGGTTAGGGTTACGGTTAGGGTGAGGGTTACGGTTAGGGTTAGGTTTAGGGTTAGGGTGAGCGTGAGTGTTAAGTTTAGGGTGAGGGGGAGGGTTAGGGTTAGGGTGACAGTTAGGGTTAGGATGAGGGTGAGGGTTAGGGATAGGATTCGGCTTAGGTATAGGGTTAGGCTCAGGGTTAGGGTGAGGGCGAGGGTTAGGTTTTGGGTGTGGGTTAGGGTTACGGTTAGGATCAGAGTTAGGCTGTGGTTTAGGGTTAGGGTTAGGGTGTGGGTAAGGGTTAGGATGAGGGTGAGGGTTAGGTTTTGGATTAGGTTTAGGGTTAGTGTGAGGTTAGGAATAGGGTTTTGGTTAGGGTGAGGGTTTTGCTTAGGGTTAGGTTTAGAGTTAGGGTGAGGGCTAGGGTTTGGATTAGGGTTAGGGTTAGGGTTAGGCTGAGGGTTCGGGTTTGTGTTAGGGCTAAGGTCAGGATGAGGGTTAGGGTTAGGGATAGGGTTTTGGATGATGGTTAGGGTGAGGGTTAGTGTTAGTTTTTGTCTGAGGGTAAGGATTAGTTTGAGTGTTAGGGTGAGGGTTAGGGTTAGGTTTAGGCTTAGGGTTCAGGTGAGGGTTAGGTTGAGGGTTAGTGTTAGTGTTAGTGTTATCCTCACTCTCACCCTAACCCTAGGCTGAGGGTTACGTTTAGGTTTAGGGTGAGGGTGAGGGTTAGTTTAAGCATTAGGTTAGGGTTAGGTTTAGGCTGAGGTTGAGGTTGAGTGTGAGGGTGAGGGTTAGGGTTAGGGTGAGTGTTAAGGTTGGGGTTAGGGTTAAGGTTAGGGTGAGGGTTAGTTTTAGGGTTTGGATTAGGATGAGGGTTAGGCTGAGTGTTAGGGTTAGGGTTAGGGTGAGGATAGGGGTTAGGGTGATGTTTAGGGTGAGGGTTAGGATGAGGGTGAGGGATAGGTTTATGGTGAGGGTAAAGGTTAGGGTGAGGTTTAGGGTGAGGGTGAGGGTTAGGGATAGCATTAGGGTTAGGGTTATGGAAGGGTGAGGGTGAAGGTTCGGGTTAGGGTGAGGGTGAAGTTTAGGGTTAGCATTAGGGTTTCAGTTAGGGTTATGTTGAGGGCCAGGGTTAGGGTTAGGGTTAGGGTTAGGGTTAGGGTGAGGGTTAGGGTTAGGGTGAGGTTGAGGATAAGGGTTAGGGTGAGGGCTAGGGTTAGGGTTAGGGTTAGGGTGAATGGTAGGGTTATGTTGAGGGTGAGGGTGAGTGTTACGTTTAGGATTATGGTTAGGTTCAGGGTGAGTGTTAGTTATAGGGATAGAGGTAGAGTTAGGTTTAGAGTTAGGGTGAGGGTTACGGTTTGGATTAGGGTTAGGTTTAGGGTTATGCTGAGGTTGAGTTTGAGTGTGAGGGTGAGGGATAGGGTTAGAGTTTGTGTTAGGGTTGGGGTAGGGTTAAGGTTAACTTGAGGGTTAGGATTAGGGTCAGGGTTAGGGTTAGGATGAGGATTAGGCTGAGGGTTAGGCTTAGTGTGAGGGTAAGCATTAGGGTGAGGGTGAGGGTTAGGTTTAGGCTTAGGGTTAGGGTGAGAGTTAGGGTGAGGGTTATGGTTAGGGTTAGGTTTAGCGTGACGGTGAGTGTAAGGGTAAGGCTTAGGTGAGGTTTAGGGTGATGGTGAGGGACAGGGTTTTTGGTGAGGGTAAAGTTTAGGGTGAGTTTTAGGGTGAGGTTTGTGTTAATGTTAGCATTAGCCTTAGTGTAAGGGTGAGGGTTTGGGTGAGGGTGAGTGTTAGGGTTAGGAATAGGGTGAGTATTAGGGTTTGGGTTAGTGTTAGGTTGAGGGTTAGGCTGAGGTGTAGTGTTAGGTTTAGGGTTAGGGAGAGAGAGGGTTAGTGTGAGGTTTAGGGTTAGGGTTAGGGTTAGAGTGAGGGTGAGGGTGAGGGTAAGTGTTAGTGTGAGGGTTAGGGTGAGGTTGAGGTTTAGGGTTAGCATTAGATTAGGGTTAGGGTGAGGGTTAGTGTTAGGGTTAGGGTTAGAGTGAGGGTAATGGTTAGTGTTAGCATTAGGGTTAGTATTAGGTTTAATGTGAGGGTTAGTGTTAGGGTTAATATTATGGTTATGGTTAGGGTTAGGCTGAGGGTGAGGTTGAGGGTAAGGGTGAGGGTTAGGTTTAGGTTGAGTGTAAGTGTTAGATTTAGGGTTAAGTTTAGGGTGAGTGTTAGGGTTAGGGTAAGCGTTAGGATGAGAGTTAGGGTTCGGGTGAGGTTTAGGGTGAGGGTTAGGGTTAGGGTTAAAGTGAGGGTTAGGGTGAGGGTAAGGGTTAGGGTGTGGTTTAGGGTGAGGGTGAGGGATAGGGTGAGGGTGAGGGTAAGATTTATGGTGAGGGTTAGGTTGAAGTTCATGGATAGGTTTATGGTGAGGGTAAGGGTTAGGGCGAGGTTTAGGGTGAGGTTGAGGGTTAATGTTAGCTTTAGGGTTACGGTGATGGTGAGGGTTAAGGTGAGTTGTAGGGTTAGGTTTAGGGAGAGGGTGAGGATTAGGGTTAGTTTGATGGTTATGGTGAGGGTTAGGCTGAGGGGTAGTATTAGGGTTATTGTTAGGGTGAGAGTTAGGGAGAGGGTTAGGGTTAGGGTGAGGTTGAGGGTGAGGATAAGTGTTAGGGTGATGGTTAGAATGGGGTGGAGGTTTATGGTTAGCATTAGGGTTAGGTTTTGGGTTAGGGTGAGCATTACGGTTAGGGTTAGGGTGAGGTTGAGGGTTAGTTTAAGCATTAGGGTTAGGGTTATGGGGAGGGTTAGTGTTAGGGTGAGGGTGAGGGTAAGGGTTAGGGTTAGGGTGAGGGTTAGGGTTAGGGTGAGGGTGAGGGTGAGGGTTAGTGTTAGGTTTAGGATTAGAATTAGGGTTAGGGTTAGGCTGATTGTGGGGGTGACAGTGAGGGTGAAGTTTAGATTTAGGGTGAGGTCTAGGGTCAGTGTGAGGGTTAGGGTGAGGGTGAGTGTTTGGGTTACAAAAGGCTTAGGGTTAGGGTTCGGGTGAGGATTAGGGTGAGGGTAAGGTTTAAGGTGAGGGTTAGGGTTAGGGTTATGGTGAGGGTGAGGATTAGGGTTCGGGTTAGGATTAGGGTTAAGGTTGGGGTTAGGCTGAGGGTGGGGGTGAGGGTGAGCGTTAGGGTGACACTTCGGCTTTAGGTGAGGGTTTGTGTTAGTGTGAGGGTTAGGGTGACAGTGAGGGTTAGCTTAAAGTTACGGTTACGGTTAGTGTGAGGGTGAGGGTGAGGGTTCGGGTGAGGGGAGGGTGAGGGGTAGGATGAGGTTTAGGGTTAACGTGAGGGTTAGGATTAGGGTTAGGGTGAGATTTAGGGTGAGGTTTAGGGTTAGGGTTAGGTTTTGGATTAGGGTTAGTGTTAGGTTTAGGCTGAGGTTGAGGGTGAGCGTGAGGGTGAGGGTTAGAGTTATGGCGAGTGTTCGGGTTGGGGTTAGGGTTAAGGTTAGGGTGAGGGTTAGTGTTAGGATTAGGGTTAGGATGAGGGCTAGGCTGAGGGTGAGGTTTAGGGTAAGGATGAGGGTAAGGTTTAGGTGAGGGTTAGGGTGAGGTTGAGGGTTAGGATTAATCTTAGGGAGAAATTTAGGGTGAGGGTTAGTGTTAGGATGAGGGTTAAGGTGAGTGTTAGGGTTAGGGTTAGGACGAGGTTTAGGGTGAGTTTTAGGGTTAATGTGGGGGTTAGGGTTAGGGTTAGAGTTAGTGTGAGGATAAGGTTTAGGGTGTGGATTAGGGTGAGAATGCGGGTTAGGGTTAGCATGAGGGTTAGGGTGAGATTTAAGGTTAGGGTGCGGGTTAGTGTGAGGATAAGGTTTAGGGTGAGGTTTAGGGTGAGAATGAGGGTTAGGGTTAGCGCTATGTTTAGTGTGTGGTTTATGGTGAGGGTTAGGGCTAGGGTTAGGGTGAGAGTGAATGTTAGATTTAGGGTTAAGGTGAGGGTTATGGTTAAGATGAGGGTTAGGTTTAGGCTTACAGTGAGGGTTAGGGTGAGGGTTCGGTTGAGCGTTAGTGTGAGCGTTAGTGTGAGGGTTAGTGTGAGGGTTAGTGTTAGAGTTAGGTTTAGGGTGAGGGTGAGGGTGAGGGTAAGGGTTAGGATGAGGTGTAGGGTGAGGTTGAGGTTTAGGGTTAGCATTCAGATTAGGGTTAGTGTGAGGGTTAGTGTTAGGGTTAGGGTTAGAGTGAGGGTGAGGGTTAGTGTTAGCATTAGGATTAGGATTAGAGTTATTGTGAGGGTTAGGGTTAGGGTTAGGATTATGGTTATGGTTATGGTTAGGCTGAGGTTCAGGTTGAGAGTAAGGTTGAGGATTAGGGTTAGGTTGAGTGTTAGAGTTAGGTTTAGCGTTAAGTTTAGGGTGATGGTTAGGGTTAGGGTTCGGGTTAGGATGAGGGTTAGGGTTACGTTTAGGCTTAGGGTGAGGGTTAGGGATATGGTTAAAATGAGGGTTAGTGTGAGGGTAAGGGTTAGGTTGAGAGTTAGGGTGAGGTTGAGGGATAGGGTTATGGTGAGGGTAAGGGATATGGTGAGGGTTAGGGTAAGGGTGAGGTATAGGTTTATGGTGAGAGTAAGGGTGAGGGCGAAGTTTAGGGTGAGGTTGAGGGTTAATGTTAACATTAGGGTTACGGTGAGGGTGAGGGTTAAGGTGAGGGGTAGGGTTAGGTTTAGGGAGATGGTGAGAATTAGGGTTAGTTTTATGGTTAGGGTGAAGGTTAGGCTGAAAGGTACTTTTACAGTTATTGTTAGGGTGAGGGTTAGGGTTAGGGTTAGGGTGAGGTTGAGGGTGAGTGTAAGGGTTAAGTTGAGGGTTAGAGTGAGATGGAGGTTTAGGGTTAGCATTAGGGTTAGGTTTAGGGTTAGAGTGAGGGTTACAGTTAGGGTGAGGGTGAGGGTGAGGGTTAGGGTTAGGGTTAGGATTAGAGTTAGGGTTAGGGTTAAGCTGATGGTGGGGTGACGGTGAGGGTGAGGGTTAGGTTTAGGGTGAGGTGTAGGGTCAGTAAGAGGGTTAGAATGAGGGTGAGTGTTTCGGTTAGAAAAAGCTTAGGGTTAGGGTTAGGGTGAGGATTAGGGTGATGGTGAGGTTTAAGGTGAGGGTTAGGGTTAGGGTTAATGTGTGGTTTAGGTTTAGGTTAAGGGTTAGAGTGAGAATAAGGGTTAGGGTGAGGATTAGGGTGAGAGTGAGGGTTAGAGTTAGCGTTAGGGTTAGGGTGAAGGTTAGAGTGAGGGTTAATGTGAGGGTTAGGTTTAGGGTTAGGTTAGGCTTAGGGTTAGGGTTAGGTTTAGGCTTAGGTTTAGTTTGAGGGTGAGGGTTAGGGTTAGGGTGAGTGTTAGGGTTGGGGTTATGGTTAAGGTTAGGGTGAGGGTTAGTGTTAGGGTTAGGGTTAGGATGAGGGTTAGGGTTAATGCGTAGTTTAAGTTTAGTTTTAGCGTTAGAGTGAGAATAAGGGTTAGGGTGAGGGTTAGGGTGAGAGTGAGGGTTAGAGTTAGCGTTAGGGTTAGGGTGAGGGTTAGGGTGAGGGTTAAGATGAGGGTTAGGGTTAGGGTTAGGGTTAGAGTTAGGGTGAGGGTTAGGGTGAGGGTTAGTGTTAGGGTTAGGGTGAGGTTTAGAGTGAGGGTAAGGTTTAGGGTGGGAGTTAGGGTGAGGGTGAGGGATAAGGTTATGGTGAGAGTAACTGTTAGGGCGAGGTTTAGGGTGAGGTTGAGGGTTAATGTTAGCATTAGGTTTAGGGTGAGTGTTAGAGTGAGAGTGAGGGTAAGGGTTAGGGCAAGGGCTTGGGTTAGGGATAGTGTTAGGGTGAGGTTTAGGTTTAGGGTGAGGGTGAGGGTGAAGTTTAGGTTTAGGACTAGGCTTAGGTTTAGGGTTAGTATTAGGGTGAGAGTGAGGGTGAGGGTCAGAGTTAGGTTTAGTGTGAGGGTTAGGGTATGGCAAGGGTTAGGGTGAGGGTGAGGGTGAGGGTGAGGGTGAGAGTTAGGTTTAGGGTTAGGGTTATGGTTAGTTTTTCGTTTAGGATATGGTGAGGGCTAGGGTGAGGCTGAGGTCTAGGGTTAAGGTTAGGATTAGGGTGAGGGTTAGGGTTAGGGTGAGTGTTAGGGTGAGGGGTAGGGTTAGCGTTATTGTTATGGTGAGGGTTAGGTTTAGTGTGAGGGTTAGGGTTAGGCTTAGGATTTGCATGAGGGTAAGGGTTAGGTTTAGGTTTAGAGTTAGTGTTAAGGTTAGTGTGAGGGTGAGGATTATGGTTAGTGTTGTGTGAGGATTAGGTTTAAGGTGATGTTTATGTTGAGGGTGACAGGGTGAGTGATCGGGTTCGGGTTAGCGTGTGTTTGAGGGTTAGGGTTAGGGTGAGGGTTAGGGTGAAGGTGAGGGTTAGGGTGAGTTTTAGGTTTAGGGTTAGGTTAAGGGTTAGGGTGAGGGTTAGGGTTAGGTTAAAGTTAGGGTTAGGGTGACGTGTAAGGTTAGGTTTAGGGTGAGGCTTAGGGTTAGTGTGAGGTTTAGGGTTAGGGTTCGGGTTAAGGTTAGAGTGAGGGTTAGGGTTAGGGTTAGGGTTAGGATTAGGGTTAGGCTGAGGGTTAGGGTTAGGGTTCGGAGGAGGGTAAGGTTTTGGTGAGGGTAATGTGAGGGTTTGGGTTAAGCTTAGGTTTAGGGTGAGGGTTAGTGTTAGGGTTAGGGTGTGGGTTAGGGTTAGGGTTAGGTTAACTTTATCGTTAGGGTGATGTGTACGGTTAGGTTTAGGGTGAGGGTTAGGGTTAGTGTGAGGTTTAGGGTTAGGGTTAGGGTTAAAATTAGGATGAAGGTGTTGGATGCGGTTAAGGTGAGGGTAAGGGTTAGGGCGAGGTTTAGGGCGAGGTTGAGTGTTAATGTTACAATTAGGGTTATGGTGAGGGGGAGGGTTAGGGTGAGGGTAGGATTAGGGTTAGGGATAGGGTGAGGATTAGGGTTAGGGTTAGGACTAGTGTTAGGATTAGGCTGAGGGCTACTGTTAGGGTTAGGGTTAGATTGAGGGTTACAGTGAGGGTTAGGGTTAGGGTTATTGTTAGGCTGAGGTTGAGTGTGAGGGAAAGGGTTAGGGTGAGTGTTAGGGTGAGGTTTAGGTTTAGGGTTAGCATTAGGTATAGGGTAAGGGGTAGGGTTAGAATCAGGGTTAGGGTGGGGGTGAGTGTTAGTGTTAGCATTAGGGTTAGAGTTAGGGTTAGGTTTAGGGTGAGGGTGAGGTTGAGGGTTAGGGTTAGATTTAGGATTAGGTTTAGGATTAGGGTTAGGCTGAAGGTGGGGGTGAGGTTGAGGGTGAGGGTTAGGGTTAGGGTTAGTTTTAGGGTGAGGTTTATGTTTAGGGTAAGCATTAGGTATAGGGTAATTGTTAGGGTTAGAATTAGGGTTAGGGTCGGGGTGAGAGTTAGTGTTAGCATTATGGTTAGAGTTAAGGTTAGGTTTAGGGTGAGGGTGAGGGTGTGGGTTAGGGTTAGATTTAGGATTAGGTTTAGGGTTAGGGTTAGGCTGAAGGTGGGGTGTGTTTGAGGGTGAGGTTTAGGGTTAGGGTTAGTTTTAGGGTGAGGGCAAGGATGAGGGTGAGGGTTAAGATGAGGGTTAGGGTTGAGGTGAGGGTGAGGACTACGGTTAGGGTTAGGAATAAGATTAGGGTTAGGGTTAGACTGAGGGTGATGGTGAGGTTGAGGGTGAGTGTTAGGGTTAGGGTTAGTTTTAGGGTGAGGTCTAGTGTGAGGGTTAGGGTGAGGGTGAGTGTTTTGGTTAGGAAAAGCTTAGGGTTAGGTTTAGGGTGAGGATTAGGGTGAGGTTGAGGTTTAAGGTGAGGGTTAGTGTTATGTGAGGATTAAGTTTGGGGTTAGGGTGAGGGTTAGGGTTAGGGTGGTGTTTAGCGTGATGGTGAGTGTTACGGTGAAGATGAGGGTGAGGGTGAGGTTGACGGTGCAGGTGAGGGTTACGGTTGGGGTGAGGGTTACGGTGACCGTGAGGGATAGGGTGAAGGTGAGGGTTAGGATTAGGGTTAGGGTGAGGGTTAGCGTTAGGGTTAGGTTGAGGGGTAAGTTGCGACTGACGGTTAGGGTGAGCGTTAGGGTTAGGGTCAGAATTAGGGTGAGGGTTAAGGTGAGTCTTAGGGTTATTATGAGTGTGAGCGTTAGATTTAGGTTTAGGGTGAGGTTTATTGTTTGGGTGAGGTTTAAGGTAGGATTAGGGTGAGTGTGTGGGTTAGGATTAAGCTTAGGGAGAAGGTTAGGGTGAGGGGTAGGGTTAGGATGAGGGTTAGGGTGAGTGTTAGGGTTAGGGTTAGGTTGAGGGTAAGGTTTATGGTCAGGGTTATGGTTAGGTTGAGTTTTAGGATTAGGCTAAGTTTAGGGTGAGGGTTAGGGTGATTTTAGGGTTAGGGATAGGGTTAGGATGAGAGTTAGGTTGAGGGTTAGGTTTAGGGCTAGGTTGAGGGTAAGGGTTAGGTGGAGGGTTAGGGTTATCCTAAGGGGTAGTGTTAGAGTTATGGTGAGTGTTAGGGTTGGGGTTAGGGTTAAGGTTAGGGTGAGGGTTAGTCTTAGGATTAGGGTTAGGGTGAGGGCTAGGCTGAGGGTGAGGGTTAGGGTAAGGGTGAGGGTAAGTTTTAGGTGAGGGTTAGGGTGAGGTTGAGGGTTAGGATTAAGCTTAGGGAGAAGGTTAGGGTGAGGGTTAGGGTTAGGATGAGGGTTAGGTTGAGTATTAGGGTTAGGGTTAGGGTGAGGGTAAGGTTTAGGGTCAGGGTTAGGGTGAGGTTGAGTGTTAGGATTAGGTTAAGTTTAGGGTGAGGGTTAGGGTGACTTTAGGGTTAGGGATAGGGTTAGGATGAGAGTTAGGCTGAGGGATAGGTTTAGGGTTAGGTTGAGTGTAAGGGTTAGGTTGAGGGTTAGGGTTACACTAAGGGGTATGATTAGGGTTAGGTTTAGGGTGAGGGTTAGGGAGAGGGTTAGGGTTAGGGTTAGTGTTAGGGTGAGGGTGAGGGTCAGAGGAAGGGTTAGGATGAGGGTTAGGGTGAGGTTGAGGTTTAGGTTTAGCATTAGGGTTAGGGTTAGGGATAGGGTGAGGGTTAAGGTTAGGGTTAGAGTGAGGTTGAGGTTTAGTTTTAGCATTAGGGTTACGGTTACGGTTAGTGTGAGGGTTAGGGTTAGGGTTAGGGTGAGGGCGAGGGTGAGGGTAAGGGTTACGGTTACCATTAGGGTTAAGGTTAGGGTGAGGCTGAGGGTGGGGGTAAGGGTTAGGGTTAGGGTGAGGGTTAAGGTGAGGGTTAGGGTTAGAGTGAGGTGGAGGTTTAGTGTTAGCATTATGGTTAGTTTTAGGGTTAGGGTGAGGGTTATGGTTAGGGTTAGGGTGAGGGTGAGGGTTAGTTTAAGCATTAGGGTTAGGGTTATGGTGAGGGTTAGCGTTAGGGTGAGGGTGAAGGTGAGGGTTAGGGATAGGGTTAGGGTAAGGGTTAGGGTTAGGGTGAGGGTGAGGGTGAGGTTTAGAATTAGAGTTAGAGTAAGGGTTAGGCTGATTGTGGTGGTGACGGTGAGGGTGAGGGTTAGGTTTAGGGTGAGATCTAAGGTCAGTGTGAGGGTTAGGGTGAGGGTGAGGGTTTCGGTTAGAAAAGGCTTAGGGTTAGGGTTAGGGTGAGGATTAGGGTGAGGGTGAGGTTTAAAGAGAGGGTTAGGTTTAGGGTGAGGGTGAGGGTGAGGGTCAGGATTAGGATTAGGGTTAGGATTAGGCTTAGGGTTGGGGTTAGGCTGAGGGTGGTCGTGAGGGTGAGGGTGAGGGTGATGCTTAGGCTGTAGGTGAGAGTTTGTGCTAGGGTGAGGTTTAGGGTGACGGTGAGGGTTAGGGTGAAGGTGACGGTTACGGTTGTGGTGAGGGTTCGGGTGAGCGTTCGGGTGAGGGTTCGGGTGAGGGGTTTGGTTAGGGGTAGGATGAGGGTTAGGGTTAATGTGTGGTTTAGCTTTAGGTTTAGGTTTAGAGTGAGAATAAGGGATAGGGTGAGGATTAGGATGAGAGTGAGCGTTAGAGTTAGTTTTAGGGTTAGGGTGAGGTTTAGGGTGAGGGTTAAAGTGAGGGTTAGGATTAGGGTTAGGGTGAGGGTGAGGGTGAGGGTTAGGGTTTGGATTAGGGTTAGGGTTAGGTTTAGGCTGAGGTTGAGGTTAATGGTGAGGGTGAGGGTTAGAGTTATGGTGAGTGTTAGGGTTGGGGTTAGGTTTAAGGTTAGGGTGAGGGTTAGTGTTAGGGTTAGGGTTAGGATGAGGGTTAGGCTGAGGGTTACGTTTAGGGTTAGGGTGAGGGTAAGGGTTAGGGTGAGGTTTAGGGTGAGGGTGTGGGATATGGTTATGGTGAGGGTAAGTGGTGGGCGAGGTTTAGGGTGACGTTGAGGGTTAATGTTAGCATTAGGGTTAAGGTGAGGGTGAGAGTTAGGGTGAGGGGTAGGGTTAGGGTTAGGGAGAGGTTGAGGATTAGGGTTAGGGTTATGGTTAGGGTGAGGGTGAGGCTGAGGGGTGGGGTTAGGGTTATTGTTAGGGTTCGTGTTAGGTTGAAGGTTAGGGTTAGGGTTAGAGTTAGGGTGAGGTTGTGGGTGATGGTAAGGGTTAGTTTGAGGGTTAGAGTGAGGTGGAGGTTTAGGGTCAGCATGAGGTTTAGGTTTAGGGTTAGGGTGAGGGTTAGGGTTAGGGTTGGATTGAGGGTGAGGGTTAGTTTTAGCATTACGGTTAGGGTTATGGTGAGGGTTAGGGTTAGGTTGAGGGTGAGGTTGAGGGTTAGGGTTAGTGTTAGTATCAGAGTTAGGTTAGTGTTAAGCTGATGGTTGGGGTAACTGTGAGGTTGAGTGTTAGGTTTAGGTTGAGGTCTAGAGTCAGTGTGAGAGTTAGGGTGTGGGTGAGGATTTCGGTTAGAAAAGGCTTAGGGTTAGGGTTAGGTTGAGGATAAAGTTTAGGGTGAGGGTTAGGGTGAGGGTGAGGGTTAGGGTTAGCGTTAGGTTTAAGGTGAGGTTTATGGTGAGGGTTAGGGTTTGGGTTAGTGTGAGGCTGAGGGTTAGATTTAGGGTTAAGATGAGGGTTAGGGTTAAGGTGAGGGTTAGGTTTAGGGTTACGGTGAGGGTGAGTGTTCGGGTTCGGGTGAGGTTTTGGGTGTTGGTGACGGTTAGGGTTAGGGTGAGGTGAAGGTGACTGTGAGGGTTAGGGTGAGGGTGAGGATTAGGGTTAAGATGAGAGTTAATGTGAGGGTTACTGTTAAGGTTAGTGTGAGGATTAGGGTTAGGGTTTGGGTTAGGGTTATGATGAGGTTATGAGTTAGGGTGAGGTTTAGGGTGAGGGTGAGGATTAGGGTTAGCGCTAGAATTAGGGTGAGGGTTAGGGTGAGGGTTAAGTATAGGGTTAGGGTGTGGGTGAAAGTTAGGATTAGGGTTAGGGTGATTGTTTAGGATTAAGGTGAGGGTTAGGGATAGGGTTAGGGTTAGGATGAGGGTTCGGCTGAGGGTTAGGTTTAGGGTTAGAGTGAGGGTGAGGGTGAGGGTAAGGGTTAGGGTGAGGGTTAGGGTGAGTGTGAGGGATAGGGTTACGTTTATATTTAGTGTGGGCATTAGTTTAGGGTTTGGTTTAGGGTAAGGGTTAAGGTGAGGGTTAGGGTGAGGATAAGGGTTAGGGTGAGGGTTAGGTTGAGGGTGAGAGATACGGTTCTGATGAGGGTAAGGATTAGGGTGTGGGCTAGGGTTAGGGTTAGGGTTAGGATGAGTGTTAGGGTAATGGTGTGGGTGAAGGTGAGAGTCAGCTTTAGAATTAGGGTTAGGTTTAGAGTGAGGGTTAGGGAAAGGGTTAGGGTTAGGGTAAGGTATAGGGTTAGGTTTAGGGTGAGGTGAGGTTTAGGGTTTGGATTAGGGTTAGTGTTAGGGTTAGGGTGAGCGTTAGGTTGAGGGTTAGTGCTAGGGTTATGGTGAGGGTGAGGGTGAGTGTTAAGGTTAGCGTGAGCATTAGGTTGAGGGTGAGGGATAGTGTTAGGGTTAGGGTTAAGGTTAGGGTGAGGTTTAGGGTTAGGGTTAGGTTTAAGATGATTGTTAGGTTGACGGTTAGGGTTCAGGGGAGGGTAAGTGTTAGGGTGAGGGATAGGGTGAGGATGAGGATTAGAGTTAGGCTTAGGGTTAGGTTTAGGATATAGGGTGAGGGTGAGGGTTAGGGTTATGGTTAGGGTGAGGGTTAGGGTGAGGGTTCGGGTTAGGTTTTGGGTTAGGGTGAGGGTTAATGTGACAGTGAGGGTTAGGATGAGGGTGAGGGTTAGGTTTTGGATTATGGTTTTGGTTAGAGTTATGGTTAGGGTTAGGTTTAGATTTAAGTTGAGCGTTTTGGTTAGGGTTAGGTTTAGAGTTAGGGTGACGGTGAGGGTGAGGTTTCATGTTTGGATTAGTGTTAGTGTTAGGTTTAGGATGAGGGTGAGGTTGAGGGTGAAGGTGAGGTTTAGGGTTAGGTTGAGGGTTAGGGTTAAGGTTAGGGTGAGGGTTAGGGTTAGGGTTAGGGTTAGGATGAGGTTTAGGCTGAGGGTTAGGGTTAGAGATGGGGTGAGGGTAAGGTTTAGGGTGAGCATTAGGGAGAAGGTGAAGTTTAGGCTGAGGCTAAGCGTTAGGGTGAGGGTTAGTGTGAGGGTAAGGGTGAGGGTTAGGGTTAGGGTTAGGGTTAGGGTTAGGGTGAGGGATAGGGTTAAGGTGAGGGTAAGATTTAGGGCAAGGTTTAGGGTGAGATTGAGGGTTAATGTTAGGGATTCGGTGAGGGTGAAGGTTAGGGTTAGGGTTAGGGATAGGGTGAGGATTAGGGTTAGGGTTAGGTTTAGGGTAAGGGTTAGGCTGAGGGGTGGGGTTAGGTTTAGGGTTAGGGTGAGAGTTAGAGTGAGGTTTAGGGTTAGGTTTGGGGTATGGTTAGGGTGAGGTTGAGGGTGAGTGTAAGAGTTAGGTTGAGGGTTAGGGTGAGGTTGAGGTTTAGGGTTAGCATTAGGGTTAGGGTTCGCTTGAGGTTTAGGGTTAGGTTTAGGATTAGAGTTTGGGTGAGGGCTATTGTTAGCATTAGGGTTAGGGTTAGGTTTAGGGTTAGTGTTAGTGTGAGGTTGAGGGGGAGCTTTAGGTTTACCATTAGGGTTAGGGTTAGGGTTAGGCGAGGGTGAAATTGAGTGTGAGGGTTAGGGTTAGGAATAGTTTTAGGGTGAGGGCTAGGGTGAGGGTGAGGTTTAGAGTAGGGTTAGGGTGAGGTTGTGGGTTCGGGTTCGTTTGAGTTTTAGGGTGTCGCTGATGGTTAGGGTTCGGGAGAGGGTTAAGGTCAGGGTGTGGGTTAGGATATGGGTGAGGGTTAGGATTATGGTGAGGATTAGTGTTAGTGTTAGGGTTAGGGTTATTGTGAGTGTAAGGGTTAGGATGAGTTTTAGGGTGAGGGTGAGGTTTAGGAATAACGTTAGAGTTGGGTGAGTGTTAGTGTGAGGGTTACGATTCGGGTTACGCTTAGGGTGATGGTGAGGGTTACAGTTAGGGTTAGGATTAGCGTTAGGGTGAGGATTAGGTTTAGGGTGAGGTTGAGTGTGAAGGTTAGGTTTAGGATTAGGCTTTGTATTTGGGTTAGGCTTAGGGTGAGGGTGATGGTGAGGCTCAGAATTAGGTTTAGGGTGAGGATTAGGGTTATGGTTAGGTTTAGGGTGAAGGTGAGGGTGAGGGTGATGGTGAGGGCGAGGGTGAGGGTGAGGGTTAGGTTTAGGGTGAGGGTTAGGGTTAGGGTTAGGGTTAGGGTTAGGGTTAGGTTGAGGGTTAAACTGAAGGTTAGGGTTAGGGTTCAGGTGAGCATAAGGGTTAGGGTGAGTGTTAGGTTGAGGGTGAGAGGATGGTTAGGCTTAAGGTTATGGTGAGCTTTAGGGTGAGGGTAAGGATTAGGGTGAGGGTTAGAGTGAGGGTGAGGATACGGTTAAGGTGAGGGTAAGGGTTAGGGCGAGGTTTAGGGTGAGGTTGAGGGTAAATGATAGCATTAGGGTTATGATGAGGGTGAGGGTTAGGGTGAGGGTTAGGGTTAGGGTTAGTTATAGGGTGAGGATTAGGGTAAGGG
This sequence comes from Dipodomys merriami, assembly GCF_024711535.1. NCBI lineage: Eukaryota > Metazoa > Chordata > Mammalia > Rodentia > Heteromyidae > Dipodomys > Dipodomys merriami. The sequence goes on along the minus strand of NW_027203715.1, from coordinate 11,956,105 downwards.
TTAGGTTTAGTGTGAGGTTTACGCTGAGGGGTAGGGTTATGATTAGGGTTAGGGTGAGGGTTATGTTGAGGGTTTGGGTTAGGATTAGGGTTAGGTTTAGCGTGAGTTTGAGGGTGAGGGTAAGGGTTAGGGTGAGGGTTAGCGTGAGATTGAGCTTTAGGGTTAGCATTAGGGTTAGGGTTAGGGTTAGGGTTAGGGTTTGGGTTACGGTTAGGGTTATGGTGAGGGTGAGGGCTAGTGTTAGCATTAGGGTAAGGTTTAAGGTTAGGGTTAGGTTGAGGATGAGGGTTACAGATTGGGTTAGGATTAGGGTAAGGATTAGGGTTAGGCTGAGTGTGGGGGTGAGGTTAAGGCTGAAGGTTAGTGTTAGGGTTGGTTTTAGGGTGAGGGCTAGGGTGAGGGTGAGGGTTAAGGTGAGGGTGAGGGTTAGGGTGAGGGTGAGGGTTTTCGGTTAGGAAAGGCTTAGGTTTCAGGTTAGGATGAGGATTAGGTTGAGGGTGAGTTTTAAGGTGAGGGTTAGCGTTAGGGTGAGGATTAGGGTTAGAGTCAGGGTTTGGTTTAGGGTGATGTTTAGTGTGAGGGTGAGAGGTTGAGGGTAAGTGTTTAGTTGAGGTTTTAGGTTTGGTTGAGGGTTAGGTTGAACGTGAGGGTTAGGGTTAGGGTTAGGGTAAGGGTTAGGGTTAGGGTGAGGGGGAGGGATAGGGTGAGGGTTAGGTTTAGGGTTAGGTTTGGGGTTAGGGTTAATGTAAGCGTTAGGGTTAGTGTTAGGGTTAGTGTGAGGGTAAGGGTTGGGGTGAGGGTTAGGGTGAGAGTGAGGTTTAGGGTTAGCCTTAGGGTTAGGGTGAGGATTAGGGTGAGGGTTAAAGTGAGGGTTAGGGTTAGGGTTAGTATGAGGGTGAGGTTTAGAGTTAGATTTAGTGTGAGTGTTAGGGTTACGGTGAGGTTTAGCATAGGATTAGGGTCCGGGTGAGGGTTCGGGTGAGGGTGAGTTTTAGGGAATGGGTGATGATTAAGTTTAGGGTGAGGGTTAAGGTTACATTGAGAGTTAGGGTGAGGGTGAGGGTTAGGATTACGGTGAGGATTAGGGTTAGGGTTAAGGTTAGGTTTATGTTGAGGGTAAGGGTTAGGATGAGGTTTAGGGTGAGGGTGAGTTTTAGGGATATCATTAGAATTATGGTGAGTGTTTGGGCGAGGGTTAGGTTTCGGTTTAGGCTTAGGGTGAGGGTGAGGGTTAGAGTTCGGGTTTGAGTTAGGGTTAGGGGGAGGGTAAGTTTTAGGGTGAGGGTTAGGATGAGGGTGAGGATTAGGGTTAGGTAGAGGGTTAGGTTGAGCATTAGGGTGAGGGTTAGGTTTAGGTTTAAAGTTAGGGTGAGGTTTAATGTTAGGGTTAGTGTTAGGATTAGTGTGAGGGTTAGGGTGAGGGTAAGGTTTAGAGTGAGGGTGAGGGTGAGGGTGAGGGTTAAGGATAGCATTAGGGTTAGGGTTATGTTTAGCTTGAGGGTTAGAGTTAGGGTTAGTGTTATGGTGAGGCTGAGGGTGAGGGTGAGGGTTAGGGTTAGCATTAGGGTTAGGGTTAGGGTTAGTGTGAGGGTTAGTGTTACGGTTAGGGTGAGGTTTAGGTTTAGGTTTAGGGTGAGGGTTAGGGTCAGGGTGAGCGTGGTGGTGAGGTTGAGTGTAAGGGTGAGGTTTAGGGTTTGCGTGAGGGTTAGGGTTAGGATTAGGGTTAGGCTGAGGTTGAGGTTGAGGGTGAGGTTGAGAGTTAGGTTTAGTGTTAGTGTGAGGGTTAGGGTTAGAGTTAGGGTTACGGTTAGGGTGAGCGTTAGGGTTAGGGTTAGGGTTAGGATGAGGTTTAAATTGAGGGTTAGGGTTTGGGTTCTGGTGAGGGTAAGGGTTAGTTTGAGGGTTTGGGTGAGAGTGAGGCGAGGCTTAGGCTTAGGGTTATGGTGAGCTTTTGGGTGAGGGTAAGGGTTAGGGTGACGTTTAGGGTGAGGGAGAGGGTAGGGTTAAGGTGAGGGTAAGGGTTAGGGCGAGGTTTAGGGTGAGGTTGAGGGTTAATGTTAGCATTAGGGTTATGGTGAGGGTGAGGGTTAGGGTGAGGGTTTGGGGTAGGGTGAGGGTGAGGGTGAGGGATAGGGTTAGGGCTAGGATTAGTATTAGGTTTAGGGTCAGGCTGAGGGTGTTGGTGAGGTTGAGGTTGAGGGTTTGGGTTAGGGTTAGTTTTAGGGTGAGGGCTAGTGTGAGGGTGAGGGTTCGGGTGAGGGTTAGGTTGAGGGTGAGGGTGAGGGTGAGGTTGAGGGTTAGGGTGAGGGTTACGGTGTAGGTGAGAGTTAGTTTTAGGGTGAGGGTTAGGGTGACAGTGAGGGTTAGGGTGAATTTGAGTGTTAGTGTTAATTTTAGGTGGAGTGTTAGGGTGAGGCTTAGTGTGAGGATTAGGGTTCAGTTTAGGGTTATGGAGAGTGTAAGTTTTAGGGTGAGGTTTAGGGTGAGGTTGAGGGTTAGGGTTAGCATTAGAGTAAGGGTGAGGTTTCAGGTGAGTGTTAGGGTTAGGGTGAGGGTGAGAGTTAGGGTTAGGGTTAGGGTTAGGGTTAGGGTTCGGGTCAGGGTTAGTGTTAGGGTTAGAGTTAGGGTGATGGTGTGCGTTAGGGTTAAGATTAGGGTTTGGGTTAGGGGTAGGCTGAGGGTTAGGGTGAGGGTTAGTTTTAGGGTGAGGGTTAGGTTTAGGGTTAGGGTTCGGGTGAGTTTGAGTGGTAGGGTTAGTGTTAGGAAGAGGGTTTGGCTGAGGGTTGGATTTAGGGTCATGGTTAGGTTGAGGGTAAGGTTTAGGGTGAGGGATAGGGTGAGGGTGAAGGTGAGGATTAGGGTTAGGTTGAGGCTTAGGATGAGCATTAGGGTGAGGGTTAGATTCAGGTTGAGGTTTAGGGGGAGGATTAGAGTGAGGTTTAGTGTTAGGGTTTGGGTAAGGGTTAGGGTGAGGGTGAGGGTTAGGGTGAGGTTGAGGTTTAGGCTTAGTATTAGGGTTAGGGTGAGGGTTAGGGTGAGGTTTAGGGTTAGGGTGAGGGTTCGGGCTAGTTTTAGCATTAGAGTTAGGGTTAGTTTTAGGGTTAGGGTGAGAGTGAGGGTTTGGGTTAGCCTGAGTGTTAGGGTGAGGGTTACGGTGAGGGTTAGGTTTCAGTTTAGGGTTAGTGTTAAGATTAGTGTGAGGGTGAGCATTATGGTTAGTGTTAGGTTGACGGTTAGGGTTAAGGTGATGTTTAGGTTGAAGGTAATGGTTAGGGTGAGTGTTCTGGTTCGGGTTAGGGTGAGGGTGAGGGTCAGAGTTAGTTTTAGGGTGAGGGTTAGTGTTATCGTTAGGGTTAGGGTGAGTTTGAGGGTGAGGGTTAGGGCGAGGGTGATGGTGAGGTTGAGCGTGAGGGTGAGAGTTAGGTTTAGGGTAAATATTATGGTTTAGAGTTAGGGTGAGGGGTAGGGTGAGGCTGAGGGCTCGGGTTAAGGTTAGGATTAGGGTGAGGGTTAGGTTTAGGGTGAGGGTTAGGATTAGGATTAGGGTTAGGGTGAGGGTGAAGGCTAGTGTTAGCATTAGAGTTCAGGTTAGGGTTAGGGTTAGGGTAAGGGTGAGGATGAGGGTTAGGGTTAGGGTTAGAATAAGGTTTAGAGTTAGGGTTAGGCTGAAGTTGGGGTAAGGTTGAGGGTGAGGGTTAGGGTTAGGGTTAGTTTTAGGGTGAGGCTAGGGTGAGAGTGAGGGTTAGGTTGAGGGTTAGGTTGAGGGTGAGGGTTTCAGTTAGGAAAGGCTTAGGTTTAGGGTTAGGGTGAGGATTAGGGTGAGGGTGAGGTTTAAGGTGAGGGTTAGGGTTATGTGAGGTTTATGTTTAGGTTTAGGATGAGGGTTAGGGTTAGGGTGAGGGTGAGGGTGAGGGTGTAGGTGAGGGTTAGGTTTACGGTGAGGGTTAGGGTGCCGGTGAAGGTTAGGGTGCAGGTGAGATTTAGGGTTAGGATTAGGGCTACGGTTAGGGTTAGGGTTTGGTTGAGGGTTAGGGTGATGGTAAGGGTTGGAGTCAGGTTTTAGGTGAGGGTGAGGGTGAGGTTTAGGTTTAGGGTGAGGGTTAGGTTTAGTGTGAAGGTTAGGCTAAGTGTTAGGGTTAGGATTAGGGTGAGGGAAAGGTTTATGGTGAGGGTCAGTTCGACGGTGAGTGTTAGGGTTAGGATGAGGATTAGGGTGAGCATTAGGATGAGGGTTAGGGTTAGGTTTAGGTTGAGGGTGAGGTTTAGGGTTAGGGTTTGAATTAGGGTTAGGGTTAGGGTGAGGTTTAGGGATAGGGTTAGGGTTAGGGTGATTGTTTGGTTTAGGGTTATGTTTAGAGTTAGGGTGAGGGTGAGGGTTAGGTTTTGAATTAGGGTTAGGGTTAGTGTTATACTGAGGTTGAGGTAGAGGCTGAGGTTGAGGGTTAGGGTAAGGATGAGGGTTAGGATTAGGGTTAGTGTTAAGGTTAGGGTGAGGGTTAGGGTTAGGGTTAGGTTTAGCAGGAGGTTTAGGCTGATGGTTAGGGTTAGGGTTCGGGGGAGGATAAGGGTTAGGGTGAGGATTAAGGTGAGGATGAGGGTTAGGGTTAGGCTTAGGGTTAGGGTGAGGGTTAGGGTGAGGGTTAGTGTTAGGTTTAGCGTTACGGTTAGGATGAGGCTTAGGGTGAGGATAAGGGTTAGGGTAAGGTTTATGGTGAGGGTGAGGGATAAGGTTAAGATGAGGATACGTGTTAGGGCGAGGTTTAGGGTGAGGTTGAGGGATAATGTTAGCATTAGGTTTATGGTGAGTGTGAGGTTGAGGTTTAGGGTTAGGGTTAGGTATAGGGTGAAGATTAGGCTTAGGTTTAGGTTTAGGGTTAGGGTTAGGCTGAGGGTTAGGGTTAGGGTGAGGGTTAGGGTGAGGGTTAGGGTTAAGGTTAGGGTGAGTTTGAGGGTGAGGGTAAGGGTTAGGGTGAGGCTTAAGGTGAGTTTGAGGTTTAGGGTTAGCATTAGGGTTAGGGTTAGGGTTAGGGTGAGGGTAAGGGTTAGGGTTAGGTTGAGGGTGTGGTGAGGTTGCACGTGAGGGTTAGGGTTAGGTTGAGTTTTAGGGTGAGGGCTAGGGTGAGGGTGATGGTTAGGGTGAGGTTTAGGGTGAGAGTGAGGTTTTCGGTTAGGAAAGGCTTAGGTTTAGGGTTAGGTTGAGGATTAGGGTTAGGGTGAGTTTTAAGTTGAGGTTTAGGTTTAAGGTGAGGATTAGGGTTAGGGTGAGGGTGAGGGTTAGTGTTAGGGTGATGTTTAGGGTGAGGGTGAGGATTAGAATGAGGGTGAGGGTGATGGTGAGGGTGAGGTTGTAGAAGAGGATTAGGGTTAAGGTGAGGGTTAGGGTGAAGTTGAGGGTTAGGGTTAGGTTTAGGGTGAGGGTTAGGGTAAGGGGTAGGGTGAGGAGTAGGATGAGAGGTAGGGTTAGGTTTAGGGTGAGGTTTAGGGTTAATGTGAGTGTTAGGGTTAGGATTAGGGATAGTGTGAGTATAAGGTTTAGGGTTAGGGTTAAGTTAAGAGTGAGGATTAGTGTTAGAGTTAGAGTTAGGATGAGAGTTGCTCTGAGGGTTAATGTGAGGGTTAGGGTTAGAGTTAGATTTAGGGTGAGGGTTAGGTTTAGGGTGAGGTTTAGGGAAAGGTAAGGGTGGGGGTGAGGGTTCGCGTGAGGGTGAGTTTTAGGGTGTGGGTGACGGTTAGGGTGAGGGTGAGGGTTAGGGTTGCTGTGAGGATTACGGGTAGGGTTAGGGTTAGAGTTATGATGAGGGTAAGGGTTACGATGAGGATTAGGGTGAGGGTTAGGGTTCAGGTTAGGCTTAGGGTGATGGTGAAGGTTACTGTTAGTGTTAGGATTAAGGTTAGGGTTAAGCTGAGGGTGAGGGTGAGGGTGAGGTTTAGGTTTAGGATGAGGGTTAGGTTTAGGTTTAGAGTTAGGGTTAGGTTGAGGGTTATGGTTAGGGTTAGGAAGACGTTTTGGCTGAGGGTTAGGGTTAGGGTTAGTATTAGTGTGAGGGAAAGGTTTAGGGTTACGGTGAGGTTTAGGTTAAGAGTTAGAGTGAGGGTTAGGGTGAGGGGGTGGGTTAGGAATAGCATTAGGGTTAGGTTTATGGTTAGGGTGAGGGTTATATTTACAGTTAAGTTTAGGGTGAGGGTTATGTTGAGGGTTAGGGTTAGGGTTAGAGTTAGGGTTAAGGTGAGTGTTAGGGTTAGGGTTAGGGGTAGGGTAAGGGTGAGGGTGAGGGTGAGGGTTAGGGTTAGGATTAGCTTTAGGTTCAGGGTTAGGTTGAGAGTGAGGGTGAGGGTTGGGATTAGGAAAGGGTTAGTTTGAGGGTTAGGGGGAAGGTGAGTTTAAGGGTGAGGGTTAGGTTGAGGGTGACTGTGAGGGTGAGGGTTAGGGTAAGGATTAGGGTTAGCATAGGGTGAGGCTTAGGATTAGGGTGAGGGTGAGGATGAGGGTTATGGTTAGGGTTAGGGTGACGGTTAGGGTTAAAGTTAGGTTAAGGTAAGGGTTAGGGTGAGCGTTAGGGTTAGGGTTAGAGCAAGGGTTAGGATTAGGGTTAGGTTTAGGGTAAGGGTTAGGGTTAGGGTGAGATTTAGGTTTAGGGTTAGGTTAAGGATTACAGTTAGGGTGAGGGTTAGGGTTTGGTATAGGTTGAGGATTAGGGTTAGGGTTAGGGTGAGGATTAGGGTTAAGGTTAGGTTTAGGGTGAGGGTTAGGGTTTTAGTTAGGGTGAAGGTGAGGGTTAGTGTGAGGTGTAGAGTTAGGGTTAGGTTGAGGTTTAGGGTTAGGGTTAGGGTTAGGGTTAGTTTGAGGGTGATATTTAGGGTTAGGGTGAGGCCTAGGGTGAGAGATAGGATTCAGGTTAGGGTGATTTTTATGGTGTGGGAAAGAGTTAGAGTTAGGGTGTGGTTTAGGGTGAGGGGAAGCATTAGGGTTATGGTTAAGGTGAAGGGGAGGGTGAGGGTTATGTAAACATAACCCTCAGGATAAGGTTTAGGGTGAGGGTTAGGGTTAGGTTGAGGTTTAGGGTTAGCGTTAGGGTTCGGTGAGGGTTAGGGTTATGGTTATGGTGAGCGTTAGGGTGAGGGTTATTGTTAGGCTTAAGGTTAGGGTGAGGGTGAAGGTGAAGGTTAGGGTTAGGGTTAAATTTAGGGTGAGGGTGAAGGTGAGGGTTAGGTTTAGGATTAGGGATAGGGTTAGGGATAGGCTTAGGTTGAGAGTGAGGTTGAGGGATAGGTTTAGAGTTAGGGTTATTGTTAGGGATAGGCTTAAGGTTAGGGTGAGGGTGAGGGTTAGGTTTAGGGTGAGAGTTAGGTTCAGGGTGAGGATGACGATTAGGGTTAGCTTGTGGGTGAGGGTTAGGATTAGGGTGAGGTTTAGGGTGAAGGTGAGTGTTAGAGTGAGGGGAGGTTTAGGTTTAGGGTTAGCGTTAGGTTGAGGGTAAGGGTTAGGGTGAGAGTTAGGGTGAGGTTAAGTTTAGGGTTAGGCTGAGGTTTAGGGTTATTGTGACGGTTAGGATTAGTGTTAGGGTTTGGGTTAGTGTGAGGATAAGGTTTAGGGTGAGGGTTAGGGTGTGGGTTAACGTGAGGGAGAGGTTTAGGGTTACCGTTAGTTTAAAGGTGAGGGTTAGGGTGAGGGTTAGGTTTAGGGTAAGATTTAGGTTTAGGGTGAGTGTTAGTGTTTGGGTTAGTGTTAGGGTAAGGATGAGGTTGAGGGTTAGGTTTAGGATTAGGGTTAGGGTTAGTGTAAGTGTGAGTGTTAGGGTGAGGGTGAGGGTTCAGGTGAGGGTGAGGGTTAGGTTGTGGTTGAGGGTTAGGGTTAGAGTGAGGGTTAGGGTGAGGGTTAGGGTGATGGTGAGGATTAGGGTGAGGGTGATGGTGAGGGATATGTTTAGGGTTAGTGTTAGGGTTAGCGTTAGGGTGAGGGTAAGGGTTAGGGTGAGGGTTAGGGTGAGGGTGAAGTTTAGGTTTAGGGTTAGGGTTAGGATTAGGGTGAGTGTTAGTTTTAGGGTTAGGGTTAGGGTGAAGATGACGGTGAGGATTAGGGTTAGGGTTAGCATTAGGTTTAGGGTTAGTCTGAGGGTGAGGGCGAGGGTTAGGGTGAAGTGTAAGGTTAGGTTTAGGCTAATGGTGAGTGTCAGTGTGAGGAAAAGGCTTACGGTTAGGGTAAGGGTTAGGGTTAGTGTGAGGGTTAGGTTTAAGGTTAGGGTTAGTGTGAGGGTAAGGTTGAGGGTTAGGTTTAGGTTTAGTGTTAGGATTAGGGTTAGGATGAGGGTTAGTGTTAGGGTTAGGGATAGGGTAAGAGTTAAGTTTAGATTGAGGGTTAACTTTAGGGTTAGGTTTATGGTGAGGGTGAGGGTGAGTGGTAGGGTTAAGGTTAGTGTGAGGATAAGGGTTAGGGTGAGGTTTAATGTGAGGGTGTGGGTTACGGTTAGGATTAGATTTAGGGTAAGGGTTACGATGAGGGTGAGGGTGAGGGTGAGGGTGAGGGTTAGGTTTAGGGTTAGGGTGAAGTTAGGGTTAGTGTGAGTGTTATGGTTAGGGTGAGTTTGACGGTCAGGGTTAGGGTGAGAGTGACGGTGAGAATGAGGGTTAGTGATAGGATTAGGGTTAGGGTGAGTTTTAGGGTTAGGGTGAGGGTTAGTGTTAGGATTAGGTTTAGGGTTATGTTTAGGGTTATTGTTAGGTTTAGGGTGAGGGTAAATATTAGGGTTAGGGTTAGGGTTAGGGTCAGCTTAATAATGAGGGTTATGTTTAGCATGAGGGTTAGGGTTAAGGTTACGGTTAGGGTGAGGGTGAGGGTGAAGGTGAGGGTGAGGTTTAGCGTTAGGATTAGGGTTAGTGTTAGGGTCAGGTGAGGGTGAGGTTGACAATTAGGATTAGGGTTAGGGTTAGGTTTAGGGTGATGACTAGGGTGAGGGTAAGTTTTAGGGTGATATTGAGGTTGAGGGTGAGGTTTAGTGTGAGGGTTAGGGTTAGGTTGAAAATTGGGGTTAGAGTTAGGTTGAGGGTTAGGGTTAGGGTAAGGGTTAGAGTGAGGGTTGGGGTTAGGGTTAGGGTTAGGGTCACGTTGAGGTTAAGCGTTAGGTTGAGTGTTAGGGTGACGGTGACTGTTAGGGTTAGCGTTAGGGTTAGGGTGAGGGTGAAGGTTAGGGTGAGGGTTAGGCTTACGGTTAGGATTAGGGTTAGGGTGAGGTTTTGGGTGAGGGTTAGGTTTTGGCTTAGGGTTAGGGTGAGGGTTAGGTTTAGGTTTAGGGTGAGGTTTAGTTTTAGAGTGAGGTCTAAGGTGAGGGTGATGGTTACAGTGAGTGTGAGGGTGTGGGTGAGGGTTTCAGTTGGGTATGAGTTAGGGTTAGGGTTAGGTTTAGAGTGAGGGTTAGGTTTAGGGTGAATGTTCAGGTGAGGGTGAGGGTTCAGGTGATGGTGAGGGTTATAGGTTGTGAGTTAGGGTTAGGTATAGGGTGAGGTTTAGGCTGATGGTGAGTGTGAGGGGGAGGGTTAGGGTTAGGTTGAGGGTTAGGGTTAGGTTTAGGGTTAGGGTGAGGGTGAGTGTGAGGGTTAGGGTCAGTGTTAGGGTTAGGATGAGGTTTAGAGTGAGGGTGAGTGTTAGCATTAGGGTTTGGGTTAGGGTAAGAGTGAGGGTGAGGGTGAAGGTTAGTGTTAGGATTAGATTTAGGGTTATGGTAAGACTGAGGATGAGGGTGAGTGTGAGTGTGAGGGTTAGGTTTAGGTTTACGGTTAGGGTGAGTGCTAGTGTGAGGGTGAGGTTTAGAGTGGGGGTGAGGGTGAGGATGAGGTTTTCGCTTAAGTAAGGGTTAGGGTTTTTGTTAGTGTGAAGATTATGTTGAGGGTGAGGGTTAATGTGAGGGTTAGTATTAGGGAGTTTTAGGGTTAGAGTTACGGTGAGGGTTAGGGTTAGGGTGATGTTAAAGGTGAGGGTGAAGTCGAGGGTGAGGTTTAGGGATGAGGTTAGGGTGAGGTTTTGGGTGTGGGAGAGGGTTAGAGTTAGGGTGAGGTTTATGGTAAGGGGTAGGGTTTGACTTAGGGTTAGGGTGAGGTTGAGGGTGACGGTTAAGGTTAGGGTTAGTATGAGAATAAGGGTTAGGGTGAGGGTTAGGGTGAGGGTGAGGTTTAGGGTTAGCGTTAGGGTTAGGGTGAGGTTTAGGGTTAGGGTTAGGGTGAGGTTTAGGGTGAGGGTTATTTTTAGGGTTAGTGTTAGGCTGAGGGTGAGGGTGAAGGTTAGGTTTAGGGTTAAGTTCAGCGTGAGGGTGAGGGTTAGGTTTAGGATTAGGGTTAGGGTTAGGCTTAGGGTGAGAGGGTGAGGGTTAGGTTTAGGATTAGGGTTAGGTTTAGGGTTAGGCTTAGGGTGAGGGTGAGGGTGAGGTTTATGTTTAGGGTGAGGATTAGGCTTAGGTTTAGGGTGAGGGTTAGGATTAGGGTGATGTTCAGGGTGAGAGTGAGGATTAGCATTAGGTTGTGGGTGAGGGTTAGGCTTAGGGCGATGGTGAGGGTTAGGGTGAGGGGAGGTTTAGGGTTAGGCTTAGCATTAGGGTGAATATAAGAGTTAGGGTGAGGGTTAGGGTTAGGGATACGGTGAATTTGAGGTTGAGGTTGAGGGTTAGGGTTAGGTTTATGGTGAGGGTTAGGGTGAGGTTGAGAGTTAGTGTTAGGGTTAGTGTTAGTGTGAGAAAGAGGGTGAGGGTTAGGTTTAGGAAAAGGGTTAGGGTTAAGGTAAGGGGGAGGATTAGGGTGAGGGTGAGGGTTCAGGTGAGGGTGAGGGTTAGGGTGTGGTTGAGGATTGGGGTTAGGGTGAGGGTTAGGGTGAGGATTAGGGTGATGGTGAGGGTTAGGGTGAGGGTGAAGCTTAGGGTTTCGGCGAGCGTTAGGGTGAGGGTTAGGCTTAGGGTTACGGTTTGGGTTAGTGTGAGGATTAGGGTTAAGGTTAGGGGTTGGGATATGGTGAAGTTAAGGGTTAGGGTGAGCTTTAGGGTGAGAGTGCGGGTTAGGGTTAGGATAAGGTTTAGGGTGAGGGTTAGGTTTAGGTTTAGGGTTAGGATTAGGGTGAGGGTGAGGGTTAGGGTTAGGGTTTGGATGAGGGTTAGGGTTAGGGTGAGGGTTACAGATAGGTTAGGGTTAGGGTGAGGGTGAGGGTGACAGTTAGGGTTAGGGTTATTGTTACGGTGAGGGTGAGAGTGAGGGTGAGGTTGAGGGTTAGGGTTAGGGTTAGGGTTACGTTTAGGGTAAGGGTGAGAGTTAGGGTTCAGGTGAGGGTGAAGTTTAGTGTGTGGCTGAGTGTTAGGTTTAGGGTGAGGTGAGTGTTAGTGTGTGGGTGAGTGTTAGGGTTAGGGTGAGCGTTAGGGTGAGGGTTAGGTTTAGGGTTACGGTTCTGTTTAGTGTGAGGATTAGGGTTAGGGTTAGGTTTAGGGATTTGGTGAAGGTAAGGGTTAGGGTGAGCTTTAGGTTCAGGGTGAGGGTTAAGTTTAGTGTTAGGTTTAGGATAAGGGTTAGGGTGAGGGTTAGAGTGAGGGTGATGGTTAGGGTTAGGGTTCGGTTGAGGGTTAGGGTTAGGGTGAGGGTTAGGTATAGGTTTAGGGTTAGGGTGAGGGTGAGGGTGAGACTTAGGGTTAGGGTTAGAGTTACGGTGAGGGTGAGAGTGAGGGTTAGGGTGAGGGTAGGTTTAGGTTAAGGGTTAGGGTTTGGCTGAGGATGAGGGTGAGGGTGAGGGTGAGGGTGAGGGTGAGCGTTAGGGTTAAGTTTAGGGTTATGATCAGGGCTAGGGTGAGGGTGAGGGTTAGGGTGAGTGTTAGGAAGAGGGTTTTGGTTAGGTAAGGTTTAGTGTTAGTGTTAGGGTGAAGATTAGGGTGAGGTTGAGGGTTAGGGTGAGGGTTAGGGTTAGGGTTAGTGTTAGGGTTAGGGTTATATTTAGGGTGAGGGTGAGGATTATGGTGACTGAGAGGGTATGCATGAGGGTTAGGGTTAGGGTGTGTGTGAGGTTTAGTTTTAGGGTGAGTGTTAGGGTGATGGTGAGGGTTACGGTGAGGGTTAGTGTTAGGGATAGCGCTAGGTTGAGGGTAAGGGTTAGGGTGAAGGTTAAGGTGAGGGTGAAGTTTAGGCTTAGGTTTAGGGTTAGGATTAGGGTGAGGGTTAGTGTTAGGCTTAGGGTAAGGGTAAGGCTTATGATGAGGGTTAGGTTGAGGTTGAGGTTTAGGGTTAAGGTTAAGGTTAGTTTTAGAATTAGGGTTAGGATGAGGGTAAGGTTAGGGTGAGGTTTCCTGTTAGGGTTAGGGATAGGGTGAGGATTAGGCTTAAGGTTAGGTTTAGGGTGAGATTTAGGCTGAAGGGTAGTGTTAGGGTTAGTGTGAGGGTTAGGTTTACTGTTAGGGTTAGGATTAGAGTTAGGGTTAGGGTGAGGTCAGGGTTAGGGGGAGGGTTAGGGTTAGGGTGATGTTGATGGTGTGGGTGAGGGTTAGGTTTTGGCTGAGGGTTAAGTTTAGGGTTAGGGTGAGGTTTAGGTTTAGGGTGATGTTTAAGGTGAGGGTTCGGGTGAGGTTGAGGGATAGGGTGTTGTAGAGGGTTAGGGCTAGAGAGAGTTTTAGGCTGAGGGTGAGAGTGAGGGTGAGGGTTAGGGCGAGGGTGAGTGTTCGAGTGAGGGTTCCTGTGAGGGTGAGGGTTAGGTTGTGGGTTAGGGTTACGGTTAGGGTTCGGGTTAGAGTGAGGCTTAGGGTGAAGGTGAGGGTTAGGGTGAATGTGAGGGTTAGAGTTAGGGTTACGGTGAGGGTTAGGTTTAGGTTTAGGGTGAGGGTTATTTTGAGGGGTAGGTTAAGTTTAGGGTGAGGTTGAGGGTTAGTGTGAGGGTTAGGGTTAGGATTAGGGTTAGGGTAATTTTGAGGATAAAGGTTAGGGTGATGTTTAGGGTGAGGGTGAGGGTTAGGGTTAGGGTTAGGTTAGGATTAGGGTGAGGTTTAGGTTTAGGGTGAGGGTTAGTGTGATGGTGAGTGTTAGGGTTAGGGTCAGGGTGAGGGTTAGGTTTAGGATTAGGGTTAGTTTTAGGGATAGGCTGAGAGTGAGGGTGACGGTGAGGGTGAGGGTTAGGGTTATTGTTAGGGTGAGGGTTAGGGTTAGTGTGAGGGTTAGGGTGAGGGTGACGGTTAGGGTGAGGGTGAAGGTGAGGGTGAGTGTTAGGATTAGAATTAGGATTATGGTGAGTTTTAGGGTTAGGGTTAGTGTTAGGGTGAGAGTTAGGGTTATGATTAGGATTAGGGTTAGATTTAGGGTAATTGTTAGGGTTAGGGTTAGGGTTAGGGTGAAAGTGAGGCTGAGGGTTAGAGTTAAGTTTATTGTTAGGGTTAGGGTGAGGGTGAGGGTTAGGGTTAGGATTAGGGTTAGGGTTAGGGTTAGGCTCTGGGTGAGGGTGAGGGTGAGGGTGAGGGCTCGGTTTAGGTTTAGTTTTAGGGTTAAGGTGAGTGCTATTGTGAGGCTTAAGATTAGGGTGAGGGTGAAGATGAGGGTTTTGGTTAGAGAAGCTTTAGGTTTATTGTTAGGGTGTTGATTAGCTTGAGGGTGAGGGTTAATGTGAGGTTTAGGGTTAAGGTGGAGGTTAGTGTTAGAATTAGGGTGAGGGTTAAGGTTAGGATGATGTTTAGGGTGAGTTTGAGGTTTAGGGTGAGTGTTAGGTTTCGGGGGAGGGTGAGGGTTAGTGTGTGGGTGAGGGTTAGGGTGAGGGTGAGGGTTAGGGTTTGGTTTAGGTTAAGGGTTAGGATTAGGGTTAGGATTAGGGTGAGGGGTAGTGTGAGTGTTAATGTTAAGGTTAGTGTGATGGTTAGGGTTAGTGTGAGGGTTAAGGATAAGTTTAGGTTTAGAGTTAAGATAAGTGTTAGGGTTCGGGTTCGGGTTCGGGTTTGGGTTAGGGTTAGGATTAGCATTAGAGATAGGGTTAGCGATAGGGTAAGGTTTAGGATTAGGATGAGGGTTACGGTTAGGGTTAGGGTTAGTGTTAGGGTGAGGGTGAGGTTGAGGGTTCGGGTTAGGTTTAGGGTTATGGTGAGGCTGAGGGTAAACGTTAAGTTTAGGATTAGGGTTATGGTTAGGGTTAGGGTTAGTCTTAGCTTGAGGGTGAGGGTGAGGTTGAGGCTTAGTGATAGTGTTAGGCTTAGGGTGAGGGTTAGCATGAGCATTAGGCTGAGGGTTAGTTTTAGGTTTAGTGTAAGCGTTAGGGTTAGTTTTAGGGTTAAGATGTGGTTTAGGGTTAGGTTTAGGGTTAGGGTTAGGCTTAGAGTGAGGGTAAAGTTTAGGTTGAGGGTTAGGGTTAGGCTTATGGTGAGGGTTAGGGTTAGGTTTATGGTTAGGATTAGGGTGAAGGTTAGGGTGAGGGTTAGGGTTAGGGTTAGGGTGAGGGTTAGGGTGTGGGTAAGGGTTAGTGTGAGGGTTAGGATGAGGGTGAGGGTTAAGTTTAGGGTGAGGGTAAGGGTTAAGGTGAGGGTTAGGGTGAGGGTGAGGGTTAGGGTTATCATTAGGGTACGGGTGAGGGTGAGGCTTAGTGTGAGGTTTAGAGTTAAGGTTAGGGATAGGGTGAGGACTAGGGTTAGGGTTAGATTTAGGGTGAGGGTTAGGCTGAGTTGTAGGGTTATGGTTAGAATGAGGTTTAGGATTACTATGAGCTTTACGGTTAAGATTAGGGTTAGGGTGAGGGTAAGGTTTAGGGTCAGGGTTAGGGTTAGTGTGAGGGTTCGGGTGAGGATTCAGGTTAGGGTGTGGGGGACGGTTAGGGTTAGTGTGAGGGCTAGATTCCGGTTAAGGGTTAGGGTGAGGGTAAGGGTTAGGGTTAGGGTGATTCTAATGTTGAGCGTTAGGGTTAGGGTTAGGGTTATGGTGAGTTTGAGGGTTAGGGTTAGGGTTATGGTGAGGGTGAGAGCTGAGGTGAGGCTGAGGGTTAGTGTGAGGTTGAGGTTGAGGGTTAGGATTAGGAATAGGGTTAAGGTTAG
Organism: Dipodomys merriami; assembly: GCF_024711535.1. Lineage (NCBI taxonomy): Eukaryota > Metazoa > Chordata > Mammalia > Rodentia > Heteromyidae > Dipodomys > Dipodomys merriami. The sequence continues at coordinate 11,941,091 of NW_027203715.1, read as the reverse complement.
GGTTAGGATGAGTGTTAGGTTTAGTGTTACATTTGGGTTAGGGTTAGGGTTAGTTGAGTTTGAGGATGAGGCTTAGGGTTAGGATTGGGGTTAGGTTTAGGTTTAGGGTGAGTGTTAGGGTGAGGGTGAGGGTTCGGTGAGGGTGAGGCTTAGGGTTTGGGTGAGGGTTAGGGTTAGGGTGAGGTTAGGGTTAGGGTTACTGTAAGGGTTATGTTGAAGTGAAGGGTTATGATGAGGTTTAGTGTGAGGATGAGGGTTAGGGTTAGGGTGAGGCTTAGGGTGAGAGTTAGGGTGAGGTTTAGGGTTGGGTTTAGGGTTAGGTTGAGGGTGAGGTATGGGGTGAGGGTTACGTTTAGTGTGAGGGTTAGGGATAGTGTTAGGGTGAGGGTGGGGGTCAGGGTGAGTGTTAGGGTTAGGTTTACGGTTAGAATTAGGGTGAGGGTGATGGTTAGGATTAGGGTTAGGATTAGGGATAGGATTAGGGTGAGGGTGAGGGTTAGGGTTAGGGGGAGTGTTAGGGTTAGTGTTACAGTTAGGGTGAGGGTTAGCGTTACTGTTAGGGTTAGGATGAGCATTAGGCTGAGGGATAGTTTTAGGGTTAGTGTGAGAGTTAGGGTTAGATTTATGGTTAAGATGAGGATTAGGTTTAGGTTTAGGGTTAGGATAAGGGATAGGCTGAGTGTTAGGGTTAAGGTTAGTGTGAGGGTTAGGTTTAGGGTTAGGGTTACGGTTAGGGTCAGGGTAAAGTTTAGGGTGAGGGTTAGGGTTAGGGTTATGGTGAGGGTTAGGGTGAGGGATAGGGTTAGGTTTATGGTTAGGATTAGGGTGAAGGTTAGGGTGAGGGTTAGGTTTAGGGTTAGGGTTAGGGTGAGGTTTAGGGTGTGAGTAAGGGTTAGGGTGAGGGTTAGGGTGAGGGTGAGGGTTATGGTTAATGTTAGGTTTAGGATTAGTTTGAGGGTAAGGGTTATGGTGAGGTTTAGGGTGAGGGTGAGGGTTAGGGTTAGGGTTAGGATTAGGGTGAGGGCTAGGGAGAGCGTGAGGGTTAGTTTGAGGGTTAGGGTGAGGGTTTCTTTTAGGTAAGGGATAGGGTTATGGTGAGGATTAGGGCAAGGGTGAGGTTTAGGTTGAAGGTTAGAGTTTGGGTGAGGGTGAGGGTGAGGATTAGGGTGAGGGTTAGGGTGAGGGTGAGGGCTAGTGTTAGGGTTAGGGTTAGATTGAGGGTGAGCATTAGTGTGAGTGTGAGTGTTTGGGTTAGTGTGAGTGGGAGTGTGAGGATTAGGTTTAGGGTTAGGGTGAGAGTTAGGCTGAGGGTGTGGGTGAGGGTTAGGTTTAGGATTAGGGTTAGGGTTAGGGTTAGGCTTAGTGTGAGGCTTCAGGTTCGGGTTCGGGTTAGGGTTAGGTTTAGGGTGAGGGTTCGGGGTAGAGTTAGGGTTAGGGTTAGAATGAGGGTTAGGCTGAGGGTTAGTATTAGGGTTCGGGTAAGGTTTAGGGTTAGTGTGAGGATTAGGGTTAGGGTTCGGTTTAGTGTGAGGGTTCGAGTAAAGGTGGAGGTTAGGGTGTGGGTGAAGATTATGGTTAGGTTGAGTGCTAGCCTTAGGTTTAGGGTGAGTGTGAGGGTGAGGGTTACTGGTAGGGTTACTGTTAGGTTGAGGGTTAGGATTAGGGTTAGGGTTAGTGTGAGGGATAGGGTGAGGTTCAGGGTTAGGGTTAGGATGAGGGTTAGGCTGAGGGTGAGGGTTAATGTGAGGGTGAGGGTGATGGTTAGAGTTAGGGTTAGACTTAGGTGAGTTTGAGGATGAGGATTAGGGTTAGGATTAGGGTTAGGTTTAGGGTTAGAGTGAGTGTTAGGGTGAGGGTGAGGGTTCGGTGAGGGTGAGGCTTAGGGTTTGGTTGAGGGTTAGGGTTAGGGTGAGGATTAGGGTTAGGGTTACTGTAAGGGTTATGTTGAGGTGAAGGGTTATGGCGAGGTTTAGTGTGAGGATGAGGATTAGGGTTAGGGTGAGGGTTAGGGTGAGACTTAGGGTGAGTGTTAGGGTTAGGTTTACGGTTAGAGTTAGGGTGAGGGTGATGGTTAGGATTAGGGTTAGCATTAGGGTTAGGTTGAGGGTGAGGGTGAGGTTAAGGGTTAGGGTGAGGGTTAGGGTGAGTGTGAGGGCTAGGGTTAGCATTAGTGTAAGGGTGAGCGTGAGGCTTAGTGTGAGGGTTAGAGTTAAGGTTAGGGATAGGGTGAGGGTTAGGGTTAGTGTTACTGTTAGGGTGAGGGTTAGTCTGAGGGGTAGGGTTACTTTTAGGATGAGGTTTAGGTTTAGTGTGAGGTTTATGGTTAGGGTTAGGTTTAGGGTTAGGGTAAGGTTTAGAGTCAGGTTTAGGGTTAGGTTGAGGGTTCGGGTGAGGATTCGGGTTAGGGTGTGGCTGACGGTTAGGGTTAGTGTGAGGGCTAGGTTCCGGTTTAGGGTTAGGGTGAGGGTAAGGGTTAGGGTTAGGGTGATGCTAATGGTGAGTGTTAGGTTTAGGGTTAGAGTTATGGTGAGGGTGAGAGCTGAGGTGAGGCTGAGGGTTAGTGTGAGGTTGAGGTTGAGGGTTAGGATTAGGAATAGGGTTACTGTTAGGGTTAGGATGAGTGTTAGGTTTAGTGTTACGGTTAGGGTGAGTGTTAGCGTTAGGGTTAGGTTTAGGACGAGCTTTAGGCTGAGGGTTAGGTTTAGGGTTAGTGTGAGTGTTAGGGTTTGGGTTAGCATTAGGTTTAGGGTTAAGTTTAGGATGAGGGTTAGGGTTAGGTTTACGGTTAGGGTGTGGGTGAACGTGAGAGTTATGTTTAGGGTTAGGCTGAGGGTTAGTGTTGGGGTGAGGGCTAGGGTGAGTGTGAATGTTAGGTTGAGGGTGACGTTGAGGGTGAGGTTTCCGGTTAGGTAAGGGTTATGGTTAGGTTTAGGGATTAAGATGAGAGTGAGGGTTAGTGTTATGTTGAGGGTTAGGGTGAGGTTGAGGTTTAGGGTTAGTGTTTGGATGAGGGTTAGGTTTAGGGTAAGATTGAGGGTGAGGATGAGGGTGAGGGTTAGTGTTAGAGTTAGTCTGAGGGTTAGGGTTACCGTGAGGGTTAGGGTTAGGTTTAAGTTTAGGGTGAGGGTGAGGGTGAAGGTTATGGTTAGGGTTAGGTTTAGTATGAGGTTTAGGCTGAGGGTTAGGGTTAGGGTTAGTGTAAGTGATAGGGTTAAGGTTGCGGTGAGGTTTAGGGTTAGGTTTAGGGTTAGGGTTATGGTTAGGGTTAGGGTTAGGGTCAGATTAACATGAGGGTTAGATTTAGGGTTACTGTTAGGGTGAGTATTAGGGTGTGGGTAAGGTTTAGGGTGAGGGTTAGGGTGAAGGTAACGGTTAGAGTAAGGGTGAGGATGAGGGTGAGGTTTAGGGTTAGGCTGAGGGTAAGGGTTAGGGTTAGTTTGAGTGTGAGGGTGCGGGTTAGGGTTAGCATGAGGGTTAGGGTGAGGGTGAGGGTGAGGGTTAGGGTTAGGGTGAGGGTGAGGTTTAGGGTTAGGGTTAGGGTGAGGGTAAGGGTTAGGGTAAGTGTTAGGGTGAGGGTGAGGTTTAGGTTTAACATTAGGTTTACCGTTAGGGTTAGGATGGGTGTTAGGGTTAGGGTGAGGGTCAGGCTGAGAGTGAGGGTCAGGGTGAGGGTGAGTGTGAGGGTTAGTGTTAGGGTTAGTGTGACGTTTACTCTTAGGGTGTGGGTTAGGTTTAGGATGAGGGTTAGGGTTAGTTTAAGGGGTAGGGTAAGAGTTTGAGCTACGGTTAGGCTTAGGGTCAGGGTGAGGGTTAGGGTTAGGGTGAGGTTTAGGATGAGGTTGAGTATTAGTGTGAGGGTGAAGGTGAGGGTGAGGGTGAAGGTGAGGGTGAAGGTCAGGGTGAAGTTGAGGGTGAGGGTTTGGGTTAGGGTTAGGGTTACGGTGAAGGTGAGGGTGATGGTTAGGTTAGGATTAGGGTTATTGTTAGGGTTAAGCTGAGGGTAAAGTGTGAAAGTGAAGGGTGAGGGTTAGGGTTAGGTTTAGGGTGAGGGTTAGTGTTAGTGTGAGGTTTAGTGTGATGGTGAGGGTCAGGGTGAGGATGAGGTTTAGGGTTAGGATTAGGGTTAGGGTCAGTTTTAGGGTTAGGGTTAGAGTTAGGTTTAGGTTTAGGGTTAGGGTTATTTTGGGGTTAGGTTTTGGGTTAGGGTGAGGGTGAAGCTTAGCGTTAGGGTTAGGGTTAGGGTTAGAGTGAGGGTGGGGTTGAGGTTTAGGTTTAGGATTGGGTTTAGGTTTAGGGTAAGCGTGAGGGGGAAGGGGAGGTTGAGGTTGAAGGTTAGGGATAGGGTTAGGTTTAGGGTGAGGGCTAGGATGAGATTGAGGGTTAGTGTGAGAGTTAGGGTGAGGGTTTCATTTATGTAAGGGTTAGGGTTAGGGTGAGGATTACTTTGATGGTGAGGGTTAAGCTGAATTTAGTTTTAGGTTGAGGGTTAGGGTTAGGGTTAGGGTGATGGTTATGGTTAGTGTGATGTTTAGGGTGAGGGAGAGGGTGTGGCTTATGGTGAGGGTGAGGGTGAGAGTGAGGGTTAGGTTTAGGTTTAGGGTGAGGGTGAGGGTGAGGGTTAGGATTAGACATAAGTTTAGGGTTAGGGTTAGGCTGAAGTTGAGGGTAAAGTTGAGGGTGAAGGTTAGGTTTAGGGTTAGGATTAGGGTTAGGGAGAGTGTTAGGGTGAGTGTGAGTGTTTGGGTGAGAATGACGGTTAGGTTGTAGGTGATTGTTATGGTTAGTGTGAGGATTAGGGTTAGGGTTAGGGATAAGGTTATGCTGAGGGTAAGGGTTAGGGTGAGTTTTAGTGTGAGGATGTGGGTTAGGGTTAGTATTAGGGTTAGGGTGAGGTTTAGGATTAGGTTTAGGGTTAGGGTGAGGGTGAGGTATAGGGTGAGGGTTAGGGTTAGGGTGAGGGTGAGGTATAGGGTGAGGGTTAGGGTTAGGGTGAGGTTTAGGGTTAGGGTTAGGTTTAGGGTGAGAGTTAGGGTGAGGTGTCGGGATAGGGTTAGGGTGAGGGTTAGGGTTAGGGTTATGGTTAGTGTGAGGATAAGGGATAGGGTGAGGGTTAGGGTTAGGGTGAGGGTTAGGGTTATCGTTAGGGTTAGGGTTAGGGTTAGGGTGAGGGTGAGTGTTCGGGTGAAGGTTAGGTTTATGGTTCGGGTTAGGGTGAGTGTTAGGGTGTGGGTAAGTGTTAGGGTGTGGGTTATGTTGAGGGTGAAGTTTAGGGTTTGGGTGAGGGTAAGAATAAGGATGAGTTTTAGGGTGAGGTTGAGGGATGGGGTGAGGGTTTGGGTTAAGCTTAAGGATAGGTGAGGATTTGGGTTAGGGTTAGGTTAAGGGTGAGGTTTAGGCTGAGTGGTATGGTTAGGGTTAGGGTGAGGGTTAGGTTTAGTGTGAATGTTAGGGTTAGGGTTAGGGTGACAGTAAGATTTAGCATGAGGTTTATGGTGAGTGTGAGTTTTAGGGTTAGCATTAGGTTTAGGTTTAGGGTGAGTGCTGGGTTAGGTTTAGGGTTAGGGTTAGGGTGAGGGTGAGGGTTAGGGTTAGGGTTAGGTTGAGGGTTAGTGTTAGGGTTAGGGCTAGGATGAGGATGAGGGTTAGGGTGAAGCTCAGATTTGTGTTTAGGTAAGGGTTAGGTTTAGGGTTAGGTTGAGCATTAGGGTGAGGGTGTGGGTTAGGGGTAGGGTGAGGGTGAGGGTGAGTGTTAGGATGAGAGTTAGCGTTAGGGTAGGGTGAGGGTGAGGGTGAGGTTGAGGGTTAGGGTTAGGCTTAGTGTGAGTGTTAGGGTTACGGTGAGGGTTAGGGTTAGGGTGAGGGTTAGGGATAGGGTTAGGGTGAGGGTTAGGTTTATGGTCATGTTTAGTGTGAGGATGAGGTTTACGGTGAGGGTGAGAGTTAGTGTTAGGTTTATGGGTAGGAATAGGGTTAGCATTAGAGTTAGGGTTAGGGTTAGCCTGAGGGTGGGGTTGAGGGTTAGGGTTAGGATTGCATTTAGGGTTAGGGTAAGGCTGAGGGGGAATGGGAGGTTGAGGGTGAAGGCTAGGTTGAGGGTGAGGTCTAGGTTGAGGTTGAGGGTGAGTTTGAGGGTTTCAGTTAGGTAAGGGTTAGGGTTAGGGTGAGGATTAGGGTGAGGGTGATGGTTAAGCTGAGGTTAGGTTTAGGGTGAGGGTTAGGGTTAGGTTTAAGGTGATGTTTAGGGTGAGGGTGATGGTTAGGGTGATGGTTAGGGTTAGTGTTAGGGCGAGAGTTAGGGTTAGGATGCTGTTTATTGTGAGGGTGAGGGTTAGGGTGAGGTTGAGGGTGAGGTTGAGGGTTCGGGTTAGGGTTAGGTTTAGGGTGAGTGTGAGGGTGAGTTTAAGGATTAGGAATAGGTTTAGGGTTAGGGTTAGGCTGAGGTTGAGGGTCAGGGTGAGGTTGTATTTTAGGGATAGGGTTAGGGTTAGGTTTAGGGTGAGGGTTACGGTTAGTGTGAGGGTTATGTTTAGGGTTAGGGTTAGGGATTGGGTGAGCATAAGGGTTAGGGTGAGGGTTAGGTTGAGGGTGAGGTTTAGGGTTACGGTTAGGTTTAGGGTGAGTGTTAGCGTTTGGGTGATGTTTAGGGTGAGGGTGAGGGTTAGGGTGAGGATGAGGGTTCAGCTGAGGGTGAGGGTTTGGATGAGGGTGAGGGTTAGGGTGGCGGTGAAGGTTAGGGTGAGTATTGGGTTTAGTTTTAGAGTTAGGTTTAGGGTGCTCGTTAGGGTTACAGTTAGAGTGAGGTGTAGGGATAGGGTTAGGGTGAGGGTTAGGGTTAATGTGAGGGTTAGGGTTAGGGTTAGGCTTAGTGTGAGGATAAGGTTTAAGGAGAGGGTTAGGATGAGGGTGAGGTTTAGGGTTAGCGTTAGGGTTAGGTTTAGGGTAAGAGTTAGGGTGAGGGTTAGCGTTAGGGTGAGTGTTAGTGTTAGTGTTATGGTGAGGGTTAGGTTTAGGGTGAGGTTGATTGTTAGTGTGAGGGTGAGGGTGAGGCTGAGTTTTGAGGTGAGGGTGAGGGTGAGGGTGAGTGTGAGGGTGAGGCTTAGGGTTAGGGTTAGGGTTAGGGTGAAGGTGAGGGTGAGCGTTAAGTTAGGATTAGGGTTAGGGTTAGGTATGGATGAGGGTGAGTGTGAAAGTGATGGGTGAGGGTTAGGGTTAGGGTTAGGGTGAGGGTTAGTGTTAATGTGAGGGTTAGTGTGATGGTGGGGGTCAGGGTGAGGCTGAGGGTTGGAGTTAGGATTAGGGTTAAGGTGAGTTTTAGTGTTAGGGTTAGGGTTAGGTTTAGGTTTAGGGTTAGGGTGAGAGTGAAGCTTAGCGTTAGGGTTAGGGTTAGCGTTAGAGTTTGTTTTGGGTTGAGGGTTCGGTTTAGGATTATGGTTAGGTTTAGGGTAAGGCTGAGTGGGAAATTTAGGTTGAGGGTGAGGATTAGGGTTAGGGTTAGGTTTAGGGTGAGGTCTAGGATGAGGGTGAGGGTTAGGGTGAGGGTTTCAGTTATGTAAGTGTTAGGGTTAGGGTGAGGATTCTGGTGATGGTGAGGGTTAAGCTGAGTTTAGGTTTAGGTTGAGTCATAGGGTTAGGGTTACGGTGAAGTTTAGGGTTAGTGTGATGTTTAGGTTGAGGGTGAGGGTGAGGCTTAGGGTGAGGGGGATGGTGAGGGTGAGGGTTATGCTTAGGGTTAGGGTGAGGGTGAGGATTAAGATTAGGAATAAAGTTAGGGTTAAGGTTAGGCTGAAGGTGACGGTCAGGGTGAGGGTGAAGGTTAGGTTTAGGGTTAGGATTAGGGTTAGGGAAAGTGTTAGGGTGAGGGTGAGTGTTTGGCTGAGGGTGAGGGTTAGGTTGTGGGTGAGCATTATGGTTAGGGTGAGGATTAGGGTTAGGGTTAGCGTTAAGGTTATGGTGCGGGTAAGGGTTAGGGTGAGGTTTAGTTTGAGGATGTGGGTTAGTGTTAGTGTTAGGTTTAGGGTGAGGGTTAGGGTGAGGTTTAGGGTTAGGGTTAGGTTTAGGTTGAGGGTGAGGTATAGGTTGAGGGTTAGGTTTAGAGTGAGGGTTAGGGTTAGGGTTAGGGTTAGGGTGAGGGTTAGGATGAGGTTTAGGGTTAGGGTTAGGTTTAGGGTGAGGGTGAGGTATAGGTTGAGGGTTAGGGTTAGAGTGAGGGTTAGGGTTAGGGTTAGGGTTAGGGTGAGGGTGAGGGTGAGTGTTAGGGTTAGGTTTAGTGTTAGAGTTAGGGTTAGGCTGAGGGTGATGGGGATGGTGAGGGTGAGGGTTAGGGTTAGGATAAGGGTTAGGGTTAGAGTTAGAGTGAGAGTTAGTGTTAGGGTTAGGGTTAGGGTTAGGATAAGGGTTAGGCAGACGGTTAGGGTTAGGATTAGTGTGAGAGTTAGGGTTAGGGTCACGGTTAAGTTCAGGTTTAGGGTGAGGATAATGGTTAGGCTGAGGGTTATGTTTAGGATTAGTGTGAGGTTTAGGTTTAGGGTTAGGTTAAGGGTGAGGGTGAGGCTTAAAGTTAGGGTGAGGGTTAGGGTGAGGGTGAGTGTTAGGGTTGGGATGAGGATAAGGGTGAAAGTTGGTTTAGGGTAATGTTAGGGTGAGGGTTATTGTGTGGGTAAGTGTTAGGGTGAGGGATTGGTTGAGGGTGAGGGTTAGGGTTAGGTTGAGTGTAAAGGTTATGGTGAGGATTAGGGTGAGGGTTCGGGTTCGGTTTAGCATTAGGGTTAGGGTGAGGGTGAGGGTTAGGGTGAGTGTTTGTGTTCAGGTTAAGGACAGGGTGAGGATTAGGGTTAAGTTTGGGTTTAGGGTGAGGGTTAGGCTGCGGGGTAGGGTTAGAGTTAGTGTTTGGGTTAGGTTTAGTGTGAGGGTTAGGGTGAGTGTAAGGTTTAGGGTTAGAATGACGGTTAGGGTTAGTGTTAGGATGAGGGTTAGGGTTAGGTTGAAGTTTAGGGTGAGGGTGAGCGTGAGGCTTAGAATTAGGGTAGGGTAAGGTTTAGTGTTAGGGTGAGGGCTAGGGTAAGGGTAAGGGTTAGGGTGAGGTTGAGTGTGAAGGTGAGGTTTTTGGTTAGGTATGGGTTACGGTTAGGGTAAGGGTGAGAATTAGAGTGAGGGTGGGGGTGAAGGTTATGGTTAGGGTTAGTGTTAGGGTAAGGTTTACGGCTAGTGTGAGGATTATGGTTAGTGTTAGGGTTAGGGTTATGGTGAGGTTAGCTTTAGGGTGAGGGTTAGGGTTAGGGTTAGTTTGAGGGTTATGGTTAGGGTGATGTTTAGTGTGAGGGTGAGGGTTAGGGTGAGGTTGAGTGTTCGGGTAAGAGTTAGGGTTAGGTTTAGGGTTATGGATAAGGTTAGGTTGAGGGTAAGTGTTAGGATGAGGGTTAAGGTGAGTGTGAATTTTAGGGTTAAGGTAAGGGTTAGGGTTTGGGTTAGGGTTAGAGTGAGGGTAGGGTTAGGGTTAGGGTTAGGGTTTGGACGAGGGTTAGGCTGAGGGTTAGGGTTAGGTTAGGGTGAGGGTTAGGGTTAGGGTTAGGGTGAGGGTGAGGGTGAGGGTTAGAGTTAGTAGGTTTAGGGTTAGGATAAGGGTTAGGCTGAGGGTTAGGTTTAGGGTTAGTGTGAGTGTTAGGTTTACGGTTAGTGTTTGGGTTAGGTTGAGGGTAAAGGTTCTGGTGAGTGTAACGGTTAGGGTGAGGGTCAGGATTAGCTTTAGGGTTTGGGTGAGGGTTAGGGTTAGAGTTAGGTATAGGGTGAGGATTACTGTTAGGGTTATATTAGGGTGAGGGTTAGGCAGAGGGGTAGGTTTAGGGTTAGGGTTAGGTTGAGGGTTAGTGTGAGGGTTAGGGTTAGGGTTAGTATTAGGGTGAGGCTGAGGGTGAGGGTAAGGGTTAGGGTGAGGTTTAGGTTGAGGTTGAGGTTTAAGGTTAGCATTCGGATTAGTGTTACGGGGAGGGTTAGGTTTAGGGTTAGGCATAGAGTGAGGAAGAGGGTTAGTGTTAGCATTAGGGTTAGGATAAGGTATAGTGTAAGGGTTAGGGTTAGAGTTAGGATTAGGGTTATGGTTAGGGTTAGGCTGAGGGTGGGGGTGAAGGTGAGGGTGAGGTTTAGGGTTAGGGTTTGGTTTAGAGTGAGGGCTAGAGTGAGGGTGTGGGTTAGGATGAAGGCATGGGTGAGGGTGAGGATTTCGGTTTGGAAAGGCTTACAGTTAGGGTTAGGGTGAGGATTAGAGTGAGGGTGAGCTTTAAGGTGAGGATTAGGGTTAGTGTGAGCATTAGGGTTAGGGTTAGGGTTAGGGTTATTGTTAGATTGATGTTTAGGGTGAGGGTTAGGGTTAGGGTGAAGGTGAGGCTGAGGGTGAGGGTAACGGTGTAGGTGAGGTTTAGGTTTAGGCTGAGGGTTAGGGTGACGGTGAGGGTTAGGGTGAAGGTTAGGGTTAGGGTTAGGTTTAGGGTGAGGTTTATGATTAGGTTAAGGGTGAGGGGTAGGGTGAATGGTAGGGTTAGGGTTAAGGTGAGGATGATTGTTAATGTGAGGGTTAGGGTTAGGGTTAGGGTCAGTGTGAGGAAAAGGTTTAGGGTGTGAGTTTTTGTGAGAGTGCGGGAAAGGGTTAGCATTAGGGTTAGGGTGGGGGTTAGACTTAGGGTTAGGTTTAGGGTTAGGATAAGGGTTAGGCTGAGGTTTAAGGTTAGGGTTAGTGTGAGTGTTAGGTTTAGGGTTAGGGTTTGGGTTACGTTGAGGGTAAAGTTTAGGGTGAGGCCTAGGGTGAGGGTGAGGGTTAGGGTTAGGATGCGGATTAGGGTGAGGGTTAGGCTTAAGGTAATGGTTAGGATTAGGGTGAAGTTTAGGGTGAGGGTTAGGTTTAGGGTTAGTTTAGGATGAGGGTTAGGGTGTGGGTAAGTGTTTTGGTGAGGGTTAGGGTGAGGGTGAGGGTTAGGTTTAGTATTAGGGTTAGGGTGAGAGTGAGGGTTATGGTGAGGGTTAAGGTTAAGGTTAGGGATAGGTTGAGGATTAGGGTTAGGGTTAGGTTTAGGGTGAGGGTTAGGCTGAGGGTTAAGGTTGGGGTTAGGGTGAGGCTTAGGTTTAGTGTGAGGTTTAGGGTTAGCTTTAGGGTGACTGTTAGGTTTAGTGTGAGGGTTAGGGTTAGGGTTAGGGTGAGGGTAAGAGTTAGGTTGAGGGTGAGGTTTAGTGTTAGCATTAGGTTTAGGGTTAGGGTTAGGATGAGGGTTAGGGTTAGGGTGAGGGTGAGGTTGAGGGTGAGGGTGAGTGTTAGGGTTAAGTTTCGTGTGAGGGTTAGTGTTAGGGTGAGGGTTAGGTTTAGGGTGAGGGTTAGGTTTAGATTAAGGGTTAGGGTGAGGGTTAAGGTTATGGTTATGTTTAGGGTTAGGGTGAGAGTTAGGGTGATGTGCCGGGATAGGGTTAGGGTGAGGGTGTTTGTTAGTGTGAGTATAACGTTTAGGGTGAGGGTTAGGGTGAGGGTGAGGATTACGGTTAGCGTTAGGGTTAGGGTGCGGGTTAGGGTGTGGATGAGGGGGAGGTGAGCGTGAGGGTGAGGGTGAGGGTTAGGTTGTGGTTGAGGATTAGGGTTAGGGTGAGGGTTCGCATTAGGTTTAGGTTTATTGTGAGTGTAAGGGTTAGTGCTGGATTACGGTTAGGTTGAGAGTTAGGCTTAGGGTTAGGGTTAGGGAGAGGGGTAAGGTTAGGGTTAGGGTGAGATTTAGGGTGAGTGTTAGGGTTCAGGTAATGGTGAGGGTGACCCTAACCCTCACCCTAACCCTCACCCTAACCCTTACACTAACGCTAACCCTCACACTCACCCTAAACCTCACCCTAAACCTAACCCTACCCCTCTCCCTAACCCTCAAACTAACCCTAACCCTAAGCCTAGTCCTCAACCTAACCCTAACCCTTCCCCTAACCCTCACACTCACACTAACCCTAAACCTAAAACTAATCCTCACCGAAACCCTAATCCTCACATACACACTAACCCTCACCCTCATCCGAACCCTCACCATCAACTGAAATCTCATCCTCCCCCTAACCCTCACCCTAAACCTCACTCTAATCCTAACCCTCACCCTAACCCTTACCCTAACCCAAAACCTCATCCTCACACTAACCCTCATCCTAATCATTACCCTAATCCTAACTTTCACCCTAAACCTAACCCTAACCCTTACCCTCAATATAACCCTAAACCTAACCCAACCCTAATCCTCACCGTAAACCTAACCCTCGCCCACACCCTAACCCTCATCATCACCCGAAACCTCATCCTCACCCTAACACTCACATTAACTCTAACCCTAACCCTTATCATAAACCTAACCCTCACATTCACCCTAAGCCTAAAACTAACCCTAACCCTAAACCTAACCCTAACCCTCACCCTAAACCTAACCCTCACCCTAACGCTCATCCTATCCCTTAAGCTAACACTACACCTCACCCTCACCCAAACCCTCACCATAAACCTTATCCTCACACTAACCCTAACCATAACCCTAATCCTCAACCTATCCCTAACCCTAAACCTAACCTTCACCCTATCCCTCACCCTCACCATAACTCTAATGCTAACCCTAACTCTCAGCCTCACCCTAAACCTCAACCTAACCCTTAACCTCACCCTAAGGCTAACCCTCACCGTCACCCTAAATCTCACCCTAATTCTTACACTAATTCTAACCCGCAAACTAACCTTAACCCTAACCCTAATGATCACCCTAACCCTCACCCTCACCCTAAGCCTAAACCTAAGCCTAACCCTCAACCTAACCCTAATCCTCACACTCACACTAACCCTCACCCTTACCCTTACCCTCACACTAACCCTTTCCCTAACTCTAACCCTAACCCTAACTATCACCAGAACACTCACCCTCACCCTAACCCTAACCCTCACCGTAACCCTAACACTCACACTAACCCTCACCCTCACCCTCACCCTCACCCAAAACTAACCCTAACCCTCATCCTAACACTCACCCTCACCCTCACTCTAACCCTAAACCTAAGCCTAAGCCACACCTCAACCTAATCCTCACCCTAACCCTAACCCTAACCTTTACCTAAACAAAAACCTCACCCTCACCCTCACCCTAACCCTCACCCTCACCCTAGCCCATACCCTAACACTAACCCTCAACCTAACCCAAACCCTTACCCTCACCCTAACCCTAACCCTAAACCTAAACCGAACCCTAACACTCATCCTAACCCTAACCCTAAACCTAATGCTAACACTAAAACTCACACTCACCCTAATCCTCACCATAACCCTTACTGTCACCCTAACCCTAAGCCTCACACTAAACCTAACCCTCACCATAACCCTAACCCTACCCCTCAGCCTAACCCTCACCCTAAACCTAACCCTAACCCAAATCCTCATCCTATCCTTAACCTTAACCCAAACCCTTACCCTATCCCTCATCCTCATCCTAACCCTCACACTTATCCTTACCCTCACCCAAACCCTAACCCTCACCCTAAACCTAACCCTCACCATAACACTTTCCCACACCCTAACACTCACCCTAACCCGAACCATAAACCAAAACTTCACTCTAACCCTCAACCTAACCCTAACCTTAACCCTCACCATAATATTCAACCTAAACTTTACCCTCACCCTAACACTTACCCTAACCCTAAACCTAACCCTCAGACTAACCCTAACCTCAACCCTAACCCTCAACCTAACCTTTATCCTAACCCTAAACCTAAACCTAACCCTCACCCTAAACCTAACCCTAACCCTAACCCTACCCTCACACTAACCGTAACCTTAACACTCATAACCCTAACCCTAACCCTAACCCTCATTTTAACCCTAACCCTCAACCTCACCCTCCACATCACCTCAGCCTAACCCTAATCCTAACCCTAACCTCAACCCTAACCCTCAACCTAACCTTTATCCTAACCCTAAACCTAAACCTAACCCTCACCCTAAACCTAACCCTAACCCTAACCCTACCCTCACACTAACCGTAACCTTAACACTCATAACCCTAACCCTAACCCTAACCCTCATTTTAACCCTAACCCTCAACCTCACCCTCCACATCACCTCAGCCTAACCCTAATCCTAACCCTAATCCTAACCCTAATCGTAACCCTCACCCTCAACCTCACACTAACTCTAAACCTAAACCTAAACCTAACACTCACCCTCACCCTCACCCTAACCCTAACTGTATCCCTAACCCTCAAACTAACCCTATCCCTCACCCTATACCTCACCCTCACCCTAACCCTAACCCTAACCTGAACCTGAACCTGAACCCGAACCCTCACCCGAACCCTAACACTCACCCTAACCCTAACCTTATCCCTAATCCTAAACCTAACCCTCACCTTCAAACTGACCCTAACTCTAACCCTAAACCTAAACCTGACCCTCACTCTCACCCTCACCCTAATCCTCACCCTCACCCTAAACATCAAACTAAACCAAACCTCAGCTTAACCCTCAAGCTGACCCTAACCCTAACAATAACCCTCTACTTCACCCTAACCCTCACCGTCACCCTAAATCTCGCCTTAACCATTACCCTCAGCCTAACCCTTACCCTAACCCTAACCCTAACAGTAACACTAACCCTCACCCTAACAATCATCCTAACACTTACCCTAACTCTCACCCTAACCCTAACCCTAACGCTAACCCTAACACTAACAATCACCCTAACCCTCACCTTAACCCTAAGGCCTAACCCTAACCCTCACCCTCACCCTAACCCTCACCCTAACCCTAAGGCCTAACCCTAACCCTCACCCTCACCCTAACCCTCACCCTAACCCTTACCGTCCCACGAACCCTAACCCTAATCCTCAGCCTAACCCTCATATTAAACTTAATCCTAACCCTAACCCTCACCTTACCCTTAACCCTAACCCTAATCCTAAACCTCACCTTAACCCTACCTCTCACACTCATCTTCAACCTCACCCTCAGCCTAACCCTAACACTATTGCTAATCCAAACCGTAACCCTCACCCTCACCCTAACTCTAAACCTAACCCTAAACAAGCCCTCACCCTAACCCTAAACCTATCCCTAAACAAGCCCTCACCCTAACCCTAAACCTATCCCTAAACTTCACCCTAACCCTAACCCTAATCCTAAATCTAAACCTCACCCTCACCCTCACCCTCACCCTAACCCTAACCCTCACCCTAACCTTAACCGTAACCCTAACCTTAACCCTCACCCAAACCCTAACCTTCACCCTCACCCTCAACCTCACCATCACCCTCAAACTACCCTCACCCTCACACTCACTCTAACCCTAACCATAACCATAAACCTTACCCTAAACCTAACCCTCAACCTCACCATCACCCTCACCATCACCCTCAACCTAACCCTCACACTCACCCTCAACATAAACCTAACCCTAACCATAACCCTCAACCTAATCTTTTTTTTAATTTAATTTAATTTTATTTGTGAACATACTGTACAGAGGGGTTACAATTTCATGGGCAGGATAATGCGTACATTTCTTACCAAGCATTGCAGCCTCCTCCTTTGGTTTAGCATTCTTACCAAACACCTAAGCCTAATCCTAAAACTAACCCTCACCTTCACCCTCACCCTAAACCTAAATCTGATCCTAACCCTAACCATAACCCTAACACTCACACTCACCCTATCCCTCCCCGTAACCCTAACGGTCAGCCGAAACCTAACCCTCACCCACACCCTAACCCTAACCCAACACTAAAACTCACCCTAAACATTATCCTAACCCAAACATTCACCATCACCCTCACCCTCACCATAACCCTCACCCTCACCCTCACCTTCAGGCTAAACCTAACCCTAAACCCAATCCTAACCCTCACCGTCAACTTAACACTAACCCTCAACCTCAACCTCACCCTAACCCTCACCCTCACCCTAAGCAGTACTCTCACCCTAACCCTAACAAAAACCCTCATCCTAACCCTTACCCTCACCCTAACCCTCACCCTAAGCTAACCCAAAGCCTCACTCTAACCCTCACCCTAACCCTAACGCTAACCCTAACACTAACCCTCACCATAAACCTTACCCTAACCCTTAAACTCAAGAAAACTCTGACCCTATACCTAACCCTAATATACACTCTAACGCTAACCCTCACCCAAAACCTAACACTCAATTTCACCCAAATCATCAACCGAACCCTTACAATCACACTAACCCTAACCCTAACCCTAATTCTATACCTATCCCTCACCCTAACCTTAACCCTAACCCTAACCCTAACCATCACCCTCACCCTAACTTTCATCCACACCCTAAATAACAACTTAAACCTAAGCATCACCCTAACCCTAACACTCACCCTAAATCTAACACTCATGGTAAACCTCACCCTAACCCTAACACTAACCCTAACCTTCACTCTCATCCTAACCCTCACCCTCACCCTTATCCTAACACTAACCCTAACCCTCACCCTAACCCTAACCCTCACCCTAACCTTAACCCTCACCCTAACACTAACCATAACCCTAACACTCACAATCACCCTCACCTTCACCCGAACCCTCATCCTCACCAGAACCCTCACTCTCACACTAAACATCAACCTAACCCTAACTTTCACCCTAACCCCGACCTTAACCCTCACCCTAACCCTAACCCTCTGCCTAACCCTCACCCTCAACCTGATCCTCACCCTAACCCTAACCCTAACCCTTAATTAACCCTAACCCTAACCCTCAACCTGACCCTCACCCTAAACCTATCCCTAGCCCTCACCCTCACGCTAAACAGTACACTCACACTAACACTCACCCTAAACCTAACCCTCACCCTAACCATCACCCTAACCCTAACAATAACCCTAACACTCACACTCACCCTAACCCTCACACTAACCTTTAACCATACACTAACCCTAAGTCTAACCCTAACCATAACTGTCACACTAACAATAACCCTCACCCTAACTCTAATCCTTATCCTCACACTAACACTAACCCTATACATAACCCTAACCCTCATACTAACCCTAACCCTCACATTAAACCTAACCCTACCCCTTCTCCTAACACTCCCCCTAACCCTAACCCTAATGCTAACCCTCACCCTAACCATAATATTAACCCTAACTCTCAAACTCACCCTAAGCCTCACTGTCACCCTAAAACTCACCCGAACCCTAACCCTCACCCACACCCTAATCCTCATCCTCACCAAACCCTAACCCTCACCCACATCCTAACCCTCATCCTCACCGAACCCTCACCTGAACCCTCACCCGAACCCTCACCCTAACCCACAGCCTCAACCTAAACATCGCCCTAACCCTAACCCTCACCCTAATCACCACCCTAACCCTTACCTTAACCCTAACCCTCAACCTAAACCTCACTCTCACCTTACCCCTCACCCTAACCCTATCCTTCAATCTCACCCTCACCCTCACCCTAAGCCTAACTCTAACTCTAACCCTAATCCTAAACCAAACCTCACCCTAACCCTAAAACTAACCCTCACCGGCACCCTCAACCTAACCCTAAATTTAAACTTAACCCTCACCCTAACTCTAACGCTTACCCTGACCCTCACCCTACCCCTAAACCTAACACTCAGCCTAAACCTCATCCTAACCATCAAAGTAACCCTAACCCTCACCCTAACACTAACCTAACCCTCACGCTCACCCTCACCCTCACCCTCACCGTCAGCCTAACCCTAAACCTAATCCTAACCCTAACCCTCACCCTCCCCCTAACCCTCCCCCTAACATTTAACCTCACACTAACCCTAGCCCTAAACCTAACCCTAACACTCACACTAACCCTAACTTTCAGCCTAACCCTAACCCTACCCCTCAACCTAACCCTCACCCTAACCCTAATCCTCACCCTAACACTCACCCTGAACCTAGGCCCAACCCTCACCCTTACCCTAACTCTCACAGTTACCCTAAACCCAACCTAACCCTAACCCTAACCAACATCCTCACCCTCACCCAAAACAGAACCCTCAGAATAACACTCACCCTCACCCTCACCCTAACCCTCATCCTCACCCTAAACCTCAGCCTAACCATAACCCTCACCCAAACCCTAAACCTTACCCTAACCCTAAACCTAACTCTAACACTAACCCTGACCCTAACCCTCACCCTAACCATCGCCCTAATCATAACGATAACCCTAACCCTTACTTCATACTAAACTTAACCCTAACCCTAACCCTCACGCTAACCCTAACCCTAACCCTAAACCTAACCCTCACCCTAACCCTAAACCTTACCCTAACTCTAACACTAACCCTCACTCTAACACTAACGCTAACCCTAACCCTCAACCTAACCATCACCCTATCCCTAACGCTAACCTAACCCTCACCCTCACCCTAACCCTCATCCTAGCACTTAACCTCACAATAAACCTAACCATAACCCTAACCCTAACCCTCACCTTAACAGTAACCCTCACCCTAATCCTAAAACTACCCCTCACCCTAAACCTCACCCTCAATCTAACCCTAAACCTAACCCTCACCTGAAAACAAACACTAACCCGCACTTTCACCCTAAAGTTCACCATCACCCTAAATCTTACCCTAAACCTAATCCTCACCCATACCCTAACCCTCACTCTCAACCGAACCCTAACCCTCACCCTAACCCTTATCCTCACCTTAAACATCACCCAACCCTACCCCTCATCCTTAATCTAACCCTAACCCTCACCCGAAACCTAACCCTCACACTAACCCTCACCCTCAACTTAAACCTCACCCTAACAATAAGCCTAACCCTTACCTAACCAAAAACCTCACCCTCACCCTCAATCTCACCCTAAAAATTACCCACAACCTAGCCCTCAACCTAACCCTAACCCTAAACCTAAACCTTACTCTCAACCTCACCCTCGCCCTCAGCCTAACCCTTACCCTAACCCTAACCCTAACACTCACCCTCACCCTCACGCTAACCCAAAACCAAACCCTAATCTTAACCCTAACACTCAACCTCACCCTAACACTAAACCTACCTTTAACTTCACACTAACCATAACTCTAACCCTAACCCTAAACTTCACAGTAAACCTAACCCTAACCCTACTCCTCACACTAAGCCTCACCCTCACCTAACACTAAGCCAAAACCTCAACCTCACCCTAACCCTCACCTTCACCCTAACCCTAACCCTAACCCTCACCCTCAACCGAACCCTCATCCTCACCCAAACCCTCACCCTCACCATAAACCTCACCCTAATCTTTATCCTCATACTAACCCTAACTCTAACCCTAACCCTAACCCTCACCCTAACCCTAACCCTAACACTAACCCACACCTTAAACCTAACCCTAACCCTCACCCTCACCCTAACCCTCACCGTCACCTTAACCCTCACAATAAACCTAACACTAACCCAAAGTGTAACCCTCCCCCTCACCGGAACACTCATCCGAACCCGAACCCGAACCCTCACCCTAACCCTCAGCCTCAACCTAAACATCACCCTAATTATAAACCTCAAACGAACCCTCACCCCCACCCTAATCGTCACCCTAACCCTAACCCTAATCCTTACCTAACGGAAAACCTCACCCTCACACTCAGCCAAAACCTCACCCTAACCATAGCCCTCACCCTAAATGTAAACCTCACCCTAACCCTAACCCTAAACCTGACCCTCACCCTTACACTAAATCTAACCACAACCCTAAACCTCAGAATAAACCTAACCATTACCCTTACCCTAACCCTAACCCTCACACTCACCCAAACACTCACCCTAAATCTAAACCTAATCCTAACACTAAACTTCACCCTCACCCTCACCGTCACACTCGCCCTAATCCTAAACCTAACCCTAACACTAACCCTAAAGTTTACTCTCACCCTAACCCAAAAAATAACCATAAACCTAACCTTAACCCTAATCCTAACCCTAACCCTCAACCTTATCCTAAACCTAACCCTAAAAGTCACCCTAAACCTAATCCTAACCCTATCACTCACCATCACGCTCACCCTTACCCTGACCCTCATCCTCACCTTCACCCTCACCCTCAGCCTAAACCTAACCCTAAACCTAATCCTAACCCTAACCCTCAACCTCACCCTAACCCTAATCCTAAACCTAACCCTCACTGTGACCGTCACCCTCACCGTCATCTTAACACTCACCTTCAACCTCACCCTCACCCTAAACTTCACCCTCACCCTAAGCAGTACTCTCACCCTAACCCTCACCCTAAACCAACCATAACATTCATCCTAACACTAACCCTCACCCTAAACCTCACCCTAACCATAAACATAACCCTTAACCTCACCCTCACCGTAAGCCCCAACCTAACCTGCAACCTCACACTAACCCTAACTCTAACCCTAACCCTACCCCTCACCCTAACCCTCAGCCTAAACCTAATCCTAACCATAAACCTCACCCTCACCCTAACCCTCAACCTCAACCTAACCTTGACCCTCACCCTCACTCTAACACTCACTCTCCCCCTAACCCTCAACCTAACTCTAACCCTAACCCACAAACGAAACGTCACCCTTACCCGATCCCTCACGCTCACCCGAACCTTCAATCCCACTCCAACACTCAGCCTCACCCTAAAATTCACCATAACCCTAACCCACAATCTAACCCTAACCCTAACTCTCATCCTAACCCTAACCCTCAACCTAAACCTCACCCTCACACTAATCTTCACCTTCACCCTAACCCTAACCCTTACCTAACCAAAACCCTCACCCTAACCCTCACCCTCACTCTCACCCTAACCCTCACCCTATTCCTAACCCTAACCCTCACCCTAACCCTAACTCTAACCCTCATCCTCACCCTCACCCTCACCCTCACAGTAACCCTAAACCTAACCCTAAACCTCACCCTAACCCTCACCCTAACCCTAATGCTAAACTAACCCTCACACTAACCCTAACCCTAACCCTCAGCCTAACCCTTAACCTTACCCTAACTCTAACCCTCTCACTCACCCTAACTCTCACCCTAAACCTAAACCTAATCCTAACACTAAAATTCACCTTCACCCTCACTGTCACCCTCTGCCTAACCCTAACCCTAACCCTAATCCTAACCCTAACCCTCACCCTCACCATCAACCTAAACCTAATCCTAACCCTAACCCTAACCCTAAACTTTACTCTCAACCTATAACTAACAATAACCCTAACCCTAACCCTAATCCTAACCCTAACCCTCAACCTAACGCCAAACCTAACGCTATAATTCCCCCTAACCCTAATCCTAACCCTAACACTCACCATCACCCACACCCTCACCCTAACCCTCACCCTCACCCTCACCCTCAGCCTAAACCTAAACCTAACCCTAATCCTAACCCTAACACTCAACCTCACCCTAGCCCTAACCCTAAACCTAAACCTCAACGTAACCATCACCCACACCGTCACCTTAACACTCACCCTCAAACTCACCCTCATCCTAAGCAGTACTCTCACCCTAACCCTCACCCTAACCCTTATCATAAGCCTCATCCTAACTCTAACCCTCACCCTAACCCTCACCCTAACCCTAACCATAACACTTATCCTCACCCTAAACCTAACTCCAACTGTAACCTTCAACCTCAAACTAACCCTAACACTAAGCCTAACCCTAACCCTCACACTAACACTAACCCTCAACCTAACCATAAATCTACCACTCACCCTAACCCTCAGCCTAAACCTAACACTAACCCTAAACCTCACCCTCACCCTAACCCTAACCCTTACCCTCAACCTAACCCTAACCCTCACGCTCACCCTAACCCTCACTTTCAACCTAACCCTCACCCTAACCCTAACCCTAACCCACAAACTAACCGTCACCCTCACCCGAACTCTCACCATCACCCGAATGCTCAATCTCACCCCAACACTCAGCCTCACCCTAAACATCACGCTAACCCTAACCCTCACTCTAACCCTAACCCGAACCCTCACCCTAACCCTAACCCTCAACCTAAAACTCAACCTCACCATAATCCTCACCCTAACCCTAACTCTAACCCTAACCTAAACGAAAACCTCACCCTCACCCTCACCCTCACTATCACCCTAACCCTCACCCTAACCCTAACCCTCACCCTCAAACTCACCCTCACAGTAACCCTAATCCTAAACCTAACCTTCACACTAACCCTCACCCTAACCCTCACCCTAATCCTTATGCTAAACCTAACCCTTACCCTCTCCCTAACCCTCAACCTATCCCTTACCCTCAACCTAAACTTAACACGAACCCTAAACCTCAGAGTCACCCTAACCCTCACCGTCACCCTAAACCTCATACTTACCCTAAACCTCAGCCACACCCGATCGGTCAACATTACCCGAACCCTAACACTCACCCTAAACCTCACCCATAATCTAAACCTCAGTCTAACCCTAACCGTCACCAAAACCGTAACGCTAACCCTCACCCTAACACTAACCCTGACACAAACCCTCACCCTCAACCTAATCCTCACCCTAAAAATATCCCTAACCCTTACCTAACCGAAACACTAACTCTCACCCTCACTCAAAACCTCACCCTCATCCTAGCACTCACACTAACCCTAACCCTAACCCTAACCCTAAACCTCACCCCCACTCTCACCCTCACCCTCAGCCTAACCGTAACCCTGACCATAAACCTAACGCTAACCATCAACCTCACCCCAAACCTAATCATAAACTTAACCCTAACAATAACCCTAACCCTAAACCTAAACCTAATCCTATCCCTAACCCTCACTCTATACCTAAACCTAACGCTAAAACTCACCCTAATACCAATTCCAAGCCTAACCCTCACCGTAAACCTAACCCTCACGATAACCCTAACCCTAACACTCACCCTAACCCTAAACCTCACCCTAACCCTGATGCTAACCCTAACCCTCACCCTCAACTTAACCCTCACCCTAAACCTCACATGAACCCTAAACCTGCCCTCACACTAACCCTCACCCTATCCCAGACCCTCACCATAACCCAACCCTAACCCTAACCCTCACACCCACCCTCCCCCAAACACTCACCCTAACCCTCACCCTGACCCTAAACATCACCCTAAACCTAACCCTCACCCTCACCCAAAACCTAACCCTCAACCTAATGCTCACCCTTAACCTAATCCTCACCATACCCCTAACCCTAACTTTTAGATAACCGAAACCCTCACCCTAATACTCACCCTCACCCTAAACCTCACCCTCACAATAGCCCTCACCCTAACCTTATCTCTCACCCTAAACCTAACACTAAATCTCACCCTCACCCTATACCTAAGCTTAACCCTAAACCTCATCCTATCCATCAATCTAAACTAAACCTAACCCTAACGCTCACCTTAAACCTCAAACTAACCCAAAACCTCAACCTCAACCTAACCCTCACCTTTCCCCCTCCCCCTCCCCCTAACCCTCACTCTAACCCTTATCCTCACACTAACCGAAACACTAATCCTGACCCTAACCCTAACATTCACCCTCACTCTCACCCTAAGCCTAACCTTAACCCTAATCCTAACACTAACCCTCAACCGCACACTCACCCTAAACCTAAACCTAACCCGAACCCTAACCCTAACCCTAACCCTAATGCTCACACTAACCCTAATCCTCACCCTATACCCAACTCTAACCCTAACCCTCACCCTAACCCTCACCCTCAACCTAACCCTAATGATAACCCTAACCCGCACCCTCACCCTTATCCTTACCCTCAACCTAATCCCAAACCTCATCCTCAACCTAACCCTAATCCTAACTCTAACCCTCAACCTAACCCTCATCCTAACTTTAACCCTAACCCTAACCCTAAACCTCATTCTCTCCCTAACCCTCAAACTCACCCTAACCCTCACCCTAACCCTTACCTTCACCATAACCCTAACCATAACCCTCAGCTTAACCCTCACACTATACCAAAACCTAACCCTCATCCAAACGCTAAAACCTAACACTAAACCTAAACCGCACCCTAACCCTAAACTTCACCCTAAGCCTCAGCCTCAGACTAAACCTATCCCTAACCCTAATCCTAACCCTAACCCACAAACTCAGATTCACCCTAACTCTAACCATAACATTAATCCTAAACCTCCCCCTCTCCCTTACCCTAACCCTAACCCTTACCCTAACCCTAAACCTACCCCTCACCCTAATCCTCAGACTCACCCTCCCCCTAACCCTCCCCCTCCCCCTATCCCTAACCCTAACTCTCACCCTAAACCTAACCCTAACACTCACCCTAGTCATCACCATAAACCTAATCCTAACCCTAACCCTAACCCTCAACCTAACAGTCACCCTAACCCTAAAGCTAATCCTAACTCTCACCCTCACCCTAACCCTCATCCTAACACATATCCTCACACTAAACCTAACCATAAACCTAACTCTAACCCTCACATTAACCCTACACCTCACCCTAACCCAAAACCTACCCCTCACCCTAACACTCACCCTAACCTAATCTTCACCCTAATCCTAACCCTAACCATTACCTATCTGAAAACCTCACCTTCACCCTCACCGTAACCCTCACCCTCACTCTAGCCCTCACCCTTACCCTAGCCCTCACCCAAACCCTAACCCTAAACCTCAAACTCACCCTCATCCTAGCCCTCACCCTCACCTTAAACAGTTCCCTAAACCTAACCCTCACCCTAACCATAACCCTAACCCTCACCCTAAACTAACAATACACTAACCTTAACTCTATCCCTAACCCTAACCCTCACACTAAACCTAACCCTCACCCTAATCCTCACCCTAACCCTAACCCTAACCCTAACCCTAACTCTCACCCTCACCCTAACCGTCACCTACACCCTAACCCTCACCCTAACCCTAACCCGAACCCACACTCTAACCCTCACCCTCACCCTCACCTTCACCCTCACCCGAACCCTATCCCTCAGCCTCACCCTAAACATCTCCCTAACACTAACCCTCACTCTAACAATAACCCTAACCCTTACCCTCAACCTAACAATCACCCTCACCCTAATCCTCACCCTCACTCTAACACTAACCCTTACCTAACCGAAAGCCTCACCCTCACCCTCACTCTGACCCTAAACCTCACCTTAACCCTAACCCTAAACCTCAGACTCACTCTCAGCCTAAGCCTAAACCTAACACTCACCCTAACCTAACCATAAACCTATCCCTCACCCTAAACTTCACCCTAACCCTAACGCTATCCGTAACCCTTAACCTCACCATAAACCTCACCCTAACCCTTACCCTCAACCTAACCCTAACACTCACACTAACCCTAACCCTCACCAAAATCCTAACCCTAACACTCACCCTTACCCTAACCCTCACATTAACCCTCACCCTCAACGTAATCCTCACCCTAACAATAACCCTAACCCTTACCTAAACGAAACCCTCACCCTCACCCTAATCCTCAGCCTCACTCTCACCCTCACCCTAAACCTAAACCTAACCCTAACTCTAAACCTCACCCTCAACCTCCCCCTCCCCCGCAGCCTAACCCTAACCCTAACACTAATCCTAAACCTAACCCTCACCCCCACCCTCACCCTAAACCTAAACCTAACCTTAATGCTAACCCTCACCCTCAACCTCACGGTAACCCTAAACCTAACAATAACCCTAACCGTAACCCTAATCCTAACCCTAACCCTCACCCTAACCCTAATCCTAACCCTAAAACTCACCCTAACACTAATCCTAACCCTAACATTCACCCTAACCCTAACCCTCACTCTAACCCTAGCCCTAACCCACACCCTAAACCCTATCCTCACACTAAACCTTAACCTATCCCTAACGCTAACCCTAACCCTCACCCTAAACCTAACCCTCACGCTAACCCATATCCTCACACTAACCCTAACCCTATCCTTAACCTTAACATTTACCCTCACAGTAAACCTCATCCTAACCCTCACCCTAACCATAACCCTACCCCTCACACTAACCCTCACCCTAACCCTAACACTAATACTAACCCTTACCCTAAGCCTAACCCTCAGCCTCACCCTCAAACTCACCCTAACACTCACCCTCACCCTAACCATCACCCAAACCTTAACTCTCAACCTAAACCTAACCCTAATCCTCACCCTCACCCTAACCCTCAAACTAAACCAAAACCTTGTCCTAATCCTCACCATAACACTAACCCTAACCCTTACCCAACAGAAACCCTCACCCTCACCCTCACCCTCAGCATAAACCTCACCCTCCCAAGCCCTCACTCTAAACTTAACCCACACCGTAAACCTAACACTAACCCTCACTCTCACCCTAACCCAAACCCTAACCCTAACCCTCACCCTAACACTCACACTAATCCTAAACTTCACCCTAACCCTAAACCTCACCTAAACCCGAACCCTAACCCTCACCCAAACCCTAACCATAACCCTAACCCTCAACCTCAGCCTACCACTCACCCTCACACTCACCCTCACCCTAACCCTCAACTTAACCCTTATCCTCACATTAACACTAAACCTAACATTCACCCTCACCCTCACCCTCACCGTAACTCTAACCCTAACCCTAACCCTCACCCTCAAACTCACCCTACCTCTAACCCTAAACTTAATCCTATTTCTAATCCTCACCCTCTCCCTAAATCTAACCCTAACCCCATCCCTATACCTCACCGTCTCCCTCACCCTAACTGTAACCCTAAACCTAACCCTCAACCTAAACCTCACCCTCACCTTAATCCTCAGCCTAACCCTAACCCTTACCTAAACGTTTCCCTCACCCTCACCCTCAATCTCACCCTAATCCTTACCCTAAACCGAAACCTAACACACACCCTCACCCTCACCTTCAGTCTAACCCTAACCCTATCCCTCACCCTAACCCTCACAATAAACCTAAATCTAACCCAAAACCTAACCCTCAATATAACCCTCACCCTAAACCTAACACTAACCCTAACCCTTATCCTCACCCTAGCTCTCACCCTAAACTTTACCCTCACCCTAACCCTCATGCTGAACCTTACCCTCAACGAACCCTAACCCTAACCCTAACCCTCATACTAATCCTAACCCTCACCCTACCCCTAACCATAACCCTCACCCTAAACCTCACCCTAATCTTAACCCTAAACTTAATTCTCACCCTAAATCTACCCTAACCCTAACAGTCACCCTAACCCTCACCGACACCCTAACCCTCACCCTAACCCTAACCCTCACACACACCCTAACGCTCAAACGTACCCGAACACTAACGCTCACCCTAACACTCACCCTCACCCTAAACCTCACCCTAAGCCCAACCCTCACCAAAACGGTAACCCTAACACTCACCCTAACCCTAACCCTCACACTTATACTCACCCTCAACCTAATCCTCACCCTGACAATAACCTTAACCCTTACCTAACAGAAACCCTCACCCTCACCCTCACCCTCAACCTCACCCTAGCTCTCAGCCTAACCCTAATCCTAAAACTACCACTCACCCCCACCCTCACACTAACCCTAACGCTAACCCTACCTTCACTCTCACTATAACCCGAACCCTAACCCATACAATAACCCTAACCCTAACACTAAAACTCACACTAAACCACATCCTCACCTTAACGACCACCCTAAACCCAACCCTCATCCTAAACCTCACCCTAACCCTCAACCTCAAACTAACCCTCAACCTAAAACTTACCCTCACCTTATTCCTCACCCTCACGCTAACCCTCATCCTCACCCTAGCCCTCAACCTAACCCTAAACCTAACCCTCAGCCTCACCTTCAACCTAACCCTAACCCTAACCCTCAGCCTCATCTTCAACCTAACCCTAACCCTAACCCTAAACCTGACCCTAACCCTAACGAAAACCCTATCCCTAACCCGAACCCAAAACCTCACACTCACCCTAACTCTAAACGTAAACCTTACCCTCACGCTAACCCTCACCCTAACCCTAACGTTATCCCTAACCCTCACACTCACCCTCACCCTCACCCTAATCCTCACCCTCAACCTAACCCTAACCCTAACCCACACCCTAACCCTCAAAATAACCCTAAATCTAACCCAAACCCTAACCCTCAATGTAACCCTCACCCTAAACCTAATGCTAATCCTAACCATTACCCTCAACCTCACTCTCACTCTAAACCTTACCCTCACCCTAACCCTCACGCTGACCCTTACCTCAAACTAACCCTAACCCTAACCCTAAACCTCAAACTTATCCTAACCCTCACCCTAACCCTAAACCTACCCCTCACCCTAAACCTCACCCTAACCTTAACCCTAACCCTAATTCTCACCCTAAATCTAACCCTAACCCTCAACGACAACCTAACCCTCAACCTAACCCTAAACCTCACCCACACCATAACGCTCAACCTCACCCGAACCCTAACGCTCACCCTAACACTCACCCTCACCCTAAACCTCACCCTAACCCTAACCCTAACAAAAACGGGAACCCTAACCCTAACCCTCACACTAACCCTTACCCTCAACCTAACCCTCACACTACCCCTCACACTAACCCTCATCCTAACCCTCACCCTCAACCTAAACCTAATCCTAACCCTAACCCTCACCCTAACCCTCACCCTAACCCTAAACCTAACCCTAACCCTAACCCTCACTCTCACCCTCACCCTAACCCTAATCCTCATCCTAACCCTCACCCTCAACCTAATCCTCAGCATAACCTTAAACCTAACCCTTACTTAAATGAAACCCTCACACTCAGCCTCACCCTAACCCTCACCCTCACGCTAGCCCTCACCCTAACCTTAATCCTCAATCTAACATTAACCCTCACCCGAACCCTATCACTAACCCTCACCCTCTCCCTAACCCTAACCCTAACCCTAGCTATCACCCTAACCCTAACCCTAACCCTCAACCTAACTCTCACCCTAACCCTAATGCTAACCTTAACCCTCACCCTCACCCTAACCCTCACCCTAACACTTGTCCTCACACTAAACCTAACCCTAACCCTCACACTAACCCTAATCCTCACCCTATCCCAAACCCTAATCCTAACCCTCACCCTAACCCTCACTCTGACCCCAACCCTAATGCTAACCCTAACACTCAAACTCACCCTAACCCTCAAACTAACACTTACCATCACCCTAACCCTAAACCTAACCCTCCCCCTATCCCTAACTCTAAACATCACCCTCACCCTAACCCTAAACCTAACCCTAACCCTCTCACTAACCCTCACCTAACCCTTACGCTAACCCAAAACCTCAACCTCACCCTAAACCTCACCCTAATACTTACCCTCACCATAACCCTAACCCTAATCCTCACCTTATACCTAACCCTCACTGACACCCTAATATTCAGCCTCATCCGAATCCTTACCCTCACCGTAACACTCACCTTACTCTAAACAAAATCCTAAACCCAAACTTCAGCATGACCCTCAGCCTCACACTAACGCTAACCCTAACCCTAAACCTCACCCTCATCCTCACCCTAACCCTCACCTCACCCTAAATATCACTCTAACCCTCACCCTAACCTTGACCCTCACGCTAAACAGTACCCTAAACCTAACTCTCACCGTAACCCTAAACCTAACCCTCACCCTAAACCTAACCCTCACCCTAACCCTCACCCTAACCCTAAACATAACCCTAACCCTCACACTCACCCTAACTCTCTCCCTAAACTTTAACCTCACACTAACCCTAACACTAACCCAAAACCTCACACTAACACTAACCCTCACCCTAACCCTAATTCTACCCCTCACCCTAACCCTAACTCTAAACCCAAACCTCACCCTAACCCTCACCCTAATCCTCCCCCTCACCTTAGCCCTCAACCTAACACTAACCCTCAACCTAACTCTAACCCTAACCCTCACCCTCACCTTCAACCTAACACTAATCCTAACCCTAAACCTCACCGTTATCCTCACCCTAACCCTAACCCTAAGCCACACCCAATACCTCACACTCACTCTCACCCTCACCCGAACCCTCACACTCACCCTCACCCGAACCGTCACTTGAATCCTAACACTCAGCCTCACCCTAAACATCAACCTAACCCTTACCCGCACTCTAACCCTACCCCTAACCCTCACCGTAACCCTAACCAACCTAACCCTCACCTTCACCCTAGCCCTCAATGTAACTCTAAACCTAACCCTAACCCTAAACCTCCCCCTTCCCCTCTGCCTCCCCCTCAGCCTAACCATAACCCTAATCCTAAAACTACCCCTCACCCCCAACATCACCCTAGTTACCCTAACAATAACGCCAACCCTCACCCTCACACTCACCCTAACCCTAACCCTATCAATAACCCTAACCATAAAACTCACCATAACCCTAATCCTAAAACTAACCCTCACCCTAACCCTCAAAGAAAACCTAACCCTAACCCTAACCATGAACGTAAACCCTACCCTAAAGCTCACCCTCAACCTTAAAACTCACCCTAACCCTAACACTCACCCTAACCCTCACCCTAACCCTAATGTTAACCCCAACCCTCGCGCTAACCCTAAATTTCACCATCAACCTAACCCTCACCCTAACCATTATCATCACATTAAACCTAATCCTAAACCTAACCCTAACCCTCACACTAACCATAACCCTCACCCTAACCCTAATCCTACCCCTCACACTAGCCCTGACTCTAAACCTCAACCTAATCCAAACCCTCACCCTAACCCTAAACCTAATCCTCACCCGAAACCGAACCTGAACCCTCACCTTAACCCTCAACCTCACCCTAAACATCACCCTAATACTAACCCTCACTGTAATCCTAACACTCACCCTCACCCTTAACCTAACCCTCAAACTAACACTCACCCTCACACTGATCCTCACCATAACCCTAACCCTAAACCTTACCTTACTGAAACACTCACCCTCACCCTGACCCTAATCCTCACCCTCATCCTAGCCCTCACCTTAACTTTAACCCTCACCCTAACCCTAACACTAACCCTCACCCTCACGCTAAAACTAACCCTAATCCTAACCCTCAAAATAAACCTCACCCAAACACTAACTCTAACCCTAACCCTCACCCTAACCCTCACCCTAACCATAACACTAACCCTAACCCTCAACCAAACCCTCACCCTAAACCTAAACCTCACCCTAACCCTAATGCTAACCATTAACCTAACGCTAACCCTAACCATCATCCTCAAACTAACCCTCACACTAACCCTTATCCTCACACTAACCCTAAACCTAAACCTAACCCTAGCACTCACCCTCACGCTAACCCTCACCGTCACTTTAACCCTCACAATAAACCTAACACTAACCCACACCCTAACCCCCCCCTCACCCGAACCCTGATCCTCACCCGAAACCTCAACCTCACCCTAAACATCACCCTAACCCTAACCCTCAAACTATCCTTCACCCCCACCCTAATCGGCACCCTAACCCAAACCTCCCACTCACCCTAAACCTCACCCAAAATCTAAACCGAATCCTAACCCTAAAATTCAACCTCACCCTCACCGTCACCCTCAGGTAACCCTAACCCTATCCCTAATCCTAACCCTAACACTAACCCTACACTTTACTCTCACCCTAACTAACCCTAACAATAACCCTAAACCTAACCCTAACCCTAATCCTAAACGTAACCCTCAACCTTATCCTAAACCTAACCCTAAAAGTCACCCTAACCCTAATCCTAACCCTAACACTCACCCTCACCCTCACCCTAAACTTAAACCTAACCCTAACCCTAACCCTAAACTTTACTCTCAACCTAAACCTAACAATAACCCTAACCCTAACCCTAACCCTAATCCTAACCCTAACCCTCAACCTAACTATAAACCTAACGCTAAAATTCACACTAACCCTAATCCTAACCCTAACACTCACCATCACCCAAACCCAAACCTAACCCTCACCCTCACCCTCACCCTCAGTTGAAACCTAACCCTAACCCTACCCTCAACCTAACCCTAACCCTAACCCTAAACGTAACCCTCACCGTCACCGTCACCCTCACCGTCAACTTAACAGTCACCCTCAACCTCACCCTCACCTTAAGGAGTACTCTCACCCTACCCCTCACCCTAAGCAGTAATCTCACCCTAAACCTCACCCTAACCCTAACCATAACACTCACCCTAACCTTAACCCTCACCCTAACCCTCACCCTAACCCTAACCATAACACTTACCCTCACCCTAAACCTAATCCCCAACCTAACCTTCAAGCTCAAACTAACCCTAACTCTAACCCTAACCCTAACCCTCCCACAAACACTAACCCTCAACCTAACCCTAACCCTACCCTTCACCCTAACCCTCAGCATAAACCAAACTCTAACCCTAAACCTCAGTCTCACGCTAACGCTAACCCTCACCCTAACACTAACCCTCACACAAACTCTCACCCTCAACCTAATCCTCACTCTAAAACTATCCCTAATCCTTACCTAACCGAAACACTCTCACCCTCACCCTCACCAAAAACCTCACCCTCATCCTAGCACTCACACTAACCCTAACCCTCACCAACACGCTGCCCCTCCCCCTCAGCCTAAACCTAACCCTGACACTAAACCTAACGCTAACCCTCACCATCACCCCAACCCTAACCCAAAACCTAACCCTAACAATAACCCTAACCCTAAACCTAAACCTAATCCTATCCCTAACCCTCACTCTATACCTAAACCTAACGCTATAACTCACCCTAACATCAATTCTAAACCTAAACCTCACCCTAAACCAACACTCACCCTAACCCTAACCCTAACACTCACCCTAAAACTAAACCTCACCCTAACCCTAACGCTAACCCTAACCCTCACCCTCAACTTAACCCTCACACTAACCCTTATCCTCACACTAACACTAACCCTAACCCTAACCCTCACACTAACCCTAACCCTCACCCGAACCCTAAATCTACCCCTCACACTAACCCTCACCCTAACTCTGACCCTAATGCTAACCCTCACCATAACCCAACCCTAACCCTAACCCTCACACCCACCCTCCCCTGAACCCTCACCCTAAACCTCACCCTCACCATAAACATCACCCTAAACCTAACCCTCACCCTAACCCTAGCCCTAACCCTAACCCTAACCTTTAACATAATGCTCACCCTCAGCCTAATCCTCAACATACCCCTAACCCTAACTCTTACATAACCGAAACCCTCACCCTCAAACTTACCCTCACCCTAACCCTCACCCTCACAATAGCCCTCACCCTAACCTTAACTCTCACCCTAAACCTATCACTAACTCTCACCCTCAACCTAAACCTATGCTTAACTCTAAACCTCATCCTATCCATCAACCTAAAAATAACCCTAAGCCTAAAGCTCACCGTAAACCTCAAACTAACCCTAACCCACAACCTCACCCTAACCCGCACCCTCACTCTCAGCCTCACCCTAACCCTCAACCTAACCCTGATCCTCACACTAACTGTAACCCAATTCTGACCCTAACCCTAACATTCACCCTCACTCTCAACCTAACCCTAACCTTAACCCTAATCATAACACTAACCCTCAACCGCACACTCACCTTAACTCTAACCCTAAACCTAACCATCACTCTCACCCTCACCCTAAACCTAAACCTAACGCTAACCCTAACCCTAACTCTAACGCTCACACTAACTCTAATCCTCACCCTATTCACAACTCTAACCCTAAACCTCACCGTAAACCTACTCCTCACCCAAACCTTTATCCTCACACTAACCCCAACCCTAACTTTAACCTTAACCCTCACACTAACCCTCACCCTCACCCTAAAACTAACCCTAAATCTCACACTATCCCTCACAATAAACCTAACCTTAATACTAACCCTCACCCTAAACCTAAACCTAAGCTTAACCCTCACCCTCACCCTCAATCTCACCCTAACACTCACCCTCACACTAAACAACCCCCAAACCCTAACTCTCACTCTAAACCTAACCGTAAACCTCACCCTCACAATAACCCTCAAACTAAACCAAAACCACATCCTAATCCTCACCATATCACTAACCCTAACCCTTACCTAACAGAAACAATCACACTCACACTCACCCTAACCCTAATACCAACCTTCATCCTCAAGCTAACCCTCACCCTAACGCTTACCCTCACCCTAACCACCACCCAAACCCTAACCCTAACCCTAACCCTAACCCTAAAACTCACCCTATCCCTAACCTTCAAACTCACCCTAACCCTCACCCTAACCCTTACCCTCACCCTAACTCTAACCCTAACACTAAGCTTAACACTTACACTAAACCAAAACCTAACCCTCAGCCTAACCCTCATCCAAACCCTAACCCTAACCCTAACCCTAACCCTAAACCTAAACCGCACCCTAACCCTAAACCTCACCCTAAGCCTCAGCCTCAGCCTAACCCTACCCCTAACCCTAATCCTAACCCTAACCCACAACCTCAGATTCTCCCTAACTCTAACCATAACATTAATACTAAACCTCACCCTCACCCTCACACTAACCCTAACGCAAACTCTCAACCTAAACCTCAGCCTAACCCTAACGCTAACCCTAACCCTCACCCTCACCCTAAACCTCAGCCTAAACATTAAACTCACCAAAACCCTGACCCTAACCCTAACCCTAATATGCACCCTAAGGCTAAACCTCACCCAAACCCTAACACTCAAGGTCACCCGAATCCTCAACCAAACGCTTACACTCAACCTAACCCTAACACTTACCCTAACCCTATATCTATAACTCACACTAACGTTAACATTAACCCTAACCCTAACCATCACCATCACCCTAACATTCAACTTCACCCTAAATATCACCCTAAAGCTAAACCTCACCGCAACCCTAACCCTAACACTCACCCTCACCCACACTCTAAACCTCACCCTTAACCTAAGCATAACCCTAACCCTCACCCTCACCCTCAACCTAACCCAAAACCTAAAACTAACCCTCACCCTAACCCTAACCCTTAACCTAACGCTAAACCTACCCCTCACCCTAAACCTCACCCTTACCCTAATGCTAACGCTAACCCTCACCCGAAACATAACCCTAACCATAAACCTCAACTTATCCCTAAACCAAAACTTCACCATAACCCTAACCCTAAACCTAACCCTCACCCTCACCCAAACACTCACCCTCACCCTAAACCTCCCCGTCACCCTGAACATCACCCTTACCCTAACCCTCACCATACACCTAACCCTAACACTCACCCTAATCCTCACCATAACCCTAACCCTAACCCTAACCCTCAACCTAACCGTCACCCTATCCCTAACGCAAACCCTAACCCTCACCCTCACCCTAAACCTCATCCTAAAACTTACCCTCACTCTATACCTAAACCTAAACCTAACCCGAACCCTCACATTAACCCTACCCCTCACCCTAACAATAAACCTACCCCTCACCCTAAACCTCACCCTCACCCTAACCCCAAACCTAACCCTCAACCGAAACCTAACCCTAACCGGTACACTCACCCTAACTCTCACCGTCACACTAAACCTCACCCACACCCTAACCCACACTCTCAACCGAACCCTAACCCTCACCCTAACCGTAACCCTCACTCTCACCCTAAACAACACCCTAACCTCACAATAACCCCTACCCAAATCCTCACCCTAACCCTATCCTCAACCTAACACTGATTGTCAACCTAATCTTCACACTAATCCTAACCCTAACCATTACATAACCAAAAACTGCTCCCACACCGTCACCGTAAGCCTCAACCTCACCCAAGCCCTCACCCTTACCCTAGCCCTCACCCAAACCCTAACCCTAACCCTCAACATCACCCTCACCCTTAACCTCACCCTCACCTTAAACAGTTCCCTAACCCTAACCCTCACCCTAACCATAACCCTAACACTCAACCCAAACCTAACCCTAACCCTAACCCTAAGGATAACCCTACCCAAACCCTCACCCTAACCTTTAACCATACACTAACATTGACTCTATCCCTAACCTTAACCCTCACACTAAACCTAACCCTCACCCTAACCCTAATCCTAACCCTCTCCATAATCCTCACCCTAACCCTAACCCTAACACTAACCCTAGTCCTCACCCTAATCCTAACCCTCACCCTCACCCTAACCCTCAACGACACCCTAACCCTCACCCTAACCCTAACCTGAACCCACACTCTAACCCTCACCCTCACCCGAAACCGAACACAAACCCAAACCCTATCCCTCAGCCTGACCCTAAACATCACCCTAACCCCAACCCTCACTCTAACAATAACCCTAACCCTCACCCAAACCCTAGCCCTAAACCTCAACCACACCCTCACCCTTACCCTCACCCTCACCTTAAAGAGTTCCCTAACCCTAACCCCCACCCTAACCATAACCCCAAACCTCACCCCAAACCTAACCCTCACCTTAACCCTAAGGATGACCCTACCCAAACCCTCACCCTAACCTTTAACCATACACTAACATTAACTCTATCCCTAACACTAAACCTCACACAAAACCTAACACTCACACTAACCCTAAACCTAACCCTCACCCTAATCCTCACCCTAACCCTAACCCTAACCCTAACCCTAACCCTAGCCCTCACCCTAACCCAAACCCTCACCCTCACCCTAACCCTCACCGACACCCTAACCCTCACCCTAACCCTAACCCGAACCCACACTCTAACTGTCACCCGAACCTCAACCCGAACACAAACCCGAACCCTATCCCTCAGCCTGACCCTAAACATCACCCTAACCCTAACCATCACTCTAACAATAACCCTAACCCTCACCCTAACACTTACCCTCAACCAAAACCTCACCCTCACCCTAATCTTCACCCTCACCCTAACGCTAACCATTACCTAACCGAAAGCCTCAGTCTCACCCTCACTCTCACCCTAACCCTCACCCTAAACCTAACCCTAAACCTCAGACTCACTCTCAGCCTAAGCCTAACCCTATCCCTCACCCTAACATCACCCTAACCCTAACACTAACCCTAACCATTACCCTCACACTAAACCTCACCCTAAACCTTGCCCTCAACCTAACCCTAAACCTAACACTCACACTAACCCTAACCCTCACCATAACCCTAACCCTACATGTCACCCTAACCCTCACCATAACCCTAAACCTAACCCTCACCATAAACCTACCCCTAAACCTCAGTCACCCTAACCCTCGCCGTCACTCTGAACCTCACCATAACCCTAACCCTCACCCACAGCCTAACGCTCAATCTCACCTTCACCCTAACACTCACCCTAAACCTCAACCTAACCCTAACCCTCACCAAAACCCTCACCCTAACAATCACCCTTACCCTAACCCTCACACTAAACCTCACCCTCAACCTAATCCTCACCCTAACAATAACCCGAACCCTTACCTAAATGAAACCCTCACCCTCACCCTAAACCTCAGCCTCACACTCACCCACACCCAAAACCTAAACCTAACCCTAACCCTAAACCTCACCCTCAACCTCCCCAAACCCCACAGCCTAACCCTTACCCTAACAGTAATCGTAAACCTAACCCTCACCCCAACCCTGACCCTAAACCACCCTCACCCTCACCCTAACCCTAACCCTAAAACTCGCCCTAACAATAATCCTAACCCTAACACTCACCCTAATCCTAACCCCCACTCTAACCCTATCCCTAACCCTCTCCCTAAACCTAATCCTCACCCTAAAGCTCACCCTAACCCTAATGCTAACCCTAACCTTCACCCTAAACCTAACCCTCACCCTAACCCTTATCCTCACACTAACCCTAACCCTAACCTTAACCCTCACACTAACCCTCACCCTCACCCTCACCCTAAATCTAACCCTAACCCTCACACTAATGCTCACCCTAAACCTAACCCTAATAGTAAAGCTCACCTTAAACCTAACCCTAAGCCTAACCCTCACCCTAACCCTCAAACTAAACCAAAACCTCATCCTAATCCACACCATAACACTAACCCTAACCCTTACCTAACAGAAACCCTCACCCTCACCCTCACCTCACCATAAACCTCACCCTCACCCAAGCCCTCACCCTAAACTTAATCCTCACCGTAAACCTAACACTAACTGTCACTCTAACCCTAACTCAAACCCTAAACCTAACACTCACCCTAACCCTAAACCTCACCCTAACCCTAACCCTTACACTCACACTAACCTTAAACCTAACCCTAATCCTCCCACTAACCCTAATCCTAACCCTAAACCTCAAACTCACCCTAACCCTCACTGTCACCCTAACCCTCACTCTAAACCTAACCCTCACCCAAAACATAACCCTCACCCTAACCCGAGCATGTAACCTCACCCTAACCGTCACCCTCAACCTAAATATCACCCTAACCGTAACCCTCACCCTAAAACTAACCATAAACCTCACCCTCACTCTAACCTTAACCGTAACCTTAACCCTAAACCTAACCCTCATCGTAACCCTCACCCTAACACTCAGGCTAACCCTAACCCTCACTCTCACCCTAACAATCACCCTAAAACTTACTCTCACCCTAAACTTAAGCCGAACCCAAATACTCACACTAAACCTAACCCTCACCATAACAATAATGCTAACCCTACCCCTCACCCTAACCCTAACCCTCACCCTAATCCTAAACTTAACCCTAGCCCTCAACATCACGCTAGCCCTCACCTTAACCCTAAACCTAACACTAACCATACAACTAACCCTAAAACTAACTCTAACCCTCACCCTCACCCTCACCATTACCCTCACCCTAACCCTCACCCTCACCCTACCCTAACCCTAAACCTTACCCTCACCCTAACAATAACCCTAAACCTAACTCTAACCCTCACCCTCACCCTAAGCATAACCTGAACCCTAACCCTCACCCTCACCCTAACTCTAAAGCTATCCTTAAACCTCACCCTCACGCTAAACCTCATCCTAACCCTTTTGCTCATCATAACTCTAACCCTAACCCTAACCCTAACACTCACATTAACCCTAACCCTCACTCTAACCTTAACCCTAACACTCAACTTCACCCTAAACCTCACTCTCACCCTAACCCTAACCCTAACCCTAACCCTCATCTACACCCTCACACTCACTTTCACCCTCACCCTCACCCTAACCCT
This sequence comes from Dipodomys merriami, assembly GCF_024711535.1. Lineage (NCBI taxonomy): Eukaryota > Metazoa > Chordata > Mammalia > Rodentia > Heteromyidae > Dipodomys > Dipodomys merriami. Next base: position 11,901,969 of record NW_027203715.1, on the reverse strand, counting down.
CACCTCAACCTAAACATCACCCTAACACTAACCCTCACCCTAACCCTAACCTTAACCTCACCTTAACCCTAACCCTCACCTTAAACCTGACCCTCACCCTAACCTTCACCCTAACCGTCACACTCACCATAGCCCTCACTCTAAAACCTTCACACTAACCCTCATCCTCCCCTGAACCCTAACCCTAAATATCAGCCTAACCCTCATCCTAAACCTAACCCTAACCCTATCCCTCACCCTAATCTTAACCCTAACCCTAATCCTAACGCTCACCCTAACCAGAACTCTCACCCTCAAACTCAAGCTCAACCTCAATCTAACCCTAACCCTAACCCTAATTCAAACCTTCACCCTCACCCTCACCCTAACTCTAAAGCTAACCCTAAGCAAAACTCTCACCCTAACACTAACCCTGTCCCTAAACCTCACCCTAACCCTAACCCTAATCCTAAAGCTAACCCTCACCCTCAACCTAAACTTAGCCTCAACCTATTCCTAAGCCTAACCCTCAGCCTAACCCTCATCCTAACCATAAACCTCACCCTAACCTTAACCCTAAACCTAACTCTCACCCAAACCCTAACCCTCACCCTGACCCTCAACCTCACCATCACTCTCAAACTAACCATAACCCTAAATCTCACAATAAACCTAAATCTGACCCTCACCCTCACCATCACCCCAAGCCTAACCCTATAACTAAACCTAATCGTAAACCTAAATCTCACCCTCACCCTCACCCTAAACCTAAATCTCACACTAACCATAACCATAACCCTAGCCCTCACCCTAACCCTTACCCTCACCGTCCCCTCAACCCTAACCCTCAACCTAAACCTAAACCTAAACCTAACCCTCACCCTCACCCTCAATCTAACCCTAACCCTAACCCTAACACTCACCCAAACCCTAAACCTAGACCAAATGCTATCCCTAACCCTCCCCTCACCCTAAACCTCATTCTAACCCTTACGTTTACCCTAACCCTCACCCTCACCCTAACCCTCACCCTAATCCTGGCCCTAAACCTAAACCTAAACCTAACCCTCACCGTAACGCTCACTCTAACCCTCAAACTAAACCTAACCTTCACCCTCACGCTAACCCTCACCCTAAACCTTACCCTCACCCTAACAATAACAGTAAACCTAACTCTAACACTCACACTCATCCTAAGCCTAACGTAAACCCTAACCCTTACCCTCACCCTCACCCTAACTCTAACGCTTTCCCTAAAACTCACCCTCACCCTAAACCTCATCCTAACCCTTACCCTCATCCTAACAATACCCTCATCATAACCCTAACCATAACCATAACCTTAGCCCTCACCCTCACCTTAACCCTTACTATCACCTTAACCCTCACTCTAAACCTAACCGCCACCCACACCCTAAAACTCACCCAAACCCGAACCCTCACCCTCAACCTAGCCCTACCCTAAACCTCACCCTAAACCTAACTCTATCCATCACCCTCATACTAACCCTAACCCTCACCTTAACCCTCACCTTAACCCTCAGCCTAACGCTAAGGCTAACCCTAACCCTCACTCTCACCCTAAACCTCACCCTAAACCTTATCCTCACACTCACCATAACCCTAACCCTAACCCTCACATAAACCCTAACCCTCACCCTAACTCTAAACCTACCCCTCACATTACCCCTCACCCTAACCCTAACCCTAACCCTCACTCCAACCCTAACCCTAAACTTCTCCTTCACCCTAACTCTCACCGTCACCCTAAATCTTACCCCAACACTAAACCTCACCTACACCCTCACCCTCACTCTCACCCTAACCCTCACCCTAACCCTAACCTTAATCCTCACATAACCCTAACCCTCACCTTAAAACTCACCCTCACCGTAATCCACACCCTAACCCTATCCCTAAGTCTTTCCTATCCTACACCCTCACCGTCACCCTAAACCTCACCCTAACCCTAACCCTCACCTTAGCCCTCACCCTAAAACTAACCCTAACCCTAACCCTCACCCTCAACCTCACCCCCAACTTCAGGCTAACCCTAATCCTAACCCTAACCCTAACCCTCACCCTCACCCTCAACTAACCATAACCCTAACCCTAACTCTAATGCTAAAACTAGCCCTGACTCTCACCCTAACCCTAATCCTAACCCTAACTTTCACCCTAACCCTAATACTAACCCTAAACCTCTACCTCAACCTAACCGTCACCCTAACCCTTACCCTCACCCTCAAACTCATCCTAACCCTAAATCTAACCCTAACCCTGAACCTCACCCTTACCCTCACCCTAACGCTAACCCTAAGCCTAACCCTCAGCCAAACCCTCACCCTAAACCTAACCCTTGACCTAATCCTCTTCCTATCCCTAACCCTAACCCTAACCCTTACCCTAACCCTCAGCCTCACCATAACCCAAATGCTAACATTAACCCTCAACCAAACCCTAACACTCAACCTAACCCTTACCCTCACCCTAACCCTAACCCTAACCCTAACCCTCACACTAAACCTAACTCTTATCCTAAAAATAACGCTAACCATACCACTCACGCTAACACTGACCATAACAATAAACCTCAACCTAATACTAATCTTAACCCTAGCCCTCAGCCTAACCCTAGACCTCACCTTAATTCTAAACCTAACACAAACCATAAAATTAACCCTAACCATAACTCTCACCCTCACCCTCATGCTCACCATCAACCTCAACATAACCCTCACCCTCACCCTCTCCCTAAACCTAACCATAACCCGAAGCCTAAACCTAAACCTAAACCTAAACCTCACCCTCACACTAAACCTAAACCTCACCCTAACCCTAACCCTAACCCTAGCCCTCACCCTAACCGTTAACCTCACTGTCACTCTAACCTTCACATTAACCCTAACACTCACCCTAACCCTAACCCTATCCATCACCCTCACCCTCACCCTAACCCTAACCCTAACCCTCACCGTAACCCTAACTCTAACCCTAATCCTACACCTCAACATAAGCCTCACACTCAACCTAACCCTAACGGTTACCCTACCCCTCACCCTAATATTAACCCTAACCCTAAAGCTATCCCGAACATTCACCATCAACCTAACCCTCACTCTAAGCCTTACCCTCACCCTAAACCTAACCCTAACCCTAAACCTAAACCTCACCCTAAACCTAACCCTAACCCTATCCCTCACCCTAACTCTTACCCTCACCGTCACTCTAACCCTCTCCCTAACCATCAAACTCACCCTAACCCTAACGCTAACCCTCACCCTCACCCTCACCCAAACCCTAAACCTAACACTAATCCTCACCTTAACCTAACCCTAACCATAACTCTCAACATAACCCTCAACCTCACCCTAACCCTAACCGTAACCCTAACCCTCACTCTAACACTAACCCTAAACTTAATGCTATCCTTCACCCTCACCCTCACCCTAAATCTCAGTCTAACACTTACCTTCACCCTAACTCTAACCCTAACCCTTAAAATAAACCTCACCCTAACCCTCAGCCTAAACCTAAACCTAACCCTAACCCTCAACCTAAGGCTCATTCTAACCCTCACCCTAACCCTAACACTCACTGTCACCCTCACCCTCACCCTAAACCTTTCGGTCACCTTAATCCTAACCCTAACCCTAACCTTAACCCTCACACTAACCCTATCCCTCCCTCTAACCCTAACCCTAACCCTCAGCCAAACTCTCTTCCTAACCATAAACCTAAGCCTAACTCTAAGCCTCACGCTCACCCTAAGCCTAACCTGAACCCTAACCCTCACCCTCAACCTCACCCTAACTCTAACACTATCCCTAAACCTCACCCTCACCCTAAACCTCATCCTAACACTTACCCTCACCGTAACCCTAACCTAACCCTAATCCTCACCACAACCCTAAACCTCACCTTCACCCTAACCATCACCGTCACCTTAACCCTCACCCTTACCCTTACCGTCACACACACCCTAAAACTCACCCTCACACAAACCCTCATAGTAACACTAACCCTCAACTTAACCCTCACCCTAACCCTCACCCTAACCTTAACGCTAACCCTAACCCTCACACTCACAATAAATCTCACCCTAATCCTTACCCACACCCTAACCCTAACCGTAAGCATAACCCTCACACAAAACCTAACCCTCACCCTAAACCTAACAGTAACCCTCAGCCAAACCCTCTTATTAACCCTAACCCTAACCCTCAACCTAACCCTAGCCCTAACCCTCAACCTAACTCTAACCCTACCCCTAACCCTAACCCTGACCCATACCCTAACTCCAACACTATACCTAACCCTCAAACTAACATTAACCCTCACAATTACCCTAACCCTAACCCTCACCCTAACCCTAAACCTCACACTCACCCTCACACTCATCCTCAGCCTACCCCTAAATCTAACCCTAATAATAAACCTAACCCTCACACTCACCCTCACCCTAACTCTAACCCTAACCCTAACCCTGACCCTCACAATAACTCCAACACTATACCTAACCCTCAAACTAACATTAACCCTCACAATTAACCTAACCCTAACCTTCACCCTAACCCTAACACTAACCCTAATGCTATCCCTAACCCTCACCCTCACCCTAACCCTAAAACTAACACTAAACCTCACCCTAACCCTCAACCTAACGCTAAACCTAAACCTAACCCTCACCCTAACGCTCACCCCAACACTCAACATAACCCTAACTCTCACCCTAACCCTAACCCTTACCCTAAACCTTACCCTCACCTTAACACTAACCCTAACACTAACCCTAACACTAACTCTAACCCTCACCCTCACCCTAAGCGTAACATGAACTCTAACCCTCACCCTAAATCTAACGCTATCTCTAAACCTCACCCTCACCCTAAACCTCATTCTAACCACTACGCTCACCATAACCATAACCCTAAACCTAATCCTAATCCTCACCGCAACCCTAACCCTCACCCTCACTCTAACCCTCACCGTCACCTTAAAGCTCACCCTAACCCTAACCGTCACCCACACTCTAAAACTCACCCTCACCTAAACCCTCACACTCACCCTAATCTTACCCTAAACCTCAACCGCACCCTCACGCTCAACCTTATTGTAACCTTTGCCCTCACCAAAACATTATCCATAAAACTAACCCTAATCCTCACCACAACCCTAACCCTCAACCTCACCCTAACCCCCACTGTCACCTTAACCCTCAACTTAACCCTAACCGTCAAACACACCCGAAAACTCACCCTCACCCTCAAACTCACCCTCACCATAACCATACCACAAACCTCAACCTAAACCTAACCCTCACCCTAAACCTACCTCTAACCCTCATCCTCATACTAACCCTAACCCTCACCTTAACCCTCACCCTAACCCTCACCCTAAAGCTAACGCTAACCCTAACCCTCAATCTCAAACTAAACCTCACCTTAACACTTATGCTCACACTAAACCGAACCCTAACCCAAACTCTCCCATTAACCCTAACACTCACGCTAACCCTAAACTTACCCCTCACCCTACCCCTCACCCTAACCCTAACCCTAACCCTCACACTAACCCTAATCCTAACCCTCACATTGACCCTAACCCTCACTATCATCCTCACCTAACCATCACTCTAACCCTTACCCTCACCCTAAACCTCACCCAAAACCTAACCCTAACACTAACACTAAACCTGACTCTAACCCTCACCCTAACCCTCAACCTAAACCTAATCCTCACCCTAATCCTAAACCTAACCCTCAAACTCACCCTAACTCTCACCCTCACCATAACCGTCACCATAACCCTAACCCTCACCCTCACCCTAACCCTAAACCTCACCCTCACCCTAACCCTATCCTTAACCTCACCCTCATCCTAACCCTCACCCTTACCTTTAGCTCACGGTAACCCTAAACCTAACCCTAACCCTAACCCTCAAACTAACACTAAAGCTCACACTAACCCTAACCCTACCCCTCACCCTAACCCTCAACCTAAACCTAATCTTAACCCTAACCCCCACCCTAAACCTAACCCTCACCGTAACCCTCACCCTCACTCTCACCCTCACCCTCACCCTAACCCTAAACCTAGCCCTCACCCAAACCCTCAACCTAACCGTTACCCCAAACCTAACACTCAACCTCACTGTATACCTTATCCTAAACCTTAACCTCACCTTCACCCTAACCAACACACTAACCCTAACCCTCACCCTAACCCTATCCCTATCTCGCAACCTCACCCCCACCCTCAACCTCAGCCTAACCCTCAGAACAACCCTAACCCTAACCCTAAATCTCACACTACAACACACCATAACCCTAACCCTCACCCTCAAACTCTTCCGAACCCTCAACCTAACACTTACCCTCAACCTAACCCAAACCCTAAACCTAACACTAACCCTAACCCTCATTGTAACCCTCACAATAACTCCAAGCTTAAACTACCCCTCAAACTATACCTCACCCTAACCCAAAACCTAACCGTAACCCTCAATCTTACCCTAACCCTCACCCTCACCCTCACCCTAACCGTCACCCTAACCCTAACCCTCACTCTCACCCTAGCCCTCACCCTCACATTAACACTAACGGTAACCCTAACCCTAACGCTAACCCTCACCCTAACCCTCCCCCTCACCCTCACCCTAACCCTAACTCTCACTCTCACCCTAACCCTATCCCTAATCCTCACCCTCATCCTAAACCTCACCCTTACCCTTAGCTCACGGCTACCCTAAACCTAAGCCTAACCATAACCCTCACCATAACACTAAGGCTCACACTAACCCTAACACTACCCCTCACCCTAACCCTCAACATAAACCCAACCCTAACCCTAACACTCACCCTAACCCTCACCCTTAACCTCACACACACCCACACCCTAACACTAAACCTAGCCCTCACCCTAACCCTCAACCAAACCATTACCCCAACCATAACACTCAACCTCACCCTATACCTCACCCTAAACCTTAACCTCACCTTCACCCTAACCATCACACTAACCCTAATCCTCACCCTAACCCTATCCCTATCTCGCACCCTCACCCTCACCCTCCACATCAGCCTAACCCTCACAATAACCCTAACCCTAACCCTAACTCTAAATCTCACCCTACAACTCAACCTAATCCTCAACCTCACCCTAACCCTCACACTAACACTTACCCTCAACCTAACCCTCACCCTAACCTTCATTGTAACCCTCACAATAACCCTAAGCCTAAACCTAACCCTCAACCTAAACGTCACCCTAACCCAAAACCTAACCGTAACCCTCAACCTAACCCTAATCCTAAACCTAACACTCAACCTTACCCTAACCCTCACACTCTCCCTAAACCTCACCCTAACCCTAACCCTCACCCTCACCCTAACCCTCACCCTCACATTAACATTAACAGTAACCCTAACCCTAACGCTAACCCTCACCCTAACCCTAATCCTAAACCTAACACTCAACCTTACCCTAACACTCACACTCTCCCTAACCCTCACCCTAACCCTAAACCTCACCCTCACCCTAACCCTCACCCTCACATTAACACTAAAGGTAACCCTAAACCTAACGCTAACCCTCAACATAACACTTCCCCTCACCCTCACCCTAACCTTAACTCTAACATTAACGTTAACCCTAATCCTAAACCTCACCCTAGCCCTCACCCTCACCCTGATCCTCACCCTCACCCTAGCCCTCACCCTGACCCTCACTATAATCATTATCCTCACCCTAGCCCTAACCATAACCCTAATCCTAAGCCACACACTAACACTAACCCTCACCCTAACCCTGCACTTATCCCTCACCCTAACCCTCAAAATAACCCTCACCCTCAACCTCACCCTAGCCCTAACCCTCACCATAACCCTAAGCCTCATTCACACCCTAACACTCAACCTAAACCTAAGCAACACTCACACCTTAACCCTCACCCTCACCAGAACCCGAACCTTCACACTAAACCTGACCCACACCCTAAACATCAACCTAACGCTAACCATCACCCTAACCCTAACCCTAACTCTCACCCTCACACTCACCCTCACCCTAAGCCTAACCCTAACCCTCACCCTATCCCTAACCCTAAACCTAAACCTCACCCTAATCCTAACCCTCCAAATCAACCTAACACTAACCCTAACCCTAAACCTAACCATGACCCTAAGCCTCACCATAAACCTAACGGTAACCCTAACCCTCACCCGCACGCTAACCCTCACACTAACCATTATCCTCACCATGACCCTAACGTTAACCCAAATCCTAACCTCAACCTAACCCTTTCCCTCAACCTCGTCTGATTCCTAAACCTCACCCAAACCCTCACACTAAACCTAACACTCACCCTAACCCTAACCCTACCCCTCACCCTACCCTTCACACTAACCCGAACCCTAACCCTAACCCTCACCCTCACCCTAACCTCCACCGTCATCCTAACCCTCACCCTAAAACTAACCCTCACACAAACACTAACCCTCACCCTTACCTGAAACCTCACCCTCACCCTAACAATCAACCTCACCCTAAACATCACCCTAACCCTAACCCTAACCATAGCCCTCACACTAACCCTAACCCTGACCCTAAACCTCACCCTCAACCTAACACTCACCCTAACCATTACGCTCACCCTATCGCTAAACCTAACCCAAAACCTAACCCTCACACTACTCTAACCCTCACCTTAAACCTAACCCTACTCCTCAGCCTTACCCTCATCCTAACCCTAAACCTCAACCTAACCCTAACCCTAACCCTCACCCAACCCTAATCCTCACACACACCCTAACCCTCACCCTTACCTGAAACCTCACCCTCACCCTAAACATCACCCTAACCCTAAACCTAACCCTAGCCCTCACACTAACCCTAACCCTGACCCTAAACCAAACCCTCAACCTAACACTCACCCTAACCATTACGCTCACCCCAACCCTAAACCTAACCCTATCCCTAACCCTCACCCTAACCCTAACCCTCACCCTCACCCTCACCATAACCCTCAACCTAACCCTAAACCTCACCTTAACCCTCACCCTAATCCGAACTCTAAACCTAACCCTCACACTATCGCTAATCCTAACACACAACCTCATCGTAACCCTGACCGTCACCCTAAACCTCAACCTAAACCTAACCTTCACCCACACACTAAACCTCACCATCATCTGAACCTGAATCCTCACCCTAACCCACACTCTAACCCTAAACCTAACCCTAATCCTAGCAGTAATCCAAACCCTTACCCTCACCCCAACGCTAACCCTAACACAAACCCTCACCCTAAATCTTATGCTAACCCTCATCCTCAGCCTAAACCTAACACTAACCCTAATCCTGCACCTAAGCCTCACCAACACCCTCACCTTATCTATAACCCTAAACCTATCCCTAAACCTCACCCTCACCCTCACCCTCAACTTCACCCTAAGCCAAACCCTAACCCTCACCCTAATTCTAACCTAAACCTCACCTTCACACTCACCTGAAGCCTAACCATAACCCTTACACTAATCCTAAAACCTAACCATCACCCTCACCCTCACCCTAACCCTAAACCTAACCCTAACCTTAACCCTCACCCTTACCCTCACACTAACCATAACACAAACCCTAACCCTTACCCTCACCCTAACCCTAACTCTCACCCTAACCCTAACCCTAACACTCACCCTCAACCTAACCATAAACTTAACCCTAACACTCACCCTAACCTTCACCCTAACCCTAAACCTCACCCTCATTCTAATCCTCACCCTAACCCTTATCCTCACACTAACTTTAACTCTAACCCAAACCCTAACCCTCACACTAAGCCTAACTCTCACCATAAGCATAACCCTAACCCTCACCCTAACTCTAACCCTAACCCTCACCCTAACCCCAAACCTCACCTTAACCCTCAGCCTCAACCTAATCCACACCACATCCCTAAACCTAACCCTTAACAAAAGGAAAACCTCACCCTCACCCTAACACTCACCGTCACCCTAAAATTCACCCTCACCCTAGTACTCACCCTTATCCTAACCCTAACCCTCAGACTCATCCTCACTCTCAGGCTAACCCTAATACTAACCCTAATCCTAACACTAACCCTCACACTCACCCTCATCCTAAACCTAACCCTAACTCTAACCCTCAACCTCACCCTCACCCTAATACTAAAAGTAAACCTAACCCTCACCCTAACCCTAACCATCACCCTAAACCTAACCCTCACCCTCGCACAAACTCTCACCCTAACCCTTACCCTCATCCTAACCCTAACACTAATCCTCACAGTAATCCTAACCCTAACCCTAACCCTCACCCTAACCCTCACGCTCACCTTAACACTAATGCTAACATTAACCCTCAGCCTCACCCTAAACTTAGCCCTAACCCTTACCTTCACCTTAACCCTATCCCTCACACTCACCCTAACCCTCACTCTAACCCTTATGCTCACCCTAACCCTCACGCTAACCCTATCCCTAACCCTAACACTACCCTTCAACCTAACCCTCCACCAAAACCTAAGCCTAAACCTAACCCTAAGACTCACGCTAACCCTTACCCTCACAGGAACATTCACCCTAACCCTCTGCCTAACCCTCATCCTAAACCTAACCCTAAACCAACCATCACCCTGACCTTAGCCCTAACAAAAACCCTAACTCTAACCCTAACACTAATCTTCACCCTCACCCTCACACTTACCCTAATCATAAGCTAACCCTAACCGTAATCCAAACCCTAAACCTAACCCTCACCCTAACTCAAAACCTAACCCTAAACAAAACTCTCACCCTAACCCTAACCCTATGTGTTACCCTCACCCTAAACCCAATTCAAATCCAATACCTGACCCTTACCTTACCCTAACCCTTACCATCACCCTAACCCTAACCCTAACCCTCAGCCTAACTCTCATCCAAACCCTAACCCTAACACTAACCCACACCCAAACGCTAACCCTCACCCTCACCCTCACCATCACCCTTATCCTAACAGTCACCCTCACCCTCACCCTAACCCTAACCATAACCCTGACCCTAACCCTAAACTTAACTCTGAACCTCACACTCACCCTCAACCTAAGCCTAAACCTACACCTAAGCCTAATCCTGAACCTAACCCTCACCCTCAACCTAAACCTAACCCTCACCCTAACCATAAACCTCACCCTAACCATAACCCTAACATTAAGCTCACCCTCACATTAACCCTAACCCTAACCGTAACCCTCAACCTAACCCACACCCTAACCCTAATGCTAACACTAAACCACACCCTCACCCTAAACCTAACACTAAGCCTAACCCTCACCCTCAACCTAAACCTAACTGTAATGCTAATCTTAACCCTCTCCCTCACCCTAACCCTCACTCTAACTCTTACCCTCACCCTAACACTAACTCTAAACCTCACTCTAACCCTCATCCTAACCCTAAACCTAAACCTAACCCTCACCCTAACGCTCATCCTAATCCTCAACCTAACACTAACTCTCACCCTTTCCCTAACCCTCACTCTAAACCTTACCCTCACCATAACCCTAAACCTAACCCTAACCCTAACCCTCAACCTAACCCTAACCTTAACCCTAAACCTAACCCTCACCGGATCCCTAACCCTCACTCTCACCCTCAGCCTAAACCTCAACCTAAATGTAATCCTAACCCTAACCCTCATCTTCACCCTAACACTAACCCTAACACTACCCTGACCCTGACCTTAACCCCAACCCTCTCTTTAACCCTGACTCTCACCCTCACCCTAACCCTAACCCTCACCATAACCCGAACGCTAACCCAAACTCTCACGCTCACCCTAAATATCACCCAAAACCTAACCCTCACCTTAACCCTAAACCTAACCCTCACCTACATCCTAACCCTCACTCTCACCCTCACCCTCACTCTCACCCTCACTCTAAACATAAGTCTAAACCTAACCCTCACCCTAATCCTAACCCTAATCCTCACCCTAACCCTAACCCGCACCTTAAACCTCAACCTAAACCTAAACCTCACCCCAACCCTAACCCTAAGACTTTCCTAACTGAAACCCTCACCCTCACCTTAATCCTCACTCTAACCCGCACCCTCCCCCTAGCCTTCACCCTAAACCTAACCTAAACCCTAACCCTCACCCTCACCCTCACCCTCAACCTTAGACTAAACCTAACCCTAAACTTAATCCTAACCCTAACCCCAAACCTCACTCTCACCCTAACTTTAACTCTAACCCTAACCCTAACCCTAATGCTCATACTAGCCCTAACCCTCACCCTAAACCTAACCCTAAAACTAACCCTCACCCTAACCCTAACTCTAACCCTAATGCTAACACTAAACCTCAACCTCAACCTAACCCGCACCCTAACACTTACCCTAAACCACAAAATCACCCTAAACCTTACCCTAATTCTCAACCTAACCCTAACCCTAACCCTCACCCTAACCCGACCCATCAGCCCCACCCACATCTACAATGTAACCCTAACCCTAATCCTCAACCTATCCCTAATCATAACTCTAACCCTCACCCTAAGCCTCTCCCTCACCATAACCCTAATGCTAACATTAACCCTCAACCTCACCCTAAACAGCGATCTAACACTTATCCTCACCATAACCCTATCCCTCACTCGAAACCTAACCCCCAGCCTAACCCTTACCCTCACCCTAACCCTCACCCTAACCCTAAGGCGAACCCTAACCCTTACCCTCACCTTATCCTCACCCTAACCCTTAACTTCACCCGATCCCTAAACTGAACCCACAGCGTAACCCTCATCCTAACCCTATCCCTAAGCCTAACCCTCACCCCCAAACTAACCCTAACCCTAACCCTCACCTTAAACCTCACCCTCACCCTAATCCTCACACTAACCCTAACAATAAGCCTTTCCTAAGTGAAAGCCACAGCCTCACCCTAACCCTCACCCTAACCCTTACCTTAAACTTCACCCTCACCCTAACCCTAACCCTATGCCTATCCTATCTGAAACCCTCAACCTCACCATAACCCTCCCTCTTAACCTCCCCCTCCTGACAGCCCTCACCCTCAACTTAAACCTAACCCTAACCCTCACCCTTAACCTCATCCTAATTCTAACCCTAACATTAACCCTAACCCTAACACTAACCCTCAACCTAACCATCACCATAAAACTAAACCTAACCCTAACCCTCAACCTGAGGTTCACTCTCACCCTAACCCTAACCCTAATACTCACCCTCAACCTAACCCTCACCCTAAACCTTACCCTCACCCTAACCTAAACCCTAATCCTAACACTAACCCTCACACTAAACCTAACACTCACCCTAACCCTAACCCTAAAACTCAGCCTAAACCTCATCCTAACCCTAACCCTAACCCTCAACCTAAACCTAACCCTCACCCTAACCCTAACCCTCAACCTCACCCTCACCCTCACTCTCAGCATTAATAATAACCCTAACCCTAATCCTAAACCTAACCCTCACCCTCAACCTCACCCTAACTCTAACCCTAACCCGAACCCTGAACCTCACCCTAAACCTAAACCTATCCCTGACACTCACCCTAACCCTAAGCAGCACCCTAAACCTAACTCTAAACCTCACCCTCACCCTAATCCTAACCCTCACCCTAACCATCACTCTAACCCTAATGCTAACCCTAAACCTCACCCTCACCATAAACCTAACCCTAACCCTTAACCTCACCATAACCCTAACCCTAACCCTAATCCTCACACATATCCTAACCATAACCCTCACCCTAAACCTAACCCTCACCCTAACCCTAACCCTAACCTCATCCGCACTCTCACCCTAACCCTAAACCTAACACTCATCCAAACCCTAACACTCACCCTCACCATCAACTTCACCATCACCCTCACCCTAACCCTCACAATCACCCCCACCCTAACCCTAAACTTAAACCTAACGATCACCATAAACCTAATCCTCAACCTCACCCTCACCCTCACAATCAACCTCACCCTAACCCTCACACTCACCCTCACCCTAAACCTAACCATAAACATAACCCTCACCCTAAACCTAACTATGACACTCACCCTCACCCTCACCCTAAGCCTAACCCTACACCAAAGCCTAATCCTAAACCTAACCCTCACCCTCACCCTCACAGTAAAGCTAAACGTCACCCTAACCCTAACCCTAACCCTAGCTCTTACCCTAACCCTTAACCTAATCGTCACTTAACCCTAACCCTAATCCTAACACTAACCCTCACCCTCACCCTAACCCTAACCCTAAAACTAACCCTAACACTCACAATCACCCTAAACCTAACCCTAACCCTCACCCTCACCCTAACCCTAATCCTAAAGCTAACCCTAACACTCACAATCACACTAAACCTAACGCTAACCCTCACCCAAACACTAACCCTAAACATAATGCTATCCCTAACACTCACCCTCACCCTAACCCTCACTCTAACCCTTACCCTCAGCCTAACACTCAGCCTAACCCTAACCCTAACACTAACACTAAACCTCACCCTACCCCTCGCCCTAACCCTAAACCTACATCTAATTCTCACCCTAACGCTCACCCTAACCCTGAACTTAACCCTAAACCTCACCCTCACCCTAATCCTCACCCTAAAACTTACCCTCACCCTAAACATATACCTAACCCTAATTCTAACCCTCACACTCACCCTAAGCCTAACCCGAACCCTAACCCTCACCCTAACCCTCACCCTAACTCTAACCCTACCCCTAAACCTCACCCTCACCCTAAACCTCATCCTAACCCTTAACTTCACCATAAACCTAACCTTAACCCTAACCCTAATACTCACCGTAATCCTTACCTTCACCCTCGTAATAACCCTCACCATCACCTTAACCGTCACCCTAACACTAACCATCACCCACACCATAAAACTCACATTCACCACAACCCTCACACTCACCCTAACCCTACCGTAAACCTCATCCTAACTCTAACCTTCACCGTAAACCTAACTCTAACCCTGACCCTCATACTAACCCTTACCCTTACCTTAACATTCACCCTAAACCTCACCCTAACATTAACGCTAACCTTAACCCTCACTCTCAGCCTAACCCACACCCTAACCCTTATCATCACACTAACGCTAAACCTAACCCTCACATTAGCCCTAACCCTGACCATAACCCCTCAACCTAACCCTCACCCTAACCCTAAACCTAACCCTCACGCTAACCCTAACCCTAACCCTAACCCTCACCCTAAAACTAACCCTAACACTAATGCTAACCCTAAACCTCAACCTCAACCTTAACCTCACCCTAAACCTCACCCTAATCTTTACCCTCACCCTCAACCTCACACTAACACTAACCCTAACCATAACCCTCACCCTAACCCTCACCCTATCCCTAAACCTAACCCTATCCCTCAGCCTAATCCTCAACCTAAACCTAACCCTAACACTAATCCTCACCCTATCCCTAACCCTAACCCTAACCCTCACCCTAACCGTCACCCTCACCTTAACACTAATGCTAACATTAACCCTCAGCCTCACCCTAAACTTCGCCCTAACCCTTACCTTCACCTTAACCCTATCCCTCACCCTCACCCTAACCCTCATTCTAACCCTTACACTCACCCTAACCCTCAAGCTAACCCTATCCCTAACCCTAACACTACCCTTCAACCTAAACCTCACCCGAAACCTAAGCCTAAACCTAACCCTAACACTCACCCTAACCCTTACCCTCACACGAACACTAAGCCTAATCTTCTACCTAACCCTCATCCTAAACCTAACCCTAACCCTAACCATCACCCTGACCTTAGCCCTAACACAAACCCTAACTCTAACCCTAATACTAATCTTCACCCTTACCCTCAATGTCACCCTCAGCCTAACCCTAACCCTAACCCTAATCCAAACCCTAAACCTAACCCTCACCCTAACTCTAAACCTAACCCTAAGCAAATCTCTCACCCTAACCCTTACCCTCACCATAACCCTAACCCTAATCCAATACCTGACCCTTACCTTACCCTAACCCTTACCATCACCCTAACCCTAACCGTAACCCTCAACTTAACTCTCATCCTAACCCTAAACCTAACCCTAACCCACACCCAAACGCTAACCCTCACCCTCAACCTCACCATCACCCTTACCCTAACAATCACCCTCACCCTCACCCTAACACTAACCATAAACCTGACCCTAACCCTAACCGTTAACCTAATTCTCACCCTAAACCTAACCCTAACCCAAACCCCCAACCTAACCCTACCCCTAAGCCTAATCCACACCTTAAACCTAACCCTAATCCTCACCCTATCCCTAATCATAACTAACCCTCACCCTAACCCTCACCCTAACCATAACCCTAATGTAATATTAAACCTCAACCTCACCCTAAACCTCGCCCAAACACTTATCCTCACCATAACCCTATCCCTATACCGAACCCTAACCCCAACCCTAACCCTTACCCTCACCCAAACCCTCACCCTAACCCTAACCCAAAACCTAACACTAACTCTCACCCTAACCCTCACCCTAACCCAAAGGCGAAACCTCACCCTAATCCTAACTCTCACCCTAACCATCACTCTAACCCTAATGCTAACCCTAAACCTCACCCACACCATAATCCTCACCCTAACCCCTAACCTCACCATAACCCTAACCCTAACCCTAATCCTCACACATATCCTAACCATAACCCTCACCCAAAACCTAACCCTCACCCTAACCCTAACCCTCACCCTAACCCTAACCCTAACCCTCACCCTCACTCTCACCCTAACCCTAAACCTAACACTCATCCAAACCCTAACACTCACCCTCACCATCAACCTCACCATCACCCTCACCCTAACCCTCACAATCACCCCCACCCTAACCCTAAACCTAAACCTAACGTTAACCCTAAACCTAATCCTCAACCTCACCCTCACCCTAACCATCAACCTCACCCTAAACCTAACTATAACCCTAACCCTCACACTAAACCTAACTATGACTGTCACCCTCACACTCACGCTAAGCCTAACCTTACACCTAAGTCTAATCCTAAACCTAACCCTCACCCTCACCCTCACCCTAAAGCTAAACATCACCCTAAACCTAACCCTAACCCTAGCCCTTACCCTAACCCTTAACCTCATCGTCACTTAACCCTAACCCTAACCCTAACCCTAACCCTCACCCTCACCCTAACCCTAACCCTAAAGCTAACCCTAACACTCACAATCACCCTAAACCTAACCCTAACCCTCACCCAAACCCTAACCCTAATCCTAATGCTATCCCTAACACTCACCCTCACCCTAACCCTCACTCTAACCCTTACCCTCAGCCTAACACTCAGCCTAATCCTAACCCTAACACTAACACTAAACCTCAACCTAACCGTCACCCTAACCCTAAACCTACATCTAACCCTCACCCTAACGCTCACCCTAATCCTCAACCTAACCCTAAAACTCACCCTCACCCTAACCCTCACCCTAAAACTTACCCTCAGCCTAACCCTATACCTAACCCTAATTCTAACCCTCACCCTCACCCTAAGCCTAACCCGAACCCTAACCCTCACCCTAACCCTCACCCTAACTCTAACGCTACCCCTAAACCTCACCCTCACCCTAAACCTCATCCTAACACTTACCTTCACCATAAACCTAACCTTAACCCTAACCCTAATACTCACCGTAATCCTTACCTTCCCCCTCACCATAACCCTCACCATCACCTTAACCGTCACCCTAACCCTCACCATCACCCACACCATAAAACTCACCCTCACCAGAACTCTCACACTCACCCTAACCCTCCCCTAAACTTCACCCTAACTCTAACCCTCACCCTAAACCTAACTCTAACCCTGACCCTCATACTAACCTTTACCCTCACCTTAACATTCACCCTAAACCTCACCTTAACACTAACGCTAACCCTAACCCTCACTCTCAGCCTAACCCACACCCTAACCCTTAACCTCACACTAACGTTAACCCTAACCCTCACATTAAACCTAACCCTGACCATAACCCGTCACCCTACAACTCACCCTAACCCTAAACCTAACCCTCACCCTAAACCTATCCCTCACCCTAAACCTAACCCTAACACTAATGCTAACCCTAAACCTCAACCTCACCCTAACCATAACCCTCACCCTAACCCTCACCCTATCCCTAATCCTAACCCTAACACTAACCCTAACACTAACACTCATCCTAACACTCACGCTAACCCTAAGCCGAACCCTAACCCTCACCCTCACCCTAACCCTGACCGTAACCTTTACCCTCACCCGAAACCTAACCCGAGCCCTCACCCCACCCTCATCCTAACCCTATCCCTAACCCTAACCCTCACACTCACCCTAACCCTAACTCTATTCCTCACCTTAAACGTCACCCTCACCCTAATCCTCACACTATCCTAACCCTAATCCTTTCCTAAATGAAAGCCTCAGCCTCACCCTAACCCTCACCCTAACCCGCACCTTAAACTTCACCCTCACCCTGACCCTACCCCTAACCCTATCCTAACTGAAACCTTCACCCTCACCCTAAACCTCCCCCTTACCTTCCCCCTCCCCCTATCCCTCACCCTAAACCTAACCCTAACCCTCAACCTCACCCTAACTCTAACCATAATCCTAATCCTTACCCTTACCCTAAGCCTAATACTAACACTAACACTCACCCTAATCATCACCCTAACCCTAAACCTAACCTAACCCCCAACCTAATGCTCACTCTCACCCTAACCCTAACCCTAATCCTCATCTTCATCCTAACCCTCATCCTAACCCTTACTCTAACCCAAACCTAAACCCTAATCCTAACACTAAACTTAACACTGACCCTAACCCTAAACCTAACCCTCAGCCTAAACCTTATCCTAACCCTAACCCTAAACCTCAACCTAAACCTAAACCTAACCCTCACCCTAAGACTCAACCTCACGCTCACCCTCAACCTCAGCTGAAACCTAACCCTAAACCTAATCATAAACCTAGTCCTCACCGTCAACCTCACCCTAACTCTAACTGTAACCCTAACCCTGAACCTCACTCTCAAACTCAGCTTCAGCCTAACCAAAAGCCTAACCCTAATCCAAACCCTAAACCTCACCCTCACCCTCACCATAATTCTAAACCTAACTCTAACCAAAAGCCTCACCCTAACCCTAACGCTATCCCTAACCCTCTTCCTAACCCTAACCCTAATCCTAATCCTAACCCTCACCCTTAACCTAATCCTTACCCTCATGCTAATCCTAACCCTCAAACTTACCCTTACCCTCACCCTCACCCTAACCCTAACCCTCAGCCTAACCCTCATCCTAACCCTCATCCTAAACCTCTCACCCAAACCTTAACCCTCAACCTCAACATCAACCTCACCCTAACCCTAACCCTCACAATCACCCTCACCCTAACCTTAACCCTATCCCTAAAACTCACCCTAAACCTAAACCTCACCCTCACCATCAAACTCACCCTAACCCTCACCCTCACCCTCACCCTAAACTTTACCATAATCCTAACCCTCAGTCTAAACCTAACTATGACCCTCACCCTCACCCTCACCCTAAGCCTAACCCTACACCTAAGCCTAATCCAAAATCTAACGCTCAACCTCACCCTAAATCTAAAACTCACCCTAAACCTAATCCTAACCCTAGTCCTCACCCTAACCCTTACTTTACTCTCACCCTAACACTAACCTTCACTTTAACCCTAACCCTCACCCTCACCCTAACACTAACCCTCACCCTCACCATAACTCTAACCCTAAAGCTACCCCTAACACTCACAATCACCCTAAACCTAACTCTAACCTTCACCCAAAAGCTATCTCTAACCCTAATGCTATACCTATACCTCAACCTCACGCTAACCCTCACTCTAACCCTTACCCTCAGCCTAACACTCACCCTAACCCTAACACTAACTCTACCACTAATCCTCACCCTAAACCTCACCCTAACCCTAAACCTACACATAACACTCACCCTAAAGCTCAAGCTTACCCTCAAACTAAGCCTAAACTTCACCGTCACCCTAACCCTAAACCTAAACCTTACCCTCACCCTAAACCTATACCTAACACTAACTCTAACCTCACCCTCACCCTAAAACAACCCAAACCCTAACCCTAACCCTAACCCTGACCCTAACTCTAACGCTACCCCTAAAACTCACCCTCAACATAAACTTCATCCTAACCCTTACCCTCACCATAACTCTAACCTTAACCCTAACCCGAATACTCACCGTAATCCTTACCTTCACCCTCACCGTAACCCTCACCATCACCTTAACCGTCACCCTAACCTTAACCATCACCACACCCTAAAACTCACCCTCACCAGAACCCTCACACTCACCCTAACCCTACCCTAAACCTTACCCTAACTCTAACCCTCACCCTAAACCTAACTCTAACCCTCATCCTCATACTAACCCGAAGCCTCACCTTAAACATCATCCTAACCTCACCCTAACACTAACTCTAACCCTAAACCTCACTCTCAGCCTAACCCACACCCTAACCCTTATCCTGACACTAACGCTAACCCTAACTCTAACCCTCACATTAACGCTAACCCTCACCCTAACCCCTCACCCTACCCCTCACCCTAACCCTAAACCTAACCCTGAACCTAACCCTAACCTAACCCTATCCCTCAGCCTAATCCTCAACCTAAACCTAACCCTAACACTAATCCTCACCCTATCCCTAACCCTAACCCTAACCCTCACCCTAACCCTCACCCTCACCTTAACACTAATGCAAACATTAACCCTCAGCCTCACCCTAAACTTCGCCCGAACCCTTACCTTCAACTTAACCCTATCCCTGACCCTCACCCTAATACTTACTCTAACCCTTACACTCACCCTAACCCTCACACTAACCCTAACCCTAAACCTAACACTACCCTTCACCCTAACCCTCTCCTGAGACCTAAGCCTAAACCTAACCCTAACATTCACCCTAACCCTTACACTCACATGAACACTAATCCTAACCCTCAGCCTAACCCTCATCCTAAACCTAACCATAACCCTAACACTCACACTGACCTAAGCCCTAACACAAACCCTAACCCTCACCCTAACCCTAACCCTCACCCTCACCTTCAACCTCACCCTCAGCCTAACCCTAACCCTAACCCTAATCCAAACTCTAAACCTCACCCTCACCCTCACACTAACAGTAAACCTAACCCTAAGCAAAACCCTCACCCTAACTGTAACCCAATGCCTAACCCTCACCCTAACCCTAACCCTAATCCAAAACCTAACCCTCACCCTCACCCTAAGCCTCACCCTCACTCTAATCCTAACCCTAACCCTCAGCCTAACTCTCATCCTAACCCTAACCCTAACCAAATCCAAACCCTAAAGCTGACCCTCACCCTCAACATCACCATTTCCCTCACCGTAACCCTCACCCTCATCCTCACCTTAACCTTAACCACAACATTACTCTCACCCTAAACCTAACCCTCACCCTCACCATCACCATCACCCTTACCCTAACAATCACCCTCACCCTCACCCTCACCCTCACCCTAACCCTAACCCACACGGGCACCCTCACCCTCAACCTATCCTTAACCCTAAACCGCACCCTTAGCCTAACACTAAACCTAATGCTAACACTAAACCTAAACCTCACCCTCAACCTCACCCTAAACCTAAGCCTAACACTCACCCTAACCCTAACCCTAATGCTATCCCTAACCCTCACCCTAAAACTCATTCTAACCCTTACTCTCACCCTAACCCTCTCCCTAACCCTAACCCTAACACTAACACTAAACCTCACCCTAACCCTCAGCCTAACCCTAAACCTAAACCTAACCCTCAGTCTAACGCTCAACCTAAACCTCAACCCAAGCATAACCCTCACCTTCACACTAAACCACACCCTAAACCTTATCCTCACCATAACCCTAACCCTAAACCTAACCCTAACCCTCAACCTAACCCTAACCCTAAACCTAAACCTAACCCTCACCGGAAACCTAATCCTCACCCTCACCCTAAGCCTAACCCTAAACCTAACCCTTATTCTAAACCTTACCCTCAAACTCATCCTGACTCTAACCCTAACCCTAACCCTCCCCCTCCCCCTAACCCTAACCTTCACCCTAACCATAACGCTAAACCTAACCCTCACACTCACCCTAAATATCACCCAAACCCTAAACCTCATCCTAACCCTAAACCCAATCCTCACTTACACCCTAACACTCACTCTCACCCTCACCCTCACTCTCACCCTCACCCTAAACCTCACCCTCACCCTAACCCTCACCATAACCCTAACCCTAATCCTCACCCTAACCCTAACCCTAACCTTAAACCTCACCCTCATCCTAAACCTCACCCCAACTCTAACCCTAAGCCTTTCCTAACTGAAACCATCACCCTCACCCTAAACCTCACCCTCACCCTAACCCTCACCATAACCCTTACCCTCACCCTAAACTTAACACTAATGGTAACACTAAGCCTCACACTAAACTTAAACCTCACCCTAACCCTAGCCCTAAACCTCAGCCTAAACCTCATACTAAACCTAACCCTAACCCCCAACGTAAACCTAAACCTAACCCTCACCCTAACCCTAACCCTCAACCTTACCCTCACCCTCACCCGCAGCCGAACCCTGACCCTAAACCTAATCCTAAACCTAACCCTCACCATCAACCTAACCCTAACTCTAACCCTAACCCAAACCCTGAACCTCACCCTAAGCCTAAACCTATTCCTAACACTCACCCTAACCCTAACCCTCACCCTATACCTAACCCTAAACCTCACCCTCACCCTAATCCTAAACTTAACCCTAACCATCACTCTAACCCTAACGCTAACCCTAACCCTCACTCTCACCATAAACCTCACCCTAACCCTTACCCTCACCTTAACCCTAACCCTAACCCCAATCCTCACACATATCCTAACCCTAACCCTCACCCTAACCCTAACACTAACCTTAACACG
Organism: Dipodomys merriami; assembly: GCF_024711535.1. Lineage (NCBI taxonomy): Eukaryota > Metazoa > Chordata > Mammalia > Rodentia > Heteromyidae > Dipodomys > Dipodomys merriami. The sequence goes on along the minus strand of NW_027203715.1, from coordinate 11,878,958 downwards.
AACCCTCACCCTAACCATCACCCTAACCCTAGTCCTCACCCTAAACCTTACCCTCAACCTCACCCTAACCCTCACCCTCACCGTAAACCTAATGCTAACATTAACCCTCAACCATATCCTAAACCTCACCATAACCCTTCCCTCACCTTAACCCTATCCCTCACCCTCACCATAACCCTCATCATAACCTTTACCCTTAGCCTAACCCTCACCCTAACCTTACCCCTAACCCTAACACTAATCCTCACTCTAACACTCACCCGAAACCTAAGCCTCAACTTAACCCTCACATGAACCCTCACCCTAACCCTTTCACTCACCCGAACCCTAACCCTAACCCTCAGCCTAACCCTCATCCTAACCCTAAACCTAACCCTAACTCTTACCCTCACCCTCACTCTCACCATAACCCTAATTCTAATACTAACCCTCACACTCACCCTATCCCTAACCCTAATTCAAACTCTTAGCCTCACCCTGACCTTCACCCTTAGCCTAACCCTACACCTAAGCCTAATCCTAAACGTAACACTCACCCTCACCCTAATCCTAAAACTCAACCTAACCCTAACCCTAACCCTAGCCCTCACCTTAACCCTCACACTAAATCTTCCCCTCACCCTCACCCTAAGCCATACCCGAACCCTAACCCTCACCCAAAACTTCACCCTAAATCAACTATATCTCTAAAACTCACCCTCACCCTAAACCTCATCCTAACCCTTACCCTCAACATAAGCCTAACCCTAAACCTAAACCTAATCCTCACAGTAATCCTAACCCTCACTCTCACCCTAACCCTCACCGTCACCTTAAACCTCACCCTAACCCTAACCATCACACACTCCCAAAAACTCACCCTCACCCGAACCGTCACCCTCACCCTAACCCTACACTAAACCTCACCATAACCCTTACCCTCACCCTAAACCTAACTCTAACCCTCACCTTCATACTAACCCTAACCTTAACCCTCACCTTAACCCTCACCCTAATCCTCACCCAAACCCAAAGACTAACACTTACCCTCACTCTCACCCTAAACCTCACCCTAAACCTTATCCTCACACTAAACCTAACACTAACCTTAACCCTCAAATTAACCCTAACATCCAACCTAACCCTAAACCTACCCCTCCCCCTAAACCTAACCCTAACCCTCACCTTCACCCTAAACCTCACCTTCACCCTAACCCTCCCCCTAACCCTAAACCTCACCTAAAACCTATCCCTCACCCTCAACCTCACCCTCACCCTAAACATCACCCTAAACCTAACCCTCACCCTAAACCTAACAATTATCCTCACCTTAACCATAACCTTAACCCTCGCCTTAAACATCACCCTCACCCTAACCCTAAACTTAAGCCTTTTCTAACCAAAACCTTACCCTGACCCTAACCCTGACCCTAACCATCACACTCACCTTAGACCTCACTCTAAAACGAACCCTAACCCTAACCCTCAAACTCAACCTCACCCTCACCCTAAGTCTAACCCTAACTCTAACCCTAATCCTAAACGGAACTGTAATCCTCACCCTCACCCTCACACTAACCCTACCCTACCCCTTACCCTAATGCTAACACTAGCCCTCACCCTCACCCAAACCCTAACCCTAACCCAAACACTCACCCTAACCTAACCCTAAACCTAAACCTAACCCTCAACTTAGCCCTCACCCTAACCCTAAGCCTAACCCTACTCCTCAGCCTAACCCTCACACTTCACCTAACTCCAACCCTAATCCTCACCCGATCCCTAACCCTAACCCTAACCCTCACCCTAACCTTAAACTTCACCATAAACCTAATGCTAAAAATAACCCTCAACCTCAACCTAAACCTCGCCCATTCCCTTACCCTCATCTTAAACCTACCCTCACCCTCACCCTAACCCTCACCCTAACCCTTACCCTCACCCTAAACCTCACCCTAACCCTAAGCCTAACCCTCACCCTCAACATAACCCTAACACTCACCCTAACTCTTACCCTCACTCGAACCTAAACCTCAGCCTAACACTCATCCTAACTCTAATCCTAATCCTCACCCTAACTGTAACCCCAACACTAACCTTAACCCTCACCCTTACCCTAAACCTCACCCTCACCCTCACCCTCAACCTCAGCCTCAGCCTAACCCAAACCTAACCCTAATCCAAACCCTAAACCTCACCGGCAACCTCACACTAACTCTAAACCTAACTCTAACCAAAACCCTCACCCTAACCCTAAATTTATCCCTAACCCTCTCCTTAACCCTAACACTAATCCTACTCCTAACCCTCAACCTCAACCTAATCCTTACACTCACCCTAAACCTAACCCTCACCCTAACCATTACCCTCACCCTCACCCTAACCCTAACCCTCAGCCTAACCCTCATCCTAACCCTATCCCTAAATCTAACCCTCACCCAAACTCTAACCCTCACCTCATCATCAACCTCACCCTAACCCTCAAAATCACCCTCACCCTCACCCTAATCCTAACCCTCAACATCACCCTCAACTTCACCATCACCCTCAACTTCACTATCACAATCACCCTAACGCTCACCCTCAACTTCAACCTAAATCTTACCATAACCCTAAACCTCAACCTCAACCTAACTATGACCCTCACACTCACCCTCATCCTAAGCCTAACCCTACACCTAAGCCTAATACTAAACCTAACCCTCACCCTCACCCTCACCCTAAACCTAAACCTCACCCTAACCCTAACCCTAAACCTAGCCCTCACCATAACCCTTAACCTCACCATCACCCTAATCCTAACCCTCAGACTAACCCTAACCCTCACCCTCACCCTAACCCTAACCATAAAGCTAACACTAACACTCACAATCACCCTAAACCTAACCCTAACCCTCACCCAAACACTAACACTAACCCAAATGCTATCCCTAACCCTCACCCTCACCCTAACCCTCACTCTAACCCTTACCCTCAGCCTAACACTTAGCCTCACCCTACCACTAACACTAACACTAAACCTCACCCTAACACTCACCCTAACACTAAACCTAAACCTAACCCTCACCCTAACACTTACCCTAACCGTCAACCTAACACTAACCCTCACCCTCACCCTAACCCTCACCCTAAACCTTACCCTCACCCCAAACCTATACCTAAACCTTACTCTAAGCCTCACCGTCACCCTAAGCCTAACCTGAACCCAAAACCTCACTCTAACCCTCACCCTAAATCTAACGTTACCCTTAAACCTCACCCTCAACCTAAACCTCATCCTAACCCTTACCCTCACCATAACCCTATCCCTAACCCTAACCCTAATACTCACTGTAATCCTTACCCTCACCCTCACCCTAACCCTCACCATCACCTTAACCGTCACCCTAACCCTAACCATCACCCACACCCTAAAACTCACCCTCCCATGAACCCTCACCCTCATCCTAACCCTACCCTAAACCTCACCCTAAATCTAACTCTCACCCTAAACCTAACTCCAATGCTCACCCTCATACTAACCCTAACCCTCACCTTAACCTTCACCCTAAACCTCACACGAACCCTAACGCTAATCCTAACCCTAACTCTCAGCCTAACCCACAACCTAACACTTAACCTCACACTAACGCTAACCCTAACCCTAACCCTCACATTAACACAAACCCTCACCCTAACCCCTCACCCTACCCCTCAAGCTAACCCTAAACTCCAATGCTCACCCTCATACTAACCCTAACCCTCACCTTAACCTTCACCCTAAACCTCACACGAACCCTAACGCTAATCCTAACCCTAACTCTCAGCCTAACCCACAACCTAACACTTAACCTCACACTAACGCTAACCCTAACCCTAACCCTCACATTAACACAAACCCTCACCCTAACCCCTCACCCTACCCCTCAAGCTAACCCTAAACCTAACCCTCACCCTAACCCTAACCCTAAACCTAACCCTCACCCTAACCCTAACCCTAAACCTAATGCTAACCCTAAACATCAACCTCACCCTAACCTTTAACCTCACCCTCAACCTCACCCTAACCCTAACCTTAACCATAAACCTCACCCTATCCCTCAGCCTAATCTAACCCTAACCCTACCCCTCAGCCTAATCCTCAACCTAAACTTAAACCTAACACTAATCCTCACCCTATCCCTAACCCTATCCCTAATCCTCACCCTCACCTTAACACTAATGCTAAAATTAACCCTCAGCCTCACCCTAAACTTCGCCCTAACCCTTACCTTCACCATAACCCTATCCCACACCCTCACTCTATTCCTCACCCTGAACCTTACACTCACCCTAACCCTCACGCTAACCCAAAACCTAACCCTACCAGTACCCTTCACCCTAACCCTCACCTGAAACCTAAGCCTAAACGTAAACCTAACCCTCACCCTAACACTCACCCTAACCCTTATGCTCGCACGAACACTAACCCTAACCCTCAGCCTAACCTTCATCCTAAACCTAACCCTAACCCTAACCCTGACCCTGACCTTAGCCCTAACACAAACCCTAACCCTCACCCTAACCGTCACCCTCACCCTCACCCTCAACTTCGCCCTCAGCCTAACCCTAAACCTAACAGTAATCCAAACCCTAAACCTCACCCTCACCATCACCCTAACTGTAAACGTAACACTAAGCAAAACCCTCAGCCTAACCGTAATCCTATGCCTAACCCTCACCCTAACCCTAACCCTAATCCAAAACCTAACCCTCACCCTCACCCTAACACTCACCTTCATCCTAATCCTAACCCTAATCCTCAGCCTAACTCTCATCCTAACCTTAACCCTAACCGACATCCAAACCCTAAAGCTCACCCTCACCCTCAACATAACGATCACACTCACCTAAACCCTCACCCTAACCCTCCCGCTAACCCTAACCATACCCTTACCCTCACCCTAAACCTAACCCTCAACCTCACCCGCACCATTGCCCTTACCCTAAAAATCACCCTCACCCTCACCCTAACCCTAACCCTTAACCTCACCCTAACCCTCACACTAACCCTAACCATAACACTAATAATAAACCTCACCCTAACCCTCAGCCTTAACCTAAAGTGAAAACTAATCCTCACCCTAACGCTCACCCTAACCCTCAACCTAACCCTAACCGTCACCCTCAACCTGACCCACACCCTAAACCTTATCCTCACCATAACCCTATCCCTGAACCTAACCCTAAACGGCAACCTAACCCTAACCCTAATCCTAAACCTAACCCTCACCGGAACACAAACCCTCACCGTCATCCTCAGTCTAAATCTAAACCTAACCCTAAACGTAACCCTAACCCTTACCCTCACCCTAACTCTAACCCTAACACTACCGTGACCCTCACCCTAAACCCAACCCTCACCCTAACCCTGACCATTAACCTCACCCTAACCCTAACCCTCACTCTAACCCTCACCCTAAACCTAACGCTAACCCTAACACTCACACTCAATCTAAATATCAACCAAACCCTAAGCCTCACCCTAACCCTAAACCTAACACTCACCTACACCCTAACACTCACCCTAACCGTCACCCTCAATCTCAACCTCACCCTAAACATGACCCTAACCCTAACCCTCACCCTAACCCTAACCCTAATACTCAACCCAACCCTAACCCACACCTTAAACCTCACCCTCACCATAATCCTCACCCCAACCATAACCCTAAGCCTTTCCTAACTGAAACCCTCAGCCTCACCCTAATCCTCACCCTAACCCTCCCCCTCCCCCAGCCCTCACCCTAAAATTAACCCAAACCCTAACCCTCTCCCTCACCTTCACCCTCAACCTCAGACCAACCCTAACCCTAACCCTATTCCTAACACGAACCCTAAACCTCACCCTTACCCTAACCCTAACTCTAACCCTAACCCTAACCCTAATGCTAACACTAGCCCTCACCTTCACCCTCACCCTAACGCTAACCCTAACACTCACCATAACCCTACACCTCAGCCTAACCCTCACTCTAAAACCAATCCTAAAACTAATCCTCACCCTATCCCTAATCCTAACTCTAACCGTCACCCTAACCCTCACCCTCATCATAAGCCTAATGCTAACATTAACCCTCAACCTCACCCTAAACCTTGTCCAACACTTACCCTCATCATAACCCTATCCCTCCCCCTCACCCTAACCCCCACCCTAACCCTTAACGTCACCCTAAAACTAACCCTCACCATCAACCTCACCCTAACTCTAACCCTAACCAAACCCTGAACTTCACCCTAAATTTAAACTTATCCCTAACACTAACCTAACCCTAACCCTCACCCTAAACCTAACCCTAAACCCCAGCCTCACCCTAACCCTAACCCTATCCCTAACCATCACTCTAACCCTAACGATAACCCTAACCCTCACCCTCATCATAAACCTCAACCTAACCCTTACCCTCACCTTAACCCTCACCCTAACCCTAACACTAACCCTAACATGAACGCTCACCCTACCCTTCACCCTAACCCTAGTCCTCACCCTAACCTTTACCCTCAAACTCACCCTAACCCTCACCCTCACCGTAAACCTAATGCTAACATTAACCCTCAACCATACCCTAAACCTCGCCCTAACCCTTCCCTCACCTAAACCCTAACTCTCACCCTCATCATAACCCTCACCCCAACCGTTACCCTCAGCCTAACTCTCAACCTACACTTAACCCTCACCCTATCCCTAACCCTAACCCTAACCCTCACACTAACCTTAATGCTATCCCTAACCCTAACCCTCACCCTAGTCCTAGCCCTCACCCTAACCCTCAAAATCACCCTAACTCTAAACCTAACCCCAACCAAACCCACACTCTAATCCTAACCCTATCCCTAACCCTCACCCTAACCTTAACCCTAATCCTAATTCTAATCCTCCACCTAAACCTTACACTGAACCTAACCCTAACCCTAACCCTCAGCCTAACCCTCACCCTAAACTTAACCCTAACCCTAACCCTCACCTTAAACTTAACCCTAACCCTAATCCTAACCCTCACCCAAACACTAACCCTCACACTCACCCTCACTCTCATCATCAACCTCAACCTAACCCTCACCTTCACCCTCACCCTAAACCTAAGCATAACCCTAATCCTCACCCTAAACCTAACTCTGACCCTCACCCTCAACTTCACCCTTAGCCTAACCCTACAGCTAAGCCTAATCCTAAACTTACCACTCACCCTCACCCTAATCCTAAAATTCACCCTAACCCTTAACCTAACCCTAGCCCTCACCTTAACCCTTACCCTCAGAGTCACCCTAACCCTAACCCTCACTCTAACACTAACCCTCATCTAAACCCTAAGCCTCAACCTCACCCTAACCCTAACCCTCACCCTCAATCTCACCCTAAACCTAACCATAATCCTAACCCTCACCCTCACCCTAACCCTAAACAAATGCTAACCCTAACCCTCATCCTCACCCTAACCCTAATCCTAATGCTAACCCTCACCCTAAACCTAACCCTAACACTAATGCTATCCCTAACACTCACCCTCACCCTAACACTCACTCTAACCCTCACCCTAACCCTCACCATCACCCTAACCATAACCCTAACCCTAACATTAAACCTCACCCTAACCCTCACCCTAACCCTAAACCTAAACCTAAACTTCACCCTAATGGTCACCCTAACCCTCAACCTAAACCTAACCCTCACCCTCACCCTAACCCTCACACTAAATCTTATCCTCAACCTAACTCTAACCCTAACCCTAAATCTTACCCTCACCCTCACCCAAAGCCAAATCTGAAACGTAACCCTAAACCAAACCCTCACCCTAACTCTAACTATATCCCTAAAACTCACCCTCCCCTAAACTACATCCTAACCCTTACCCTCAACATAAACCTAACACTAACCCTAACACTAATCCTCACCATAATCCTAACCCTCACCCTCACCCTAACCCTCACCATCACCTTAACCCTCACCCTAACACTCACCATAACCAACACCCTAAAACTCACCCTCACCCTCACTCTAACCCTAGCCTAAACCTCACCCTAATTCTAACCCTCACCCTAAACCTAACTCTAACCCTCACCCTCATACTAACCCTAACCCTCACTTTAACGTTCACCCTAAACCTCACCCTAACCCTAAAGCTAACCCTAACCTTCATCTCAGCCTAACCCACACCCTACCCCTTATACTCACACTAACGCTAACCCTAACCCTCACATTAAACCTAACCCTGACCATAACCCGTCACCCTACAACTCACCCTAACCCTAAACCTAACCCTCAACCTAAACCTAACCCTAACACTAATGCTAACCCTAAACCTCAACCTCACCCTAAACCTCACCCTAAACCTCACCCTAATTTTTACCCTCAACCTCAACCTCACCCTAACCCTCACCCTAACCATAACCCTCACCCTAACCCTCACCCTATCCCTAACACTAACCCTAACACTAACACTCACCCTAAAACTCACGCTAACCCTAAGCCGAACCCTAACCCTCACCCTCAGCCTAACCCTGACCCTAACCTTTACCCTCACCCGAACCCTATCCCGAACCCTCAGCCCAACCCTCATCCTAACCCTAACCTAACCCTAACACTCACAGTAACACTCAACCTATCCCTAACACTATCCCTAACCCTCATCCTCACAGGAAACCTCACCCTAATCCTTAAACTCACCATAACCCTAACCCTAATCCTAACCCTAATCCTCACCATAACCCTAACCCTAATGCAGACCTAACCCTCAACCGAACCCTCACCCGAGCCCTCAACTTAACACACAACCTAACCCTAATGTTAACCCTAATCCTAAACCTAACCCCCACCTTCAAACTAACCCTAACTCTAACCCTAACCCTCACTCTCACCATCGCCCTAATCCTCACACTCAAGCTAAACTTTACCCTAACCCTAACCCTAGCCCTAAACTTCACCCTCACCCTGACCCTCAACCTCAGCCTAACCCTAAACCTAAACCTATTCCTAATCCTAACACTTACCCTCACATTCAACCTAAACCTAACCCTAACACTAACCCTCAACCACACACTCACCCTCACCCTAACCCTCACCCTCACCCTAACCCTCACCCTCACCCTAAACTTCACCCTAACCCTAACCCTCACCCTAACCCTAACCCTAACCCTCACCCTAAACCTAACCTCAGCTTAAACCTCACCCTCACCCTAATCCTCACCCTAAACCTAACCCTTACCTAAACGAAACCCTCACCCTCACCCTATCCCTAACCCTAACAATAACCCTAACTCTAACCCTAACCCTAACCCTAAAACTCACCCTAAACCTAACTCTAAACTTCACCCTTCCCGCACCATCACCCTAACCCTCACACTAACCATAACCTTAACAATCAGCCTAAACCTCATCCTAACTCTAACCCTAACCCTAACCCTCAACCTAACCCTAAACCTCACCTTCAGGTTCACCCTCACCCTCACCCTAACCCTAACCCTAACACTAACCCTCATCCTCAACCTCACCCTCACCCTCACACTAACACTCAACCTCATGCTAACCCTCACCCTAACCCTAACCCTAACACTAACTCTAACCCTCACCCTAACCCTATCCCGACACCTCACCCTAACTAACACCCTAACCCTAACCCTAACACTAACCCTCACTCTAACCCTAACCCTCACCCTCACCCTAAACCTAAGCCTCAACAACACAGTAACCCTCACCCTCACCTGAAACCTCACCCTCACCCGAACACACCCTCACAATAAACAGCACCCTAACCCTAACTCTCACCCTAACACTAACCCTAAACCTCATCCTAAACCTAAGCCTCAACTTAACCCTTACCCTCACCCTGACACTCACGCTAACCCAACCCTAACCCTAACCCTCACCCTAAAACTTACCCTAACCATAACACTCACCCTGAAACTAACACTCCCCCTAACACTAACCCTCACACTATACCTAAACCTAACACTCATCCTCACCTTCTACCTCCCCCTCACCCTAACCCTTACCCTCATCCTTAAACCTAATGCTAACCCTAAATCTCACCCTCAGCCTAACGCTCACCCTAACCCTTACCCTCACACTAACGCTAACCCTCAGACTAAACCTATCCCTCACCCTTAACCTAACCCAAAACCTCACACAAAACCTAACAATCACCCTAATCCTAACCCTACCCCTCATCCTAACCCTCACCCTACACCTAACCCTAACCCTAATCCTCACCGTATCCGTAACCTTAACCATAACCTTAACCCTTACCCTCACCCTAAACCTAATGCTAACCCTAACAATCCACATCACCCTAACCCTCAACCTAACCCTATCCCTCACCCTAACCCTCACCCTCAAATTAACCCTCACCCTAAAAGTTACCCACAACCTTAACCTCACCCTAACCTAACCCTAAACCTAACCCTCACCCTATCCCTCACCCTAACCCTAACCATAACCCTAAATATAAACCTCACCCTATCCCTCACCCTAACCCTAACCTTCACACTCACCCTAACCCTCACCCTAAACATTACCTTCAATCTAACCCAAACGCTAACCCTAAACCTAACACTCACAATAATCTTAACTCTAACCCTCTGCCTAACCCTTACCCTAACCCTAAAACTAACCCTAACACTAACCCTCACACTCAACTTAACCCTAAACCTAACCCTAACCATCACCATAACCCTAAACCTCACCCTCACCCTAACCTCATCCTAACACTTACCCTCAACCTAACTCTATCCCTAACCCTCACCTTAACCCTAAACCTCAACCTAACCCTCACCCTGACCCTCACCCTAATCCTAATCCTATCCCAAACCCTTACACTAAACCTAACCCTCACCCTAAACCTAACCCTCACCATAACAGTAACCGTCACATTAACGCTAACACTTAACCCTCACACTCACCCTCACCCTCACCCTCACCCTAATCCTTACCCTCACCCTAACCCTAACCCTAACCCTCACACTAAACCTAACTCACAAACTAACCCTAAACCTACCCCTCAGCCTAACCCTCACCCTAACCCTAACCCTAACCCTAATCCTCACCCTATCCATAAACTTAAACCTAACCCTCACCCTCACCTTAACCCTCATGCTCACCCTTATCCTCACCCTAACCCTGACGCTAACCCTTCACCTCACGTTAACCCTAAACCTCACCCTCATCCTAACCCTCACCCTAACCCTTACCTACACCCTAACCCTCACCCTAATCCTCACCCTAACCCTACCCCTCACCCTCACCCTAAACCTAACCTTCACCCTAACCCAAACCCTAAACCTAAACCTAACCCTCACACTAACACTAATCCTAACCCTCAGCCTAAACCTCTCCCTACCCCTAACCCTAAACCTAACCTTCACCCTCACCCTAACCGTAACCCTAAACCTAACCCTCACCCTAACCCTAACCCATAACCTTACTGTCACCCTCACACTCAGCCTAACCTTAACCCTTACCCTAAACCTAACCCTCACCCTCACCTTCACCCTAACTGCAAACATAACACTCAACCTCACCCTCACCCTAACCCTATCCGTAACCTTCACCATAGCGCTAACCCTCACCCTATACATCAACCTCACCCTAATCCTAAACCTAACCCTAAGCCTCACCCTAACCCTAAAACTAACCCTAACCCTCATCCTCACACTATAACCTCACACTAACCATTACCTTCACCATAACCCTAACACTAACCCTAACCCTAATTCTCACCCTAACCCTAACCCTCACCCACACCCTAACCCTCACCCTCACCCTCACCCTCACCCTCACCCTAACACTTAACCTAACCCTAACCCAAACACTAATCCTAAACCTATCCCTCACAATCAAACTCAACCTAACCCTAACCCTAACCTTCACACTCACCCTCACAATAACCCGCACCCTAACCCTAAATCTCACCCTAACACTAACCCAAACCCTAACCCTCAACCTAATGCTAACCCTATCCCTAACCCTCACCCTCTCACTAACCCCAACCCTAACACTAACCCTCAACCTAACCCTAATCCTCAACCATAACTTAACCCTCTCCCTCACCCAAACCCTCACACTTCCACGAACACTCATCCTCACCCCAAACGTCACCCTCACCCTAAACATCACCCAAACCCTAACGCTTACCCTAAACCTAACCCTAACCCTCACCCTAACCATAACCCTCAACCTAACCCTCAACTTCACGCTAATCCTCTCCATAACCCTAACCCTTTCCTAAAAGAATCCCTCACCCTAACCCTTAAACTAAACCTATCCCTCACCCTAGCCCTCAGCCTAAACCTATCCCCAAACCTATCCCTCTCCCTCACCCTTATCCTCAACCTAACCCTTACCCTCACCCTAACCCTAACCCTAACACTAATCATAATCCTCACACTAACTGTAACCCTCACCCTAACCCTAACCCTAACTTTAACCCTAAACTTCACACTCACCCTGACCCTTACCCTCAGCCTAACACTAACCCTAACCCTATTCCTAATCCTATCCCTCACACGCACCCTCACCCTAAACATAACCCTAACATTAACCCTCACGCTCACCCTCACCCTCAACCTCACTGAACGCTCACCCTCACCCTAAACATCACCCTAACCCTAACCCTAACCCTAAGCATAACCCTAACCCTCACCCTAACCTTAACCTCAGCTTAACCCTTACCCTCTATCTAAACTTCACCCTAACCCTAACCCTAGGTAAATGACTAGGTAAATGAAACCCTCACCCCCACCCTCACACTAACCCTCAAACTCACCCTAGCCCACACCCTAACCCTAAACCTAACCCTTACCCTCAAACTCCCACACTCCCTCCCCCTCAGCCTAACCCTAACCCTAACCATAACCATAACCCTAAACCTCACCATCACCCAAAACTTCACCCTCACCCTCACACTCACCCTTACCTTATCCCTAACCCTCACCCTCATCCTCACCCTCACCCTAATCCTAACCCTATCCCTAACTCTAACCCTAACCCTAACCACTAACCCACTCCCTCACCCTCACCCTAATCCAAACCCTAACGATAACCCTAAACCTCACCCTCACCATAACCCTCACCCTAACTCTTACACTCACCCTCACCCAAGCCGAAAACCTCACCCTCACCATCACCCTAACCCTAACCCTTACCCTCACCCTAACCCTAACCCTAACCCTGAACCTAACCCTCACACTAACTCTAACCTTCACCCACACCCTAACTGTCACTCTCATCCTCACTCTCACCCTAAACCTTACCCTTACCCTAAACCTAACCCTAACACTAATCCTAATCTTAACACTAACCCTAAACCTAATCCTAAACCTAATGCTCACCATACCCCTCAGCCTAACCCTAACTCTAACCCTAACCCTCACCCTCATCCTAACCCTCACCCTGACACGAAAAATCACCCAAACCCTAACGCTCACCCTCACAATAAACATCACCCTAAACCTAACCCTCAAACTAACGCTAACCCTAACCCTCACCCGAACCCTAACACTCACCATAACCCTAACACTCACCTGAACCTCATGCTAACACTAACCCTTACTCTAACCCTCACCATGACCCTCACCCTCACCCTAAATCTAACCCTCAACCTAAACTTCACCCTAACCCAAACCCTCACCCTAACCCTAACCCTCACCCTAAACCTAACCTCAGCTTATCCCTCACACTCACCCTAATACTCACCCTAAACCTACCGTTACCTAACCGAAACCCTCACCATCACCCTCATCCTCGCCCTAACCTTAACCCTAACTCTAAACCTAACCCTAACCCAAAAACTCACCCTAAACCTAATCCTAACCCTAACCCTCACTCTCATCCTCACCCTCATTCTAACACTCACACTCAACCTGACATTCACCATCACACTAACCCTCACAATTACCCTAAACATCACCCTAACCCTACCCCTCACTCTCATTTTCTCCCTCACCCTCACCCTAACAATAACCCTAACCCTCATCCTCAACCTCACTTGCACCCGTACCCTCACCCTAAACCTCACCCTCACACTAACCCTCAACCTCACCCTAAACCTAACGCTAAGCCTAACCATCACCCTACCCTAACCCTAACCCTCACCCTAAACCTAACGCTAAGCCTAACCGTCAACCTCACCGTAACCCTCACCCTATACCTTATCTTCACACTAACCTTAACCCTAACCCTAAGCCTCAATCTAACCCTAACCTTCACCCTAACCCTATCCCAACACCTAACCCTAACACTCACCCTAACCCTAACACTCACCTGACCCTCACCCTAACACTAACCTTAACTCTAACCCTCACCATGACCCTCACCCTCACCCTAAACACCACCCTCAACCTAAACCTAACCCTAAACCTAACCCTCACCCTCACCCTAGCCCTCACCCTAACCCTCACCCTCACCCTAACCGTAAACCTAACCCGCACAGTCACCCTAACCCTCCTCGTCACCCTAACCCTCACCCTAATCCTAACCCTCAACCACACCCTAACCCTCACACTCAACCGAACCCTCACCCTCACTGGAACACTCACCCTTACCCTAACCCTCACCCTCAGTATAAACATCTCCATAACCCTAACTCACACCCTAACACTAACCCTTACCCTCACCCTAATCCTAAGCCTCAACTTAACCCTAACCCTCACCCTGACCCTCACCCTAATCCTCACCCTCACACTAACCCTTAACCTCACCCTAAATATCAACCTAACCCTAACCCTCACCCTCACCCTATCCCTAACCCTCACCCTAACCCTAACGCTAAGCCTAACCATCACCCTCACCCTAACCCTAATGCTAACCCTAAACCTCACCCTCACCCTAAGCCTAAACCTAACCCTTACCCTCACCCTCACCCTAACACTCACTCTAACACTTACCCACATCCTAAACCTCACCCTAACCCTAACCCTAACCCTAAACCTAACTCTCAACCTAAACCTTACCCTAACCCTAAACATAACCGTACTCATAAACCTCATCCTAACCCTCACCCTAAACCTAAACCTCACCCTCACACTAACCCTCAACCTCACCCTAAACATCACCGTAAACCTAACCCTCGCCCTCACCCTAACCCTAACACTCACCCTAAACCTAATGCTAAGCCTAACCATCACCCTCACCCTAACCCTTTTCCTCACACGAATCCTAACCATAACCCTAACCCTCAATCTAACCCTAACCCTCACCCTAACCCTATCCCGACACCTCAACCTAACTCTCACCATAACCCTAAACCTAACCCTAACCCTCACCCTAACCCTCCCCGTCACCCTAACACTCACTCTAATCTTAAGCCTCAACCACACCCTAACCCTCATCCTCAACTAAACACTCACCCTTACCCTAACCCTCAGCATCACAATAAACATCACTGTAACCCTAACTCTCACCCTAACACTAACCCTAACACTCACCCTAACCGTAAGCCTCAAACTAACCCAGGCCCTCACCATGACCCTCACCCTAACCCTCAACCTCACACTAACCCTCATCCTCACCCTAAACATCACCCTACCCCTAACCCTCACCCTAACCCTACCGCTCACCCTAAGCCTTACCCTAACCCTAAACATAACCCTACTCCTAACACTCATCCTAACCGTCACGCTAACCCTAACACTCATCCTCACCCTAACACTCACCCTAAACTTTACCCTCAACCTAACCCAAACCCTAACCCTAAACCTAACACTCACACTAACCCTAACCCCCAGCCTAACCCTTATCCTAAACCTAACCCTAACCCTAACCCTAAACCTCACACTCACCCTAACCCTAAACCTAACCCTAAACCTAACCCTCACCCTAAACCTAACCTCAGCTTAACCCTCACGCTCACCCTAATCCTCACCCTAAACCTAACCCTTACCTAACCGAAACCCTCAACGTCACCCTCATCCTCACCATAACCCTACCCCTAACAATAACCCTAAATCTAAACCTAACCCTAACCCTAAAACTCACCCTAAACCTAATCCTAACAATAACCCTCACCCTATCCTCACTCTCATTCTAACACTCACTCTCACCCTGACCCTCACCATCACACTTACCCTCACACTTACCCTAAATGTCACCCTAACCCTACACCTCACCCTCACTTTCACCCTCACCCTCACACTAACCCTAACCCTAACCCTCATCCTCAACCTCAGCCGCACCCGTACCCTCACCCTAACCCTCACCCTCACACTAACCCTCAACCTCACCCTAATTATCACCCTAAACCTAACCCTCACCCTCACCCTAACCCTAACCCTCACCCTAAACCTAACGCTAAGCCTAACTGTCACCCTCACCCTAACCCTGACCCTAAACCTTATCCTCACACTAACCCTAACCCTAAACCTCACCCTAACCCTATCCCAACACCTCACCCTAACTCCCACCCTAAGCCTAACCCTAACCCTAATCCTCACCCTCATCCTAACCGTAAACCTAACCCTAACCCTCACCCTAACCCTCCTCGTCACCCTAACACTCACCCTAATCCTTAGCCTCAACCACACCCTAAACCTCACCCTCAACCGTACCCTTACTCTCACTCGAAAACTCACCCTTACCCTAACCCTCACCCTCACAATAAACATCACCATAACCCTAACTCACACCCTAACACTAACACTAACCCTCACCCTAACATTAAGCCTCAACTTAACCCTCACCCACACCCTGACCCTCACCCTAACCCTCACCCCCACACTAACCCTCACCCTAACCCTAACCGTAACCCATACCTAACTTAAAACCTCACCCTCACCATCACCTAACCCTCACCCTAAACTTAGCCCTCACCCTAGCACTAACGCTCACCCTAACCCTAATCCTAACCCTCACCGTCACCCTCACCTTAACCCTAAACCTACCCCTCAGCCTAACCCACACCCTAAAACTAACTCTAACCCTATTCCTCACCCTATCCCTAAACTTAACCCTAACCTTCATCCTAACCCTCACCCACAACCTAACCCTCATGCTAAGCCTAAGCCTAACCCTCACCCTAAGCCTAACCCTAAACCTAACCCTCACCCTAACCCTAAACATAACCCTAACCCTAACTGTCACTCTAATCCTCACCCTGACCCTAACCCTCAACCTCACCGTAACCCTCACCCTTGCCTTTACCCTCAACCTAACCCAAACCCTAACCCTAAACCTAACACTCACATTAACTCTAACCCTAACCCTCAGCCTAACCCTTACCCTAACCCTAAAACTAACCCTAACCTTCACCCTAACCCAATCCCTAACCTTAACTCTAACCCTCACACTAACCCTAAACCTAACCCTCAGACTAACCCTCACCCTAACCCTAACGGTAACCCTAACCCTCACCCTCACCCTCACCCTAACCCTACCCCTACCCCTAACCCTCACCCTAAACCTAACCCTCATCCTTAATATCACCTTCACCCTCAGCCTAAACCTAATCCTTTCCCTAGTCCTAACCCTCACCCTCACCCTAACACTAAACCTAACACTCTCCCTCACCCTAACCCTAATTCTCATCCTAACCCTAATACTCACCCACAACCTAACCTGAACATGAACCCGAACCCGAACCCGAACCCTTACAATCAACCTACCCCTAACCCTAACCCTAATCTTAAACCTAACCCTCACCATCAAACTCACCCTAACCCTAACCCTAACCCTCACCCTCACAATAAACCTCACCCTCATCCTATCCCTCACCGTAACACTAACCCTAACCCTAACCGTCAACCTAATGTGAACCCTATTCCTAAACCTCACCCTCCCACTTACCCTAAACCTAACACTAACCCTCACCCTAACCCTCACCCTCACCCTAAACATCACCCAAACCGTAACCCTTACCTTAACCTAACCCTATCCCTCACCCTAATCATAACCCTCAACCTAACCCTCAACCTCACGCTAATCCTGACCATAACCCTAACCCTTGCCTAAAAGAATCCCTCACCCTAAACCTCACACTAACCCTCTCCCTAAAATTAGCCCTCAACCTAAACCTATCTCTAGCCCTAACGCTCACCCTCACCTTAACCTCACCCTAACCCTTACCCTCACCCTAACCCTAACTCTAACAATAATCATGATCCTCACACTAACCGTAACCCACACCCTAACCCTAACCCTAACACTAAACTGCACCCTCACCCTGACCCTTACCCTCAGCCTAACCCTAACCCTATTCCTAATACTGACCCACACATGCAACCTCACCCTAAACCTAACCCTAACACTAACCCCCACCCTCACCCTCAACTCACCCTCAACCTAAACCTAAACCTAATCAAAACCATAACAATAACACTCATCCTAACCCTAACCCTCACCCTAACCCTAACACACTCCCTCACCCTCACATTAATCCAAACGCTAACAATAACCCAAACTCTCACCCTCAACCTAACCCTCACCCTAAATCTTACATTCACCCTCACCATCACCCTAACCCTAACCCTTTCCCTCACCCTAACCCTAACCCTAACCATAAACCTAACCCTCAAACTAAACATAACCTTCACCCGCACCCTAACAGTCAATCTCACCCTCACCCTCACCCAAAACCTTACCCTCACCCTAAACCTAAACCTAACCCTAAACCTAAACCTAACCCTAACACTCACCATACCCCTTACCCTAACCCTAACTCTAACCCTAACCCTCCCCCTCATCCTAACCCTCATCGTCACCCAATCCCCCCAACCCTAAACCTCACCCTCACAATAAACATCACCCTAACCCTAACCCTCAACCTAACGCTAACCCTAACCCTAACACTCACCCTAACCCTAACTCTCACCCTGACCCTCACCCTAACCCTAACCCTAAGCGTAAACCTCACCTTAACCCTTACCCTAACACTAACCCACACCCTAAACCTAGCCTTCACACTTACCCTAAACCTAACCCTCACCATCACCCTCACCCTAACCCGAACCCGAACCTTAATCCTATCACTAACCCTCACTCTCACCCCCACCCTTACCCTAACCCTAATCCTAACCCTCACCCTAACCCTCACCGAAACCCTAACCCTCACACTAACCCTAACCCTTGTCCTCAACCTCAACCTAAACCTACCTCTAACACTGCCCCTCACCCTAATCCTCACACTAACACCCACGCTAATCCTAACCCTCACTCTCACCCTAACCCTCAACCTAACACTTACCCTCACCCTAGCCCTAACCTTAACCCTCACACTAAACCTAACCCTCACCCTAACTCTAACCCTAAACCTAACCCTAATCCTAAACCTAACACTCACACTCACCCTCACCCTAAGCCTAACCGTCACCCTAAATCTCACCCTCAACCTAAACATCAAGCTAACCCAAAACCTCACCCTAAAACTAATCCTAACCCTCACCTTCACCCTAGCCCTCATCCTAACCCTAATCATAACAATAATCATAACCCTAACCCTAAAACTCACCCTAACACTAATCCTAACGCAAAACCTCACCCTCTTCCTCACCGTCACCCTAACCTTCACTTTCAACCTCACCCTCACCATAACCCTCACACTAACCCTAAACCTCACCCTAAACCTACCACTAACCCTCACCACTAAACCTAACCCTAACCCTCACCCTCACCCAAACGCTCAACCTCAGCCTAACCTAATCCTATCCCTAAAACTAAACCTAAACCTAACACTCACCCTCTGCCTAACCTTAACCTTAAACCTCACCCTCACCCTCACCATCACCATAAACCTAAGCCTAATCCTAAACCTCACCCTCACCTTAACCCTTACCCTAAACCTTACCCTCATCCTAACCCTAACCCTAACACTCACCCTCACCCTAAAACTAACCCTAACCATAACACTCACCCTCAACCTAACCCTCAACCTCACCCTCAACCTAACCCTCACCCTCACCCTAAATATCACCCTAACCCTAACCCTCACCCTAACACTAACCCTAACCCTAACCCTCACACTAGCCCTAACCATAACCCTAAACCTCACCCTCAAATTAACCCTCACACTAACCCTTATCCTCACACTAACCCTACCTCTAACCCTAACCCTACCCTCACACTAACCCTAACCCTCACCCTAACCCTAAACCTACCCCTCACCCTAACCCTCCACCTAACCCTTACCCTAACCCTAATACTTTCCCTAAAGCTAATCCTAACAGTAACCCTCAACCTCATAGTAAAAATCACCCTAACTCTAACCCTCACCCTAACCCTAACCCTAATCTTAAACCTGAACCTAAACCTCAACCTCCCCCAATCCTCACCCTAACCCTAACCCTAACACTTACCTAAACGAAACCCTCACCCTCACCCTCACCCTCAACCTAACCCTCACCCGAACCCTTACCCTCAACCTAAACCTAACCCTAACCCTCACCCTATCCGTAACACTCACGGTAATGCTAAACCTAGCCCTCAGCCTACCCCTCACCCTAACAATCAGCCTAACCCTAACCCTCACCCTAAACCTAACCCTAAACCTCACCCTCACCCTAACCCTCACCGTTACCCTAACACTCAAGCTAACCCTAACCCTAACCATATCCCTATCGCTAACCCAATCCCTTAACCTCACCCTAACCCTCACCCTAACCCTAACCCTAAACTTCACACTATCCCTAACACTTACCCTAACCCTCACCCTCACCATAACCCTGACCCTAACCCTATCGCTACTCCTCACCCTAACTCTCAACCTAACCCTAAACCTAATTCTCACCCTATCCCTAACCCTCAATGACACCCTAACCCTAACCATCACCCGAATGCTCATCCTCACCATAAAACTCACACAAAACTTAACCCTAACCGTAATCCTAAACCTAACCCTCAACCTCAGCCTCTCCCTAAGCCTAACACTGACCCTCACCATAAACATCACCCTAACCTTAACCATCACCCTAAACCTATCCCTAACCCTCACCCTAACGCTCACACTATCCCTAACGCTAACCCTACACCTCACCCTCACCCTAACTCTCATGCTAACACTTATCCTCACACTAACCCCAACAGTAACCCTAACCCTAACCCTCACACTAATCCTAATCCTCACCCAATTCCTAACCCTAACACTAACCCTCATCCTAACCCTCACCCTCATCCTAAGGCTAATGCTAACCCTAACTCTCACCCTAACCCTCACCCTCACCCCAAATCCCACCCTAACCCTTACTCTCACCCTAACCCGCAGACTAACCCTAACCCTAAACCTAACGCTCACACTAACCCTCAACCTAACCCTCACCCTAACACTTACCATCACACTAACCCTATCCCTCTCCCTAACCCTAACCCTAACTCTCACCAGAGCACTCACCCTCACAGAAAATCTCACTCTCACTCTAAACATCACCCTCAACCTAACCCTCACCCTAACCCTAACCCTAACCCTCACCCTAACCCTAACTCTCACCGTAACCCTAACCCTCACACTAAGCCTAACCCTCACCCTCAAACTCACCCTCACCCTCACCCTAACCCTAACCCTCATCCTAACATTCACCCTCAACCTCACCCTCACCCTAAACCTAACACACAGCCTCACCCTAATTCTCACCCTGAACCTGACCCTAAACCTTACCTAACCAAAAACCTCACCCTCACCCTAAAACTCACCATCACCCTAGCCCTCACCCTAACACTATCCCTCACCCTAACCCTAACCCTACAATTCACCCTCACCCTAACCCTAAACCTAAACCTAACCCTAATTCTCATCTTAACCCTAATCATAAACCTAATGATAACCCTAAACCTCACACTCACCCTAACCCTAACCCTAACCCTTAATTTCACCCTAACCCTAACCCTAACCCCCACACTAAACCTAACACTCACTAACCCCAACACTACCCCTCAGCCTAACCCTCCGCAAACCTACCTCTAACCTTAATACTTATCCTATCCTTAACCTTAACCCAAACCCTCACTCTAACCCTCACCCTGACCCTATCCCTCACTGTAACCCTTACCCTCACAATAACCCAAACCCTAACCCTCCCCCTAAATCTCACCCTAATACTGACCCTAACCCTAACCCTAATCCTAACTCTCACCCTCACCCTCACCTTAACCCTCACCGTAAACCTAACCCTCACCCTCACCCTAATTCTCACCCTGAAGCTGACCCTAAAACTTACTTAACAAAAACCTCACACTCACCCTCAACCTTAACCTCACCCTCAACCTAAACCTCACGCTAGCCCTCACCCTAACACTAACGCTAAGCGTAAACATCACTCAAACCTTCACCTTAACCCTAACGTGAACCCTAACACTTTCCATAAGGCTAACCCTAACAGTAACACTCACCCTCATACTAAACATCACCCTAACGCTAACCCTCACATTAACCCTAACCCTAAACCTCACTGTAACCTTAACCCTCAACCTGACCCTCACACTTCCCTAAAGCTCAGCCTAAACCTAACCCTAACCCTTACCTAACGGAAACCATCACCCTAACCCTCACCCTCAACCTAACCCTCACCCTGAACCTAACCCTAACCCTATACCTCAGCCTAAACCTCACCCTCACCCTCACCTTCGCACTAAACCTAACCCTAAAACTCACACTTATTCTAACCCTCACTCTAACCCTAACCATATCCCTCACACTAATCCTCTCCCTAAATCTCACCCTAACCCTAACCCTCAAACAAAACTTAACCATAACCCTCACCCTCACCCTAAACCTCACATTCACCCTAACACTCAACTTAACCATAACCCTCCCCCACACCCTAACACTCACCATCACCCGAACCGGAACCCTCACCCTAACCCTAAACCTCACCCTAAACATCACCCTAACCCTAATAGTCAACCAAATCCTGACCCTAACCCTCACCCTAAAACTAACACTCACACTAAACCTCAACCTCAACCTAATCCTCAAACTAAAAATAACCCTAAACCTTACCTAACCGAAACCCTCACACTCACACTCACCCTAACCCTCACCCTCACCCTAACCCTCACCCTATCCCTAACTATAACCCTAAACCTCACCCTCACCCTAACCCTCACACTAACCCTAACCCTACACCTCACTGTAACTCTCACCCTAACCCTAAACCTAACCCTAAACATCACCATAACCCTAACCCAATATCTAACCCTCACCCTCACCCTAAACCTCACCTTCACCCTAACCCTCACCCTAACCCTAACCCTCAACCACACCCTAACACTCACTCTCACCCGAACCCTCACACTCACCCTAACACTCACCCTCACCCTAACCCTCACCCTCACAGTATACATTACAAAAAGCCTAACACTCAGCCTAACCTTAACCATAACCCTAACCCTAATCCTAACACTAACTCTCATCCTCACCCTCACCCTCACCCTAACACTAACCCTAAACCTAACCCTCACCCTTACACTCATCCTATCCCTCAACCTCACCCTAACTCTAATGCTAACCCTACCTCTCACCCTCACCCTAACCCTCTCCCTAAACCTCACCCGAACCCTTACCCTAACCATAACCCTAACATTAACTCTAACCCTAATCCTCACCCTAACCCTATCCCTCAGCCACACTCTAAAACTCACCATCACCCAAAAACTCATCCTCAACCTAACACTCACTCTAACCCTAACTCTAACTCTAATCCTAAACCTAACCCTCACCCTCACCCTCAACCTAACCATAACCCTACCCTAACCCTTAAACTAACCCTCACCCTCACCATCACCCTCACCCTAAAACTCACCCTCACCATAAACATCACCCTAACCCTAACCCTCATGCTAAACCTAACCCTAACCCTCACCCTAAACCGAACCCTCACTCTAACGGTCACTATCCCTAACGCTAACCCTACACCTCACCCTCACACTAACCCTCACCCTAAACCTTATCCTCACCCTATCCCTAATCCTCACCCTAACCCTCACCCTCACCCTAACTCCAATGCTAACCCTACCTCTCACCCTCACCCTAACCCTCACCCTAAACTTCACCCTAACCCTTATCCTCACCCTAACCCGCAAACTAACCCCAACCCTAACCCTAACGCTCCCCCTAAACGTCACCCTAACCCTAAACCTAACCCTAACCCTAATCCTCACCCTCACCCTTACCCTCACCCTAACCCTATCACTAAACCTAACGCTAACCCTAACTCTGAAATGAACACTCACGCTCACCTGAACCCTCACACTAAACATCACCCGAACACTAACCCTCACCCTAACCCTTACCCTCATCCTAATCCATGCCCTAACCCTAACCCTCACCATAACCCTAACCTTCACATTAACCCTAACCCTAAACCTCAACCTCAATCTCACCCTCAAGCGAACCATAACCCTCACCCAAACACTAACCCTCACCCTCAACCTCAATCTAACACTAACCCTTATCTAACTGAAACCCTCATCCTCACCCTCACCCTCACACTCACCCTGATCCTAGCAATCACCCTAACCGTAACCCTAACCCTCACCCTCAACCTCCCCTTCACCCTTAGCCTTACTCTAAAACTAACCCTAATCCTAACTCTAACCCTCAACCCCACCCTCATCCTAACACTAACAGTAACCCAAATGCTAACCCTCACCCTCATCTTCACCCTAACCCTAACCCTAACAATAACCCTAACCCTAATCCTAACCCTAACCCTAAAACTCACCCTAACCCTAATCCTAACCCTAACCCTCGCCATCACCCTCACCCTCATTCTAACTCTCAATCTCATCATGACCCTCACAATCACAATTACCCTCACAATAACCCTAACCCTCACCTAATACTAACCCTGTACCTCAACCTCACTTTCTCCCTCAACTTCAGCCTAACCCTAACCCTAACCCTAATCCTAACGCTAAACCTCACCCTCACGCTAACCCTAACCGTAACCCTCATCCTCAACCTCACCCTCACCCACCCCTAACCCAAACACTCACCCTCACCCTCACCCTCACACTAACCCTCAACCTCACCCTAATCGTCACCCTAAACCTTACACTCACCCTAACCCTAACCCTAACCCTCTCCCTTACCCTAACCCTCACCCTCACCCTAATGCTAATCCTACCCATCACTCTAACCCTCAACCTAAACATAACGCTAACCTTAACACTTTCCTGAAGGTTAACTCTAACAGTAACCATCACCCTCATGGAAATCTCACCCTAACGATAACCCTCACCCTAACACTAACCATAACTCTCACCCTAACCCTAACCCTCAAGCTAACCCTCACACTCCCCTAAACCTCATCCTAACCCTAACCCTAACCCTTATCTAACCGAAAACCTCACCCTCACCCTCAACCTAACCCTCACCCTCACCCTAGCCCTCACCCTAATCCTAACCCTAACCCTCACCCTAACCCTTAACCTCACCCTAAACCTAACACTACCCCTCTCCCTAAACCTCACACTAAACCTAACCCTAAGGCTAACCCTCAATCTATCCCTAACACTTCCCCTAACCCTCACCCTCACACTAACCCTAAACCTAACGCTAACCCTCACCCTAACCCTAATCCTTACCCACACCCTAAACCTCACCCTCATTCAAACCCTCACCCTCACCTGAACCCTAATCCTAACCATAACTCTCAACCTCACCCTAAACATCACCCAAACCCTAACCCTCACCCTAACCCTAACCTTAACCCTAAAACTCACCCTCACCCTAACCCTTACCCTAACAGTTACCCTCACCCTCACCCTAAACCTAACCCTAAACATAACCGTCAGACTAACCGTAACCCTCACCCTAACCGTAACACTACTCCTAAAGCTAACCCTAAACTTCAAGCACAACCTGACCCTCAACCTCAGCCTAACCCTTACGCTAACCCTACTCCTAATCCTAACCCTCACCCTCACCCTAAACCTAACCCTAACCCTAACCCTAAACCTCACCCTCACCCTTATCCTCACCCTAACCCTCACCCTTACAATAAACATCACCCTAACCCTAACTCTCACCCTAACGCTAACCCTAACACTCACCCTAAAACTAACCCTCAACCTAACTGTAACCCTCACCCTGACCCTCACCCTAGCGCATCCCTAACCCTAATCCTCACCCTATCACTCACCCTAACCCTAAACCTAACACTAATCCTAAACCAGCCCTCACCCTCAAACTAACCCTGAAACTAACACTAACCTAACCTTCTCACTCACAATCACCCTAATCCTCAAACTCACCTTAAACCTCACCCTAACACTAACTCTACCCCTCTCCCTAACCCTCACCCAAAACCTACCCCTAACCATATCCATAACCCTACCTCTAACCGTCACCCGCACACTAACCCTAAACCTAACGCTAACGTAACCCTAACACTAATCCTCACCCACAACCTAACCCTCACATTCACCGGAACACTCACCCTCAACCGAAAGCTCATCCTCACCCTAATCCTCACCCTAAAGGTCACCCAAACCCTAACCTTCACCCTAACCCTAACCCTAACCCTAAACCTCACACTCACCCTAACCCTCACCCTAACACTTATCCTCACCCTAACCCTAACACTAACCCAAACCATAACCCATACACTATCCTGTAATCTCACACTCAGCCTAACCCTAACCCTAAGCCTAAACTTCAACCTCACTCTGACCCTCAACTTCAGCCTAACCCTAACCCTAACCCTATTCCTATTCCTAACCCTCACCCTCATCCTCACACTAACCCTAACCCTCTCCTGCACCCTCACCCTCACCCTAACACTCACCCTCACCCTAAACCTCAACCTCACCCTAAACATCACCCTAACCCTACCCTTAACCCTACCCCTCAACCTCCGCTTTCCCCTCAGCCTTACCCTAACCCTAACCCTAATCGTAACCCTAACACTCAACCCCACCCGCACGCTAACCCTCGCCCTCACCGTCACCCTAACAATAACTGAAACCCTAACAAAAACCCTAACTCTAACCCTAACCCTACCCTAAAAGTCACCCTAAACCTAACCCTAACCCTAACCCTCACCCTCATTCTAACCCTCACCCTCACCTGACCCTCACCATCACACTAACCCTCACATTAACACTAACCCTCATCCTAACCATAATCCTAACCCTCACCCTCACTTTCACCCTCACCCTTAACCTAACACTAACCCTAACACTAATCCTAACCCTAACCTCACCTCACCCTAACACTAACCCTAACCCTCACCCTCAACCTCACCCTCAACCGCACCCTCACACTAACCCATACTCTCACACTCACCCTCACACTTTCCCTCAACATCACCCTAAACTTCACCGCAAACCTAACCCTCACCCTAACCCTAACCCTAACACTCACCCTAACCCAAACCCTCACCTTAATCCTAACGCTAACCCTAACTCTCACCCTCACCCTAACCCTTATCCTCACATTTACCCTAACCCTAACCCCAACCCTCACACTAACAATAAACCTCACCCTAACCCTATCCCGACACCTCACCTTAAATCTCACCCTAAACTAAACACTAACCCTAACCCTCACCCTAACCCTAACCCTCACCATCAACCTAACACTCACCCTCACCCGAACATTCACTCTCACCATAACACTCACTCTCACAATAAACATCACCCTAAACCTAACTCTCACCCTAAAACTAACCCTAACCCTCACCCTAAAACTAACCCTCAACCTAACCGTAAGCCTCACTCTTACCCTCACACTAACACAAACCTAACCCTAACGCTCACACTAACACTCAAACTAACCCTAACCATAACCCTAATCCTAAACCTAACCCTCACCATCAAACTCACCCTAACCCTAAACCTAACCCTAACCACCACCCTCACCCCGACTCTCATACTCACCCTAAACCTCACCCTAATACTACCCATACCCCTCTCCCTAACTTAACCCTAACCCTAACCCTACCGCTAAACCTAAACCTCACACTAACACTAAACCTAACGTTAACCTTCACCCTAACCCTAATCCTCATCCACACCCTAACCCGAACCCTCACCCGAACCCTCACACTCACTCGAAACCTCATCCTTACCCTAAACCTCATCGTCACAATAAACATCACCCTAACCCTAACTCTCACCCTAACACTAACCCTAACTCTCACTGTAACCCTAACCCTCACCCTAACACTAACTCTCACCCTGACCCTCACCCTACCCCTAACCCCAACCGTCACCCTAAACCTTACCCTAACCCTAAACCTCACCCTAAACCTAGCCCTCACCCTAATACTAAGCTTCACACTAAACCTAACCCTAACACTCACCCTCACCCTCAACCTCACCCTCGCCCTAACCCTAACTCTCATCCTAACCCTAACCTTAATCCTAATGCTAACCCTAAACCTCAATGTCACACTAACCCTAACCCTGACACTCACCCTAACCCTAAACCTAACCCTCACCCTCACCCAAATATTCACCCTCATCCTAACCCTCAACCTCACACTAACCCTAAACCTAACCCTCACCCTCACCCTAACCCCAACATAACCCTAAACTTAACCCTCACCCTCACCATAACCCTAACTCTAACCCTAACCCTCACCCTAACCCTCACACAAACACTCACGCTAATCTTAACCCTCACTCTCACTCTAACCCTCACCCTAATATTAACCCTCACCCTAATCTTAACCCCATCCTCACACTAAACCTAACCCTCACCCTAACTCTAACCCTTAACCTAACCCTAATACTAAACCTAACCCTAACATTCATCCTCACCCTAAGCCTAACCCTCACCCTCACTCTCAACCTAACCCTCACACTCAAACTAAACATCATCCTAAACCTAACCCTCACCCTAAACCTAACACTAACCCTCACCCAAAACCTTAATCCTCATCCTATTCCTAACCCTAAACCTCATCTACAGCCTAGCCCTCATCTTAACCCTAATCCTAACAGTAACCAAAACCCTAACCCTAAAATTCACCCTAACCCTAATCCTTAAGCTAACCCTCACCCTCTTCCTCACCATCACCCTAACCTTCACCCTCAACCTCACCCTCACCCTAACACTCACAATAACCCTAAACCTCAACCTAAACCTAAACCTAACGTCACCCCTAAACCTAACCCTAACCCTCACCCTCACCCAAACCCTCAAACTCAGCCTAACCCACACCCTAACCCTAATCCTAAACCTAACCCTAACACTCACCCTCACCTTAAACCTTACCTCAACCCTCATCCCCACCCTCAGCCTAACCCTAACCCTTATCCTCACCCTAAACCTCACCCTAACCCTTACCCTCATGCTTTCCCTAAACCTAACGGTCACCCTCACCCTAACCCTAACCCTAACAATAACCCTAACCATCAACCTAACCCTAACACTCACCTTCAATCAAACCCTAACCCTAACCGTAACCCTCACCGTCATCCTCACCCTAAACATCACCCTAACCCTAACCCTCACCCTAACCCAAACCCTAACAGTAACACTAACCCTCACCCTAACCCTAATGATAAACGTAAACCTCACATTCAACCTAACACTCACCCTAACACTTATCCTCGCACTAACCCTAAATCTCACCCTAACACTCACCCTAACCCTACCCCTAAGCCTCACCCCAACCCTACCCCTGAACCTAACCCTCACCCTCCCCTAATCTTCACCCTAACTCTAACCCTAACCATTACCTAAACAAAACCCTCACCATCAACCTCACCCTCAACCCGACCCTCACCATAACCCTAACCCTAACCCTCACCCCAAACCTAACCCTCACCCTAACCCTAAACCTAACTCTCACCCTAACCTTCACCTTAACCTAACTCTAACCCTCACCCTAAACCTAACCCTCACCCTGAACCTAAACCTACCCCTCATCCTAACCCTCAAACTAACCATCACCCTAACCCTAACACTCACGCTAACTCTCAAACTCACCCTAAACGTCACCGTCAACGTAACACTCAACCTAACCCAAAACCTTACCCACACCCTAACCCTCACACTCACCCGAACCCTAAACCTTACCCAAACCCTAAACCTCACCCTAAACATCACCCTAACCCTAAACCTCACCTGAACCCTCACCCTCACAATTAACATCACCCTAACCCTGCCCCTCAGCCTAACCCTAACCCTCTACCTAACCCTAAACATCACCGTGATCCTCACCCTAACCCTAATCCTAACCCTCAACCTAACCCTTACCATAACCCTAACCCTCACCCTAAAACTAACCCTCACCCTAACTCTAACCCTCACACTAAACCTAACCTTAACTTTCACCCTCACCCTCACTCTCACAATACCCCTAACCCTAACCCCAATCATAAAAGTGAACCTCACCCTCACCCTCACCCTAAACCTAAACCTAACCTTTATCCTCACCCTAACCCTCATCCTAACCTTAAAGCTAACCCTAACCCTCACCTTCACCCTAAACCTCACCCTAACCCTTACCCTCACCATCACCCTAAACCTAACCCTAATCCTCACCTAAACCCTAACCCTTGCTCACGCCCTAACCCTCACCATCACCCGAACCCTCACCCTCACCCGAACACTCACACTAACTCTAACCCTAACACTTATCCTAATCCTAACCCTCACCCTCACCCTCACCCTAAGCCTAACACTAACCCTAACGCTAAAAGTAACCCTCAACCTCACCCTAAACCTAACCCTCACCCTAACGCTCACCCTATCCCTAACGCTAACCCTACACCTCACCCTCACCCTAACCCTCACCCTAACACTTATCCTCACACTAACCCTCACCCTAACACTAACAGTAACCCTCACACTATCCTTAATCCTCAAACTATCCCTCACCCTGACACTAACCCTAACCCAAAACAAAACCCTCACCCTCACTCTCACCCTAACACTCACCCTCAGGATAAACATCACCCTAACGGTAACCCTCATCCTAAACCTAACCCTAACGCTCACCCTAAACCTAACCCTAAACCTCACCCTAACTTCACCCTATTCCTAATGTTAACCCTAGACCTCTCCCTTACCCTAACCCGCACCCTAACTCTAAACCTCACACTAACGCTAACCCTAACCCTCAACCTCAACCCTCACCCACACAATACCCCTACAACTAAACCTAATCCTTACACTAAACCTCACCCTCACCATCACCCTCAAAATACCCCTACCCCTAAACCTAATCCTAACACTAACCCTCACCCTCACTCTAACCCTAAACCCTCACCCTAAACCTCACCCTAACCCACATCCTAATCCTAACGCTAACCCTAACCCTAAACTTCACCCTAAACCTCACCCTAACAATAACCCTCACCATAACCTTAACCCTAACCCTAACCCTAATCCTCACCCTAACCATAACGCTCACCCACAACCTAAACCTCACCCTCACCCGAAAACTCACCCTAGCCCTAACACTCTCCCTAACCCTAATCCTAACACTAAACCAAACTTCACCCTCACCCTGACCCTCACCTTCAGCCTAACCCGAACCCTAACCCTATACCTAATCCTAACCATCACCCTCACACTCACCCTCACCCTATCCCTCAACCTCATTCTCACTCTAAACATCACACTAAACGTAACCCTCACCCTAACTCTAACCCTACCCGTCAACCTAAACCTAAACTCAGCTTAACCTCACAATCACCGTAATTCTCACCCTACCCTAACTCTTACATAACTGAAACCCTCACCCTAACCCTCACCGTAACACTCACCCTCATCCTAGCCCTCACCCTAAATCTAACCCTAACCCTAACACTCACCCTCAACCTCCCCTTACCCCTCAGCCTTACCCTAAACCTAACCCTAACCCTAAACCTAACCCTCAACCCCACCCTCACTCTAAACCTAACCCTAACCCTCACTCTAAGCTTCACCCTCACCCTAACCCTAAACCTAAACCTAAAGATAACCCTAACCCTAACCCTAACCCTAACCCTAACCCTAAAACTCACCCTAACCCTAATCCTAACCCTAACCCTCATCCTCACCCTGACCCTCACCATCACACTAACCCTCACACTAACCCTAACCCTCACCCTAACCCTAACCCTTTCCCTCACCCTTCAATTTCACCCTCACCCTCAGCCTAACCCTAACCCTAATCCTAATCCTAAACTAACCCTCACCCTCACCTTCACCCTAAACCTAAGCCTAAGCTTAACCCTCACCCTCATCCTCACCCTGACCCAAACACTCACCTTAAACCTCACCCTCACCCTCACCCTCACACTAACACTCAACCTCACCCTAACCCTCACCCTAACATTAAACCTAACACTCAGCCTAACACTAACCCTCACCCTAACCCTAATGCTAACCCTAAACCTCACACTCACCCTAACCCTCACCCTAATCCTTATCCTCACACTGACCCTAACCTTAACCCTAACCCTCTTACTAACCCTAACCCTCACCCTAACCCTATCCCGACATGTCACTCTAACTGTAACCCTATCCCTAACTCTAAACCTAACCCTAACCCTCACCCTAACCCTCACCGTCACCCTAACCCTCACAGTCACCCTAACCCTCACCCTCACCCAAACACTCACCATCACCCTAACCCTCACCCTCACAATAAACATCAGTTAACCCTAACCCTCACGCTAACACAAACCCTAACCCTCACCCTAACCCTAACCCTCAACCTAAACCTAACCCTCATCCTGACCCTGACCCTAACCCTAAACCTTAACCAAACCCTTACCCTAACCCTTACCCTAACCCTAACCCTCACCCTAAACCTAAACCTCACCGTAACAGTAACCTTCTCACTAACACTATCACTAACCCTCACCCTCACCCTCACCCTGACCCTCACCCTAACCCTAAACCTCACCCTCAACCTAAACCTAACCCTCAACCCCACCCTCGTTCTAAACCTAAACCTAACCCTAACACTAAGCTTCACCCTCACCCTAACCCTAAACCTAAAACTAAAAATAACCCTAATCCTAAACCTAAACCTAACCCTAACCCTAAAACTCACCCTAACCCTAAACCTAACCCTAACTCTCATCCTCACCCTGACCCTCACCATCACACTAACCCTCACACTAAACCTAAGCCTCAGCCTAACCCTAACCCTAAACCTCACCCTTCACTTTCACCCTCACCCTCAGCCTAACACTAACCCTAACCCTAATCCTAAACTACTCCTCACCCTCTCCTTCATCCTAACCCTAAGCCTAAGCCTAACCCTCACCCTCACCCTCACCCTCACCCTCACCTTAAAGCTCACCCTCACCCTCACCCTCACACTAACACTCAACCTCACCCTAAACCTCACCCTAACCCTAATCCTCACCCTAAAACTAACCCTAACACTCACCCTAACGCTAACCCTCACCCTAACCCTTACCCTAACCCTATCGCTAACCCTAAACCTCACCCTCACCCTAACCCTCACCCTAATCCTTATCCTCACACTAACCCTAACCTTAACCCTAACCCTCACACTAACCCTAACCCTCACACTAATCCTATCCCGACACCCCACTCTAACTGTAACCCTAACGAGCACCCTAACCCTAACTCTAAACCTAACCGTAACCCTCACCCTAAACCTCACTGTCACCCTAACATTCACCCTAACTCTAACCCTCACCCTCACCCGAACACTCACCCTCACCCTAACCCTCACCCTCACAAAAAACATCACCTAACCCTAACCCTCACGCTAACACAAACCCTAACCCTCACCCTAAACCTAACCCTCAACCTAAACCTAACCCTGACCCTGATCCTGACCCTAACCCTAACCCTAAACCAAACCCTTACCCTAAACCTTACCCTAATCCTAACCCTAACCCTAACTCTAACCCTCCCACTCAGACTCACCCTAACCCTAATCTTCACCCTAACCATAACCCTCACCCTAACCCTAACCCTCCACCTCCCCCTCACCCTAATCCTAACCCAACACTAACCCTAACCTTCACCCTCATTGTAACCCTCACCCTAACCCTTACTCTCATCCTCACCCTAACCCTAACCCTATCCCTAATCCTAACTCTTTCACTCACCCTAACCTTCACCCTAAACCTTAGCCTAACCCAAACCCTCAGCCTAGCCTCAACCTAATCCTACCCCTTACCCTCACTGTAAACCTAACCATAACCCTAACCCTCACACTCACCCTAACACTCACCCAAACCCTAACCAACATCCTCAACCGAACCTTCACCATCACCATAACCCTCACCCTCACAATAACCCTCACGCAAACCCTAACCCTAAATGAAAACCTAACCCTCACACTAAACCTATTCCTCACCCAAACCCTTCCCGTACCCCTCAGGCTAACCCTCACCCTAACCCTAACCCTAATCCTAATCCTCACCCAATCTCTAACCCTAACCCTAACTCTCACACACGCCCTAGCCCTCACACTAACCTCACACTAACCCTAAACCTAACCCTTACCCTAACCATAACCCTAAAACTCACACTAACCCTAACCCTCACCCTAAACCTGACCCTACCCCACAGCCTAACCCTCATCCTAAACCAAAATCTAACCCTAACCCTCACCCTAACCCTAACCCTAAACCTAAACCTAACCCTCACCCTAACCCTAACCCTTACACTCACCCTCACCTTCAGCCAAACCCTAACCCAAATCCTAAACCTAACCTTCACTCACACCCTCACCCTAAATATAACCCTAACCCTAACACTAATCCTCACCCTCACCCTCACCCGAACTCTCACCCTCACCCTAAACATCACCCTAACTCTTATACTCACACTAAAACTAACTCTAATCCTAAACCTAACCCTCACTCTAACCCTAACCCTCACCCTAACCCTAAAGCTACCACTCACCCTAACCCTAACCAAAGCCTAACCCTCACCCTAATACTAACCCTCACCCTAATGCTAACCCTAACCCTCACCCTCAATCTAGCCCTCACCCTACCCTAACCCTCAACCTAACCCTAACCCTCAACCTCACCCTCTCTCTCAACCTAACCTTAAACCTAACCCTCAACCTCACCCTAACCCTCAGCCTAACCCTTACACTCACCCTAATCATAACCTTAACCGTACCACTCGCCCTAACGGTAACCCTCAATCTCACCCTCACCCTCACCCTAAGCCTGACCATAACCCTAGCCCTAATCCTAAACCAAACCCTCACCCGCAACCTCACCCTTACCATAAACCTAAACCTAACCCTCACCCTAAACCTAAACCTTACCCTAACCCTTACCCTAACCCTAACCATAATCCTCACCCTAAACTTCACCCTAACCCTAATGCCAACACTAACACTCACCCTCATCCTAGCCCTCATCATATCCTTATCCTCACACTAACCCTAACCCTAAACCTAACCCTCACACTAACCGTAACCCTCACCCTAACCCTAACCCTACCCCTCACCATAACCCTCACCCTAACCCTAACATTAACTCTAAATCTCACCCTAAAAATAACCGTAATCCTCACTCTCACCCTAACATTCACCGTCACCCTAACCTTAACCCCAACACTAACCCTCACCCACACCCTAACCCTCACCTGAAACCGAACCCTAACCCTCACCCTAACCCTCACCCTAAACATCACCCTATCCCTAACCCTCACCCAAACTTTCACACTAAACCTCAACTTCAAACTAATCCTCACCCTAACCCTAACCCTTAACCTAAACCTTACCCTCATCCCCTCCCTCGCCCTACGCCTAACCCTAAACCTCACCCTAACCCTAACCCTAATGCTCACCCTCACCATAAATCTCACCCTCACCCTTACCCTCACACTAAACCTAACCCTAACCCTCATGCTAACACTCACCCTGACCTTAACCTCACCCTAAACCTCACCATAACCCTAACCCTAATTCTAACCCTAACGCTTAGCCTTACCCTCACCCTCACACTAACCCTAATCCTAACCCTCATCCTAAAACTAACCCTAATATTAACCCTCACCCTAACACTCACCTTCACCCTAACCCTAACACTAAAAATCACACTAACCCAACTCCTAACCCTAACCATCACACTCACCCTAAACCTCACACTATCCCTAATCTACACCCTAACCCTAACCCTAACCCTCAACCTAACCCTCAGCCTCGTCCTCAGCCTAACACTAACACTAAACCTAATCCTAACGCTAAGCCTCACCCTCACCCTAACCCTAAAACAAACCCTAACCCTCACCCTCACCCTAACCCTCAAACTCACCCTCACCCTAACTCTCACCCTCACCCTCACCCTAACCCTAACCCTAACCCTAACACTCACCCAAACCTTAACCCTCACCCTAAAGATAATCCTAACCCCCACGCTCACCCTCACGCTAATCCTCACCCTAACCCTCACCCTCACCCTAAACCTAACCCTAATCCTAACCCTCACTCTAAACCTATCCCTCCCCCTAATTCTCAATCTATTCCTAACCCTAACCCTAACCCTCAACCTAACCCTCATCCTAAAACTCACGCTGACCCTAAACCTCACGCTCACCATAAGCCTCACCCTAACCCTTACCCTCACCCTAACTCTAACCGTAAACCTAACGCTCACACTCATCATAAACCTTAACCTCACCCTTATCCTCACTGTAAACCTAACCCTAACCATAACGCTTAGCCTAACCCTCACCCTCACCCTAACCCTAACCCTAAACCTCATCCTAACACTAACCCTCACCCTAACACTCACCCTGACCCTCACCCTAACCCTAACACTCACCCTAAACCTAGTCCTAACCCTAACCCTCACTCTTAACCTTACCCTCAACCTAAACCTTACCGTAACCCTAACGCTAACCCTAACCCTCACCCTCACCTTAACGCACACCCTAACCCTTATCCTGACCCTAACACTAAACTTAACTCTAATCCTAAACCTCACACTAACCCTAACCCTCACACTAACCCTAACCCTATTCCTCACCGTGACCCTAAACCTCATCCTAACCCTAAATTTAACCCTCAGACTAACCCTCACCTTAAGCCTTAACCTCACCCTAATCCTGTCCCTAAACCTCATCCTCACACTAACCCTAACCCTAACCCTCATCCTAACACTCACCCTAACTCTAACACTCACCCTAACCCTAACACTCACCCTAACACTAAAACTACCCCTATCCCTAACCCTCACCCTAAACCTAACCCTCAAGCTAAGCCTTACCCTCACACTCATCCTAACCTTAACCCTCACACTAACCCTCACACTAAACCTAACCCTCACCATAACCCTAACCCTATTCCTCACCATAACCATCACCCTAATGCTATCCCTAACCCTAATCCTAACACAAAACCTTACCTAACCAATACCCTAACCCTCACCCTTACCCTCAACCACACCCTAACTTCACCCTAACCCTTACACTCACCCTCACCCTAAACCTCAACCTCACCCTAAACATTACCCTAACCCTAACCCATACCCTACCCCTTACCCAAACCCTCACCCTAACCCTCACCCTCACACTAACGCTCAGCCTAATTCTAACCCTAAACCTCAAGCTCACACTAACTCTCACCCTAACCCTTACACTCGAACTCACCCTAACCTTCAAAATAACCCTAACCTACACACCCTAACCATAACCCTAAAATTCACCCTAAACTTCAACCTCACCTTCAGCCTAACACTAAACCTAAACCTAATCCTAACTCTAACCCTAAGCCTAACCCTAATCCTAAACCTAACCCTCAACCTAAGCCTCACCCTAAACCTAACCCTAATGCTAACCCTGAGCCTAAATATCATCCTAACCCTAAACCTAACCCTAACCCTCACCCTAAACCTAACCTTCACCATAACCCTAACCCTCACCCCCAACATCACCCTAAACCTTTCCTAACCCTAACACTAACACTCACCCTAACCCTCACCTTAACACTTACCCTCACCCTAATCCTAATCCTAAACCTCACCCTCACACTAAACCTAAACCTAACCGTAACCCTCACCCGAATCCTCAACCTAATTCTAACGCTCAACCTAACCCTAAAACTACCCCTCAACCCACCCCTCACCCTCACCCTAAACCTTACCCTAACCATTAACCTCACCCTCACCGTAACATTAACCCTCACCCTAACTCTCACACTAAGCCTCACCCTCACCCTAACCCTAAACCTATCCCTCAACCTAAACCTCACCATAACCCTAACCCTAACCCAAACATTACCTTACCAAAACCCTCACCATCAAACTCACCCTCACCCTAAACCTCACCCTCAACCTAGCTGTCACCCTAATCCTAACCCTAATAATAACCCTAACCCTCACGCTCACAGTAAACTAACCCTAGCCCTAACCCTCACCCCAACCCTCAACCTAACCCTAAAGCTCACCCTAATCATAACCCTCACCCTCACACTAACCCTAATCCTAACCCTAACCCTCACCCTAAAACTCACCCTAACCCTAACCCTCACCCTCACCCTCACCCTAAACCTTTCCTAACCCTAACAATAACCCTCACCCTAACCATCACCCTAACACTAACCTTAACCCTAACACTCACCCTAACCCTAAGGCTCACCCTAAGCCTCACCCTAAGCCTTATCATCACCCTCACCCTCACCCTAAAACTTTCCTAAACCTAACACTAACACTCACCCAAACCCACACCCTAACACTTACCCTCACCCTAATCCTAACTCTAACCTTCACCATCACACTAAACCTAACCCTAACCCTAACCCACACCCGAACCCTCAAGCTAACCCTAACGCTCAACCTAACCCTAAAACTACCTGTCAACCTAACCCTCACCCTCACCCTAACCCGCACATGAAACCTCACCCTCACAGGAACCCTAACCCTAACCCTAACCCCTCACCCTAAACCTCACCCTAACCCTAATCATAACCCAACACTTACCTAACCAAAACCTACACCCTCAACCTCCCCCTCAACCTAAACCTCACCCTCAACTTAGCTGTCACCCCAACCCTAACCCTAATCATAATCCTAACCCTCACCCTCACAGTACCCTAACCCTAACCGTAACACTCACCCTAACCTTAACCCTCACCCTAACCCTCACCATAAACCTAACCCTAACCCTAACCGTCACCCTCACCCTAACCCTCACCCTAACCCTAATTCTAACCCTAACCCTAAACTTAACACTCACCCTAAACCTCACCTCACCCTAAACCTAACCCTAACCCTCACCCTCTAAGACTAACCCTAACCCTAACCCTCACCCTCACACTTACCTTCAACCTAACCCTTACCCTAACCCTGACGCTAACCCTAACCCTCACCCTAACCCTCACCCAAACCCTTATCCTCACCCTAACCCTAAACTTAACCAAACCCTAACCCTAAACTTAATCCAAACGCTCACACTAACTCTAACCCTCACCCTAACCCTATCCCTATCCCTCACTCTAAACCTCACCCTAACCTTCACCCTCACCCTAGCCCTCACCCTCACCTTAAACCTCACGCTCACCCTCAACCTCACCCTAAAACTTACCCTCACACTAACACTAACCCTAACCCTAATCCTAAACCTAACCCTTACCCTCAACCTCACCCTAACCCTAACCCTAACCCTTACCCTGACACTGAACCTCATCCTAACCCTAACCCTAATCCTATCCCAAACTCTCACCCTTACCCTCAGCCAATCCCTAACCTTCACCCTAACCCTCACCTTCACCATAATCCTCACACTAACCCTAACCCTAACACTTTCCTAACTAAAAAACTCACCCTTTCCCTAAGCCACAACCTCAACCTCAACCTGAACCTAACCTAACCCTAACTCTAACCCCACACTCACCCTCAACCTAAACCTAACCCTAAAAATAACCCTAACCCTTACACTCACACTAATCCTAACCCTAAACCTAACCCGAACCCTAAACCACACCCTAACACACACCTTCACACTAACCCTAAGCCTCAATCTAACCCTAGCCCTAAAACTTACCCTAACCGACACCCTCACTTTAGACCACACCCTAACCCTAATCCTAACCCTAATCCTCACCCTAACCCTAACACTCACCCACACCCTAACCCTCACCCTCAACCTAACCCTCACCCTAACCCTAACCCTAAACCTCACCCTCACACTAACTCTCACCCTAACCCTTACACTCACCCTCAACCTTACCATCACACCAAACCTAAACTACACCCTAACACTAATCTTAACCCTCACCCTCGACCTCACCCTCACCCACAGCCTAACACTAACCCTAACCCTAATCCCAAGCCTAATCCTCATCCTCACCCTCACATTCACCCTAACCCTAACACTAACCCTCACCCTCACCCTCACCCTAAACCATTCCTAACCCTAACACTAACCCTCACAATATCTCTCACCCTAACACTTACTCTCACCCTAATCCTAACCCTAACCCTCACCCTCACACTAAACCTAACCATAATGCTCAACCTAACCCTAAAACTACCACTCAACCTATACCTCACCCTCACCCTAACCCTCAACCTAACCCTTAACCTCACCCTTATCCTAAACTTAACCCTCACCCTAGCCCTCACACGAAACCCCACCCTAACCGTAACCATAACCCTAATCCTAACCCAACCCATACCTAAACAAAACCCTCACCCTCAACCTCACCCTCACCCTAAACCTCACCCTCAACCTAGCTGTCACCCTAACCCTAACCCTAATCCTAACCCTAATCCTCACCCTCACAGTAACCTAAACCTAACCCTAACACTCATCCTAACCCTCACCCTAACTCTAACGCTATCCCTAACCCTAAACCTACGGCTCAACCTAATACTCACCCTCACACTAACTTTCACCCTAACCTTAACCCTCACCCTCAACCTCACCCTAAACCTTTCTTAAACCTAACACTAACCCTCACCCTAACCCTCACCCTAATCCTAACCCTAACCATCACCCTCACATTAAAACCAACCCTAACCCTAACCCTCACTCGAACCCTCAACCTAACCCTAATGCTTAACCTAACCCTAAAACTACCCCTCAACCTAACCCTCACCTTCACCCTAACCCTCACCCTAACCCTTAACATCAACCTTACCCTAACCTTTACCCTCACCCTAACCCTCACCCTAAACCTCACACTCACCCTAACCCTAAACCTAACCCTCACCCTCACCCTAACCCTAACCCTAATCCTAACTCAACTTTTACCTAACAAAAACCGTCAGCCTCACCCTCACCCTAAACCTCACCCTTAACCTAGCTGTCACCCTAACCCTAACCCTAATCCTAACCCTAACCCTCACCCTCACAGTAACCTAATCCTAACCCTAACACTCACCCTAACCCTCACCCTCAACCAAACGCTCACACTAACCCTAAACCTGCGCCTCAACCTAACCCTCACCCTCAACCTAACCCAGAACCTCACTCTCAACCTTACCCAGAACCTCACCCTCAACCTAACCTTAACCCTCACCCTAACCCTCACACTAAACCTAACCCCCACACTAACCCTAACCCTACCCCTCAACCTACCCCTCACCATAACCCTAACCCTAACCATAATCTTAACCCAACCCTTACCTAACCAAAACCCTCACCCTCAACCTGACCCTCACACTAAAGCTCAACCTCAACCTAGCTGTCACCCTAACCCTAATCCTAATCTTAAACCTCACCCTTAACTTAACTCTCACCCTAATCTTTACCCTCATCCTCACCCTCACCCTAACCCTAACCCTAACCCCCAGCCTCACCCTAAACGTCTCCCTGAACCTAACCCTAACCCTCAACCTCACCCTAGCCCTCACCCTAACCCTAACCCTAAGCCTAAAACTCCCCCTCACCCTAACCCTAATGCTCACCCTCACCCTAACCCTCACCCTAACCCTTACCCTCACACTAACCCTAAAGCTCATCCTTACCCTAACACTCACCCTAAACCTTAACCTCACCCTAACCCTCACCCTCACCCTAATCCTGAGCCTAACCCTAACCCTAACCTTAACCCTCACACTAACCCTCACCCTCACCCTCACCCTAACCCTAACCCTAACCCTCACCTCACACTTACCTTCAACCTAAATCTTACCCTAACCTTGATGCTAACCCTAACCCTCACCGTCACCTTAACCCTCACCCTAACCCTTATCCTCACCCTAACCCTAAACTTAACCCTAATCCAAACCCTCACACTAACACTAAACTTGACCCTAACTCTAACCCCCCTCACCCTAAACCTCACCCTAACCTTCACCCTCACCCTAGCCCTCACCCTCACCCTAAACCGCACGCTCACCCTCACCCTCACCCTCACACTTACCCTCATGCTAACCCTAACCCTAACCCTAATCCTAAACCTAACCCTTACCCTCAACCTCACCCTAACCTTAACCCTAACCCTCACCCTCACACTCACCTTCACCCTAACCCTAACCCTAATCCTATCCTGAACTCTCACCCTAAACCTCACCCAAAACCTAACCTATACCCTAATCAACACCGTCACCATAATCCTCACCCTAACCCTAACCCTAACACTTTCCTAACTAAAACATTCACCCTCACCCTAACCCTCACCCTCAAACTCACCCTAACCTAACCCTAACTCTAACCCTCACACTCACCTTAGTCCTCACCCTAACCCTAATCCTAACCATGATCCTCACCCTAACTCAACACTCACCTGCACCCTAAACCTCAGCCTCAACCTAACCCTCACCCTAACCCTAACCCTAACCTCACATTCACCCTCACACTCACCCACAGCCTAACACTAACCCTAACCCTAATCCTCACCTGCAGCCTAATACTCATCCTAACCCTTCCCCTCAACTAACCCTTATACTCACACACACCGTAACCCTTACCCTAACCCTAATGTTAACCCTAATACTCACCCTCACACTAACCCTCACCCTAACCCTTATTCTCACCCTAACCCTAACCCTCACTGTAACCCTTACTCTCACACTAACCCTAACCCTAACCCTCACCCTCACACTCACCTTCAACCTCACCCTAAACCACACCCTCACCCTAATCCTAACTCTAAATATGACCCTCACCCTAAACCTAACCCCCAACCTAATCCTAACCCTAACCCTAAACTTAACCCTCACCCTCACCCTAACCCTAACACTAAACTTACCTCTCAACCTCACACTCACCCTAACCCTAAACCTAACCCTAAACATAAAAATAACCATAAACCTAACCCTAACACTAACCCTCTCACTAAGCCTTACTCTCACACTAACCCTAACTGTAGCCCTCACCCTAACCCTCACCCTCAGCCTAACCCTCACCCTAACCCTAAACCAAAGCCTCACACTCATCCTAACCATCTCCATAACACTAAACCTTAACCTCACCCTCACCCTAACCCTAATCTTACCCTCACCCTAAACCTAATCCTAACCCTAATCCTCACTTAACCCTAACCCTCACCCTCAGACTAACCCTCACCCTCACCCTAACCCTCACCCTAACCCTAACCCTAACTCTAAACCTAAACATCACTTTCACCCTAACCCTCACACTAAACTTAAGCTTCACCCTAACGCTAACCCTAACCCTCACTCTCACCCTCACCCTCACCCTCAGCCTAACCCTAACCCTAACCCTAATCCTAACCCTAAACCTCACCCTCACCCTCACCCTCTCCCTAAACCGCACCCTAACCCTCCCACTAACCGTTACCCTCACCCTCATCCTAACCTTAACCGTACCCGAACCCCAAACCGAAACCAAACCCTAACCCCCATCCTCACCCTTAATATAACCCTAACCGTAACCCTCACCGTACCCCTAACCCTAAACATCTGCGTAAACCTAACCCTCATTCTAGCCCTCACCCTCACCCTAATCCTCACCCTAACCCTAACCCTAACACATTCCTAACTAAAACACTTACCCTCACTCACTTTCACCCTAACCCTTACCCTCACTAAACCTAACCCTCACACTCACCCTAACCCTCACCCTCTCCCTAACCCGAACTTTACCCTCAGCCTAACCCTAATACTAACACTAACCCTCACCCTCACCCTAACCCTTACTCTCACTCTAACCCTAACCCTCACCCTAAATCTTACCCTCACCCTAATCCTAACCCTAACCCTCACCCTCACCTTAATCCTAACCCTAAACCTCACCCTAACCCACAAATTAACCCTAAAGCTCACGCTAACCCTCACCCTACACCTCAACCTAAGCCTCATCCTAAACCTAAACCTAACCCTCACCCTAACCCTTACCCTCACCCTAACACTAGCCGTAAACCCTCATCCTCACACTCACACTCAGCCTAATCATAAACCTAACCAAAAACCTTACCCTAACCCTCACCCTCACCCTTAACTTCACCCTAACCCTAACACTAAACATAACTCTCACC
This sequence comes from Dipodomys merriami, assembly GCF_024711535.1. Classification (NCBI taxonomy): domain Eukaryota; kingdom Metazoa; phylum Chordata; class Mammalia; order Rodentia; family Heteromyidae; genus Dipodomys; species Dipodomys merriami. Next base: position 11,834,711 of record NW_027203715.1, on the reverse strand, counting down.
CTCAAACTCACCCTCACCCTAAACCTAATTCTAACCGTAAAAATAACCCTAAACCTAACCCAAACCCTCTCACTAAACCTTACCCTCACACTAACCCTAACCATACCGTTCACGCTAACCCTCAAACTCACCCTAAACCTAACCCTCACCCTCACCCTAACCCTAACCCTCACCCTCACCCTAGCCCTCACCCTAACCCTAATTCTAACCCTAATCCTCACCGTAACCCTAACCCTCTCCTTCACACTAACCCTCACCCTCATCCTAACCCTCACCCTCACCCTAACCCTCACCCTAACACTCCCTTTCACCCAACCCGCACACTAAACCTAACCATCACCCTAACCCTTAACCTAACGCTCACCCTCACCCTCACCCTTAGCCTAACCCTAACCCTAACCGTATTCCTAACCCTAAACCTCACTCTCACCCTCACCCGAACCCTAATCCTAAGCCTCATCCTCACACTCACCCTCACCCTCAACCTAAAACTAACCCTCACCCTAACGCTAACATTGACCCTCAACCCAACATTAACCCTCACCCTAACCCTCACCCTCAACCTCAACCTCCCCCCATATCACCCTAACCCACACCCTAACACACATCCTCACACTAAACCTAACCCTCACTCTAATCTTAACCCTAACCCTTACCCTAAACCTCACCTTCACCCTAGCCCTCACCCTAACCCTAATCTTATCCCTAATACTCACCCTAACCCTAACACTCACCCTCACCCTCAGACTCACCCTCACCCTAACTCTAACCCTAACCCTAACTCTAAAACTCACTCTCAAAATAACTCTCACACTAACCCTTACACTCACACTCACCCTAACCCTCAATCTAACACTAATCCTAAACCTCACGCTCACACTAATTGTCAACCTAACCATTACACTCACCCTCACCCTAACCATCACATTAACTCTAACCTACACCCTAACCCTAAACTTAACCCTCAACCTCACCGTCACCCTCAACCTCAGCCTAACACTAACCCTAACCCTAACCCTAACCCTACCCCACACCCTCACTCTCACCCTAACCCTAACCTAACACTAACCCTCACCCTCACCCTCAACCTCAACCTCAACCTCAACCTCACCCTCACCCTAAACCTCACTCTCACCCTCACCCTAACCCTAAACTGAATCCTAACACTTACCCTAACCCTAACTCTCACTCACTCTAACCTTCACCCTAACCCACACACAAAACCTAACCATCCCCCTAAGCCTAACTCTAACCTTCACCCTCACCATCATCCTCAGCATAACCCTAACCCTAACCCTAACACACACCCTCACCCTAAATCTCACCCTCACCCTAATCTTCACCCTAACCCTAACCCTAACCCTAACATTCACCCTAACCCTAACCCTAGCCCTCACCCTCACCCTAACCCTAATCCTAAAGCTAACCCTAAACCTTACCCTAAACCTAAGGCTAACTCTAACCCTCACCCTCACCCTAAACCTCTTCCTAACTCTGACACTCACTCTAACCCTAACCATAACCCTCACACTAATCCTAACCCTTACCCTAACCCTAAATTTCAACCTAACCCTCATCCTAACCATAACCCTCACCCACACCCTAATCCTCACCCTCATGCCAACACTCACCCTAGCCCTAAACCTCACCCTCACCTTAATCATCACACTAACCCTAACCCCCACCCTAAACCTAACCCTAACCCTCATCCTCAACCTCAACCTCACACTCACCCTAAGTCTAAGCCTAAACCTAACACTAGTCCTAAACCTAAATCTCACCTTAACCATCACCCTAACGCTAACGCTAACCCTAAACCTAAACTTAACCCTCACCCTCACCATAGATATCACCCTAACCCTAACCCTCACCCTAAACCTCAACCTAACCCTTACTGTCCCCTTAAACCTAACCCTCACCCTAACCCTAACACGCACCCTAACCCTTACACTCACCCTAACCCTAACCCCAACGCTAATCCTAACCCTCAGACTAACCATAACCCTAAACCTAACCCTAACTTTACCGCTCACCCTAACTGTAAACCTAACCTTAAACCTAACCCTAATCCTCAAACTAACCCTAAATCTCACCCTCACCTTCACTCTAACTCTAACGTTAACCCTAACCCTAAACATCAGACTAAACCTATACCTCACCATAACCATAATCCGACCCCTCAGACTAACCCTCACCCTAAACCTCACCCTAACACTCAGGCTAACCCTAACCCTCACTCTCATCCTAACATTCACTCTAACACGTACCCTCACCCTAACCCTAATCCTAACCCTCACCCTCACCCTCACCCTCACCCTCAGCCTAACCCTAACCCTAATCCTAACCCTAACGCTCACCCTCACCCTCAACCTAACACTAACCCTAAACCTAAACTTCACCCTCAGCCTCACCCTCAACCTAAACCTCATCCTCACTCTCACTCTCACCTTAAACCTAACCCTAACCCTCACCCTAACCATAATTCTCACCCTAACGCTAACCCTAACACTCACCCTCAACCTTAGCGTAACCCTAACCCTTACTCTCATCCTAACCCTCACCGTAACCGAAATGCTAACACTAAACCTCACACTCACCCTATCCCTCACTGTAACCATTACCCTCACTGTAAGGGTAAACTTAACCCTTACCCTTTCGCTCAGACTAAACCAAATCCTCCACCTAACCCTAACCCTACCCCTCAGCCTAACCCTCACCCTAACACTAAACCTAACCCTAATCCCTAAACCTAACCCTAACCTTCACCCTCACCCTAGCTCTCACCCTATTGGTAACCCTAACCCTAACCCTCACCCTCATCCTAACCCTAACCCTAAAGCTCACCCTCACCCTAATCCTAACCCTAATTCTAACACTAACCCTCACCCTAACCCTCACCCTTACCCTTACTTTCACCCACACCCTCACCCTAACCTTAACCTAACACTAACCATCACCCTAACCCTCAACCTAACCCTAAACCTAACCCTAACCCTCAACCTAATCCTCACCCTAAACATTACCCTAACCCTTACCTTCACACTAACCCTCACGCTAACCCTTACCCTCACCCTAACCCTAAACCTAATCTTAAACCTATCCCTCACACTAAATCTAACACTCACATTAACAGTAATTCTACCCCTCACCCTAACTCTCATCCTAACCCTAACCCTAAACCTAACCTAACACTCACCCTCACTCTAAACCTAACCCTAACCCTCACTGTAACAAAAACCCTCACCCTCACTCTCACCCTCAGTCTAAGCCTCACCCTAATCCTAATCCTAACTCTAACTCTAACTTTAATCCTAACCCTAAACCTCACCCTCACCCTCACCCTAACTCTAACTCTTACAAAAACCTAACTCTAAACCTCACCCTAACTCTAACCCTTACGGAACCCCAAACCTCACCCTCACACTCACCTTAACCCTAACCCTAACTCTAACCCTCACCCTCCTCCTAATCCTAATCCTAACCCTAACCCTCACCCTAAACATCACCCGAATCCTAGGGCTAACTCTAACCTTCACACTCACCCTAAACCTCTCCCTAACCCTTACACTAACCCTACACCTATCCTAACCCTAACCCTAACCCTCACACTAATCCTGACCCTAACCCTAACCCTAACCTTAAACTTCACCCTAACCTTCACCCTAACCCTAAACCTAACCCTCACCCTCACCCTAACCCACAACACTAACCCTCACCCTCACCCTAACTCTCACCTTAAACCTAACCCTCACCCACACCCTAACTCTCACCCTCACCGGAACACTCACCTTAACCCTAAACCACACCCTCACTCTAAACATCACCCTAACTCTAACCCTAACTTCACGCTAAACCTAACCCTCGCCCAAACCCTTACCCTCACCCTAATCCTAACCCTAAACCTCACCTTAACCCTAACCCTAACCCTTAACCTCACCTTAACCCTAATCCTCTCCGTAACCCTAACCATCCCCCTAACCCTTACCTTCACGCTAACCTTAACCCCAACCCTAAGCCTAACCCTCCCACAAACCCTAACCCTCACCCTACCCTAACCCTAACCCTAAGGCTAACTCTAACCCTCACCCTCACCCTCACCCTAAACCTCTCCCTAACCCTTACACTAACCATAAACCTAACCTAACCCTAACCCAAACCCTCACACTAAACCTAACACTAACTCTAACCCTAACCGTTACCCTCAACCTTACCCTAAGTCCAACTCTAAACCTAACCCTCACACTAACACTAACCGTCACCTTAAACCTAAACCTAACCCTAACCCTAACTCTAATCCTCACACTAATCCTAAACCTCACCCTAACCCTTAACCTAATCCTAACATTCACCCTAACCCTCACCCTCACCTTCAACCTCATCCTCACCCTCAGCCTAACCCTAAACCTAACCCTAATCCTAAACGTAACACTCACCATCACCCTAACCCTAACCCTAAACCTAACCCTCAGCTTCACGCTCACCCTCAGGGTAACCCTCAGCTTCACCATCACTCTCACCCTAACCATAACCCAAATCATAACACTCACCCTAAACCTAAACCTCACCCTTACCCTAACCCTAAACTTCACCGTCAACCTCACGCTCACCCTAACATTAACCCTCACCCTAACCCTAAGGCTAACTCTAATCCTCACCCTCACACTAAAACTCTCCCAAAACCTTACACTCACCCTAACCTTAAACCTAAACCTAACCCGCACACTAATCCTAACCCTAATCCTAACCCTAAATTTCAACTTAACCCTAACTGTAACTGTAACTCTCACCCTCACCCTAACCCTCACCGTCAACCTAACCCTCACACTCACCCTCATGCTCACTCTAACCCTAACCCTAAAACTCACCTTCACCCTAAGCCTCACACTAACCCTAACCCTCACCCTAACCCTAACCCTAAACTTCAACCTCACCCTAACCCTAATGGTCCCCCTTAACCTAAACCTCAGCCTAACACTTACCCTCACACTAACCTTAACACTTACCCGCACCCACACACTCATCCTAACCTCACCTTAATCCTCACCCTAACTCTAACTCTAACCGAAACCCTAACTCTCACCCTAACCCTAACCCTAACCCTCATCCTCACCTTAACCCTCACACTTACCATCACCCTAACCCTAACCCTAACCCTCACCCTCACTCTTACCCTCAACCTGAACCTTACCCTAACCCTAACGCTAACCCTAACACTCACCCTCACCATAATCCTCACCCTAAACCTTATCCTCAGTCTAACCTTAACCTTAAGCCTAATCCTAACCCTCACACTAACCTTAACACTCACCATATCCCTAACTCTATCCCTCACACTAACCCTCACCCTAACCCTCACCTTAGCCTTCACACTCACCCTAACCTTTACCCTCACCCTAACGTTAACCCTAACCCTAATCCTAAATCCAACCCTCACCCTCTCGCTCACCCTAACACTAACCCTAACCTTCACCGTCAACCTCAACCTCACCCTAACCCTAACCCTAACCCTCACACTAACCCTAACCCAGACCCTAAGCCTAACCCTAACCCTCACCCTCACCCTCAACCTAACCCTAACCCTAACACTCACCCTAACCCTCACATTAACATTCATGCTAACCCTAAACCTCAATCTCACTCTACCCTCATCCTAACTCTTACCGTCTCCCTAACCCTATCCCTAACCATAACCCTCACACTAAACCTAACCCTCACTCTGACCCTAACCCTACCCCTGACACTAACCCTAAACCTAACCCTAATCTGCATCCTCAACCTAACCATTACCCTCACCCTAACCCTCACCCTAAAATTAACACTAACCCTAACCCAAACCTTAACTTTAAACATCACCCTAACCCTTACCCTAAGCCAAACCCTCACCCTCATCCTAACCCTCACCCTAACAATTACTGTCATCCTAACCCTAACCCTAAACCTAGCCCTAACCCTCACCTTAACTGTTACCCTCACTCTAACCTTATCCCTAACCCTAAAAATACCCCTCACCCTACCCCTCATCCTAACCCTAACCATAACCCTAATCCCCACCCTGACCCTAACCCTAACCCTAACCCTAACCGTCACCCTCACCCTACCCTAAACTTCTGGGACAACCTCACCCTCACCTTCACCCTCACCCTCACCCTAAACCTCACACTCACCCCAGCCCTCAGCCGAACACTAACCCTAACCCTAACCCTCACCCTCACCCTAATCCTAACCCTATCCCTAACCCTCACACTAACCCTAACCCTCACACTAACACTAAGCCTGCCCCTCACACTAACCCTCATCATAAACCTAATATTTACCCTCACCCTCACCCTAAACCTAACCCTAACCCTCACAGTAACCCTAAACCTCACACTCACCCTCAGCCTCAACCTAACCCTACCGCTCACCCTAAACCTCATCCTAACCCGAAGACTAACACTAACACTCAGACTAATCCTAAACCAAACCCTAAACCTCACCCTCACCCTCATTAATAGCCGAACACTAAACCTCACCCTAACCCTCAACCTAGCCTAACCCTCACCTACATCCTAAACCTCACCAACACCCTCACCCTCACCCTAACCCTCACCCTAACCCTAGCCTTCAGCCTAACCCAAAACCTAACCCGAACACTAAACCTAACCATCACCCTAACCCTCACTCTCACGCTAACCTTAACCGAAACCTTACCCAAACCCTACCCCTCACCCTAACCCTAACCATCACCCTCATCCTAACCCTGACTGTTACACTTACCCTCACGGTAGCCCTAATCCTAACTCAAACCCTCACACTAACCCTACCCCTCACACTAACTCTAACCCTACCCCTCACCCTAACCCACATCCTAAATCTAATTCTAACCCTAACACTCACCCTAACCCTAATCCTGACCGTAACCCTCACCCTCACACTCACCCTCACCCTCACCCTAGCCCTCACCCTAATCCTAACTCTAACCCTAACACTCATCCAAACCCTAAATATAACACTAACCCTAAACCTTAACCTCAAACTCAACGTCACCCTAACACTCACCCTAACCCTATCCCTAAACCACACCCTAACCCTCACCCTCACCCGAACCCTCATCCTAAACATAACTCTAACCCTGACCCTCACGCTAACCCTAACCCTCACCCTCATGCTCAGCCTAACCCTAAGCCAAACTCTAATCGAACCCTAAGCCTCACTCTCACCCTCACCCTAACCCAAACACTAATCCTAACCCTAAACCTCACCCTCAGACTCACCCTAACCCTAAATCTAAATCTAACCCTCAACCTAACCATAACCCTCACCCTAAACCTAACCGTGACCCTCACCCTAACCCTAACCCTAACCCTAACCCTCATCCTCTCCCTAACACTCCCCCATACCCCTAATCCTATCTCTAACCCTCACCCTCATCCTAACCCTCACACTTTCCCTTACCCTCACGGTAAACCTAATGCTAACCCTAACCTTATCCCTCACAATAACCCTAGCCCTCACCCTAACCCTCAACCTAAACCTAACCCTAATCCTAAATCTCACGCTAACCCTAAACCTCACCTCATGCTCAGCCTAACCCTAACCCAAACCCTAATCCTAACCCTAAGCCTCACCCTCAGCCTCACCCTAACCCTAAAAGAAAACCTAACCCTCACCCTAAACTCTCCTCCTAACCCTAACCTTAACCCTAACCCTAACCCCAAACCTCACCCTCACCCAAACCCTAACCCTCACCCTCACCCTAAACCTCACCCTAACCCTAAAATTGACCCTAACCCTCACCCTCACAATAACCCTCACCCTAAACCTTAACCTCACCCTAATGCTCACACAAACCTTAACCCTAACCCTCATCCTCAACCTAACCCTAACTCTCACATGAACCCTCACCTCACGGTTACCCTCACCCTCACCCAAAACATCCCCCTAACACTTACTATCACCCTAACCCTAACCCTAACAATCTCCCTAAACCTAACCCTCGCTCTAACACTCAAACTCACCCTAACCCTCAACTTAACCCTTACCCTCACCCTAACCCTAGCTCTAAAACTCTCCCTAAACCTAACCTTAAACATCACCCTAACCCTAACCCTCACTCTCATCCTAACACTCAGAATAACAATTACCCTAAACCTAACCCTAACTGTAACCCTAACCTTCACCCTTACCTAACCCTTACCCTTTCCCTAACCCTTACCCTAACCCTACCCCTCACCTTAACCCTCATGCTAACACTAACCTTAACAGTACTCCTCAACCTGACCCTAACTCTAACCCTAACACTAACTCTAACCCTCACACTCAAGCTAACACTCTAACCCTCACCCTACCCTAATCCTTACCGACACCCTAACCATCACCCTCACCCTCACCCTAAACCACACTCTCACAGTAGCCATCAGCCTAACCCTAACCCTAACCCTAACACTCACCCTAATCCTAACCCTCACCCTAACCCTCACCTTCATCCTAACCCTCACAATAACCCTTACCCTCAACCTCAAACTAACCCTAAACCTAACCCTCACACTTACGCTTACCCTTACCCTAACCCTCACCCTCACCCTTTCCCTAAACCTATCCCTCACCCTAACACTCACCCTCACCCTAAACATCACCCTAATTCTGACCCACACCCTAATCCTAAACCTAAACCTCACCCAAATGCTAAACCTCACCCTTAACTTCACCCACACTCTAATCCTCACCCTAACCCAAACCCTAAATCTTACCCTAACCCTAATCCTCACCCTCACCCTCACCCTCAGCTTAAGCCAAACCCTAACCCTAATCCTAACACTAACTCTCATCCTCACCCTAAACCTAACCGTTACCCTAACCCTCACCCTCATCCTCATACTAACCCTAATCATAACCCTAACCGTAACCCTAACCCTCAAACTAACCCTAACCCTAACCCACACCCTAACCGTCATCCTAACCCTAACACGAACCCTAACCCTAACTTTCATGCTAGACCTCACCCTAAACTTAACCCTAATCCTAACCCTCATCTTTACCCTAACTCTCAGCCTAACAATTGCCCTCACCCTCACCCTAACCCTAACCCTCACACTAACCCGAAACTTCACCCTAGCCCTCACGATAACCCTAATCCTAGCCATCACCCTAACCCTAACGCTAACCCTCACCCATAACCTAAGCCTAACCCTCACGCTAACGCTCACTGTCAACCTAACCCTCACCCTAACCCTAACCCTCACCCACACCCTAACCCTCATCTTCACCCTCAACTTCAACCTCACCCTAACCCTCACCCTCAACCTAACCCTATCACTCACCCTCATCCTAAGCCTCACCCTAAACATTACCCTCACCCTAACCATAACCCTAAACCTAACCCTCACACTAACCCTAACCTCACCGTAACCCTAACCCTAACCCTCACGCTAACCCTCATCCTGACTCTAATCCTCACCCTAAACCTAACCCTAAGCCTAACCCTCAGCCTCACCATAAACCTCACCGTCACTCTAACACTCACCCTAACCCTAAACCTCACCCACACCCTAACCCTTAACCTCACTCTCACCCTCACCCAACACCTCACCCTTAACCTAGCCCTCACCGTAAACCTAAACCTAAATCTTACCTAACCGAAAAACTCACCCTCACCCTAACACTAACCCTAACCCGCACCCTCAACCTAACCCTCACTCTAAACATTAACCTCAACCTAATCCTCACACAAAACCTAACCCTAACCCTCATCCTCACCCTAACCCTCACCCTAACTCGAACCCTCACCTCACGGTAACCCTCACCCTCACCCAAAACATCACCCTAACCCTAACCCTCACCCTAACCATAACGCTAACCCTCTCCATAAGGCTAACCCTCCCTCTAACCCTCAAACTCAACCTAATCCTCACCCTAAACATAACCCTAACACTTACCTAACCCAAAATCTCACCCTCACCCTCACCTTAACACTCACCCTCACTGTAGCCCTCAGCCTAACCCTAAACCTAACCCTAAAACTCACCCTCACACTCACCCTCACCCTCAGACTATACCTAACCCTAAAACTAATCCTAATCCTACACTTCACCCTGAACCTCACCCTCACCCTAACCCTAACCCTTACCCTAACCCTAACCCTAAACCAAACCCTAACCCTCACCCTAACCCTAAACCTCACCCTAACCCTTACCCTAAACCTAACTGTAAACCTAACCCTCACCCAACCCCTCAACCCAACCCTAACCTAACCATCACCCTCACCTTAAACTTAAACCTCACACTAACCCTCATCCTAAACCTATCCCTAGTACTAACCCTAACCCTCTCCCTAACCCTCACCCTAACCATAATCCTAACCTTAAACTTCACCCTAACCCTAACACTCACCTCATCCTAACCCTCAACGTAAACCTTACCCTCACCCTAAATCTAACACTAAACCTAACCCTCACCCTCAACCTAACCCTAATTCTAAACCTCACCCTAACCCTAATCCAAACCCCAAAACTCACCCTCACCCTAACTTTCACCCGAACCCTTACCCTCACCTTAACCCTCACAATAACACTAACTCTAACCCTAACCCTAACACTCACACTAACCCTAACCCTAACCCTAACCCTAAACATAACCCTAACCCTCACCCTTACCCTAACCCTAAACCGCACCCTCATCCTAACCCTCACCCTAACCTTTACCCTCACCCTAACACTAACTCTAACACTCTCCCTAACCCTCAAACTCAACCTAACCCTCACCCTAAAACTTATCCTCACCCTAAACCTCAAGCTAAGCCTAACCCTAACACTAACACTAACCCTAAACATAAACATTACCCTAAACCTAACCCTCACCCTCATCCTAACACTCAGCCTAACAATTACCCTAACCCTAACCCTAAACGTAACCCTAACCCTGACCCTCACCAAACACTTACCCTCACCGTAAACCTAACCCTAACCCAACCACTCACCCTAACACTCATGCTAACCCTAACCTTAGCAGTAATCCTCACCCTGACACTAAACCTAATCCTAAATCTAACCCTCATCCTCACCCTAACACTCTAACCCTCACCCTACCCTAATCCTCACCGACACCCTAACCCTCACCCTCACCCTCACCCTAAACCTCACCCGCACATTAGCCATCAGCCTAACCCTAACCCCAAACCTAACACTCACCATAATCCTAACCCTAACCCTAACTCTCACCTTTACCTAACCCTCACAATAACCCTTACCCTGAACCTAAAACTAACCCTAAACCTAACCCTCACACTAAACCTTACCCCATCCCTAACCCTCACCCTCATCCTAACCCTAACCCTCACACTAAGCCTCACTCTAATCCTAAACCTAACCCTAACCCTCACCCTCATCCTAACCCTCACCCTTACCCTTACCCTCACGGTAACCATAACCCTAACGCTAAACCTAACCCTCACACTAACTCTAACCCTCACACTAACACTCACCCTCAGTCCAACCCTAACCCTCACACTAAAACTTACCCTCACCCTACCCTAAAACTAACCCTAACCCTAACACTCACCAAAACCATAACCCTAACACTAACACTAAACCTAACCCTAACACTCACCCTCACCCTAACACTAACCCTAACCTTTATCCTAAACCTAACCCTCAAACTCACTGTCACCCTAACACTCACCCTAACCCTTACCCTCACCTACACCCTAACACTCACCCGAACACTTACCCTCACTCTAAACCTCACCCTCACACTAAACATCACCCTAACCCTAACCCGCACCCTAAACCTAACCCTAACCCTCACGCTCACCCTAAAACTAACACTCAACCTCACCCTAACTCTAAGCCTAACGCTAACCCTAACACTAATCCTAAACATAACACTCACCCTCACACTAAACCTAAACATATCACTAAACCTCACCCTCACACTCACCCTAAACCTAACACTAACCATCACCCTCACCCTAACCCTAAACAAAACCCAACCATAACCCTCACCCTAAACCTAACCCTCACCCTCACCCTAACCCTCAACCCAACCTTAACCCTAAACTTCATCCTCACCCTAACACTCACCCTCAACCTAAACCTATGCCTAACCCTCACCCTCAACCTAAACCTAACCCTGAGACTAACCATCACGCTAACCCTAACCCTCACCCTCACCCTCAGCCTAAACTGAACCCAAATCCTAATCCTAACCCTCAGCCTCACCCTCACCCTCACCCTAACCCTAACCCCAACCATAACCCTCACCCTCATCGTCACCCTCACCCAAACCCTAAACCTTACCCTAACACTCACCATAACCTAACCATTACCCTCACCCTAATCCTAACCCTAACCCTAACCCTTACCCTAAACCGAACCCTAACATTAACGCAAACCCTCAAGCTAAACCTAAACCTAAGCTTAACCCTAATGCTAACCCTCCCCCTCCCCCTAACCCTCAACCTAACACTTACCCTCATCCTCACCCTAACCCTCACAATAAACATAACCCTCACCCTAACCCGACAACTAACCCTCACCCTCACACTCACGCTCACCCTCAGCCTAACCCTAACCCTAACACTAATCTTAACACTAACCCTCATCCTCAGCCTCAAACTCACCCTAACCCTATACCTAACCCTCACCCTAACCATAACCCTGACCCTAACATTAACCATAACCCACACCCTATCCCTCACCCTAACCCTAACCCTCCCCATAACCCTAACCTTACCACTCACCTTAACCCTTATCCTAACCCTATGCCTAACCCTAACACTCACCCTAACCCAAACCCTAACCCTAACACTCATCCTCACCCTCAGCCAAACCCTAAACCTAACTCTAATCCTAACCTTATAACTCACCCTCATCCTCACACTAATTCTAACCCTAACCCTAACCTTAACCTTCAACCTCACACTAACCCTAACTCTAATTTTCACCATAATCCTAGCCCTCACCCGAACCCTAACCCTAACCGTCACCCTCACCCTAAATCTAAACCTCACCCTAACCAGCAACCTAACCCTAACTCTAACCCTAAACCTAAACCTCACCCTAAACCTCAACTTAACCCTTACCCTCACTCTAACCCTAACCTTAACCCTAACCCTCACACTAATCCTAACCTTCACTTTAACCCTAAGTATACCGCTCATCCAAACCCTCACCCTAACATTAATACGAACCCTAAACTTCACCCTAACCCTAACCTTAACACTCACCCTCACTCTTACCCTCCCTGTCATACTAACCCTCACCTTTAACCTAACCCTCACCCACAACCCAACCCTCACACTCACCCTATACCTAACCCTAACCATAACCCTAATCCTCACTCTCAACCTCACCCTCAACCTAACCCTTACCCTAACCCTCACACTAACCCTCACCCTAACACTCATGCTAAACCTCACTCTCACCCTACCCTCATCCTAACCCTGACCCTCACGCTAACTCTATCCCTAACCATAACACTCACACTAAACCTAACCCTCACCCTAACCCTACCCCTACCCCTCACACTATCACTAAACCTAACCCTAACCCTAAACCTCACCCTAACCCCAAGACTAATCCTAAACCTCACCATCACCCTAGCCCTCACCCTAACCCGAATCCTAACCCCAACCCTCACCCTAACCATAAAACTCACCATAACCCTAAACCTCACCCTCACCCTAACCCTTACCCTAAACCTAACCCTAACATTAACCCTAACTCTCACCCTAAACCTATCCCTTAACTTAACCCAAACCCTCACGCTAACCCTCACCCTAACCCTAACCCTAACCCTCCCCCTCATCCTTACCCTGAACCTAACCCTTACCCTCATCCTCACCCTAACCCTCACAATAAACCTATCCCTCTTTCTAACCCTAACACTAAGAATCACGCGCACCCTCACACAGACCCTCAGCCTAATCCTAATCCTAACCCTAATCCAAACACTAACCCTCACCCTCACCCTCAACCTAACCCTAACCCGAACACTAACCCTCCCCTCACACTCACCCTCACCTTCAACTTAAACCTCAGCCTCACCTTCACCCTCAACCTAACCCTAACAGTAACCCTAAAAAGCACACTAAACCTAACCCTGACCCTAAACCACAACCTAACCATTACCCTCACCCTAAACCTCAACCTCACTCTAGCCCTTACCCTAATCCTAACTCTAATAATAACCCTCACCCTAACCCTAACCCTCACCCTACCCTAACCCTCACCCTAACCCTCACCCTCATCCTAAACATCACCCTAAACCTTATCCTCATCCTCATCCTAAACTTCACACTAACCCTAACCCTCACCCTAACCCTAACCCTACCCCTCACCTTAAACCTCATGCTAACCCGAAGCATAACCCTAACACTCACCGTAACCCTAACCCTAAAACTAACACTTAATTCTGACCCTCAGCCTAACCCTAACCCTAACCCTAATGCTAACCATATTCCTCACCCTCACACTCACCCTAATGCTAACCCTAACCCTAAGCCTAAATATACCCCTCACCCTAACCCTCACCCTAACCCTAAACCTAACCCTAACCCTCACCCTCACCTTCACCCTCAGCCTAAACCTAACCCTCACCCTAAAGCTAACCTTCACCCTACCCTAACCCTCACACTACCCCCAATTCTAACCCTGACCCTAACCCTAACCGTAACCCTAACCCTAAACCTCACCCTCACCCTTACCCTCAATCTCACCTTAACCCCCACCCTAACCCTAAACATCACCCACACTAACCCTCACCCTCACCTGAACACTCACCCTACCCCTAATCCTAACCCTTACCCTAAAAATCACACTAAACCTAACCCTCAACCTAACCCTAGCACTAACTCTCACGCTAACCTTTACCCCCACCCGAACACTCACCCTCACCCTAATCCTCAGCCTAAACCTAAACCTAACCCTAAACCTCACTCTAACCCTAATCCTAACCCTAAAGCTAACCCTACCCTAAACCTAACCCTCAACCTCACCATAACCGTAACTGTAACCCTCACACTAAACCTAACCCTCACCCTTACCCTAACCGTCACCCTCACCCTAACCCTAACCCTCACCCTCAACCTAATTCTGTTACCCTTACCCTCACCCTCACCCTAACCCTCACACTAACCCTAACCCTAAACCTAACCCTAACCCTAACCCTAATCCTCACACTAAACCTAAACCTCAAACTAACACTAACCCTAACCCTAAACTTCACCCAAACACTTACCCTCAACCTAACCCTAATCTTAACCCTAACCTTATCCCTCAGAGTAAAACTAATACTCACACTAAACCTAACCCTAACCCTCAGCCTAACCTTCAACCTAACCCTCACCCTTATTCTCAGCCAAACCCTAACTTTAACCCTAATCCTAAACCTCACACTAACCTTAACCCTCACCATAACCCTAACCTTATCCCTCACACTAAACCTCACCCTAACAATCACCCTAGCACTCACAATCATCCTAAAATTTACCCTCACCCTAACCTTAACGCTAACCATAATCCTAAATCCAACCCTCACCTTCTCGATCATCCTAACACTAACCCTAACCCTGACCCTCAACCTCACCCTCACCCTAACCCTAACCCTCACACTAACCCTAACCCAGACTCTAAGCCTAACCCTCACCCTCACCCTCAACCTAACCCTAACCCTAACCCTCACACTAACCCTAACACAGACCCTAAGCCTAACCCTAACCCTCAACCTCACCCTCAACCTAACCCTAACCCTAACACTCACCCTAACCCTCACATTAACATTCATGCTAACCCTAAACCTCAATCTCACTCTACCCTCATCCTAACCCTTACCGTCACCCTAACCCTATCCCTAACCATACCCTCAAACTAAACCTAACCCTCACTCTGACCCTAACCCTACCCCTCACAATAACCCTAACCCTAACCCTAATCCACATCCTCAACCTAACCCTTACCCTCACCCTAACAATCTCCCTAAAATTAACCCTAACCCTAACCCAAACCTTAATCTTAAACATCACTCTAACCCTTACCCTAACCCTAACCCTCACCCTCATCCTAACCCTCACCCTAACAATTACCGTCATCCTAACCCTAACCCTAAACCTAACCCTCACCCTCACCTTAACTGTTACCCTCAATCTAACCCTATCCCTAACCCTAAAACTAGCCCTCACCCTATCCCTCATCCTAACCCTAACCATAACCCTAATCCCCATCCTTACCCTAACCCTAACCCTAACCCTAACCCTCACCCTAACCCTAGCCCTCAGCACTAACCCTAACCATCACCCTCACCTAATCCTCACCCTCACCCTAACCTTAAGCCTAACCTAAACACTCACCCTAACACTCAACCAAACCCTAACCCTAACACTAACCCTAACCCTCACCCTAACACTAACCTTTAGAATAACCCTAACCCTCAACATACCCTAACCCTAACTCTAACCCTCACACTATCCTTACACCTCACACTAACTCTAACCCGACCACTCACCCTAACCCTCACCCTAAACCTAACGCTAACCCTAACACTCACCCTAACCCTAATCCTAACCCTAACCCTCATCCTTACACTCACCCTCACACTCACCTTAAACCTAAGCCTCAGCCTCAACCTCAACGTAACACTAAACCTAACCCTAACCATCACCCTAACGGTAACCCTGAACCCAACCATAACCCTAACCCACACCCTAACACTCACCCTAACCCTAACCCTCACCCTAACCCTCACCCTAACCCTAACCCTAAACCTAAACCTCACCCTAAACCTAACCCTCACCTTAAATCTAACCGTAACCCTCACCCAAACTAACCCTTGCCCTAAACCTAACCCTCACCCTAAATCTAAACCTAAACTTAACCTTAAACCTCACCTAATCCTTACCCTCATGCTCACCCTAACCCTCACAATAAACCTAACCCTCTTTCTAATCCTAACACTAACCCTCACCCTCACCCTCAAGCTCACCTTAAGCCTAACCATAACCCTCACCCTAACCCTCACCCTAACCCTAGCACTAACACTCACCCTCACTCTATCCCTAACTCTAACTCTCACCCTAATCCTAACCCTAACCCTAACACTCACCCTCACCCTCACCCTAACTCTAATCCTCACCCTAAACCTCAACCTAACCCTAACACGAACCCTAACCCAAACCCTCACCCTCACCCTAAACCTAACCCTAAACCTAACCCTTACCCTAAACCTAACTCTAACATTAACAGTAACCCTCACCCTAAACCTAACCCTAAACTTAACCCTAACCCTCACCCAAACCCAACCCTTACCCTAACCCTCCCCCTCCCCATAACCCTCAACCTAAAACTTACCCTCATCCTCACCCTAACCCTCACCCTAAACCTAACACTAAACCTCACCCTCACCCTCACTCTAACTCTCACCCTAACCTTAACCCTAACCTACACCCTCACCCTAAATCTAAACCTCACCCTAACCCTCAACCTAACCATAACTCTAACAATATCCCTAAACCTCACCCTAAACCTTACCTTCACCCTAACCCTAACCCTAACCCTAACCCTCATCCTCACCCTATCACTCCCCCATCCCCCTAACCCTATCCCTAAACCTCACCCTCATCCTAACCCTCACCCTTTCCCTTACCCTCATGGTAACCCTAATGCTAACCCTAACGCTATCCCTCACAATAACACTAAGGCTCACACTAACCCTAACCCTAACCCTCACCCTAAACCTCAACCTAAACCTAACACTAACCCTAACACTCACCCTAAACCTAACACTCACCCTCACCCTCAACCTCACTTTCACCCTAACCCTAAACCTAGCCCTCACCCTAACCCTCAACCTAAACCTAACCCTAACCCTAACTCTCACACTAACCCTAAACCTCACCCTCATGCTCAGATTTACGCTAACCCAAAACCTAATCCCAACCCTAAGCCTCCCCCTCAACCTCACACTAACCCAAACCCTAATCCAAATCCTTAGCTTCAGCCTCAGCATCACCCTAACCCTAAAACTAACCCTAATCATCACCAAAACCCTGACCCTCACCCTAAACATAACCATGGCCCTCACCCTAACCCTAACCCTTACCCTAAACCTAACCCTAACATTAACCCTAACCCTCACCCTAAACTAACCCTAACCTTAAACCTAACCCTCATGCTAACCCTCACCTTAACCCTAACCCTAACCCTAACCCTCCCCCTCACCCTATCCCTCAACCTATTCCTTACCCTTATCCTCACCCTATCCCTCACAATAAACCTAACACTCACCCTAATACTAAAACTAACCCTCACCCTCACCCTCACGCTCACCCTCATCCTTACCCTAACCCTAAGCCTAAGCCTAACCCTAACCCTAATCTTATCCCTATTCCTCACCCTCTCCTTCACCCTAATTCTAACCCTAACCCTAACCCTCACCCTCACCCTAAACCTAACTCTAACCCTCACCCTAACCCTAACACTCACCCTCAGCCTAACCCTAACCCTCACCCTCACCCTAACTCTAAACCTCACCATAACAATCAACCTAAACCTAACTCTAACCCTAACCCTTAACCTCACCCTAAACCTCACCCTAACCCTTACCCTCACTCTAACTCTAACCCTAACCCTAACCCTCACACTAATCCTAACCCTCACCTGAACCCTAAAATTACCC
Source organism: Dipodomys merriami (assembly GCF_024711535.1). Classification (NCBI taxonomy): domain Eukaryota; kingdom Metazoa; phylum Chordata; class Mammalia; order Rodentia; family Heteromyidae; genus Dipodomys; species Dipodomys merriami. The sequence continues at coordinate 11,816,066 of NW_027203715.1, read as the reverse complement.
CTCACCTTAACCCTCACCCTAACACTAATACGAACCCTAGCCATCACACTAACCCTAGCCTTAAACATTGCCTTCACTCTAACCCGCCCCGTCAACCTAACCCTCACCCTAAACCAACCCTCACCAACAACCCAACCCTGACCCTCACCCAACCATCACCTTATCCCTAAACCTAAACCTAACCCTCAAACTAACATTCATGCTAAGCTTAAAATTCAAGCTCACCTTACCCTTATTGTAACCCTTAACCTCACCCTAACCCTATCCCTAACCATAACCCTCACACTAAACCTAACCCTCACCCTAACCCTAACCCTGCCCCTCACACTAACCCTAACCGTAACCCTAATCCGCACCCTCAACTTAACCCTTAAACTCACCCTAAACCTCACAATCACCCTAACCCTAACCCTAACCCTAACCTAAACTTTAAACATAACCTTAACCCTAACACTCACCCTCATCCTAACCCTCAACCTAAAAATTACCCTTACCCTAAACCTAACCCTAACCCAAACCCTCACCCTCACCCTAACCTTAACCTCACCCTAAACCTAAACCTAACCCTAAACCTACCCCTCACCCTAACCCTCATCCTAACCCTAACCGTAACCCTAATCCTCAACCTGACCCTAAACCTAACCCTAACCATAACCCTAACCCTCACCCTCACCCTAACCCTAGCATCCCCCGAACCCTCACCCTACGCTAATCCTCACCTACAGCCTAACCCTCACCCTCACCCTCACCCTCAGCCTAACCCTCACCCTACACCTAGCCCTCAACCTAACCCTAACCCTAACCCTAACCCTCACACTAACCCTATCCCTCACCGTAAACCTCATCCTAAAACTAACCCTAAACCTCTCCCTCACCCTCAACCTCAACCTATCCCCAAACGTAGCCCTCACCCTAACCCTCATGCTAACCCTAACCCTAACCCTAACACTCAAATTAATCCTAAACCTAACCCTAAAGCTCACCCTCAGCCTAACACTAACCCTCACCCTAAGCCTTAACCTCACCCTTCCCTAACCATAAACCTAACCTTAACCCTCACCCTCAAGCTAACACTCACCCAAACCCTAACCCTAACCCAAACCCTCACCCTACCCCTCACCTTCACCATAAGTCTAACCCTAACCCTTACACTAATCCTAAACCTAAAACTCACACTCACCCTTTCCCTAAACCTAACCCTCACCGTAACCCTAAACCTAACCCTAAACCTCACCCTCACTCTCACACTAACCCTAACGCTAACCTAATCTTAAACATCAACCTAACCCTCACCCTAACCGTAACCTCAACCTCACCCTAACCCTCACCCTAACCCTTACCCTCACCCTACCTCTAACCCTTAACCTAGCCCTCACACTAACCCTAACACTCACAATAATCCTAACCCTAAAACTCAACCTAACTCTCATCCTAACCCTAACCCTAACCCCAATCCTCACCCTAGCCCTAACACTAACCCTAACCCTCACCCGCATCCTAATCCTCACCTTCCCAGTAACCCTCACCCTAAAGCTAACCCTCACCCATACCCTAAAAATAAGCCTCACCCTCACCCTAACCCTAACCCTCATGCTCACCCTTGTCCTCACCCTAAACCTAAATCTAACCCTAACCCTAAACCTCACCCTAATTCTCACCCTCAACCCATCCCTTAGCCTCACCCTTATCATCACCCTGACTCTAAACCTCTCAACCCTAACCTTAACCTTAAACATCACCCTAACCCTAACACTAATCCTAAACCTAACCCTAACCCTCACCCTCACCCTAACCCTTAACCTCACTCTAAACCTAACCCTAACCCTCACGCTAACACTCATCCTAAATCTAACCGTAACCCTAACACTCAAACCTCATCCTGATCCTAACCCTAACCCTCCTAACACTAACCTTTACCCTCACCATAACCCTCACCATAACCCTCACCGTCACCCTAACCCTCACCCTAACCTAACCCTCACCGACACTCTAACCCTGACCCTCAACCTCACACTCACCCTCACCTTAGACCTCAGCCTAACCCAAACCTTAACCCTAACCCTCACCCTACCCTAACCGTAACCCTAACCCTAACCCTAAACCTAACACTCACCCAAAGCCTAACCCTAACACTAAAACCCTAACACTAACCCTAAACCTAACCCTAACCCACATGCTCAACCTAACACTCAACCTATCACTTACCCTAAACCTAACCCTCAATCTCACTGTCACCCTAACAGTCACCCTAACACTGAACCTCACCAACACCCTAAACCTCACCCTCACTCTCACCCTCACCCTCACCCTAACCCTCACCCTCACACTAAAAATCACTCTAACCCTAACCTGCTCCCTAACTCTAACCCTAACCCTCACCGTAACACGAACCCTCACCCTCAACATAACCCTAAGCCTAAGCCTAACCCTAACACTAATCCTAAACTTAACACTCACCTTTACCCTAACCCTAAACCTATCAGTAAACGTCACCCTCACACTCACCCTAACCCTAAGCCTAACCCTCACCCTCACCCTAAACATAATCAAAACCCTAACCCTTCACCCTAATGCTAAACCTAACCCTAACACTCACCCTAAACCTAACCCTCCCCCTAAACCTAACCCTAAACTTAACCCTAATCCTCACCCTAACCCTAACTCTCACCATAACCCTAACCCTCATCCTCAAGCTAACACTCAGCCTCACCCTAACCTTATCCCTTACCCTCACCCTCATCCTAACCCTCACCCTTACCCTTACACTCACGGTAACCCTAACCCTAACCCTAACCCTAACCTTCACCCTAACCCTAGCCCTCAGCCTAACCCTAAACCTAACCCTAACACTAACCCTAACCATCACCCTCACCTAATCCTCACCCTCACCCTAACCTTAAGCCTAACCTAAACACTCACCCTAACACTCAACCAAACCCTAACCCTAACACTAACCCTAACCCTCACCCTAACACTAACCTTTAGAATAACCCTAACCCTCAACATACCCTAACCCTAACTCTAACCCTCACACTATCCTTACACCTCACACTAACTCTAACCCGACCACTCACCCTAACCCTCACCCTAAACCTAACGCTAACCCTAACACTCACCCTAACCCTCACCCTAAACCTAACGCTAACCCTAACACTCACCCTTACACTCACCTTCACACTCACCTTAAATCTAAGCCTCAGCCTCAACCTCAACGTAACACTAAACCTAACCCTAAACATCACCCTAACGGTAACCCTGAACCCAACCATAACCCTAACCCACACCCTAACACTCACCCTAACCCTAACCCTCACCCTAACCCTCACCCTAACCCTAACCCTAAACCTAAACCTCACCCTAAAAGTAACCCTAAACCTCACCCTAACCCTAACCTTAATCCTAACCCTCCAACTCATCATAACTCTCATCCTAAACCTTACCATCATCCTCACTCTAACCCTCACAAGGTACCTAACCCTCACCCTAAACCTAACACTAACCCTCACCCTCACCCTCACGCTCACACTCAACCTAACCCTAACCCTAACACTAATCCAAACTCTAACCCTCACTCTCACCCTCAACCTAACCCAAACCCGAACACTAACCCTCACGCTCACCCTCACCATAAAACTCAGCATCAGCCTCAACCTCATCCTAACCCTAACACTAACCTGCACCCTAACCGTAACCCTGACCCTAACCCTAACCCTAATCCACACCCTAACCCTCACCCTCACCTTCACCCTCACCCTCACCCTCACCCTCAACCTAGCCTTCACCCTAACCCTAAACCTAAGTCTAACCTTAACCCTAACTCTAACCCTCTCCCTAACCCTCAGCATCATCCTAACCCTCACAATAATCATTACCATCACCCTAACCCTAACCCTCACACTAACCTGAACCCTCACCCTAATACAAACCCTACCCCTCAACTGAACCCTCATCCTAACCCTAAGCTTAAACCTAACACTCATCCTAACCCTAAGCCTAACACTCAACCTGACCCTCAGCCTAACCCTAACTCTAACCCAAATCCTAACCCTATTCCTCACCCTCACCATAACCCTAATTCTAACTCTAACACTAACCCTAACCCTCAGCCTCACCCTAACCCTAACTCTAACTCTCACCCTAACCTTAACCCTCACTCTAACCCTAACCCTAACCCTAACCCTCACCCTCATCCAACACTAAACCTCACCCTAAGTCTCAAACTAACCCGAACTCTACCCCTAAACCCAAACCTCACCCTAATCCTCACCCTAAAACTTACCCTCACTCTAAACCTAACCCTAATGCTAACCCTCACACTAATCCTAACCCTCACCCTAACCCTAACTATACCCCTCACCCTAATCCACACCCTAACACTAATACGAACCCTAACCATCAACCTAACGCTAACCTTAACCCTCGACCTCACCCTAAACCTCACCGTCACCCTAACCCTCACCCTACCCTAACCCTCACCGACACTCTAACCCTCACCCTCAACCTCACACTCACCCTCACCTTTGCCCTCAGCCTAACCCAAAACCTAACCCTAGCCCTCACCCTACCCTAGCCTTAACCCTAACCCTAAACCTTACAGTCACCCATAGTCTAACCCTAACACTAACCCAAAACCTAACCCTAAACCTCACGCTCACCCTAAAACTCACCCTAGCACTTAAGCTAAACCTAACCCTCAAACTCACCGTTACCCTAACACTCACACTAACCCTTACCCTCACCAACACCCTAACCATCACCTTCACTCGAAACCTAACCCTCACCCAAACCCTCACCCTCACACTCAAAATCATCCTCACCCTAACCCGCTCCCTAACCCTAACCCTAAATATCACCCTAACCCTAACCCTCACCCTCAAACTAACACTAAGCGTAACCCTAACCAACACACTAATCCTAAGCCTAACACTCACCCTCACCCTAACCCTAAACCTATCAGTAAACGTCACCCTCACACTCACCCTAACCCTAACCCTAACCCTCACCATCACCCTAACCCTAATCAAAACCCTAACGCTAAATCTAACCCTAACCCTCACCCTAACCGTAACCCTTACCCTAACCCTAACCTTCACCCTCACACTCACCCTTACCCTCATGGTAACCCTAACTCTTACCCTAACCCTAACCCTAACCCTCAAACTAACACTAAGGCTCACACTAACCCTAAGCAAAACCCTCACCCTAACCCTCAACCTAAACCTAACACTAACCCTAACCCCCACCCAAAACCTTACCCTCACCCCAGCCCTCACATTCACCATCACCCTCACCCACATCCTAACCATAAACCTACCCTTCACCCTACAACTCAACCTAAACCTAACCCTAAACCTATACCTCACACTAACCCTAACCCTCACCATCACCCTCAGCCTCGGCCTCAGCCTAACCCAAACCCTAATACTAAACCTAAGCCTAACCCTCACCCTAACCCTAACCCCACCCTAACCCTCACCCTAACCCTCAGCCTCAGCCTCAGCCTAACCCTAACTCAAAAACTAAACCTACTCTAAGCCTCAGCCTCAGCATCACCCTAAATCAAACCCTAATCCTAACCCTAAGCCTCACCCTAACCCTCACCCTAACCCTAACCCTAACACTAAACCTCACCCTAAACCTAACCCTCACCTTAAATCTAACCATAACCCTCACCCTAACTAACCCTTGCCCTAAACCTAACCCTTACCCTAAACCTAACCCTAATATATACCCTAACCCTCACCCTAAATCTAACCCTAAACTTAACCCTAACCCTCACCTAATCCTTACCCTCATCCTCACCCTAACCTTCACAATAAACCTAACCCTCTTTCTAATCCTAACACTAACCCTCACCCTCACCCTCAAGCTCAGCCTAAGCTTAACCATAACCCTCACCCTAATCCTCACCCTAACCCTAACGCTAACACTCACCCTCACTCTATCCTTAAATCTAACTCTCACCTTAACCGTAACCCTAACCCTAACCCTCAAACTCACCCTAACTCTAAACCTCACCCTAAACCTCAACCTAACCCTAACTCTAACCCTAACCCTAAACCTCACCCTAAACCTCACCCTAACGCTCACCCTGACCCTAACACGAACCCTAACCCAAAACCTCACCCTCACCATAAGCCTAACCCTAACCCTAACACTAATCCAAAACCTAACCCTCACCCTCACTATAACCCTAAACCTAATGCTCACCCTAACCCTAACCTTAATCCTCACCATCACCCTAACCCTCACAGTCTCCCTAACCCTCAACCTCAACCTCACCCTCACCCTAACCGTCACCCTTACCCTACCCTCAGCCTAATCCTAACCCTAACCGTAACCCTCACACTAACCCTAAGCCTAACCCTAACCTTCACACTAACCCTAACCCTCACACTAACCCTAACCCTACCCCTCACACTAACCCTCATTCTAAACCTAACCCTAACCCTCACCCTCAACCTAACCCTAACCCTAACCCTCACCATAACCCTAAACCTCAACCTCACTTTCACCCTGAACCTATCCCTAAACCTACCCCTCACCCTAAACTTCATCCTAACCCTAACCCTAACCTTAACGCTCACAATAATCCTAAACCTTACACTAAACCTCACCCTCAGCCTAACACTAACTCTCACCCTAACCCTCACCCTACCCTAACCCTCACGGACACCCTAAACCTCACCCTCAACCTCACCCTCACCCTAACCCTCACCCTCACCCTAGCCCTCAGCATAACCCAAGCCCTAACCCTAACCAAACACTAACCCTCACCCTAACCCTCACCCTCATGTAACCCTACCCCTAACCCAAACCCTCACCCTAACACTCAAACAAACCATAACCCTAACACTAACCCTAACACTCACTATAACACTAACTTTAATCCTAACCCTAACCCTCATCCTACACTTACAATAACCCTAAAACTAACCCTAACCGTGTCCCTCACCCTAACCCTAACCCTAACCCTAACCCTCAATCTCATCCTAACCCTCACGGTTACACTTACCCTCACGGTTAAACCTAAACCTAATCCTATCTCTCACACTAATGCTAACCCTCACACCATCCCTAACCCTACACCTCACCCTACCTCTCATCCTAAACCTAACACTAACCCTAACACTCACCCTAACACTAAGCCTAACCCTCACCCTAACCCTAACTTTCACCCTCACCCTCACACTAACCCTAATACTACACCTCACCCTAACCTTCATCCTAACCCTTACCCTTACACTCACCCTAACCCTAACCCTCACCCTAAACCTCACCCTCACCCTCACCCTAACCCTCAACCTAGCCTTCACCTTAACCCTGAACCTAAAACTACCCTAACCCTAACACTCACGCTAACCCTAAACCTCACCCGCACCCTCAACCTAAGCCTCACCCTAAGCCTAACCCTCACCCGAAACCTAACTGTAACCCTAACCCATACCCTAAATCTAACCCTACCATTAACCCTAACCCTCACCCTAAACCTAACCCTAAACTTGACCCTAACCCTCACCCTAACCCTCGCCCTAACCCTAACCCAACCCCTAAACCTCCCCCTCCCTCTAACCCTCAACCTAATCCTTACCCTCATCCCCACCCTAACCCTCACCCTAACCCTAACACTAACCCTCACCCTCACCATAACCCTAATTCTAACTCTCACCCAACCCTAACCCTCAGCCTAACCCTCACCCTCACCCTCACCCTCATCCTAACTCTAAACCTCACGTTAAACCTTAACCTAACCCTAACTCTAACCCTATCCTTAAACGTCACCCTAAACCTCATCCTAACCCTTACCCTCACTCTTACCCTAACCCTAACCCTAACCCTCACACTAATCCTAAACCTCACCTTAATCCTCTCACCTTAAAACTCTCACCCTCACCCTCACCCTAAAACTAATATGAACCCTAACCATCACCCTAATACTTACCTGAACCCTCGCCCTCACTCTAACCAGCACCGTCAACCTAACCCACACCTTTACCCGAACCCTCTCCCAAAACCCAACCCTCACCCTCACCCAAACCTCAACCTATCCCTAAACCTAACCCTAACCCTCGCCCTAACACTCATGCTAACCCTAAAACTTACTCTCACCCTACCCTCATCCTAACCCTTAACCTCAACCTAACCCTATCCCTAACCATAACCCTCACACTAAACCTAACCCTCACCCTTACCCTAACCCTACCCCTCACACTAAACCTAACCGGAATCTTAATCTGCACCCTCAACCTAACCCTTACCCTCAGCCTAACCCTCACCATCACACTAACCCAACCCTAACCCTAAACTTCACCTTAAACATCACCCTAACCTTAACCATCACCCTAATCCTAACCCTCACCCTAACAATTACCCTCACCCTAACCCTAAACCTAACACTAACCCTCACCTTCAGTCTAACCCTTAACCTCAGCCGAACACTAACACTAACCATAAACTTAACCATCACCCTCACCCAAACCCTCACCTCCCCCCTAACCCTCACCCTACCCTAACTCTCACAGACACCCTAACCCTCACCCTCACCATCACCCTCACCCTAACCCTCACCCTTACCCTAGCCCTTAGCCTAACACTAACCCTAACACTAAAACTCACCCTAACACTAACCCTAACCCTCACACTAACCCTAACCCTCACACTCAACCTAAGCTACCCCTTACCATAACCCTCATCCTAAACCTAACCCTAACCCTCACCATCACACTAAACCTAACCCTCACCCTCACCCTATCCCTAAACTTCACCCTCATCCTCACTCTCAACCTAACCCTAACCCTAACCCTCACTCCAACTCTCATGCTAAAGCTAACCCAAACTCTATCACTCACACTAATGCTTAACCTAACCCTAAACCTCAATCTCACCCTACCCTCAGCCTAACCCTAACCCTAACCCTAACCCTCAACCTAACTCTAAGCCTAACCCTAAACCTCACACTAACCCTAAACCTCACACTAACCCAAACCATACCCCTCACATTAACCCTCAACCTAAACCTCACCCTCAGCCTAACCCTAACCCTAATCCTAATCCTAACCCTAACCCTCACCCTTACCCTCACCCTCAACCTCATCCTAACACTAAAGCTACCCTTCACCCTAACCTTCATCCTAAACCTAAGCATAAACCTAACCCTCACGCTAACCCTAGCCCTCACTCTCACCCTCAGCCTAAACCTAACCCAAACCATTATCCTAACCCTAACCTCACCATCACCCTAACACTAATCCCAACCCTAAACCTCACCTTCACCCTAACCCTAAACCTAACCCTAACCCTCACTCTAAACCTAACCGTAACCCTAAACCTAACCGTAATCCTCACCCTAACCCTAACCCTAACCCTAAACCTTACCCTAAACATAACCCTAACATTAACCCTAACCCTCACCCTAAAAGTAACCCTAAACTTAACCCTAAACCTCACCCTAACCCTCACCCTATCCCTTACCCTAACCCTAACTCTCTCCGTCACTCTAACCCTCAAACTAACCCTTACCCTCATCCTCATCGTAACACTCACAATAAACCTAACCCTCACCCTAAACCTAACACTAACCCTCACCCTCACCCTCACGCTCACCCTCATCCTAACCCTAACCCTAACATTAATCGAAACACTAACCCTCACCCTCAACCTAACCCTGACCTGAGTGCTAACCCTCACCCTCACACTCACCCTCACCCTCACCTTAAAACTCAGCCTCAGCCTCAACTTCATCATAAACCTAACCCTAACCCTCACCCTAATCGTAATCCTGACCATAATCCTAACCCTGACCCACAATCTAACACTCAACCTCACCGTAACCCTAAACTTAGCCCTCACCCTAGCCCTCAGCCTAACCCTAACCCTAACCCTCTCACCCTCAACCTAACCCTAACCATAAAACTTAGCCTCACCCTCAGCCTAACCCTAACTCTAGGCCTAATCCTAACCCTATTCCTCCCACTCTCCCTCGCCCTAATTATAACCCTAACCCTAACCCTAACCCTCAACCTCACCTTCACGATAAAGCTCTCCCTAACCCTAACCTACACCCATACCCTAAACCTAAGCCTCAACGTCAACCTCAACCTAACCTTAACCCTCACCCTAGTCCACACCCCAAACCTAACCCTAAACCTAACACTAATCCTCACCCTCAACCTAACCTTTAACCTCACCCTAACTCTCACCCTGACCCTAACCCTAACCCAAGCCCTAAACATAACCTTAAACATCACCCTAACCCTCAGCCTAACCCTAACCCGCACCGACATCCTAACCCTCACGCTAACAATTACCCTCAACCTAACCCTAAACCTAACCGTAACCCTCACCCTCACCCTAACCCTTAACCTCACCCTAACCCTAACCCTAACACTCACCCTAACAGTTAACCTAAACCTAACCGTGACCCTAAACCTCACCCTGAACCTAAAACTAACCCAACTAACACTAACCCTCACGCTCACCCTAACCCTCACCCTCACCCTAACCCTCACCCTTACCCTCAACCTCACCCTAAACCTAAACCTACCCCTCATCCTACCCCTCAACCTCAACCTAACCCTAAACCTATCCCTCTCGCTAACCCTAAACCTCACCCTCGGCCTCAGACTAAACCTAACGCAAACCCTAATCCTAACCCTAAGCCTAACACTTACCTTCACCCTAACACTTACCCTCACCATCACCCTCACCCTCAACCTAAACATAAACCTACCTCTCACCCTACAATTCAAAATAAACCTAACCCTAAACCTATCCCTCACGCTAACCCGAACCCTCACCCTCACCCTCAGCCTCAGCCTCAGCCTAACCCAAACCCCAATCCTAACACCAAGCCTAATCCTCACCCTAACCCTAACCCCAACCCTAACCTCACCCTCACCCTCAACCTCAGCCTAACCCTAACTCAAACCCTAATCCTAACCCTAAGCCTCACCCTAACCCTCATCCTAACCCTAAACCTAAACCTAACCCTCACCCTAAACCTAAACCTCACCCTAAATCTAACCCTAACCCTCAACCTATTTCTAACCCTTGTCCTCAACCTAAGCCTTACCCTAAACCTAACCCTAATATTAACCCTAAACCTCACCCTAAATCTAACCCTAAAATTAACCCTAACCCTCACCTAAACCTTACCCTCATCCTCACCCTAACCCTCACAATAAACCTAAACCTCACTCTATCCCTAACACTAACCCTCACCCTCACCCTCACGCTCACACTCAGCCTAACCATAACCCTCACCCTAAACCTCACCCTAACCCTAACACTAACCCTCACCCTCACCCTAACTCTAAACCTCACCCTAAACCTCAACCTAACCCTAACTCTAACCCTAACCCTAATCCTCACCCTAAACTTCACCCTAACCCTCACCCTCACCCTAACCCTAACCCTGACCCAAACCCTCAGCCTCACCCTAAGCCTAACCCTATCCCTAACGCTAATCCTAAACATCACCCTGACCCTCACCGTCACACTAACCCTCACCCTCATCCTTACCCTCATCCTAACCTTCACCCTCACCCTACACTCAGCATAACCCTAACCCTAAACCCTACCCTAAACCTAAGCCTAACCCTAACCCTCACACTAACCCTAACCCTCACACTAACCCTAACCCTACCCCTCACACTAACCCTCATCCTAAACCTAACCCTAAAACTCACCCTCAACCTAACCCTAACACTAACACTCACCGTAGCCCTAAACTTCACCCACACCCTCACCCTCAACCTAACCCTAACCCTAGCCCTCACCCTACACCTCATCCTAATCCTATCCCTAACACTATCACTCACACTAATACTAAACCTAACCCTAAACCTCACCCTCATCCTCACCCTCAGCCTAACACTAATCCTCACCCTAACCCTCACCCTACCCTAACCCTCAACGACATCCTAAACCTCACCCTCACCCTCACTCTAACCCTCACCCTCATCTTAGCCCTCAGCCTAACCCAAACCCTAACCCTAACCTAACACTAACCCTCACCCTAACCCTCACCCTTTCCTAACCCTATCCCTAATCCAAACCCTCACCCAAACACTCAAACAAACCCTAACCCTAATACTAACCCCTACACTCACCCTAAAACTACCCTTAAGCCTAACCCTAACCATCATCTTACCCTTACAATAACCCTAAAACTAACCCTCACACTATCCCTCACCCTAACCCTAACCCTAACACTATCCCTCAGCCTCATCCTAACCCTCATGGTTACAATTACCCTCACGGTAACCCTAACCCTAACCCTATCACTCACACTAACCCTACCCCTCACACTATCCCTAATACTACACCTCACCCTAACCCTCATCCTAAACCTAACACTAACTCTAACAGTCACCCCAACCCTAAGCCTAAACCTCACCCTAACCCTAACCCTCACCCTCACCGTCACCCTCACCCTAATCCTACATTTCACCCTAAACCTCATCCTAACCCTAACTGTAACCCTTACACCCACCCTAACCCTAACCCTCACCGTAACCCTCCCCCTCCCCCTCCCCCTCCCCCTCACCTTAACCCTCAACCTAGCCCTCACCTTAACCCTCAACCTAAACCTAACCCTAATCCTAACCCTACCACTCAACGTAACCCTTACCCTAACCATTACTCTAAAACTAATCCTCTCCCTAACCCTAACACTAACCCTGACCCTAAGCCTCATCCTACGCGACACGCTTACCCTTACCCTCACGGTAACCGTAACCCTAACCCTAACCCTCACACTATCCCTAATCCTACCCCTCACCCTAACGCTCATCCTAAACCTAACCCTAACCTTCAACCTCATCCTAAGCCTAAACCTAACCCTTACACTTACCCTAAACCTCACCCTCACCCTCACCCTCACCCTAACCCTCACCCTCACCCTAGGCCAAACCCTAACCCTAAACCTAACACTAACCTTAACCCTCATCCTAACCCTCACCCTTACCTTAACCCTAACCCTAACCCAAACTCTCACCCTACCACTCACCCTCACCCTAAGCCTAATCCTAAAACTAACCTGAAATATCACCCTAACCCTCACCTAACCCTAACACTCACCCTCATCTTAACCTCACCTTAAACCATACCCTCACCCTAAATCTAGCCCTAACCCTCACCCTAACCCTATCTCTAACCCTTACCCTCAAACTAAACCTCACTCTTACGCTTACCCTCACTATAACCCTAACCCTAAACCACACACTAATGCTAAGGCTCACACTAACCCTAACCATACCCCTCACCCTAAACCTCAACCTAAACCTAACCCTAACCCTAACCCGCACACTAAACCTTACCTTCACCCTAACCCTCACCCTCACCCTCACCCTCACCCTAACCCTCACCCTCACCCTAGGCCAAACCCTAACCCTACCCCTAACGCTAACACTCACCCTATCTCTAAACCTCAACCTAACCCTCAGCCTCATCCTAACCCTCACCTTAACCCTTACCCTCACCCTAAGCCTAACCATTACCCTAACCCTAACCCTTACCCTAACCCTAACCCTACCCCTCACCTTAACCCTCATCCTAAACCTAAGCCTAAATATAACACTAACACTAACCCTAACCCAAACCTTAACACTCACCGTCACCCTCAGCCTAACCCTAAACCTAACCCTAATCCTAAAACCTATTCCTCACCCGCACCCTCACCCTAAGTCTAACCCTAAACTAACCCTAACCCTCACTCTAAACCTAACCCTAAATCTAACTCTCACCCTAACCCTAACCCTCACGTAACCCAAAACCTAACACTCACACTTACCCTAAACCTCTCCCTCACCCTCAAAGTCAACCTAACCCTAAAACTACCCCTCACTCTAACCCTCACCATAACCCTCACCCTCACCCTAACACTCACCCAAACCCTAACAATAACACTGACCCTAACCCTCAGCCTAACCCTCACCCTCAGCCTAACACTCACACTCACCTTAACCCTAACCCTAACCCAAACCCTCACCCTACCCCTCACCCTCACCATAAGCCTAACCCAAACACTAACCTGAAACATCACCCTAACCCTCACCCTAACCCTAACCCTCACCCTCATCGTAATGCTCAGCTTAAACCTTAGCCTCACCTTAACTCTGACCCTAACCCACACCCTCAACCTAACCCTAACCCTAACCCTCATCCTCACCCTAACCCTATTCCTAACCCTCACCCTCAACCTAAACCTCACCCTTACCATTACCCTCACTGTAACCCTAACCCTAACCCTCACACTAATACTAAGGCTCACACTAATCCTAACCATACCCCTCACCTTAACCCTCAACCTAAACCTAACCCTAGCCCTAATCCCCACACTAACCCTTACCCTCACCCTCACCCTCACCCTCACCCTCACCCTAACCCTCACCCAAGCCCAAGCCCAAACCTAACCCTAAACCTAATGCTAACACTGACCATAACTCTAATTCTCAACCTAACCCTCAGCCTCATCCTAAACCTCACCCTAAACCTTTCCCTCACCCTAAGCCTAACCCTTACCCTAACCCTAACCCTCACCCTAACCCTAACCCTACCCTCACCTTAACCCTCATCCTAAACCTAAGCCTAAATGTAACACTAACACTAATCCTAACCCTAACCTTAACACTCACCCTCACCCTCAGCCTAACCCTAACCCTAATCCTAATCCTAAACCTATTCCTCACCCGCACCCTCACCCTCATTCTAACCCTAACCTAACCCTAAATTTCACCCTCACCCTAACCATAACTCTAACTCTCACCCTAACCCTAACCCTCATCCTAAACCTAACCCTAACCCTCACACTCACCCTAACTCTAAACCTCACCCTATCTCTAATCCTCACCCAAAACCTCACCCTAAACCTCACCCTAACCCTTACCCTCACTCTAACCCTAACCCTAACCCTATCCCTCACACTAATCCTAACCCTCACACTAACCCTAAATATACCCTTCACCCTAACACTAATACAAACCCTAAACATCACCCTAACCCTAAACTTAACCCTAGCCCTCACCTTAACCCTCCCCGTCAACCTAACTCTCACTTTTACCCTAACCCTCACCCACAACCCAACACTCACCCTCACCCAACCCTCACCTTATCCCTTAACCTAACCCTAAACCTCACCCTAACACTCATGCTATCCCTAAACTTTACTCTCACCCTACCCTAATCCTAACCCTTACCCTCGCCCTCACCCTATCCCTAACGATAACCCTCAAACTAAACCTAACCCTCACCCTAAACCTAACCCTACCCCTCACACTAACCCTAACCGTAATCCTAATCTGCACCCTCAACCTAAACCTTACCCTCACCCTAACCCTCACCCTCACACTAACCCAACCCTAACCCTAAACTTCACCTTAAACATCACTCTAACCCTAACCCTCACCCTCATCCTAACCCTCACCCTAACAATTACCCTCACCTTCACCCTAAATCTAACCCTGACCCTCACCCTAACCCTTACCCTAATGTTAACCCTAAACCTAACGCTAAACCTACCCCTCACCCTAACCCTCAATCTAACCCTAACCGTAACCCTAATCCTCAAGCTGAAACTAACCCTAACCATAACCGTAAACCTAATCCTCACCCTCACCCTAACCCTCATCGTCCCCCTAACCCTCACCCTACCCTAACACTCACCGACACCCTAAACCTCACCCTCACCCTCACCCTAGCCCTCAGCCTAACGCTAACCCTAACCCTAACCCTCAACCTAACCCTAAACCTACCCTAACCCTCATACTAACCCTAACCCTCACCCTCACCCACTACCTAACCCTAACCCTACCCCCCACCCTAAACCTCATCCTAACCCTAACTCTAACCCTAAACCTCACACTAATCCTAAACCTAACCCTAAACCTCACCCTCAGACTAACACTAACCCTCACCATAACCCTTACCCTCACACTTCCTTAACCCTAACCCTATAACTAATCCTAAACCTAATGCTCACCCTCATTTTATCCCTGAACCTAACTCTCACCCTCAGCCTAACCATAACCCTCATCCTAACCCTAACCTTAAACATCACCCTAACACTCACTCAAACCTAACCTTCAGGGACACTCTAACCCTCACCCTCAACCTCACCCTTTCCCTCACCCTCACCCTCACATAAGCCATCAGCCTAACTCAAACCCTAAACCTATCCCTCACCTTAACTCTAACCCTCATCCTAACCCTCACCCTCATCCTAACCCTCACACTAACCCTTACCCTCAAACTAAACATAATCCTAAAACTAACCCTCACACTAACCCTTACCCTCACCCTAACCTTCACCCTCACCCTAACACTAACCATAACCCTCACCCTACACCTAACCCTAAACATAACCCTCATCCTCACCCTAACACTAACCCTCAAACTAACCCTAACCCTCACCCTCATCCTAAACCTCACCATTACCCTTACCCTCACGGTAAAACTAACCCTAAACCTAACCCTAACCCTCACACTAACCGTAACACTCACACTATCCCTAACCCAAACCCTCACCCTAACCCTCATCCTATTCCTAAAGCTAACCCTAAACCTCACCCTCACCCTCACCCTCAGCCTAACACTCACCCAAACCCCAACCCTAACACTAACCCTATCCCTCACTCTCACCCTAACGCTAATCCTTACCCTAACCCAAACCCTCACCCTTCCCCTCACCCTCACCCTAAGCCTAACCGTACCACTATTCCTAAACCTAACCCTCACCCTCACCTTAAACCTAAACCTAACACTCACCCTCACAATAACCCTAACCGTCACCCTCACCCTCAACCTAAACCTAACCCTTACCCTCACCCTAAAAGACACCCTAAACATAACGCTAACCTTAAACCTCACCCTCATCCTAAACCTCACCCTAACCCTTACCCTCACCGTATCCCTAATCCTATCCCTAAACCTAACCCTCACACTTACCCTAACCCTCACCCTAACAATACCCTAACCCTCACCCTAACCCTAACCCTAACGATAACCATAACCATAACCCTAACCCTCACCCTAACCCTTAACTTAACACTAACCCTAATCCTAAACCTAACACATACACTAACCCTGACCCTCACCCGAAACCTCACCCTCACCCTAACCCTAACCCTAACCATAACCCTCACCCTAACCCTCACCCTAAACCTAACCTTCACGGTAACCCTAACCCTCACCCTCATCCTTACACTCAACCTTAACCTTACCCTCATAGTACTCCTAATCCTAACCCTAACCCTAAATCTCACACTAACCCTAACCCTCACACTGTCCCTAACCCTACTTCTCAGTCTAACCCTCATCCTAAACCTAACCCTAACCTTCACCCTCACCCTAACCCAAGAGCTAACCATCACACTTACCCCAAACCTCACCGTCACCCTCACCCTCAACCTAACCCTTAACCTACCCCTCACCCTAACCCTCATCATAACCCTGACCCTAACACTAACACTCACACTAAACCTCAACCTAAACCTAAACCGCACCCTCACCCTCACCCTCAGCCTAACACTAACCCTCACCCTAACCCTTGCCCTCACCCTTCCCTAACCCTAACCCTATCCCTCACCCAAACCCTCATCCTCATCCTAACACTCACCCTTACCCTTACCATCACGGTAACCCTAAACCCTACACTAACCCTAATCCTCACACTAACACTAAGGCTCTAACCCTAACCCTGGCCCTCACCCTAACCCTCAACCTAAAGCTAACCCTAACCCTAACCCTCACCATAAACATAACCCTCACCATAACCCTCACCCTCACCCTCACCCTCAACCTAAAATTAGCCCTGACCCTAACCCTCAACCTAAACCTAACCCTAAGCCTAACCCTCTTGCTAACTCTAATGCTCACCCTCACCCTCAGCCTAACCCTAACTCAAACACAATTCCTAACCTAAGGCTCACCCTCAACCGCACCCAAACCCAAACCCTAATCCTAAACCTAAGACTCACCCTCACACTTACCCTAACCCTAAACCTAACCCTAACCCTCAACCTAAACCTAACCCTCACCCTAAACCTAACCCTTACCCTAAACCTAACCATAACCCTCACCCTAACCCTAACCCTTACCCTAATCCTAACCCTTACCCTAAACCTAACATTAACCCTAACACTCACCATTAACCTAACCCTAAACTTAAGACTAACCCTCACCCTAACCCTCACCCTAACCCTAACCCAACCTTAAATCTCCCCCTCACCCTAACCCTCAACCTAATCCTTACCCTCATCCTCACCCTAACCTTCACAATAAACCTAAACCTCAACCTAACCCTAACACTAACCCTCACCATCACCCTCACGCTCACCCTCAGCCTAACCCTAACCCTCACCCTAAACCTAACCCTAACCTTAACCCTCACCCTCACCCTAATCCACAACCTAAACCTTACCCTCATCCTCACCATAACCCTCACCCTAACCCTAACAGTAACCCTCATCCTCAGCTTAACCCTAACTCTAACTCTCACGCTATCCCTAATCCTCACCCTAACCATAACCCTAACCCTCACCCTCACCCTAATTCTAACCTCACCCTAACCCTCAGCCTAATCCTAACTCTAAGCCTAACCCTAAACCTCATCATACACCTCACCCTAAACCTTACCCTCTCTCTAACCCTAACCCTAACCCTAACCCTCACAATAATACTAACCCTCACACTAACCCTAATTATACCCCTCACCCTCACCCTCACACTAACACTAATACGAACCCTATCCATCACCCTAAACCTTACCTTAACCCTCGCCTTCACTCTACCCCTCCCCATCAACCTAACCCTCACAATTACCCTAACCCTCACCCACAACCCAACCCTCACCCTCACCCAATCCTCACCCTATCCCTTAACCTAACCCTAACACTCACCCTAACACACATGATAACCCTAAAACTTAATCTCACCCTACCCTCATCCAAACCCTTACCCTCACCTTAACTCTATCCTTAACCATAATCATCACAGTAAACCTAACCCTTACCCTAACCCTAACCCTACCCCTCACACTAACCTTAACCGTAACCCTAATCGGCAACCTCAATCTAACCCATACCCTCACCCTAACCCACACGCTCACCCTAACCCTAACCTTAACCTTAAACATCACCCTAACCCCAACCCTCAATCTCATCCGAACCCTCACCCTAAAAATTACACTCACCCTAACCCTAACCGTAACCCTAACGCTCACTTTCACCCTAACACTTACCCTCAACCTAACCCTAATCGTAATCCTAAACTTACCCCTAAAACTCACCCTCACCCTAACCCTCGCTGTCGCCCTTACCCTCACCCAACCCAAACCCTCACCGACACCCAAAACCTCACCCTCACCCTCACAATCACCCTAATCCTCACCCTCAACATAACCCTCAGCCTAACCATAACCCTAAACATAACCCTCACCCTAACCCTAACCCTAAGCCTCACATTAACCCTAAACCTCAAACTAAACCTAACCCTGCTGCTCAACATAACCCTCATCCTATACCTAACCCTAACACTCAACCTCACACTCATCCTAACACTAACCCTCACCCTAACCCTTACCCTCACCCTTCCCTAACCCTAACCCTCACCCTCACCTTAACACTCACCAAAACCCTAATCCTTACACTAAACCTAACCCTCAGCCTAACCCTAAACCTAACCCTAACACTAACCCTAACCCTCAGCCTAACCCTAAACCTAACCCTAACCCAAAACCTCACCCTACCCCTCACCCTCACCCTAAGCCTAATCCTAACCCTAACACTAATCCTAAAACTAAAGCTCACCCTCACTCTATCCCTAAACCTAACACTAACACTAACCCTAATATTAAACATCACCCTAAACCATACCCTAACCCTAACCCTCACCCTCATCCTAACCCTCTCCCTCAACCTAAACCTCACCCTAACACTTACCCTCACCCTAATTCTAACCATATACCTAAACCTCACCCTAACCCTAACCATAACACTAAACCTAACCCTAATCCTAAGGTTTAAGGTTAGTGTTAGGGTTAGGGTTAGGTTGAGTGTTAGGGTTAGGGTTAGGTTTCGGGTTAGGGTTAGGGTGAGGGTAAGGGTTAGGGTGAGGGTTAGAATGAGGGTGAGGGTTAGGGTAAGTTATAGGTTTAGGATTAGGGTCAGGGTAAGTGTGAGTGTTAGGGTTAGTGTGAGGGTTAGTCTGAAGGGTTATCCTCACCCTAACCCTAACCGTAGCCCTCACGCTAACCCTCATCCTATCCCTAAACCTAACCATAACCCTAACCCTAAACCTAACCCTTACCTAAAGAAAACCCTCACCCTCAGCTTCAACCTAACCCTAACCCTCAACCAAACCCTAACATTTACCCTAACCCTAACCCTCACCGAAAACCTAATCCTCTCCCAAACCCTAAACCTAACCCTTACATAACTCAAACTCTCACCCTCACCCTCACCTAACCCTAACCCGACCCTTCAGACGAACCATCACACTAACCTTAACCCTCACACGTACCCTGACACTAATCCTAAACCTATAACTTACCCTAACCCTCACCCTCACTCTAACCCTCACCCTAACCCTGACCCTCACCCTAACCCTAACCCGAAACCTAATCCTAACCCTAACACTCAATCTAACCCTAACCCTAACCCTAACCTTAAACCTCACCCTAACCTTCACCCTATCCTAATCATAAAACTAACACTAACCCTCACCCTACCCCACACCCTAACCCTAACCTCACCCTAACCCTCAACCTCACCCTAACGCTAACCCTAACCCAAACCCTCACACTTCTGATCACCCTCACCCTAAGCCTAACCCAATCCCTAACTCTAATCCTAAACCTAACTCTACCCTTCACCCTAAACCTCATCCTAACCCTAAACCTAACACTAACACTCACACTAATCCTATACCTAAACCTAAACCTCACCCTCACCCTCACCCTCACCCTCACCCTTAGACTAACCCTAACTCAAACCCTAATCCTAACTCTAAGCCTCACCCTCACCCACACCTTAACTCAAACGCTAATCCTTACCCTAGCCTCACTCTCACCCTCACCCTAATCCCAAACCTAAATCTAGCCCTCACCCTAAACCCAACACTCACCCTAACCCTAACCCTTACCCTAAACCTAAACCTTATCCTAAAACTAACAATAATATTAACCCTAACCCTCACCCTAATTCTAACCCTAAACTTAACCCTAACCCTGACCTAATCCTTAATCTCATCAAAACCTTATCCTCACAATAAACCTAACCCTAACCCTAACCCTAACCCTAACCGTAACCCTACCCCTCACCCTAACCCTCAACCTAAACCTAACCCTCACCCTCACCCTAACCCTCACCCTAACCCTAACACTAAGCCTCACCCGCACTCTATCCCTAAATCTGACTCTCACCCTCACCCTAACCCTCACCCTTACCCTCACCCTAACCCTAAACCTCACCCTAAACCTCACCCTAACCCTTACCCTGACTCTAACCCTAACCCTAACCCTAATCCAAACACTAACCCTCACCCTCACCCTCTACCTAACCCTAACCCGAAACCTAACCCTCACCCTCACACTCACCCTCACCTTCACCTTAAAACTCAGCCTCAGCCTGAATCTCACCCTAACACTAATCCTAACATTAACCCTCACCCTAACCGTAATCTTGACCCTAACCCTGACCCTAACGCACAACCTAAACCTCAGCCTCACCCTGACCCTCACGCTAACTCTCACCCTCACCCTAGCCCTCACCCTAATCCTAACTCTAACCCTAACCCTAACCCTCACCCTAAACCTAAACCTATCAGTAAACCTCACCCTCACACTCAACCTAACCCTAACGCTAACCCTCACCCTCACCCTAACCCTAAACAAAACCCTAATCCTAAACCGCACCCTACCACTCACCTTAACCCTTAACCTAAGCCTAACCCTCAACCTGAACCGAACTCTAAATCTAACCCTAAGCCACACCCTAATCAAAATCCTCACCCTAACCCTAACCCTAACCCTCATCCTCACCCTAACAGTCACCCTCACCCAAACCCTAACCCTAACCCTCACCCTCATCCTAACTCTCACCATTACCCTTACCCTCAAGGTAACCCTAACCCTCACACTAACACTAAGGCTCACACTAACCCTAACGCTACCACTCACCCTAACCCAAAACCTAAACCTAACCCTAAACCTAAACCTCACCCTAACCCTTACCTTCACCCTCACCCTCACCCTCATCTTCACCCTCACCCTAACCATAAACCTACCCCTCAACCTAACCCTCAACCTAAACCTAAACCAAACACTAAGCCTCACGGTAACCTTAACCCTCACCTCAACCTCAGCCTAACCCTAACCCAAACCCTAATCCTAAACCTAAGCCTCATCCTCACCCTCACCCTAACCCTAAACCTACCCATCACCCTAATGCTCACGCTAAACCTAACCATAACCCTCACCCTAACCCTAACCCTAACCCTAAACCTTACCCTAAACCTAACCCTAACATTAACCAGAACCCTCACACTAAAACTAACCCTAAACTTAACGCTAAACCTCACCTTAACCCTCATCCTAACCCTAACCCTCACCCTCCCCCTAACCCTCAACCTACCCCTTACCCTCATCCTCACCCTAACCCTCACATTAAACCTAACCCTCACCATCACACTCATGCTCAACCTCAGCCTACCCTAACCCTAACACTAATACAAACACTAAACCTCACCCTCACCCTCAAACTAACCCTAATCCGAACCCTAAACCTCACCCTGACACTCACCCTCACCCTCAAATTAAAACTCAGCCTCAGCCTCAACCTCACCCTAAACCTAACCATAACCCTCACCCTAAATGTAACCCTGACCCTAACCCTAACCCTAACTCACACCCTAAACTTCACCATCACCCTCATCCTCACCCTAAGCCTCACCCTCACATTAACCCTCACCCTAACCTTCACCCTAACCCTAGCCCTCACCCTAACTCTAACCCTCGACCTAATCCTCAGCCTCATCGTAACACTCACCCTAACCCTTACCATCACCCTAACCCTAAACCTCACCCTAACCCTAACCCTCACCCTAACCCTAACCCTACCCCTCACCTTAACCCTCATCCTAACCCTAAGCCTAACACTAACACCCTAACCGTAACCCTAACCCTAACACTCACCCTCACCCTCAGCCTAATCCTAACCCTAACCCTAATCCTAACCCTATTCCTCACCCTCACCCTCACCCTAATTCTAATCTTAACCCTAAACCTTACCCTCACCCTAACCCTAACCCTGACCCTAACCCTAACCAACACCCTAACCCTCACCCTCACGCTAACCCTCACCCTAACCCTAACCCTAACCCTCAACTTAACCCTCATCCTAACCCTAAGCCTAACCCTAACACTCACCCTAAATATAACCCTAACCATAGCTATCACCCTGACCCTCAGCCAAACCCTATCCCTAACCCTAACCCTGTTCCTCACCCTCACACTCACCCTAATTCTAACCCTAACCCTAACCCTAACTCTACCCCTTATCATAACCCTCACCCAAACCCTAAACCAAACCCTAACCATCACCCTGACCGTCACCCTCAGCCTAACCTTAAACCTCACCAAAAACCTTACGCTCACCCAACCCTAACCTTAACCCTAACCCTAACCCTAACATTCTCCCACACCCTATCTTTAACACTAACCCTAAAACTAAACCTAACCCTAACACTAATCCTAAACCTAACAATCACCCTAAGCCTTAACCTAACAGTAAACCTCACCCTTACCCTCACCCTAACCCTAAACCTAAACCTCACCCTCACCCTAACCCTAACTCTAAATCTCACCCTAACCCAAACCCTCACCATAAACCTATTCCTAACCCGCACCCTCACCCTAACGCTAAACATCACCCTAACCCTCAACCTAACCCTAACTCTAAACCTATCCCTCAACCTCAACCTAACCTCACCCTAACCCTTAGGCTCACCCTAACCCTAAACTTATGTCCAACCCTCACAGTATTCCTAACCCTCACCCTAACCCTAACCATACCCCTCACTCTGACCCTCAGCCTAGCACTAATACTAACCCAAACCATCACCCTAACCCTAACCCTAAACCTCAACCTCACTCTAACACTCCCTGTCACCCTAAACCTCACACTTACCCTAACCCTCACCCACAACCCAAACCTCACCCTCACCAAAAACCTCACCCTACACCTAACCCTAACGCTATCCCTCACCCACAACCTCACGTTCACCCTAACCCTAACCCTAACCCTCACCCTCACCCTAAACATCACCCTAACTCTAACCCTCAACCTAATCCTAAACCTAAACCTCACCCTAAAGTTAACCCTCACCCTAAACTTCACCCACACTCTAATCCTAACCCTAACCCTAGATCTTACCCTAACCCTAACACTAATCCTCACCCTAACCCTCACCCTCAAACTAAACCAAACCCTAACCCTAATCCTAACCCTAACTCTCACCCTCACCATAAACCTAACCCTAATCTTTACCCTAACCCTCACCCACATCCTTACCCTAACCCTAACCCTAAGCCTAACCCTAACCCTCAAACTAACCCTATCCCTAACACTCACCCTAACCCTCATCCTAACCCTAATCCGAACCCTAACCCTAATCCACACCCTAGACCTCAACCTAACCTTAACCCTAATCCTAACCCTCATCCTTAACCTAACCCTCAGCCTAAACATTGCTTTCACCCTCACCCTAACCCTAACCCTCACACTAACCCGAAACTTCACCCTAACCCTCACGATAACCCTAATCCTACCCCTCACCCTAACCCTAACCCTAACCCTAACGTTAACCCTCACCAGTACAATAAGCCTCACCCTCATGCTAAACCTCAATGTCAACCTAACCCTCACCCTAATCCTAACCCTCACCCACACCCTAACCCTCATCTTCAACCTCACCTTCAACCTCACCCTAACCCTAATCCTAACCCTAACCCTCACCCTAACACTAACCCTCACCCTAAACATAACCCTGACCGTAACCGTAACACTCACCCTCATCCAAAACCTCACCCTAAACCTTACCCTCACCCTAACCCTAACCCTAAATCTAACCCTCACCCTAATCCTAACCCTAACCCTCACCCGTACCCTTATCCTGACCCTAATCCTCACCCTAAACCTAACCCAAAACTTAACCCTCAGCCTCACAATAATCCTCATCTTCACTCTAACCCTCACCCTAAACCTAACCCTCACCCACACCCTAACCCTCAACATCACCCTCACCCTCACCCAAAACCTCACCCTTAACCTAGCCCTCACCGTAACCCTAACCCTAAACCTTACCTAACCGAAACCCTCACACTCACACTCACCTTCACCCTAACCCTAAACCTCACCCTCACCCTAACACTTACACTCACCCGAACCCTCAGGCTAACCCTAACCCTCACCCACAACCGCACCCTCACGGTCACCCTCACCCTAACCCTAACCCTCAAGCTCACCCTAACCCTTACCCTCACCCTAACCCTCATCCTCACACGAACCCTCACCTCAGGGTAACCCTCACCCTCACTCAAAACATCACCCTAACCCTAACCATCACCCTATTCCTATCCCTAAACCTCACCCTAATCCTAACCCACCATGTAACCTTCAAATTCACCCTAATCCTCACTCTAACCATAACCCAAACCCTTATCTAACCGAAACCCTCATCCTCACCCTCACCCTCAACCTAGCCCTAACTCTCATCCTAACCCTAACCTTAACCTTAACTCTCAACCTAACCCTAAACCTAAACCTCACCCTCACCAAAACCCTAACCCTAACCCTCACCCTAAACCTAAAACTAACCCTAAACCTCACCCTCAACCTAACCCTCACCCTAAACCTTAACCTCACCCTAATCCTCACACAAACCCTAACCCTAACCCTCATCCTCACCCTAACCCTCACCCTCACTCGAACCCTCACCTCACGGTAATCCTCAACTTCACCCAAAACATCACCATAAAACTATCCCTCACCCTAACCCTAACCCTAAACCTATCCCTAAGGCTAACCCTCTCTCTAAACCTCAAACTCACCCTAATACTCACCCTAATCATAACCATAACACTTACCTAAACGAAACTCTCACCCTCACCCTCACTCTCACCCTAAACCTCATCCTCACTGTAGCCCTCAGCCTAACGCTTACCATAACCCTAACTTTCAACCTCACACTCACCCTCACCCTAAAACTATCCCTAACCTAAAAACTAATCCTAACCCTAAACTTGGCCCTGACCCTCACCCTCACCCTAAAGCTAACACTAACCCTCACCCTAACCCTAACGCTCACCCTAACCCTTACCCTAGCCCTAACCTTAAACCTAACCCTCACCCTACCCCTCACCCTAACCCTAACCCTAAACATCACCCTCACCCTAAACTTCACCCCAACCCTTACTGTCACCCTAACCCTCATCCTGAACCTATCCCTAACACTAACCCTAACCCTCACCCTAACCCTCACCCTAAACCTAATCCTAACCTTAAACATTACCTTTACCCTAACACTCAACTCATCCTTAACCTCAACCTAACATTTACCCTCACCCTCACTCTAACCCTAAACCTAACCCTCACCCTCAGCCTAACCCTAACTTTAACTCTCACCCTAACCCTAACCGTCACCCTAAACCTAATCCTAACCCAAAACATTACCCTAAGTCTAAACTTCTCTAACCCTAACACTAACCCTAAACCTCACCCTCACCCTAACCTACACCCTAAACCTTACCCTCACACTAACCCTCACACTAACCCTAACTCTAAACCTAACCCTAACCCTCACACTAACCCTAACCCTAACCCTAACCCTAAACATCACCCTAAACCTCACCCCAACCCTAAACCTGACCCTCATCCTAACCCTCACCTAACCCTTACCCACACCCTAAACATAACCCTAACCCTCACACTAACCTTAACCCTCACCCCAACCCTAACCCTACCCTTCATCCTAACCCTCATCCTGACCCTAATCCACATGCTAAACCTAACCCTAACCCCAACCCTCATCCTCACCCTAACCCTAACCCTAACCCTAACCCTCACCCTATCCCTAACCCTCACCCTAACCCTAACCCTCACACTAACCATATGCTTCACCCTAACCCTAACCCTACCCCTCATCCTAACCCTCATCCTGACCCTAATCCTCACGCTAAACCTAACCCTAACCCCAAACCTCAGCCTCACTCTAACCCTCATTGTCACTCTAACCCTCACCCTAACCCTAACACTCACCCACACCCTAACCCTCAACCTCACCCTCACTCTCACCATAAAACTCACCCTTAACCTAGCCATTACCCTAACCCTAACCCTAATCCTTACCTAACTGAAACCCTCACCCTCAACCTCACCCTCACCCTAACCATATCCCTCACCCTCACCCTAACACTTACACTCACCCTAACCCTAACCAAAACCCTCAACCTAATCCTCATCCTGACCCTAATCCTCACCCTAAACCTAACCCTAAACCTAAACCTCAGCTCACCATAAACCTCACCGTCATTCTAAACCTCACCCTAAACCTAACCCTCACCCACACCCTTACCCTCAACCTCACCCTCACCCTCACCCAAAACCTCACCCTTAACCTAGCCCTCACCATAACCCTAACCCTAAACCTTACCTAACCGAAACCCTCAAACTCACCCTCACCCTCAACCTAACCCTAACCCTCACCTTCACCCGCACCCTCACGGTCACCCTCACCCTAACCCTAATCCTCACCCTCACCCTAACCCTTACCCTCACCCTACCCCTTACCCTCACCTGAACCCTCACCTCAGGGTAACCCTCCCCCACACCCAAAACATCACCCTAACCCTAACCATCACCCTAACCCTAAGCCAAAACCTCACCACCAACATAAACCTCCCTCTAACCCTCAAATTCACCCTAATCCTAACCATAAACATAATCCTAACCCTTACCTAACCGAAATCCTCACCCTCACACTCACCATCAACCTAACCCTCACCCTCAGAGTAGCCCTCAGCCTAACCCTAACCCGGACCCTCACCCTCACACTCAACCTCACCCTCAGACTATCCCTAACCCTAAAAGTATTCCTAACCCTAAACTTCACCCTGACCCTCACCCTCACCCTAAACCTAACCCTAACCCTCACCCTAACCCTAATGCCCACTCTAACACTTACCCTAACACTAACCATAAACCTAACCTTCACCCTACCCTTCACCCTCACCCTAACCTTAACCATCACCCTCACCCTAACCTTCAAACTAACCCTTACCCTCACCCTAACCCTCATCCTAAACCTATCCCTAACACTAACCCTAACCCTCCCCCTAACCCTAATCTTAACCTTAAACATCACCCTAACCCTAACAGTCACCTCATCCTAACCCTCAACCAAAACCCAAACACTCACCCTAAGTCTAAACCTCACCAAAACCCTAACCGTAACCCTAAACCTCACCCACACCCTAACCTTCACGCTAACCCTTACCCTCACACTAACCCTCACACTAACCCTACCTATAACCCTAACCCTAACCCTCACACTAACCCTATCCCTAACCCTAACCATAAACATCACCCTAACCTTCTCCCTCACCCTAACCCTAAACCTCACCCTCATCCTAACCCTCACGCTAACCCATACTCTCACCCTAACCCTAACCCTCATCTTGAACCTAATCCTCACCCTAAACCAAACCCTAACCCTAACCCTCAGCCTCACCCTAACCCTCACCGTCATTCTACCCCTCATCCTAACCCTAACCCTCACCCACACCCTAACCCTCAACCTCACCCTCACTCTCACCATAAACCTCACCCTTAAATTAGCCCTTACCGTAACCCTAACCCTAAACCTTACCTAACTGAAACCCTCACCCTCACCCTCACCCTCACCCTAATCATAACCCTCACCCTGACCCTAACACTTACCCTCACCCTAACCCTCACGTTAACCCTATCCTTCACCCTCACTCTCACCCTCACGGTCACAGTCACCCTAACCCTAACCCTCACCCTCACCCTAACCCTCACCCTCACCCTCACCCTCACCTCACGGTAAACCTCACCCTCACCCAAAACATCACCCTAAACCTAAACGTCACCCTAACCCTAACTCTAACTATCACCCTAACCCTAAACCTCCCTCTAACCCTCAAACTCACCCTAATCCTCACCCTAACCATAACCCTAACCCTTACCTAACCGCAACCCTCAAACTCACCCTCAACCTAACCCTAACTCTTATGATAACCCTAACCTTAACCCTAACACGTACCCTAAACCTAACCCCAAAACTCACCCTCACCCAAACCCTAACCCTCACCCTAACCGTCACTCTAAACCTCACCCTAACCCTAAAATTAACCCTAATCCTCACCCTCACACTAACCCTCACCATAAATCTTAACCTCACACAAACCTTAACCCTTATCTTCATCCTCAAGCTAACCCTCACTCTCACTCGAACCCTCACCTCACGGTTACACTCACCCTCACACAAAACATCCCCCTAACCCTTACCTTCACCCTAACCCTAACCCTAACACTCTCCCTAACCCTAACACTCCCTCTAACCTTCAAACTCAACCTAAACCTCACCCTAACCCTTACCCTCACCCTACCCCTCACCCTAATACTCATGCTAACCTTAACCTTAACAGTACTGCTCAACCTGACCCTAACCCTAACCCTGTCCATAACTCTAACCCTCACCCTCACCCTAACACTCTTACCCTCACCCTACCCTAATCCTCACTGACACCCTAACCCTCACCCTCACCCTAAACATCTTCCTCAAAGTAGCCATCATCCTAACCCTAACCCTAACACTCACCCTAATCCTAACCCTCACCCTAACCCTACCCTTCATCCTAACCCTCACAATAACCCTTACCCTCAACCTAAACCTAACCGTAAACCTAACCCTCACACTTACCCTTACCCTCACACTAACCCTCAACCTCACCCTATCCCTAACCCTAACCCTCACCGTAACCCTTACCCTAACCCTAACCCTCATCCTTACCCTAACCCTCACTCTAACCCTAACTTTATCCCTAACCCTCACCCTCATCCTAACCCTCACCCTTACCCTTACCCTCACGGTGAACCTAACCCTAACCATAAACCTAACCCTCACACTAACTCTAACCCTCACACTAACACTCAACCTCAGCCTATCCCTAACCCTCACCCTAAACCTTACCCTCACCCTAGCCTAAACCTAACCTGAACCCTAAACCTAACCCTCCCCCTTAGCCTTACCCTCAGCCTCACCCTAAACATCACCCTAATTCTAACTCTCACCTTAATCCTAAAGCTAACCCTCAACCTAATGCTAACCCTCACCCTAAACTTCACCCACACTCTAATCCTCACCCTAACCCTAACCCTAAATCTTACCCTAACCCTAATCCTCACCCTCACCCTCAACCTCAGCTTAACCCAAACCCTAACCCTAATCCTAACCCTAACTCTCACCCTTACTCCAAACCTAACCCTAACTGTTACCCAAACCCTCACCCTTATCCTCATCCTAACCCTAACCTTAACCCTAACCTTAACCCTCAAACTAACCCTAACCCTACCACTCACCCTAACCCTCATCCTAAACCTAACCCAAACACTCACCCTCATCCTAACCTTCACCGTAAACATTACCCTCAGCCTAACCCTAACCCTAACATTAACTTTCACCCTAACCCTCATCCTGACCCCAATACTCACACTAAACCTAACCCTAAACCTAACCCTCAACCTCACCATAACCCTCAGCGTCACTCTAACCCTCACCCTAACCCTAACCCTCACCCACACCCTAACCCTCAACCTCACCCTCACCCTCACCCGAAACCTCACCCTTAACCTATCTTTCACCATAAGCCTAACCCTAAAACTTACCTAACCGAAACCCAAACCCTCCCCCTCACCCTCACCCTATCCCTCACCCTAAATCAAACCCTAACTATTACCCTAACCCTAACCCTCACGCTAACCCTAACCCTCACTCTCATCCGCACCCTCAGGGTCACCCTCACCCTAACCCTAACCCTCACACTCACCCTAAGACTTACCACATTAACCCTCATCCTCACCTGAACCCGCAACTCAGGGTAACACTCACCCTCACCCAAAACATCACCGTAACCCTAACCGTCACCCTAAACCTTACCTTAAACCTCACCCTAACCCTCACACTCACTCGAAACCTCACCTCATGGTAACCCTCACCCTCACTCAAAACATCACCCTAAACCTATCCCTCACCCTAACCCTAACCCTATCCCTAAGGCTAACCCTCCCTCTAACCCTCAAACTCACCCTAATCCTCAATCTAAACATAAGCCTAACACATACTTAACACAAACTCTCACCCTCACCCTCACTCTCACCCTAACCCTCACCCTCACTGTAGCCCTCAGCCTAACCCTAACCCTAACCCTAACCCTCACCCTCACACTCACACTCACAGTGAAACTATTCCTAACCCTAAAACTAATCCTAACCCTAAACTTCAACCTGACCCTCACCCTCACCCTAACCCTAAACCTCACCCTAACCCAAACCCTCACCCTAACCCAAACCCTCACCCTAACCCTAACCCTAACCCTAATCCTAACCCAAACACTAAACCTCACCCTAAACTTTACCCGAACCCTAACCGTAAACCTAACCCTCACCTTACCCCTCACCCTAACCCTAATTCAAACCATCACCCTAAACCTTACCCTCACCCTAACCCTCGTCCTAAACCTATCCCTAACACTAACCTTAAACCTCACCATAACCCTCACCCTAACCTTAATCCAACCTTAAACATCACGCTAACCCTAACACTCACCTCATGCTAACCCTCAACCTAACACTTACCCTCACCCTAACTCTAACCCTAAACCTAACCCTCACCCTCAACTTTACCCTAACTCTAATTCTCACCCTAACCCTAACCCTCACCCTAAACCTGACCCTATCCCAAACACTCACCCTAAGTCTAAACCTCACCCTAACCCTAATCCAAACCGTAAATCTCACACTCACCCTAACCTTCACCCTAACTTTTCCCTCACCCTAACCCTCACACTAACCCTAACTCTAATCCTAACCCAAACCCTCACACTAACCCTAACCCTAACCCTAACCCTAAACATCACCATAATCCGCACCCTCACCCTAACCCTAAAACTCACCCTCATCCAAACCCTCACCCTAACACTTACCCTCACCCTAAACCTTACCCTCACCCTAAACCTAACACTAATACACTCCCTAACCCTCACCCTCCTTCTAACCCTCAAACTCAAACTAACACTCACCCTAACCCTTATCCTCACCCTAACCCTCAAGCTAAGCCTAACCCTAACACTAACACTAACCCTAAACTTAAACATTACCCTAACCCTAACCCTCACCCTCATCATAACCATCAGCCTTACAATTGCCCTACCCCTAACCCTAACCGTAACCCTAACCCTCACGCTCACCTAACCCTTACCCTCACCGTAAACCTAACCCTAACCCAACCCCTCACCCTAACCCTCATGCTAACCCTAAATTTAACAGTAATTCTCAACCTGACACTAAACCTAACCTTAACTCTAACCCTCATTCTCACCCTAACACTCTAAACCACACCATACCCTAATCCTCACCGACACCCTCACCCTCACCCTCACCCTAACCCTTACCCTCACAGTAGCCATCAGCCTAACCCTAACCCTAACCCTAACACTCACCATAAACCTAACCCTCACCCAAACTCTCAACTTTATCCTAACCCTCACAATAACCCTTACCCTCAACCTAAACCTAACCCTAAACCTAACCCTCACACTAAACCTTACCCCAAACCTAATCCTCACCCTCACCCTCACCCTCACCCTAACAATCACCCTAAGCCTCACCCTAACCCTAACCCTAACCCTAACCCTCAGCCTCATCATAACAATCCCCCTTACCCTTACCCTCACGTTAACCCTAACCCTAACCCTAAACCCAACCCTCACACTAACTCTAACCCTTACACTAACACTCACCCTCAGTCTAACCCTAAACGTTACCGTCACCCTACCCTAACACTAACACTAACCCTAACACTCACCAAAACCCTAACCCTAACACTAACCTTAAAACTAAACCTAACCCTCACCCTCACCCTAACACTAACCCTAACCCTTACCCTAAACTTAACCCTCAAACTCACTGTCACCCTAACACTCACCCTAACCCTAACCTTCACCCACACCCTAACCCTCACCTGAAAACTCACCCTCACCCTAAAACTCACCCTCACACTAAACATCACCCTAACCCTAACCCGCACCCTAAACCTGACCCTAAACTTCACCCTCACCCTAACCCTAAACCTAACCCTCAACTTCACCCTAACTCTATGCCTAACTCTAATCCTAACACTAATACTAAACATAACACTCTCACACTAAACCTAAACCTATAACTAAACCTCACCCTTAAACTCACTATAAATCTAACACTAACCCTCACCCTCACCGTAACCCTAAACAAAACCCTAACCCTCACCATTCCCCTCACCCTAACACTTAATCTAAACCTAAACCTCAACCTCACCCTAAGTCTAAACCTAACCATAAACCTCACCCTAACCCTAACACTCACCCCAAACCTAAACCTAAATTTCATCCTCACCCAAACACTCACCCTCACCCTAAGCCTATCCCTAACCCTCACCCTCATCCTAACCCTCACCCTTACCCTTACCCTCACGTTACCCCTAATCCTAACCCTAAAGCTAACCCTCACACTACCACTAAGGCTCACACTAACCCTAAGAGTACCCCTCACCCTAACCCTCAACTTAAACCTAACTCTAACCCTTACTCTCACCCTAACCTTAACCCTCAGCCTAACCCTCAACCTCCCACTCACTCTCACCCTTAACCTTATCCTTAACCTACCCCTCACCCTAACTCTCAACCTGAACCTAACCCTGAAACTAACCCTCACGCTAACCCTCACCCTCACCCTCATCATCAGCCTAACCCTAACACAAACCCTAATCCTAAGCCTAAGCCTCACCCTCACCCTCACCCTAACCCTAACCCCAACCATAACCCTCCCCCACCCCCTCCCCCTAACCATAAACCTAACCCTAACCTCACCTTAACATAACCTTTACCCTCACCCTAATCCTAACCCTAACCCTAACCCTAACCCTTACCCTAAACCTAACCCTAACATTAACCCTAACCCTCAAACTAAACCTAACCCTAAGCTTAACCCTAACCCTAACCCTCCTCCTCACCCTAAACCTCAACCTAACCCTTACCCTCATCCTCACCCTAACCCTCACAATAAACTTAAACCTAAGCCTCACCCTCACACTCACCCTCACCCTCACTTTAAACCTCATTCTCTGCTTCAACCTCATCCTAACCCTAACCCTAAACCTCACCCTAACCGTAACCCTGACCCTAACATTAACCATAACACACACCCTAACCCTCATCCTAACCCTAACCCTAACCCTAACCGTCACCCTCACCCTAATCCTAACCCTAACCCTAACCCTCAACCTAACCCAAATCCTCACCCTCACCCTCTCCTTCACCCTCAGCCTAACCCTAACCCTAACTATAATCCTAACCCTATAACTCACCCTCACCCTCACGCTAATTCTAACCCTAAACCTAAATTTAATTCGAAATCTCACCCTAACCCTAACTCTAACTTTCACCCTAATGCAAACACTCAACCGAACCCTAACCCTAATCGTCACCCTCACCTTAAATCCAAACCTCACCCTAACCTCAACCTAACCCTAACTCTAACCTAACCCTAAACCTCACCCTAAACCTCACACTAACCCTTACCCTCACTCTAACACTAACCTTAACCCTAACCCTTACACTAATCCTAACCCTCACATTAACCCTATCTATACCCCTCACTCTAACCCTCACCCTAAACCTCAACCTCACCTCAACCCTCACCCTAATCCTAACGCTAACCCTAACCTTCAACCTAACCCTAACCTTAACCCTCTCCCTCACTCTAACCGCCCCTGTCAAATTAACCCTCGCCTTTAACCTAACCATCACCCACAACCTAACCCTCACCCTCACCCTAACCCTCACCCTATCCCTAACCCTAAACCTAAGCCTAACCCTGACCCTCAACCTCAACCTCAACCTTACCCTTACCCTAACCCTCACACTAGCCCTCACCCTAACACTGATACTAACCCTAAACCGTACTCTCACCTTACCCTCATCCTAACCTTACCCTCACACTAACCCTATTCCTAACCATAACACTCATACTAAACCTAACCCTCACACTAACCCTAAACCTACCCCTAACACTAACCCTAAACCTAAACCTAACCCTAAACCTCACCCTAACCCTAAGCCTAATCCTAACCCCAACCCTCACCCTAACCCTAAAACTCACCCTAACACTAGTCCTCACCCTCACCCTAAACCTTACCCTAAACCTAAGCCTAACATTAACCCTAACTCTCACCCTAAACCTAACCCTTAACTTAACCCAAAACCTCAACCTAACCTTCATACTAACCCTAAACCTAAACCTAACCCTCCCCCTCCCCCTAACCCTAAACTTAACCCTTACCCTCATCCTCACCCTAAACCTCACAATAAACCTATCCCTCACTCTAACTCTAACACTAAACATCACCCTCACCCTCACCCTAACCCCTCAGCCTAACCCTAATCCAAACACTAACCCTCACCCTCACTCTCAACCTAACCCTAACCCAAACCCTAAACCTACCCTCACACTCAATCTCACCCTCACCTTAAACCTCAGCCTCAGCCTCACCCTCAACGTAACCCTAACCTTAACCCTAACACTCCCACTAACCCTAACTCTGACCCTAACCCTAACCCTAACCACACCCTAACCCTCACCCTCACCCTCACCCTAAACCTCAACCTCACCCTAGCCCTCATCCCAATCCTAAATCTAACCCTAACCCTCACCTTAACCCTAACCCTCACCCTAAACCTCATCGTCATCATAACCATCACCCTAAACCTTATCCTCACCCTCACCCTAAACTTCAAACTAACCCTAACCCTCACCCTAACCCTAACCCTACCCCTCACCTTAAACCTCATGCTAACCCTAACACTCATCCTAACCCTAACCCTAACCCTAACACTCATTCTGACCCTCAGCCTAACCCTAAAGCTAACCCTAATGCTAACCGTATTCCTCACCCTCACACTCACCCTAATTCTAACCCTAACCCTAACCCTAACCGTAACCCTCACCCTCACCCTCAGACTAAACCTAACCCTCACCCTAAAGCTTACCCTCACCCTACCCTAACCCTAACCCTAACCCTAAACCTAACTCTGATCCAAACCCTAATCCTAACACTAAACCTAAACCTAACCCTAACCCTCACACTCACCCTAACACTCACCCTAATCCTTACCCTAAACCTAACACTCAAACTCACTGTCGCTCTAACACTCACCCTAACCCTAACCCTCACCCCTACCCAAACCCGAACCCTCGACCTAACCATCACCCTCACACTAAACATCACCCTAACCCTAACCTGCACCCTAACCCTAACTCTCAAACTCAGCCTAAACCTAACCCTCACCCTAAAACTTACCCTAAACCTAACACTCACCCTCACCCTAACCATCATCCTTACCCTTACCTTCACCCTCACCCTATAAGTAAACCTAACACTAACCCTCACCATAACCCTCATCCTAACCCTAAACCAAACCCTAAAACTCACCCTAACCCTCACCCTAACCCTAACCCTAACCCTCACCCTCAACCTAACCCTCACACTAACACTTACCTTCACCCTAACACTAACATTAACCTTCACATTAACCCTACCCCTCACCCTAACCCTCATCCTAACCGTAACCCTAACCCTAACCGTCACCCTCACCCTAAACCTAACCCTAACCCTAACCCTCAACCTAACCCAAATCCTCACCCTCACCCTCTCCCTCACCCTCAGTCTAACCCTAACACTAAACGTAATCCTAACCCTAACCCTCATCCTCATCATCACCCTAACCCTCAACCTAAACCAAACCCTAAACCTAACCCTCACCCTAACCCTAACCCTCACACTGACCCTTAACGCTAACCCTAAACCTAACTCTCACCTTCACCCTAACCCTAAACAAAACCCTAACCGTAAATCTCACCCTACTCCTCACCCAAAACCTTAACCTACCCCTAATCCTCACCCTCACCCTAACCCTAAAACTAACCCTCACCCTCACCGTAACCCTAACCCTCACCCTAACCCTAACCCTAAACATAATCCTCACCCTAACACACACCCTCACCGTAAACCTATCCCTAACCCTCACCCTCATCCTAAGCCTAACCCTTACCCTTACCCTCACGGTAACCCTAACCCTAAACCCAATCCTAACCCTCACACTAACACTAAGGCTCACACTAACGCTAACCCTACCCCTCATCTAAACCTCAACCTAAACCTAACCCTAAACCTAACGCTCACGCTAACCCTCACCCTCACCCTCACCCTCAGCCTAAACCTAACCCAAACCCTAATCCTAAACCTCAGCTTCACCCTCAACCTCACCCTCACCCTAAACTTAACCCCAACCCTAAACCTCACCCTCACCCTCACCTAAACTTAAACCTAACCCTAACCGTCACCCTAACCCTAAACCTCACCCTAAACCTAACCGTAACCCTCACCCTAACCCTAACCCTTAACCTTACCCTAAACCTAACCCTAACATTAACCCTAAACCTCACCCTAAACCTAAAACTAAACTTAACCCTAACTCTCACCCTAAACCTCACCCTAACCCTAACCCTAACCCTCCCCCTCAGCCTAAATCTAAACCTTACTCTAACCCTCAACCTAACCCTAACTCTAAACCTAAACCTAAACCTCACCCTAACCCTTACCCTCATTCTAACCCTAACCCAACCCTAACTCTCACACTAATCCTAACCCTCACCTCAACCCTAACTATACCCCTCACCCTAACCCTCAACCTAACCCTCACCCTAACATTAATACGAACCCTAACCTTTACAGTAACCCTAACCTTAACCATCGCTCTCACTCTAACCCTCCCTGTCAACCTAAACCTCACCTTTACCCTAACCCTCACCTACAATCCAACCCTCCCCGTCACGCAAACCCTCACCCTATCCCTAACCCTAACCTTAACCCTAACCCTCACCCTCAACCTCACCCTCAACCTAACCCTAACCCTAAACCTCACAGTAACCCTCACCCTAACACTCATGCTAACCCTAAACCTCACTCTCACCCTACCCTCATCCTAACCCTTACCCTCACCATAACCCTATCCCTAAGCATAACACTCACACTAAACCTAACCCTCACCCTACCCCTCACCCTAACCCTAAGCCTAACCCTAACCCTCACCCTAACCCTAAACCTCACCCTAACACTAACACTCACCCTCACCCTAACCCTTACCCTAAACCTAACCCTAATATTAACCCTAACTCTCACCCTAAACCTAACCCTTAACCCTCACCCTCACCATAAACCTCACCCTAACCCTAACCCTAACCCTAACCCTGCCCCTCACCCTAACCCTAAACCTAACCCTTACACTCATCCTCACCCAAACCCTCACCATAAACCTATCCCTCACCCTAACCCTAACACTACCCATCACCCTCACATTCACCATCACCCTCAGCCTAACCCAAACCCTAACCCTAATACAAACACTAAAACTCACAGTCACCCTAAACCTAACGCTAACCCAAAACCTAACCCTCCCCTCACACTGACCCTCACCCTCACCTTAAACCTCAGCCTCAGCCTCACCCTCAACTTAACCCTAAACTTAACCCTAACAAGCACACTAACCATAACCCTGACCCTAACGCTAAACCACACCCTAACCCTCAAGCTCACCCTAACCCTCAACCTCACCATAGCCCTCACCCTAATCCTAACTCTAACCCTAACCCTCACCCTAACCCTAACCTTCACCCTAACCCTCACCCTCATCCTAACCCTCACCCTAAACCTTACCTTCACCCTAACCCTAAACTTCACACTAACCCTAACCATCACCCTAACCCTAACCCTACCCCTCACCTTAACCCTCATCCTAACCCTAAGCCTAACCCTAACACGCACCCTAAACCTAACCCTAACCCTAACACTCATTTTGACCCTTAGCCTAAACCTAACCCTCACCCTAATCCTAACCCTATTCCTCACCCTCACACTCACCCTAATTCTAACCCTAACCCTAACCCTAGCTATACCCCTCACCCTAACCCTCACCCTAACCCTAAACCTAACCCTAACACTCACCCTCACCCTCACCCTCATCCTAAGCCTATCCCTCACCCTAAATCTTACCCTCACCCTATCCTAACCCTAACCCTAAACCTAACCCTAACACTCACCCAATCCCTAATCCTAATACTAACACTAACCCTAACCCTAACCATCACCCTCAACCTAACACTCACCCTAACACTTACCCTAAACCTAACACTCAAACTCACTGTCACTCTAACACTCACCCTAACCCTAACCCTCACCCGCACCCTAACCCTCACCCTCACCCGAACGCTCACCCTCAACCTAACCATCACCCTCACACTAAACATCACCCTAAACTTAACCCTCAACCTCACCCTAACCTTAACTCTAACTCTCACCCTAACCCTAACCCTCACCCTAACCCTAACCCTAACCATTACCCTCACCCTAAATCTAAACCTCACCCTAACCATCAACCTAAAACTAACTCTACCCCTAACATTAAACCTCACATTAAACCTCATCCTAACCCTTACCCTCACTCTAACCCTAACCCTAACCCTCAC
Source organism: Dipodomys merriami (assembly GCF_024711535.1). NCBI lineage: Eukaryota > Metazoa > Chordata > Mammalia > Rodentia > Heteromyidae > Dipodomys > Dipodomys merriami. Next base: position 11,776,155 of record NW_027203715.1, on the reverse strand, counting down.
ACTAATCCAAACCCTAACCTTAACACTTGCCCTGACTCTAACCCTCCCTGCCAACCTAACCCTCACCTTTACCTTAACTGTCACCCACAATCCAAACCTCACCCTCACCCAAACCCTCACCCTATCCCTAACCCTAACCCTAACCCTAACCCTCACCCTCAACCTCACCCTCAACTTTACCCTAAACCTAACCCTCACACTAACCCTCACCCTAACACTCATGCTAACCCTAAACCTCACTCTCACCCTACCCTCATCCTAACCCTTACCCTCACCCTAAACCTATCCCTAAGCATAACACTCACAATAAACCTAACCCTCACCCTAAACCTAACCCTACCCCCCACTCTGACACTAAACCTAAACCTAACCCTAAAGCTCACCCTAAACCTAAGCCTAAACCTAACCTTCACCCTCACCCTAACCCTAACCCTAAACCTAACTGTAACCCTAACCCTCATGCTAACTCCCATCCTAACCCTAAAGCTAACCCTAACCCTCACCCTCACCCTAACCCTAACCCTAAACCTAACCGTAACCCTCACCCTAACCCTAACCCTAACCCAACCCTTACCCTAAACCTAACCTGAACATTAACCCTAAACCTCACCCTAAACCTAAAACTAAGCTTAACCCTAACTCTCACCCTAAAGCTCACCCTAACCCTAACCCTAACCCTAACTCTCCCCCTCACCCTAAACCTCAACCTAACCATTACCCTCATCCTTACCCTAACCCTTACAAGAAACCTAACCCTCACACTAATCCTAACACTAAACCTCACCTTCACCTTCACGCTCACCCTCAGCCTAACCCTAACCCTAACACTAGTCCAAACACTAACCCTCAACCTCACCCTCAAGCTAACCCTAACCTGAAACCTAACCCTGACCCTCAACCTCACCCTAAACTCACGTTAAACCTCAGCTTCAGCCTCAACCTCACCTTAAACCGAACCATAACCCGAAACCTCACGCTAACTCTAAACCTCAACCTAACCCTCAACCTAACCCTAACTCTAAACCTAACCATCAGCCTGACCCTGGTCCTCACCCTAACCCTAACCCTCACCCTAACTCTAACCCTCACCCTAACCCTCACCCTCATCCTAACCCTCACCCTAACCCGTACTCTTACACTAACCCTAGGCCTCACCCTAACCGTAACCCTACCCCTCTCTTTAACCCTCATCCTAACACTCACCCTGAGCCTCAGCCTAACCCAAACCCTAACCCTTACCCTAATCCTAAAACTAACCCTCACCCTCACACTCACCCTTATTCTAACTCTAACCCTAACCCTAACTATACCCCTCACCTGAAACCTCAGCCTAACCCTAAACCTAACCCTAAGCCTCACCCTCACCCTCAGCCTCAGCCTAACCCTAACCCTCACCCTAAACCTTACCTGCACCCTACCCTAACCCTAACCCTAACCCTAAATTTCACCCAAAACCTAAACCTCACACTAACCTTAAATCTAACCCTAAACCTCACCCTCACCCTAACCCTTACCCTAAACCTAACCCTCAAACTCACCGTCACTCTAACATTCACCCTAACCTTAACCCTCACCCACAACCTAACCCTAACCCTACCCTCACCCTCACCCTAACCCTCACAGTAACCCTTACCCTCACCTTAACCCTAACACTGTACCTCACACTAACCCTAACCCTCATCCTAACCATAACCCTATGCCTTACCCTACCCCTCATCCTAACCCTACACCTAAACCTAACACTCACCGTCAACCTCGCCCTAAACCTAACCCTCCCCCATCCCAAAACCTCACCCTCACCCTCACCCTCAGTCTAACCCTAACCCTAAACCTACCCTTAACCCTAATCCTAAACCGCATCCTCATCCTAACACTCACCCTCACCCTAAACCTATCCCTAACCCTCACCCTCATCCTAACCCTCATCCTTACACTTAAACTCACGGTAACCCTAACCCTAACACTAATCCTAACCTCAAACTAACATTAAGGTTCACACTAAGCCTAACCCTATCTCTCACCCTAACCCTCAACCTAAAAGTAACCCTAACCCTAAACCTCAACCTAACCATAAACCTCAGCCTAACCCTCACCCTCAACCTCACCCTAAACCTGAACCTAACCCTCAGGCTAGCCCTTAACCTAAACTTAACCCTAACCCTAACACTCACGCTAACCCTCACCCTCACCCTCAGCCTAAACCTAACCGAAACACTAATCCTAACCCTAAGCCTCACCCTCACCCTCACCCTCACTCTAACCCTAATCCCAAACCTACCCCTCACTCTCACCCCCACCCTAACCCTAAACCTAACCCTAACCCTCACCCTAACCCTAACCCTCACCGTAAACCTAAGCGTAACCCTCACCCTAAACATAACCCTAACCCTAACCCTTACCCTAAACCTAACCCTAACATTATCCCTAACCCTCACCCTAAACCTAAACCTAAACTTAACCCTAACCCTCACCCTCACACTAACCCTAACCCTCACCCTCACCCTAACCTTCAACCTAACCCTTACCTTCATCCTCACCTTAACCCTCACCATAAACTTAACCCTCGACCTCACCCTCACGCTCACCCTCTGCCTAACCCTATCCCTAACACCAATCCAAAAACTAATCCTCACCCTCACCCTCAAGTTAATCCTATCCCGAACCCTAACCCGAACCCTCACACGCACCATCAAACTCACCTTAAACCTCAGCCTCAGCATCAACCTCACCCTAACCCCAACCATAACCCTTACAAAAGCGAAACCCTGATCCTAAATCTAACCCAAAACCCACACACTAACCCTCACCCTCACCCTCACCCTCACCCTAACCCTCACCCTCACCCTAGCCCTCAACCTAACCCTAACCCTAACTCTAACTCTCACCCTAACCCTAACTTTCACCCTAACCCTAAACCTAACACTCAACCTCACCCTAACTCTAAACCTCATCCTAACCCTCAACCTAATGCTAACTCTAGCCATAACCCTAAACCTCACCCTAAACCTCACCCTAAAGTTCATGTTAACCCTAAACCTAACTCTCACCCTACCCTCATCCTAACCCTTACCCTCACCCTAACCCTATCCCTAACCATAACCCTCACACTAAACCTAACCCTCCCCCTAACCCTAAACCTAACCCTCACACTAATCCTAACCCTAAACCTAATCTGCACTCTCAAGTTAACCCTTACCCTCACCCTAACCCTCACCCTAACCCTAACCCTAATCCAAACCCTAACCTTAACCTTAAACATCACCCTAACCCTTACCCTAATCCTAAACCTCATCCTCATCCTAACCCTCACCCTAACAGTTACCCTCACCATAATCCTAAACCGACCCTCACCCTCACCGTAACCCTTAACCTCACTGTAACCCTAACCCCAATCATAAAACTAGCCCTCACCCTAAGCTTCATCCTAACACTAACAGTAACCCTAATCCTCACCCTGTCCCTAACCCTAACCCGAACCCTTACCCTCACCATCAATCTAAAAATCACTGTCACCCTAATCCTCACCCTACCCTAAACCTCAACGACACCCTAACCCTCACCCTCACCCTCACCCTCACCCTCACCCTCACCCTAACCCTCACCCTCACTCTAGCCCTGGCCTAACCGTAAACCAAACCCTAATCATTACCCTAACCCTAAACCTAACCCTAACTGTCACACTAACCCTAACGTTAACCCTAACCCTAACCCTAACCCTCACACTAACCCTCATCCTAAACCTAACCCTAACCCTCACGCTCATCCTAACCCTAACACTAACCCTCACCCTAACCCTAAACCTCACCATCACCCTCACCCTCAACCTAACCCTAAACCTACCCCTCAACCTAAACCTTATCCTAACCCTAACCCTAACCCTAACACATGCACTAATCCTAAACCTAACACTAAACCTCACACTCAACCTCATCCTCACCCTTAGCTAACCCTATACTTCACACTAACCCTCATCATAACCCTAACCATAACCCTAGCCCTAAGCGTCACCATCACCCTAAACCTAACCCTAACACTTACCCTCAACCTAAACCAAACCCTCACCCTCACCCTCACCCTCAGTCTAACCCTAACCCTAACCGTAATCCTAACCCTAACCCTCACCCTCACCCTCACCCTAACCTCACCCTAAACCTAACCCTCCCCCTAACCCTAACCCTCACCTTAAACCTCACGCTAACCCTAACCCTAACCCTCACGTTCACCCTAACCCTAAACTAAACCCTAACCCTAAACCTCACCCTACCCCTCACACAAACCCTTAACCTAACCCTAATTCTAACCCTCACCCTAACCCTAAAACTAACCTTCACCCTCACCCTAACCCTAACCCTCACCCTAACCCTAACCCTAACCTTCATTCTCACCCGAACACTCACCTTCACCCTAAACATATCCCTAAACCTCACCCTCATCCTAACCCTCACCTTTACACTTACCCTCACTGTGACCCTAACCCTAAACCTAATCCTAACCCTCACACTTACACTAAGGCTCACACTAACCCTATCCCTACCCCTCACCCTAACCCTTAACCTAAACCTAAACCTGACCCTAACCCTCACCGTCACCCAAACCCTCACCCTACCCTAAACCTCAGTGACACCCTCACCCTCACCTTCTCTCTCACCCTCACCATAAACCTCACCCTCACCCTAGCCCTCAGCCTAACCCTAACCCTAAACCTATCCCTAACCCTCACAATAACCCTAACCCTCACACTAACCATAACCCTATCCCTCACACTAACCCTCATCCTAAACCTAACACTAACCCTCACCCTCACCCTTACCCTAAAAATAACACTGACCCAAACACTAAACCTCACCCTCACCCGCAAACTCAACCTAACTGTAACCCTATCCCTTACCCTAAACCTCATCCTAACCCTAACCCTAACCCTAACACTCACACTAATCCTAAACCTAGCCCTAAACCTCACCCTCACCCCTAACCCACACCCTAGCCTAACCCTCACCTACACCCTAAACCTCACCCTCACCCTCACCCTCAGCCTAAGCCTCACCCTAAACCTAGCCCTCAGCCTAACCCATACACTAACCCTAACACTTACCCTCCCCCTAACCCTCACCCTCACCCTAAACCTAATCCTAAGCCAAACACTCACCCTAACACTCAACCAAACCCTAACCCTAACACTAACCCTAACCCTTACTCTAACACTAACCTTTAGCCTAACCCTAACCCTCACCCTACCCTAACCATAACCCGAACTCAAACCCGAACCCTAAGCCTCACCCTCACCCTCACCCTAACTCTAAACCTCACCCTAACCCTCAACCTAATCATAACTCTAACACAAACCCTAAAACTCACGCTAAACCTCACCCTAATCCTTACCCTCATTCTAACCCTAAACCTAACCCTAAACCTCACATCAATCCTAACCTTCACCCTAACCCTAACTATACCCCTCAGCCTAAACCTCACCCTAACACAAATACGAACCCTAACCATCACCCTAACTCTAACCTTAACCCTCACCCTCACTCTAACCCTCCCCGTCAATCTAACCCTCACCCTTACCCTAGCCCTCACCCACAACCCAACCCTCACCCTCACCTAAACCCTCACCCAATCCCTAACCATAACCGTAAACCTAACCCACAACCTCAACCTCACCCTCACAATAACCCTAATCCTAACCCTCATCCTAAGCCTAACCCAGACCCTAACACTAATCCTAAGCCTAACCCTCACCCTCACCCTAACACTTACCCTAACCCTAAGCCTAATCCTAACCCTCACCCTCACCCTAACCCTCACCCTCACCCTCAAACTCACCCGAACCCTCACCCTTACACTACTCCTCACCCTAATCCTAACTTTGACCCTAACACTCACCCAAACCCTAACAACAACACTAAACCTAAACCTAGCCATCAAACACACTGTCACACTAACACTCACCCTAATCCTAATTCTCACCAACGACATAACCCTCACCCTCACCCGAACACGAACACTCACCCTACACCTCACGCTCACACTAAACATCACCTAACCCTAACCGGGACACTAACCCTAACCCTAACACTCAAGCTATCCCTAACCCTCAACCTCACCCTAAACATAAGCCTCAGCCTAACCCTAAACCTCACCCTCATCCTAACCCTCACCATTCCACTTACCCTCACGGTAAGCCTAACCTGAACTCTAACCCTCACACTAACCATAACTCTCAAACTAACCCTAACCCTACCCCTCACCCTAACCCTCATACTAAACCTAACACTAACCCTAACACTCACCCTAACACTAATCCTAACCCTAACTCTCACCCTCACCCTCACCCTCACCTTCACTTAAAACCTCAGCCTCAGCCTCAACCTCAACCTAACCCTAACCCTAACCATAACCCTCACCCTAATGGTAACCCTGACCCTAACCCTAACCCTAACCCACACCCTTACCCTCACCCTCACCCTCACCCTCAAACTAACCCTCACCCTCAACCTAGCCCTCACCCTAACCCTAACTCTAACCCTAACACACACCCAAACCCTAAATCTAACACTCACCCTAACCCTAATCCTCACCAAAACCCTAACCCACACCCTCACCCGAACCCTCATCCTAAACCTAACCCTAAACCTAACCCTCACGCTAACATTAACCCTCACCCTCATGCTGAGCCTAACCCTAATCCAAACTCTAATCGAAGCCTAAGCCTGACCCTCACCCTCACTCTAACCCAAACACTAATCCTAAACCTAAGCCTCACCCTCAGCCTCACCCTAACCCTAAGCCTAAATCTAACCCTCTCCCTAAACATTACCCTCTCCCTAAACCTAACAGTGACCCTCACACTAACCCTAAGCCTAACTTTAACATTCACCCTAACCCTAAACCTAAGACACACTCTGACCCTCAGCCTAACCCTAACCCTAACCCAAATCTGAACCCTATTCCTCATGCTCACACTCACCCTAATTCTAAACCTAACTCTAACCCTAAATATACCCCTCACCCTAACCCTCACCCTAACCCTAAACCTAACCCTATCCCTCACCCTCACCCTTACCCTCAACCTAAACCTAACCCACACCCTAAAACTTACCCTCACCTTACCCTAACCCTAACCCTAACCCTACCCCTAACACTCACGCAAACCCTAACCCTAACACTGTCCCTAACCCTCACCCTCACCCTAACACTCACCCTAACCCTTACACTAAAGCTAACCCTCAAACTCAAGGTCACCCTAACACTCACCCTAACCCTAACTCTCACCCACACCCTAACCCTTAGCCTCACCCGAACTCTCACCCTCACCCTAAACCTCACCCTCACACTAAACATCACCCTAATCCTAACCCCCACCCTAACCCTAACCCCCAACCTAACCCTAACCCTAAACCTCAACCTAATCCTAATCCTCACCCTCACCCTTAACCTAAGCGAAACCCTAAGCCTAACACTAATCCTAAACCTAACACTCACCCTCACCCTAAACCTAAACCTATCAGTAAACCTAACACTCACCCTCACCCTAAAGCTAAACCTATCAGTAAACCTCACCTCACACTCACCCTAACCCTAATCCTAACCCTCACCCTCACACTAACCCTAAGCAAAATCCTAACCCTAAACCTCACCCTACCCCTCACCCTAACCCTTAACCTAAACCTAACCCTCACCCTCAAACTCACCTTCACGCTAACCCACACACTAAGCCTAGACCTTACCCTAAAACTAACTCTAACCCTAAACCTCACCCGAACCCTAACCCTCACCCTAAACCTACTCCTACCCCTCACCTTAACCCTCATCCTAACCCTAAGCCTACACCTAACACTCACCCAATCAATAACCTTAACCCTAACACTCAACCTGACACTCAACCTAACACTAATACGAAACCTAACCACCACCCTAAACCTAACCTTATCCTTCGCCATCACTCTAACCCTCCCCTTCAACCTAACCCTCACCTTTACCCTAACCCTCACCCACAACCCAACCCTCACCCTATCCCTAACTCTAACCCTAAACCTAACCCTCACCCTCAAACTCACTCTCACCCTAACCCTAACCCTAACCCTACCATAACCCTAACCCAGACCCTAACCCTAACCATAACACTCACCCTCACACTCACCCTAACCCTAACCCTAACCCTAACCCTAAGCCTAATCCTAACCCTCACCTTCACACTAGCCCTCACTCTAACACTAATACTAACCCTAACCCTCACCCTAAACCTAAACCTCACCCTAACCCTAACCCTCACACTAACCCTAAACCTTACCCTAAACATAACGCTAACATTAACCCTAACTCTCACTGTAAACCTAAACTTTAACTTAACCATAATCCTCACCCTAACCCACAACCTAACACTAACCCTAAACCTAACCCTCTCCCTCACCCTAATCCTGAACCTAACCCTTACACTCATCCTCACCCTAACACTCAAAATAAACCTAACCCTCACCCTAACCCTAACACTAACATTCACACTCACACTCATGCTCACCCTAACCCTAACACTAATCCAAACACTAATCCTCACGCTTAAGCTCAACCTAACCCTAACCCGAACTCTAACCCTCACCCTCACACCAACCTTCAACCTCACCTTAAACCTCATCCTCAGCCTAAACCTCACGCTAACTCTAACCCTAACCTAACCCTCACCCTCACCATAACCCTGACCCTAAACCCAACCCTAACCCATCCCCTATCCCTCACCCTCCCCCTCCCCCTCCCCCTAAACCTCACCCTCATCCTAGCCGTCACCCTAATCCTAACTCTAACCCTAATCCTCACCCTAATCCTCACCCTCACCCTAACCCTTATCCTCATCCTAACAGTAACTCTCAACCTAACCCTAAATCTACCCCTCACCTTAAATTTCATCCTAGTCCTCACCATAACCTAACACTCACCCTAACCCTAACCCTAACCCAAACACTCACCCTGACCCTCAGCCTAACATTAACACTAACCCTAATCCGAACCCTATTCCTCACCCTCACACTTACCCTAATTCTCACCCCTAACCCTATCTATACCTCTTACCATAAACCTCATCCTAACTCTAAACCAAACCCTATCCCTCACCCTCACCCTCACCCTAACCCTAACTCTAACTCTCACCCTAACCCTAACCCTCACCCTAAACCTAACCCTAACCATCACCCACAACCTAACTCTAAACCTCACCCTAACCCTCAACCTATCCGTAACTCAAAGCCTAACCCTAAACCTCACCCTAAACCTCAACCTAACCCTTATGCTCACTCTAACCTTAACCCTAACCATCACACTAATCCTAACCCTCACCTTAACCCAAACTATACCCCTCACCCTAACCCTCACCCTAACACTAATACAAAAACTATCCATCACCCTAACCCTACCCTTAACCTCTCCCTCACTCTAAACCTCACCTTCAATCTAAACCTCACCTTTACCCTAACCCTCACCCACAACCCAAACCTCACCCTCACCCAAACCCTCACCGTAACCCTAACCCTAACCCTAACTCTCACACTAACCCTAACCCAGATCCTAAGCCTAACCCTAAACTTCACCCTCACCCTCAACCTAACCCTAACCCTAACAATCACACTAACCCTCACATTAACACTCATGCTAACCCTGAAACTCAATCTCACTCTACCGTCATCCTAACCCTTACCGTCACCTTAACCCTATCCGTAAACATAACCCTCCCACTAAACCTAACCGTCACTCTAACCCTAACCCTACCCCTCACACTAACCCTAACCCTAACCCTAATCCGCATCCACAACCTAACCCTTAGCATTACCCAAACCCTCACCCTAAAATTAATTCTAACCCTAACCCAAACCTTAACCTTAAACATCACCCTAAACCTTACCCTAACCCTAACACTCACCCTCTTCCTAACACTCACCCTAACAATTACCGTCATCCTAACCCTAAACCTCAACCTAACCCTAACCCTCACTTTAAACGTTACCATCACAATAAACCTAACCCTAATCCTAAAACTACCCCTCACCCTAACCCTCATCCTAACCCTAACCATAACACTAATCCGCACCCTGACCCTCACCGTAAACCTAACCCTCAGCCTCACCCTAGCCCGCACCGTCACCCCAACCCTCACCCTACCCTAACCCTCAGCAACACCCTCACCATCACCTTGACCCTCACCCTCACCCTAAACCTCACACTCACTCCAGCCCTCAGCCTAACACTAACCCTAACCCTATCCCTCACCCTCACCCTAACCCTAAACCTATCCCTAAACCTCACACTATCGCTAACCCTCACACTAATACTAACCCTACCCCTCACATCAACCCTCATCCTAAACCTAACCCTCACCCTCACCCTCACCCTAACCCTAACCCTAACACTCACCCTAACCCTAAACCTCACCCTCACCCTCACCCTCAACCTAACCCTAACCCTAACCCAAACACTCACACTAATCCTAAACCTAACCCAAAAAATCACCCTCACCCTCACTATCAGCCTAACACTAACCCTCACCCTAACCCTCACCCAAACCCTAGCTCTCAGCCTAAACCAAACCTAACCCTAACACTAACCCTAACACGCACCCTAACCCTCACCCTCAACCTAACCTTAAGCCTAACCCAAACACTCACTCTAACACTCAACCAACCCCTAACCCTAACACTAACCCTAACCCTCAACCTAGCACTAACCTTTAGCCTAACCCTAAGCCTCAACCTACTCTAACCATAACCTGAAACCTAAACCGAACCCTACCCCTCACACTAACCCTAACCCTAACCCTAACCCTAACTCTAAACCTCATTCTAACCCTCACCGTTACACTTACTCTCACGGTAACACTAAACCTAACTCTAACCCTCACATTAACCCTACCCCTCACACTAACCCTCACCCTACCCCTCAACCTAACCCACATTCTAAACCTAACGCTAATCCTAACACTCACCTAACCCTAATCCTAACCCTCACACTCACCCTCACCCTCACCTTAAATCTCAGCCTCAGCCTCAACCTCAACCTAACCCTAAACCTAACCCTAACCCTCACCCTAACGGTAATCCTGAGCCTAACCTTAACCCTAACACACACGCTAACCCTCACCCTCACCTTCACTCTCACCCTAACCATCACCCTCACCCTAGCTCTCAACCTAATCTTAACTCTAATCCTAACACTCACCCAAACCGTAACTCTAACACTAACCCTAAATCTAATCCTCAAACTCAACATCACCCAAACAAACACCCTAAACCTAACCCTAAAACACACCCTAACCCTCACCCTCACCGGAACCCTCATCCTAAACCTAACCCTAACCCTAACCCTCACGCTAACCCTAACCCTCACCCTCATGCTCAGCCTAACACTAAGCCAAACGCTAATCGAACCCTAAGACTCACCGTCACCTCACCCTAACCCAAACACTAATCCTAACCCTAAGCCTCACCCTCAGCCTCACTCTAACCCTAAACCTAACTCTAACCCTCACCCTAAACATAACCCTCACCCTAAACCTAACCGTGACACTCACCCTAACCCTAAACATAACCCTTACCCTAAACCTAACCCTAACATTAACCCTAACCCTAAACCTAAACCAAACCCTAACCTTAACCCTAAACCTCACCCAAAACTTAACCCTAACCCTAAACCTCCCCCTCCCCCAAACCCTCTACATAAACCTTACCCTCATCCTCACCCTAACCCTCACCCTAAACCTAACACTAAACCTCAACCTCACCCTATACCTTACTCTAACTCTCAACCTAACCCTAACACTCACCCTCACCCTAAACATAACCCTCTTCCTCACCGTAACTCTAAACCTCACCCTAACACTCAACCTAACCCTAACGCTAACAGTAACCCTAAACCTCACCTTAAATCTCACCCTAAAACTTACCCTCACTCTAACCCTAACCCTCACACCAATTCTAACCTTCACCCTAACCCTAAATATACCCCTCACCCTAACCCTCACCCTAACACTAATACGAAACCTAAACATCACCCTAAACCTAACCTTAACCCTCGCCCTCACTCTAAGCCTCCCAGTCAATCTAACCCTCACCTTTAGCCTAACCCTCACCCACAACCCAACCCTCACCCTCACCCAAACCCTCACCTTATCCCTAACCCTAACCCTAAACCTAACCCACACCCTGAACCTCACTCTCACCCTAACCCTAAACCTAGCCCTCACCCTAACCCTAAACCAAACCGTCACTCTAACGCTAACACTAACCCTAATCCTCACCCTCACACTCACCCTACCCCTAACCCGAACCCTAACTCTCAACATAACCCTCAATCTCATCCTAACCCTAACCATAACCATAACCCTCACCCTATACCTAACCCTAAACCTAATTCTATCCCTAACCCTCAGCCTAACCCTAACCCTCACCCTCACCCTATCCCTAATCCTAAACCTAAACCTCACCCTAACCCTAACCATAACCCTAACCGTAACCCTCAACATATCCCTCAGCCTTACCCTCACCCCAACCCTAACCCTCACCCTAACGCTAACCCTAACCCTACTGCTATTCCTAACCTTCACCCTCACCCTAAACCTCATTCTAATCCTTACTCTCACCCTAAACCTAACTCGCACCCTAAACCTTACCCACAACTTAACCCTGACCCTAAGCCCAACCCTAAACATCACCCTCATCCTAAGCCTATCCCTCACCCTAACCCTCACCCTAACCCTCACCCTTACCGTAACCCTAACACTATCTCTAAAACAAACCTCAGCCTAACCCTCACCCTAACACTAAACGTAACCCTAACCCTCACCCTAATGCTCACCCTAACCCTCACCCTAACCCTAACCCTCACAGTCATCCTAAAACGCACCCTAAACCTTTCCCTCAGCCTAATACTAACCCTAACCCTAATCCTAACCCTCACACTAACCCTAACCCTAACCATAAACCTCAGCGAAACCCTCTTCTTAACCCTAAACCTAACCCTCAACCTAACCCTAACCCTAACCCTCAACCTAACCCTAACCCTAACCACCTAACCCTAACCCTAACCCTAAACCTAACCCTAAACCTCACCCTCACCCTCAGCCTAACCCTAACCGTAACCCTAAACCTAACCCTAACAATCACACTCATCCTCACTCTAACACTAACCCTAATCCTGACCCTCACTCTAACTCCAAACCTATCCCTAACCCTCAACCTAACACTAACTCTCACCCTTACGCTAACAATAGCCCTCACCCTAACCCTAACTCTAATGCTATCCCTCACCCTCACCCACACCCTAACCCTAACCCTAACACTAAACCTCACCCTAACCGTCACCCTCAACATAAATCTAATATTAACATTAACCCTCAACCTCACCCTAAATCTCGCCTTAACCCTAACCGTCACCTTAACCCTAGCCCTCACCCTCACCCTAACCCTCGCCTTAACCCTTACCCTCACACTATGGCACAACCTCACCCTAACCCTCACCCTAATCCTTACCCTCCCCCGAACCCTAAACCTAACCGTCGGCCTATCCCTCATCCTAAACCTAACCCTAACTCTCACCCTAACCTTAACCCTAACCCTAACCCTAACCCTAACCCTAACCCAAACCCTCACCCTCAGCCTCAACCTCAACCTCAGCCTAACCCTAACTCTAACCCTAATTCAAACCCTAACCCTCACCCTCACCCTAACTCTAAACCTAGCCCTAACCAAAACCCTCACGCTAACCCTATCCCTGCCGGGTGCTGGTTGCTCACGCCTGTAATCCTAGCTACTCAGGAGGCTGAGATCTGAGGATCGCGGTTCAAAGCCAGCCCGTGCAGGAGAGACCATGACACTCCTATCTCCAATAAACCACCAGAAAACCGGAAGTGGCGCTGTAGCTCAAGTGGTAGAGCGCTCGCCTTGAGCTGAAGAGCTGAAGGACAGCGCCCAGGCCCAGAGTTCAAGCCCCACGACCGACAAAAAAAAAAAAAAAAACCTAACCCTATCCCTAACCCTCACTATAACCCTAAACCTAATCCTAAACCTAACCCTCACCCTCACCCTACTCCTTAACCTCACCCTAACCCTAAGACTAACCCTCATACTAACCCTAACCCTAACCTCACCCTCATACTAACCCTCACCCTAAACCTTACCCTCACCGTAACCCTAATCCTATCCCTAACCCTAACCCTCAATCTAAACCTAACTCTCACCTACATGCTAACCCTCACCCTAACACTCACCCTCACCCTCATCCTCACCCTCAACCTAAACATCGCCCTAACCCTAACCCTCATTCTAAATCTAACCCTAAATCTCACCCTAACCCTAACCCTCACCTTAAACCTCACACTCAACCTAATCCTCACTCTACCCTTAACCCTAAGCCTTTCTTAACTGAAACCTTCACCCTCACCCTAAACCTCACCCTAACCCTCACCCTCACACTAGCCCTCACCCTAAAACTAAACCTAACCCTAACCCTCAACCTCAACCTCACCGCCACCCTCAGCCTAACCCAAACCCTAACCCTAATCCAAGCCCTAACCCTAACCCTCACCCTCACCCTCACCCTAATCCTAACCCTAAACCTAACCCTAATGCTAACACTAGCCCTCAGCCTCACCCTAACCCTCACCCTCACTGTAACCCTAATGCTAACATTAACCCTCAACCTCACCCTAAACCTCGCCCTAACCCTTACCCTCACCTAAACGCTAACCTCTCATTCTCCCCAACCCTCACCCTAAGCCTTACCCTCACCCCAAAGCTCACCATAACCCTAAGCCTAACCCTCGCCTCACCCTCATCCAAAACCTGACCCTAACCCTTACCCTCACCCGAACCCTAACCCTAACCCTCAGCTTAAACCACATCCTAACCCTAACCATTACCCTAACCCTCAACCTAACCATAACCCTAACACTAACCCAACCCTCACCCTCACCCTAACTCTCACCCTCACCCTCACGCTCAACCTCATCCTCAACCTAACCCTAACTCTAACCCTAACCCTCACCCAAACCCTCATCCTGACCCTTACCCTCAACTTCAACACCACCCTCACCCTAACCCTCCCCCTCCCCCTCAACCTAACCATAACCATATCCCTAACCTTCACCCTAAACCTAATTCTGACCCTCACACTCACCCTCCTCCTAAGCCTAACCCTACACCTAAGCCTAATCCTAAACCTAACCCTCACACTCAACCTCACCCTAAACCTAATTCTCACCCTAATGCTCATCTTAACCCTAAACCTCACCCTCACCCTAACTCTCACCCTAAAGCTTACCCTCACACTAACCCTAATCCTAACCCTAACTGTAACTCTCACCATCACCCTAAGCCTAACCCGAATCCTAACCCTCACAATAACCTTCACCCTAACTCTAAAGCTATCCCTAAACCTCAACCTCACCCTAAACCTCATCGTAACCCTTACCCTCACCATAACCCTAACACGAACCCTAAGCCTAATCCTCACTGTAATCCTTAACCTCACCCATAACCTAACTCACACCATCACCTTAACCCTTACCCTATCCCTAACCATCACCCTCACCCTAAAATTCACCCTCACCCGAACCCTCACCCTCATCTGAACACTACTCTAAACCTCACCCTAACCCTAACCTTCACCCTAAACCTAACTCTAACCCTCACCATCATACTAACACAAACTCTCACCTTAAACTTCACCCAACCCTCACCTTAAACCTAACGCTAACCCTAACCCTCACCCTCACCCTAAATATCACCCTAACTCTAAACCTAACCATAACCCTCACATTAAAACTCTAACACTCCCCCTATCCCTAAACCTACCCCTCACCCTACCCCTCACCCTAAACCTAATCCTAACCCTCACCTTAACCCTAGCCCTAACCCTCACCTTGACGTAACCCTAGCCCTAACCCTCACAGTCACCCTAACCCTAACCATCACCTACACCCTCACCCTAACCCTCACCCTCACCCTAACACTCACTCTCACCCTAAATATCACCCTTACCCTCACCGTCACCCTAAACCTAACCCTCACCCTAACCCTAACACTAACCCTCACATTAACCCTAACCCTAACACTAATGCTAACCCTAACCCTCAACCTCACCCTCACCCTCACCCTCACCATAACCCTAACCCTAACTCTAACCCTCACCCTCTCTCTAACCCTAACCCTAATGCTATCCTTAAACCTCACCCTCACCCTAACCTTCACTCTAACCCTTACCCTCACCCTAACCCTCACCCTAACCCTAACACTAACATTAAACCTCACCCTAAACCTCACCCTAACACTAAACCTAAACATAACCCTCACCCTAATGCTCACCCTAACCCTCAATCTAACACTAATCCTCACCCTCACCCTAACCCTCACCCTAAACCTTACCCACACCCTCACCCTAACCCTAACCCTAACTCTAACCCTCACCCTCACTAAGCCTAAACTGAAGCCTAACCCACACTCAAACCCTCACCCTAATTCTAATGATATCCCTAAAACTCACCCTCATGCTAAGCCTCATCCTAACATTTACCGTCAACATATCCCTAACCCTAACCCTAACCCTAATCCTCACCGTAATCCTAACCCTCACCCTCAACCTAACCCTCACTGTCACCTTAACCCTCACCCTAAACCTAACCATCACAGTCTCCCTAAAATTCACCCTCACCCTCACCCTCACCCTGACCCTAATCCTACCCTAAACCTCACCGTAACCCTAACACTCACACTAACCCTAACACTAACCCTAACGCTTACATTAGCCATAACCCCAAAACTAACCCTAAACCTACCCCTCACCCTACAACACCCCTAACCGTAAACCTAACCCTCACCCTAACCCTAACCCTAACCCTCACCTTCAACCTACCCCTCAACCTAACCCTAAACCAAACCTAAACTCTTATCCTCAACTTCAACCTCAGCCTCACACTAAACATCAACCTAAACCTAACCCTCACCATAACCCTAACCCTAATCCTCACCCTAATCATAACTATGATGCTCACTCTCACCCTCACCCTAAGCATAACCCTACACCTAAGCCTAATCCTAAACCTAACCCTTACACTCACACTAAACCTAAACCTCACCCTAACCCTAACCCTAACCCTAAAGGTAAACCTAACACTCACCATCACCCTAACCGTAACCCTAACCTTCACCCAAACTCTAACCCTAACCTTAATGCTATCCCTAACTCTCACCCTCACCCTAAACCTCACTCTAACCCTTACCCTCACCATAACACTCACCCTAACCCTAAACCTAACACTAACAGTAAACCTCACCCTAAACCTCACCCTAACCCAAAACCTAAACCTAAACCTCAACCTAACGCTCAACCTAACACTCAACCTAACCCTAACACTAACCCTAACCCTAACCCTCCTCCAACCCTCACCCTAACCCTAACCCTAAAATTAAACTTTAGCCTAATGCTCACCCTAAACGTAACCCTAAACCTAATCCTCACCCTATACCTAACCCTAACCCTAACCCTCACCCTAATCTTCACCCTCACCATAAATCTAATGCTAAAATTAACCCTCAAAACCACCCTAAACGTCGTCCTAACCCTTACCCTCACCTTAAACCTATTCCTCACCCTCACCCTAACCCTCACCTTAACGCTTACCCTCACCCTAAACCTCACCCTCACCCTAACACTCACCCTAAACCTTACCCTCCCACAAACCCTCACCCTAACCGTCAGCCTAACCCTCATACTAACCCTAACCCTAACCCTAACCCTCACCCTAACCTTAACCCGAACCCTAACCCTAACCCTCACCCAAACCCTAAGCCTCAACCTCACCCTCAACCTCACTATCAACCTGACCCTATCCCTCACACTCAACCTCACCCTTACCCTAACCATAACCCTTACCCTAAGCCTAAACCTAACCATCACCCTCACCGTCACCATGACCCTCACCCTAACCCTCACCCTCATCCTAACCATAACCCCAACCCTCAACCTAAAACTAACTCTGACCCTCACCCTGACTTTCACCCTAAGCCTAACCCAACATCTAACCCTCACCCAAACCCTAACCCTCACCCTCACCCTCAACCTAACCGTCACCCTCACCCTAACCCTCACACTCACCCTCACCCTAAACCTAACCATCACCCTCACCCTCACCATGACCCTCACCCTAATCCTCACCCTCTTCCTCACCCTAACCCTAACCATAACCCTAACGCTCACCCTAAACCTAACTGTGACCCTCATCCTCACCTTCACACTAAGCCTAACCCTACACCTAAGCCTAATCCTAAAACTAAGCCTCACTCTCACCCTCACACAAACCTAAAACTCAGCCTAAACCTAAGCCTAAACCTAGCCCTCACCCTAACCCTTACCCTCACCATCACCCTAACCCTAATCCTCAAATTAAACCTAAACCTCACCCTAAACCTCAAGCTCAACCTCACCCTAACCCTATCCCTATCCCTCACCCTCACCCCATCCCTAACCCTAACCCTATCCCTAATGCTAACCCTAACCCTCACCCTCACCCTCACCTTAACCCTAACCCTCAACCTAACCCTAACCCTAATGCTATCCATAACCTTCATCCTCACCCTAACCCTAAAACTAACCCTAACACTAAACCTCACCCTTACCCTCACCCTAACCCTAAACCTAAACCTAACTCTCACCCTAACGCTCATCCTAACCCTCAACCAAATCCTAACCCTCACCCTCACCCTAACCCTCACCCTAAACTTTACCCTCACCCTAAACATAACTGTAATCCTAACTCTAACCCTCACACTCACCCTTAGCCTAACCTGAACCCTAACCCTCACCCTAACTCTAACGCTATCCCTAAATCTCACCCTCACCCTAAACCACATTATAACCCTTACCAACACTATAATCCTAAACCTAATCCTCACCCTCACCCTAAGGCTCACCCTCACCCTAACACTCACCATCCCCTTAACCCACACTCTACACCTAACCGCCACCCACACCCTAAAATTCACCCTCACCCAAACACTCATCCTCACCCTAACCCTACCATAAACCTCACCCTAACCCTAACCCTCACCCTAAACCTAACTCGAACCCTCACCCTGATACTAACCCTAACCCTCACCTTAATCCTCACCCTAACCCTCACACTAACACTAACGCTAACCCTAACCCTCACCCTCACACTAACCCTCACCAAACCCCTTATCCTCATTCTAACCCTAACCCTAACCCTAACCCTCACAATAACCCTAACCCTCACCCTAACCCTAACCCTACCCCTCACCCTACCACTCACCCTAACACAAACCCTAACCCTCACTCTAAACCTAACCCTAACCCTCACCTTCACCGTAACTCTCACCATAACCCTAACCCTCACCTCAAACCTAACCATCACCTACACCCTCACTCTCACCGTCTTCCACACCTAACACTCACCATCACCCTAACCATAACCCTCACCCTAACCCTAACCCTAATCAACAAATAACCCTAGCCCTCACGTTAAACCTCACCCTCACCTAAATCCTAACCCTAAACCTTTCTTAACCGAAACCCTCATTCTCACCCTAAACCTCACCCTCATACTAGACCTCTCCCTAAAACTAACCCTAACCCTAAACCTCACCCGCAACCTCACCATACCTTCAGTCTAACCCTAAACATAAACCTAATCCTAACCTGAAACCTAACCCTCAACCTCACGCTCACACTAACTATAACGCTAAACCTAAACCTAATGCTATTTCTAGCCCTCACCGTCACCCTAACCGTCACCCTAACCCGAACCTGAACACTCACCCTAATCCAAATGCTAACCCTAAATCTCAACCTCACCTAAACCTCACCCTAAACCTTACACTCACCCTCAACCTCACCCAAACCCTAAACCTAATCCTAAACCTAACCCTCACCCTAACCCTCAAACTAACCCTAACCCTAACCCTACCGCTCAGCCAATCCCTCACCCTAAACCTAACCCTAACCCTAATCCTCACCCTATACCTAAACCTAACCCTCACCCTAACACTCACCCTCACCGTAAACCTAATGCGAACATTAACCCTCAACCATACCCTAAACCTCGCCCTAACCCTTCCCTCATCTTAACCCTATCCCTCACCCTCACCATAACCCTCACCCTAATCGTTACCCTCAGCCTCACCCCCAACCTAACCTTAACCCTAACCATAACACTAACTCTCACACTAACCATCACCTGAATTCTAAGCCGAAACCTAACCCTAACCCTAACCCTCAACCTAACTTTAACGCAAACCCTAACCCTAACCCTCACCCTAAACCTAACCCTCACCCTCAGCCTGACCCTCACCCTCACCCTAACTCTAAACCTAACCCTAAACAAAACACACACCCTAATCCTAACCCTATCCCTAAGCCTCACCCTAAACTTAACCCTAATCTTAATCCTAACCCTCAAACTTAACCTTACCCTCACGCTAACCCTAATGCTAACCCTCAGCCTAACCCTCACCCTAACACTAATCCTATCCCTAACACTCACCCTAACCTTAACCCTAACCCTAAAACTAACCTTCATCCAAACACTAACCCTCACCCTCACCCTCAACCTCACCATCACCCTCACCCTCACCCTCACCCTAACCATAACCTTAACCGTCACCCTAAACCTAACCCTCACCCTCAACCTCACCCTCATCATCAACCTCACCCTAACCCTCACCCTCACCCTCACCTAACCCTAAGCATAATCCTAACCCTCACCCTAAACTTAACTGTGACCCTCACCCTCACCTTCACCCTTAGCCTAACCCTACACCTAAGCCTAATCCTAAACCTAACACTCACCCTCAACCTAATCCTAAAACTCACCCTAACCCTAACCCTAACCCTAACCCTCACCATCAACCTAACCCTTCCCCTAACTCTAACCCTCACCCTAACCCTAATCCTAACCCTCACCCTCACCCTAACACTAACCCTAATGCTAACCCTAACCCTCACCCTCACCATAACCCTAATCCTAAACCTAACACTCACCCTAAAACTAACCCTAATCCTAATGTTATCCCTAAAACTCACCCTCACCCTAAAACTCACGCTAACCCTTACCCTCACCCTAACCCTCATCCTAACGCTAACCCTAACCCTAACACTAAACCTCACCCTAACCCTCACCATAAACCAAAACTTAAACCTAAACCTCACCCTAACGCTCACCCTAACCCTCAACCTCACCCTATCCCTCACCCTCACCGTAACCCTCACACTAAAACTTACCCTTCACCTTAACCCTAACCCTAACCCTAACTCTAACCCTCACCCTCACCCTAAGCGAAACCCGACCCCTAACCCTCACCCGAACACTCACCCTAACTCTAACTATATCCCGAAAACTCACCCTCACCCTAAACCTCATCCTAACCCTAACCCTCAACATAAGCCTAAGCCTAACCCTAACCCTAATCCTCACCATAATCCTAACCCTCACCCTCATCCAAACCCTCACTGTCACCTTAACTCTCACCCTAAGCCAACCCATCACCCACTCCCTAAAACTCACCCTCAACCGAACCCTCACCCTCACCCTGACCATACCCTATACCTCACCCTAACCCTAACCCCCACCCTAAACCTAACTCTAACCCTCAACCTCATACTAACCCTAACCCTAACCCTGATCTTAATCTCCATCTTATCCTCACCCTAACCCTACGATTAACCCTAACCCTCACTCTCACCCTAACCCTCAACCTAACCCTTATCCTCACGCTAACCCTAACAGTAACCCTAACCCTCACAATAAAACTAACCCCCAACCTAACCCTAAAACTACCCCTCCCCCTCATCCTCCCCCTAACCCTAACCCTCACCTTCACCCAAACCCTTAACTTCACCCTAACCCTCAACCTCACCTACACCCTAACCCTCACCCTCAACCTCACCCTCAGCCTAAACATCACCCTAACCCTAAAACTCACCCTAAGCCTAACCCTAATCCTCACCCTAACCATAACCCTAACCCTCACCTTAAGCATCACCCTCACTCAAATCCTCACCCTAACCCTAAACTTAAGCCTTTCCTAACCGAAACCCTGACCCTGAATGTGACCCTAACCCAAACCCTCACCCTAACTTAACCTTAACACTAATACTAACCCTAACCCTCAACCGCACCCTAAAACTCAGCCTAACCCTTACCCTCAACCTCAAACTCACCCTAACCCTAACCCTAACCCTAACCCTAACTCAACCTAACCCTCACACTAACCCTAAACCTAACCCTACCCCTCAGCCTAACCCTCACCCTACACCTAAACCCAAGCCTAATCCTCACCGTATCCCTAACCCTAACCCTAACCCTCACCCTAAACCTCACCCTCACCATAACCTTAATGCTAAAAATTACCCTCAACCTCACCCTAAATCTCGCCCTAAACCTTACCCTCACCTTAACCCTACATTCACCCTCACACTAACCCTCACCCTAACCCTTACCCTCAACATAAAACTCACCCTAACACTAAGCCTAACCCTCACCCTCACCCTCACCCTAACCCTCACCCTAACAATTACCCTCACTCGAACCCAGACCCTAACCCTCAGCCTAACCCTAAACCTAACCCTAACCCTCACAATAACCTTAACCCCAACACTAACCCTAACCCTCATGCTCACCATAACCTTAACCCTCACCCTCACCCTCAATGACAGCCTCAGCCTAACCCTAACCCTAACCCTAATACAAACCCTAAACCTCACACTCACCCTCACCCTAACTTTAAACCTAACTCTAACCAAAACCCTCACCCTAACACTAACCCTATACCTAAACCTCTCCCTGACCCTGACCCTAAACCTAACCCTAACCCTCACCTTCACCCTAACCCTATCCCTCACCCTAACCCTTACCCTCAACCTAACCATAAACCTAACCCTCAGCCTAACCCTTATCCTAACCCTAACCCTAAACCTAAACCTCACCCAAACCCTAACCCTCACACTCATCCTCAACCTCAAAATCACCCTCACCCTAAACCTAACCCACACCCTAAACCTAAAAATAACCCTAACACTCACCCTAAACCTAACTATGACCCTCCCCATCCCCCTCACCCTAAGCATAACCCTACACCTAAGCCTAATCCTAGACCTAACCCTCACCCTTACCCTAAACCAAAACCTCATCCTAAACCTAACCCTAACCCTAGCCCTCACCCTAACCTTAACCCTAAAGCTAACCCTAACAATCACCATCACCCTAACCCTAACCCTAACACTCACCCAAACTCTAACCCTAAACTTAATGCTATCCCAAACTCTCACCCTCACCCTAACCTTCAATCTAACCCTTACCATCACCCTAACACTCACCCTAACCCTAAACCTAACACTAACACTAAACCTGACTCTAACCGTCACCCTAACCCTAATCCTAAACCTAACCCTCACCCTAACGCTTACCCTAAACCTCAAACTAACCCTAACCCTCACCCTCACCCTGATTCTCAACCTAAACCTTACCATCACCATAACCCTATCCCTAACCCTAACTCTAACCCTCACCCTCACCCTAAGCGTAACCCGAACCCTAACCCTCACCCTAACCCTCACCCTAACTCTAACGCTACCACTAAACCTCACCCTCACCCTAAACCTCAACGTAACCCTTACACTCAGCATAACCCTAACCCTAACCCTAATACTCACCGTAATCCTTACCCTCACCCTCACCCTAACCCTCACCATCACCATAACCCTCACCCAAACCCTAACAATAACCCACACCCTAAAACTCACCCTCACCCGAACTCTCACCCTCAACCTAACCCAACCCTTAACCTCACCCTAATTCTAACCCTCACCCTAAACCTAACTCTAACCCTCACCCTCATACTAACCCTAACCCTCACCTTAACCTTCACCCTAAACCTCACCCTAACACTAACCCTAAACCTAACCCTCACTCTCAGCCTAACGCACACCCTAAACCTTATCCTCACACTAACGCTAACCCCAACCCTAAACCTCACATTAACCCTAAACCTCACCCTAACTTCTCACCCTACCCCTCACCCTAACCCTAAACCTAACCCTCACCCTAACCCTAACCCTCACCCTAACTCAAACACTAACCCTAAACCTCAACATCACCCTAAACCTCACCCTAAACTTTAACCTCACCCTCAAACTCACCCTAACCCCAACCCTACCCCTCAGCCAAATCCTCAACTTAAACCTAAACCTAACACTAATCCTCACCCTATCCCTAACCCTAAACCTAACCATCACATTAACCCTCACCCTCACCTTAACACTAATGCTAACATTAACCCTCAACCTCACCCTAAACTTCGCCCTAACCCTTACTTCACCATAACCCTATCCCTCAACCTCACCCTAAGCCTCACCCTAACCCTTACACATACCCTAACCCTCACGCTAACCCAAACTCTAACCCTAACACTGCAATTCACCCTAACCCTCACCAGAAACCTAAGCCTAAACGTAACCCAAATCCTCACCCTAACACTCACCCTAACCCTTACCCTCACACGAACACTAACCCTAACCCTCAGCCTAACCCTCATCCTAAACCAAAACCTAAACCTAACCATCACTCTGACCTTAGCCCTACCACAAAACCTAACCCTCACCTTAACTCTAACCCTCACCCTCACCGTAAACCTCACCCGTAGCTTAATCATAACCCTAACCTAATCCAAAACCAAAACCTCATCCTCACCCTCACCCTAACTCTAAACCTAACCCTAAGCAAAACCCTCACCCTATGCCTAACCCTCACCCTAACCCTAAACCAAAACCTAACCCTCACCCTCACCCTAACGCTAACCTTCACCCTAACCCCATCGCTAACCCTCAGCATAACTCTCATCCTAAACCTAACCCTAAACAAAACCCAAACCCTAAAACTCACCCTCACCCTCAACCTCACCATCAACCTCACCCTAAACCTCACCCTCAACCTTACCCTAACCCTAACCATAAAGTAAACCTCACCCTAAACCTAACCCTGACCCTCACCCTCACCATCACCCTTACAATAACAATCACCATCACCCTCACACTAACCCTAACCATAAGCAAAAAGCTCACCCTAAACCTAACTCTGACCCTCACCCTCACCCTAACCCTAAGCCTAACCCTACATCTAAGCCTAATCCTAACCCTAACCCTCACCCTCACCCTAACCATAACCCTCACTCTAACCCTAACCCTAACCCGAAACCTAACCCTGACCCTCACTCTAACCCTGAACCTAACCCTCACCCTCACCCTATCACTCACCCTCAGCCTAACCCCAACCCTAATCATAATCCTAAACCTAACCCTCACCCTCAACCTCACCCTCACCCTAAATCTAACCCTAAACCTCACCCTCACCCTATCCCTAACCCTCACGTAACCATCACTCTAACCCTCAAGCTAAGCCTAACCCTCACCCTCACCATAAACCTCACCCTAACCCTTACCCTCACCATAACCCTAACCCTAAACCAAATCCTCACACATTTCCTAACCCTAACCCTCACTCTAATCCTAACACTAACACGAACCTTCACCCTAACCATCACCCTAGCCCTAGTCCTCACCCTAACCCTTACCCTCAACCTCACCCTAACCCTCACCCTCACCATAAACCTAATGCTAACATTAACCCTCAACCATAACCTAAACCTCGCCCTAACCCTTCCCTCACCTTAACCCTATCCCTCACCCTCACATAACGCTCACCCTAACCGTTACTCTCAGCCTAACCCTCAACCTAACCTTAACCCTAACCCTAAAACTAACCCTCACCAGAAACCTAAGCCTAAACCTAACCCTCAACCTAACCTTTCACTCACCCGAACCCTAACCCTAACACTCAGCCTAACCCTAATCCTAACCCTAACCCTAACCCTAACCCTCACCCTAAACTTAATGCTAACCCTAACCCTCACCCTAACACTCACCCTAAGCTTAATGCTAACTCTAATCCTAACCCTCACCCTAACCCTAAGCCTCAGCCAAACCCTAAACCAAACCCTCAGCCTAACCCTCATCCTAACCCTATCCCTTACCCTAACCCTCACCCTCACCCTAACCCCAACCCTAAGCCTTTCCTAACTGAAACCCTCAGCCTCACCCTAACCCTCATCCTAACCCTCACCTTAAACTTTAACCTTCATCCTCAGCCTAACCCTACGCCTATCCTAACTGAAACCCTCACCCTTACCCTAACCCTAATCGTCACCCTAACCATAACCCTAACCCTCACCTTAAATATCACACTCACCCTAATCCTCACCCTAACCCTAAACTTAAGCCTTTCCTAACCAAAAACCTCACCCTGACCCTAATCCTCACCCTAACCTTCACCCTCACCCTAGCCCTCACCCTAAAACTAACTCTAACCCTAACACTCACCCTCAACCTCACCCTCACCCTCAATCTAACCCTAACCCTAACATTAATCCTAAACCTAAACGTAATCCTCACCCTCACCTTCATCCCAACCCTAAACTTTATCCTAATGCTAACACTAGCTCTCACACTCAACCAAATCCTAACCTTAACCCAAACCCTCAGCCTAAAATAACCCTAACTCTAACAATCACCATCACACTCACCCTAACCCTAACCATAATCAAAAAGCTCACCCTAAACCTAACTCTGACCCCCACCCTCACCCTAACCCTAAGCATAACCCTAATGTTCATAGAAACAATAAACCTCACCCTAACCCTTAACCTCACCCTAAACGTAACCCTAAACCTAACCCTCACACTAACCCTAACTCTCACCCTAACCCTAACCCTACCCAGCACCCTAAACCTCACCCTAACCCTAACCCTAACCCTAATCCTCACCCTATCCCAACCATAAACCTAACCTTCATCCTCACCCTGACCCTCACCGTCACTGTCACCCTAACCCTCAGCCTAAGCCTAAGCCTAACCTTTACCCTCTCCCTAACCCTCACCCTCACCCTAACCCCAACACTAACTCTCACACTTACAGTTGCCCTCACCCTAACCCTAACCCTTAACCTCACCCTCACCCTCACCCAAACCCTAATATTCAGCCTAACCATCACCCTAAACCTCATCATAAACCTTACCCTCATCCTAAACCTAACCCAAACCTTAAACTTCACCATAACCCTAGCACTCACCCTCACCCTAAATGTAACACTAACCCTAATCCTAACCCTCACCCTCACTGTACACCTCACCCTATAACTTACCCTCAACCTAAGCCTAACCCTAAACCTAACCCCAATCCTCACATTAAACCTAACCCTAACTCTAACCCTAAACATACCCCTCATCCTAAGCCTCACCCTAACCCAAACCTTAACCCTAACCCTCACCCTAAAGCAAACCATAAACCTCACCCTCACCCTAGACCTAACCCTCAGCCGAACCCTAACCCTAGCCCTAATCCTAACCCTATCCCTCACCCTCTCCCTCAACCTCACTCTAACCCTAACAATAAACCTTACCCTCACCCTAACCCTAGCCCTAACCCTCACCCTCATCCTAACCTTCACTGTCACCCTAACCCTCAATAGAACCCTCACCCTAACCCTTAACCTCACCCTTACCCTAACCCTAACAATAATCCACACACTAACCTTAACCCTCACCCTAACCCCAAACCTAAACTTCAGCCTAACCCTCATCCTAACCCTAACCCTAAACCTAACCCTCAACCTAATCCTAACCCTAGCCCTAAACCTGACCCTAAACATAACCCTAACCCTATACTTAACCCTCACCCTAACCCTCACCCTAATCCTTACCTCACCCTAACCCTAACCTTAACCCACAAACTTACCATAACCCTCATTTTAACCCCAACTTACCCCGCAGCCTAACCCTCATCCTAACCCTAACCCTAACCCTAACCCACACAGTAACCCTAACCCTCACCCAACCCCAACCCTACCACTAAGCCTAACCCTCATCCTTACGATCAAGCTAAAGTTAACCATAACCCTCAACCTTACCCTAAACCTCACCCTAACCCTTATTCTCACCCTAACCCTAATACTAACCCTAACCCTCACCTTCACCCTAACCCTAACCCTCACCTTCACCCGCACCCTCAGCCTAACCCTAACCCTAACTTTAATCCTAACCCTAGCCCTCACCCTCACCCTCAACATCACCCTAACACTCATCGTCACGCTAACCCTCACCCACAACCTAACCCGCACCCTCACCCGAACCCTCACACTCACCCTAACCGTCACCCTACCCTAAATATCCCACTAAAACTAACCCTTACCCTTACCCTCACCCTCAGCCTAAACCTAAACCTAAACCTAACCCTAACCCTCACCCTCACCCTCACCCTAACCCTAAAACTAAACCTCACCCTCACCCTCAACTTTACCCTAATTCTAACCCTAAAAATAACCCTAACACTAACCCTAACCCTAACCTTCACCCTATCCCTAACACTAACCCTAACCCTAACCCTCAGCCTAACCCTGACCCTCATCTTCACACTCACCATAAACCTCACCATAACCGCAATGCTATCCCTAACCCTCAAGCTCAACCTAAACCTCACCATAAACCTTAACATCAGCTATCTCTAACCCTAAACCTAACCCTAAACCTCACCCTAACCCTAACCCTAAACCTAACCCTCAAGTTCATCCTAACCCTCACCCTAACCCTAAACCTAACCATACCACTCACCCTAATGCTAACCCTAACCCTAACCCTCACCATCAGCCTAACCCTCACCGTCACCCTAAACCTCACCCTAACCCTAACCCTCACCCTCACCCTCACCCTCAACCTCACCTGAACACTCACACTCACCCTAACCCTCACCTTCACCTTAAATATCACACTAACCCTAACCCTCAACATCATCTTAACCCTAACCCTAACCGTAATCCTCACCCTAAGACTCACCCTAACAGTAAAGCTCACCATAATCCTCCCTTCCCCTCACCATAAACTTCTTGCTAAACCTAACCCTTACCCTCACCATAAACCTAACCCTAACCCTTACCCTCACCCTAACCCTAACCCTCAACCTAATCCTAAAACTAACCCTCACCCTAACCCTCACCCTAACCCTAACCCTCACCCACACCATAACCCTCACCCTCAACCAAACCCTATCCCTCAACCTAATACTTATCCTAACCCTAACACTAACCCTAGCATTCACCCTCTCCCTGACCCTCACCCTCAGCCTAAACCTAACCCTAACCCTATTCCTAATCTTAACCGTCACCCTCACCCTCACACTAACCCTAAACCAAACATTAACCCTAACACTCACCCTCACCCTAGCCCTCACCTTAAACCTCAACCTCACCCTAAACATCACCCTAACCCTACCCCTCACCCTAATCTTAACACTAACCCTAACCCTAACCCTCACCCTCAACCACCCTTCCCCCTCAGCCTTACCCTAACACTAACCCTAATCCTAACCCTAACACTCAACCAAACCCTCACCCTAACCCTAACCTTAAACCTAAGGCTAAACCTCGCCCTCACACTCACTCTAACCGTAAAAATAACCCTAACAATAACCCTAATTCTAACCCTAACCAGAACCATAAAACTCACCCTAAACCTAATCAAAACCCTAACCCTCACTCTCACCCTCACCCTCATTCTAACCCTCACCCTCACCTGATTCTCAGCATAACACTAACCGTCACACTAACCCTAACCCTCACCCTAACCCTAACCCTCACCCTCACCCTAAATTTCACCCTCAACCTCAGCCTAACCCTAACCCTAAACCTAATCAAAACCCTAACCCTCACCCTCACCCTAACCATAATCCTACCCCTCACCTTCAACCTCAACCTCACCTGCAACCTCAGCTAACACATACCCTCCACCTCACCCTCACACTAACCCTCAACCTTGCCCTAAACATCACCGTAATCTACCCTCACACTAACCCTAACCCTCACCCTAACTCTAACCCTCACCCTCACCCTAACCTCCACCCTAACCCTTATCCTCACACTAACCCTGACCCTAACCTTCACACTAACCCTAAACCTCACCCTGACCATATCTTGACACCTCACCCTAACTCTCACCCTAAGCCAAATCCTAACCCTAAAACTCAACCTAACCCTAAACCTAAACCTAACCCTCACCCTCAACCTAACCATCACCGTCACCCTAACACTCACCCTAACCCTAAACCTCAACCACACCCTAACCCTCACCCTCACACAAACCCTCACCCTCACCCGAACACTTGCCCTCACCGTAACCCTCACCCTCACAATAAACATCACCCTAACCCTAACTCTCACCCTAACAATAACCCTAACCCTCACCCTAAAACTAAACCTCAACCTAACCGTAACCCTCACTCTGACCCTCACCCTAACCCAACCATAAACCTAATCCTCACCATAACACTCACCCTAACTCTAACCCTAACCCTAATTCTAAACCTAACCCTCATCCTCAAACTCACCCTAAACTTAACCCTAAACCTAATCCTCACCCTCACCCTCACCCTAACCCTAACCCTAAACTTAACCCTAACCCAACCCTTAACCCTCAACCTCACATTAACCATAAAGGTAACGTTAACCCTCACCCTAACCCTAATCCTCACTCACACCCTAACCCTCAAACTCACCTGAACCCTCACCCTCAACCCAACCCTCATCCGCACCATAACCCCGATCCTAAATATCAACCTAACCCTAAACCTCACCCTAACCCTAACCCTAACCATCACTCTCACCCTAACCCTTATCCTCACCCTAACCCTAACCCTAACACTGACCATAACCCGCCCACTAGCCATATCCCTTACCTTAACCCTAACCCTAAACCTAACCTTCATCTTCACCCTGACCCTCACCCTCAGCCCAACACTAACGCTAACCCTATTCTAATCTTAACCTCACCCTCTCTAAAACTAACCCTAACCCTAACCCTCACCCTAACCCGAACCCTCATCCTAACCGTAACCATAACCCTCACCCTAATCCTATCCTCTGCTGATCCATCACCCTCACCCTAATCCTCACCGTAACCCTTACCTAACCGAAACCCTCACCCTCACCCTCACCCTAACATTCACACTCACCCTAGCCCTCACACTAACCCTTACCCTAACCCTCACCCTCAACCTCCCCTTCCCCCTCAGCCTTACCCTAACCCTAATCCCAATCATAACCCTAACCCTCAACCCTCACCCAAAACCTAACCCTAACCCTAACTCTAACGCTAACCCTCACCGAAACCCTAACCCTCACACTAACCCTAACCCTCACCCTAAACCTCACCCTCACCCTAACCCTAACCATAACCATAACCCTCACACTAACCGTAACTCTCACCTTAACCCTAACCCTAACCCTAAACCTAAATTTCAACCTCACCCTAACACTCAACCTCAGGCTAACCTTAACCCTAACACTATTCCTAATCTTAACCCTCACCTCACCCTCACCCTAACCCTAACCCTCACCCTAAACCTAACCCTAACCCTCACCCTCACCCTCACCCTCACCCTCACCCTAACCCCCATCCTCACAGTAAACATCACCCTAACCCTAAATCTCACCCTAACACTAACCCTAAATCTCACCCTAACACTAACCCTCAACATAACTGTAACCCTCATGCTGACCCTCACCCTAACCCAACCCTAACACTAACCCTTACTCTATCACTCACCCTAACCCTAACCCTAACCCTAATCCTAAACCTAACCCTCACCCTCAAACTCACCCTAACACTAACCCTACACCTCTCCCTAACCCTCATCCTAACCCTACCACTAACCCTAAACCTAACCCTAACCCAACCCTTAACCCTCATCCTCACACTAACCATAAACCTATCGTTAACACTCACCCTAATCCTAACCCTCACCCTACCCCGAACACTCACCCTAACCGTAACCGTAACCCTCACCCTAAACCTAACCTCAGCTTATCCATCACCCTCACACGAATCCTCACACTCACCCTACACCTCACCCTAACCCTAACCCTAACCCTCACCCTCAACCTCCCCTTCCCCCTCAGGCTTACCCTAACCCTAAACCCAATCATAACCCTAACTCTCAACCCTCACCCAAACCCTAACACTAACCCTAATCCTAACACTAAACCTCAGTGAAACCCTAACCCTCACCCTAACCCATACCCTCACCCTAACCTTAACCTTAACCATAACCTCACACTAACCGTAACTCTCACCCTCACCTTAACCCTAACCCTAACCCTAAACTTCACCCTCACCCTGACACTCAACCTCAGCCTAACCCTAAACCTAACCCTATTCCTAATCCTAAACCTCACCCTCAACCTCACCCTAACCCTAAACCTAACCCTCACCCTCACCCTCACCCTAACCCCCATCCTTACAATAAACATCACCCAAACCCTCACCCTCAGCCTAACACTAACCCTAACCCTAATCCTCACCCTACCCTCACCCTCAACCAAACCCTAACCCTAACCCTCACCCTCAACCTCACCCTCACCCGCACCCTCAACCTAACCCATACCCTCACCCTCACCCTCACACTTACCCTCAAGGTCACCCTAAACATCACCGTAAACCTAAACTTCACCCTAACCCTAACCCTAAGCCTGCCCTAACGCTCACCCTCACCCTAACCGTAACGCTAACCCAAACTCTCATCCTGACCCTAACCCTAACCCTAACCCTACCCCTAAACGTAAACCTCACACTAACACTAAGCCTAAGGTAAACCTTCACCCTCAGGCTAATACTCCCCCACACCCTAACCCTCACCATCACCCGAACCCTCACCATCACCCGAAACCTCATCCTCAACCTAACTCTCAGCCTAAACATCACCCAAACCCTCACCCTCACCCTCACCCTAACCCTAACCCTCACTCTCACCCTAACCTTAAACCTCATCCTAATACTTATCCTCACCCGAACACTAACCCTAAAATTCACCCTCACCCTGACCCTCACCTGAGCCTAACCTAACCCTTACCCTATTCCTAATCCTAAGCATCACCCTCACCCTCACCCTAAACCTAACACTAACACTAACCCTAACCCTCACCCTCACCCTCACCCTCATCCTAGCCCTCACCCTAAACATCAGCCTCACCCTAAACATCACCCTAACCCTAACCCTCACCCTAATCCTAACCCTGACCCTAACCTTAACCCTCACCCTCAACCCCCCTACTCCCTCAGCCTTACCATAACCCTAACCCTAATCCTAACCATAACACTCAACCCCACCCTCAACCTAACGCTAACCCTAATCCTAAGGCTAAACCTTGCCCTCACCCTCACCCTAACCGTAACAATAACTCTAACAATAACCCTAATTCTAACCCTAAACACAACCCTAAAACTCACCCTAAACCTAATCCTAACCTTAACCCTCAATCTCACCCTCACCCTCATTCTAAACTTCACCCTCACCTGACCCTCACCATAACACTAACCGTCACCCTAAACATAACCCTCACCCTCACTTTCACCTTCAACCTCAGCCTAAACCTAACCCTAACCCTAATCAAAACCCTAACCCTCACCCTCACCCTAACCATAATCCTAACCCTCACGCTCAACCTCACCCTCACCTGCACCCTCACCCTAACCCATACCCTCAACCTCACCCTCACACTAACCCTTAACCTCACCCTAAACATCACCGTAATCCTAAACCTCACACCAACCCTAATCCTTACCCTAATCCTAACACTCACCCTCACCCTAACCTTCACCCTAACCCTTATCCTCACACTAACCCTGACCTTAACCTTCACACTAACCCTAAACCTCACCCTGACCCTATCCCGACACCTCACCCTAACTCTCACCCTAAGCCAAATCATAACCCTAAACCTCATCCTAACCCTAACACTAACCATCACTCTCACCCTAACCCTTATCCTCACCCTAACACTAACCCTAACCATAAGCTTCACCCTCACCCTCACCCTCACCCTCAGCCCAACACTAACACTAAACATATTCCTAATCCTATCCTCACCTTCACCCTAAAACTAACCCTAACCCTAACCCGAACCCTCACCCTAACCGTAAACGTAACCCTCACACTAAACCTAACCTCAGCTTATCCATCACCCTCACCGTAATCCTCAAACTAAACCTAACCATTACCAAACCCAAACCCTCACCCTCACCCTAACCATAACCCTCACCGTCACCCTAGCCCTCACCATAACCCTAAACCTCACCCTAACCCTAAACCTAACCCTAAACCTTTCCCTAACCCTAACCCTAACAGTAACCCTCATCCTCATACTAAACATCACTCTAACGCTAACCCTCACCTTAATCATAACCATACCCCTCACCCTAAACCTAGCCCTCAACCTAACCCTCACCCTAAACCTCACCCTAACCATACCCCTCACACTAATCCTAAGCCTCAACCTAACCCTAACCCTAAACCTAACCCAAATCTTCAAACTCACCCTGACCCTCAACCTCAGCATAACCCTAACCCTAAACCTTTCCCTAACGCTAACCCTAACCGTAAATGTCACCCTCATACTAAACATCACTCTAACACTAACCCTCACCCTAATCATAACCCTCACCTAAGCCTACCCCTCAACCTAACCCTCACCCTCCCCTAACCCTTACACTAACCCTAACCCTCACCCTCACCCTAACCCTCACCCTCACTTTCACCCTCACCCTCAGCCTAACCCTAACCCTAACCCCAATCCTAAACCTAACCCTAACCCTTACCCTAACGCTAACCTAACCCTCAACCTCAACGTCAACCTCACCCCCACTCTCAACCTAACCCTCACCCTCACACTCCCCCTCACACTAACCCACAACCTCACCTTAAACATCACCCTAACCCTAACCTTCCCCCAACCCTAACCCTGTCAACCTAACCTTAACCCTAACCCTAGAGCTAAAAGTAACCCTCACCCTAACCCTAACCGTTACCTTCACACTAACCCTAATTCTAACCCTAACCCTCACCCTAACCTATCCCGAAACCTCAACGTAACTCTCACCCTAACCCTAACCCTAAACCTAACCCTCACCCGCACCCTA
Source organism: Dipodomys merriami (assembly GCF_024711535.1). Classification (NCBI taxonomy): domain Eukaryota; kingdom Metazoa; phylum Chordata; class Mammalia; order Rodentia; family Heteromyidae; genus Dipodomys; species Dipodomys merriami. The sequence continues at coordinate 11,741,095 of NW_027203715.1, read as the reverse complement.
ACCCTCACCGACACCCTAACCCTCACCCTAACCCTAACCTTCAACCACACACTAACCTTCACCCTCACCCGAACCCTCAGACTCACCGAAAACTCACCCTCACCCTAACCCTCACCCTCACAATAAACATCA